>NC_080545.1:71534650-73934650 GCF_028640845.1 Ahaetulla prasina | reverse complement strand
CTATCATGCTTTGGATTTGACTTGCAAAATATTTGCCAAGAAATTAATTGTCACTACGTTCAGTAATTATTTGAAATAAATGTTGCTGTTTGTGATTATATTAATGTTTTCATATGTGGTGATTCGCAAACAAATCTATCTATCTGTCTATTTGTTGATCTGTCAATGTAGTATAAAAACAAGTTGCTTGTACTCATAAAACCCCAAACAACCCTAAGTTCTTTGGAGAAATTTGTTAGCAACAGCCCATCTTTTTTGGATGAGTGTGAGATACAAATGCTCTACCAGTGAATAAGGATGAAACAACGTATGATAAAATAATTTTCTCAAAATTACTGTTATCTGGCACTTAATATGTAGGATTTTTTTTTGAAGAACCGTAATATACATTAATAATGTAGAAATTCTTTGAATACTTGGAAGTATTCTCTCTCATACCAGATATTCACTAATACTTCATCAGTTTGTTGGGGACTAGTTAAAAATAACTTTCTGCGTTAAGGGGTTTATTTTTAATATGAGGCTCTGCCATATGTTTACTAGCAAATCATCCAAATCATGGCTTGATGGGGTCTCAGCTACAGGCTGTGCTGATAGTAGCAGATTATCTTGACTATTTCAAACAAGCTTTAGAACAGACGATAAGGTTGACACCACCTAGATCAGCTTGATTTTTGAGGATCAATAATGAGAATATGTTCTTGTTGCTTCTCAGAACTCTCTCAATAGCTTTGAGTAGTATTTTTTTCTGGATAGACTGGGACAATTGGAAATGGAAATTGGAAACACATGGCTTTGTAGTGGTTCCATTCCTATCTCACAGCTAAATTTTAGATGGTGTTCCTTAGAGTTTGCTCTTCGAATGGGAGCTATTATATGGTTTATGGTAATCCCTTCTGTTGCTGATACTTCTCAAAATAACACTGCTGGGTATGATCAACGTGACACCCAAATCTATTTCTCTGCAACAAAGAATAGAATAGAATAGAATAGAATAGAATAGAATAGAATAGAATAGAATAGAATAGAATAGAATAGAATAGAATAGAATAGAATTTTTTATTGGCCAAGTTGATTGGACACACAAGGAATTTGTCTTGGTGCATACGCTCTCAGTGTACATAAAAGAAAAGATACGTTCATCAAGAATCATAAAGTACAACACTTAATGATAGTCATAGGGTACAAATAAGCAATCAGAAAACAATATCAATATAAATTGTAAGGATACAAGCAGCAAAGTTACAGTCATACAGTCATAAGTGGAAGGAGATGGGTGATGGGAACGATGGGAAAATTAATAGTAGTGCAGACTTAGTAAATAGTTTGACAGTGTTAAGGGAATTATTTGTTTAGCAGAGTGATGGCATTCGGGGAAAGACTGTTCTTGTGTCTAGTTGTTCTGATGTGCAGTGTTCTATAGCATCGTTTTGAGGGTAGAAGTTGAAACAGTTTATGTCCAGGATGTGAGGGATCTTAAATATTTTCACAGCCCTCTTTTTGATTCGTGCAGTATCGAGGTCCTCAATGGAAGGCAGGTTGGTAGCCATTGTTTTTTCTGCAGTTCTAATTATCCTCTATAATAATCATTTAGTTCCTCTAAATGCTTGTCTATAGTTACAAATGTGCTGGGCAAGGAATAACAAATTAAAATGGAATCCAGACAAAACGTTGCAAGGAGCCATACTTGTAGGGACGGGAGTGTAGATCTGGTTGTGAATAGGATTGCTGCCTCCCAGAAGGACTAGTACATACTTTGGGTTGCTTCTGAATGCAACTCTCTCTGGTTTCCCTGACTGATGAAATATAGTTGTAAGATAGTTTTTACTGTACCCTGCCAAAAAATAAATATTCTCTAAATTCTGAAGTCTAGTCCACATGGTCAGTAACAATTCAATCTTTCAGAGGCTTTTGAGATGGCCAAATGTAAACCTGCAGGAAAAGAGAAATACAGCTCAGAAATGTTCAAATGCTAGAAAATGAAAAAAAGAGGTACTATATAAATGTACGTTAAGGATGATATAAGTCTAACCATCAAAATAGAAAAGAAATTGAAAGGAAAATGTGGGTAAATATAAGATTGAGGTTGCTCGAATACCATCTTGACAAAATAGTGAATTGAAAATGGACACAACAATGGAGAGGGAAAGGGGAGAGGAATAGCGGGATAGGTAGGAAGGAGAGAGGAGGAGGGAGGAAAAGAGAGAGAGAAGAAAGGAAAAAGAAGAGGAAGAAAAGGGAGTGGAAATAAGAGTAGGAGAGAGGGTTAGAAAGAGAGGGAGGAGTGGGGGAAACGAAGGGGAAGGAGAGAAGGGAAAGGAGAGGAGGAAAGAAGAAAGTTGAAAAGAATAGAAGAAGGGAGGGGAGGGTAAGAGGGGAGAAGGAGAGGAATGGTTGTTGTGGAAGAAGGGAGATATGAAATGGTAGAAGAGCAACTCCGAATGTATCTTAAAGTTTTAGGATGAAGAATGAACTAATATGGAAACCAAACAATAATATGTGTGATAAGAATGGTTAAAGAGATTGTACATTTATATATATGTTTTATGAGAAATAAAAATAAAAAACTTTTATTAAAAAAAAGAGGTAGTATTCAAATGCTGGAGGCTATTATCTCCCAGCCCATGTGGTGGCAACAAACGAAGTAAAATCTAACAGCCTGTAAAGGAAATCATAGCAGAATCAAATACATTTTAAAGAGAAGTAAAGAACACCATCTAATATCTTGAGGTAGGCAGTCCTACTTACTCAATTGCCACCAAGGAAGTCCCTTTCTTGTATTGCTATTTAAAGGCAATGCTCCAAAGAAGAGGGACTCTTTAAGGGAGCAGCTCCAAAATATTTGGACCCCCTCAACGTTGTTGAATCCTAACTACTGTTGTGTTTTTAATATGCATTTTTGATTGGGTGTAATATCAAGAAGATAGGTGAAAGCAGAAGCTTTAACAGTATCTGCAATTCACAAAGATCTGCACTGCTGTCTGCCAGTTTGAAGCACTATTTATAGAGAGATTGGGGAAATTTAAAACCTGAAAAGCTCATTTATATTGTAAGCCCTTTTTTTCCAATATAAAATATAATCTGTTGCTTATGAACTTCTGGGGAAAAAATAACATAACACGATTCGAAGGATAGAACTATGTGTGAAATCCCAACTTTCTATTTTTATAAGGTTTGACCCATTACCAATATTCATTAATGTTGCATCACAAAGAAGTAGAAGCTGGGTCCACTTCATTGATGGAGACAATACGTAAACATGGCAGGCGATGGTAAAGAGGGCAGGCTATAATTCTCTACCTTAATTTCCTACCATACTGTGGAATGTTTTTTAAAGTTTCTGGGTTTGGGGTTGTTGGGTTTGTGCTTTCCCATGTGTATCCTGCATTCTTCATGGGAGCAGGTCTAGGCTTGCTAAGTGCCGGTTTTGGTGTTTGTATGCTCTGCGCCTACACAGTGCTGCAGTAACAATCCAGGGTCCTCTTCCAATATGCAGCATGCTTAGAGGCAGGATTTGACAGTCTTCATTAATCCCACCTTAAAGGTTCTACATTTAGGCAAAAAACCCAAAATGTACAGGTACCGTATATGTGGTACCTTGCTCAATAGTAGTACCTGTGAGAGCGATCTTGGAGTCCTAGTGGACAACCATTTAGATATGAGCCAGCAGTGTGCAGCAGCTGCCAAAAATAAATATTCTCTAAATTCTGAAGTCTAGTCCACATGGTCAGTAACAATTCAATCTTTCAGAGGCTTTTGAGATGGCCAAATGTAAACCTGCAGGAAAAGAGAAATACAGCTCAGAAATGTTCAAATGCTAGAAAATGAAAAAAAGAGGTACTATATAAATGTACGTTAAGGATGATATAAGTCTAACCATCAAAATAGAAAAGAAATTGAAAGGAAAATGTGGGTAAATATAAGATTGAGGTTGCTCGAATACCATCTTGACAAAATAGTGAATTGAAAATGGACACAACAATGGAGAGGGAAAGGGGAGAGGAATAGTGGGATAGGTAGGAAGGAGAGAGGAGGAGGGAGGAAAGAGAGAGAAGAAAGGAAAAAGAAGAGGAAGAAAAGGGAGTGGAAATAAGAGTAGGAGAGAGGGTTAGAAAGAGAGGGAGGAGTGGGGGAAACGAAGGGGAAGGAGAGAAGGGAAAGGAGAGGAGGAAAGAAGAAAGTTGAAAAGAATAGAAGAAGGGAGGGAGGGTAAGAGGGAGAAGGAGAGGAATGGTTGTTGTGGAAGAAGGAGATATGAAATGGTAGAAGAGCAACTCGAATGTATCTTAAAGTTTTAGGATGAAGAATGAACTAATATGGAAACCAAACAATAATATGTGTGATAAGAATGGTTAAAGAGATTGTACATTTATATATATGTTTTATGAGAAATAAAAATAAAAAACTTTTATTAAAAAAAAGAGGTAGTATTCAAATGCTGGAGGCTATTATCTCCCAGCCCATGTGGTGGCAACAAACGAAGTAAAATCTAACAGCCTGTAAAGGAAATCATAGCAGAATCAAATACATTTTAAAGAGAAGTAAAGAACACCATCTAATATCTTGAGGTAGGCAGTCCTACTTACTCAATTGCCACCAAGGAAGTCCCTTTCTTGTATTGCTATTTAAAGGCAATGCTCCAAAGAAGAGGGACTCTTTAAGGGAGCAGCTCCAAAATATTTGGACCCCCTCAACGTTGTTGAATCCTAACTACTGTTGTGTTTTTAATATGCATTTTTGATTGGGTGTAATATCAAGAAGATAGGTGAAAGCAGAAGCTTTAACAGTATCTGCAATTCACAAAGATCTGCACTGCTGTCTGCCAGTTTGAAGCACTATTTATAGAGAAATTGGGGAAATTTAAAACCTGAAAAGCTCATTTATATTGTAAGCCCTTTTTTTCCAATATAAAATATAATCTGTTGCTTATGAACTTCTGGGGAAAAAATAACATAACACGATTCGAAGGATAGAACTATGTGTGAAATCCCAACTTTCTATTTTTATAAGGTTTGACCCATTACCAATATTCATTAATGTTGCATCACAAAGAAGTAGAAGCTGGGTCCACTTCATTGATGGAGACAATACGTAAACATGGCAGGCGATGGTAAAGAGGGCAGGCTATAATTCTCTATCTTAATTTCCTACCATACTGTGGAATGTTTTTTAAAGTTTCTGGGTTTGGGGTTGTTGGGTTTGGGGTTTTTTGTGCTTTCCCATGTGTATCCTGCATTCTTCATGGGAGCAGGTCTAGGCTTGCTAAGTGCCGGTTTTGGTGTTTGTATGCTCTGCGCCTACACAGTGCTGCAGTAACAATCCAGGGTCCTCTTCCAATATGCAGCATGCTTAGAGGCAGGATTTGACAGTCTTCATTAATCCCACCTTAAAGGTTCTACATTTAGGCAAAAAACCCAAAATGTACAGGTACCGTATATGTGGTACCTTGCTCAATAGTAGTACCTGTGAGAGCGATCTTGGAGTCCTAGTGGACAACCATTTAGATATGAGCCAGCAGTGTGCAGCAGCTGCCAAAAAAGCCAACACAGTTCTGGGCTGCATAAACAGAGGGATAGAATCAAGATCATGTGAAGTGTTAATACCACTTTATAATGTGTTGGTAAGGCTACACTTGGAATATTGTACTCAGTTTTGGTCACCACGATGTAAAAAAGATGTTGAGACTCTAGAAAGAGTGCCGAGAAGAACAACAAAGATAATTAGGGGACTGGAGGCTAAAGCATATGAAGAACGGTTGCAGGAACTCGGTATGTCTAGTTTAATGAAAAGGACTAGGGAAGACATGATAGCAATGTTCCAATATCTCAGGGGTTGCCACAAAGAAGAGGGAGTTAAACTATTCTCCAAAGCACCTGAGGGTAGAACAAGAAGCAATGGGTGGAAACTAATCAAGGAGAGAAGCAACTTAGAACTAAGGAGAAATTTCCTGACAGTTAGAACAATTAATCAGTGGAGCAACTTGCCTGCAGAAGTTGTAAATGCTCCAACACTGGAAATTTTTAAGAAAATGTTGGATAACTATTTGTCTGAAACGGTGTAGGGTTTCCTGCCTGGGCAGGGGGTTGGACTAGACAGCCTCCAAGGTCCCTTCCAACTCTTGTTGTTGTTGTTATTGTTGTTGTTAAATGCAGCTACTCCTGAGAAAGGGAGGTGCATATTGTGAACTTGATCCGTGATAATGTTATAGGGCTTTACTGGATTGTGTATATACAAGCCTCAATTTCTGTAGCTCTTCAACTAGTTTGTTCTGCTGCAGTTTCAGTTGCTATTTATTGAGAAAATGTATGAAGTTTCTTCTTTATACATCAGCCAATAACTTTCTAGTAAAAAAAATATACTGTCTTGCCATTCATCCTTCCTGCTTTCGGTACTGCTTATCAAGATTTCCTTTTGATGAGGAGGTGCTGCTGCCAATGCCAGATGGTCCTATTTCTGAGAGAACTCGCTTTTGCTTAAGAGTTTACTGACTACAATACCAAATTAGCATAAGCAAATGTCAGCGAGTTAACAGAAAGCCAACATTCTTTCTCTCCCTTTTCTACTTTTTATTTCTCTTCCTCCCTCTATTATAGGCCATGGGGGTTGAGAGTGACCAAGAGATTGTGCAGATGATTGGAACAGAGGAGCACGTGATGGCTGCCTTTGGCCCCAGCTTGGAGGAATGCCAAAAAGCTCAGATTTTCACACAGATGCAGGTGGGTGATATTCAAGCAATCCATCTATAGCGCATTTGTAATGAAACTGGGCTTTTTACCCCTTTAAAAAACAGTGAGTAGCAAGAAGACGAACCGGTACATCTTTTATTTGCCATCCCTCGTTGCTTAATTAGGTCAGGAGAGTGAGCCCATATCCAAAAGCCTATACAATATCGAACAGTTAATTGGAAAGGTTCAAGTAATAAATTCTGGATTGCTCCATTAGATGGCTAATGAATTTTATGCTTTGTTCTAGAATGCTAACCTATTAAACTTGTGTCATATAAATGGTGGTAGGATAATATTTTAAAATATCCTACCAAAATCTGAAATAGCACAGTACATACATACTGAAGCATTTGTCCCATCCAAATTATTTTGATGGGTAGGAAAAGCCTAGCTCATATACGGTATTTTGACTGCATGAATGGGACTTTTATCAGATTTACTGAAATTTACCTGAAATGAAACCAGACAAGCAAACAAAAAGCAAATATTCCTTACATAAACTGAAAATGCTGCTTAATATTTTACATTGCATTTTTTAATATCAGAAAGAGACAATATGATAAAATGAAAATGAGCCTTGTTAAACAGAAGCCATCTACTGCATAGCTAGAAAAAGAGATGCTTACCCATTTAGTGTTAAACTTGAGCTAGGTGATATATTTTCTTACTTCTAAGGGATTAATTTGAAATAACAGAGTGTAACAGAGTAATTGTACTGCTCAGCAATTTCTACCCATCACCTGTTTAAAATAACCTTGTCCTGCTCTCTGGTTTTACTTTTAAGCGAGTCATATTCTGGCTTGTTGGCTTCCTTGTAAAATAAAACCTCTCAATAAATAGTGAACTTCTCCAAGAGGAAAAAGTACATTGACAATGATTTGTGACATGTACATAAGGATGACAATAATGGTTTTCAGCACACAGTCTTTTCACTTCGCTTTGCAGGCATTGAAATATCTGGGAAATAAAGTCCGAAGGCAGCGAATGTGGGGTGGTCCCAAGAAAACCAAGATGGAGGAAGCAAGAGAGTTGTTGGCAACAACTATTCTTGCCCATGTGCCGGTAAGTGATTTGATCTTAAACTACCAGATGCTCTTCCTACTTTGAAGGAATGACTATGGAATGATAGATGAAATTGAATGCATGAAGAACTGCTGCTCAATTTTTAGCAATTATTAGCGTCTGGTGATAGTTTATATATACAATCACTTATATACCATCTTGCTTCATAAAACTCAAGACAATACCAACTATTGTCAGGCACAAATAATCAGGAACAGGTGTTGAGTTCAAAGCACTAAAAGTTTATTCTTGTCACCTATACCCAAGACTGAGCAGCTAGCAGTCCAAGCTACATTGGCGCTAAAGGTCAACGGAATTCACGGGGAGGGGGCTGGACTTGGGTCTCTTGTGGCTGCACAATGACTCAAAACTTATACATTTTAACCCTGCCCTCCAGAACAGCCTGCTCATCTCCTACATCTATAAAGCAATACAGCAAAAAGTAATTAAAATAAATTGTATATAATTTTAAGCAGGAGTAATAGGTTTAAAGTATATTAATTTTCCATTATTCATTCAATGTCAGTATTAATTGGTATCCTCATTTATAAATGCATGCAACAACCTTATCGCTTTACATGCCTATGCAGATGAATTTGCAGTCTATCCTGCAGAATAGATTGTGGATCCTGGGTGAAACACAAAGTTGTCCTACTCAGAATTTTTGAGAGATATATACATAATCTGAGAGAGTGTGATCCTAGTATCTATTAAACCCTGAAAGACTATCTGCCCATTAAATAAAACAGTATTCTCCTTCCCCATATCATACGCAATAACCACTAAATTGTTATTGCCAGCAATAACAATAAAACTATTCATTGGAATGGTTTTAATGTTGTTGATACACTGATCGCATAGCTGCAGCCTCTCTTCCCTCCTGGTTCTCTGTCGCTTTTGTGGCTTGAATCCAGGATCAGCACTATGTTCTCCAACATGCTAGATATATTGTACTGTAAAAAGATATAATTGACCATATGTAATAACAGAGTTAAGCAGAGTTAGCCATAAGTTAATGATCGGGCAATTATCTGGTTGGCAGTTTTCATAACAATGAATTTGCTCTGAGATGACATTTTCTCCAGTACTCTTAACTAGCAGTGGATAATATTGAGAAGTCATATGGAGCTTTACTCAGAATAATTTCGCCGTGAATTGAAAACATACTTGTTTATCCAAGTGGGACTGGCTTAATTCTTAATTTTTAAATTTTGAATGTTTTGAATTTTAATAATTTTAAATTGGGTATTCTGTTTTATTGGGTCAAATTTGATGGTTTTTAAATTTTTCGGCCATTATAGAATATGTTATTTTAATTTGTTGTTTTAAAATTGTATATTGTATTGTTTTAATCTGGCTGTACACCGCCCTGAGTCCTTCGGGAGAAGGGCGGTATAAAAATCTAAATAATAATAATAATAATAATAATAATAATAATAATAATAATAATAATAATAATAATAATAATAATAATAATAATGATAATGATAATAATAATAATTGAAAGACAGTTTCCAGACATATTCTGTGTACTGTCAGACCCATTCCCAGAAATCAGAAGCTTGGGCAAACTGTGGTACCAGAAAACATGTTGAAGGTAGATCATGACAGGAAAGGAAGAAAGAAGGCATTTTTTTTTTTAAAAAAAGAGACCACTTACAATCAAAGTGGCATCCAAGTATTTGATGCATGGTGGATCAGTTATAAAATCCAAGGCCCTTGTAGAGAGGAGAGGCTGTAATAATAAATGCAATTTATCCCTGTACTATTCATTCTTTCAGTTTGCATGTCCCTTTACTTGCCATGCCCAAGAGGGTAAAAACATGAAAGTTGAGACATTTCCATGTAAGGTGCTGTCATTTAAGTTAATTTTCTCATTTTTGGTATTTCAGGTAAAAGAATTCAACTTCCGCTCCAAGTGCATCTACACAGCTGTGATGGTCCGCAGGGTGATTCTAGCTCAGGGAGATAACAAAGTGGATGACAGAGATTATTACGGAAACAAGAGGCTGGAACTAGCAGGACAGGTGGGTTTCCTCAAATCTTTCAAATCCACCTTTCAGTGAACAGTTTCAATAAAGTTTTAGTATTTATAGTTCAATTTGCTTTAAAGATCTTCAGACAGCTCAGTAGATATTTCCAAGCATCCAAATTGCCTACTAAAATAAAGTCAAGGCCAAATAGTCTTCCAGGTATTGTTTGCTTTCTCTCCTTTCATCATTTTCACTCAAATTTCCCACATTGCAGTAATCTTCTTCCTCCAGTAGATGGCTCCCCTGCTCCCAATTCCAGCATTCAACAGAGTCAGAACAGTTGACTTATAAACCATTCAGGGGGGTTAAAGATAAAAAGCAATTTCTCCCAATAATCACTTTTCACAATGTTGTTCGACTTTTTCCAGGCTTTCTGTGTTTTAAAACATCCTTTGGTTATTTCTTTTGTGTCCAAGTCTTTAATCTTTAATCTTTCTCTTTGGTTTTTAATCTTTAATCCTTCTTCATAAATCCAATCGCCACTTTCTTAATGTTTGGAGATTGTTTTTTGGAATTTTTTACTTGGGTTAAATCTTTAAGGTAAAAGTTGGAAATTATCTCACCCAGTTTCACTGCTCTGTCCACGCACCACTCCAGCAAAGATCTTAATGTCCCGGTTGTCCCAGCTTGTGACTGACCAAAATGGCCATCGTCCCTTCTGCCGTTCGGGAAAGCTTTCTTCGGATCAGCAAGGAAATTCCGGTTTCCTTGTGATCGACAAAGCGCCTCTCCTTTCTTTACCACCCCTCCAGGGCGGCTTGACCCCATATGGTCTCCCGGCAAGCAGTTGCTGGCTGCATTTCATGGAGCCCAGCAGAGCTTCACTATTTTCCAGCCATTCCAGCTGCAGTGTCAACCGGAACTCCTCATGTGCATGTTTTCAAACTGCTAGGTTGGCAGGAGATGGGGAAAGAATGGGTGCTCATCCCATGATACTTAGGTCTCGAACCTGGGCCAAAGAAGACATATTTTATTTGGCTGCTTCCCTCTTGCTTACAGATGGGGCATAGCCATAGAGTCCTAGAAATTGCCAATCCCCGCCCCCCCAGTTTGAAATGCAGAGAAAAATGCTGCAGATAAAGTGTTTATCTCAATATGATCCAAGTGCAGAGTGGAGAGAGCCTTTGCATGACATACTGATATGGCTCTGGAATTCAGCAGAAAAGAAATGACAAATGCAAAAAGGACAAAACTGCCTTTCATCTTGTTTAAGGGGCATGAGTGGGAGGAAGGACATCCCAAACGTGAGCAAGTACACTTAAAAGTAAAGGTCTCCTTCGTCGGAGTCTGAATCTGTGGAGGAAGATGAGCTGGAACAAGAGCTGACAGAGATCGAGAGAGCAGCTCCGTTGGCCTTGGAGGAAACTGAGGAAGGGCAGAGTCAGTACTGGCAAGACATTTCAGAATTAGAAAGGCTTGCAGACAGGGAGGAGCAGGAGAGACAAAGCTCAGGCGAAGAGCAAAGACTACCTTTTGATCCTAAAGCACGAAGAGAAGAGAGAAGGCAAGAACAACACAGACTGAGCCGGCTACAAGGGAGGACAGTGCCCCGCCCCCCTTCACAAGGCACACCTGGGGACTGAAATGTAAGGAGGTGCTGGTGGGAGGGGCATTTGTTGGGAACAAGTGTTGAATCTATGGAGCCTTGTGTGTACTTGCTGATGCTTGGAGATTACTGTTTAGCTAATGTGGCTTACTGGACTGCTGGCCCTGGTTACTGTTTAGCTAACCTTGCTTACTGGTACTCACAGCCAGAGGCTTCTGAAGGTACATATGAGAGCTTTGCTCCAGGACTTGTAGTAAATGTGAGGACGTTTGGGGACAAAGTTGGATCAATAAAGTAGAGTTAGACCTGTTCTCTGGCTGTGTTGTTTTTGGCCCGGGTCATCACAGTCTCCTGAGTTTGTACATATATTAATGTGGATAAAATTCCATCTGCTTCATGACTGCTGAAAGAAGGAAAAGTAAGTTTTTGAGCAGTGCTGAATGGTGAATTCTACATTATTTACCTTTTATGTAGTAACTATTCTATTTTTGTAGAAACATACTATAAAATTCTTTACTATTTATTATATTTTTAAAAATATACTAGTCAAAAAGTACGGTTCTGTGTGTGTTTACTTGATTAACCCTCCACTTTATAGCAAATTAATCAACTATAATTTGTTTTCCTTATGATAGAGCTTGGCTAAAAATCATTACAGCAGTTTCAGGTCCAAATATACTTTGAACTTGCCACAATTCTGTTCAAATACAATGGTTTTTAAGTTAGAGTTTCATAAATAGTACCGTCTGTCTATTGCCTTATTATTTTAATATTTATGATACTTTGTAACTTAAAAATATATCTTGCAGACGTGTTTCTGCTATTATTAACACAATGTCTGCATTATATCGGCAAAATAATAAAGCACCTTACTTTAAGCCTGTTACTCAGTGTTTTCAGTTAACGTTTCCGTCTAAATGGCTTTCATCCTTTAAAAAGCTGGCAGTGTTTCTGGGCTAAAAATTCAGTTGCTTAAAAATTTGAATGAAAAGGGATTGATCCTGTATTAAGGAGAAAAGCAGAGCAGTCTGCACAATGTGAAGACATAAAAGGTATTGTGTCTATAAAAATGTGTGAAAACAATAGTAGCTAATTTCACACCCCATGGGACAAGGGAGCACCAAATGTGCTTTAGCTTTAGATAACAGTTGTTTCCACTAGCCAAGCTGGTTTACAGAGCTTTTTCTTCATTTTTTCAGCCCACAAGAGGCTTGGTAGGCCAGGTGCCAGCAGAGGTGTTAGCGAAACCTACCGACTCCAAGCTTAATCTTTTCACCTACCTTTTCTCTTTCCTTAATGTGTTCATTATTTGCTGAGCATTTCCCTCCTCTTTGTCCTCAGGGTTTGTTTGGCATTTTTTTTTTCTCTCTCTCTCTTTCTAATTCAGCTTGCTTTGTATGGGTGAGATATGGAACAGCACCAAAATCCGGCACCCTGGAAAGGAAAGGATTTCTACCCTATGACAAAAGAAAACCGTCTTGACTTCAGAGATTGACTAATCCCAGCTGTTCTGATAATATAATTAAGGCTGCCTAATGTCTTTAATTTTGCAACCAGTTTGTGTGAAAAGGAGAATTTGGCACTCTAAAGCCTTAAACAGTAAATGGCAATCTCAAGGAGCCTAATTAGAATTCTCTGACATTAAGCTAATTGGTGAAATTCTATTTCAGCAGCTTAACTTCTTTATTAAATTTTTTTTCCTCAGGATTTTCTGTGGAAATCAATTGATGAACTGTCACTTTCTTTCCCTTATACCTTCAACCACATTTGGGTATAATTTACTTCCCAGTCCTCTTTTTGAAAGGCCTTGTGCTTGCAATGAAAATTTAATGATTATTATTGCTGGGATTCCATTCGGTGTTTAATCACTTACTCTTGATCTAAAAAATAGCATATCATGCATCTTTGCCATGCTCTTAGGAATAAACCCTTTTAGAATAAACAAAAGTCAAAAATAGTCACTCCAACTTTAGAATAGATTGGAACAGAAAGAAAATACTCTGGTTAGCGGAAACCTTTTTGAAGTTAGTAATAATTTATAGAATGTTTATTATATATTCTATATAGTGAATTATATATCATCAGGTAGGATTTAGGAACTAGTTCTGTATGAAATCCTGGATAGTTACTGCCACTTAAGTGACTGAATGTACTATAAAAATGAAAAGATTTGTTTGTTTTGCTAATATATTGTATATATTTTGCTAATATATTGCCATTACAATTATAAATAATCACTTATATATTGCAATTTATATTGTGATATCCCAACTCGGAAGTTACGAGAAACTCAAAGTAATAGCAGCTTGCAACAGTTGTTTCTTTAAAGTTATATTTAGAGTGCAGTTATTAAGTCTGGAATATACACAGTTAATAGTAAAGCATTTCAGTTACTGTGTGTTCAAAGTGATCTAGATTTTGAACCAAAAGCAGCTTTATCAATCAGTGTTTTCTATAAACTATTAGGGATGCAATGATGGAAAGATGATGAATATTATCAGGGTAAATGTTAATTTGGAAAGCAAAGTAGATGCTTGGCCTTTTGCCAAAAGGGGCACAGTTCTGCTAATACTTCTAAGAAAATGGAGACAGTTTTAAAACAGACTCATTCCCTGCAGGAATTAAATTATGCAATAGATTCCAGAATGTCTTAACAGGGCCTGTTTAAAGACTTAGCTTGTTTGGTGCTTAACAATGTATTGTATACTGGGAACTTGCATTTTTGGCATGCACTAGCAACTGTATTTTAGTTTTCCTGACAATTAGAATTGTAAAAAAAAAAAAGCTAAGTTTGGAATGGAGCTGTTTTCTAGAGACAAGAGAAGAAGCTGATAATGAAAAGCAGTGTTTAATCTCTGGCTGCCTTGCTGTGAAACATGTTAGATAGCTTTAAATAAAAATAGCTTCCCCCCCCAAAAAAAATGTATCAGTAGAAAAAACATTGCATGTGAATGGGCAAACTAGTGAGCCAACTAAAAAAAGTGACAATCAAATTAAAAAAGTAAAATGAGTTGAAGGAATTTATTAAATAGGGAACAATTAAAACGCCACAGAATTGGAAGGAGCGTCTGTTTTTTTCTTTCATAAATACTGGATAAACAATATTATAGCAACATCGCCCTATTTCAACATTTCCTGGGTTGTAAATTAATTACTTTAATTTTTTATTGCAGCTTCTGTCCCTTCTGTTTGAAGACTTGTTCAAAAAATTCAACTCTGAGTTGAAGAAAATCGCTGACCAAGTAATTCCCAAGCAAAGAGCTGCCCAGTTTGATGTCGTTAAGCACATGCGGCAAGATCAGATCACGAATGGTATGGTGAATGCCATCTCGACCGTAAGTGTTTCATTTGGATGGACAGCCTTGAGATATCATGAGCGAAGTGACAGGACTCAGTGCAAATTACAGGTTGTCATATTGCACAGTGCTTCTTTTTCCAGTTTTAATTCAAAACCTTCCGTGGATTTGTTTATAGAAGAATTGTTAGTAGCTTGCTGTGTTATATTTGTAAGTCATTTTACAGTTCATCCATTTCTGGTTTCTGTCATCTGGAAAGTACAGTATATGAGGGGCCCTTGGTGCTCTCTGAACTTGGTTGTTTTCCTGCAGGTGTTTTGTTACCCAAGCTAGGTAATATCATCATCATTGATGCTGTTACCTAGTTTGAGTAATGAAACAGTTGCAAGAAAGCACCAAGGACCCATCATTTCAGGCCCGAGCTACAAATATTCTCCTTTATCAGTACAATACATTTCTGTCAGTTAATGGAGGTGTTAAAAGCGTTGTCTCTATTTTGTTGGATGTCTTTCTTGAGAATGTGAGCAAAGTGTATCACCAGATCCAGTTAATTTCTTGACTTAAGTGTAAAGGATCTTTTAAGGTGAGGAAGCATAATCATTAAATATTCACTCCAAACAGAATAACAGAGCATCTAGATTATTATCTTTCTGGTATCAGAAAACATTAGTGATAAGTGTCTGTTTCCAAGCTACTTAATTTACATTATAACTCACTATTTTTTTTTTAAAAAAAATCTGTCTTTAACTACTTTGGTTTATTTGGTATGTTCTTATATTATTGCCAATATCTGTTCTTCATAACAATGTACAGGATTTAATATAATAGTTTTAAAGTTCCTGAAGTTAAGAACAGTTTAACCATGGTACCAGTTATCAAGAAAAGGGAAGTGTATTGTTATTTTTTTAATTTGGATTCTTGCACTAAGTAGAGAACTAGATTCAATGGTTGAAAAGACCTGTTCCCACTTTAAGATTCTGTGATTTAAATCTGGATCCTGTCCAGGAAATGTATTATTATAATGCACCCTAGAAATAAATAATGTATTGGGCTGCTCCAACCATTCTGTTGTTTACCAACAGAGAAATGTCTTGCTTATGTATCTCTTCACCTTAGTACTTGTATCAAAATGCCAAATAAAAATGGAAATGGACTTTAAATAATTGAGAAATTTGCCTGCAACAAACAATCGATCAAAATCTGCAGCAAAATCTTGGCATGTTGAAATTCAACCCATGACCGACAGCATGATTATTGTTATTTATACAAAAAAGGTTCCTAGATTTTCATCCTGATAGATGAAAATCTGGACCCATTTTACCATGTTTTCCAAACTGATACGGTTTAGAAATGTAAAAGGTTGTTTGAAGCTTTGACCAATTTTACATGGTTCTTTATCTTTAGGGGAATTGGTCACTGAAGAGATTCAAGATGGATCGACAGGGTGTGACTCAAGTATTATCACGCTTGTCCTATATCTCTGCTTTGGGGATGATGACAAGGATTTCTTCTCAGTTTGAAAAGACCAGGAAAGTGAGTGGGCCCCGATCTCTTCAGCCATCTCAGTGGGGAATGCTGTGCCCATCAGACACTCCTGAAGGAGAGGTAAGCTCCATTGGGTTAATGCACTTCCCCTTGTCATATTACGTTATACTTTACAGGTACTGCCTTTGCCTATTCCCATCCTTTTTTGCTGTTTTTTCCCCTCAAAATGAAGAACCTCCATGCATTGACTTCTTGTCCTGCTTCCATTCCGTTAAACAAGTCCTCCTGGCATAGTCATGATTCAGCAAACCTTTTTCATAGCTATATTCACGCTCTAAACCAGGGGTTTCCAACTTTGGCAACTTTAAGACTTGTGGACTTCAACTCCCAGAATTCCTTAGCCAGCTTTGCTGGCTGAGGAACTCTGGGAATTGAAGTCCACAAGTCTTAAAGTTGTAAAAGGTTGGAGACCCCTGCTCTAAACTTTTCCTCAATTCTGATTGATGGTTTTATGTCCTTGAACTCTTTTGGCTGGCTATCCTCTTTAAAAAGACAACTTTGAATTGTTGGAAACAAATTGCTAATAAATACATTCTCCTGATAGCAGTTTACAACAAAACATTTTGTTAGGACAAAATGATCTAACTAGCCCTCATAGGTACCAAAAAAAAAAAAAGAGTTGTAATTTTAATTCCAAGTATGGTTGTAAAGCTAAAAATATCAGTTATGTCACTTATGTTTTATAGGATTAAATTATGAATTCTATTCTGTGGGGTGTTTTTTTCAATATAACTTGGAATTAATTGCCACTAACCAGCCAAATTCTGATAGCAATCACCAAGTAACAGTGGCTAAAATTGCAAACATAAATATTGACATTATATACTGCACAAAATTGCATACTAATATATCTGATACATAATAACATATTTGATGGCCACCTAAGCAGAATGTTTGTTAAATTTAGCTCTTAGTATTTTAGTTATATGAATTGATTTTATATACTTGTTTTCCTTTTTCATTTTTTAATTGACTTCTGTTTTCGTCAGGCCTGTGGCTTGGTTAAAAACCTAGCATTGATGACTCACATTACTACTGACATGGAAGATGGCCCTATTATTAAATTAGCTGGTAACCTTGGAGTAGAAGATGTAAACCTTCTGTGTGGAGAGGAACTTTCATATCCAAACGTGTTTCTTGTTTTCCTTAATGGTATGTTACTGCTTTTAATCCAAGTGAAACAGGATACTAGAAGTTTAAACATTAATATAAATGAGGTGTCCTTCTCATAATAATCAAGTCTTGAGCAGGTACTTTTTCAGAAAATGAGATTTTTGAATTTGTGATTGTGTATGTTAACAGTGGAATTAAAGGTTCCCAAACTCTGTCATTTCAGTTAGAATCCCAGTAATTTTTTTCACAGCACTACTAAGCCAAAACTGAACTCTTTCAAGCTAGTAGTTCTTGCGGTGTCTGACCAATGTTGAATATCACTATTTCCCTTGAGAATTTTAAATATCCCTTGGTGCCTCTGTGAGTACACTGTGCGTTGTGCAAAGTTTGGGAACCGTAGAGTGCATAGAATTCTGCAAGTAGAATGCTTCTTGCATTCTTGTTTTGATGGTTCATCCCGTGGCATAAATGCAACATTTAAAGTTACATATAAACGTTGATTGGGGAAGCCAATTTTTATAAATCTGTAATATATTTCATTCTAGGGATATGATGTTCATACAATGAGTATGATTCTAAAGCTTTTATGTTAGTTACAACATGAGACAAAGCTTTAGAAACCCAACTCCCACATTTAAAAAGTACCTAAATGCAGTTATGGCAGGAAATTGCCCCTCAACACTGTTGACATGTGTTGAGGGGCAACTGTTGTGAGATCTTAGAATCTGTACCTGCACAATTATTGTGCACTGATCCCAATATTGCTCTGACGTGTTTTCAGCTCACTGTTTCTCATGCAAAATACTCCCAGGTAATATGCAATAAATACTTAAAGTGCATTTAATACAGTGTGAAATTGTTTTAAGAAATGATTGGGGATGTTGAGAGTTACTATCCCTCATGTCTGGAAAATACCAATTGGGGAAAAACGTGTTGAAATGGTAGAAGAAAGGTAAAATAAAGCTTTTTCTCTCCATCAGCTATAACTATGAAAGTTCCAACCCAGAAAGATTTTAAACAGGAAACATAATTTTTAACTTAAGAGAGACCATATTGAAGTTATTAGAAGTAATAATGATATCAACAAAAGGATAATAAAATTGATTTTGTTGGAATATGAAAATTGTTCTCTTTTAGGTTTCCATCACTTTATTTCAGTGCTTTAAATGTTGCTACCATTTCATTTCTAGGAATGACTGGTCCAAATCCAAATTATAGCAGAAATCCAGTTGAATTATCTACGATAATTTCTTGAAAAATACATTGACTTTCAGTGGTGGGTTGCTCCTGGTTCGCTCCGGTTCTGGAGAGCTGGTAGTAAAAATCTGCTGGTGTTCGGAGAACCAGTAGTAATGGCTGGCTGGCCATGCCCCTGAACCGGTTCCCCAATCATCAGAAGTTTGTTGTTTTTTACTTTTAAAAGCATCTTTTCTTCAGCCAAAAAAAGGCTTTTAAAAGTAAAAAAAAAAACCTCTGATGATCATGTGGCTGAGTAGGGATCATCAGAACCCTTTAAAAGTTTTTTTTTTAACAACCTCTTTGGCCGAAGAGGTTGTTAAAACAAAAGGTCTTAAAAGGCTCCTCTGGTGATCCCAGCTGAGTTAAGAGTTATTAGGCAACTTTAGCTGGGATCATCAGAGGAGCCTTTTTTTCCTGTGGCCCACCCAATCCCCCCTCCTCACTTACCTATAATTGCTGCTCCTTTCAGGCTGGCAAAGCCATGCTTTACATCAGTTGCATCAGCTAGCAACTGAATCTGCCTGCCTAGAATCCGTCTCCTCAGTGAGCAGAAATCCACAAACCTTAAAAGTTACTAAAGTTGGAGAGTCCTAATCTAAAAAATATAAATAAAATAAAATAATAAAATAAAATATTTGTGCAGCTTTCTGAGATTTCGTGTGTTTCTGTAGTGTTTCACTCTAACTAAACAAACACACAAAATCTCACAAAGTTGTATGTGGCATTTTGTGTGTGTGTGTGAGAGAGAGAGTTAATTGTGTTGTGTTGTGTTGTGTGTGTGTAAAGTGTGAAAGTTGGTTTTTGAGCTTTTTGTGGCTGTGTGAGGTTCCTGCTTGTTGCAGGGGCCATTTTGGGTGAAATGCAGCTGCTTTTACATTGTGTGTGAGTCAGTTGTGTTGTGTTGTGTGTGTGTAAAGTGTGAAAATTGGTTTTTGAGCTTTTTGTGGCTGTGTGACGTTCCTTTGTGACGTTGAGTGGGCGTGGCCAACTTGATGTCACTCACAGCAAGGTGCCGCCCCACCTTGCCCTGAGTGACTTCAAGTTGGCCACATCCACTCAGTCACATGATCACCAAGCCACGCCCACCAAATAAGCTGCACCCACAGAACCAGTAGTAAAAAAAATTGGAACCCACCCCTGTTGACTTTGCTATTAATTGTTGCATGTTTATGTCCCAGGACAGAGTAGATTGTTATTCCACAGAAAGCCAGCGTTTGGCTTTATCCATTGAAATGATGGTAACATTTACAGAATCATTTACTTGTTTGCTTGAACAGGTAACATCCTTGGTGTCATTCGAGATCATCAGAAACTGGTCTACACATTCCGGCTAATGCGTAGAGCAGGCTATATCAATGAATTTGTTTCAATCTCCACAAATCTTGCAGACAGATGCGTCTATATTTCTAGTGATGGTGGAAGGCTATGTAGGTAAGAATTTTGAATATGCTTTTCCCAGGCCATGGCACCAGAATATTCCATTCCAAGTATACTATCAAGTTGTTCGGTTCATTCACAAAAAACAGTTTTAGACACGTGCACTCCACAAGTCGATTGGCAAGCAGTTAGCACTTCACCAACAAGCGATTCATATACATTGGAACTCAAAGGATGTAGATGTCAGCTGTTTAAAAGTATCAGGTTGTATGATTAGTGCTACTTTCAATTTTTCTGTGGTTTTCTTCTTTAATTCTATTGTAGTTATTGAGATTGCCACTTCAACCTTGAAAGCAGGAATTAGCTCTTCAATTGATTGCTTGAGCTGGAATATTGTGGTTATTTAGGTCATACTGGAAATTATGTGCAAATAGTTGATGTCTAACTGGGCATGCCGTTCTTTGTAACTTTGTTTATATGTTTATGATAAAAAGCCTTTGGAAGGCTAGGTTGCGGATTTAAAGAATTAATTTTAATTTTAATGATTGAAAAATCAACTTTACAGAATAATGCAATAATTTATTTTTTTCCAAGCTATTTTTTAGCTTTGAAAACTGTAAAATTTATTTTGGTTCCCTGAAATGATAGATTTAATATTGTTACCATATAAGCTAAATAAATGTGTTTCCTCGCAGGATGGTTTTGTGTGCCGTTTCCAGCACGCATTCCATAGGTTCGCCAACAGTGGTGTATACAGTCAGCTAAGACTGAGTATATGGGCTCTAAGTCTTTAGGATCCATTCTGCTTCAGTCCACTCTAATTGTAATTCCTTATCATATTCCTCATGCTGCTAACTTCTGCTGTTAACAAGATCTTCATTTCATCTCTGAAATGACGTGAAAATAAAATACATAATGTGTTAACTCTCCTTCTTATGATCTAGACCCTACATTATTGTGAAGAAGCAAAAACCCGCTGTAACAGAAAAGCATATGGAAGAACTTGCACAAGGCTATAGGTAAACAACACAGCAAGTTATCCTGGTTTCCTTACCAGGGTCTATCTGTTCATAAAAATCAGAATAAACAGCATTTCCTATGTTTGCAACTGAGTATCTAAGCATAAGTATTTCTATACTTTTCATTAACAAGCTACCGTTCAGTTCTGGATCTCCAAACTGACTCATGAAATAGTATTTGTTGGAGCCACTAAATTTTCCTCCCCATCAAAAGATTTTTATATATCATTAATTAAAAATATAAAAATAAATGTGAAGCAGGGCTGATGTAAGAGTTTGCAGTGCATTCAGCTGCATTGGAGCTCTGCACAGAGCTAGTGATCTGAGGATGAGAAAACAAAGAGGTGCCTGACTACTTTCTCCCACCCCTGAGAACATGCCTTGTGTTTGCCTTAGTTTGGGAGAGTTGGGGTGGCAATCCCCTTCCTCCCCCCGTTTAGCTAACAGCACATCATTTTAGCCAATATATAGACTGATCCAGTGGGGTTTTCAATCAGGCTATGTATGTACTGGCTAATTCAGCTCCATGTTAGCCAGCAGGTAGATTAGACGAAAGGGATTTTCAGGAGGGGTTGGTTCACACATTGGCTAATCAAGCTCTTTGTTAGCCAAAATGTGGGTTTGATTGACAGGATTTTTGTATAGGCTATTCTGTTCATTAGCTAGTGCAGCTGTGTGTGCTAACTAATAGGTTGATGGCGCCAAAAATGTCATTCTTTGAAGTAAAAAAATTATAGTGGTTGGTGAAGCAGTTGTGTTCTGAGGTATTTTTTTCAATGCAGAGGGGCTATTTCTTGTAATGAAACTCCTGTTTCTCCTTGCTGTAAGAAATTACATGGTAGGTAGTTGCAGTCCAATACTTCGTTTGCCATTCAGTATTATGGGTACCTTACGATCACCATACCCACTACTACATTAGTGTGGTGAGAGTGCCCATTTCAAATGCACTCATTGGTATCACAAAAGTTAAAGGAAGCACCTGGCTAAATGAGTAAGGTATATAACCTTCTGGAAACCAAATCTGGTCCAGTCCTTAGCATCTCCAGGTCAGTCAATCCTACCTGAACCTCTGGACAGCTACTACTAGTCAGAGTTTTTAGTTAAAAGTTATCAAGTTAAGTTATTCTGGACTCCATTTAAAGTAGAAATCTGTGTGTGGAAATTCATTTATATGAATATTAGTATTAGTTTTTTTGTTTTATCTTTTATGCACATTTGCACATGAGCATATACATTGTTTTGAAAAATAAATATTTTATATTCAGGAATTTTGAAGACTTTTTACATGAAAGCCTTGTTGAATATTTGGATGTGAATGAGGAAAATGATTGCAACATTGCACTCTATGAACATACAATCAATAAGTAAGTATTCTGGCATCATTAAAACCTACTTTTTGAATTGTAACACTGAAATTGGAGCAAGAAGATTTTTAATCTTCTTGGGAATATATTCTAAGAATGAAAAAGATGAAATTCTGTACGCCCAGATGTATATGGGACATAAAAAGAAGTTTCTTTTCTTTATTAACATTGTCTTCAAGAACATTTATGTGACTCGGTTACATAATTAAAATAGTAAAATCCAAAATCTGTTTTCCTCATTTGGTACTACAATTGTCAGACTCATAATTTGTTTGGTACCTTACCATTGGATCTAATTAATCTCCAAAGGTCTTTCAGAACAGCTGGGATTTCACCTACTTCCAGAAAGCCAATGGGGGGGGGCATTCTTATTTCACAGGTCCAGCTTCTCAGTATGTAACTATGTGATTTAACTTTAAGAAATCTAGCTATATATTTTTTTCCCTTTATTAGAGAGACAACACACTTGGAGATTGAACCTTTTACTCTTCTTGGAGTCTGTGCTGGTCTCATTCCATATCCCCATCATAACCAGTCTCCAAGAAACACTTACCAATGTGCTATGGGAAAGCAAGCTATGGGTAAGACTTCTGTGCCTTCAGATCAAAATAGTTATTTCATTCATCCCAGATTCAGTTTCCTCAGCTTTGTTAAATATTTCTGATACCCTAATTTGAAAACATGTCCCCAATTTTTGGTACAACTTTCTCTATGCTTTCCTATTTTAAAAAACAAAATTAGAAATGTACTCAGAGGCTAAGATAAAAAATTGATGAGAGATATTTTGTGTTTTCATTTATCAGCATTAAATTATCAAGATTATTTTTAAGGTAATGTAGTTTTAATTCCCTTTTCAGAAAACAGGAAATCTCCAATTCATCAACTATTATTTCTTAAGCGAGATTATTAAACCCCATTATTAAAATTGAATTCCAGAATTCATGGCTAAGAAATTCACATCATAGCTCTGTTGTACTTCCTACAAATATTCAATTCAGCAATGATTTCCCTGCTCTTTGCCACTTTTAAATAAGCATAAGAGAGGGTCACTTGTATATATATACATACATACATACATACATACATACATACATACATACATACATACATATATTGCTAGCCCCTACAGCCCATATACATTGCAACTAATATGGACATGTACCTGTTAATATACATTAAGACAGTATAAAGCATTTGAATAGGTGCTTTGTAAACCATTTTGCCAAAAACAAAGCATCTCCTTTTGAAGTTTTGAGGACACCCCCCCTGGAATGATCATTCAGGGCTTCGAAGTCTTTTCCCATGAGTCTTTTGTCTCTGCGCACATGTGGGCGCATAACTGCTTCACATCACCAGCAGAAACATTGGCTGGCCATGGGATTGCTCTGCACAAGGCTTTTGGTGAATGCAGCAGTCTCAGAATTGGATGACCAGTGCTCTATTTGTTACAGCTTGTGTGGCTTAAATGCGTTGCACAACATTTATTTATACATTACACATTTGTGTAACATGTGGATTTCCAGTTCTTCACCATGGCAAGCAGATTGTCACGTACCTACCATCTGTTATTTGCAAATTACATGTTGCTGTGTAGCTTTAACCTGGCTTGTTCTCCACCTCCCAAAACAAATGCTTTATGAAGACATTTCACCAGTCCTTAAATAACACCTGCAGGAATTTTTTTCTGCAGCAACTGCAACCGATGGCAGAGAACCTTCTTGCCACCATTCATTCATGTCAGTGAGGCTCTTCTCAGTTGCCATTACAGTTTACCTAAAACATTAACTCTGAAATTCAGTTAGGGTGTCATTCCTGGTGGTCACATAAATTCAGTGAGTATAATATATAGCCAAATAATGCTGCTTCTCGGTTGATGGGGGAGGGGAAATAAAAGTATCTTAGATAATCTTTTTTACATAGGCAAAACCCCGATGTAATACATATTCTTTCCCTTCAGCACATTAGAAAGGTTTTAAATATATTTTACACACCATCCCTTTCTTTTAATTGCATCCTGTTTCTTTGTCATGCTTTCTTTTTTCCAGGAGAATCTATTTTAGGACTATTAGCCTCAGAAGGTTTGGTTAGTTACCACACACAGTTAAGCAGGATCAGTGTGTACAGAAAGCCAATTCAGAATCTGTAGAGTTCTTTTGTACTTTTCTGTGTGAAGGTCTTTTTTTCTCATTTTGTTTTCAGTGTCATTTGCAATTCATTGTCTGTGTTTTCTGAGGTTGGTGTATTCAGCTGCTTTGACCCAGGGTCTTGCACATTTAGCTCCTTGGATACAATCCTCTGACGTTGCTGCTGACGATGGGAATACAAAAGCTGCTGAATATCTTTAGTAATTATTGTTAAAGGCTCTGTTTCTGTGTGCTACAGCCAGCACCTGAGGAATGAGCAAGGAGATAAAAGTACAGTTCTAAAGCTGAGATGTAATGGACTATTTAAAAAAAAAACCATATACACATTAAACGTCCAGTTGTGTGCTGAATATTTGCTAATGGTGGCTAGACTGTTTTTTTTCCTTTCTGAACATCTTCCCTTCTGTGCCCTGTTGATATGTGAGACTGTAGTTCCTATAATCACCAGATGGCTATGGTAAAAGAAGTTATAATCCAAAGTACCAGATTAAAAAAAGAAATACAGATATAGACATAGTGCCTATAGGAAGCTCAATTTTTATAATCCTAGATTGGCTATAATTTAACTTCAGGCACGTCTGCACAGTTTACATTTGGTGCTGTAACTTATGAGTTGGCTATTTTGAATCTGTCTGGACAGTGATTCATCACATCAAAATACGTTTGTTCTTTAAAAGTGTCAGCCCTCCCTTATGGTTGTCTCTGCCTGTCCCTCCCCACCCGCTGCCACTAACAGTCTTTGTATTGTCCTCTGAGAGATACATGTTCAAGTCCATTTAGTCACTTCCTGGGCTGTCAAGAATTTGGGATTATTGAGATAGTCTTTTGGCTCCCTGCCGAGAAGAAAGGACTTGTTACTCAGCATTGCCCCATTCTGATTATTTGAATACTTCCATTGCCTGAGAAATGCCTTCCTTGAGGCTTAGCAAAAATTAGGCGGATCGGTGGATCTTAAATAACACAAGAGAGTAGTACTAGATGAACTGAAATTCTGATGATATATGTTGGAAGGTATACAGTGGGTATAAATAGAAATAAAATCATATTTGTAGATGGTATTTTGAGAAGTTAGAAAATCATGTAAGTATTTGTTTTAATAGACTTTTCTTTCAACAAGTCTATGAGCAGCGTATCTGAGCAATCAATGAGTAGTAGTAGTAATGAGGCTGAGATAATACTAATCATATTCCAGATACACAGGAATTACTTGCCTGTTTAGTACATCTTGTTTATCAATTTATGGAGCCTCAAAAATTATTTCCTGCTCAAGGCTGTATTATTATCAATATTATGGTCATTATATTTTGTACTCTGAAACAATGGTTGTATTTATAACTAGATTACTACAGAACTACTCCTCAAAAGCATCTAGTAAAAAAAAACTATGATAGCAATTGCAGTCTAATTCTAGAATAACTCAAAGACGAATTGATTCTTGAAATAAAATTTGTAGAGGCTTAAAACTGCTTGAGGCCTACACTGAGAATTTTCTACTATAATTTACATTCTATGTAAAAAGTATGTGGGGAAAGTTGGGTATTGCACATTTTCACTTAATTAGCTCTCAGCTAAAATGAACACCAAGGAAATAGATGGCATAAAATATTTGCTGCTATTTCTGTTGATTTTTCCACATTTTTATAGCTAATGTTGTAAATAGGTAGAATCAAGCATCTACCAAGTTTGCTTAAAAAGATTTTTTTTTAAATTACAGGTACCATTGGCTACAATCAGAGGAACAGGATCGATACCCTTATGTATCTGTTAGCATATCCACAAAGACCAATGGTTAAGACAAAAACAATAGAACTCATTGAGTTTGAAAAACTGCCGGCTGGACAGAATGCCACGGTTGCTGTGATGAGTTACAGTGGTTATGACATTGAGGATGCTCTGGTTTTAAACAAGGCTTCTTTAGACCGAGGTAGGAAGTCTCTATTTAATAGGATAGTTACATCTCTTGCTTCAGCTCAACACAAACAGTTCACATCTATGAATAAAGAAAAATAATCACAATTTTGATGTTTAAATTGACAAACCCCGATTCATTTTTAGGTATATTTGTATACTACAGTATGTGAAAACTATGATTTGGTGTGATATCTAAATAGATAAACCACACTTGTGATATTTGAAATAATAGATCACATTAGCTGACATACCGCATCACAAAAAACAACACTGAGCCGATGAAAAAAACCAAGTAGCTCAAAATCTGTTTGTCTTATATTTTTGTGGGCTCACTTTATGGGTATAGTTTGAAATTCTGTTTTTAATGGATTATAGTTATATCTCAACTGAACTCTTGTATAATAACTTTTCAAGAATGAGAAATTACTGCTGAAAATGCTCCTTAAGGGGCGCTCCAGGTTTACAATTCTAACAGAAATAAACTAACCATCTGACTTTTAAACATTTACATTTGGCTTAATTGTGCTTTACAAAATACTGCTTTTCCATTAATAATGAAAACCAGTAATATTTGAACTCTATAGACATTTCAGTAGAGATGAATACAGGGACAACAATCGAGCCCAAATTTTCTGTTGCTAAGTGAGATAAGTGAGTTAAAAACTTAAGTGAGTTTTGCCCCATCTTACGATGTTTCCTGCCACAGGTGTTAAGTGAATCACTGCAGTTGTTAAGTTAGTAACATCTTTGTGAAGTGAATCTGGTTTCCCTGTTGACTTTACTTGTCAGAAGGTCACAAAACGGGATCCCATGAACCCTAAAAGGAGACTGCAACGGTCATGAATTTGAGTCAGTTGCCAAGCATCTGAATTTTGATCGTGTGACCATGAGGAGGCTTACAACGGTCCTAAGTGTGAAAAATGGTCAGAAGTAGCTTTTTTCAGTGAGGTTGAAACTTCAAACGGTCACTAAATGGACTGTTCTAAATCGAGGACTGCCTGTATTCCTTGAATACCACCAGGATTTTTTAGGATACTCGGAGAAAAATTGGGTAGTGGTCCCAAAAAAAATTATTAGTGTTAAATTGCGTAGTAAATAAATGTGGTTAATAAATTTGCTACCTGTTTTTAAGAAAACAAAAATGTTTGTGGTGTATCATTAGGCCGCAATGCCAATCAGGCACCTTCTCCAAACAGCCCATTAAATCTTTTTCAGGAAAAGCATATTCAGTGCTTTTCAAAGTGTATTCCTTGCATTCACTTCAAACAAACTTGTCTGGATGTTACGCTTTTTAGTGTTGCCTCATCAATCATATTTAAAACAGCTCCTCTGCTTGAGGCATAATATTGTGGGTGCCTGAGTTTACTTTGTGTGGTCAGACTGCTTGCGTACTGCAGTACATTCTACTACACTCGCCCATCCTTAAGAGCCCTTTTGCCAGTTGCCAGGCAGCACTAGTAGTATTGCTGGACATGTATCTTTGGCATTAATGTCTGCACACTTAATTTATTCTTTTTTGCCTAAAACAATAGCAGACATGATTTAAAGCAAAATGTTTTCTTTCTGGTAGACAAGTAACATTAGGGGGGAAATCAAATACTCTCCCGAATTACGTCGTACAGCCAAACGATACAGAGATACTACGCATAACTTCAACAGAAAAAACCCTTTCAGAAAATAAAGTTTATGAAGAAGCATTCTTCCAAATTTAGGAATTATTTAGACAGTGAGGGCTAATGAAAGAAATGCAGCACTTTTATATGCTTTTATTTTGAAATCTTGCAACCGAAAATCATTAAGGCAAACTAATGTTTTTGGTTTTATATTTTTTACAGAATAATCCAGATCTAGTTAAATTATGGTCTTTTTAAACAAATCTGGGAATCAGTTATATTTTATCGTTCTTTAAACCTGTTAAATTACATAAGATAGTTTGTTCTAAAATGTAGATGTTTTATTCTAAAAACTGCAATGTTGTTCTTTCAATAATATGCATGTAATTTAATTCTCCAACTGTAACGAATTCTTTTAGTTCTTTTGAAATGTAGCTATAACTAAGTTTTAACCCTTTTGAAGTTACAATTTTAATGAAAGATTATAAATGTCTTGTGACACCTTGAAGTTGCTATTATGACATAATAGTGCATTGTCATAAGCATTTCTAACAATACATTTTGGTTCATTCTGTATTAAAATCATTATGAAATCAGTATAATTGAATAGCTTGAAAAGAGTCCATTGGACTGCAGCCATATTAAGTGCATTGTTTCATAAACAATTATCCAAGCAACTGTTTTCTGCATTATGGATTTGTACAGTATATTTAAAACTTAGTCATGGATGTCTGATTCTCATTTTAGATAACCCTAATAGTAGTTTTGATTGATATATTTGTTTTCTTTGAGGCTTTGGAAGATGCCTTGTATACAAAAATGCTAAGTGTACTCTCAAGCGTTATACAAATCAAACATTTGATAAAGTAATGGGGCCCATGCTTGATGCGGGAACACGCAAACCGATTTGGCGGCATGAAATTTTAGATGCTGATGGTATTTGCTCTCCAGGTATACATTGTTTTCTTTATTATAAGCATTATTAGTTTGAACTTCTGTTTTTGTTCATTTGCTATTGTCAAACTCAATCCCAAATCTGTAGCCTTTGTCTCATAACATAAGGAGGAGGAGTGACCTGATTCAGTGGAAAGCTTTTTTTTTTGTTATTGTTGTTTAATTATGTACATTCATGGAATATACTGGATGGTTTAGCAACCTCTCGAAAACCAACCCCTCATTTTTCAGTGTTTTGCTGCCAAATTTTGGTGGCATGATCTTGATTGACTCTAAGGAGCATAAATAAGGCACTCGGCTGAGGCCTAGGGTCTCAGATTATAACACACACACACACCTTTTCACCATTTGAGGATAATGAAAATAATTCAAACAGGGCGTAAACATATTATTTCCTCATATACTTACAGGTGAAAAAGTAGAAAACAAGCAAGTGCTTGTGAATAAATCGATGCCCACGGTGACCCAAACACCTCTGGAAGGGAGCAGCGTATCTCAGCAATCTCAGTATAAAGATGTGCCAGTAATGTATGACATGCTACCTTATTTTATTTTTTAAAAGCAACAGAAAACAAAGAGCCAATAGAAAATGCTTAATTCTGGAAAAGAAAATAGAAATTGGCCATGTCAGGCATACTACCTTAGTTACTAAAAGGGTTCAAATATTTAGTTTTCTTGGTAATGCCACATTATATATATTATAAAGAAAGTGGATTTCAACTTGTTTCAGTCTTGTAATATCCACGTTCCTCATGTTCATTTTTAAACTAAATGGGCAAAGAAACTTTTCTTCATTCACCGTTCCAATTGTTTCTGGGTTCCTATAGTTGTTTTGCAGTTGCTTTCACTTTTGAAACTTTGCATGAAGCAGTAAAATTGTCGTTTGAAGTTGAAATTTGTAAACTGTTGTTTTGCGGATGTCTAGTATTAATTAAACTCAGCTGCCTTTTTTTTTCTTGAATTAAACTATGTACATTTTCTGTTCATTAGTTACAAAGGTGCAACTGATTCGTACATTGAAAAGGTCATGATATCTTCCAATGCAGAAGATGCTTTTTTAATCAAAATATTGCTGAGGCAAACTAGGCGCCCAGAAATTGGAGACAAGTTTAGCAGTCGTCATGGGCAAAAAGGTACATTTTGCTACGTTTGAATGGCTCAATTTAATCAAAACATATTTACAGTTGTTCTTGGCATAACAGCATAGCAGAGTAAGTAAAATAAGATAATTATACTAAAATGAGATGATTATTATAAGTGCCTGGATTGGATTCAACTAGAATTTTAATCTTCTGCCTCTGGAAAGAGTAAAACCAGTTGCGTAAATGCTGCTCTGCTGCTTTAGAAGTTTAAAACTGAATGGCTGCTGCTGTTCTGTGAAAAAAAATGCAATATAATGCAAGTTACTATATTTTGAATGAATGGGTAATACTGCAAATAAATTCACATGCAGTCACTAAAAATACTTGTGTCTTTTTCCTCTATTCAGTAATACATAATGGAGGCACGAGAAACCACTAACAAAAACTGTAACTCTAATAGTTAATTAGGTGTATTTGAAAAAATGTGAAAAACGATCAAATTTTTAATTACTTGTCACTTTTAGATCAGCTTCTTTAAGGTGTCTGTATGTGTGTGTGTGTGTGTGTGTGTGTGTGTGTGTGTGTGTGTGTGTGTATCTATCATCTATCTTATCGATCTGTCTGTCTATCTATCATTTATCATCTATCCTATTCCTATTCTTTGCAAGTAGGAAAATTCTAAAGTAAAAAGAACTCACTGTCCATACACAACTGGCCGGAACTATTCTATTCAGTTTTTATGGTTGATGTATACTCAATTGAGACAGATACATTGTTGCTTGATTACTTTAACCAGATATAATCATCTTTGTCCCCAAATATTTTAGACAATAGTTTCCACAATATAATAGCAGAACTTGGACTGAGAAAAAATTAACTCCATTAACTTAACTCAATGCTTCCCTATATTTTGGTACATTGCTCCATTGGAAGATAAGCAGCAAGAGTTATCTGCTCAGTAACTTCATTTAGGGTCAGTCTACATCTCTTAGTGTAGCTTAGTGCAATTGCAAAGATAAAATGCAATAAAATACTGATAATTAAATCAGAATAGGGGGCATAAATAGTGGAAGATGGGCAAATGGAGGAATTTGACATGCTGCTGTGATTGTAAATGCTGGCACACTAGAAAGTGCCTGAATTTTGATCAGGCACTTTGGGTGTGATTCGCTAACCATAATTTTAGGCACAAGTTGTAAATCTATTTTTTTCAGCACCATCCTAACTTTAACTGGTCAGAAATAAATTGTTATAAGTGAAGGACTCCCTATAAAGACCACTACTAAATAAGGATTGGATTTTTTAATTTTTTCCCATTGCGTTTAGATATCAAGCAGATAGGTGCAAATAGTTGAAGGTAGATTGAGCAATGATCTTATGAACTTTGGTCGGTGCATAAACATTTTCATGTACAATGAACCATCCACATATAATGAAACATGTGCAGCCAGAAGTGGAGAAGTCATTGGTGCTTTTCATAAAGAAATCTTGGGTTTGACAATTGTTTCCAGGTACTTTCAGGATCCTCAATATTTCACATATTATTTTGAGTGTAATTGAAATTGCATACTTGAATATCTTAATCATAGACCCATGGAAATAGCATTAATAAGATATATCTAGGTTTATGACTCCTAGCTCTTGAGCAATAAATTTCCACAGCCTATCCATTCAATTTACTTGTTTGGGTTCTTCCAACTTGGATAGGTCAAAATATAAATTTCCTACCAATTAAATCAGTTGTCCTCAGAAAATAACTAATCTTTCTTTTTCTATCAGGACTTAGAGGTTCTTTAACTATTCCCTTCCTGTGCTTTTTCAGCTGAATTTTAGTTTTTGTGTGTTGATAACAATCTCCACAAGTGCTATACATGAACTGGACACATGTTGAAATGTACCTCTAAAAGGAAACAGAAACTAAATTCTGACTACAATTTATAGAGTGCTTTGAGAAATATGTTGCCTATAGTTAGAAAGTTGGATCAATTTTACACTGGATAAGTCAAAATGTTTAAGTTCTAAACTTTGGAATTTAAGACTTATATAATCTTTGATATTTCACAAGGTCATCCTATTGGTGTAACAAATATTTTAGTGAATATTAATGTCTAGATCGGGGTAGTCAACCTTTTTATACCTACCGCCCACTTTTGTATCTCTGTTAGTAGTAAAATTTTCTAACTGCCCACCAGTTCCACAGTAATGGTGATTTATAAAGTGTAGCGTCGTCTGCACATGCCTCTCGCGCATCGTGGATTGGGTTTGGGGGGGCACTGGCTAACAGCTCTTCTTGTTTGTTACAGCTGGGTGGTGTGTGGGGAGATGCGTGAGCTATTCTGGGACGAGGCTCTTTTGTTTGCGATCACACTATAGCGCCATTTAGTTTCACTTACATAACGTGAACTAAACTTATGTGCGAGCGATACAAATAGTATATTTTTAGAAATTTAAATTGTCATGGAGAATTTTATGAAAACCTAATGAAAATGTTTTTAAATAATGCTATGAATTTTTTTTAAAAAGTCAATTAAATTTAAAAAAAGGAAAGTGCTTCAGTATCGGACAAAACCCCTACCGCCCACCATGAAAGCTGGAACGCCCACTAGTGGACGGTAGGGACCAGGTTGACTACCACTGGTCTAGATATATAAGTGGCTTGATTGACTTACATTTTCATTAGTATTATACAGATAATTTGGGAAAGCAGAAGGCCTTTCCTAAGCTGTCACCTATGACCATTGTTTCTCAACCTTGGCAATTTTAACTTTCAGAAATCCCCTAGCCAGCATGCATCTTAAAATTATTAAGATTGGGAAAACAGTATAGATCCCAGATTTGTCAGATGATTTGGGACTGCAATTCCCAGTAATCCCAGCCAGCATATCTAAAGGAGTTAACAACCCAACACATTCTGGAAAAATATTGGCATAGGAGAACAATTTGGTAGACATCATACTTCTTTTTTCTTCAAATCACCAAATTTGAGTCATTCTTAGTTCCAGACAAGACTGAGAGATAATTTCAGGCTTTCATATTTCTTGCATCTCTCTATATTTCCAGACTTTCTTTTCCTTCTGCAGGAATCCCAGTGAAAGGGAAAAGTCCTTTGATGTGAAAAAGCAATCTATCACTTCTCTGAAAGACCGGTCTCAGTCTCTCATGTGAAAAAGGATTAACACCACTGACAAAGGTCGTGCAAATCACAGAACTAAACAGTAGTGCTGAGCAGTATTCTTCAAGTGGAAGAACTGTATTTAAACAATGAGGATAGGAATGGCAAACAGAACCTGTTTTAATAGCCAAAAATCCCAGATAAAGGCTTAAACCTTTCTTGACTATCCACAATAAAAATACTTCCAGAAACAAGGAAATGATTTTACATTCATTGATTTATGAAAACATTCTGTTGCAAAATGATGGGTTTATTTTAGTGCAGAATATTGTACTTTATTTGCAATAATGATTACCTCTTACTATTAATAAATAATGTAAAAACACATTTATAAATTAACTTTAAGGCTTGGTCAGGCACATAGACATTTTTCTTAAATCTATATATATATATATTTTAATTTGAATTTATATCCCGCCCTTCTCCGAAGACTCAGGGCGGCTTACATTGTGTAAGGCAATGTAGGCAATATGGCTTTTTTTCCTTGAATCAGACACCTCTGAATACCTCTTAAGTATTTGTCTTGAATATTTTTTATACTCCTTTTCAACCAAGACTCCTAAAACAGTTTAAATAAAATAAGCCAATTAACACACTCCTACAAAGGCTTCATTTAAATTAATGCTTTACTAAGTTTCTCCCAGATAAATGCATAAAGGATGCATCCTAGAAAAGAAAAGAAAAAAGAAAACAGGACTTCAAATGCCATTAGAAGCATACATCAAATGACAGACAAAATCAAGCTTGATCTGAACTAGTAAAAATCATGCCGGTTTATTATTATCATAAATGTTCTAATAAATGCAGTTTTCTATAAACAAAATCAGAAGGCACCACTACCAGTGGCATTTAATGGTTAGCCACTCTTATTCTGTAAATTGTTGATTTAATCTGATATGGACTCTTAATCCTTGTGGCATGTGTGGGTTTCTTGTTTAAAAGATTGGAATTATACTTCATACACAAAATACTACAAAGAGCAATGTTGGATTAAATCAATCTTTATAAACTAGCAGCCTGTTTTCAAAATAATGTGGGGCTAGAAAGACATGAGTATAAATATGCAATATACACAACATTACCCATACGGTCTCTGACATTACAGTTAACATATACTAATGCTAACAAGTAGCTACTGATAGCCTTACCTTCCCTGATTTACTTTATACTGGTAGACATAATTACATCTTTCACAGATAACATATTTCAAAGTTTAACAATGCATGCAAGTGAGGAAATAGTTTTAACTACATTCACAGAAAGATGCAATTCTAATTTGGTTGTTTGCTACCCAAGATCATTCCAAGATCTTGAATCAGGTTACATTTCATAAAGGCCTTACAAAATCATACTGAATTAATATGTAACCAAATATTCATTCATTCTCTTTAATTTACTCTTTGCCAATTTAAAGCAAGTCCACATTTTTTAAAAAAAAGCACCCAAAGCTTTTTGTCATATTTTCTTAACAAGATATTTAACTTACTATTCTAACATCAAATGAGCATTTTGACTAAAGAAACAAACAGGTAATCTTCTGACCCTTTTCATTAATAATACCCCCCTTTTTCCCTTCCTACAATGTATTTTAGGATAAAAAGCTCCTATTTTTGCTTATATTTTAAAACCATTTTTTTCTGAAGGATCATGATCCCTGCGTGTATTTTTCAGAGTTCTTCTTTACATAAAGTAGTAACTGCTTCTAGGAGCATTGTAAAATTTTTAGTTAATCAGTTCTTTTCGTCCTTTAGTCTATGCAAATTTATCACATCAGGCCATTCAGCAGCTCATGGGAAACCAAACTATAAGAGGTATTGTCTTTTAGTGCCTCATCTAACTTGTAATGGTTTTAATAAAGAGGCTAATCAAGTTGTTTATATATTATTTATTGGTTAAAATTTGTTCTGTTTATGTAAAATCTGCCCAATGAGATGACAGAACTGCAAATTATTCACTTTTGGAAAATCAATTTTCTCTGTTAGGGGAATTTATCCATTTTGGCATAAAGTTTCCACTACCTGGAAAACCATTGGTTTCTGAGGGTTTTTCGCCACCCAAATATTGCAATAAACTGGATTCCATAAATATACCTGTACTGTTCTAAATTAATGGAAGTAAAAAAGTGAGAGTAGCTATGAAGATTATTGCTGCAAAATTTTAAGAACAGAATAGTGGGAGATGCAGTGTAAATTCTATGTAATAAAAGATCTTCTGTTGAACATGGTACATAAAGTTTTAAAATTACACTAAATGTCTAGAAGATACTGTCCTATCCTAATGGCAAGTTCTATTTTTAATCTTTTCAGTAGAAACTGATAATACTGCAGCTGTGGCTTCTGATCTTTTAATTGTGGCCTGGCCTACATTCTTATACTGTGGGGCTTAATCGGGGTTTAAATGTCATAGGATTATTTGTCTTTCTGAATTTTAAGTGCTTTACTATTTAGTTCCATGGGTATCAGTTTGTTCTTGCTGCCTTTTTGCATGGTCACAGAGTAGTACAGATTTTTAACAGCTAAAAAAGAAACATTCTAAACATTAACTAATTTTGGGTTTTGCACATGAGAAAAATTACAAACTTTTTGCAGAACATCAAAATATTTAGGTTTGAAAAACCAGAACTTCATATACACTGTCCTAAACCAGGCTTTGAATTAACAACTCTGCATGATGTGATGTGATGTGCAGCTTTTCTGATGTAGAACAGAAAAGGTATTTTGGAGAATGGAGTCAATATTTGCTACACCTTTCTTTAAAAAGAACTACTTTTTCCCAATAACTACATAATTCCAATAAAATGTACCTTTGAGATATGGAGGGGCTGTCAGAATATGACATAATGGTGGCACCTTAATGCCTTCTCTTGAAATTTACACATACGTTCCAGTGGTGGGTTGCCCCCAGTTCAGACCGGTTCTATAGAACCAGTAGTAAAACCAGCGGGAGGCTCTGCCCACTGACCCTAACATCATCAAAACTCTTCTGTTGAGAGCACGTGCGCATGAGCATAATGCGAGCCAATAGTAAAGGTAAGTAGAACCCACCCCTGATATGTTCCTACATGAAAGTGTGGCTACTGTGTGAGACCAGGAAAAGAGATGGTTTCCTTAAACTACATCACCTTTGAAAACATCTCTTCTGCATTGGGTCTGAAGAGCAGCACATTTCAATATAGGAGATTGTTTAATGTAGCCATTATCCTAGCCACGGGCATATTTACCAATGTCAGTTCAGAAGTTCCAAGACTAATGATTGTCCTTAATTTAAAAAACTTTTCCCTATGAATCAGGGTAACGTTTCATATCTCTATGAGTTACTATTTATTGCACAAAATCATCCTTGAGAGTAATAAAAAGGACAAATAAAGAACCCTCTTCATAAAAAATGTAAAAAAATTCTTAATTTAAAAATGTGTTTCAGATTTTGCTGTTTTGTATTAATAGTCAAATAACCAGCTCTCTTTTTCATCAATTTTCCTCTGTTGAAATAGTTGGAATAAGAACAAATATTCATAAAGTATGTTATACAAATACTTATTTGTCAAAACATAGATCTTAATTCTGTGCTCCTGGAAAAAAGTAGGTACCTTCATCAGAAATCAGGGGCATGCAAAATACATAGAATCTATTGATATTGTACTCTAGTCTATAATGAGCATTATATTGAAATAGAAATCTGGTATATCTTCATATAAACCTGATTTTCTTTTTTAAGTATAATTGATAGTATGCATGTTTGCTTAAAATTGCATGCTATTAGTTTTGTAAAAGGATTTACTTCCAAAACACTGAAAGATAGTGTTGCAATCTAAAACTTCGTTTTTTTAAAATATAATGGTTGTCTCCTTTAGCTATTTTTTGTACATACTCAAAGGTCTGTGTGTGTATATATATGTGTGTGTATGTGTGTGTGTGTATATGTAGTGGAGTAATTCTTTAAACATTCATATGCATAGAGTAGTTTTTCTGTCTCAACAACTTTGACTTTTGTTGTAGAATTTGAAAAGGATTTATTATTTTGCTGTATTATAAAGTCTTTAGTATAAAGTAACATGTAAAACCGGTAGTTTAAACTAACATTTTAACTTAATAATGAAGCAAATATATTCTTAGACTGGAAAAAAATATTGTTAACATTCTAGAGACAAAAAAGCAGAAGTGCTATTGCTCAATTCTTTATAAATATGTATGTTTTGTTACATTTCAATGGATCAGCTTTTTAGAGTTTGATTAGAATTAAGAATTTTACCTTACTTCTGAAAATAAGAACTTTTAAAGATGTCTTGTAAAAGTATTGATTTCTCCCCACCCTCCCCCCACCGCGTGAGTCTTTCTAAATATTTTTGTTTTAACGTCTAATCTCATTATGCTTTCTTTGTGTTTAACTTGTATTAAAATCTGTCAGCTATGACTGGTCTCATAAGCACAGTCAGCGGACCAGAATAAGTTAATTATTTACTTGTGTCACTAGTGCTCTTCATCTAATGAAATGCACAGCTGTGTTAGATCTGCAGTTGGACGTCTCGATTCCATTGTTATACAAGTCAGCAAAGGGTAGAAGCTGCTATGATGGAGAGGCCTCTGTTCTTTCTGCTGTTCTGCCTTTCTGTGTCAATTTCATGGATCTTTTATCATTCACTTTCACACAAAACAAACAACACAGTGGCTGTCTGCTATGGGAACCGTCTTGGCATATAAAAGGGTTTCAGTGCCTGAAGTAATTTTAAGTTAGCCCAGATTTAATTTTTGCCTTATAGGTGCCCTTTCAGCAGAATAATACCAAGCAGGGTCCTTGAGGAGGGAAATGTGTAGATTTGACCAAAGCTGACCAATCTATGTTTTAAAAAAAATAAATAGTGGGTGTGCAAAGCAGGTGTTGAATACTTGATGTATATAAGAACCAATTATCTTGGTAAACATCCCCTGTATCTCTCTCTCTCTCTCTTTCTCTCTCTCTCCCACACACACACACACACACCCTCTTTCTATGTGTAATACTTTGTATGTTTGCTAGGAAATAGCCAGTTTCCTATCATGGACTGCATGCATTTTCCTCATGGCCAGTCATTTTTATACATTAACCATTTATCTATTTGTACCTCATGGTATCTCAGTTGCTCCTTTTGAAATGTGGGTTTCAACTGTTTTTGACGATTTGATTTTACCAAATTAAAGTGTGAATCACTAATTATGAATTACATTGTATAGACTACATAGACAGGTTAAGGTATTGGAAAAGAACTGAATGACCTTGGTTCCAAGTTCACTCTTAAGCATGGAAGCTCACTGGGTGTCTTAAGGCCAGTCTCTGGTCTCTATTGGGAGGTTAAAAATGAAGGGAAATAACCATGTAAACTGCCTTGAGGAAGAAAGACAGGCTATCAATCTAACCACTAAATAATTATTTTAAAAATCTTGTTTCGCTACATTTTCCCTACTCCCTGTGAGCTTAGTTCCTCGGTTTATGAGGAACCTCCTCATAAACCCTGTGCAAGCCCCGAGATCACTTTGCTATCCTCCTTTCCCTTCAAAAATAAGGCAGTTAGTTGACTAAATTATTTTTAATCAGCTCATTATCACTACTAAGTTTTCTCTAGGTTAAGAATTCATATGCATAAGAATATTTTTGTAAGAAATGTTTTAACACTATTTTCTAACATAAAACTTAACATTCGTCCAGTAATTCTTCATTCAAAATAGGAATTGGACTACATAAAAACATAATACAGTAGTGGGCAAAATTGTGGAAACCTTTTGGGAAAAGTGTATTTTTTAAAACTAGCTAATAACACCACATTTATTTTGGAGTAGTAACATAAAATTATATATCAATGGAAAGATAATTTAATCAAGAACATAATGCAATAATTTTTATGAAGGATTTGCTATTAGAATAGCAGTTACAGTATAAAGAAGGAAAGTGAAACACATAGAAAAAACAAAATACACAGAAACTATTACCTTAGAAAAAATGAGATATACAAAGATTATCACATCAGTTAATACTTAGTTGGGTAACCTTTAGCATGAATTACAGCCTTACAATGTTTTCCCAGGGAGTGAACCAAGTCTTTTAGTTCTGCAGCTGTTATAATGTGAAACCAAGATTGAATGATTGCTTCTATTAACTGGGTTTTATTGCTGGATCGCTTCTGACTAACAAGTTTCTTTAGTCAGCTCCATAGATTTTCAATTGGGTTAAGGTCTGGGCCATTCCCAGGCCATTCCAACAGTGGAATATGATAATCTTGAAACCTCCCCCAGGGACTGGCTGAGGAACTCTGGGAGTTGAAGTCCACAAGTCTTAAAGGGATCAAGATTGGAGACCCGTAATCTAATGAATTCTTTGCTTTTCTTTGAAAAATGCACTCTGTTCTAGGAGTCTGCGGACTGATTGTACCTCAGGAAGACATGCCATTTTGTGATTCAGGAATCTGTCCCGATATCATTATGAATCCCCATGGCTTCCCGTCACGTATGACAGTATGTAACAGCATACATTTATAATTACATTTCATTTTAATGGATTCTTTTAATGCTAAGATTTTATATTTTTTAATGCATTTGTCTATTGGCAATGTCAATTCCCATATTATACATTATTTTCCATAGGGTAGAACAAATGTGCGGTCCATTGAGTATCTTGAAAGCCTTTTCTCTTCACTGAAAGAAACCAGTTTGCCCAATATTATTTCCCAGGTCTATGCTTATCTATTGAGGACTTTATATTCATTCTTTATCAGTAATGTGTATCTTCATAAAATAGTGGGAAGTTGCTTTAGTGGAAGAATCTGGTAAAAATGAATTTATCCTTCTCTTAGTTACTGCCAGCATGATCAAACATAAATGTGTTAGACTCTGCATTACGTAGCCTTGTTAATTGTCTTCTACCTAATTCGACTTGTTGCTTAGAAAACATTGGTTAAATGTCGGAGAGGGCTTCCCAGGTTTTTTGTTGCCTGTCTTGATCAACCCCAGTTCATAGTTTTGCTTTAGCTCACTGATTCTATACTCCTTTTTTAAAATGTTAAAGAAATATAGCTATTTGTACATCATCATCATAAACTTATAGCAAGCTCAGTTAGGAAAGAGACTTTCTTGGTTATATTCAGGGGTGAGCTCCTGGAGGTTTATTTATTTATTTATTTATTTATTTATTTATTTATTAGATTTCTAGACCGCCCTTCTCCCGAAGGACTCAGGGCGGTGTACAGCCTTATTAAAACACATAGGTACACAATAAATTTAAAATACATTTAAAATAACGGTCAGACGACCGATATAAAACCCTAAACTATAAAATCACCATTAAAAACCCATAACTTAAAAGTCCAGTCCAGTGCAGATAAATAAGTACGTTTTGAGCTCGCGGCGAAAGGTTCAGCAGGGTTTGGGTGATCCTCTACTCAAGGATCGCCGGGGTTCAGCAAACCTCCAAATTCCACCCTGGCTGGCCACACCCACCCCGCCCGCCCAGGAGTTTCCACATGGTCCATTCATCATTCCAGCTAAGTGCATGGGCCACACAGAGGGTCTGGGAGGGCAAAAAACAGGCCTACTGGAGTTTCCGGAAATCTGGAAATGGGCTGTTTCCAGCCTCCGGAGGGCCTTCAGATCCAGGGGGAAGCAGTTTTTGCCCTCACAGAGGGTCGAGGAAAGCCTCCAGATCATAGGGAGGGCAAAACCCTCCCCCCACTGTGGTGCAGGCTGCTGATTAGGCCACGCCCACCATGATCACACCCACTCAACAATGGCGCAGTGAACCTGTTGCTAAAGGATCTGAAGCCCACCCCTGGTTGTATTGCCCAAGGAGAATGGATAAAGCTATGTGAAAATAGAATAAAAGAATACAAGATGATGTAGTTAAATCACTTTAGTCTGTCAGCACCACCTTGGTCAGACCCAGTGTTCTCTCTGGCATTCACTAAACATACACAAAGAGCTAAGATACCTTAAATACAACACTTCCATTCTTCTGTTGTACCTTAAGTACAACACTCTGCTGCTTCCTTATCACAGATTACTTGTGGTGAAACATTATCACTGTTCTGTGTTGCCCAGGTAGGAAAACTCATTGAACTTCTGGCAGGAAAAGCTGGAGTCCTAGATGGCAGATTTCATTATGGAACGGCATTCGGTGGCAGTAAAGTTAAAGACGTATGTGAAGATCTTGTTCGTTATGGCTATAACTATTTGGGGAAGGATTACGTAACATCTGGCATCACGGGGTAAGAAGACCTTGAAAGGGTATTGGGAAACAGCAGTTCCCATTTTTAATGCATCTTCATGTGTTGAAGTTATACGTAATGATAATGTGTACTAACTTTTATATGAATTATTTCAGAAAGGTTTTTTTTTAACCCCTTATCCCCAAATCATCCCAAAAAACAAAACAAAGAACAACGTTCCCTTGTTGGGAAGTCTTGTTTGCTAATAATATTTTGCTAATGATATTTTCAAGGGCCTTGGCAGCCGTTTTGTATGCTCATAGGAGGAGTTTAGTAGCCTTCTATTGTATAAAGTCATATAAAACATAGTATTGGAGGCAGGTGTTAATCAACTGGGGCTTTTCTCTCTGGAGCTTTTGTCAATTATTGAGTCAGTCTGGCAGAGCTGACTGATCTCTGAGATTCCTGCTGTGTTGATTAAACTATCTTCGGAGTTGTGGTGTTCAAAGGAATATGAGATGACTTAAGAACAGGATAGAACCATATGATAGTGTGTCTTTATCTTCATTCTGATTTTCAATTTCTTATTCCCTCCTATTCCAAAACCAACGTGCCATTGTCCCTAACTTATTCCAAGTATGGAGGGTTTTTTTTAAAATCTTAAATCAAATTTGATTTAAGGGAAATAAACATTAAAAAAAAAAGATGACATGATTTTCCAGACCCAATGCATTGAGATGTTAAATTTTACTTCAACATATTTAATGAACATCTGTTATTTACCTTCGTTTGTTAAAAACTGCTTGTCCTCCCTCTTACGTTAACAATTTTCAGTCCTCGGCGGTAGGTGGCTTCCTTTTGTTTAAACAAATTTCTATTTTAAGGTCTTAAGCTATATTTTTGTGTGATTCCTACCATAGAACGGTGCCAATGATTTGCAGTAATATCGATCAGGAGGTTGAACACTAGATCCTTCCCTCAGAGCTCAGGTTGTCCATCCCTCAAGTTGTCCACTTGTTCTGTGTACAAATCAGTAAAACAGATCCCTCTTTAAAAAAATAAATAAACTTTTTAGGAAAATAGAAGAGTTGGCAATCACAAAAAGGGAGGGAGGGAATTTGCACCGTATCCCACATTCATGGGGAGAAGGAAGAGGGACAATTAAATTTGTTCCCATTGCTGCTTCTGCTGTTCCACTGTTTGCCATTACAACCCTGCTACATTTCTCCACTTCTTTTTACTTCCGGTGGCCCCATTTTCAGGCCCTCCACCTTGGTAGCGACACTAAAAGTCCTTTTCAGGAATTTCCTTCATGTAAAAAAAAAGAAGAACTGAACTGAGTTTTTTTTCTTTTCAGATAACGATATTCACCTTTTATCATATACATATTTTGTTTTTCTCTCAATTGAGTATCAGTTATAGTTTTGGCTTCTGTGAGGATAGGACTTGGCTAAGATGTAATTAAGAGGGGGGGGAAACAAGTTCTCTACTATGCAGTTTTTCCATATGTAGCACTATTGTTCTGGATGCTGGTTATCTTAAAGTCATATATTTTTGTAAAATTTTGCAATTCTGATGTGTGTATTTTTTATAGTTTATTTCTCTGCTTTTATTTAATTTCCTTCTCAGGGAGCCCTTAGAAGCCTATATCTATTTTGGCCCTGTGTATTATCAGAAACTGAAGCACATGGTGCTGGATAAGATGCATGCAAGAGCTAGAGGACCCAGAGCAGTTCTTACCAGGTATGAAGAAAACGAGGACACAAATGTACAAAATGAATAATATCTAACGATATAAAGAAAGCCACTGAATTGAGATTGCTACTGTTTTTCATACCAGTGAACATTTTTCACATGTATTCCAAATAGTTTTCAATTATATTGGTGGTGGTGGTTACTATTATTTCTTAGATTCATATCTTCCACTTAAGCTTAATTCCAGTTTTCCTCAGAGAAACCTCTGTGAGAAAAGAAGAGCTCAGAGCGAGTATAATTGACCAAGCACCATCCAGGCAGCTTCAAACTGAGGTTGGACTTGAAGTTGGTTCTCCCCACTCTTAAAAAACTAAATATTACATTGTATTCTAGTTCCTTTAAATAATATATACACTGAATGACTCATCATCATCTTTTAATGACTCCATAATCCCTTGTGGGTTGGAGTCTGGGCAGCTGAATGGCGCTAGCAGAGTGTTTAATGGCCGGATGCCCTTTCTGTCGCCAATGTGGAGTTTTTTTTCAGCAGATATATTCTCATTGTGCCCAGAGAGAGAAATATCTGCCTCTACCTAGGATCGAACTCACAGCCTCCTGATTGTGAGGTGAGAGCTCCACCTCTAGGCCACCACACCACTCCAATATACACTGAATGAATATTTCCAATAAATAATCCAGAAGAACATATTCTGTTTTGCATTATATAGAGGTGATCAGATGCTTCTTCTATTTCTACTGCTGGATCCTTAGCTAATTGAAGAAAAGAGGCAATTTATAAAAATAGTCCTCAACTTACAACCACAGTTGAGCCCAAAATTTCCATTGATAAGCAAGGAAATTGTTATGTGAGATTTGTCCCATTTTACAATCTTTTTGCCACCTTTGTTAAGCAAATCATTGCAGTTGTTAAGTGAATCATGCAGTCGTTAAGCAAATCTGGCTTCCCCTATTGACTTTGCTTGTCACAAGCCAGCTGAGAAGGTTACAACTGGTGATCACATGATCCCAGGAGAGTGTGACTGTCATAAGTGCATGCCAGTTGCCAAGCGCCCAAATTCTGATCACGTGATCATAAGTGTGAAAACCAGTCATAGGTCACTTTTTTCACTGCCATCGTAACTTCAAATGATCACTAAAAGAACGGTTGTGAGTCGAGGGCTACCTGTATACATATTACTGAATCGTAACTGCATGTGTAACTGGAAATAAAATAATTACAAACATCTTGATTTAAAGGCAGCCCACTGAAGGCCGATCCCGTGATGGAGGACTGCGTCTGGGAGAAATGGAAAGAGATTGCTTGATAGGTTATGGAGCCAGCATGCTGTTGTTGGAGAGGCTTATGATTTCAAGCGATGCATTTGAAGTAGATGTATGCGGCCAGTGTGGATTACTGGGTTACTCTGGCTGGTAAGTAGACGTTTGCTTGATAGTGTCTTTTCTTTTCTTTTTTTAATATAGTTTGTTTATAAATTTTCTCTCTACATACATGTGCTTTATGAACAGCATGTTGTCTGGGTCGATTGCTTACATACTACTGTTTTTCCAGTTCCCAATTTCTACCTCTGTTATCCAATCATTGGTAAAACAAGTCCCATGTTCAAAAATATTCTGTGTCTCCTTTTTCTTTTATCTTCAGTGTCAATCTGTCCATTTCTGCACAGCCTAGTATTTTTTTTGTTAATTATATCTTCTTCTGTAGGCGTTTCCTTATTTTTCCACTGCTGTGCAAATACAATTCTTGCTGCTGTCAAAACATGTAATATTAAATATACATTTCCTTTTTCATATTTTTCGTAATATGCCTAACAAAAATAATTCTGGTTTATAATCTATATGTTGTTTTAACATTTTTTCTACCCATGGATGCATTTTCGTCCAATATTTTTTTTTTGCTTTGGGACATACCCACCACATGTGATAATACGTACCCAGTATTTGATTACATTTCCAACATTTGGCGGACATGTTTTTAAACATCTTTGCTAACCTCGCTGGCGGCAGGTGCCACATTGTTCCTCATTCATAGCTCATGGGTGCTTGTCTTTAGGATGCATTTAACATAATAATAATTTGATCTTCAATGCAGGAGGTAGTTGGGAACTAGAGTTTCCCAAGGCAGGAATGCTGAAAATATAAACAACCACTTACAATGGAAGTCCCAGAAGACCCTGTGGAAGCTGCTATGACAACGGCAATGGTAGTCTGGCATCAAGCATTAGCCTTACTGCCTAAAAATATGTGAATTTTCAAGCATATTTCTAACCTTCTTGGTTCAAAGTTAACTATATATCTTTATGAGACCAAAGGATTGTCTCATCACTGAGCCAGGGGGATTTCTTTATAAGCTTTGTGATTAGGGGATAATCAAGTGGCTAGTTCTCTGACTGACCCAGGCTGATCCTTACTTGTATAACTGCTAAATTCATGGCTCATCAAAAGATTAATTTGGAAGATTCTGTCTTCCAAGTGACACCTGTGAGATCCATCTGCTCTGGCATGGCAAGCATTGACTGCAAGAGTACACTGCAGGGTTCTAGGTACTGATGCAAAGTAATGGTAAGGTTCCAGGTACTGGATGGAATGAGAGTAGTTTAAAGAATGAGTGCAGTGAGTTTATGGGACAAGTACAGCTGACGTCTGCCTAGAAACCTACAGAGTTATGGGCTTATTAGGTAGATGAAAAGACATCACGATTCGCTCCTTACTCCTGGTGGCCAGCAGGACTCCATTTCTTTGTACACGAAGAGTAGCGCAATTATACGTTTGAGCATTTGCTTACCATGGAGAATCATATTTCACAGAAGTACTCAGATAAGACGGTCTCCTCCCGAAATAACAGTACAATACCAAAATTGTGAGGCAGTTTGCCAGCAAATGCCCTGACTCCTCTTGAGCAGAATCCATGCCATGGGGTTATTATTGTCATCATCAAGCGATCCCAAGGAGAGATGACAAGAAATGAAGCAGAGCCCAGATTTGCAGCATAACTCACCAATATTTAGGCATTCTGATATGCTGAAAATTCAAATTAGTTTCAGAATCCTAATACAGACTGGATATTTCTAAAATTCAGTCACTGAGTGCCTAGAGCTACCTACATTCCCTCCAGGCCAAATGAAATTTGTTTTTGTCAGTAGTCCTAGGTATGGTATTAATTTCAAGCTCAAAATCCACATATTTATGGGAACATCACAGCGATCACTTTTGTCTTCCCTGGCTATATCCTCTGCCAGACAGTGCAAAACAAAATGCCAGGCAATTAAGAGATTTGAAAAGCTTTACTACCATGTTATAAACTTCCTGATAACAGCTGGTAACTGAGTGAGTGGTTTCAGTGGTTCCAAAAATTTTTACTACCAGTTCTGTGGGTATGGCTTGGTGGGCATGGCTTGGTGGGCATGGCAGGGGAAGGATACTATAAAATCTCCATTCCCATCCCACTCCAGGGGAAGGATACTGTCCCGGTGTCTGGAAGCCGTACGGGTCTGGATGGGGAGAAACAGGCTCAAGCTCAATCCCTCCAAGACAGAGTGGCTGTGGATGCCGGCATCCCGGTACAGTCAGCTGCAGCCGCGGCTGACTGTTGGGACCTGCGCCGGGTCAGAGGCCGCAAAGGCACGACACGGTCTAAGGCCCCCGCCGCGGCCCGTTCCCAGGCCGCAACAAGTTCCTCAGCCGAGCCGTGAGCCAGACCCTCAGGAAATGGCCCAAGCTCCGTCCGGAACCCATCCGGGTCCATCAGGCGCCTGGGACGGAACCAGCGTGTCGGCTCCGTCTCCCGCCACCTAATCACAACCGCCACCCCCCCACCCCTACCCTGGGCCCTCGGCTAATGGAATGCACGGAAACCCGGCGGGCACATCTCAACAAGGGGCACGCCCCCTTCAGTGCCCAACCAGGTCTCCGTAATGCCCATAAGGTCCGCGGAACCCCCCTGTATAAGATCACAGACAAGGGGGGCTTTGTTCACCACGGACCGGGCATTGCACAACATCAGCCGGAGGCCCAAGCTCTGAGGATCCTGACCATCCGGGGAACGGGAGAAGTCCAAGGGGTCGGAGCGCGTGATCGCTTTCAAACATCGAGCACGCGCTCCCGGAACTTGATATGACCCCTCGCTTCCGCCATACCTGCCTCTCCCACTTACCGTGTCGATAGAACCACCCTCACAGATAGGAACACACTCCTCCCCCATAACCTCCGAACCTGATAAAGAAAAACCGCCGCGAGCATGTGCAGGAACTGGCCCCCTACCCGACGGGTTACCCCCATTACCCGCCCTTACCCTCCCACCCCTTAAAAATTCCCTCTCTAAAAAACCCCACAAGCTCTTCTTTTTCGCATGCCACCTCTGTGGGTCCCAAGACCCGTCATGGAGGCCGGCCCTCGGTAGTGAGGAGGGCCATTCCTGCGAGGCGGGGGCACCTCGCAGGCGCAAGAGTTCACAAGAAGTATAATGCGTAGCAGCTGAACCTCCAGGAACTCTCTAGGCGTCTTCTCCGGCGCTTCATCCCTCTCAGCTCCTCGGAGAACCAAGGAGCCGGTTGGGACCTGCGCCGGGTCAGAGGCCGCAAAGGCACGACACGGTCTAAGGCCCCCGCCGCGGCCCGTTCCCAGGCCGCAACAAGTTCCTCAGCCGAGCCGTGAGCCAGACCCTCAGGAAATGGCCCAAGCCCCGTCCGGAACCCATCCGGGTCCATCAGGCGCCTGGGACGGAACCAGCGTGTCGGCTCCGTCTCCCGCCACCTAATCACAACCGCCACCCCCCCACCCCTACCCTGGGCCCTCGGCTAATGGAATGCACGGAAACCCGGCGGGCACATCTCAACAAGGGGCACGCCCCCTTCAGTGCCCAACCAGGTCTCCGTAATGCCCATAAGGTCCATGGAACCCCTGTATAAGATCACAGACAAGGGGCTTTGTTCACCACGGACCGGCATTGCACAACATCAGCCGGAGGCCCAAGCTCTGAGGATCCTGACCATCCGGGGCAGGAGAAGTCCAAGGGGTCGGAGCGTGATCGCTTTCAGACATCGAGCACGCGCTCCCGGAACTTGATATGACCCTCGCTTCGCCATACCTGCCTCTCCCACTTACCTTGTCGATAGAACCACCCTCACAGATAGGAACACACTCCTCCCCCATAACCTCCGAACCTGATAAAGAAAAACCGCCGCGAGCATGTGCAGGAACTGGCCCCCTACCCGACGGGTTACCCCCATTACCCGCCCTTACCCTCCCACCCCTTAAAAATTCCCTCTCTAAAAAACCCCACAAGCTCTTCTTTTTCGCATGCCACCTCTGTGGGTCCCAAGACCCGTCATGGAGGCCGGCCCTCGGTAGTGAGGAGGGCCATTCCTGCGAGGCGGGGGCACCTCGCAGGCGCAAGAGTTCACAAGAAGTATAATGCGTAGCAGCTGAGACTAAGAATCGGCAAAATAGAGGCTCCATCTCCGAATGGCAAGATGATAATAGATGGTACTAGTCCAGAATGAGGGCAGACAAAGAATGGAACAGCAATTGGCACCGAATGACAGTCTGGGTGGTATTCTGTCCGGTGCATAGTCCAAACATCCTGGAACCGGGGGTGAGGGGAAATGGCACTCCAGTCGCTGGCCACGTCTCCCTCCGTCTTCCTCTGTCCCCAAATAGATCCCTTGTCTCCCCCAAAAAGTCCTAGTAGGACCAAAAACGGCCATAGAAATCCCAAAAAGGCCGAGGGGGGCATGGGTGATGTTATCACAGTCACAGTCACGGACTGGTTACAGGGGAACAACTCCGGGATGCCTCCATCATCTCCCCGCAGTCCTCCAACAACCACCTCCAGACATGGCCAGGAATAAATCCTAACCACTCCAGAGGCCAGGTCTCTCCAGACCTCTCCCTCCAAGAGGCGAAGCCCATATAAGAGGCTAAACCTCTCCGAGAGGCTGGGGGATATGAAGGCTGCCAAGTCCACAGTCCGGCAGCAGGGAGAAAGCCAAAAAGCCATGGCAATGAGGCAGATGGCACTAATAAGGGTAGATGTAATACCTCCGCTATCATCCAGATCGTCCAGGGGGCTGTAGGCCCAAGTTGCAGAGGCAAGAACCCGATAACGTCCGGAATCCATGATCAGAAGAGGGCCGGGAAACAAGCCAGAGGCTAGAGGCCAGCCGGCAAGGCGAATCGGCCGAGAAACGGCCGGAAAAAAAACGCCGACTCATCGCCCCACCTCCGAGCCTAAAACATGGCCGCCCAAATCCACCGCTTGCCTACCCGGCCTCGTTCTCGGCAGCCATGTGTTTATAATCTATATGTTGTTTTAACATTTTTTCTACCATGGATGCATTTTCGTCCAATATTTTTTTTTTGCTTTGGGACATACCCACCACATGTGATAATACGTACCCAGTATTTGATTACATTTCCAACATTTGGCGGACATGTTTTTAAACATCTTTGCTAACCTCGCTGGCGGCAGGTGCCACATTGTTCCTCATTCATAGCTCATGGGTGCTTGTCTTTAGGATGCATTTAACATAATAATAATTTGATCTTCAATGCAGGAGGTAGTTGGGAACTAGAGTTTCCCAAGGCAGGAATGCTGAAAATATAAACAACCACTTACAATGGAAGTCCCAGAAGACCCTGTGGAAGCTGCTGTGACAACGGCAATGGTAGTCTGGCATCAAGCATTAGCCTTACTGCCTAAAAATATGTGAATTTTCAAGCATATTTCTAACCTTCTTGGTTCAAAGTTAACTATATATCTTTATGAGACCAAAGGATTGTCTCATCACTGAGCCAGGGGGATTTCTTTATAAGCTTTGTGATTAGGGGATAATCAAGTGGCTAGTTCTCTGACTGACCCAGGCTGATCCTTACTTGTATAACTGCTAAATTCATGGCTCATCAAAGATTAATTTGGAAGATTCTGTCTTCCAAGTGACACCTGTGAGATCCATCTGCTCTGGCATGGCAAGCATTGACTGCAAGAGTACACTGCAGGGTTCTAGGTACTGATGCAAAGTAATGGTAAGGTTCCAGGTACTGGATGGAATGAGAGTAGTTTAAAGAATGAGTGCAGTGAGTTTACGGGACAAGTACAGCTGACGTCTGCCTAGAAACCTACAGAGTTATGGGCTTATTAGGTAGATGAAAAGACATCACGATTCGCTCCTTACTCCTGGTGGCCAGCAGGACTCCATTTCTTTGTACACGAAGAGTAGCGCAATTATACGTTTGAGCATTTGCTTACCATGGAGAATCATATTTCACAGAAGTACTCAGATAAGACGGTCTCCTCCCGAAATAACAGTACAATACCAAAATTGTGAGGCAGTTTGCCAGCAAATGCCCTGACTCCTCTTGAGCAGAATCCATGCCATGGGGTTATTATTGTCATCATCAAGCGATCCCAAGGAGAGATGACAAGAAATGAAGCAGAGCCCAGATTTGCAGCATAACTCACCAATATTTAGGCATTCTGATAGTGCTGAAAATTCAAATTAGTTTCAGAATCCTAATACAGACTGGATATTTCTAAAATTCAGTCACTGAGTGCCTAGAGCTACCTACATTCCCTCCAGGCCAAATGAAATTTGTTTTTGTCGGTAGTCCTAGGTATGGTATTAATTTCAAACTCAAAATCCACATATTTATGGGAACATCACAGCGATCACTTTTGTCTTCCCTGGCTATATCCTCTGCCAGACAAAATGCCAGGCAATTAAGAGATTTGAAAAGCTTTACTACCATGTTATAAACTTCCTGATAACAGCTGGTAACTGAGTGAGTGGTTTCAGTGGTTCCAAAAAATTTTACTACCAGTTCTGTGGGTATGGCTTGGTGGGCATGGCTTGGTGGGCATGGCAGGGGAAGGATACTATAAAATCTCCATTCCCATCCCACTCCAGGGGAAGGATACTGGAAAATCCCCATTTCCTCCCAATCAGCTGGGACTTGGGAGGCAGAAAATAGATGAGGGCGGAGCCAGTCAGAATTTTTACTACCGGTTCTCCAAACTACTCAAAATTTTCATTACCGGTTCTCCAGAACTGGTCAGAACCTGCTAAAACCCACCTCTGAGTGATTTGCCAGAGCCCAGTGTCTTGCCTTCAGATTTGAGTGGTCAGCAGGACAAAGGCAGAGGTAGAAATACAAATGTCGTCTCTTACAGTCCAGGGTAGGAACATCACAGAGAATTCAACCAGCCAATTGAAATATTAAGCTGAGGATCTCAATGCCTCTGTGGTTCAGACTGCTAATGCAGTCTGTTATTAACAGCAGCTGCCTGCAATTACTGCAGGTTCTAGTCCCACCAGGCCCAAGGTTGACTCAGCCTTCCATCCTTTATAAGGTAGGTAAAATGAGGACCCAGATTGTTGGGGGCAATAAGTTGACTTTGTATATAAATATACAAATAGAATGAAGACTATTGCTAACATAGTGTAAGCCGCCCTGAGTCTTCGGAGAAGGGCGGGATATAAATGCAAATAAATAAATAAATAAATGCAGGGCAAGGAACAAGGCTAGCAAGAGCCCAGGACTGAAGTCAGAAAGTTATTTCAACAGAGGACAAAGGCCTGGAGGTGGTGATTAGAGGTGTTGCTGTCCTCTCCTCTCACGTGGTGTGTTGATCTCTGTGTCTCAGCCTTCGTTGCTGCTGCTAGGTTCTTGGACTAGTGTCCTCCCAAAATCTAGCCCCTCATTATGTAAATTGGATTTCAGCTGCTTAGACTCGGTGACTACAGGTGTCTGATTGACTGCCAACACTTCAGGCTGCCAGTCTATCAAGTCTGTCTTCTCCACTTCTGAGTTAAGGATTCAATTGGAGACCATAACACAGGTGTTGGCATTGGGCAATTAATTTTCTCAAGGGCCATATGATAAACCATGACTGTTGTGGAGGGCTGAACCAATAGGGCTGTGAAGGTGCATAGGCACATATGGACATGCCTAGATTGGCGGGGGGGGGGGGAAGCCACCTTCAGAATAAAAGCAACACTGTTGTATTATGTGCTTGCATCCACTTATTTATGCTTGATTTCTAATTTCTGATTTACCTCACTTGAACCAGACAGAGGCAGCCAAAGGGCCAGTTATGGCCCAAGGGCTGTAAAATGCCCAGGTCTGCCATAGCAGAGTGCAAGAACTGCAGAATCACATCTTCACTCTTCATCACCCTTTACCTTTGTGTCTTTAGAATATATACTGTAGATGTATTTTGGAAATACATCTACTTCTCTGGACATCTTCCAATACTTTTTTTAAAAGCCTAAACTTGACAGAGATAAAAAGGTCCATTAGTTGAATGTAGGAATTATACTATAATGCGATTACTTGTACTGCCTGTGCTACAAATAGCCTTTCTTTTTCCTGGAAAAGATAGGAGAAGCTAGATCAATGTCCTCTTCTATCTAAAATGTTATTTATTTATTTAAAGATCAATATAACTACCCTTCTTGCATATCATAACCCAGAGTGGTTTACAAACAATAATAAAGCAATAAAAAGCAATAAACAAACATTAAAAACTCCCAATATCCTCATATCCAATAGACAGCTTTCTTGCCTTACAAACACATACTGTCTCAGTGTTTGTGGGAAAAGCCAGATCTTCAAGGCTTTTTTGGAAGGGTGGGGTTCTGCCTGACCTTGAGCAAGAATGTTTCAAACAGCAGGAGCTACTACCAAGAAGGTGGGCTGCCTAAATTCCACTTGATGGCAATATTTAAGAGAAAATTCAGATTAGATTAGATCCCACGAAGAAGGTTGGTTTATTACAAATTATATCTTTTGGTTGGAGAAGGGTGATAGATGTAAAATTTCTCCAATGTAAGTGTGGAATCAGTTTTTCTTTATTGACCTTATTGTTTCCCTTTTACCTGCATTTTACCAATAGGTAGAAAGGGATTTGCAGGAGGAAAGGACAATGTCTATGAAAAAAATTAAATGCTAAGAAAAGAAGCACCTGAAGCAAAATTTTAGAGAATTCCTAGATTCTTCATCTGAAAGGATATAATAGTTAGCCTGGGGAAAATAAGAACAGAGATATTTATATCCTTTTCATCCAATTCCATCAGGCTTCCTGAAAATAATACAAATAGTATACTTTATTATTTCATATTGTTTCAAGGGAATTGAATAGAGAAGCACTGAGCTGGTATCCAGCCCTCTAAGGCTTCAAGTGATACTATACCCATGAAGATGCCAAATTTGGGATAGGAGAATCAGAAACAGCTCTCTGGCCAGGGAAGCTGACAGGAGCTCTGGTTGTAAGAGAAAAAAAAATCTTTCCTTTTACTAAACACCATCATTTCTAAACAGATCTTGTCAGTTGGGTTAGACTTTGGCCTGAGCCACGAAGTTTATCTCTTTAGATTTCTTCACCCTGTTTTGAGGATTGAACCCTGCCTCCTTCTACTGTGCCATTTCCTTAGGCCCTTTTAAATTAACTATGTCCCATTGATTGGTTCCATTGTCCCTCACTTAGCTTTAAAGTATTACCTTAATACTCATCGTTAATTGGTTCCAGGAAGTACCAAACAGATTTTTCCTATAAGGAATAATATAGTGAGTCGCAAGTCAGCTGACACTGACAAGTTCTAGCTTGTGCGTTGAGTAGTAAACAAATGATGAGTACCAGGACAAAATGTTCATGTCAAAATGTATGTTGAGTACCCAGTTCAATGAGTTTCAAAGCAGTTGAGTACCAAGGCACCACTGTATAAGTGCCTTGTTCTCAGTTGTCAAAAATAAAAGTCAGGAGGAAAAGTCTCATAATGAAACTCTCCTATGACAGGCATCTAGATGCCAAACTGGACTGAGCAAGGGATGGCATGGCTGCTGACAAGAGAAAAAGCCCAAAGCTTATTTTCTGCTTGGTTAGAAACCCATCTATTTATTTTAAGCCTCTTCATAATGGACATAAAATATTCAGGCTTATGGGAAACTGAAATTGGCAAAGAAACTATTATATAAGCTTTTACGTAGTTCCATCCCATTAGTACCGATATGAACAGCCCACATTGTCCTATACAAGCATATTTTAAATGTTTTAAAAGGGCAATCACCTTCAAATTGACTCCTGGTGACTTCATATTAATGCAATTTTCTTGGCAATTGTATAGAAGTGGTTTCCCTTTGCTTCTTCTATGATATTATTTTGAAATACTAGTATAGTCTAAAGATCATGTAGTTTTGGGAAATATAGATTTAGCTTTTAGCTAGGTTCCAACCTGCTTATCCTCTAGAGGACATGCAACTATAATAAAAAATTAACTATGGGACATATTAAGTGTGCTTATTTTATGTAAAAAGATAACTGAGGAATTCTTGAAAGAGATATGAGACATCATCAAATGAAAATGCAAGTATATTCCTATAATTGAAAGGGGAAACCAACAATTGCCTTTCAGAGCCAGGTATTATCATGGCAAAAAAATACCCAAATATAAAAATCTTAGGCAACAAGAAAGATATGTAATAATGCAAACTTCAAGGAGCAAGGAAAGATGATCTCTGTCAAAAATATTAACAAATGAAGGGACAGTAGAAGAAAATAAAAGTAGGTAATGTTTGAAGAAGTTTAGAGAAATCTTAGGAAATTTGGTTATTTAAGGGGGAGGTATACTCAAGAGTAATCTTGTATGTGACAGATAATAGAAGCAAATTGGATAAAACAATTATGGAAATAGCAAACACCTGCTGAGAAAATGATGAAATGTAAGAAAAAGAATAGACTCTTCCCTGGACCAATTAAACAGGAAGTAGAAAGTCAGGTGCTTTGGATATGTGATGGGAACAGATCATGGATTTTTTGAGGGAAGTTTCAGGGAAGGAGGAGGCAACAGATTGGACTGATGGATGAGATCAAAGAAATTGTAGTGGCTACCTGTTGGCACTAATTAGCTCTTTTATAAGACCTAAGATCTTCAATTTTGATTCTAGTTTTGTGAGAAATAATTACAATAGAGTTACAATGAGAAGTTGCATTGAATTAGGGAATAACAGTTAACATTGCATATGATTTGCGTATACAATTATTTAGAAAAAAATTGTGCATTGTAGCACACAAAATTTAATATCAGAAAAGTTACCCAGTGAAAGTGAGACATAAAAGTTCTCAATTTGCCCCTCTAAAAGCTGTGATTATGGTGGTTAAAGAGGTGACCTGTAGAACTAATGTAAAAAGAAGGTAATTGAAAGCTGTAAATGAGGTGCTAAATACAAATGCAGAAAAATTCTACCCACTGCTAAGGTAATTTATTGCATGAAAGGATTGCATTTCAAACAGGAAAAACTAAAAAAAATAATATCTTGCCATTCATTTTGTAGAACATTTAGAAAAGTTGTTTTCTGCTGTGAGTTACACTACGCAAATATGGAAAATATGTTCAAAGGAAGTAATTCTGGTCTTACGCTATCTGATGGTGATCATAACCTATAATTGGGTTTGTTATCCAGTTATTAGGAGATTATGTGCTCTGTCTGTCAATAATAGGAGCCAAGCAGCCCTTTAATGAGCAACACAATAGAAGCTAGGCAATTATAGCAACTCCAGACCTCTAAAAGGCCTTTGCCAGTAAGTCCAGCTTTAGTGAGGAATTGCTGTATAAATTAGCATGCCTTGGGGAAAAAACAATAGGGAAAGTAGAAAAGGAAACTATTGGATGTAGGGGTAAAGCCCAGAATTAGGAATCAGAAAAGTATTTCAAGTAAAGATTGTATTTGATGCTTCCCATAGTACTTGGATCGAATGGCACTCAGATTGAAACTGTCAAGGAAATGGCAACCAAATGTTGAAAATTCAGCAAATGTCATAATAGGTAGATTTAATTATAGGGTCTCTGTGGCTCAGACTGGTAAGACAATCTGTTATTAACAGCAGCTGCTTGCAATTACTGCAGGTTCAAGCCCCACCAGGCCCAAGGTTGACTCAGCCTTCCATCCTTTATAAGGTAGGTAAAATGAGGACCCAGATTGTTGGGGGCAATAAGTTGACTTTGTATATAATATACAAATGGATGAAGACTATTGCTTGACATAGTGTAAGCCGCCCTGTGTCTTCGGAGAAGGGCGGGATATAAATGCAAATAAAAAATAAATAAAAAATAATAAATAAATAAAAAATAATAATTTTATTGCTTACAAAAGACAAGTTACTTCTGGTGTTGAACTAATTCTTCGCAATATATTGTTTATTTATTTTTATTTATTTATTTTGTCAAGCATATTTAATATTACAGATATAAGTATAAATATGATTATGAATACATGAAATGGATACGAATAAATGGGGACATTAGGACAGGGATGGTAGGTATGTTAGTGCACTTATGCACGCCCCTTAAAGACCTCTTAAGAAGGGGATGAGGTCTACAATAGACAATCTAAGGTTATAGTTTTGGGGGTTTGGGGAAGAAACCACAGAGTTAGGTAGCGCATTCCAGGCATTGACCACTCTGTTGCTGAAGTCATATTTTCTGCAATCAAGTTTGGAGCGGTTTATCTTATGTTTGTATCTGTTGTGTCCTCTTGTATTGTTATGGTTGAAGCTGAAGTAGTCATTGGTAGTAGGACGTTTTAGCAGATAATTTTATGTACTACGCTTAGGTCAGATCAAAGGCAACATAGTTCTAAGTTGTCTAAGCCCAAAATTTCAAGCCTGGTGGCATAAGATATTCTGTTGAGAGCAGAGGAGGGGAGGACTGTTCTTGTGAATTGTTTATTCTTGTTTATTTCAGAGAATGCTCCTTTAAAGATACAGCAATCCATGATAAACTCTGCTTGGGAATTCTGAATGCATTAGTTATTTGGAACATCACACCGTAAGAGATTGAAACTGTATGTTCAGTCTAGAGTTTATCAGATGTCTGCATGTATTATGGCAATAAAAGCTATAGAATTGTAACGTGTTAATTGGAGTTCCAGTATTTCACTTACAGTGAATCTTTAAACATTACACACATTAGGGTGATGTCTTTTCAGATGTTGGATTCTTATGTCTTCTGAGCTTGGTTGTTTTCCTGAGGACATTTCATTATTATCATTATCAGTGCACTAAGAACCCAACAACTCCTAAAATTCCTGGCAAATCAGTTCAGTGCTAACTAAAGACTGGGTGTTATAATCTATTCATGTAGAAGAGAGCAATTTGAGGAAAGTTGTTTTATTGCAACCAAGCTTAACAATGTATGCTAAATAAAAATTCATTCTTTGCTCATTCCACAACGATTTCCTTCTTTCTCTGACATATGCAAAACTTATATTTGGAGTTCTTTTGAGACTTTGTGTTATAAAGTATATAAAGTATAAAAAATAGGCATATTTTGTAAAATTTAAGAAACAGATTTTCTACTATTTTAAAATCGATGTAGTCCTTTACAGTTAAGTAAAGAATAATGTATGATTTTAGATGAACAATAGGTATCAAGAGAATCTCAGCCCTTTGTAGTCATCTGATATGCAAAATTTATCAGTAAGAATAATCTATAGGAATATCATCTTGGAATTTGTCCTGCTATGAGCATAATCCCTTCTAACATATTTTTGGGTCTCCAATTTTCTAGAAAAGCAACAAAACAAAATGCCTGTGGTAATGGTAATTTGCATTTTTTTAAAAATTGCTTCAGTTTTTTTTTCTTGAAAAGTATATTGGCAATCTGTAAATTAAGATTAAGCCATCTCATGTTGCAAAGCCTCATGTGATCCTTAGCCCTTTGGGGGAAGGAAAACCTAAAACTATCCCTTATTGCCAAAGATTAATCACATAATTTTTGTTCATTTTGAAGTGGAAAACTTTTAAAAATTGTGGCTAGGTTGCCGCATGGGCTTAATGTAGTTTTAAGAAAAGACAAAAGGGATAGGGGGATAAGGAAAAAAAATCAAGAAAACCCTGGTTCTGCCCAGTTTTCATTGCCCAGCCAACAGGTGCTCATTCCTGTTCTAGGCAGAAAAGACGTTTTTTCCACATCTCTTCACCAGGCTCTTAATTGTTGGTTAATTTTGGCCTTGATTTCAACTCGTGTTTTTCAATTTCAGTATTTTGCATTTTAATAATTGTCAGCTGTTTTGAAGCATAGCTGTGTCATCGCTGTCGGCAGTACTCTCTGGGATTGTTTTTTTAGATTGTCAGTATTCCTATGCCTTCCTATTGTGTCAACTGAAGAGTAATTTTAATCTCATTGTACACATTGGTAAATAACATTCAAGAAGTCATCCTTCTCGCTTTAAACTTTTGTTTCGAAATTGTCCTTAAAAACGATGAGTGAAACCCTGGTGGCTGAATTAGTGAGCTTTTTGGATAGGCATTATCGGGGGTGGGTGGGTGGGTGTATTGTTGTTGTTGATGGGTTTCAGGGTATTGTTCTTTCGTCTCTGCTCTAGCAAGTACAGGTTGGGCCATTCATTGGCGCACAAATTAAGATTGAAGGGAAATCTCATTCTTCAGCCCTAAATTGGAATACTATAATTAACATTTCTGTGCCACTGACTGAGAGTTTCCTTGGTAATGGAGAACTGCAGCTGAGGCTCTCACAGCACTTAAAGGGCGCCACCAATATGTTAGCACATCCGTGTCCATTAAATGTTACCATAGGTTGATTAACAGTAGAATTGAAGGGGAGGGGAAGCGAGTTCAACATTCAAAGTGGTCCATCCTAAAAGTTAGAATTGGCTAATTGGGATCACACTTTCATCTATCATGTATTTAAATGTACAGAAATTGTAGTATCCCAAAAGGAATACCTTCTTCAATATTTCACTTGCATCATAGATAGCATGATTTGATCCCAAATTCCCCATATACAATACACAATGTACAATAAGTATACACAATATACGGGAGAACTATATACTATCTCAACTATATACACCAAATATACAAGAGGACTACCTCAACATCTGAGATTACCAGTCATATTTTTTCAAGCTACATAATGTCATAATGTCCATCATTGCAATATCCCTTTGGCCCACCAAGTCTTAAAACACTTGCCTAAATTTGCTGAATGTGTTGTGGCCTGCCGGTGGCCAGCAGAGTTGGCAGCAGAGTCGGACAGTGAGGAGGTTGGGGAGGAACTTGGACTAGTCCTGGGGGCTGGGGAAAGCTCAGACGAGGGCTCTGCATCGGAGGCAGAGAGGGAGCGAGACAGCAGCAAGGCAGAGGAACAGCTGGAGCCCATTCCCAGAGGGCACATGTGCAGAGCTACCAGAAGACGAACAACTCAGAAAGCAGGGTCAACTCGCAATTAAAGCCACATCTTGGAGGTGATTGGCCCCTCCCATAGGAAATAAAAGAGGAGTGAACAGGGAGTGGACTTTTGCAGGAAACCATTCATTCATTCCAAGACTCTGAGAGACTCTTTGCCAAGTTTTGCCTTTTACTGCGGTTGGAAACAAGTTACGTGGCAGCTTGCCAAACAAGATAAGGTGTGTTGAGAAATATTCCTTTGAAAAACCGTTTGGACAAACCTTGCTGACTGTGAATAAACGTAACTCACAGTCATGTAAATAAAAAAGGTTTTGCTGGGATCAGTTCCTGCCTTCTGCTTGTTACGGGAGCCTAGGTCAGAACAGAATGTACTGGAATGTAGTAGCATCTCTTCAAATTCTGGAAGAAATTTAAAATGGTGGAGTTTCTGGAATGCTACCACTAGAGTTTATGATGGTGACCCCAAAGTACAAAGGTGCCCACAGTCAAAAGTTAGTCAGCCTTGACAATACATCAATATCTAACTTCTATTGTCTACTAATAATGTGTTATTTATAGATGAACCTCCATTTTTTCTATTTTTGAACTTCTCGTGGTCTAAAATAATATAAAACATAAGTTTTGAATGAATCTCAGTAATTGTCCCAAGGATGCTTTTTCTAAAAGGCAACTGGACTTTATTGTTGTTATTGTTTTCCCTTTGGAAACATTTTGCTTCTCATCCAAGAAATTTCTTCAGTTCTTGGATGAAAAGCAAAACATTTTCAAAGCAAAAACCAAGAAAGTCCATTTGCCTTTTGGAAAAGCACCTTTGGGACAACCAAGACTTGGATGATTGAGAATCTCTATAGACATTTCACTTATAGCTGACTTTGTGTAATGTATTTACACAGATTGTGCGCTCTTACATCCCATAGTCTGTTCTTATGTTAACTGGATGTAGAATTTAATCTCACTGTGACAATATCTCGATGTTCCATTTGGTTTTGGGGATGTGAGAGAGTAGCTAGAATGTTTCACTTCGAAGAATATGGGAGATAACATTTGGGATGGAAAGCTTGAACTTCATATATTAAGTTGAACTAGCCCAATAAATAAGTATCTAGTTAAATAAATTAGCATGCTCCTTTGTCTCTAATAATGGATTTTAGGAGTGGAAGACTGCTAGGGCCAGTCAACTTTACTATGGCTAGCAACTGCAACTACCACCCTTTTTTCCAACACTTAAGAACATAGGACATAGGATAAAGTAACCCTTTAGGCAGCTGGAAATTGTAACTTTGACTTGGGGAGAAGATTCTGCAGTGGCTTCTAGGGCAGTGATGGCTAATCTTTTTGCCATTGTGTACCAAAAGCGGGGGGAGCGCAAGGGGATTGCGCATGCATGTGCCCACACCTATAATTCAATGCACCTCTTCCCCGCGCATGAGCGCGCAATGCATCTTGCACTCCCTTCACTTTTGGCACACAATGGCATGGTAGGCGCATTTTTCAGTCTCCCCAAAGTCCAGAGGCTTTTTTAGAGCCTGGGGAGGGCGAAAACAGCCTTTCCCAGCCTCCCAGAGGCCCTCTGGAGGCAGAAATGGCCCATTTGCTGACTTCTGGTGGGACTGATAGGCCCGTTTTTTGCTCTCCCTAGGCTCTTAGAAAGCCTCTGGAGCCTGGAGAGAACAAAAAACGGGCCTTCCCCACCCATCCCCGGAGGCCCTCTGGAGGCCAGAAATAGCCTGTTTCCCGACTTCCGGAAGGCCCGAAAATCAGCTGGCTAGTGCGCGTATGCGTGCTGCAGCTGAGCTAGGGCAACGCTTGTGTGCCCACTGATATGGCTCCACATGCTACCTGTGGCACACGTGCCATAGGTTTGCCATCACGGTTCTAGGGGTTTAGATACCACTTTGTCTTTTTTTAGAACCATAGGACTGGAAGGGTCTTTGGAGTCTTCTAGTCCAATCCTTACCCAGAACAGAATTCCGTATTCTATCTCTGGCAAATGGTTGTCCATTCTTTCCTTGAAAACCTCAGCAATGGAGCACCCACAACTTTGGGAGGCAAGCTGTTCCATTGACTTAAGGGTTCACCTGGTTGTAATGTTCCATAGATCAGGGATCCCCAACCCCTGTCTGTGGACTGACACTGGCCCGTGGCATGCCAGAAACTGGGCTGCACAAACAACTGAAGCCCCATCTGCGGGATGCAAGCAACACACGAAGTCACATCCTCTCCGGTCTGTGGAAAATCTCTCTCTGTGAAACCAGTCCCTGGTGTCCAAAAGGCTGGGGGCCACCGTCATAGATAGTCTGTAGCATGTAATATAGGTAGAAACTTTAGCTCTTCTACTAAACTGTCTGTCCTGCAAAATATTTGCATAATTGTGCCTCTTGTAAGGTTTTTATGTAAATTCTAAGAAGAGAATCTTATTATTATTTAACAAGAGAGCCAGTTTGGGGAGCCAAGAATGAAAACAGGTCTTTTATGGAATGGAGCCCAACATTTACAGAATTCTTTCTCTGCTATCTTTAGAAATGGAGGCAGACTTTCATTTTTTAAAACTTTTGGGGAAAATTCTTGTACTTGTTGATTTATGGTTACATTTATTAAGGCCACTGTTCCCCATGTAACTTGCCTTTTATTGCTATTGTGCTGAGAATCATGGGACATAAAATGAAGGTAATGTATAATGATTGTGGTACTCGTGAGGTGTTTGAATAATGTGTGAGGAAAATAACACCCTATTTTTCCTATCTTTTAGGTGCCATTACTGCAAATCGTCATGCCATGTCTCTTCTCTGCGTATACCATACGCATGTAAGCTTCTCTTCCAAGAACTTCAATCTATGAACATTATACCCAGATTAAAATTGTCCAAGTACAATGAATAAACGAATGACGAGCAAAGAAAGAGGCTGGCGGAAATGTAATCAGAACAAGTTCAAGTGGAAGTGGAAGTGCTAAATCACATAGGCCATAAGTTCCTCTTGGTTTTCTTTTCCCTCTTTGGCTGGGAAACAGTCCTCAAAAGAATGTTAGAAGCTGCAAGGGCAAGACTCAAGCTGTGTTTATCTGTGACAAACAACAAGAGGTTTTGTATAGAAGATGGAAAAGGAAATAGATGCAGCATCTTGGTATCCTTTGAACTTAGAGGAAGATCAGCCATTTGTAACAGAACAAGCAACATAAGTACAAGTATATATAAATAAATAAACATTTGGAGTAGCACTACACTGTTAAAATCAATGAAGTTTAAAGGACCAACTTTTGATGCTTTGGTGACTGAAATGTAATTTTTAATAAGTGGAGGTTCTTTTCCCGTACCAAGTATAGTTTTTTTTAAATGTTATTCACTGAGATTGGAAATTAATAAAAACTTATTGTCCAATGTTGGTTTTAGTGGCTAAATGTCTTTATGTGTCTATATTATTATTATTATTATTATTATTATTATTATTTATTAGATTTCTATACCGCCCTTCTTCTGAAGGACTCAGGGCGGTGTACAGCCAGAATAAAAACACAAACAATATACAATTAAGAACAAAATTTAAAAACTTATTATACAGTTGGCCGAAACTTTAAAACATTTAAAATCTAAAAACCCGATTAAAATTCATATAAAATTTAGAAATATAAAATTTAGAATTTAAAATATAACTAAATATAAATATAACTAAATAACTAAATATAACTATATGGCATAACAATATTATTAATAGTAGTAAACAGGATTGAGGCAGCCATCTGTTGTAAAATAGGCAGCCCTTTCTTGACTGTGATGTTCTATAGAATTAGGGGGTGTAGGCAAGAAGAGAAAAAACTATAGAAAAAAATAACTTCAGACTTCCTTTGCAAATCCAAATATGACATTCAAAGACTCCTTGAACTAGACTAAACCATAGTACACAGTACTTCTGCAATGATACACATTTCTAATCCCAAGATTAAAATTTTGTTTCTCCATTTCAAGCAAAAAGTCCAAAAGTGGTTTCCAAGTAGAAATGAAATCTTTCAAGAAGATTTTCAAGCCAACTATGTGTTCACATATTTGTCATGCTATTTATTGCACAGTTACCTGGCACACTAATCAAAATGTCACAGGTACTATGACAAATGCTTTGCTGAAATCAAGATAAGTTACACCCGTAGAATTCCCATGATCTTTAAGGAATAGAGAATACAGAGATATTTTTTTTTTAAAAAAGTCCAGTCTTCAAGACTTGGGCTTGACAAATCCATTCTGGATTATTGAATTATTATTTAATTCAATTATTATAATTATTGAATTGTGGTTTTTTAAGTACTTATATGTCTTGTTGATGTTCTCTAGAACAATCCTACAAACTGGCAAATGTGCAATTTCCACAATCTGCATTCTTTTAAACACAGGGGCATTTCTCCTCCTTTAGCCACTGTAGAGTTGGGTAATAGTTAGCTTTCTTCATTGGAGAAAACAAAACAAAGCCAAAATTGGTGTAACCAAAAAAAAGTGGCATTGAGTTTGAAAATGGGTCAGATCCAGCTAGGGCTGTGAAGAAATAAATCCAGAAAAAAAACAAAAAACAACCAGAGCCATCCCTAAGGGAGAAATAATTAGGCAGTGGCTCAAAAGCCTGACAGCTTAAGCTCCCTCCATCTACCCTCCTGGTCACTGCAAAGCTTCTATTAAGGGATAAGAAAGAATTCCAGAAACTATGCTCTGCATGATATCCCTAACTCGTTCTTAACATCCATTGTCCACTTCAGCTCTTTCTAAGCTTAAACTGTCGTGATATCATTGCTACCATTCCAGCTTTCTTTATATATTCCTTCTTGATGTCTCTCCCATCTTTTCACCTTTTCTATCTCACTTATTTTCCAAGCTTCACTAAGTGCTTAATGTAGTTACTTTGGCCTTTTCTGGATTCTTTCCTCATGAGAATTGTTTGCACTTATAATTGCAATATCACCTGGTGTGGGGTTTTTTTTGTTTTTGTTTTGTTTTTTGTTTAGGAAAACCCACCCATTGAGGTTTTCATTTCTCATTAGCTTTTTCAGCTTTTGAATCTTCTTAACATTGCTCTAAGTTTTATTAAAATCAAATAATACAGCCAGCCTGATATCTTTAGAACTTGACGTTGCCCAAATGGGCAAAATCTTTAGCATTCTTTATGGTTTCATACATAAATTATTTCATCTGCTCTGCTACAGCACAAATGTATTAATGTAACCATATAGATTGGGAGCAGTTGAAATATTGGATGTGCTTTTATGCTGCTTTTTATGCATTTTATGACAAACTTTTGAAAGAGCTAGGTATGTCTAGCCTATGGAGGAAGAGGATTAGAGGGGACATGATAACCGTCTTCCAGTACTTGAGGGTTGTCACAGAGAAGAGGAAATTCATGTATTCTTCAATGCACCAGAGGGCAGGACAAGAAATAACGGGTGGAAGCTTGTTAAAGAGAGATCCAATATAGAAGTAAGGAGAAATTTTCTGATAGTGAGAACTATTAATCAAAGGAATAGTTTGCCTCTCAGAGTTATGGGTGCTCCATCACTGGAGGTTTTTATAAATAGACTGAGCAATCATTTGACCAAGATAGTATAATAGTCTCCTGTCCTGAGCATGACCTCCAGATCCCTTCCAGCCCTATGATTTTATATTCTGTTCCTGACATCATTAGCAACTGGAGAAAGTATTTCTGATACCACTACTTTAAGGAATCACAATCCACACTGTGATATTGTGAACTGCAAATGTACTATCTCAAAAAGGAAAAGTATTTTGTTATCAACAAATGATTGTGCCAAGAAAGCAGAGTATTCCTTAGAATTAATATAACATTTAAAGATGGACAGTTAGAACGAAGTGGTGGCCTAGCGGCGAAGACGCTCACTTCATGTAAGGTTCGGAGTTCAATCCTAGGTAGCAGCAGATGTTTTTCTCCTAGACCACAAAGAAAAAATATATACTGCGAACTGTGTGAAGGCATCAGGAAGGGCATCCAGCCAGTAAATGCTCAGCTCCATCCATATTGTGACTTTACTCCAAATAGGAACTACAGGGTCGTAAAAAAGGAATTTTCAAAGATGGACAGTTAGAAGTCCTAACAACAGATGCCATTCAAAAAAAGAATGAACGATTTGAAAAGTGCCTGGAAATGTAAATTACTTGTAGTTTTAATTTTGCATAGCCATATCCTTTTGGCCCTGTACTCTAAATCAGAAAACAGAAAATAGCATGTTTCTCCAGGACTATTTCCTGGTAGGTTTGTTCAATGCTGTCTCCCAAGTCAAGTGTTTGCTACAGTGGCCGAACTTCTTATAATTCTCCTATCACCTCCAGTCTCCCAAAATTGCGAGTGCAGTTGTTTCCAATTGATAGCCGTCTGATTCAGGCTATCTTAGGATTCCCTTAGGATGTGAATTCTACAGCTATATATTTCTGAATCTCCAAATATGTATTTTGTTTTTTCCTTGCTCCTCCTTTTTCTCTTTCCAACTTTTCTTTGAGGCTTTCTTGTATTTTATATTCTTTTGAAATTCAGTAAAGGTTTTGTGAAAAAAAGACAAAATCATCTTGCAAGAGAATTCATTAATGGTTCTGTATCACAGAAGTTTCAAATATGGTCCCCCAAATTTCAGTTCGGGATTTTATACTGTGCAATATTTGTGCTTTGTTGCTTGGATAAGGAAGAGGAGAGAATGATTATGAACTTTGTAGATGGCAGAAAATTGGGTTTAGAATAACTAATAACTTGTATATCCTGCCAATCTTGGCAATTTGCAAGTATGTGGATTTTTAACTAGATTTTTTAACAATAGTCAAGCTAGCTGGGGAATTGTGAGAGTTGAAATCCACAAATCCAGAGGTTGCTAGGGCTAGAAATTGCCCTCAGAAATAGAAATGAATTACAAGTTATTGATAACATGAGAAAAATGGCTGGAAAGGGGGCCAGCTGTCAAAGAGAAACACTGTGTAAGACGACTCTCCATCTCAAAGAACTGCTTTTACAGCCGCTTCTAACTGAGCGGCGGACTTTACGGAGTCCCAGATCCCTCGGGGGGGGGTGTCAGGAGAAAGAGGCGCCCTGCGGAGCTGGGACATCAGTCGGCAGGAAAGCCTTGGAGAAGCTGGTCGGGGGAAGGAAATGGCCCACAATGGTAGCTGCGAAGAAATGACAACAGACAGCTGGACAAAGATAGCGGTGAAGTAGCAGGACAACAGTGAGACGAACCTGGTGAAATTTGATCTTGGCAACCTCTTGTGAGTGATCCGAGAGACCTTCGGAAGATTTCTGAAAAGGGAAGAGGAGAAAAGGGGCACCAGGAAGAAGGAGGGAAGTAAGTTTTTCTCTCCATGATATAGCGGCAAAAAGCAAGTTTGGGCTTAGAAGGGTTTACTGCAATGTGTGTCATTATTGGCTGTGAAAGGAAAAAAGATTAAGGGTGGTTTCTCTTGTTTTCAACGACTTTATACTAAGGAACTAAAACAATTCGAAGTTGGAAAGTGAAAGTGCTGACAAATCAGAGGAGGTGGACATCTTGAATAAGGAATGAATGCTGAGTAACATAAAGTGAGGCAAGGGAGACACCTACTGACCAAGAAGAAATCAGATATAAACTACAGAGGAAGAAAGACAATTAAAACTAATAAAATAAAAGAACTAGAAGAATTTTGCTCCAGAGAGAAGGAAAGACTGTGGACTAAAACGTAATTGCCTAAGAAAATAAATAAAGCAGCTTAAATAAGAACGTGTTGATTTAAAGGACTAAAAGAAGCTACATAAAAATAAAAAATTGATTGTACAGTGAGGGTGAGAGACTGTCTACACTTGTTGACTTTGTTGATTTTGTGTGCACAATGACTATATACATATAGAAGATTAACTGCAAATTAGACGGTGGACATTGCATCAAGAAGAAATTATTAGCACTCTTAACATTATCAGTAATATAAGTGACTACAATTTATACCTTTATCAACTTATTCCTGCTATTGACTGCTGTAATAGATAGACGATTTAGAACTATAGTTTAATACAAATATTTAAACCTATAAATCATTTAAGTATCTTTTGTTAATAGTGTTTTATATTTAGCAATATCTATTGTACTATGCATTATACAATTTGATTTCACAAGACTTACTATGTTTTGTACAGAATTTATTTTAATATATTATTGATAGATATAATAACATACATTTTGTGGCGAGTAGGCATCGGATAGATTAATTTATAGTTTGGGAATGCTGGATGGAAGTACAAGATTACAAACAAGGGGGGAAATAGGTTTAAATTAGAGTTAAAGGTGACAAATATTCCTAATTTAACGAGAATTTGTACAGGAAGGAAGCAGGCAGCCCAAACTACAACAGTTGAATTGAGCCTTGCAGGACAAAGGTGATGATGCAATGGGAAAGATTTAATTCGTTTAAAGACCTACAACTGATGCTACAATCAATGCAGGACTTAATGTTGAAAAATCATGAAGACTTGAAGAAAGAGATAGGGGAAGTGAGGAGTGACACTGGAGAACTTAAAGAAAAGATGAAATCGATGGATGGGAAATTTGAATGCTTTCAACAACAAATCATGAAGAATGAGCAGAAACTACAAGAGATGGAAGAGAGAATGGGAAAGGAGGAGAAAAGAGTAGATGAAATGAATGAAAGATTAATACAAGCAAATAAAGAGTTAGAAACGACAGTTATCTTCCTGGAAACAGAAAAGGCAGCCCACTACTTACACTTCCAAAATGTGAGAGAAGACAAAGGCCTACCGGAGATGATGGAGGACTTATTAGCAAGAGCCCTAGGAATTGGAAAAGAGGAGATGGCGAATGAGATGGATGAGATTTATAGGATTCACACTAATTACGCAAGAAGGCATTACTTAACCCAAAGAAGTTCACATTAGATTTGTCAAGAAATCAGTTTGGGATGAGATATTATACAGAACAAGAGATGATCCTTTACAACACAGAGGAAGACAATTAGTGGTACTCAAACAAGTGCCTAGAAGTGTGAGAGATTTAAGATGACCATATCAACCTTTAACTTCTAAATTAACAAGACAAAACATCAATTTTTGATGGTTGACACCAGAAGAAATCATGGTGTCATGATAAGAAAAAAGATTCAGATTAGATACGATAGACAAAACAGAATTCTATAGGCAGAATTTCGGTAGTGATGAAGAGTTAGAAGAAAGAGAAGAAGGTGAAATAAGAGTGCAGGCAACAGAAGCAAAGGAACCCCAAACTAGAGAAAAGGAAAGTGGAAGAAGAGAAAAAGTAGATAATAGACAATATGATGAAGGTAGGCTCAAAAAATATAAAGAGGCTAGACCAACAAAGGGGACAAGATCTAGATATAGGTAGAGACTCACAGGAAGAAATAGCAATTCTATCTTTGAATGGTATCTTAGAGTACTATGAGGTACACAATGAAAAGCAAATGGTGTTAATATTTGTTGATGCACAAAAACCATTTGACAATGTTAAATGCGAGTTTATGTTGAACCAGCTACATTATATGGAATTTGGTGAGAATTTTATAAACATGTTTAAAGCAATTTATTTGAAACAGGAAGCCAAAGTAGTAGTTAATGGAGAAACAACTAAAAATTTCCAAATTCAAAAAGGCACAAGACAAGTTGTCCACTATCGCCGTTGTTGTTTATAGTATAATTAGAAATTATGACTAGAATAATTTGGGTAGACGACCAAATTAAAGGTTTAGAAATTAGAAAGAAATTTTTAAAGTACAGGCCTTCGCAGACGACCTTGTCTTTATCATAGAAGAGCCCCTACACTCTGGTGTAAGGCTAATGGAGGTACTGGGAGAATATGGGGAAGTAGCGGGATTGAAGATAAATAAGGAGAAAATGAAAATGCTAGTAAAAGATATGACTAAATTGCAAGAAAAGGAATTGGCTGGGAAACTAAACATTCAGACAACAAAAAAAAGTGAGGTATTTAGGAATTCAAATGACTGTGAGATGTATTACACTCAAAGGGGACAACCTCAATAAGTTAATTGAACAAATTAAAATGGATTTAGATAGGTGGAAAAATTTGCAACTCTATGGGAAGAATTGCAACCATAAAGATGAATGCTTTACCCAAAATACTCTTTCTATTTCAATGCATACCAATCAGATTAAAAAAGGATTTTTTTACAAATTTGGACAAAATTATATCGAAATTCATTTGGCAAGGTAGAAAACCGAGAATCAAACTAAAACTATTACAGGATGCTAAGGAAAGAAGGGGATTTGGCCTTCCAGACTGGAAAAAATATCATCAAGCAGCAACACTAGTATGTGTGAGTGACTGGATACATCTAAAAAATAGGAGGCTGTTAATGCTGGAAGGCTATGACATGCAGATAGTGTGACACGCTATCATCTGGGAAGAGAAATACAAGGTTCACCGGTACTTCCAGAAGCATTTTATCAGATGGGCACTTTTAGACGTGTGGGTTAAAACTAAGCAATGTAATTATATGGAAGTTCTGAATTGGATATCCACATTGGAGATGCTCACACACCCAAATTTTATTAAGTCAGGAAGACTTAATTACATATAAAGATTTGTTAAATGAAAGGAGAATTGAAATCCAGGAATAAATTGAATGAGGAAGGAATCGAACGTGAATGGTGGGCATATCTCTCAAGTACAATCAAATACATGACAGACAAGAAAGAATGGGGCATAAAAATAGAGCTAACAGAATTAGATAAAATTTTATTAAGAACAGAGGAGAAGGCAATAAGGAAAATTTATCAGTATTTGCTGGAACAGGATATGTTAGAAGAACAAGTAAAATAAATTTAATTTGGAGTACATATTTTGGCTGTAGCATTGATCTAGACAACTGGCACGATATATGGGAAAGAAATATAAAAGTTACTCTACTACGTACAAAGAAAATTTATACAAGATGTTCTATAGGTGGCATATCCCACCCACGAGACTAGCAAAAATAAGTAAAAAATATTCATCAATGTGTTGAAAGTGTGAGGCAGTGCCAGGGACTTTCTACCACAAGTGGTGGGAATGCCCAAAAGCTATTAAATTTTGGCTTCAGATAAAGCAATGGCTAGAAGAGATATTAACACAAAATATAAAATCAAAACCAGATTTTTTTTTACTGGGCATCATAGAAGGCAACTCCAAGAGTACAATTTATATAATGTTACATATTTTAACAGCAGCAAGATTGGCCGTTGCACAAAGATGGAAAAATAATGAGACCCCCGCAGAAGTGTTAGCTAAAATATTAACTTGTATAGAAATGGACAGACTGACTCTGGAACTTAAAGATAAGAACGAAACAGAGTATTATGAAATCTGGAACAAATTTTATTACTGGCTTGACAGGAGGAGGAATGCTGGGATAAATGAATATTAACGAGTAGAATGTTTAAAAGTTTTTACGCTAGTTTTCTGTGTTAGATAAGATCAAATTTGGTACTGATGTATCTTTCACAGATGTAAGAATCTATATGTTTGAAATGTGATAAATAGTATAAACTTGTATAGAGATAAGCAATTGTATTAATTATAAGGTAAAACTTGACAAAAATGTTTAAACTGGAGACATAATACCATGTCCAATGTTTTTAATTTGTATTATTAATAAAAACTTCTTTAAATTACAGAATGAAATTTAGTACAGAGAAATGCAAAGTTATGTATTTAGGAAACAAGACATGGGTGTACCATAGGAGGTACTTGAGTTGACATTCTTTATAGGAAAAGATCTTAAAATAGTAGCTGACTATAAAATGGATCAGGATGCTGTAACAGTTTGAACTAGGAGTGGTGACATGTTCGTTCAAATCTACTCCCAGACACAGAAGCATAGTGGGTGCCTGGGCGAGTCACACATACTCAGCTCAATGTACCTCATAAAGTTGCTATAGGTGAAAATAGAAAAAGGGACTGTTGTGTGCTTTGTCTTGAGCAAGTGAACAAAAGACGGGACATAGAACCAATAAATAAATAATGCATATATAGGAAAAGAAGTGTGACATGATTGAAAAAAGGCAAATGTAATTTTAGATTGCATCAATAGAAGTAGAATTTCCAAACTGAATGGAATTCTACTTTACTTACTTTGAGTCTTGTGTCCAGTCCTGTTTATACTTTAAGAAGGATTCAGAGAAGCTGGAACAATTTCACAAAAGGATGAAGAGGAGGACCAAGGGACTAGGAATTTAACTCCGCCACAGAACCAAGAGTATTTAGCCTTGAGAACACTGAAAGACAACAAGATACCACTTTTTAGATATGGAGTAGGGGTGGGAAATGCCTCCTAGAAAGTCTTCTTCTTCATTGTTCCAGAGTGCAGAAATAGGAATGTTCCTAACAAAACAAAACAAAAGATATCAGAATCAATTTCCCCAGGGAGATGGCAGCTCCATTTTATTGGATGTATTCAGGCTGAAGCGAGACCCCCATCTGTTTGCAATGCTTCAACTTGGATTCCACACAGAGCAGGGGGTTGAATTCAATGGGTTAAATGGTCTCTATCTGGGAATCGCTTACCACATGAAAACTCTCCCCATTCTTTTCCTCTTGCAGAATTATTATTCAGTGCCAGTTCACTGAAGTTTAATCCAGACCCCTCCCAAGTGGGGAAGTGGTTCATAAATCTACACAACTGAAGCATTTTTGCAACCATGAAAACACTACTCCTTGGGGCCATATTTTCCACTGTCCAAAGGGCCACCCCCCTCTAGGTTTTAGCTGCAGCTCTTTACCAAATTCTGAATTAAATTTCTATATTGTGTTTTAAAACCCAGAGTAGATTTTTAATATATTTTTAAATAATCTTTTTAAAAGCTGCAATTCTCTGCGTAATTATTTAACCTGAAGCATTCCTGAATGCAAATGAAGTTTCTTTCCAGTAATCATAGATTTCACTGCACTGTATTATATAACTATTTGACTATTTGACTATAACTATTTGATCACATTTCCGATTGCTTAAATTTCTTGGCTTAGTTCTTGGGTGTTCTGTACTGAAATAATATTTGGGAGCAGAGGGAGAACAATCAATTACTATAAATAAAAATAAATTTGAAAAAAGAATGACATCTAAAAAGATGAAAATAGGAACTAGCAAGCAAAACAGTATCAGAAAGATTCTAACCTGCTTACTTTGATATGAAATATCATCAGTATTCAGTTATAATTCTCTTAATATATATAGGTTATATTTCACAGATAGCTTGAAATAAAGCTCTGATTGCCAATTTTTATTTAGTATGCCACAGAAAAAATCCCCCCCTTTCCAAGTGAGTTTTGCTGCTGTCTCATCCAAGATTTATTCACTTTGAGTCCTATTGATCAAGCAACATCATTTAGGAGACCCACGAAATGAGCCTTTTCCCTAACATTTGGAGATTATTTATGGGTTCTAACTACCAGCCCTTACATAAGCATTAAACATGCATTAAACCAAGTTTGCACTGGTCTGTGGTCAGGCCCCTTTAATTTGATGGAGTAATATGAGTCTTTCTGATACGTTCCCTCTGACTGACCTTTTTTATAGATATGTGTGTGTGTGTGTGTGTGTTGTTTTGAGATATATATATATATATATATATATATATATATATATATATATATATATATATATATATATATATATATATATATATATCTTTAGTTATTCGGGTTTTCTCCGCGTAAAATTGGAAGTGTCTTGGCGACTTTTCGACGAAGTCTCATTCGTCATCTTCAGGCTTCAGTTTCATACTTCTGGGAGCAATGAAACGTCGAAACGTCGAAACGTCGCCAAGACACTTCCAATTTTACGCGGGAGAAAACCCGAATAACCAAAGACCTACATACAAACACCCGTGAAAACCTCAGAAAACATATATATATATATATATATATATTATATATATATATATATATATATATATATATATATATATATATATATATATATATATATATATATATTGTTTTGACTTATTCTTACATTGTGAAGCCAACCAGAGTTATCCTCAAGTTGAACAGCCTAGAGATAAATAGATAGATAGATAGATAGATAGATAGATAGATAGATAGATAGATAGATAGGATAGATAGGATAGACAGGATAGACAGACAGACAGACAGACAGACAGACAGACAGACAGACAGATCCCCAAGGCTGCTGCCACTTTCAGTTATCTCTGGATTTTTGGTTGTTTGAGAAAATTTGTCCAGCAGGAATTATTTAGAACCTTTTGCTTTTAATTCAACCTTCATTGGAGTATTGCGTATCTCCTTTCCATGGTGTGGGTTTCTGATGGGCGGCTTCATACCCCTCTCCCCCACCTCCTTTAACTGCTACACTGGGGTTTAATAGTCAGACTTCCCCCTCCAACTCTTTCTCCTAGCTTCAGCTTTTCTACTTCACTTTGTCTGAGAGACTTTGATCTGCAAATTTTCTTGGGCGCTAATTCATCCCTGCCCTCCACTCCCTTAAATTAAAAGGAAACACAAAACAAGACGCTGGTCGTGCGAAATTACAGCGAAGTTGGAAGCGTGTTTAACGTATTGTAATTTTTCCACCAACGTTTCTGGCTTCCTCTCGGTATTTTCGTATGTGAACGCTGGGCGGGGAGTTTGGGAGCGGGGGGGGGGGAACAAACCGCTTGCTACTTGTTTGTCTACCTTAAGAGAAATGGGGGGAACGGGAGGCAGCAGGAGGAGAGAGCCAGCGAGCCAGCGACTGCAGGGAGAGAGAGGTCTTTTTCTAAAAGCACTTTGGCTCTGTCCATGGTCAAAGTAATTCAGCCGTAATCCCCCTTTCTCTTCCTCTCCTGGAGCTCTATTCATATTCTAATCACAGCTTTTCCTTCTCTAAACCAGCCACTTTATCTGAGCCCCAGCTCTGCTCGGCTGCTCCGTTCCCTGCGTGGCTCACAGAAGCGCCTCCCGAAAAGACACCCCACTTTCGCCCGGCTTCTCTTCTGCGCGGCCCTCGCCCTCCCACCCGAGACCCTCGCGGCGCCCACCGCTCGGCGCACTTTCTCCTCTGCCCACGCCATCCTCAAGACTCATTTCTTAAACTACTTGCGACATAGAGACCCACACCCACGTGAGAGAGAGTATATATACACCCAAGACAAATTCCAATCACACTTGGCCAATAAAAAAATCCTATTCTATTCTATTCTATTCTATTCTATTCTATTCTACTCTATTCTATTCTCTATCTATCTATCCACACACATACATATGCATATTCAAATGCATATATATGTATACCACACACACTTACACACGTGCATGTGTTTGTACATATACACATACACACATACATACATACACGTGTGTGTATATGTATGTTTGTATATGTATATGCATTTGTATATGTATAGGCATATGTATGTGTGTATATATGTGTGCGTATATATACTTATACCCATATATACATACAGACACCTGTGTATAGATCTATCTCTGCATCTGGTCTACCTCCAAAGGGTCCCTTTGAGCCTCCCGCAGCGCCCACAACAGGACGCCAAAGTAGCCCAAGCCCGGCTCTAGTCTCTTTTTTGGGGGCGGGGGGGAGACTTTAATGAACGTTGGGGCCACCTTTGAATGTTGTGCTGGGCGTATTTTCGGCAAGAGCCAAGCCACGTCGGGGGAAAGACGGAGAGGGCCCGGCGTGTGAAGCCCCCGGAACACCCAGCGAGAGGAGGAGGAGGGAGGGGGGGCAGAGGCTCTTTCCCTCAGAGCAAACTCCCTGAAGGAGCGGGGGTAGTCGGGCCGGAGGAGGAGGGCGAAGTCCGGGTCGATCCCAGGCTGTCCTGAGCCAAACATGGGGTGGGGGTGGGGAGGGAGGGAAATGGGACGAAGGGGGTCCGGCTGTGCCTGGAACTTTCCCCAAGACCAGCCTTCCCGAAGGGCGAGCGGGGAGGGGGAGGCTGCCGAAAGAAGTGTGGGGCTCACTTGCCGAAGAGCTCCGAAGTCTCTCTCTCTCCCCCCCCCCTTTGCCGGAGGAGCTCTTTTCTTATTCAAAACAGTGGCACAATGGGGTTCACATTGAGCCTTGCCACATCCCCATCTGACTAGCAGCCATTCATCAGGCTGGCCGGCCTATCAATGACATTTCTCCCATCAGGGCTCCTATAAAATCACGCTTTTTCCCATGAAACATCCGCAAACATTTTGACGGCTCCGACGTTGCCCTGCTGGATTTACTGAGGGTGTCTCTCTCTCTCTCTCCCCCACCCTCTCTCCCCCTCCCCTTCTGGCCTCCCCATCCCCCCCCACCCTCACACACAAACCCTTCCTCCCCCTCGCTCTCATCTGTTCCTCTGAGCCAAGGGGAACTCCCCAAAACGCACCTCGGACGTTGGGGCGCCTGTACTGTCCATGGGATCAGCATGCATTGTGGGTTGCTGCAGGAACCTGACATGGATTCCACAGGTCAGTCCAAGCCGTCGGGGCGGCCCACAAACAACCCGAGCTGGGGAGGAAAGTAGCCAGGAGAGGAAATCTGGTGGGGATGCGACCTGTCAGCCTTCCTTTCCTTGGATTGAGGAGACTTGAAGGCCCCAAAGGACGGGTCCCAGGCCTTTTAAAGCATCACTCTCCAAGCCTGGATGGGAAGGATCGGGCCACCCCCCCCCCAACTTTCTTTGCAGGCTTCTAACAGCCCAGAGGTTTTAAAGGGGAATCTTCTAGGGTGGGGTTGGCTTTGGGGTGCCGCCAGAATGGAACTAGCCACAAGGAGAGAAGAAAAAAAATTTGTGGGGGGGGAGACCGCTGTCTGAGGTTTCCTTGCAATTCCACGGAGATTTTGGAGACTTGACCTCTGCCTGGTTTGAAGTTGAGGGGCCCAGGTGGGAAAAGGGGGGAGGAGGAAGCCATAGAAATACTTAGGATTATGGGGCTGGAAACCTTAGCAAAGCCTTTGCCAGATTTTGATTCTCAGGAGGAGGAGGAGGAGGACTAGTTAATTCTTAGGACAAATCTTTACTTAAGACCATAGGCCTACTTTGGAATACTGGACTGTTATGAAGCAACTCCCATTATCTCCAAGCAAAACTCTGTATTGGGATTAATCCTGTTAATTGTTACAGCTCTTAAAACAATTTAAACTATCAACTTTAATCTCCCTCTTTTCCCGTTCATGAATTTATGACCCACCCACCCCCCATCACCCCAGCCTTTCCTTATTAGATTCGCTGCTCACTCCATATCCGTTCAGGTTGCTTTAACTTCACCCTGGCTACTCGGTGGCAACTGATCCAGTTCTCAAATCTGGAGCCTCTCTGGTTGGAGGCACCAGTGAAGCGGCAAGAAGTGGTTGTGGCTTTGTTCCCCCAGGGATACCCCAAATGAGGTCTGGGTGGGCGGTTAGCTTGCACGAGGCGCTGGATAGGACTCTAGGCACGGAAGCTGTAAAATCTCAGCAGGTGCTGAGCAGAGGCAGAAGGGGCGGGTGGAAGGAGCTTATCTCTGGAGATCCAGCGAGGGCAACTTTTTCCTCCATTTATTTTAGAACCGACGTTCAATCTTAGACTGTTATTTTTCTTGCTTTGTCGACTTCTCGAGCATATCGCCTGAAAATCAGCGGGGAAAGTTCTACACGAAGGGATTTGGGGGATTATAGCGCGTCAGTGGCACTGAAATTTGGAAGCTAGGTCTAAATGGGCCTGTTGAGAAACCTATAGGGCGGGGGAGGGGAAGAGCTGGCTGTAGTTGAATAGTTATCTTAAAAACGTGCCGGGAAATCCATAGGAAGCCAAAGCAAGGGAGATCAAGTGATCCGGGCTGAAGGATGGGATCCCGGCCATTACCTCAAAGTCTTCAGAAGTTTCTTTCCTACTCTCCACCTCGAGATTTTAGGGTGGAAGTTTTAGCGTTGTTGCTCTCGCTCTCCGTTTTTGGGGACCCCCCATCTTCAAAACAGCGGCCGGGTGGGGTCGGGGTGGAATGCCGGTTTTTTTGTGGGTTTTTTTTTTCCCCAGAGGCGAATGGTGCCCTGGACATCTCGAAGAGGAAGATTTACAAGAAAAATATTTCAGGGCGGATTTTGTGTGTTTGTGCAAAGGGGGAGGGAATGATAAGATCACCAACCGGCCTGCCGTCGTTAGGACAGGAATGCCTTTCAAACTCAAAATCAAAACGAATAAAAAGACCAATAACGAAGGAATCCGAAACTCCAAACATGGGCAGATAGGTTGCCTATCAACATTTGAAATTTGAAAACTAAACGGGGGAAGGGGACAGCCATGGCTTTAGGACTCCCCCCCCCCCCGCACTTCCCTCTCACGTTTAAAATTGAAACTTTTGTTAGGACTCTTTTGCTGCGACCGATAGAGCGAACCGAGCCAGCCTTGGACCAGGGCGATATGTAGGAAAACGGGGCGATGGGAGCGGGGTAAAACTTATCTAGAGGCGTCTTGGTGACGGAGGGGTAGAAGCTCGGCACCTCCTCGGCAGAAGGACCGGGGTGCCTTCACCCGCAACAGGGTGACCAGGCTTTTTTGTTGTAAAACCGCCCCAAAGTGGAATAAACCCCCAACGCCTTAGAAGTGATCGATAGCGGGACAAGCTGGAGATCCTTGAACCTCCAATCCGATCTCTGGGCGATTCCTCCCGCGCTGGGGGAGCCCACGCCTAGCCGCCCTTCCAGCCGCTTTCTAACCGGATGAACGGGGCGCTTGGCTCGCCGGGCCAGGACGCGACGTCCCCGCTGGCAGCGGGATTGATTAAGATAATATTAATCAGGAATCACTTTCCCGACCTTCCTCAACAGATGGCATGGAAAGTGGAGCTTTTGGCTTTGCCCCATTCAGGAACTTTCGCCTCCTTTTCAGAAGACTTAATCCAATTAGGCTTTCTTCGGAGTTTCAGTTGTTATGTAAAGAATCCTTTTGCGTCGGCGGAGAAATATAGCTTCATCGGGGGGAGCGGGGGGGGGGGCTGGGAAGGCAGCTCATTTTAATTTTTTTCCTGACCCTTCACATCTCTTCTCCAACTTTCCATCGCTCTTTGGGGAAATCAATGGGAATCTGAAGGTTTAATCGCAGCTGGTTTATATCTAGTTTGTATCTCTAGAGCAGCTATAACGCGAGCAAGGAACGGTTAAATTAATAGTAATTTCACGCCTGTATAATTAACAAGAATAATGGTGGTTAAGCCATTTTGAGCAAACTCTAATCTCTTTCTGATTTCAGTATCTCTTTCAAAGAATGTTGATTCAGTCAAATGTCGCTAAATGAATTTAAACTCATTCAACAGGTTGATCTATAAAGAATATTTGCCCGGTTCAGCTAAAAGCATAAATTTCCTTTGGTAAATGATACAGTCAACACTAACATCTGAACGTAGATTAAAAGTAGATACAGTGTATCACATTTAGACAAAATAGTTTGTGGCGGGTGTGTGTGTGTGTGTGCTTACATTTTTATTTTATTTATGTAAATATGAAATGATCGTAGGCAGGAAACTTAATTCCGATAGCTCAGCAGGCCCCTAAATTCAATCTCTACCAAAGAAATTGTGAAAGAAAAAAGAAAGCCCTTTCTTTTAAACAGGGACAAGATTAATTAAGGAATTAATTGAAACTGAGAAGTGGCCAAATTGATACAAGCAGCCAGACTGGATGTCCTGACTTGGGAGAATTCCAGAATCTGTTCTCAGAATCTAGAAGCCCAGGAAAAGTGATAGAACTTTCCTTCTCTTTACACCTTCCCCCTTCAAGACAGTTATTTGTTAGAAACCATTTTTAATACACTGCTCTAGAATGTGTGATGTAGAAGTCAAGGCAAATATCTTAATACATGTATGTGATAAAATGCAGTGCCTAAACACACATGATTAGGATCTCTAATAGGAATAGAATTAGACAATGTTCAAATCTGAAATTAATCTTATAATTAATCTTATCAGTGCTTTAGAGGGAATTGATTTCCTTCAAAATATAGTAAACCACCAGGAATGCTGTCTTTAGGAGACCTGTTAATTTTCTTTTGGGTGCCTATCCCTAAATCCTGTCCAAGTGGCACTTTAGTTGCAGGAGGTATTCTTGAGCCCTGGGATGAAATTTTTTAAACCACTAGTTGCTGCTGCTGCCTTAATACACACTGGATTAGAGTTTGGTGAACCAAGGTTAGCCATTTCATTGTTTTTAGCTGCTGACCCCTTTTCTTTTCCTTGTTCTCTCCCAAGCCCCCCACTGCTCTTGCTAAGGAAAGATCCTTGCAGAACCTAGCTAGTTTGGCTGTGATTGTTATTGACTGTCCTTTTCAATGAGAATTAAATGAAGGCATTGCCACACAATTTGGAAACACATCCCTTGGTTCCTCTTCTTGTAATTAGATAATGGGAGAAGTGGAAAGCGAGCAGTATGTGAGGGGGACATTTATAATCCAACATTTGTGAGCTGGATCCCTAAGGAGCGAGACATATTCATGATAACAAGTCTTAACTAGTTCCCCAGCCCAGGATGGTCAGTCAAAGGCTGTTTTCTCACATTCTAGACTCTCATTTTAGACCTACCTTTCATGTTTCATCTATGCTTATTGAAGGCTCTTTCTTTCTTTTTTTTTTTAGTTCATAACTTCATGATTTTTTTTATTGTGGCCAATTCCTGCATTGACACTTTTAGGAAAGTCTGTGCTTTTATTGATATTTGGGGGATCCTTCCCCGTTAAGCATTGCAGAGGCTGTTTTACAATGAGTGAAGGAAAAGGACACTTTGGGTGCCTGGTGGGTAGGAAATCAGGAATTCCAGAAGTGCTAGAACTGACTGTTTAACAGTTCAATGCTTAGTGAATGGATTATGAGATTATGAGAAACCTGTGAGGCTTTCCAACATGGGAAGATACTACATAACCTATCCAGTATGCATTCATTTCACCATGAATGCTTCCTTGTAATTTATAAATGTGTCTTGGAAATTACAAAAGTTTAGGCTTAAACAGATAGGCAAGAATGGGCAAATCAGAAGGGTTTTGTTTAAACGTTTGCAAGCTGGGCAACGCAAGTTATGTTTCTACAACTTCTTACTCATTTCCATGAAGAACATATTTGTATCTTTTTCATATTGTAGTACGTCTCCCTCCCCCCTCCTCCAACATCACCATAGTCCGTTAAGACAAGGTTATCCAAACTCTGCTTTTTAAAATCACCATTTCTTATTTGCTATTTTCTCACTGAACAGTAATAATTTTTTCCAATTTCATCTAAGAAAAAATAGTGAACATTTCTAATCTGTGAGATGCTTGAATCATTCAATAAGATGGTAGCATAGATAATGTTTTACCATCGTCTTCTATTCTGCAGGATATTAGTTGTAGGTGAAATATATATCTGGCTGTTGAATTCTATGTATATAAAACTGCTGAAATCACAGACACATGTGCAAAATCAGTTCTGCGTTGTCTTCTGATTTCAGATGAAAGATGGAAGAAGAAAGATGGGTTATTTTAACAATTAGTTTCTTGTTGAAGTTTAACAAGCTTAAGATCCATTAAAAGGGAAAGCATGGGATGATTGTTTCCTGATTGCTTATTTGTACCCTATCACTATCATTAAGTGTTTTTAACCTTATGATTCTTGATGAAGGTATCTTTTCTTTTATGTACACTGAGAATATATGCAGCAAGACAAATTCTTTGTGTGTCCAATCATACTTTGCCAATAAAAAATTCTATTCTATACTATTAAAGAAGCTGCAGTTGAATACATATAATAACACCATGAGAGGTAATATTGATCACAAATTCTATTTCAGCTCAGATAGCATTTGGCATCATGCAATTACATTTGGGTACCATAGAGCTCCTGCATACAGAAGGGAGAATGAAGCAATGGATAAAGTGTAGTTAGTAAATCATATAAGGTTTACTGTTTGCTTGAAGACAGCATGGTGGTTTTTCACCTATCTCACTGAAGAGAAGGTCCTTATTTGTACGGGTCTCCCTAAATCACACTGAAAGTTTCCCATTCATTTTGCTACCTTGAAATACTCTCAGTAGGACTCCAGGACTATGGGTTGGGGAAGGAGGGATATAAATTCTTGTCTATGTTTAGAGTAGTGTTATCAAAAGAAGTGGGAGGGAGGAAGGGACCACAATGTTCTTTGCTTTCTTTCACTCTGAGGCATTTACTCTTTTTTTTTTGGTGAAGTTATTACTTGCCTTGGACAGATTTAACTGCATGGGTACCAAAGAGTAGAGGAAGAAGCAAATAAGATATAACTGAGAGAAGCATCTGACTCATAAATCGTGAGCAATCCTGATCCCTTTTCACAATAGGCAGTAGAGAATTTGTTCCGTCTTCAATTAGGTGGAATGAAGCAGTGGCCTCCAGCAACTGATTTTGAGTGTAGGAAATAGCAGTACGTTGTTAGCTTATAGATAGTTATTGACTTGCAACCCATCTCTTGACCATTCAAAGTTCTGCCAGTTTCTGGCATTTGTTTTTGGTTTACAGCAAAAAAAACAAAAAAACACCCATGGGGAAAAGGGATTCACTTAATGACTGCCGCAAAAAACTCAGAAAATCTGGTCATGTGATGCCTCAATGTATGATGATAATTTCAAGCTAAATTGCAACTATAAATTGAGGACTATATGTAATTGATCATAGACAGAAGTGGGACATTTGGGTTTAGGCATGCACAGTTTGAGTGTTTGATGAGTTCATTTGGGTGATGGATATTTATTTGTGGTCAAAGCTAGGGTGAAAAATGGCCATTAGGCAGAACTGAAATGAAGACTGATTTGATGGTCTGGTTCAGTTAAAACAGCTTCCAGATAACTGTAATGGTATTTAGAATTAATGTAATTTTGGCATCATAATGAATTAAAAGTGAAAAGTGTAAACTATATAAATAGTCTCAGCAGGGGCAGCATCTGGCTTACCAAAGCAGAATCAAACCTGGTTAATATTGGGATGAGACCATCTGAATTTGACTGAGAAGTCAACAGCATCTTGGAGGAAGGCAATGGCTTGCGTCATTTCACCTTTATAGTAAAAATAATGATAATAGAGTCAACTGAAGCCAAACTCAGCTTGAGAATGTTGCTACCTTTATTTATAATTAAGTTATAAATATTATAAATACTGGATATTATTTTAAATTTATATTATTATGATATATTTTTATAAATATAAAGCTTGCAAACTTCATAATTAACTTATTGATATATAATATATATCAATATTATATTGATGATATATATATTATAATTAACATACATATATACACATATATATATAAAATCAATATTATAATCCTTGTAATAAAATTAATTTACAATTTATTTTGCCTTGGGGACACAGTTATACAATTTCAACAATTTATTGTATGTGATGGTGTTACTCTTGTACTGTACATAAAAATACAGTAAAATCACATTATTTTGAACAAACTATTTTACACACCTTGTAGAATAAGATGGGATTTTGAGTTGATAGAATTTGAGGCCACAATTACTAGAAGCTATAAGTATGATAGCCATAATTTCAAAGTCCTTGTATATGAACATTTTTGGGGGGCATGTAATTAATCATATGCAAAAAATGTAGCCAACTTTGTGTAATTAACTGCTACATTGGAGAAAAGATGTAACATAGCCTTCCCATTAATGTACAGTATAGTATTTCCACGGTGCTTTTTATGTGTCAAAATCATTTGTTTAATGTGGTTTGAAGAGGTACCTTTCAAGTTCTATCATCTCATTCTACCATATAATATACTGAGGGATGGCAAATAGTATAGTGCTTCGGATCTTATTTCAAAGAAGTGTTTCAGGGTGTATATGACCACAAATAATATCCATCTGTACCTCTTTAAAGTAGCTATGTTTTCCCCTTATGTGAGGATGACATAGTTGCTGCAGATTACTAATTGGCAATCCAGGCCTGGTAAAGATGCAATTGCTTTAAAGCACAGCTGTCAAACTCCCAGCCTGCAGGTCAGATGTGTCACACTCTGACCAAGCCCACACCTGGTTTAGCAAAGGGGGGAAAAGTTCAGATACATCACGTGACGCTGCTGTGAGTTTGACATCATCTGCTATAAAGAATTGCTCTGAATAACTTTTTTCTAAATTTCTTCCCAAATTCCATGTGAAAATGCGCTATTAATTTTGTTACCATTGCCATTAATTTTAGATATGAATTGCCTTTCATCTCTTAAAGAAGCAGTGCTAATAGTTGCTTGAGTGGTTTAATCTGCCTCACTTTTTAACTACTACATATGCATTTTTGCTTGAGCGCAATGTTTCTCAATCTCACCAAGTTTACAATAGGTGGACTTCAACTCCCAGAATTCCTCAGCCAGCATCTTAAAATTGCCAAGGTTGTGGGGGGGAAAAAGCTGTACTAGCAAAAAGAAAGAATTTTTTTTTCTTTGTGTGGTTGCCTGGATGTGAAAAGGCTTTTAATACTGAAAGAAATACTGTTTGTGGTAGTAAACGTATTGTTAAGATGTGCGTTAGTTCAAAATGTGGTTTTTCATTTGCATTCTCATTCCTATTATTAATATTCTAGCATATTAGATTCTGTGTTGAAATTAATTGGGCTGATACTAAACTTAGTATGAAATAGCAACATTGTGGCCCATCATAACTGCTAGATTTGATTGAAATAATAATTTTACTTATATTGGATTGTTTGTAGACAGGTTCAACTGATATTGGTATTAACTGGATTTCCTTGACTGTTTTTAACTTGCTCTGGTCTTTGACTGTAATAAACATTGACTTGACTTAACTTGATATTGGTATTTGGGGATTTGTATATGAGACAGAGTGGACTGGCTGGCCCTACCCCAAGTTACTACTACAAATAGTCTTTATCATTAACTTATTGAATTCCACACAAGAAATGTAAAAAGTAAAGTTACAGACAAACGAAAAATGTTATATAATTAATTTTGAATCGGTAATGGATCTACAATTCTGCACCAAAAGAATGTGTCAAAATGTCTGCCGAAGTTGTAGCATTGTTTGGATAGCAAACACATAGCGAAGTTGTAGCATTGTTTGGTTTTAAACAAAGTTTTAAAAATATGTATATATTCAGTTACTGGAGATGGAAAAGGACTTTTTGTTTATTTCAGTGAGTGAACCAAGTTAATGTGCTTTAGCCCACAAAATATTACTAAAACAATGACTTTGTACAAGGACTACCATAAAACCAATCAATATTTGTAGTGTTTGACTTTGCCAGAAAAAATTTAAAAAAAATTTGAATTTCATATTTTAAACTCTAAGGGGCTGTGGTACTAAATCTCTCTCCCTCTCCCTCCCCATCAGTCTGTCTATCAATCATCTATCTGTATGGCTGTCTATCATCTATCTATCTATCTATCTATCTATCTATCTCCTTTTCCCTTTCTCTCTCTCTCTCTCACACACACACAAACATGCACAAACACACACAACCTTTGAATCAAGGTTGACATCTGGTGATGTCACTCAAGTGGCTTCATGCCTAAGGTGGTGCTAGAATTATTAGCCTGATGCTTTAACCAATACACAAAAGTGGTTCTCATATACATAGATATATAAATATATGTATGTGTATATATACATATGCATGTGTACAGTATATATGTGCATATATACATATAAATTCCTAAGAGCCTTCTACAAATTAAAATATTATCGCTAAATCTTACATGCATCCAGTAGTCCTTGTGTTTACTGCTCCTTCACATTCCCTCACATGCAGAGAAAACTTTACAAGGAAGAGTAAGTACTAGCAGGTTTCCATAGCCACAGCCTTGCTCCTACTAGTGACATCTCCATGGTGATTGCCGAGAGTCGGATTTGGGGAGGGGTTGGTATTGTAGAGGGAAACAGCTGCTTGTAATTATGGGAAGGAAGAAGGCAAAATATTATGAGTTTGCAGTTCTGCTTTAAACAGGGATTGGAAGCAGGGGGCACCCGAAGAGTGACTGTGAACGTACAACAAAGGAGGAAGGAGGGAGCCAAAGGAGCAAAGATCCAATGAACTGCACGCTTCCCTCCCTCCTCGGACAATACAGAAGGCCTCTCCATTGGCTGTGAAATGAAACTGTCCAAAAGAGAAGAGAAGAAACCCTGCTGAAGCAGTGCTCAACAAACAATTCTTAATCACTCATTAAGAATGCTGTCCAAACAAGCTTTGAAGAAAGCAGACTCCATCTTTCTCTTAGCCATTTCAAAGATACACTACTGCCAAACTGTAGCTGGAGAAGCTCCTTCCTTCCTTCCTTCCTTCCTTCCTTCCTTCCTTCCTTCCTTCCTTCCTTCCTTCCTTTCTGCTTGCCTGCTTTCCTTCCTTCTTGCCTGCCTGCCTGCCTTCTCATAACTCACAGGTTATTTTACGTTTCAATATTCCTTTGATGGCAGCATCTTGATTTCTTGCAATGCTTGCTGAGAGTCTGCCAGATAACACTGAAAGAGCTTGAAAAGAAGGACAGGTTGCTACAGAGTAAAATAGACACTTAGGTTGTAATCTTGCAGAATTTATCCGATACTTGAGCAAACTTTCTTCTTTTCTAAACATTAATTTGCTATGTGCTTTCTTTGTCAGAGTCCTGTCTCTCTAATCATAATTGCTAATGCACTCATATTCTGTTTATAGACTCATAAGTTTCTGTCTAGATAATGTGAAAACATAATGTTGCACTAGATTGGTTTGGGGATTGGGTTTAAGAGAAGCCTTAAGGTAAAAAGGCAATTGACATGTATCAATTGACATGACCAATTCTTGAATACAGCTCGACTGTTTGGAACCCATACCACATTTCTAACATCAATACAATTGAACGTGTCCAGAAATATTTTACAAGAAGAGTTCTCCACTCCTCTGAATACAACAAAATACCTTATGCTACCAGACTTGAAATCCTGGATTTAGAAAATTTAGAACTATGCCGCCTTCAACATGACCTGAGTTTAACTCATAGAATTATCTATTACAATGTCCTTCCTGTCGAAGACTACTTCAGCTTCAATTTCAACAATACACGAGGACACAATAGATTTAAGCTTAATGTTAACCGCTCCAATCTTGATTGCAGAAAATATGACTTCAGTAACAGAGTTGTTAATGCTTGGAATACACTACCTGACTGTGGTCTCTTCCCAAAATCCCCAAAGCTTCTTATGCTTATATATACTGTGTGACAAAATAAATAAATAAATAAATAAATATAAAAATGTTGTTGTTGCTGTTGTTGTTCTGAATTAAGTTCACTTCCAGTTGATCTTTACAGGACAAGTGTACGTTTAGGGTCCATTCATTTTATCATGGACAGATCAAGCGATATGTTGCAAATATCTATGGGTTTAGAGCTGATTCGGTATTTAGGATGCAACTTCAGAATTGAAAGAAAACTTCTGGAATGTTAGAAGTTTTGTGCTTAGCAATCAAGACTGGCTAAGACTTGATTCCTTAAGGGTATCAGGCATTGTTCATATTAAACAAGGAAGGCAATCCATAATCCACGTGGACAGAGATCTTATAACTGTATATTCATGAAATTGTACACCAGACTACTTCATATAGTCACTTGTTTGGTTTTGGCTTAATATTCAGCTCACGTTATTTGTAAATAAAGGTTTGTGCTTTTGTAAACATTGATTTAATAAACTATGCTTAGACAATGGTTTAATGGAATGTGTGAACCTGATTGTATTCCTTTAGCTTTCCCAACTGTAATAATGGGAGAAACCAATACAGATTCAATATTAGTAAAACCTCTTATTAATTTAGTGTACAGCATACAATGTCATGGAAATCTACACATGCTAGATGCAGTCCTGACAACCTAGGTTGCTCGTTCATTCCGTTTGGCACTTGTGCACCTCTCCTTGGTGCACTGCAGGGGTCAAGCTGGCTTTACACCAATTAGCAAGTGTTGCTTGGATTGCTGGTTTTTCCAGGCACCTCTGCTGATCTTGCCTCGCCTCATGTTGCATTGCCTCACATCCGTCCAGGTCCACCACCGGCTTCTGCTCTCCTCACACACAAACACAGCTAGGTTTTTCCCACTAAAGTGGTACCTATTCATCTATTCGCAATATTGCGTGCTTTTGAACTGCTGGGTGGGCAGGAGTTAAGGATCGAGCAACGGGAGCTCACTCACCATTTCTGACTGTCAGTTCCAGCGTCATTAAGCCCAATGCACCACCGCATCCCCTGATAAAACCACTAAAACTCCTAATAAATCAGGATAATTTCAAACTGGTATTTTTATAGCTTGCATCACAGATTCTATGAGTTTTGAATCCCATTGTTTTAGAAATCACTTCTTTTTCATTTTAATATTAAAATGTAGGAGGACCCCCTACAAGGGCGTGCCGAGGAGTTTAACGGTTATCTATACGACAAAATCGTTCAGCTTCGGGACGGATTGGATCAAAATTGGGTAGATCCAGGCGAGGGTTCCGAGGCCCGTCTTGTTGAGGTGGTTTGGGATGACTTTGATCCTGTGACTCCCGAGGACATGGACAGGTTGCTGGGCAGGCTGAACGCCACCACATGTTTACTGGATCCGTGCCCCTCCTGGTTAGTACTGGCTACTCAGGAGGTGACACGAGGCTGGCTCCAGGGGATTACAAATGCTTCTCTGCGGAGGGGTCTTTCCGCGGCCTTGAAAGAGGCTGTGGTGAGACCCTCCTCAAGCCTTCCTGGACCCAGCTGTTTTAGGAACTACCGGCCAGTCTCCAATCTTCGCTTTACGGCGAAGGTTGTAGAGAGTGTGGTGGCATGTCAGCTACCCCAGTACCTGGATGAAGCTGTCTATCTAGACCCGTTCCAGTCCGGCTTCCGGCCCGGATACAGTACGGAGACAGCTCTGGTGGATGATCTCTGGAGGGCCAGGGATAGGGGTTACTCCTCTGCCCTGGTCCTACTAGACCTCTCAGCGGCTTTTGATACCATCGACCATGGTATCCTGCTGCGCCGGTTGGAGGGGTTGGGAGTGGGAGGCACCGTTTATCGGTGGTTCTCCTCCTACCTCTCTGATTGGACGCAGACGGTGTTGACAGGGGGGCAGAGATCGACTCCAAGGTGCCTCATGTGTGGGGTGCCGCAGGGTCGATTCTCTCACCCTCCTGTTCAACATCTATATGAAGCCGCTGGGTGAGATCATCAGTGGCTTTGGGGTGAGATACCAACTGTACGCTGATGACACCCAGCTGTACTTTTGCACCCCGGGCCACCCCAGTGAAGCTGTCAGTGTTGTCCCGGTGTCTGGAAGCCGTCGGGTCTGGATGGGGAGGAACAGGCTCAAACTTAATCCTCCAAGACGGAGTGGCTGTGGATGCGGCACCTCGGTACAGTCAGCTGCAGATGCGGCTGTCTGTCGGGGTGAATCATTGGCCCCGATGGAGAAGGTACGCAACTTGGGCATGCTCCTGGATGGCGGTTGTCCTTTGAAGACCATTTGGCGACCGTCTCCAGGAGAGCATTTTATCAGATTCGCCTGATCCGCCAGTTGCGGCCCTTCCTGGACCGGGATGCCTTATGCACAGTCACTCATGCCCTTGTTACCTCGCCTGACTACTGCAATGCTCTCTACATGGGGCTCCCTTGAAGAGCACCGGAGACTTCAGCTAGTTCAGAACGCGGCTGCGGGTTATTGAGGGAGCGTCTCGAGCTCCCACATAACACCTATCCTGCGCAGACTGCACTGGCTACCTGTTGTTTTCCGGTGCGCTTCAAGGTATTGGTTACCACCTTTAAAGCGCTCCATGGCTTAGGACCGGCTATCTACGGGACCGCCTACTGCCGGCTTCTATCTCCCATCGTCCGCACGCTCCCACAGAGAGGGACTCCTCAGGGTGCCGTCAGCCAAACAGTGTCGACTGGCGGCCCCAGGAGGGCCTTCTCTGTGGGAGCTCCACCCTGTGGAACGAACTTCCCTCGGACTTGACAATTACCTGACCTTAGGACCTTTCGCGAACTTAAAACTTATTTATTTCATATAGCTGGACTAGCCTGATTTTTATTTTTATTGGATGGGTTTTTAAAATTGTGTTATTTTACAGGGGAGTATGTTTTTTTAACGTTTTGGGCATTTAAATTAGTTTTTTAAGGGTTGTTTTTAAATTATTGTGTGTATTTATATTTTATCTGCCTGTTCACCGCCCTGAGTCCTTCGGGAGAAGGGCGGTATACAAATTAAAATATTATTATTATTATTATTATTAATATTATATTTATATAATATTATAATTATATTATAATATTATATAATATTTCATTTTAATATTATTAGTTATAATAAGTTATATATATATATAGTTATAATAGTTATTGCTAACATAGTGTAAGCCACCCTGAGTCTTCGGAGAAGGGCGGGATATAAATGCAAATAAAAATAAAAAATAAAAAAATAATATAATGATAATTTTGCTACTACTTTTTTGACTTGAATATTTAAATCCTTGCAATTAAATTATTAACAAATAGTAATAAAATAGTGTTTGATAGTGATGAAACTTACTTGAACAGATGTTAGAGAACAGAAAGAGATAAAGAAGCAGGGGAAAATGTGTGCATGATACTGAATTACATTGTATGAAAAGCCATAGCCCAACTCTACTGGCCTATCATTAAGACTTAAAGACCTGGATGTGCTCCAGGGCATAGAGGTTGGAGGTTAGCTGGGGTAGTCTTAGTTTATTGCACTGCTTTTACCTTGATGATCAGAATTAGTCTTATACAGATAGCCTTTGACTTACAACAGTTCATTTAGTGACCGTTTAAAGTTAAAATGGCATTAAAAAAAGTGATTTATGACCATTTTTCACACTTACAACTGATTCATATTTATGACGGATGCGGTGTCCCAGGGTCATGTGATCACCTTTTGCAACCTTCAGACAAAGTCAATGGGGAAGCCAGAGTCACTAACAACCATGTTATTAACTTTACAACTGTAGTGATTCGTTTAACATCTGTGGCAAGAAAGGTCATAAAATGGAGGGAAAACTCACAAATGTCATATTTAGCAACAGAAATTTTGGGCTCAATTGTTCTTGTAAATTTGGGAATTAATACCTTATATTGATTGTTTGGGGCCTGTTTTATAATAATAATTAATTATTATTATCTGCTCAAATTTGTTACAGCAGCACAGGCAGCCATATATATAATCTAATAAAATACAAAATCTTTCATTATCTCACTTTTATAAGCATCAGTCACTAGGTGCTGAAAAAAATGATCACAATCTGATAAAAGAATTTTGCTGTTAACAAAATACATGTATATGTATTTCATTAACATCAGTAATTTCTTTTTCCTAAGAATTTAGTAAATGATTATTCCTGGTGCTGTTTTTATATGATATATCATAATTTTGTTTTATAGATAAAGTTGCCATTTCCACAAGCAACATTTGCAAAGGAAGGGAAGAGTTAGCACGTGACTGATGATTTTGTGTGACTCATAGTCACAAACTGTAATTTGTTTGGCTCTGCTGACGCAAGTTGAGGTTCATATATAACCTTAAGACTTATTTGATATTGTCTGAATGCCACTGTGGCTTATGCATAGCATAGGGTATAAATCCAGGAAAATGGTTTTGTCCAGATCATGGCTTAGTGTGCTATTCGAACTTGGTTGCAGATATGTTTAGTTGGCACCATATATATCTTAATGGCAATTAGAGGGCTATTCTGTCCAGACTTGTGATAAATATTTTAAAACATTTTTAAATGATTTATAAAATGACCTGGACCTTGATAACAAAAACAGCATCATCAGTAAATTGTGCTTTGTTCCCTCAACCCCATTTTATCTTATCAGTGATTTGCTGGCAATGAGAATACAACTTGAAATATTGTAGAATAGGACTTAATAGAGTATTAGGACAACAACCTTGAAACCTTGACAACATCATATGGACATCTGTCTTGTATAAACTGATGACTAGAGAGATGATTTATTTTGACCTGAAAAATAGCAAAGTAGAAGCAGAATTTCATTTCTGGAATGATTTCAGCAGCTTCTGTAGCAAAGATATAGAACAACAAAATATTTCATAGCCGAGTGGAATACTGCTCGATAGTTAAGAGAGGGAGGGAGTGAAATTTGTACTACAACTGCATTGAGAATTAACTGGACTATTCAAGGTGGTAAAACTGAGACGGTTATCTGTCAAAAAGCTAAACCAATGTAGTAAGTAAAGGTAAAGGTTCCCCTCGCACATACGTGCTAGATGTTGCGACTCTAGGGGGCAGTGCTCATCTCCGTTTCTCCAAAGAGCCAGCGCTGTCCGAAGAGATCTCCGTGGTCATGTGGCCGGCATGACTCAACGCCAAAGGCGCACGGAACACTGTTACCTTCCCACCTAAGGTGGTCTCTATTTTTTCTACTTGCATTTTTACGTGCTTTCGAAACTGCTAGGTTGCAGAAACTGGGACAAGTAACAGGAACTCTCCCCTTTACATGGCAGCACTAGGGATTCAAACCACTGAGCTGCCGACCTTTCGATCGACAAGCTCAACGTTCTAGCCCCTGAGCCACCGCATCCCTAAACCAGTGTAATAGTTGATAAATTTGCTGAGTTCACCCAACTTTCTAATCCACAAACAAGAAAACCACATTAGTTGGGTTTGCTTGAGAGTCAGAACCACTATCAATCCAAGCAAATTTTAACCTGGTATATGTATGAATCCTGTACTTATCATATTCTGCATAACCAGAATATTGGATTAATTATGTAAACATGGGGAAGCAATCCTGGCAACTACGGCAAAAATGGCTTAGCACATTGGTTTCCTTTTTTTCATTCCAATCACTGATCATAATTGATCATGACATTATTCTGTTTTTTTAATGTTCATTAGAGTTTTGGGCTGTTACAAAGTAAAGCATTATTAACATTTTGATTTTTTCATTTCCTCCACCTTTAAAAAAATCATTTCAGGAAAAATGTATTACACCAATTGAGTATACTCTCAACTGAGAGCATTGCTTTTCAAACTTGACAACTTTAAGATGAGTGGACTTTAACTTCTAGAATTCCCCAACTTCTACCAGCTTCTTAAGGCTACAATGAACAGTTGCATGGAAGTAAGCCTTCCATCGCTTGGAAGTCAGTGACACTTACTTTTAAGTAAGTCACCTTCATAAGGTTGCAATGTAAGAGTTTTATTCATGTTATAATTATTGAGATTGCACAAAGATGTGAAACTTCATTTTCATAAGTCATCAAAATTCTTTACAGAATTATAGCCATTGCATATACAGCATTATAAACTAAGCCAACTTTATTTTAGCTTAATGTATTGTGGGAAAAAATCTCATGTAGCTAAATTATGGTCAATGTGATAGAAACCCATAAAATACAGTTACCTGAAGAAACAGTAGCAAAAGTACATCATAGAATGCTTCTTATCTCTTTCCAAAAATGAAGAAACATATAAAAGTACTATTTCTACGTTCTCCAACCTGATGACCCCATCATTAAAATTCCTACAATTCCCATATATCATGTTGATTGAGCATATAGTCTTTTCTTACAATCTAGGGTACACCAAGATGTGAAACGATAAGAATAATTGCAGTTTATTTAAAAGGATTGTTTGACATGATGTTCTGATTTTCCTGAATTTTTCCAAGTATAAGCGACCAGTCCTAAGGTGGGAAGGATATAGGTAGTCCTCAACTTACAACAGTTCATTTTGTGACTGTTCAAAGTTATAATGGCACTGTAAAAAAGTAACCTATGACCGTTCTTCACATTTACAACCATTGAGGCATCCCAATGTTCATGTGATCAAAATTCAGATGCTTGGCAACTGACTCATATTTATGATGGATGCAGTGTCCCAGGGTCATGTGATCTCCTTTTGCGACCTTCTGACAAGCAAAGTCAACGGAGACGCAGATTCACTTAATAACTGTGGTTCACCTAACTAATGTGTCAAGAAAGGCCATAAAATGGGGCAAAATTCACATAACAACTGTCACACTTAGCAGCAGAAATTTTGGCCTCAATTGTAGTCATAAGTCAAGGACTACTTGTATTGACCCAGGGTGCAGCGTGTGTTTTGTGTATAGAAGATCTTGGGTTCAATCAATGGGAGCTTCATTCTGTGCTGTGTGTGTTTGTACATAAATTGAGGGAGATGAATGGTTGCCTAAGGCCATTGAGGAAGTGATAGTTGAGACAAACAACCCATGTTCTGTAGTTTATACATTTACACCATTATGTTATACCAGAACTTGGACTTATACCAAATAGACTTGCTTATTGAACACACTTAATGCTGAACTCAGTTTGACAATTACATTTATAGTCATATAAGATGTTATCCAGGGCTGGGCTTCAAAAATTTTAGCAAGGGGTTCTCTGCCTGGATGCTGGGTGGGTGTGGCCATGGTGGGTGTGGTCTAGTCTGCCTCCTGCACCATGGGGGGGGGGGCTTTTTTGTCCTCCTCGGACTCTGGAGGTTTTTTTTGAGCCTCCGGGATGTGAAAATGGCCTCCTCAGGCTCCAGAGGCCCTCTGGACTTCCAGTAGGCCCCTTTTTCCCCCTCCCTGAGCCTCTGCACATGCCCTGCACTTACCTGCATCCAAAACGAGCTTTGCGGGAGGGGCGGGGTGGGTGGGGCCAGCCGGGGGCGGGATTTGGGGGTTCTCTGAACTGCACAGAAACTTAGCTAGAGGTTCTCCTAAACCCTTTCGAACCCCCAGCAGCCCACCCCTGGTGTTATCTCCACAAAAGATAACAAGTCCTTTAATTTAGCTTAACTCCTGATTACTTCACAGGCATCAGCCATAATAACTTTTCCTCTGTAACTTTTTCAAGCATGCTTAAAATAAACATTCTTAGTCTAGCAAACAGCCATGGTATTTCCCATAGTCTCCATTCAGGATCAAGTCCAATTCTATTTAATTTTTTTTCCAGAACATCCAAGATGATGCTGCAACTTGAATTGAACAAATTATGGTATGATTTAATTCATGGTCTGGTTCATGAAACAGACTTAAACAATGGCTAGAGTCCCTAACAATCTGAGCTACAAACTATCCAGCACATTTTAATTTAATATGTTATATAAAATTGGCCACCTTTCTTTCAACAAAATATTAAGCAATGTTCAGTATTCAGCAGTATTCAGCAAAATATTACTTTTTACCGTTATTCCTTTTAAACAACCAAAAGCTTTTAGAGAGAATTCCCCAATGTGGTGCCATCAAGCATATTAATACTTCTCTGTTCAAAGATTTTCAGACAGTTGTGGCTCAAACACCTCCAAAGCATACCATGACACTGAAGATTGATCTATAACAGGGGTCTCCAACCTTGGCAACTTTAAGACTTGTGGACTTTAACTCCCAGAATTCCTCAGCCAGCAAAGGGAGTTGAAGTCCACAAGTCTTAAAGTTGCCAAGGTTGGAGACCCCTGATCTATAACAATCTCAGTTGCTTGAGTGTCTTATCCTGTGTAGCCAAAAGTAAACCATCCAAAAACAAAAGAAAGAAAACAGTAAGCTGAGGAAAACTTGGGGGAAAAAAACAAACATTCTAAAGAAAATACATCTAAGGAGATACATTGCCCTTCCTTCAATTTAGCTCCATCAAAATGGAATACTTCAGAAGTTCTGGTGTGACTGTGAAGACAAAAAATAATGAAAAAATAAAATGGGAATATCACAAACAGGAGCACTCTGAACTCCAATATTTTATTGCAGGATACACACTGGTCTGAACCATTTCCTGTTTTCATCCTGTTGTACAACAACTTTTAATTACAAATAACATTTCCATCACCACCACCACCATCTCTCCATATGTCTGGATGGAAAAATAGCTCCAACACAATATTTTGGCTGACCTGTCTGTCAATTCCAGTTTTGCATTTAGGCTATCCAGATATCAAGGACAGGAACTTTTTGTTCAGAATTCTCTTCCACGAAGCCAAAGCCGATCACAAAGCTATTGCAATACTTCTTTAAAAGAATCACTTATGGGCTATTATCGAATGAATGCGTGAATAAGACGAGTGCTTAATGCAATATACTGCATTTATTTTAACAAAAAAACGCCTCATATTCGTATGAACAACAAAGTTTTGTTCATTGTCTGACCATTTCCGCTTGTCTTTCCATTTGCCTGTATTTAATTGTAACTGAAATAGACTCCAGCATTGCATTTGACCCTAAAATTTAGAGCAGCTGAGTAAACTGTCTATTGGGCTGAAAGCTGGTATAATGGATGTTTTGTGGCTGAACTGAAGGATAAGGGCAAAGGCAGTATAACTGGGATAACGGCAGCCATTGAGGATGGCAATGGGTTTTTCAATATTTGGGAGGGTCTGTGGGTGCACAAGGGCATTATATTTTGTTGGACAAAAGTTGCTGTAGTGAGGATCTCATGGTTATATCAGTATTTTCTGCTTACTTCTTTTCCAAGTTGGACAATATAATGGATGATGTTAGGCAGGGGTAACTTCAAAAATTTTAGCAAAGGGTTCTCTGCCCAGTTGCTGGGTGGGTGTGGCCGTGGCCATAGTGGGTGTGGCCTAGCCGCCTCCTGCACCACGGGGGGGGGGGCATTTTTGCTCTCTCCGGGCTCCAGAGGCTTTCCTCAAACCTCCAGGAGGGCGAAAACGGTCTCCCCAGGCTCTGAGCTCTGTTTTCAATGGCAGAGGGATGCAGGACGCTATCACAGCCGAAAACAGAGTCTTGGAGGACCATGCATGGCCCTCATGAGTTCTGTTTTCACTGGCAGAGGTACCACAGGCTAGTCCTTCGCTGTTTCCAGGATGGCCCCGCAGGCCAGATCTAAGCACCCTGTGGGCCGAATCCGGCCACCGGGCCTTGAGTTTGACACCCCTGCTCTACACAATCAGAACTAATTTTCATTTGTTTGCTGTACTTGATTCAGTGTTATACCTGGTTCAAACCATTTTTAAAAATTCAAAGGGAGGGTGGTGGTTAGTGTGTTTTGTTTGAAAATTGTTCTTATAATTCTCCACGCCCATTGAATCAGCTGCTAGTTTTATTAAATTTTATCAATCATCTACATCTAAACATGAGTAATTACTATGTTTTTTCTTCAAAAGCAATAAGAATAGATCCATGTATTCGACCAGATTACTATATTTCATTGTTTTCATCAAGATGCCTATATGTGGATGGGCAGCGTCCTTCAGAATTGTCCATTCAAAATGGCTCTAAAAACCCAACAACAATAAATGGTTCTCAATAACAAGAGAGAAGTGGGAGTTTCTCATATAAGCATTTGGTAAGCAATAACAAAAGAGAAAGTTCCATTAGTGGCGAAGTTTTGGCTGAGAGTTGTGTGTCCAGGCTCTTCAAATGGTGTCTGGGAATACCTATCTTCCATGCAGCCAAAAGAATACATAGGCCTCTCATAATCTAAATTTTAAAATAAAAACGGTAGAGTATAAAAGCAGCAAAATTCTTTTGGTGCTGGGTGGCAATTTAGGGAGCTGAATTTTAATCAGATGAGTGGCACAGTCTGGTCACCTCTCGCGCTCTCTCTTTGTTGGATCATTTCCACCCTGAGCTCAGTACACAAACCATCTATTGAGCAACTTGTATTCAGTGGCAAGGATTATTCAAGACTAGATGCTTGTTTTGTTAAGTCTAAAGGAAAAGCGTAAGAAGATTCTCTTCTCTCCTTTTTATGTTTTCTAGGCTGTCTTGCACTTCCCTCAGAGAAAAACTGAGCCCCATAGTTAAAGAAATGTTAGCACGCAGGATCTTTCCAAAGGAGACTGAATGTTGGACGGGAACAGAGGATTTGAACAGAAGATGAGTGATTTGGACTTTAATTCTTAATATTTATTTATTTATTATTTAGATTTTTATTTAGATTTTATAATAAATAAATAAATAAATAAATAAATAAATATTTGTGCATGTGTGTGTGTGTGTGTGTGTGTGTGTGTGTGTACCAATCCTGCACAGGCTGCACTGGCTACCTGTGGCCTTCCGGGTGCGCTTCAAGGTTTTGGTAACCACCTTCAAAGCGCTCCATGGCATAGGGCCGGGTTATTTACGGGACCGCCTACTGCTACTGAATACCTCTCACCGACCCGTGCGCTCTCACAGAGAGGGACTCCTCAGGGTGCCGTCAGCTAGGCAGTGTCGTCTGGCGACGCCCAGGGGAAGGGCCTTCTGTGGGGCTCCCACCTCTGGAACGAACTCCCCAGGACTCCGTCAACTTCCGGACCTCCGAACCTTCCGTCGCGAGCTCAAGACACATTTATTCATCTGTGCAGGACTGGCTTAGATTTTAAATTTATAGGGGTTTTAAATTGGTTTTAATATTTATATTTCTATTTTTAATAATTGGGCATTAGAATAAGTTTTTTAATGATTATTTTAATTTGTATATAAATGTTTTATATGCCTGTGAACCGCCCTGAGTCCTTCGGGAGATAGGGCGGTATACAAATATGAATAATAAATAAATAAAATAAATAAATAAATAAAAGATGGAGAAACTGGAGGTTTTCTAGAAAAGATGGAACTCATCCACGTGACAGATGCTTTGCATGATAAGCCATTGTATAGCTGTACAACCCCAATAGTAATGCATTTTCCCCTTTCTTCCTTGAGTCACACATGCAGGAAAATACAGTGATGTCCTAGTTAACCCAGATACTTGAGATAGAAATTCCTATAAGTAGCTTTTTCTTCCCTGGTGGTAAAAAATTAACAAATTAACTAATCATTCGTTGTCCTTTTGTGATAAAATTTGCTGTCTGGCACAACCTCTGTGCCTAAAGACAATCACAAGAATAGGTTTGTTGATACGTTGACGACAAGCTGGGCTAAATTGCCTCCAGTTGGGTTGAACCTTTTCTACTTATTGCATGAAGGCAGATAGGATGGTGGGTCATTTCTACCAAGAAAGAAAAGGGGGCAGCTCATTTACTGTGCCACAAAAGGGCAAAACAAAAGTTTCACTTATTATTCCTATATTTTTTAAATTCCTATAGTGTTCTGTCATTATTTTTTAGGCTTGCAATTGATTTTAAAAGTTTCTCACCATCTGCATACGTCATTTCTTGTACACTTCTTCTGATGCACCCATGCTGTATGCACTTTTTCTCATATAAGCATTTGGTAAGCAAATTTCTCTCTAAAGTGTGCTTCTATGCATTTCTTTCATGAATACAGATAGTCCTCAAGTTACAACAGTTCATTTAGTGACCATTCAGAGTTACAACAGCAGTGAAAAAAGCGACTTCTGACCATTTTTCAGACTTACGACTGATGCAGCACCCCCATGAATCATGTGATCAGAATTCAGATGCTTGGCAACTGGTTCATATTTATGACGACTGCATATCTCGCAGTCACATGCTCAGCTTTTGCGACCTTCTGACAAGCAAATTCAGTGGGGAAGCCAGGTTCATTTAACAAGCATGTTACTAACTTAACAATTGCAATGATTCATTTAACAATGGTAGCAAGACATAAAATGGGGCAAAACTCACCTAACAAATGTTTCACTTAGCCATATAAATTGTGGGCTCAATAGTCGTAAATTGAGGATGATCAGTATGTAGATTTTTATGTGTCCTTCTCTAGTACCATATTTTCCTGAAAATAAGAGCCTGTCTTATATTTTTCTTGAGCCCTGAAATAAGCACTTGGCCTTATTGCCATGTGCTCAAAAACCCAATTGGGCTTATTATCAGGGATGTCTTATTTTGGGGGGAAACAGGGTATATACACATATTTCACAACTTTTGATTGCAAAATTAAGAAGCAAGCAATGAAAATATATTTTAGTTCACATATTTCAAATCAGAGAAGCATGTATTAAAATATGAATTGATTTCTCTTCCTCCACATCCTTCCCATGAAGACTTGCCAACTAGCCACTTGGTCTCTACCATTATTTTCTACTATTCATGCAATAAGTGTCATCAGGATTTGTTATTAGACTGAGAAACAAACCAATAGCAGTAGCAACCACATAACCTCACATCACAGATATATTACTAGGATATTTCAATTTTCATGTCCCCAGTGAGTTATCTCGTAAAGATAAAATCAATGAAACCGTTTAAATAGCTTTCCCTATTGAGGATGGATAAGCAGAATAATATTTCTTTAGCCTCTGTGATACATTTGCAAAAAAATTAATATTTTTTTGAACAAAAATTACTCATTTTTGTTCTGATTTAGATTCCAGATTGTCAGGGCATGTAAGGTAACTAGAACAATGTCTTCCAGAATGATCTGAGATTCTTTGGATATTGCTGATGTTGTAGACTCCGAAGATCTGGACTGAAGAATGTTCCATCTGGCTTCCTTGATCAGCTAAGGAAGAATTGTGATGATTGGAAGTGGTAAGGCTTCTTTGAAGAAGGAAGTTGCATTCCCCAACTTTGAATGAGGTATTGATGCACCTCTGAAGAAGCCATCTCTCTATCCATCTTGCTGTTTTATTTCTACCTTAGGGGAAGGCAATAAGGATCTTAAATGAAGCAGGTTATTTAGACTAGGGGTCTCCAACCTTGGTCCCTTTAAGACTTGTGGACTTCAACTCCCAGAGTTCCTCAACCAGCTTTGCTCTCCAGTTTTTTTTCTCCAGTTTTTTCTCTTCTAGCCTGTTGTCTCCAGGTGCTGTCATGTCCACTATCCTGAGTTTTTTGTCTTTCATATTGACAATTGTTAAGTCTGGGGTGTTATATGATAGGTGTCTGTCTAAAATGCCAGAGCACTTTAGCTTCTTCATTTTATGGGCCCAACAGTTTTTGCTTGCAGGCAAATGAATTTCTTGCAGATTTTCCAATGTAGCACTGTTGTTACTTTGTCATGCCATTGTTTGTAGACAGTCTGTGTAATCTTCTTGCAGTAGCTAAGCAGGTGTCTGTTTCTTCAGCTTTTTTTCAGAGGCTATCTATTGCTGCTTCTCAACTTTGGCTTTGTATGCATTTGTTCTTAGACTTGGTTTTGTGTAGCCAAAATTAGCCACTCTGTCTCATTCTTCAATTTTCCTCTTCTTAGCCATTGCCAACCAGGTCTGGTTATTATCTGTTTTCCCTGCTGTTTTTAATAAAATTATATATTTTTAAAAAGTTATAGCTTTTTTTGTAGATGCTGTGCTGCTTGTCCATATGTTTTCAAGTACAATTCAAAGTGTTGGTTTTGATTCATGTGGCTTGAATCCATGTTATCTGTGGGAATGTCTTCTCCAAACAGGGCTCGCCTGCTCTGTGTGGTTTCACCATGAAGCAATTCTTCAGATCTCTTTCTCTGAAATGTTAGAGAGGATGGAAATTTGAAACAATATTTCATTCTGTAATAGTCTGTCACCCAAGATCTAGATGGCCCCTCAGTTTGTTTGTGTATTAAATTTATATGCTGTCCATCTCACTGTCAAGTAATTCTTTCAGAATTGAGAAGAGCAATCAAGATGTTGTTTCATTGAGCCTTGGTGCTAGTGGTGCCTATCACATAACATTGTCTTTATTTCATTAGATGATTCAGTCTAACTACTTTATTATTTTATTACATTTTATATGACCTACCTAAACCTTTGGGGAATTGGATGAGATCTCAATTAAATAATGTAATTAAATACATATTTTAACCATAAAAAGAACTTTTTATTCTTTTATATTTTGTTATTTTTATTCAGGCTTGCTGTTTTTTGTTCATTTACTAGTAGATAATTGTTTTTACTTCTTTTTATTGTTTCTGAACAGTAGTAAATGGTACTAAATAGAAGTAGGCAAATCTTGGATCCAAACTGAGAAATGGAGCTTGGTGTAGACAAAGTGGTATGTGAGAATGAACTTGGGAGATAGGAGGAAGAGTTGCAGACTAGGGAAAAGTCAGATAAGAGGCAGCTGAGACCCCAGAAGAAACGGGGATGTGGCAAACATTACTAAAGGGTCCCTCCCTCCCCAGATTCCTGGGATACAGGGTAGAGAAGTACTTTCAGATCTGCAAGATTTTGGTAATATAACCTTACCATAAAGCTGAAGCTAGGACTCCTGGATGTGTTTCTTGTCTGGATCTTGCAAGGCTGACCACTACATATTTCAGCAGCTCTGTGAAGAAATTTTATATTTCCTGAATTCTCATAGTAGCTCAGGAAAACATGGTTTTGAGTCGAGGTGGTCTGATAGAGGAGGTGACAAGTTGCAACCACGTGCTGCCATTCTGTTGTCACCTTCTTAACAACTCATCTCTTAGCTAAAATGCATACTTTCCTTATCCAATGCAGCTCCCATGGAAACCCAAGAAAAGGCACAGAAACATAAAAGAAGCCACCAAGTGCAGCAAGGATGGCCATGCTAGGATTAGAAGCACTTTTGTTCATTTCAGCTATGAATATTTCACACCTCAAAGAGCATAACAAACAACAATAGGTTCAGCATTTAATTTCAGCCTTTCAATTGACTAAAAGTCACAATATCCTGCAGGCTCTGATACATTCATCAAAATAAGGAAAACTATACCGTTGTCATGATGCAAGCTCCATACTTTTCATTCATGTGTGCACCATGTTGATACATGTACAAAAGGATCAGAGCTTGAATATTGATGGCACAATGCTGCTTTCATCACTCCCTGTTTGACCATCACTGCCGACATTTCTGTGAGAAATAGCAAAAACTTAGGGATGATAAAGGCAAATGGAAAGCATTACTAGGCAGTGTGGCAAAGGAAAGACATAGAAGCTGATTACACTTGATCAATTTCATATAAAGCTTTGCCTTCCAAAGTGGCTGTATTTCTAGCAAAAAGATCGGTTAGTAGCAACCTGTTTGCATAAATTAAATCTCAATATTTTGATTATTTGGATTGCAAGAAATAACTTGCTATGATTCAGCGAACATAATTGGGGGTTTTAAAAATTAAATATATATTTATATACTTTTGAAGGTAGTATGCAAAGCAATTCACATAATAAAGTTCTAAAGTTTATTTTGGATATATTGGGATCTGTTGCTTTTAAAAAAACTTTTGACAGCTTTATTGTTCTTCTGAGCTACCCAAGGTTATGCTACATAGGTTAGGCAAGTGTATAAACCAAATAAATAAATAAATAAATAGGCATCATATTGAGATAGTACGGTTTGTTGTGATAACAAAATTGGACAGAGGTTACATTATTTACATTATCCAGGCTAATTAATACATTGCAAGTGTTGAATGGATCAATTGAACTGTGCTCTTTCACAAATATATCTGGGAATCGATCTCAGTTATGTCAGTGAGTTAACAAGGATGCATAGATTTGCTACATCCCATTCCATACATAGGGGCAAACTGTGCAGGAACTCTACAAGGTAAGGTCATAGATAGTCAGGACCCTGGACAGCTCACTGTGAAACTAGTTATGGCTAACATATTGGCTAACATACTTGGTACCCTGTTGTATTTGCATATTCAAGTCATTCTCAAACAAAGCAATTTTTTGTAACACATACAAACATACAAGTTCAGATTTCCAAAAGGAAGGAAGGAAGGAAGGAAGGAAGGAAGGAAGGAAGGAAGGAAGGAAGGCAGGCAGGCACAATTTTGAGATTTTAATGAGAAGCCCTATAGAATTGACATTAAATATGACAGCTTACTTTATGCAGCACAATAGGCAGGAGAGGGAAAAGCACTAACTGCCATTGCTACTGCTTCCCTGAGTGGAAGATACAGAAGAATATGCATGGAGTCCCAGCATACGCAAGAATCTCCATCCACAGATTTCTGAAGGATTTTTCGGGAGTCTTTGGTTGTAGTAAGGCAGAAGCAGCTTTCTTCCTTTAAATAATATCTGCTTTTTAAAACAATAAAAAGTTTATCCTACCTAATATAGTTGTATGGGAGAAAAAGAGAGGAAGAAGCATTAAGCATTCTGTCTAATGCTCCTAGATAAGTCAGGATAAAAATCTGACATATTTGAAATGGCAACAGGAAGATTATTCACTCCCTTGAGCTTGTTAGAGGAATGGTAGCGTGCAAGAATAATAAGAATAATAAGTAAATTGTATCAAACAACATCCTCAGAATTAAAAATTGCTCAAAGAAGTTCTGATTTCAGAAATTTGGTTTTCAGTATGTGAAGATATGTAAATGAAGATATGCAAATGAATGGATGTTATATAAGAGATGTTATCATGTGACAAAAATAACACTTGAAAAATTTTGTGCCTTATGTTTTGAATTAAATGCTCGAAGTGCTCTGTTTGAAGTGCTCCGTTCTGTCAAATTATAGCTAGTAATGAACCATTTAAATAGACAGAGGTACAAATATTTTACCAAGTATCCATGGAATCGGTATACAAATGCCAACCATATAGCTAGTCTTAACATTTGGACAACTGCCTTAGACAGCTGGTAATGGGTATTAATAAAGAGTAACATATTGTTATGTATGTTTCTTTTTTACTGTAAAAGCTAGAAGAAGAAAAACTTATGCTTTTTTTTTTTTTGGCTCAGTTGAATACATGAACATTTTCTTGCGGAGCAAGAAACAGCCTTACAAAGCCAAATGTTTTGGAATGACTCTGCTATTATCCTTTGGAAAATGAGATAAATATGATACAGAGGCAGTCCAGCCACATTTTACATTGATCTTAGAATGCCTTGGCTCATGGTATCTTTTAGTGTAGGGTACATATATTCTATTTTTTCCCCAGAATGGAAAAAATATTTGATATAGTTTTTAATCAGACATCTTTACATGAACGTCACATTTTTGTGATGTTCTTAATTTTATTTTCAATCTGTACCAAAGAAGCTGTGGCTAAGAACAATTTTTTTTTGCTTAAGTAGAGTGAAATATGAATCTGGTTTCTTCTCTGAATCTTTTACACAGATATGTTGAATTTTTTTTTAATATGGATTAATTACTTTTTTTAAAAAATGTTTTGCAGAGAGTTGGATTGAAAGATGCCTCAGTGAAAGTGAAAACAAACGTTATTCCAGCCAGACATCTCTGGCAAATGTTTCTAATGATGAAAGTAAGTATGCTTTATTTTCTATAGAAATATATAGATTCCCATTTGTTAAAAAAAAGACTTGAACTTCGTAATGTCTGTATAGATCTAGGAAAGTCAGGGAGCACCCATCCACATCTTCAAGCAGGAAAAAGATTAGAGTTAGATGAAACAGTGAAGGACCGGCCCATGGTGCCTCTGCCAGCGAAAACGGAGCTGAGGAGGGCCATGTGCAGCTCTCCTGAGCTCCATTTTCACTGGCAGAGAGTTGCAAGAGGCCATCACAGCCGAAAACTGAGCTCAAGAGCCCATTTTCGCTGGCAGAGTACTCAGGCCACCAGAGGCGCCCTGACACAAGTGACATCAAGCTGGCCATTCCCCTCTGGCCATGCCCCCCCAAGGTCAAACATAACCCTGATGTCACCCTCAATGAAATTGAGTTTGACACCCCTGCTGTAGAAGTAGGGCTGGACAGATGCTTAAATTCCATCATAGGCTCAGATAATAATATATATATTTTTTGGGGGGGGAATCATTTAAAGAATCCTTTCCCTTCTTTCTCACAGTTCTTCTAGTATGGTCTAAATCAGGGGTCTCCAACCTTGGCAACTTTAAGACTTGAGAACGTCAACTCAGTCAGCTTTGCTGGCTGAGGAATTCTAGGTCCACAAGTCTTAAAGTTGCCAAGGTTGGAGACCCCTGGTCTAAATGGCTGTAGAATGAATTCAGAGAACATTCTGGCATCTGAGTTTTGACATCCTTGACTTGGGACTGTATTCGACCCACAACTTACACCTGATTCCTCAAAGCAGCTTTTATCTAGGGAATTCTGCTGAAGATTCTATGCATCTGGGGGCATCTGGGATTCCATCAAGGATGCCCATCAGCCTACATAATTCCAGCTCAGGATTGCACCTTAAAATATTGATGAACACTTTTCCTGTTCCGAAAAAAAAATGAAATTATAGTACAAGACTGCAATAACAATTATCTCAATGTATAATTTTTCTTAGTTATTTTGCTATATATTAAGTATGAAATTTTTAGTGCACAGGATATAAACATAAAAAAACCTTAACCAGGATTTTAAAATATGGAGTTGCAGAAATAACATAACAACTTCCCTTTTTAACTTCTCTATTATAATGATGAGTATGAATTTCCCAAACAACGCAATGAAGCAATGAAGAACAAGTTTGCTTTCATTTGGGGATTTGTTCAGTGTCAATACTGTGCATATTTACCGAGAACCAATCAAGCTGAGTTCGTCTAGGTAGATCCCCTCCCCCAAGCTGTATATGTAGGACTGTAGCCTTACAGATATGGAATTTAAGCTAAACTACAGGACAAAATGTAACAAATCAAGACAGAATTTCCCAAGAGCAATCATTATTCACTGCTGAATAGGTAGGTATACTCCATAAAAATTATATTTTAGGTGATCTGAAAATGATATGTTTTGGTGCATTCCCTTTATAGTGACTCATTAATATATAAGGCAGCAAGTAGGGCAAGTGAAATTAGTTTAGCTAAGTCTATGTATTATTTTTCCCATGCAGAAAAACTTCTGTGATTAGGGCTTCAAAATGTAGGCATTAAAATATAATAATAGTAGTAGTAGTATAGTAATTTAAATGTCTTACCTCTGTGAATAAGTAATGTTCCACAGAAGATGATAACAACAAAAAGTTTAAATGAATTTATAAAGAAATTAGGCAGATTCAGCTGTCAAGCTTGTATCATAGTTTGACTTAATTATTTTCTCATGATCTGTTTGCTTGTTTCACACCGATCCTAAATAGCCAATAGGCTCAATTTACTGGCTAACCTAGGTGATGTCAAAACTACCTATGAGGTAGTTCAGTGCACTTTAACTCATATCTGTTAACCCAGGGGTGTCAAATTCATGGCCTGTGGTCCGGATGTGTCATGCGCTGGCTCTGCCCCTGCCCAGTTTAGCGAAGGGGAAAAAAAGTCCTGATACATCATGTGATGCTGCCATGACAACTTGAGTTTGACAACCCTGTGTTAACCTGATGTCAATCTCCTAGCCTTTGTGATATCACTGGCTTCATAGCAATCCTAGCTCAAGGAGCTAAGTTGCAGGCACTGGCCTCTGTAAAGATTTGAACCTGGATAGTTCCCATTTGAAAGAGATTAATGAGAAAGCCTCAAGCAATTGAGACTACTCTTGTCTCCTCAATGTCTGTGAATGGGAAAGAAAAACCACCCATGAGGGAAGGGGATCAGATACATCGATCAGTACCAGGTAACAGCATTGTTCTACTTCAGTGCCATGTCTCTCACCATAGAACTGACCTGAGGAAGGACTACTTATTGGCATACTTTGAATTGGTAAGTCTCAGGAGGGGAACTAATACTTCCCCACACCAGTCCATGTGACCCACACACTTTTGGCCAGATAGGATTGCTCACCTCACTCTTCATCTTCTAAAAAAGAGTTGAACCCACAGAATCAGGCTAGTGGTCTGTCATTCAGCCTCTGTTTGATTATATTCCTCATTGTCCAATTGTTTATTCAGGGGTGTCAAACTCAAGGCGCACAGGCCAGATCTAGCCCGCAATGTGGTCAGATCCAGCCTGTGGGGCTGTCCTGGTCTACTCAATGTGAAGATGAAAGATCGGGTCAGTATAGCTTCAGCCCAGTTTACCCAGTGTGAAGGAGAAAGATCAGGCCGGCATGGCTTCGGCCCTGTCTACCTAATGCGAAGAGGAAATGCCAGCAGTTTAAGGCATGGCATCAAGAGGACCATGCCCACTCAGTTGGCCACACCCACCCCAGTTGACCATGCCCAGCCAGCCTCACAAGGTCAATCATAGCCCTGATGTGGCTCTCAATGAAATTGAGTTTGACACCCCTGATTTATATGCTATCCAATAGTAGACAGTCATAGACAATTATAAAACTTGATAACATTGTCATAATTATGTTTTCTTCCTGGGCAAAGAAAACCTGACAAATACCCCTTGTTCCCAAGAATACTGTAGCATCATTGCAACAGCTCTGAAAAATGAATTGGAACAATGCAATCCTGCATGTGCTCTCCACATGACACCCCTAGCAGAAAAGGGCTTTTCTGGCTTACTAGATCAAGTTTTAATGAGAACCTCAACACTGAATGTAGGAATGGCTGCCCATTCTTAAGAACAAAGAAATGTTTAGAAATATTCTTCAAAAGGAGCAACTTTTTCTTCCCCAATTTTTTCCCTTGTTTCTAATGATGTGTTGACATTTATTGCTGACAACATTACAATCCCTGACATTGTTGGAATTGGTTCTGGAGCAGCAAGAGAAGAGAAGGAAGGTGAAAGGATGTCTATTGTGATGGCTGGTCTACTGTATAATAGAACATTCAGACTCCAGTGATATTTTCAAACAATATTTGGGTTTAAGTAGTCACAATTGTGAGGGGACGTGGTGGCTCAGTGGATAAGACGGTGAGCTTGTCGATCGAAAGGTTGGCAGTTCAACAGTTCACTGAGTGCCGCGTAAGGGGGTGAGTTCCCGTTAATTGTCCCAGCTTCTGCCAACCTAGCAGTTCAAAAGCACGTAAAAAATAAATGCAAGTAGGAAAATAGGGACCACCTTTAGTGGGAAGGTAACAGCGTTCCGTGTGCCTTTGGCGTTTAGTCATGCCAGCCACATGACCACAGAGACATCTTCGGACAGAGCTGGCTCTTCGGCTTTGAAACAGAGATGAGCACTGCCCCCTAGAGTTGGGAATGACTAGCACATATGTTTACCTTTACCTTTAGTCACAATTGTAATAAAGAGAATAAGAAAGGTGCAACATATTCATGGAGCTTCTAAGAGGTGCATTTTCCTATTTGTAGGAAGTCCTGATATACCTTTTCTCCAAGTTCGAGCCTCTAAACAGGGTAGGTAGATTAATGACACAATACGGTGAAAGGATGTGGAAGGGTAGATGAGACGTAAATGTTTATTTCCTTTAGGTTCCAAAGAAGGTATTTATGGGAACACTAGTGTCCATAGGCATCAGATTTGTACAGCCTGGCATTTACTTAAACAATCATTCTGATTCCCATAATCTTCAAGTATTTTTGCCTATTTCAAGTTTGTTTCTGGGGAATTTGAGAATATTCCCAACAGTGGAATTTACTCATGTCCGTCAAGTACCTCAGCTGAAAGAATGTCCTCTAATAGTGTTTTTTCTCAACAGATGAGGAGAAAGAGAATAATAGAGCATCCAAACCGCACTCTACCCCAGCAACTCTGCAATGGTAAGATCTGTTTCTTGAAAAAAAAAAAACCTCATTTATTCTCAAGCAACTACTTTCAGGCAAACGAGAAATATTCAATTTCTAGAAATAATTTTCTAGAAATAATTTTGACACTGTTGCATTATTCTGGATTACTGACTACATCAGCATTCCAGCTTATGCTCATTAAGTATTGTTCTGTACTCAGAATTCAATGTCTGAGGATTAATAAATAGCTTTAAAAAAAAAAGTTTAAAGCAGGGTCTCCAACCTTGGCAACTTTAAGACTTGTAGACTTCAACTCGCAGAGTTCCTCAGCCAGGAACTGCTGGCTGAGGAACTCTGGGAATTGAAGTCCACAAGTCTTAAAGTTGCCAAGGTTGGAGACCCCTGCTTTAAAGGATCTGTGCTGTGAATTTCAAAAGACAAATAGCTCTAGTTAGCTCTAGCAAAAACATTATAAAATATCAATAAATGTTCAGTTATGTCTCTTCTAGTTACCCATCTAATCACTGGAAACATAGGAACATAGAGAAGGGCCTCTAGTTGAACATCTTCATATTCTCTTCTGAACTTCTGCTACCCTAAATGGTGCCAGCAAATGGCTAATCTTTCCCAAATATTTAAACAGCAATTCATTTTTTGTTACTGTTGTTCTTGTCCAGCAACTAATACTTCGGATTACTCCATGCCTCCTCAGAAGGCAATTGCTTAGTCTTTCCTATAATTTGATGGACTCGTTTCAGCTAATTATCTCATAAAGCTCTTCTCTCAGGAGGAAACAAGCCAATAATGGTAGCATCCTTAATCATAGAGGTTCATACATCTCAAAACTCCCAGGATATTCAGCTTGTTGGAATGTAGCCATTATTTGCTACTATGTCCCAATTGCCCAAGAGAGGAAATAAGCCATTTAATATCATTCAAGCCACCATCTTTAGTAGCACAGCTGCCCTTACGGCTTGTTTGTCCTTGCAGTCATATCTGCCCTGGCTTGTCTGGGCTCACTGCAAAAGAACTTCTTGTTCTCCAGAGTATGAATATGTTGCAAATAACCATCACCCCTTTTGTTTGTCTGCATTTGATTCTAAGCTGAATAACTTCTGCTTGTAAGTCCTTACAATTCAATGACTGAACTAGAGGCATCAATAATTAGGAAAGGAATGACACACCATTCTGCCTCCTAATATGCCAGCATCACTTTACCTCTTTTCCTCTTTTAAGCAATGTGACAATTGCAATTGGTCCAGTCAGGGGGGAGCCTGGAGTGGCATGAACAGTGTTTGAAAAGGGATCAAGAGAAGGCAAAGTAGCTATGGCAGTGTGCCAGACAGTCTAAACTATGTTTGGGCTAGCTAACATAATTTGATTTGGTCCATATATCATGCTTATTCATAATATAGATTGCTTGTCTGAGCTTAGTGGGATGTGTGAACTCAGCCTATTTGTGGCAAGATTATTATTATTTTAGCAAACTATAGCATAGCATGGTGCATTTACCTAGCTGATGTTAGCTCTAGCTTCATCTCTGGCCAAGACTTTGGAAGACCAATGAATTGTGGTGGCAACAACCTGAGTGAGCTACATCCTCTGCATCTCATTTCAGATTGTTTGGCCCATGCAATCAAGGCTGAGCAGAGATGATGGAGCCCAACCTAACCAGCTGAGTGAGAATGGAAGCTTCAGGGATGAGTATGTGTCGGTGGGGAGAGGATAGCCAATAGAAAGGAGAATTTAGAGAAAACCAAGGAGAAAGAAGTGAGGAGATGGCTGCAAGCACAGAAAAGTGTATTTCTGTGCATCTGTTTTTTTTAATTTCACAGATTAATTAGTTATATATGAGTTGAATTGGCTACCATGAACTTGATGCATTATGTTCTCTTAAATCATCTGCCTTTTGTCCCTGGATTCATTGATTATTCCACAGCAAGTGAGTCAGGCACTTTTAGTGCTCTGTGTCTGACACAGAACCTGGAATTTCTTAAGTTGATCTGTGTTGGCTTGAAACCAGTTATGTAGGGATTAATGTTAAGAATCTTGTAGGTTTATTGTCATGGTAAATATTGTCATAGGTATCTCGAACGCTATAGGGAGAGAGATATACATGCATACATATAATTTATAGGCTGCCTGACTCCCAACAACACTGGGCAGCTTATAATTAGGGTATTTTAAGGCATAAACAACAGGGATGTGGTGGCTCAGTGACTAAGACGCTCAGCTTGTCGATCGAAAGGTTGGCAGTTCAGCGGTTCGAATCCCTAGTGCTGTGTAACAGGGTGAGCTCCTGTTACTTGTCCCAGCTTCTGCCAACCTAGCAGTTCGAAAGCACGTAAAAAATGCAAGTAGAAAAATAGGGACCACCTTTGGTGGGAAGGTAGCAGCATTCCATGCACCTTTGGCATTTAGTGCTGGCCACATAACCACAAAGATGTCTTTGGACAGTGCTGGCTCTTTGGCTGTGAAACGGAGATGAGCACCGCCCCCTAGAGTCAGAAACAACTAGCACATATATGCAAGGGGAACCTTTACTTTTACCTAAGGCATAAACACACACACAAGGAGATTCATGATGGCCCCAGAAACCAGATCTCTGTGAGGAATATCATTCCACAGGGCAAGGGCTGCAGCAGTCATACTTCCTAGGCCCCAGAAGATGATACCAGTTAAGTGTTGGGAGCTGGAGAATGCCCATTCAGGTGGACAGAAGCAGCTACCGTGTTTCCCCAAAAATACGACCCTGTCTTATATTTTTTTGAACCCTGAAATAAGAACTTGGCCTTATTGCCATGTGGTCAAAAGCCTGACTGTGCTTATTATCAGGGGATGTCTTATTTGGGGGGAAACAGGGTAGAAACAAGCAGCCCTTCAAATAATCCAGGCCTTTTGCCATGAGGGACTTTATAGATGATAAATAGCACTTTGAATTGCACCTGGAATTTTTACTGGTGCAGCTGGGGTCACATAAGCACAACAAAGCATACCTACAATTCTCCATGACACTATATTCTGGAACAAATGTCTGGAGATTCTCAGTCATCCAGGTCATGGTTGTTCCAAAAATGCTTTTTCAAGAAGCAACTGGACTTTCTGGTTTTTCTTTGAAGATACTTTGCTTCTCATCCAAGAAGCTTCTTCAGCTATCTGAGAGCTTCAAATATCTCTGAGAGCTGAAGAAGCTTTTTGGATGAGAAGTGGAACATCTTCAAAGAAAAACCAGAAAGTCTAGTTGCCTCTTGAAAAAGCACCTTTGGAGTATTCTGTTACAGTTGTAGTTTCTGAATTGTTTTCAAGAGCAGCACATTGTTGAAATCCATTTATGAGGCTATGAGTGATTGTCTGATGTGCCCTTGGTCCAAGAAAGAGTGCACCTGGCACACTAAATGTACTTGAGCAAGTTCCTCCTGGCCATAGTTTGTACCTGCTCTTCTAAAATTCTAAGTTCCAACCTCTTATCACAGGGTATGGTTAAAAAAAGTCAAGGCGGTGCAGTTGAGACTCCACATGATTTTAATGCATACAATGCACATAAAAAATAGCTTTAGGTTCAGTCACACTGCCAAGGATACCAATTTGACTTTTCTGAACACACCTTTGAGGATATCCTTGGATCAGAGCATTGATAGACAGCTGACCCCAAATGCAGTGTGCTATCTCCTTCAGCATTTTTAACTCTTCTTACATTCTATTCTTTTTGGTTTTGTTAGTATGGGGAAGAGGTGTGATACTTCAGCAATCTAAAAGAAAATTGATGGGAAAGATTATGGTGCACTAATTAACACTTCAAAGATTATATAGTACTTCTTTTAGATATTACAGCTCTTTATGGAACTGGGATAATGTTGAACTACAATGAAATGTACAGTTGCTGAATGCATTCTTTAGTCAGATACATTCTTTTTTAATCCAGATCAGATCAAGTTGTCATTGTTGTTATTTGCGAAGTTGTGTCTGACCCATTGTGACCCCATAGGCAATGTTCCTCCAGGCCTTCCTGTCCTCTACCATCCTCTAGAGTCCATTTAAACTCACGCCTACTACTTCAGTGACTCCACCCAGCCACCTCGTTCTCTGTCGTCCCCTTCTTCTTTTGCCCTCAATCTTTCCCAGCATTAGGCTCTTCTCCAGTGAGTCCTTCCTTCTCATTAGGTGGCCAAAGTATCTCAGTTTCATCTTCAGGATCTGGCCTTCTAAAGAACAGTCGGGGTTGATCTCCTTTAGGACTGACCGGTTTTATTGCCTTGCAGTCCAAGGGACTTGCAGGAGTCTTCTCCAGCACCAGAGTTCAAAGGCTTCAATTCTTTGGCACTCAGCCTTTCTTATGGCCCAACTTTCACAGCTATACGTTGCAACTGGGAAAACCATAGCCTTGACTATATGCACTTTTGTTGGCAGGGTGATGTCTCTGCTTTTTAGTACGCTGACTAGATTTGCCATAGCTTTCCTCCCTAGGAGCAAATTGTCATAGCATCCATTAATTTCTACAGCTCTCTGTATTGTGCCCTCTGAATGATAGATGAGTATTTTATTACAATGAAAATGAAAATCAAAACAACAGGTGACTGGAGAATTATATCTGGCTATGTAACACAGTTCGTTTAACTATAAATTATTTAATAAACTATAATTGGGCTATGTCTTTCAATATGCCAGGCCATAAACCAAAGTTTATGATCCATAATAATTGTAAACACACAATCTAAATCCCAAGCACAGCAAATTATAGGTGTCTTTGATGCAGAAATCCAGCCTTCATTCTAATGAAACACCAGTTTTATAACCCTGATTTGCTTGGATTTTTAAGAGTATATAATGGAATGCGAATGAATTTGTTTAGCAAATGAAATATACTGCAATGTTTCACATAATTTTAAAAATAGTGTTTTAAGGACATTGCTGATAAAATAAATAGCCTAAGTTCATTATAACACTACAGGCAAGTCCAGAGTTCAAAATATGACAAAGTTTTCTCTATTGAAATGACAAAAATATGTAAAACTAAACAACAATCAAAGTGGTTTTTGATCATTAAAGAAAAGTTCAGATATAACAGAAGATTGTTTAGCACAGACTAATGATTCACCATGAAAGAATGGAGAGAAAGGAGGAAAATCATTAGATATTATGAAGAGAAATAATTGAGAGTCTTTCTTCCTATCCTGTCCTGGTCAGAGAAATTGACGTGCCAATTAGCACCTATGGCATACAAACAGTCTGTGTCCTTTGAAAAGAGGTTTTGTTCAAGGTCTATATATTTGAGGGCAAATGCAGCAATGATATTGTGGTAGACAGAAAATAAGAATAGATGCTGCCTTTAGAAACCAATTCTATTCAGCCACTCCAATATCTTAATGAAATAGTTTGTAGAAAGAAAAAAAATCATTGTAAGGCTAATGGAGTATTGGGGAAGGAGAATCTCCAAACAATATAGCAAGACATATAAATCATTTTTTCTAAGAAAGGACTCTGCTAATTGGCTCACAGTTACTTTAAGTTATTATTATTATTTTCAAATCCATATTTCTCTAAATTAGTGTTAATTAAATCTTATTTTTATGTCTCAGTTTAATAAGGTAGTATACAGTACAGCAGGGTAGCTTAATTCAGCCTATTAGATATCTGATACTCTCTCTAGAGGAACACGGTGGTGCAGTGGCTAAGACGCTCAGCTTGTTGATCAAAAGGTCAGCAGTTCAGCGGTTCAAATCCCTCGTGCCGCGTAACTGGGTGAACTCCCGTTACTTGTCCCAGCTTCTGCCAACCTAGCAGTTCGAAAGCACGTAAAAAATGCAAGTAGAAAAATAGGGACCACCTTTGGTGGGAAGGTAGCAGCATTCCATGCGCCTTTGGCATTTAGTCATGCTGGCCACATGACCACAGAGACATCTTCGGACAGCACTGGCTCTTTGGCTTTGAAACGGAGATGAGCACCGCCCCCTAGAGTCAGGAACGACTAGCACATATGTGCGAGGGGAACCTTTACTTTTATTCTCCCTAGGCCATGTCTCCACTAACTAGTTTGTTCTTCACTGACCCAAGTATGCATCTTCCATAATTCATCCTTCCAATGTTATTGGACATTATCAATGTTATTCCTAACAGTGTTAACAGCTGAAATAAGGTTTAGGGGAGTGTTTAACTAGAACCACAGATTCTTCTGAAATACCCATCCTTCTAGTAATGCTTCAAAGGTTCCATATCCTTCCAAAAATAGATGCCAGCAGCCAAAGAATTGCAAGAAGAGCTCTGGGTACTGCATGGCATAATCAGAGTTGCTACTTTTAGCTTATGCCTAGGGTTAATAATCCAATTGATAACAATCCAAATTGTAGCAATCTAGGTAAGAATCAAGACTGCCTAGAACTGTTGTACCAAGGATGTTGTTGGGCTCTCTTTTGCTAAATGTATTCAAGCAGAGTCTGTACAGCCATCTGCTGGCGATGTTTTAATCTGGATTCCTGCAATGAACAAGAGGCTGGACTCAGTGGCCTAAATTTGTTTTCTATCCTGGCTGGAATTACTACAGAATGAAGGATGGATGCTGTGTGGATGGAATACAGTGAGAATGGGGAGGGAGGAGAAAGGATAACAGAGGGTTAGGCTGAAGACATAAGTGAGCTGGTGTGAATAGCATAGGAATGTAATTGTGACTCTATATGTAAATGGATCAAACTGGTCAGTCCTAGACTGTTCTTTAGAAGGCCAGATCCTGAAGATGAAACTGAGATACTTTGTCCACCTAATGAGAAGGAACGACTCACTGGAGAAGAGCCTAATGCTGGGGAAGATTGAGAGCAAAAGAAGAAGGGGACGACAGAGAATGAGGTGGCTGGATGGAGTCATTGAAGCAGTCGGCATGAGCTTAAATGGACTCCAGAGGATGGTAGAGGGCAGGAAGGCCTGGAGGAATGTTGTCCATGGGATTGCAATGGGTCAGGCATGACTTCACAACTAACAACAACAAAATGTAAATGGAACTTCTGAAGCTAGTCTCATCCTTAAATGTTTGGTCCTCAGGTCAAAGGTAGTTTTAAACTCTGGATTGAGGCAGAGGACACACTATTAAGGCTTACCTTTGTTATCTGCTTAAGCAGCAGGGTGGGCTAGATGAATTATACTACAAATGAAGTGCAATTCTGTTTTTCCCTTAAACTGGAAACGAATTCCAGAGTGTTAATTATGTATGTAACATTGGCTGTAATAGGCTGTTGTCCTCTAGCATCTTGAAATACAAGCAGAATTATTAAGGAGTATATTTTACAGAAAGGATACATAAGGAGCACATTGAAAGACTGTCTTGGAAAACCTTTGATGGTATGGCAGATTCCCTATGTGCGGTACACAAACTTTTCATGCTAGGCCTGTTGATGGTAGTTACTGCTAGGAAATGAAGTATATTGGTATGGAGGAGACTGGTGACTTTTTTCCTTCTAATTTTTATACTTTAGTAACATACAGTAAATGATATTACAGAATTCTTTTGGAATTAAGTTACAAATAATTGCATAAATAAATAATAATACATCTCAAATTGCATTTATTTTACTCATTGGTTGGATTCATACTCTGACCAACACCATAAATGATAATTTGCAAATAAGGTGAATAGCTTCATACCTTACCAAAATTTAAAAAAATACATTACAATTTAACATGTGCGGATTATAATACAGCAAACTGGTAAGGAATGTGTCGTTTTATGGGTCTGTTTAAACGTGCAAATTCAGACTCTGGATAATTGTTCATTAGATGACAATCTACTATTTGCTATTCATTTCTGAGTAGATTCATGCAAGCATATGTTTGCTCTTTTCAGATCAAAAGCTAACATATAAAGTTATAGTATTCTGGGGCTAATTTTCATCTATAAAAGCATTCAATGTAAAAAAAGAAAATAAAGGGTGATTGAAATAAAGTATTAAGCATTATCAGAAGGCATGAAGAAACTTGAGTGAGATATGAAAGCTTCTTCAAGTGTCTGAAAGGCTGCCATTTAGGGCAAAACTGTTGAAATGTGTTCCAGAAGAAATATTGGCTTTAAATTACAAAAAAAATCAGCCTTTGGTTGGACACCAGGAAGCATTTCCTAATGGTAAGATCTGTTCAACAATGGAACAGACTAACTCAGGAGGTGATAGACTCTTGTTTGCTGAAGATAATCAAATGGAAGGTCAAGAACATTGTGGCAATGGAGTCTTGCATTCAGCAAAAAATTTCCAAGCTTCACATTCTATGATTCTATCGGGAAAGGAAAACAAAACAAAATTAAAATAAAATTGCCAGGCCTTAAAGGTTCAGAACTTGTAATGCATACGTACGTACACACACACACACACACACACACACACACACACACACACACACACGAAAGCACGTATGGATGTGCATGGAAGTCAGTATATTTGTCTTCTTTGTTTTGTCCTTATTTTTAAGGCTGGAGGAGAATTACGAGATTGCAGAAGGTGTCTGCATTCCTCGAAGTGCCCTCTACATGCACTATTTGGATTTCTGTGAGAAAAATGATACCCAGCCTGTTAATGCTGCTAGTTTTGGAAAGGTGAGTATAAAAAGCAAGTAATTTCAGGGATTTAAAAGATAATGCATGTGATATAATAATAATAATTTATTAAACTTGTATGCCCCCTAACTTCCAACAACTCTGGGCACTTCACAACAACCAAACAAAGAAATTTACAATAGAATCAATAAAAATTAAACACTAGCAAGCATGGTAGGACAGATGAAACGCAGCAAGGTGTCTAACTCTCCCTTCCCAAGGCTGGGGTGAAAAACCAATTCTTCCCTGCCCTTCCGAATTACAGCAGAATGGGGGCAACTCAGGCCTTGGGGAGCTCTTTCCAGGGATCTCTGCTTCCCCACTACATTTTATTGTTATTCAAAGAAGAAATAAACTGTGGACAGAACATGGTGTACTTGAAGATTTCTTTAGAGCAGGAGTCTCCAACCTTGGTCCCTTTAAGACTTGTGGACATCAACTCCCAGAGTTCCTCAGCCAACTTTGCTGTCTGAGGGATTCTGGAACATGAAGTCCACAAATCTTACAGGGACCAAGGTTGGAGACTCCTGCTTTAGAGGTTCCAGTGAGAGGAAAGTTTTTGCTGGTCGAGTTTAACAAATTCCTTTGGTAAGCATTAAATTTTTCAAAAGCAATCCAGATAGATTTGTCTGACAGTTGATTCTGATATTAATCTCAGACTAAGAAATAATGCAAAGCTGAAAACAGGGCCCAAACATGAAATACCTTCAGAGGCCATTGCAAGAAAGATCTGCAAAAAACTACATAATGGGGGTGGTGAAAGGTATAATGGGTATAAAGGTAAAAGGTTCCCCCGCACATGCATGCTAGTCGTTTCTGGTTCTAGGGGTGGTGTTCATCTCCGTTTCAAAGCTGAAGAGCTAGGTCTGTCTGAAGACGACTCCGTGGTCATGTGGCTGGCATGACTAAATGTCAAAGGCGCACGGAGCGCTGTTACCTTCCCACCAAAGGTGGTCCCTATTTTTCTACTTGCATTTTTTACGTGCTTTTGAACTGCTAGGTTGGCAGAAGCTGGGACAAGTAACAGAAGCTCACCCTGTTATGTAGCAGCACTAGGGATTCAAACTGCTGAACTGCCAACCTTCTGATCGACAAGCTGAGCATCTTAGCCACTTCGCCACTGCATCCCTTATAATGGGTATAGTCAGTGGTTGCATGCAACTCACCAAAATTCTACTTCCCTTCTCTAGTCCTCTATCTATAAACTTACTGATCACAAACCCTGACCCCTGCCTGGTTGACCTCAGCTACCACTAAAAGCCCCATTGCCTATCTCACCATTACATTTGGTGGAATCATGACAGCTGTTCCTAAAGAAGTCTTGCTTTGGGGTGAAGGGTGTCTCTTTTTCTATCTAAGGACTGGTAGTTCTTTGAAGATTGATCCCTCCTTTCCTGTCTAAATATAAAAATAGTTACAAGTTTCCCATCCATTGACAATGCTTTGGATCACAACTAGTATAACACTAAAAGGGGATTTGGGCTTTATCCTCAATCCCCAGTGTGATGCATAGATAAGTTTTGATTTTTAACAACCCATTGACAGGACTCCAGACCTGTATTTCTTAAAGGGTAAAGCGAAGTATATTGTTTTTCAAGTTTCAAGAGACAATAAGAATAAACCAACAGGAATGTTTTATTTGTGTTTGGGGGTAGTTGAAGAAAAATCCTACTTGAGGAGTAGTTGTCGTGCATTCTAAATGACAACAGGCACCCTGCTCTCCTCAGAAAAACTCAGAAAATGCCTTCTTCCCCCCGTAGTGCCTGGGTGCCCCCATCTCTGTCTGCCCAAACTGAAAGAGAGAGGGGTGGGATTAATGTGTAATTAAAGAGAATTTGGAAGCCTGAGATGTTGCGGAATGTTAGATCAGTAGCTGGAACAGCATGTGGTGTTCTTTAGGTAGGCTTCATTGAATCAGCACAAAAAGAGAGAGCCAGAGAAAGAAGCTGCCTGCCTGTCTGCTCATTTATCAAATAGCTAGGCTGAACTTTCACAGCTCCACAAAAGTGTTTTTCTGTTTGCTGATTTCCCCCCAACCCCACCCTTTACTTCAGAATTAAATCTGTACAACATTTTCCCCTGTTCTAAGGCTCATGAAGCAAGACATTTTGGTTCCCCATTACTTAATCAATCAATCAATAAGCAAATGCGGTAAAAATGGAAGATAAATAATCACGGCACGTCATGGTACTTGCATGATACTTGGACTCAGATCCTTTTACAGGCCTTTTTGACATTTGCCTTAGACTGTGTGGAAGACTCCGTGTATAACAAGAAGCAAAAAAAGGGGATGTTTATGGAAAGGATGCAATTTTTTTAAAAAAAATTAATCAGCTAAATCTTAGTGTAATGCCAGCTAAGGAGGTCTGCAGTGAAAATTAAAAACAAAACAGGCATATTTTAGTTATAAGTTCAGTTTTCCAGTTTGAAACAGAGAACACTCTTATTTCAAACTTGGCCCATCTTATTAAAATAGCTCTGCCTTTTTTTATCAATAGAATATTTGTAGCTCAGGACTGAAATGAGAAGACCTTGGTTCTCTCTGAGCTTACTTATTTTCTTGAAGACATTTCATTACTCAAACTAGGTAGCATCAGCGGTGGGATTCTACCGGTTTGAACCAGTTCAGGAGAACCGTTTGCTCCGACTTTCAGCCGTGAGCAAACCGGTTCTCTCTTTCTTTGAAATGGGTTCGCCTGCCCATCCCTGCATTATACGTACCTATATTTCTGCTTCTAAAGCCCAGCTGATTGGTGCGGCAGAGTGGATTGCCGCTTCTCAGCTGTTTTCCTTTCTCTCAGCAATGTGGAAATTCAATTTTTGGCTAAGTGCACACACATGTGCAGCGAACTAGTTGCTAAACCGGTAGGATCCCACCACTGGGTAGCATCATCAGTACTGATGAATGCTAGAGCATTAGATGCCAAGGATCTCTTACCTCTTCTTTTCTCTTAGTGTTTCATTTGATGTTTATGAAATTTTATTTAAGTATATAGTATTAAGAATGTGGAAGAACTTTAATTGAGAAGCGTTTCTTGTAGTACATTAATAGTACATTCTTCCAATAATCTTCCACTCCAGTTGTTTTTTTAATAGATGGTTCTTGTAAGGATATGTAAGGAAAATTCAAAATATATAAACTAGCACAGCTATAGACAAAAGAACAACCACATATAATAATGACGGCAATTTTATCCATTCTTTTCAAGTGTGCATATATAATCTGTGCTCTGTAATGTGTTCCAGTGATACAAAATAAGTGATTTTAAAACCGCTCTTTATAAATTAATTGTTTTAATTTTTTTTCTTACTTTCTCTTCAAATAAGCCATTGCTAAATATATGTAACTGGAATAGGATCTTATGTTTCTTAATGTAAAATTATTATTAAATTATAATTTACAGATAATAAGGCAACAGTTTCCACAGTTAACGACACGAAGATTAGGAACCAGAGGCCAATCAAAGTAAGCAATAAAGTGTGTTTCATAATCATAGAAAAGTTAAGTGTGTTATAGAAATGTGATTGCGGAAGATTTTTATGCAATATGTCTATGGCAAATACTTACGTGTGGCGAGGAGAAAGCCCATCAATAAGCAAAGCAAAGACTCTAATGTAGCATGGTCAATTGTAATGGAGGACTGGGTTTCCATACCTCTAATAATTGCATAGAAGAGGTTGCTTCAGCCGGAGCCAACATCTTCTTTCCCACACAGATATTCAAGGTACAGAAGTACTGTCTCCTGTTGAATCCAGTTCACTTTGGATTCCAATTTGTATGCCACTGCTTTACCGTTCTCTTAAGAAAAATGGCAGCAGCCATTCCACATACCAAGAGTAGCAGCCATGTTACCAAGTGTGTATACTACAAACTGGAATTATATTGTCTGCTTGGTCCCATGCCACATTTTCTCTTATCTGCTCTTCCATCTCTCCTGGATTTCTGATAGTGGTAGGATTCAAATTTTTTTACTACCGGTTCTGTGAGCATGGCTTGGTGGGCGTGACATGGCATAGCATGGCTTGGTGGATATGGCAGGGGAAGGATATTGTAAAATCTCCGTTCCCACTCCACTACAGGGGAAGGATACTGCAAAATCCCCATTTCCTTCTGATCAGCTGGGACTCGGGAGGCAGAGAATAGATGGGAGCGAGGCCAGTCAGAGGTGGTATTTACCGCTTCTCCGAACTACTCAAAATTTCTGCTACTAGTTCTTCAGAACTGGTCAGAACCTGCTGAATACCATCTCTGCTGCAGGAGAAATGATAGTCATATTTCAGACTGTGTCGTGTCCCACTCCTCTGCTGACGGCTGGGTCAGGGAAATCCGAATCAGGCTTGCCTCTGCAGCTCTGCCCAAAGTCCTAGCAAAGTCCTCAGAGCAGGCAGGAGACCAGAAAGTGACTTCAGCAAGATAAGTTCGACTTTGCCTGACTCAGAGACTGCCAGAAAGCAGATCCTTTATATAGGCCATGGGGTGTGGCTCCATGACTCAGCACTCATTAAGGCCTGCCCCTCCCTTCCTTCAGTTGCCTCCGCCTATCCAGTCTTCTGATGCGAGGGTCACTCCAATCAGCAGCTGTTGGAAATAAACTTTCCTCAGGCTCACATGCTGTGGAGGAGGGGGAGGGGTCTAGCTGCTCCGTTTGCCTGGGCATGGAGCCAGGGCTGGGGCCGGGGGGTGCTCCCTCCTCTGCAGCCTGCTTGGGCATGGAGCCAGGGCTGGGACCGGGAGGTGCCCCCTCCTCTTCAGCTTGTCTGGGCATGGAGCCAGGACTGGGGCCGGGAGGCATACATTCCTCCGTGTTCGGGAGCAGATAAGAAGGCCCCGGCTGCTGTGAGAGCGGGCAAGACACAACAGACTGGAGGAGTAACAGACTGGATAATGTGTGATTCCCAGTAAAAAAAAACAATACACCATAAGACCAAATGCATCTTTTCTAAATACAAATATACCGATGAATTATAAAATACAGGTTATTATAAATGCTTATCAAAATTTGACAGGCAAGATTTGCTTCCTCCCTTAGGCATATGTGTTGGTTGGTTGTCCTTCGCGATGCCTGCCTGTTACATCAATGTGATGCAGTATTTTTTATTCTCCAATGATGGTGCTTGGGCTCGGTGTAGAAGTATATTGCCATCATGTCAATTTATCTTTTCTGTAATGTGTTCTTGCGCCATGACATATAAAGGCTCCATGTTCCTAACCTTTTATCACCAGACCATTTTAGTGGTCTTTATAGAGTATGGAAATATACACTTGCCATTATAGATGTTCTGTGCAGTAGAATAGCATCCAATCCCAGCTTCCTAAGAAAGGCAATACCTTTTATGTGGAAACAGGGCTTGACTGAAAGGGTGTAGAAAGAATGAATGTGAGAACTCAGTGCCATTTATGGGGCACGGGACAACTAATATTTCAGCACTGCTGGCTAAATAGATAGCAATATCTCTGGTGGATGCTGATGTCATAGACCAGGCCAGCCAGCCAGTGATTTTTGTTTAGCAGTCATACACCTGCCGACGCTGAGGGACCAATACCACAGCTTCTGTTATCTTTTCCCAATGCTTCTCAGAAGCTATTGAAGCACCAGTCCTCACCAGCACATATGTATTTATATCAGAGGCAATGCTTTAAAAGAAAAAGAAGGCGGCAATGGGGGTGTGACAGAAACAAGGTGACATCACAGAGGGATTGAAACTAAATCTTTGACAGATTTGAGGAGGTTATGCAAAACATACAGAAAAAAGATACTTGAGGCTTAATACACTTACTTTCTGATTACTTTATTTTTTTAAAAAATGTATTATGAAAGTCTGTTAGCGTACCAACAAGTATTGGCAGCATGAATTTAGTGACACAGCAAAAATATGTCACAGAGGCCACAAATTACTTATAGACTGTAATTTATCCAACCCTCCCAACACTAAATACTTAGTAATACGAATAACTAAAAGCTCTGCCTGCAAACCTCTAAAGGAAGTTGCAAAATTCTAAAGGAAACTGCCGGTCTACAGTTAGAGCATGCAGTAAAAATTGCAACTCTATGACTGTTTTTAAAAGAGGAATGTATAGAGAGCTGAAGAAAAAATATTAATTGCCCTATAACAAATTATATGCTATTTATTACACACAGAAGAAAAGAAGGTGTAGTTTGCTTCTACCAAATATCTGGCTTAGGACTGAGGCAAAAGCACCAGGCGCTGCCAATTTGTATCTTTCCTGGGTGCTCCTGTGGATGGAAAATGCAGCTTGTTAAGCAATTTGAATCCTCACGCTTATGTTCTGATGGTGAATTTGCACTCATGCATTAACTTGCAAATTGGCATGAAGTCTGTTTTGTTAGCAATTTTCCTTTTTAACTATACTTGAGTGAACAAGTTCTCTCTCTTTAAAAAAAGTGTGTATTCAACATTTCAGGTACCATTACTATGGCATTGCAGTAAAAGAAAGTTCCCAGTATTATGACGTGATGTATTCTAAGAAAGGAGCAGCCTGGGTCAATGAAACAGGAAAAAAAGAAGTAATCAAACAGACAGTGGCATATTCACCACGATCCAAACTTGGGACGTTGCTGCCAGAATTTCCAAATGTCAAAGATCTAAATCTGCCAGCCAGCTTGCCAGAAGAGAAGGTGACGCTAGTAAAATATTCATTGGCTTGCTTTGGTCTCTGCTTTTTCTCAGTTGAGGAAAGGCTAACTTAAGTATGAAAAAGTGCCTCTTCAAAAGATTGAGTTTAAGAAGACTGTGACTTGATTTATGAAGGACTTGATTGCTCACTGTACTTGAAACAAATAATTTCTCCTTGATTTATGGCATTTATCCAGTAATCTATATAGATGAAAGAGGCTGTACCTTCCGTATCGGTTCAAAGTAGACAATACGTCAAAGATCCATGATTGAATTTTCCAATATTTCTTTAGTAAAAACAAAAAAACAAAAAACCCGCCAATTTAGCGAAAGTAGATTAGTGCAAAAAAGGCAGAGGACCAATTCTTTTTCCTGACATTATATCCCTAACTCAATTACAATCCAAAGCTGCAACTAGCTACTCTGAGAAAGGAATCACATGCAGTTAATATGTGGTGGTGGTGGTAGAATAATTTAATTTGGGCAAATGCTCAAGTACTGTGCTCCCAATCTTCCCTTAAATGCTTTTAACTGAGAAATTTAAACAGAGAAATTTGATGGACAATTTGACAATTTCTCAAGGATAGGAGGATTCAGGGCAATTCAGAATTTTGAACTTTCTAATCCAGAATGCTTCTGCTGGAATACCGTACATTTGGTGATCAGAAGGCTTTCTGAAACATAACGCTCTGAGGCAAAGATGACACCCTTTTAGCAGCTTGATCTGGAAACCAAGATACACAGTTATTAGGTTAAGCTGTACCTGGATTAAGGTTTATAGTTACAGTTTGTGAGACCTGAGCTTGGTACTAGTGTTTTTGCTGCCTCGAGGTTTTAACCTTCTTCATCTCAGTCTCCACTGCTAGGAATTTGTTAGGAATTGGAGGTCATGATAGATTATACTAGACATGTTATTGTTTTAAATATGACATCCTTAATAAGAATTGCTTTTTTTTTATTCTTCTAGGTATCTACTTTTATAATGATGTACAGAACACACTGTCAAAGGATACTTGATACTGTAATAAGAGCCAACTTTGATGAGGTTTGTAATGAAGTAAAAACATTTTTCATAGGATAGTTTTCATTCAGTTATACTTATTGATGGTAATGAAAATGTTTACATTGACCATCTACGTTGCTCTGAAGGCTCAAAGTGTTTTCCACTGAGAATTGGAACTGCTGAAGGTAATAGAATGTGTTAGCTCTGTTGGATAAAAAGATTCTGAGGATAAAGGAAGCTAAGGAACAGGGTGCTCCAAGGCAAGGAAGCTGAAGAAATGGTGCAATCAGGCAATGTACTGAAAAATAAATTAGGAAGAACAGCAGCACAAAAAAGAGGCTTATAGAAAAGGATGGAGGAGATGAGCAATTGAAATCAGAAGTATTCATGAGATAGAAAACTAAAAAAAACCCAAAAACCTCTATGCTACTCAAAATTACATAGATAAGAACGGGGAGGCAAGGAATGTTGCAGATACCATCCCCTAAGGAGGTACACCTGGTGGGACCCAGAAGAAGGGCCTTCTCCGTGGTGATTCCTTCTCTCTGGAACATCATTCTTCCAGAGATTAGACTGGCCCCTCCACTCTAACACTCTTTCAGAAGGCCCTGAAGACGTGGTTCTGCCAGCGGGCCTGGGGAACCCAGAGAGGGATGGAGCCCATTAAATGGCTAACGTGAATGTGTATTGTCCCTGGCGTGAGGGGATAAGGATTATTATTTTATTATTTTTCTTTTTTATCATTTTTCTTTTTATTTCTTTTATATTGTGTTTTTATGACCTTGTAAGCCGCCTTGAGTCACCATATGTGAGTAAGTGCCAATATAAAATTTATAAATAAATAAATAAAATAAAAATAGATAATATATATAGAAAATAGAATAAATAAGTTCTTCCCTGTAGTGGGGTTATTCAGACTCTAGTCTACCCTCAGTTAGGAAAGCTTACTGAAAGACTTTGGGCCAGTTGTTCTTTCTCAGTTTATGCTTCCTCACAGAATTGAGGAAAATAGGAAGATGTGCTTTGACCCTGAGCTCTTGAATTAAAGGGAGGATGGAAATTTATTAAGTACATATACATATCTATTTCATATCTATTATATATATTATATCTATTATATACATATTTATAGTTATATATAAAGTTATATACATATACTTATGATTCATAAGGCTGAGAATCTCTGTGGCTCAATTTTGTATGCAATATTTGAAAGAAATCTTATAATTAGTTCTGCAATATTAGTTTGGTGAATAAGTCTTAAAACTTATTTTTAATGGTCATAAAATACCATTTTTTTAACACCAAGATCAATTAAACTAGTACAGAATATTGATTTCCAAAGTTCCTGCTAACTTGCTCTATTAAATCCCAACATTAGAACATATTCTAGTGTTCTTTGCTTTTTATTTCTCTTTCAATTCTTTTTTCCATGTACTCAGTGCAGATAACCAATGCCTTATATAATAGGACAAATCTCTTGCAAAGTTATATTTGTTTGCTTGTTTATCTGTAGAATTTATTTGCTGCTCATCTCACCACAAGGTGACGTTTATTTAGATTTAGGTCTTAAATATATTTGCAATGAATGAAGTTAATAGCAGTCTATATAGGATGATTTAACTGTTTCATAACCCTCAGTGTAATGCCTCTTACCTGATTTTGACTGCTTCCATATTGGATATGAAATTTCTTTTGTTATCCTGAAAGGGAACCAAGTTGTCATGTACAGTCATGTACTTTCAGAGAAAATTTGTTAGAGCTCCTTATTAGTGTAATGCAGGGATGTCAAACTTAATTTCATTGAGGTTGTGTTTAACCTTGGGGGGCTGAGTGGGCACAGCCAGGGTGGGCAGGGCCAGCTCAACATCCTGCATCCCTCTGCCAGTTAAAATGGAACCCAGGAGGGCTGCGTGCAGCCCTCACAAGCTCTGTTTTTGCTGACAGAGGCACTGCAGGCCAATCCTTCACTGTTTCCAGAGTGGCCCTGAAGACCAGATCTAAGCACCCCGCGGGCCAGATGCAGCCCACGGGCCTTGAGTTTGACACCCCTAGTATAATGGTATGTGGGAATCTCCTTGGGAGATGGGCGAAGAGCTACAGCGAGGAGAACAGGTGTACTGAAGCAGCTGAGCCTGTAGATGGAAAGGGACAAATCTCGCAAGGTACCCTCCCTAGTTTTTTGGGCTGTAAATACAAGGGAGGGATAAATGTAGGCTCATACTTGCAAGATTCTGTTAATGTAATCTCACAACAATGTATAAATAGTTCATCTGGGCATGCTTCTTATCTGGAGTGTCTTGCAAGGCTGTTGAGCAGACTCAAACCCAGTGGTACGTGGACATGAAAGAAAGAAGGCAGAATCTGATCTTTATTTGCAACTCTTTTTTTTTTCATCAGCAAACTGCCATGGGTGAATGTTATCATTTGATGGTGTTTTTCAAAAAGAAAATCAGAAATGTCTTTCTGCCACTCTAGAACGTAGACAAATAATAATAACAGAATTACACATTCCATTTATTTCTTCTGTCTGGGTGCATTTCTAGGTTCAAAGTTTTCTTCTGCACTTTTGGCAAGGGATGCCACCTCACATGCTTCCTGTCCTGGGTTCTTCCACTGTAGTAAATATAGTTGGAGTTTGTGATTCAATACTGTATAAAGCTATTTCTGGAGTTTTGATGCCAACAGTTTTGCAAGCATTACCTGATAGGTGAGTATATTATATAGAGTGCTATTTGTGTGAGGGTACTGGGGTGAGTTCGCTTGCAACATATGCCCTTTATACAGTTTAAATGAAGAATCTTTCTCACATAAGGCCAAGTGAATATTTATGAATAATATAACTAAGTGGGTTTGACAGAATGCTACTACATTGAGTTCAAATGTCAAGGAAGGAATGGTGGAATTTCTCCATTTAGGAATGAAGGACAAATATGTGGGCAATGCAGCTTCAATCACAACAATACACGAGCACACAATAGATTTAAACTTAATGTGAACCGCTCCAATCTCGATTGCAGAAAATATGACTTCAGTAACAGAGTTATTAATGCCTGGAATGCACTACCTGACTCTGTGGTCTCTTCCCAAAATCCCCAAAGCTTTAACCAAAGACTATCTACTATTGACCTCACCCCATTCCCAGCGTGCCTACCGTTCCTGTCCTAATGCTCCCTTTAATTGTATCCAATTTGTATGGTTATTTCATGCTTATACTTATATATACTGTTGTGTTTGACAAATAAATAAATAAAAAATACTTGCATGCTTCAGTTTTGAATTCTAAGAATTTTATCATTCTGGCGGACTCTTTAATACAAGTGCAGTCAATGACATTTTTGATTTATCAGGTTTTCTTCCTTGAAATTCCATCTTAAATGCTTTTTTGTGAGCGTTACAGATCTTTACTCCTACATTGTTTTCTACTCCAGCCTTCCCTAAATTAATAGTCTATTGATGAGTTCAACTTCTACTTCATATTTTGCAACCAGAGTATCTTAAGGGCTAGAATCCTTTTGTACATACTTTCTTGAACCGTGAGACCTCTGGATGGTCTTGTGTCTGAGAACAGTTTTTATATATGGTGCCCATCTCCACTATTGTCGTGTCCCCCTCCCCCTCTGATGACCGGGTCTAGGAAGTCCGTATCAGGCTTGGCAACGAAGCCTCTGCAGCTTTGCCAAATTCCTCTGAGGTTTCTCAGGGCAGGCAGGAGTCCAAGTTGTGACTTCAGCAAACTAGATGAGACTTTGCTTGACTCAAAGTTGGAATGCCAAAAGCAGGTCCTTTATATAGGCTGTGGGGTGTGGCTCCATGACTCAGCATTTATCCAGGCCTGCCCCTCCCTTCCTTCTGCTGGCGTTGCCTCTCAGATCTCCGGAAGCAAGGATCCTCCCACTTTGAATTGTCTTCTGCTGTTTGAGAAAGGGAGGGGTCAGAAGGAGTAGGCCCAAGTAATTCCAATCCGTGGCTGATTTCCTCTGATGGCTGAGCCAAAGGAACACACGCTATATGAAGAGGTTTGTTTGTTCATTCCTGACCTCCTGTCCGGATATGGGGCCAGGGCCGGGGGCTGGAGGCATGACAGGCCGTTCATCTTCATTATCAGACTCGGAGTCTGATAGCAGGCCCGGGAGGAGACGGGAGGGGCCCGGCTGAGGAGTGGAGGGAGGACGAGGCACAACAACTATTCTGAAATGCCCTCAGCAGTACAGTATGTCTTACGTGCCTGTTTTAGTACCATTTGAGAGGCTGACAAGATACAGTATATTTTTGTCTTCAGTTCTTAACCATGAAATTTCCTACATTGCAATGGAATCATTTAATTCAATCTGTTTCAGTTATTTCTGCTAACTAAAGTAGATAACTTTAGTTACTTTAGTAGTAGTAGTAGCGATAACATTTATTTTTCTAAGTTTTAAACATTAAACACCACTGAAAATGAATGTTATGCAGCAATTATGGATCATAATTTTGAAAAGTGGCATAGTTTTGAATAATGGAATATAACTATTTTTTTAAGATCGGGGGGAGGGGGAGAACAGCAGATCCAAGAATTTGTAGTTATTCATTTCAGAATTCTATAGATTACTTTTTCTGTATACTTTGGTGCACTTTTCCGATTCCTTATTATTAGGTAGCTATAAAATAATATACATTCTCAGTGCAATCCCATGAGCATAACTGGAAATTAGGTCTCACAAAGTTGAGGAACTAATGCTAGCTACATCAGGATAGGAAGATTTACCAACCATAACATGTTTGAGTGAGTGTTCCAAAAGAAGAGTTAGACGTGTTTGATTAAAGAGTAATAATTGTGCTTTAAAAAAAACAGGGCATATTAATTTAAGAAAAATCTTTAAGATACGTTAAACATTCTTGAAAGGTTTTGTGCAATAAACTATTTTTCATTAAAAAAAAAAAAGAATTGGAGAGTTGCATAGCAAATATTTTTCTTTCTTCTGCAAAGAAAGACTCTCAATGTATGTTCCTGAAATAGTACTTTTCTTTTCAGCTTAACACAGGTGATCCGCAAGTTTGCCAAACAACTGGATGAATGGCTAAAGGTAGCTCTTCATGACTTGCCTGAAAACCTACGAAATATCAAGTTTGAATGTACGTGTTACATACCTTCTTAATACAAGCAGAAAAATTGTTTGTGATGCTGTAACATTAAAGTTAAAGATGTTAATCAAAAGGTAGTATGATTCCTGGCACCAGTAAAACTTTTTTTAAAAATGCAAAGGATTTTTTTTTTTTTAATGAAGGAAACAGGTCAGGTAAAGTATTCAGTTCCCACTACATATGTGGTATGGCAATATTCTTAATCAAATCAGTCCACTCTGTGTTCTATGAGTAATTTTAAAAAAATCCTGAAAGAGCAGTTATAGAACACATGTTCTGTGTTAACCACACTTATTCACCTCCCTCAAGAACATGTGGAAGATAAGGCAGGACTTACCAGTAGATTTAAGGGTGGCCCAATCCTATTTTTTTAACCTACAAAATTAAATTTATTCTTTCAAAATCAGGATGCTGAAATGAAGAAAGCTTGGAATAACTATTAGATTTTATATAAAAAAGCAATTCAGATTCTGAAAACAAATACTTAGAATAAACTTGAAGGAATTCTTTAATTTTATGTAAGGTATAGGCAACACCGTGTCTTTTGATGTCAAAAGAATATATATATATTTTAAAAAGCATTGGCAATCCTCCCGAATGTAAAAACGCCACAAATCTCACATGATCTTAGGCATTATATTGCCGAAAATGTTTAGGACTTTTAGAAGATACTTTGATAACTTTTTAAAAGTCTCAGTATGCAAAATTATATACATGCCTGAAAAGATGGTTAACACTTGCTCTGTGTCTTATGATTCTGACATGGTTTAAAACAACAATAAGCATTGCTTCTCTAATTTATCAATCTCTAATCATCTCTAATTAATTTTGTCAATTGTTTCAGTAATATGAGTGTATATCTCTGACTGGTCATAGTGATGAAGTCAGTTTAGTTACAATTAATAAGTCTCCTGTCTTTGTGGACCAAATTAAAAATTCTCTCATGAGATGTCCTGCAAACGCAAGCAATCAAGCACCTCTTCTACCTGCAGTCCGAGTCCTTTGCCTCAGGTGTCAAAGTTTAAAAAATGGAGATGATCAAATTATCCCACCACCACAGGAAGGGCACTACACTCTTTCTTTGTAGATGTCTGCCTTGCACATTATATCTTGAGAAAGCCTGCTTTATTTCATCAGTCCTGCTCCTTTTATATGTGCTAACTTCCACATCACAAGTTTTTTTGAAGACAGAGAATGTGAGCGAAGTTGAAAAAGGGAGGGAAAAAATTCATTTAGGAGACGGATTAACCATTGATCAGCATGAATGATTAAAAGCACCTTTGTTGAGGAGACTCAGAAAATGACCCATTCAACAACATGATTTTGTAATTTAATAATTTATTCAAATAACCCAAGGCATGTTCCTTTCCTCAAAATGAATATGTTTTAGTATATGTTTTGGAATTGATCTTAGCAAAAACAGAGTTGCAACTGGAGAGATCAGTGTGGATTCTCTTCACTTTAGTGAAGTCATATAGTATGGGAGCTATTTGAACATCTCTGGAATCTGGATGCTAGAACTGTACATACAAGCAATGCAATGCATTTCAGCATACTATTTATTTACTTGTGGTAAAAAGACTAGTACTGTATCTACAATATTAGGATTTACCCAAGAAAAATATGGATATAAAGTGTCATACTATTGACCAATAGATAAAGAGATGGATGGATGGATGGATGGATGGATAGATAGATAGATAGATAGATAGATAGATAGATAGATAGGATTTTATTCTGTCATGGCCTTGCCAATATGCTTACATAATAGCAATAGCAATAGCACTTAGACTTATATACCGCTTTACAGTGCTTTACAGCCCTTTCTAAGTGGTTTACAGAGTCAGCATATTGTCCCCAGCAATCTGGGTCCTCATTTTACACAACTTGGAAGGATGGAAAGCTGAGTTGACCTTGAGCCTGGTGAGATTTGAACTGCCAAATTGCAGACAGACAGCAGTCAGCAGAAGTAGCCTGCAGCACTCCACTCTAATCACTGCGCCACCATGGCTCATAACATACATTTAATCCTCATTTGTGTACTGCAGTCACTAATCATAAACCAGAGAATCTTGGTTCACTTGGTATCACTAGCACAGTCCTAACAACAAGAGGATGAGTTTCTATGGTGGATGATCTACTTCTTCAATTTTTGTTGGAATGGAAAGTGGAATTACTAATCCAGCTTCATCCAGATGGGGTCTGTAGATCTAGGCTAGAATTCTTTCAGAATTGAGGAGGCTTTGAATATTATGAATCTGAGGTTACCTTTTACACTTCTAGGGAATAGCCCTATTGGAGATCTTCTGGTCATGGTAACCAACTTATCAACACACACGGAACTTTCTGCAGAAGCACAGAACTAAGGATCATTTTACTTCAATTTGATCATCAATAGATAACTTTCATTGGGGTTTAAGGTCATTGGTTTTATTGGATGATTTCTATCCCAAACATTATTTTTTTAAATTGCCTAAAATATGCATATTCACATAACAAACATATCTAATAATATAAATATTGCTGAAAGAAAAAGTTCTTACAAAACAAAATCAGTTAAAGATATGCTGTTAGCAGAATTGAATGAAGATATGGTATATATTGTTTCGTGCCAAAGTAATCATTCTAGCTAACTACATAAATGATCTCCCTCGTTGTCAGTATCCAGAAGATTTTCTCAGATTCTTCGGAGGCAGACATCATTAAACCATCTATGTCAGGTATTTTATCTTTTTTTTATCATAAGTTTATTTTGTTCCTCAGCAAGCACACATATGTTAATTCTCAGATAATTTATTTGCATGCATTTGAGAAATCAAAACATTTACATGGGATTTGTTCACTGATTTGAAAAAGCATTCAGAGTTAAATTTAAGCTGACTTAAATTATTTTCCATATTCTGGGAGGAATTGCCAATCCATAATGACTAATCTCTGTATGCAATTTCTAGAACCCCAGAGAGCAGGCCTCAAATAATAGCTGCTAGGAAGCAAATGTAAAAGAGGACTTATACCCTTATATTCATTCATCGAATCCTAAAAATTATCTGACTGGCCTCTGGGAGATCCAGAATGCTGAACTAAATAGAATTTTGATTAGATCTGTAATATTGTTTCTGATATTTTCCCATTTTATAGACCTCTTTCCTTGCTGTTATCTAACTAGAGAGTTACAGCAAATTGTAAAGGAAGCACATTGAAAATAATATTTGCATTATCTTGCTGTCCCAATTTCCCCCCATCTTATCAATCATTTATCTTTCCTTTATGACCAAATAGAGAGTAAGCAGTTTATAAGCACTTTGAGTAAAATTGTCTTTCTCCAATATTTTGAATAGCCTCTAATTTACTACTACATTGAAATCTTTAGTAGCAGCAGCAAAAGCAAGGCGGATAGTTGCAGTGAAGTTCCCCTCAGCCTTCCTTTGGAATGGGCCAAATCGCCACGGCCACCTGACCATTGCTAACTCGCCTCAGGTCAGCTTGCCATGGAACAATTGAACAATTCAATTTAATTATTTAAAATAAATTTTAAAAAATAATTTTTGTCATTCACATTTCATTTTGTCCCTCCTTTTGTATCCTTTCTTTAATGATTCTATTTCACAATTTCTTTGATATTAGTGTAAGTCTTGTCCTGAGGCGAGTTGGCCGCAGCAAGTTGGCTGGGGCAAGTTGACTGTGGTGAGTTGGCCATAGTGAATTGTCATAGATCCACCTCCCTTACTAACTTAAAATACCAAATAGCATTCGCATGGATTGAATGGAAATACAGGCAGTTCTACTGAGTAAGTCCATTGTCATGCATAAAGGTCCTATCTCAAACTTAAGCTATAAACTCTCTCTAATGTTCCACTCCCACTTCCCTCTCTATGTACATGTGACCAGTTACTGGTCAAAATGTTGAAATAAGTTCATTCAGTTTTATTAGTATTTGACCTGTTCTGAGATAGGGCCTAGTTCCAATATTGAAAATGTTCTTCGGGTACTGTACTTAATATAGATGTGTGAGATTTCAGATACTGTTTCAATTATTTTGAAATTCAGAATGAATGTACTATTTAAATCATTGTGATTATTTCAAAAGTGAAGGTCAAGATACAAATAATCTGAATTTAAGGGACATAATGAAGGAACTGGTTATTCTCCAAATGACGAAAATGCCTTTTTCCCCAAATGAAAAGAAACAGAAGTATAATATTACCTTAAATTTAGAACTGAGGTCTCTAATTTGTAATGGGAAAAGTTATATTCAAATTACTTACTGCACTCCATGACTTTTCCAGAACCCAAGAAGAAAATCACCTTAGCAGAACCCTACCACAAAACCATATAAAGAGATAATGTGATATTATCTAAGGTAATAAACTCTAAGCTAACGAGTTGTTTAAATTGGATTATAGGCATCAAGAACTGTGATCCACAGTGCAGACATTACATTCCAAATGCTCGAAGATTGGAGGAATGTGGATCTTAATAGTATCACTAAACAAACACTGTATACCATGGAAGATTCGCAAGAGGAGCACCGGAAACTTATAATACAATGTAAGACTTTAGGACTTTCAACTAAGAGAAATTCACTCCAAATGTTAACAAAACAGAATGTACCAGTATTGTTGTTTCCAAAATCAGCTCAGATGATAAAAGATTCTGATTCCCACCACCACACACACACCTCCTCTGAATGTGATGATAGCGCAGATGACATGGGAAAAATATTGGTTGCATAACATTTTCTCTGCTTTCTGTTAAATTTCTCTTTGCTCTGCAGCAACTTATCTATCACAATGCGAAGCATTTAACCCTTCCATACAAGGGTTTTATTATGCAATTTGGGTAAATTTACTAACAAATGCTATAATATTTAATTGTTAATGATAAGCATGCATAAAGTTGCTATCTGAATTCCCTGTGACATTTCTGCCTCTTTAGATGCAGTTGTAAAACTTAATGGTACTTAGATTCATATTTCCTTAATACCACAGGAGAGCGGCTCACATGAATTTAGCATTTCTTACTTATAACATCCCCAAACCTGTTTCCTCCAATTACCACTTTATGATTCCTTTTAAGCAAACATTTTTTCGTGTCTACACTTTAGCTGCACTTTAAGAAATGATTTCATCTTTCAAACATTCCTTTATGGAATAGTATATTTGAATGTACACCCAATTAAAAGCTGGGCAGATTAGGTACTTTCCAAGTATGCAGAGACTTGGACTGGAGGCTCCTTATATGGATAATAATCCCTATGAAGAAGCCTGCACTTGATAGCAAGGCTGGGCATTTTCCTGAATGGTTCGGGATACTTCTGTTTCAAGGAAGGACGCTTGATGGATACCATTTCAGCTCAGTTTTCAGAGTGAAGAAACATCTAATGAATTTTTAACTAGTAAGGATTTAGTATAGGACTATGGTTGCGACAAGTGAATATTTCACTAATATGCAATACAATAAAGAATTATTTTTAGAAACCTTACGAGATTTTTTTATACATATTAAATAAGAACATTGGAAGGATGGAAAGCTGAGTTAACCTGAGCCTGTCAGGATTGAACTCCTGGCAGTGGGTAGAATTAGCCTGCAATACTGCATTCTAACCAGTGCACCACCACGGCTCTTTTAAATACGTCTCATAATCTCACTCAACCCCAGTGTATAGGGGAGAAGTCAGATCTTTAGTGGTTTTTGGAAGGTTAAAAGGGTGGGGCCCTGGCAAGCCTCAGAAGGAAGGGTTTTCCAAACAGCAGGGATTGCTATAGGCACAATTCCTAGGTCCTATAGGATAGCAACATTTAAGGGAGGGGACTAGAAATGTACCCACTTATCAAATCCGGCAAAACAGGTTAGGTGTCCTTAGGGAGAGGTAGTCCTGCAAATATCTTGGTCAATGAATGACCAATGTCTATAATATTTCAGTAGCAAGTACAATTAGCAGGAAGCAACTGTGGAAGGGAGATCTCATCATGACGTTCTAATTATGAGCTTTCAGCCTGTATCTCATTGGCCATTACAGTCTACATAGAATTACAGTCCATATAAACCTTTGACCTCATCCAACCAGATTCTTATGTTCCCATGATTTTTTAATGTGTTTGCAAGGCTGTGTGGTAGTTACAAAACACACCAGTCGTGTTTATCTAGAAGTCAGTCATCTTTTGTCCAGCCTTCAATTTTATTCATGCATAATTCAAAATATCTGCATTTGTTTATGGAAAGAATGTTTGGGGTCGCAACTTAATAATACCATGTTTTGTTTTGTTTTTAAATATATATTTATTAAATTTTCCAACATTTAAAACACAAAACACAAATTTACACTCATTCAGCTTTTCCATATCGGTAACAATATGGAATTCATAACAATCATATTTACATAAATTTTATTTCTATACATCACTATCCTATATTATATCATCGTTTAAATTATAGTAATATCTACGCACATACAATCATATTATCAATATTATATATATTTCTTATAGATTTTACATTATATATTATACTTTTTACAACTTATACCTTAAGTTTTACGCTTATTCTCAAGCCAGGTATACCATCTATTCCAAATTTGGTAGTACTTGGTTTCGTCTCTCTCCTTCATTTCCATAGACAGCCTATCTATTTCTGCACACTCGTAGATTTTCCTTATTGTCATGTTTTGAAAAGGATGCCATGTTATATGTATCATAAGATAATTTGGACAGTTGCAAAAAAATAAAACGTTTATAAAAGTAAAAATACAATAAACCATACTTAGTGCTTATTTTCCTTATGTGTCCTTGAAGAAAAACCTGTGCCCAAATAATATCTAAATATCTCATACCATTCTTGAAATCACAGAAAAATGTGTTTTAGGTATTGCAAATAACAGTTGCTGCATTTCTATAGTATGTTTCCTGATGGGAAGGTGTTGCCTGTCCTGGATTTAAATAGCCTCTTGGTGCATTTCTAAATGAATTTCATGCATGACCTTTTCTGTCTGAAGGGTCACAGTCTTGATTTAGCTGTGGAAGAATGATTCTCAGAATGGAGTCTGACTTTTCCTTACGGATAAACAATACTGGGAAATGTAGCAAAATAATCATGCCGAACTACTGATTATAGGGAACCAGAGGTGGTTATAAGCTGGGCAACTGTATAAATATTTTAAATAAATAAATAGGAATAGTCATGAGAAACGATTTAGCTTTTCTCTTCTTAAATATAGCGTTAATTTTCTGTTGTTTAATTTAGCTAAGCAATTTGTATTCATTCTTCATTTACTTTCATTTGTCATCTAAGAGACAACACAATTAATGATTTGGATTCCTTGGGTTTTATTTTGCCAGTATATCAGGAGTTTGATCACCTTTTGGAAGAACAGTCACCCATTGAATCATACATTGAATGGCTGGATTCCATGGTGGATAGATGTGTTGTGAAGGTCAGTAAAACACACAAAGGATGAAAGAAGCTAATCACATGGTACATAAGACCTCATAAAACCTCCACATGTGGAGCTCCAAATCCAGTACTGGTTAATTTTTATCTATGAACTGGAGCTGAAGGCAACTTCTTGAAGCAATTTCCAAACTTGAGGATTTTTTTCTCCCTTCAGCTCAGGAGACAATGGGTTGGTGATGTCAACCACCCATTGGCCAAAGTAGTGGTGCAGGTGTATAGAAAGCTTAACATATTGAGTCAGATCACTGGTCCAATCACCTCATTGCTTTTCTATTTTGACAATCAGCAGCTCCTTGGTCTTTCAGAGATCTTTCTCAGTCAGGAGATGATGGAGACCTTTTGCATGCAAATTATGTTTTCTATCAGGATGCTATTCAGCAGGTTCTGACAGGTTCTGGAGAACTGGTAGCAAAAATTTTGAGTAGTTTGGAAAACCGGCAAATACAACCTTTGACTGGCCCCAGAGTGGGGTGGGAATGGAGATTTTGCAATATTCTTTCCCCAGGAGTGGGGAGGGAATGAGGATTTTGCAGTATCCTTTCCCTGGAGTGGGGTGGGAATGGAGATTTTGCAGTATCCTTCCCCTGCCACACCCACCAAGCCATGCCTACAGAACCAGTCATAAAAAAAATTGAATTTCACCACTGGTTTCTACCAATAAACTACAGCTGTCTCTGGTCAGAACTGGAAAGGAACAATAGCTCAGAGTCAGCTGGTATCAGGAACAGGAGTGAGGAGTTTGTAGTAAACTCTTTTTTATTTGAAATATCAATATTGGCATGTATTATGTTTCTTTCTGAAACCCTACATGACTTGGACTGTTTTCATATCCCTAGATCTTTGATATGAGAACTGTAACTGTCCTATAACAATGAAACAAGTTTATAGTTGTCTGTCCTTACCCCATGCTCTAACGTATTAATTTTTTTGATAATAAGAACTTCAACAGAAAATAACATTTTTAAAAATATGTTGAAAACAATGGCACACCTATTATTTATACAACCAATTTCAGCAACTTCTTAGCAAAGAAGTTCAGGGATATAACCAATATATTTTTTATAAGCAAATGGTTTGTTTGCTTTCAGTGCTTGGTGGTTTTGATTTCAAGACTTGCTCTACCAGATCTACTTGCTGTGGGTCACAGTAATTACAGTAAACTTTTGCAACACAGATTTAAGTTGTAAGTGACGAATTGCTTGAGACTATAATGGGAACAGAGAAAGAGCATATTGAGTCAGCAATGATTTGGAAGCTCTAACGTGGCCTATCTTGACTATATATACTTATTTACCTGGAGCTTATCTGTCTTCATGGATTTTGCCTGAATTATTTGATACCACTTGGGATTGGTGGAGTACTGCTTTCACTGTACAAATATACCAGGGCAATCCCAAAATAGAAAACAAAAATGGGGAAAAACTCAGCTGATTTGAACAATAATAAAATAGAAATATGACAATAAAATAGGGATGCGGTGGCTTAGTGCCACATTTTGTCATATTGTCGATCGAAAGGTCAGCAGTTCAGCGGTTCGAATCCCTAGTTGCACGTAACAAGGTGAAATCCCGTTACTTGTCCCAGCTTCTGCCAACCTAGCAGTTCTAAAGCATGTAAAAAATGCAAGTAGAAAAATAGGGACCACCTTTGGTGGGAAGGTAACAGCGTTCCGTGCTCCTTTGGCTTTTAGCCATGCCGGCTACATGACCACGGAGACATCTTCGGATAGTGCTGGCTCTTCGGCTTTGAAACGGAGATGAGCACCGCCCCCTAGAGTCGGGAATGACTAGCACATATGTGCAAGGGAAACCTTTACCTTTACCTTGATTCTTTTCGTTGCATTTGCAAACTTATAAATAATGTTAAATGGGAAGTATTCGCTTTCTTGAAGATGCTATTCTGAAGAGACTGTTTGGAGGCTCTGGTACTGAAGTTTTCAGAAATACTTTGTATTTCATAAGATTATGTCACTTTCAATCACCTCTATGAACCTTTTCCTTTTTTCTTAGTTTCACAAACCATTGCTGTATTTCCTTCTCTCTTTTCAAGTCTTAATTCATTTTCTTTACCATTTACTTCTCTTACGCTCTTCTATAGTCCATCATCATCATCTTCAGATTGGCCTGAATATATTGACCTCTGTTGCTTATCATGTTTTATCAACTTTCATATGACAAAGAAGATATAGATTAGATTACCAGCCTTATACTATTGTGCCAAATGCAACATTCCCTACTAATATTAAGGCTAGTACCAATCAGATTTGACACATTTTGGCCAACAATTGCAATTTTAGCTAAATAGGCTCATGCTATTCTCTGTTAACAAAGATCTCTAATCTTTGAGTCTAGAGACAACATTGCAAGCCAACATACCAGCGGTGGGTTTCAGATATTGTTACCACAGGTTTGCCCCACGCGCTGACCTTCCGCACATGTGCCTGGCCTTCCACGTATGTGCTTTGCTCATGTCCTCGCCTTCCGCAGATGTGCCTGGCCTCGAAAATGTGGCTAAATAGGACAGCATAGAACCAGGGCGGAAGGGCGGGGCTGGCCCACCCGCAATCTCCACTACCGGTTCAGGTGAACCAATCCAAACCGGCTGAATACTACCTCTGCAACATACTACAGTCTGCATCTCTCCAACAAGAATGTAGCATATGCAAAATATTGACATACACTTTGGATGATACCTTGTAAGCACATTTTGGATCACTTGTTTCTTTTTATTGACAGGTAGCTGCAAAAAGACCAGGTTACCTGAAGAAAGTGGCCCCGCAGTTCCTCTTGATGTGGTCCTGTTTTGGCACAAGAGTAATTCGGGATATGACTTTGCATAGTGCCCCTAGCTTCGGTACTTTTTTTTTTTCCCCTGAGATTTCAAGAAGAGAAATTTTGCACCATAGTACCAAAAAGGAAAAGAAAAGAAAAGTGAAGACTTCATATCTTTCCATGTGGACAAGGTCGGGGAGTAGCTGTTTTCAAGGAGCAAATGAGCTCTAGTAGAGTTAAAGGCAGTAATAATGGTGGTGGTAGTTTTGGAGAAGGAAAACATTCTGATTTTTCCCCCCCACAACCCTAATCCTTTATCCAAATCATCACTTTCTATCACAATAGAAAGTGATGGTTTGGATAAAGGGTTAGGGTTGTAGGGGAAAAAAACAAAGTTTTTCTTAAAAACTCAAAAACTATCAGCACCATTATTGGCATATTATGAAAAGATAATAGTTGAAATTAATAATGAGAGTAGTTTGATGATATTTTTGCATTTTAACATTGAATTTCTCCCTACATATTATATAATTATTTGATAAGAGATGATAACTATTAATGTGTAAGGAGAAGTTACAGAGAAACAAGAAAAATCCAGGTAGGCTTGACTGAAAGGCAATCATACTAGAATATTGTCCTCAAGCACATCCAGTTTTGACCGAGTTCAAGTCAGATTGGCTGTTTTTTGCATTTGTTTCAAATCTTTGGGAACTGATACATAACAGAAAGTCTAGATTATCAAATTATTAAATCAGATTGAAAAATACAGCCATTAACTCTGCCTGAAATTGATCATTATTATAAAGGTCATTCTAGACACAGCAATTTTCTAGTCCCCAGGGAAGGGTGCTCTATTTCTTCTGACGCAATCTTCCTAATCTGGTGCCTTGCATAGCTGATAAATTTCAACTGCTGATTAGAAAAGCCAAATCCAGCATATCTGGAAGCAGGCCTTTATAATTAGTATCTGAGTTAAAAACCAAATGTCATCCATCCTCCATCCTGCATGTAGAGGCAGTATGCCATTCTGCTGAGAGAGCCTGTGTGATGTCAGAGCTAAGGTGCTGTACAAACACCATGAAGATGCATCAGCTGATGTTCTGATCTAGGGACCCTTAACAAGCAGGAGGCAGGAACTGATCCTGGCAAAACCTCTTTTATTTACAAAACTGTGAATTATGTTCATTCACAATCAGCAAAGTTTGTCCAAACAGTTTTTCAAAGGAATATTTCTCAACATAACTTATCTCACTTGGCAAGCTGCCATGTAACTTGTTTCCAACTGCAGTACAAGGCAAAACTTGGCACAGAGTCTCTCAGAGTCACAGAATGAACGAATTGTTTCCTGCAAAAGCCCCCTCCCTGTTCGCTCCTCTTTTATTTCCTATGGGAGGGGCCAATCACCTCCAAGATGTGGCTTTATTCCCAAGTCGGCCCTGCTTTCTGAGTTGTTCTTGTCTTCTGGTAGCTCTGCACATGCACATACTGGGAACAGGCTCCAGCTGTTCCTCTGTCTTGCTGCTGTCTAGCTTTCTCTCTGCCTCCGATGCAGAGCCCTCATCCAAGGTTTCCCCAGCCCCCAGGACTGGCCCAAGTTCCACCCCAACCGCCCTGAGTCCTTCGGGAGAAGGGCGGTATAAAAATTTAAATAATAAATAATAAAAATAAAACCTCCTCACTGTCCGACTCTGCTGCCAGCTCCACTAGCTGCCAGTGGGCCACAACACTTGAGTGATTTTGGGCCAGTCCCTCCCTCCAAAGTCATTCTTGTAGGAAAAAACAGAACTGCTGCCTACATCACCATGAGCTCATGATGGATGGTAGGATAGTCATCTAACAAACATAAATAAAATTTAGAAGCTGATCAGCTTGCCAGCTGATTCTGCCAGTTTACCAGTTGGAGGAAGCAGGACACATGCATTCGTTTTCTTCATGTTAGGTTGCTATTAATTTGTCTGTTTTGTATTTTGGCTTTTAAAGGTGCCATTATTCTAAACTGAGCATTCAGTTGTCAGAATCAGCAGTGTGCAAGTGTAATAAATAAATGTGTTTCATCCACTAGAAGGCAACTGATGAGAAGCTGGGGAAGAACAGTTAAGAGATCTGTTTCACACTGCCCAGCGATAAGAGCTGAACCAGCACTATGGAAAGCACCAAACTGAGATTACACAAAGCAGAGTTTCCTTATTATATTTATTATAAAGCAAATTCCTTGATTGCACTAGATTTGCAATTAATTCAGTGGTGTACCCAGTGTGTTTGACAACCGCAATGGTTCTTTTTTATAACATTTCCTTTTATTGCTAACCGCTAGTTTGGTGTAGTGATTAAAGAATGAGGCAAGGAATCAAATAACTCTTGGTTCTAGTATTACCCTAACCAGATAAATAAATGTGGCCTTGTCAGTTCTTTTAGCCCTAGAAATATTGAGTTAGCAAGCCACTTTCAAAAAAGGCTGCCAAGAAATAGCAATAGCTATAGCATTTAGACTTATATACCATTTTTACAGTGCTTTACAGCCCTCTCTAAGTGGTTTACAGAGTCAGCATCTTGCCGCCAACTATTTGGGTCCTCATTTTACCCACCTCAGAAGGATGGAAGGCTGAGTCAACCTTGCAGAGAACTGCAGAGAACAGCTGTCAGAAGTCAAAACTGACTCGAAGACACAGCATTTTTGTCTATCAAACAACTGATTGACAGGCAGGCAGGAGCAGTGCAACTCCACACCCATGAAGTTGTGTCTTTGGTAGCACCTCTCATATTGCCTGCAACCAGAGCTGATCATCCCTCTACCTCCCTTGGGTACCATAGTTTCTTTCTTTCCCTGGGGCTCACAATTAAGTGAGTAATAGCAGGACTATAAACGCCAATGAGTTTTATGCAAATGGCATTCACTTTTTTCCTCACATTATTTTGTCACCAGGATCTTTTCACCTTATTCACCTGATGTTTGATGACTATGTGTTGTACTTGTTAGAATCGCTCCACTGCCAGGAGAGAGCCAATGAACTGATGAGGGCGATGAAAGGTGGCACTGGAATAGGTAAGGTTACATCAAGGCCTTGAAGTTACATCAATCCACCCCAAATGGTTCTACGTTTATCTCTGTTTGTTATTGTTAGAATAGTAGGGGGGAAAAATCTACCAATATAACATCTGCTATTGTGTATGGTACAAATGATAAAAATTGATTAGGCCTGATTAGGCTCACACATTATAATAAGTCATTTGACTGGCTTTGACTTATTTTTTTTTATACGATTCCCCATTATTTGGATTTCTGTACCCTTATGGGTTAATGCTCAATGGTTATGAAGATGCTTTGCAGAGAAAAAGCTATTACATCTTTGTTAGAAACTGGGGAGCTGGGCTAGAAGCACCAGTGGACATTATGGGATAGATGAATGTTTTATAAATCGAAAAGCTGTATACTGTATGAGCTTTCCCTTTAGCATGTCTCTTGTCTAAATCAGGGCAAAGGAAACACTTCCTTTGCAGGCTTGAAGCTTTAGAAACTATTAAATTTATTTCATAGAAAGCTCAGAAAGTTTTGATTCCCAAGTAGAAGAGCGTGGCACCTTCCCTGTGTAATCTCTGAAGAGCAGGGAGGACTCCCATTTCACATCTGCAGCCTTGTTTCAGGCTTGGATCATTCAGTAAAATAAGCATGTGTTTTGGGCACCAAGGGAGAGGGGGCACCACAGAGATTTTTTTGCCCTCCGTCACTATCATCTTTAAATCTTTTACTGCCATACTTGATTTTCAATAAATTTTTATATTTGCATTTTTCCCTTTTGCGAAAGGCATTAAAGGCTAATACGCTGATGTATCATACAGAAGGGGAAAGACCAGAGATGGGTTTCAGCAGGTTCTGACCAGTTCTGGAGAACCAGTAGCAAAAATTTTGAGTAGTTTGGAGAACTGGTAGTAAAACTTCTGACTGGCCCCGCCCCCATTTATTCTCTGCCACCCAAGTCCCAGCTGATCGGGAAGAAATGGGGACTGTGCAGTAACCTTCCCCTGGAGTGGGGTGGGAATGGAGATTTTACAGTATCCTTCCCCTGCCATGCCCAACAAGCCACGCCCACCAAGTCATGCCATGCCCAACAAGCCACGCCCACAGAACCGATAGTAAAAAGTTTTGAAACCCGCCACTGGGAAAGACGTATCTACAGTGGCCACCAAAATTTTCTAGAGACTGCTTTGTACAAAGTTCCCTCTCCCACTTTAGCAAAATAGCAACAAGTCCTTTCCTGAAGAACAGAAAGGTACATTAAAATCGCAGCTGTTTCCAAATTACTCTCAAAAGTAGCTGCTATTGTGCAGTAGCATTACCAGAACATCACAATTCCCACCAGTTTTCTCCAATTTGATGCACTGCAATTGTGTTACATTTAAATTCCTGTTACATCCAGATAGTTTGGCCAGTTAACTTCAGCTGTCTGAACCTAGACTTCTTGTTCTAGATGTTCTCAATGCACGTGGACTGGTTCCACTATATTATTTACTTGTTTTTTACTATGCACTCCGCTAAATTAATTTAGTTCATTTGATTTATGTTTATTTACATGTGTTAATAAATATCATCAGTAATTAATATTCATTCATTAGCTATTAATCAATTAATTAATAATTTATGTCCTACCTTTAGTATTTTTACAAATAACTCAAGATAGCAAACATACCTAATGCTCCTTCCTCCTCAGTGGTAGGAGTCACATTTTTTTACTACTGGTTCTGTGGGTGTGGCTTGGTGGCTGTGGCAGGGGAAGGATACTGCAAAATCTCCATTCCCACCCCACTCCAGGGGAAAGTTACTGCAAAATCCCCATTTCCTCCCAATCAGTTGAGACTCAGGAGGCAAAGAATAGATGGGGGCGGGACCAGTCAGAAGTAGTATTTACCAGTTCTCCGAACTATTCAAAATTTCCGCTACCAGTTCTCCAGAACTGGTCAGAACCTGCTGAATACCTCCTCTGTTCCGCCTCCTTTTCCTCCCCTCCCACAACAACAGTTCTGTGAGGGGGGTTGGGCTGGGAGAGAGAGGGTGACTGGCCCACCAGAAAAGCTTCTCTTGAGGCATGACAGATGTTTGTACTTATGTGCCTTGAGATAAAGTAAAATCTGCTTTAGTAGCTTGCAATATTCATTTACAATTTTATTGAAGAGGTGCTGCATCCTAAGAAAAAAAAAGAATGAATAGAGAAAAAAGAATGCTGGGATATAATTCTCATGTTTATATTTTCTACTCCTTTTTCTCCTGGCTGCAGTTGAAGTACGAGAAGAGATCATAGTGGCAGAACCTGTCCCATCGAGTCCCTCCCCTGTTGCTTTCTCTCCAGCGAAATCTGCCACCTCAGTGGATGTTCCATCCATTCCCTCTCCTATAACCAGTCAGTCCCCAGAGTATGCTGGCTTAGCAACCACCACAGGTTGGTAAAGCTAAGAAGAACTGCTTGTTTATAGACCTTTGAAAGGATAATGTTGACCTAAAACTATGAGGGAGAATGGAGGGAGAAGTTTTCATTACACCCTAAATTTATACAGAATGAGAAATGGAATTCTTTAAGGAAACTATCCAATCATCAATAGCATCAGTGAATTATTAGGCATAGGGCTGCAAAATGTATCTTTATTTTTAAGACCATATCAAATCCTTTGAATAAAACTGGAGGCAGATCAGGGATGGGATTTGGTGACTGAGTTATTAACGAAATTTAGATTCTACCCAATTCTAAGCAACTCTGTATGGCTTACGTTGTCTATAGATTCTCAGTCATCCAGGTCATGGATGTCCCCAAGGTGCTTTTTTAAGAGGCAACTGGACTTTCTGGTTTTTTCTTTGAAGAAGTTTTGCTTCTCATCCAAGAAGCTTTCCATCCAGGAAGAGAAATGTCTTCAAAGAAAAAAACAGAAAATCCAGTTGCCTCTTGAAAAAGCACTTTTGTGACACTGAATCTATCCAATCTGACCAGATGGGCAAAAACCATGGGAAACAGCACTGTCCCTCAAATAACCGGATCTTATGCCAGGAAGAGCTTTATAGGTCATAACCACATTAAATTGCACTCAGAAGCTAATTGACGAGTGCTGCTCTCAGAATAGTGTTGTCACATAAACACACCAAGGCATGCCCAAAACATGCTATGCTGCTACATTCTGGACCAGCTACATCAACCGAATGGTCTTCAAGGATAGTCCCATATAAAGCACAGTATTGTGATCTATCTGTGAGGGGATTAGGTATGAGTGATCATTTGGAGAGCCTCCTGATCAAGAAATGGGTACAACTTTCAAGGGCTTTCTTGGCTACAATGGCCACCTATTCTTATTGAGTTATTGAGGTAAAATGACCCCCAAGATTGTGCACCAGTCATCCAAGACTAAAGAGCAAAAATTCTGGGGGAAACAAAAATCCATAGCCACTCAGAATAGGATTGAGTGTGAATTTGTTCCTCCCCATCCAGATTCACACAGCCTCCAGACACCAGAACAGGACATTGACAGTGTCACTTGGCTGACCCTAGATGAGATTACAGTTGAGTGTAATCTGTATATTGATGATCATTGAATTCTGAACCAGTTGATGGTTGGCCCCAGAGGTTTCTTGTAAATGTTAAACCAGGAGGGAAGAATGCATCAAGTCCTGAGGCACCTCATAAGTGAGGACCAAGGATGTGACCTCTCCCACCACTACCACTAGCTAGATTATTATTAACTAGACTAGCAGCTAGCAAAGGAGGAAAAACATTGCCTGCAACCTGTTCAAAGGATACCATGGTCAAAAGGCTGCTGAGAGATCAAGAAACATACAGATGAACACACCCCTGACATCCCAGCTTTGAATTCTTGCAGCCCAAGTACCATAACCCAACTCTTTTTTTTTTTTTTTTGTTTACATTTATACCCCGCCCTTCTCCGAAGACTCAGGGCGGCTTACAATGTATAGGGCAATAGTCTCATTCTATTTGTATATATTTACAAAGTCAACTTATTGCCCCCCCAACAATCTGGGTCCTCATTTTACCTACCTTATAAAGGATGGAAGGCTGAGTCAACCTTGGGCCCGGCTCGAACCTGCAGTAATTGCAGGCTTTGTGTTCTTAATAACAGGCCTTACCAGGCAGAGCTAAACCGGCCCTCTTAAACTCTTAAAGAATATACTGATGTTTTTGCTTGGACTTATAATTATCTAATACTTGGACCCTCACAAAAGATAGGAAAACTGGACTTACACATGAAGAGAAAGATTTGTGATTTTAATGAATGCGAGTGGCCCAACCTGCTCTTCGTACAGTGCTTCTCTTCCATCCAGTTTTTACAAAAGAATTATTTCCAAGAATCTTAAAAGAAAACCAGATGTATTTCTGAGATAAGCGCAGAAAAAAAGAATAGAATGGAAGGAAATAAGATGGAAACAAATTCCCATCACTGGTATTCTGTTGTTCTAGCCCCATCCCCATCCTTGCCCATTTTGGTTAGTCTTTTCTACAGATTTTCCAGTGTACAATGTTCTTTTTATTTATCATTTATTAAATTTATTGGCTGCCTATCTTATCGCAGGGTAAGATGCAATTTCTGAGTTGCAGCAATCAGAATTTCTTTCCATGAGGTAATGAAAATGATCTTAGAAAGTAAATACCACATGCAAATACCTACAATAGAGTCCTGATTACCACTTTTACTAAAGAAAAAGGTTTGGGAAGACTGTTTGGAATGAGTATATTAATTAATTATGTAATAATGTGAGGAAGGTGGGAGGGTAAATACTTCTAGCCCTTGCCATTTTTTTACTCCTGTGCTACCATGCCTATTCAGACATCTTCTGGGAACAATTTGCAAGTGTAAACCTCTCTGGAATCTGATAGGAGACAAAACTAACTATTGCAAGGGAGAGCTACATTTGCAATCATCTCTTCCTCAGTCTGACCCCAGTTGCACTCTTAATACGGAATCGTTTAAAGCAGGAGTGTCCAATCCTGACAATTTCAGACCTCCTCCTCCTCCTCCTCCTCCTCCTCCTCCTCCTCCTCCTCCTCCTCCTCCACTCCCACCACCAGGAACCTACAGGATCTACAGAGCAAATTTGCATTTGATTTTAGCGGAGATTATAAAGTATTTCGAAGCTAACTGACTCTTTCTGCTTTACGTAGGGGCCATGCAGTCCTATACATGGTCTCTCACGTATACTGTAACCACAGCTGCTGGATCACCTGCTGAAAACTCTCAACCGCTGCCTTGTATGAGAAGTCCTCATGTTCCTCATTCATCTGTGACACACAGGATACCTGTTTATCACCACAGAGAAGATCATGGGTAGGTTAATACTTTTGGCAGAGGAAAGGGGTAATCATTAGTATCAAACACGCATCCTTAGCATTGTCCCTTTGAACTATTTTTTTTTATTTATATCCCACCATTATTTTTTTGTTCAAATAGTTCAAGGCGGCATCCCCAAAACCCCTTCCTCCTCCTTTTTTCCACACAACAACCTTGTAAGGTGGGCTGGGATGAGAGAGAGAGAGAGAGTGGCTTAAAGTCATCCAGCTGGCTTTCATGGTTAAAGTGGGACCTGAACTCACAATAACTGGTTTTGTAGCCTTTTACCACTAGACCAAACTAGCTTCTCCAATTAGCCTCAGTTTGGAGAAGAGATTTTTGTATGAAAGACAGTTCCAAGATTCCTCTGTGTTTTTCCAGGTACACAGGAAGTTACAACTATGGTACTTATGGAAACCAGCACTCCCACCCGATGCAGAGCCAGTATCCATCTTTACCACACGACAGCACTATTTCTGCACCCCTCCATTACTCAGCTTATCACAGAAACTCTTCACAGGTCAGTATCCATCCCTCCACATCAATCTCCTAGCTCATTACATTAAATTAGTGCCCTGCCCCAACCTTTTGGGCACCAGGGACCAGTTCCATGGAGAGGGGTTTTTCTGCGGACCAGAGGGGGCGTAGTTTCGTGGGCTGTCTGCATCCCGCGGATCGGGCTTCTCTTTTTTTTTTAATTTGAATTTATATCCCGCCTTTCTCCGAAGACTCAGGGCGGCTTACATTATATAAGGCAATAGTCTCATCCATTTGTATATTATATACAAAGTCAACTTGTATTGCCCCCCCAACAATCTGGGTCCTCATTTTACCTACCTTATAAAAGATGGAAGGCTGAGTCAACCTTGGGCCTGGTGGGACTCGAACCTGCAGTAATTGTAATTGCAGGCAGCTGTGTTAATAACAGACTGCATTAGCCTGTTGAGCCAGTTATTGAGTTATTGAGGTAAGATGACATTTTCTGGCATGCTGCGGACCAATGCTGGTTCATGGACCAGGCATTGGGGACCCTGGGTTAAATGAAACATCCATCACAGGGTAACCCCAAGAAGTGATTTCAAAAAAACCAGGGTGGTAGCTGTGGCCACAAGATCAAACTCTGACCCTTTTCACATGTGCCCATTCAGTGTTTGATTATTCATTTGCTTTTAAGTTTGTTAATTGGTAAGAAAATTGATGAAGTTCTGATGAATGCAGGCTATATTCTTATAATATTTATGAACAGTAAACAATTAAACTTTTAAAGAGGAACTTCCAAGGGCCTCCAGGTTTGGTGTGCCTATTTAATTTTCCACAGTAGTTTACTGCTTTTGAGCAGAATAAAATAATATGTGTGAACAAAACATGATTTTCTTTTCTTTCAATGGAACATGGATGGGAGAATTCCCAGGTTCAGAGCACTTGCATCCTTCACCTTGTTGAAGTTATTTGCATCCCATGTGCTGGTCATGTTTCCTGGGGACAAAATGTGCAACTTGCAACAAAGCATCTCTGAGACTTTATACTAATGTTTGAGTGGCATTAACCCTAAAATTAAAATTGTCTTTGCTTGTTTCCCTTTGGGCAAACCTACTTCTCCTGGTGGATTTACCCCAGACCTGCCTCCATGATTGAATTAGGAGCCTTGTAAAAATCTAACAGGAAAAAATCTTACTTGGCTTGATAATGAGCAATACTTCTTCACCTGTTATTTTCAGCCTGAAAACCACAGAAAAAGATCAAGTGCCAAGCCTAACACACAGGGAGGAAAAGATATAAGGAAGTTGACTAAATAACCCATGTACATTCAAGTTGTAAAGATAAACAAGGAGTTTGTCTTTGCATCCAGAGATCATTTAAAGCTATGCTATGCTGAAATTCATTTAGTTTCAGCTTAGATTATTGCATAAACCCAGCTGTAATGATTTGAGTTGTGACATAGGTGGTCAACCTATGGCTCCAAGATTACATTCAGCTCTTAAAATCTTTTATGTGGCCCCTTCTAGTACAATTATTAAAATTGATAACATTTTATTTATTTATTTAAAACATTTATATGTCCACCTATCTTATAACCAACTCTGAGCGGCTCCCAATCAAAAGTTAAAACAGAATAAAATCCATAATAAAATCATAAAACTAAGCAAAACACTAAATACAAAAACCAGGTGCCAAGCCAAACTTCTGATATGACTATGAAATGTAGTCTCATTTTATTCTAGTGCTGGGAGAAAAAGCCAGGTTTTCAAAGCTTTAGAGAAGGCTGGGAGGGTAGAGGCCTGCTGAGCTTCAGGGCGGTTGTTCCATAGGGTACTGACTTACTCACACCTCCTATTCAAAGAGCAGGTGGCAGCCATAGCTAGAGGGTCTTTGCACAGATTCATCTAGTGTACCAATTGTGTGCTTTTCTGGATGGGGAACAGTGGTCGGTTGCTACCGGTTCGGTCCGGATCTTGCGAACCGGTAGTAACGGCAGTGGAAGCTCCGCCCACCTGCCCAGACGTCATCACAGACGCTCTGCGTGTGCATTGCGAACTGGTAGCAAAGGTAAGTGGAACCCACCCCTGATGGGGAAGCCTTGATTCTTGTGACTCTTGCCTTGGTCACCTCCTATTTGCATTACTGCAAAGTGCTCTAAATGAGCTGCATTTAAAGACCACTGGCAAACTTCAATTGGTCTAGGATGCAGCAGTGTGCAAAGTAATGGGGGGGGGGAGGAGCTAGGTTTGGCCTTGTAACACCTCTGTTGCAAAGGCTTCATTGGCTTCCAGGAGCAACTCAAGGTGCTGATCATTACCTTTAAGCACTTTAAACATGATCACCTATTCCTAAGAACATCTTTCAGGTCAGATAGGATAAGCATGCCCTTTTCCCTAAATATTGCCAACTGATGACAGCTAGAAGTGTATCTTTTTTGTCATGGTTTCATACCTTCAAGAGGTAGAAAAACACATAAATATTCTTTATTTAGGTTAACACTGTTAAAACAAATAAATAAAAACCACTTTTCTTCAGACTAAAACACTCTTTTACCTGCCCACTTTGATCTTCGTTCTTCCATAAGTAGTTAAAGTTTTCTATCTCCAGTAGAAAAATGTCCCTCTTGGAGCTACTCCAAGTCTCAGTACAATATTTATATTGAGGGGTGGGCCAATCCCAGTGGGATGAAACGGTTCCTCAAATAGCCTAGACCAGGGGTGTCCAAAGTTTTTTGAGTGAGGGCCAAATACAGAAAAATAAGCAAAGGCCCGGGCCACCGGGGGGGGGGGACTGAAATTTTTTTGTACCAGTTCTTTGGGCGTGGCTTATTTTGGGGTGTGGCTTGGTGGTCATGTGACTGGTGGGCGTGGCTAACTGCTCATGTGACTGAGTGGATGTGGCTATGGGCATAGAAACTACTCAGAGGGCTAAAAAAAGTAATTTTTGACCAGTCCTCACACTTATGACCATCCTCACATTTATGCCCATTGCAGCATTTTTAACAACCATATCACTCATTTCACAACTGCTTCTCTTAACCACGGTTACAAGATAGGGTGCAAAATGTAAAGATAGTTGTAGGTGTGAGGACCAGTCAAAAGTGTGAGAACCTGTCAGAAATCACTTTTTTCAGCCGTCTGGGTAGTCCCTATGCACAGTTTAGGCTTAAGTATACTATATGTGTGTGAGTTATATATATGTGCATGTGTATCTCTATGTTTGTGTACGTGTGTGTTTGTGTTATGTTGATTTTTAATGTAATATTTTTAAATATAATTATTCAGAAAGGCATGCGGCTGGACAACAAACAGTATATAAGCCTAATAAATTCATGTGTGGCCCGGGCCACACACAAGAGGTGACATATTGACACATGATTACTGTGTGTATTTCTAACTCACCTATAATGTGAAGAACATTGCTCTCAGTGGGAGCAGTGATGCTGTCCTTTGGATTGAAGGCGAACTCGGCCTCGGGATGCTCCGGGGACAGAAACGCCGCAAAAGAGCGATGGCTCAGCTGCCCCCAAGGGGAAGGGAGGACCCTGGAGAAGAGCCCGACGCTTCGCCGCAGCCACGCACCTGATCGGCCTCCCAAGGAGCTACAGCCGAGGTGCCCGTCAACGAGCTCAGCTCCCACAGCCAGCCCGGCCTCGCATTAGCCAGGGCCCCTTTCCAGTGGCTGGCGGGCAGCGGGGGCGTGCGGGGCGCGGCCGGGGCCTCCAAAAGCAGTAGGGCCGCCCGGGCCTCGAGTCCGCGGCGGGCGTCCTCCGGCCCTTGAAGCAGCAGCGGGGGCGGCAGCCTCCCGCGGCCCTTCGACTCTAGGCGGAGAGCAGGCGGCAGTCAGTGGCTCCCAGGCGGCGATCCCCTCAGCCTCTTCCCCCCACTCCCCACTTCCTGCCTGATTCACCAGCCCTGGGCCGCCTCCCGCCTGGCCCAGCCTCCGAGCGGGACTTGGCCGGAACCACCAGCGGCTCTCCGTCCGCCTCCCGCCACCTCTTCCTCCCGGGCGGCCGAGGGGCACCGCCTTGCTTCAGTCCGCGCTCCGGGGGGACGGGGCGGCGGCTGGAGCAGCGCCTGTGCCTATCCCGCGTGCCGCTGCCCCCCGCCGCCGCCCCGGCGGATCCCGCCGCCGAAATTCATCCTCAGAGTCGCCTATTTTGGCGGCGCAGCTACGCAGGCGCCACCTTTCCATCGCTGCACGAGCTCCCCCTACTGCTCGGCGGCTGAACTGCCCCAACCCTCTTTGCAACAGCCCCGCGCCGGGACGGAAGAATCACGTACAGAAACAGGATTTATTTATTTTCAGAATTTGCTGCGGGCCAATAAAAACTGAACCGCGGGCCGCAGTTGGCCCGCGGGCCGTAGTTTGGACACCCCTGGCCTAGACGCATGCCACAAAGGGCTTCAAATGTGATTACCAACTCCTTGAATTGCACTCGGAAGCAGACTAGCACCCAGTGCAGCTCATGAAGTAGTGATGTTACATGGACCATTCTTGAGGCTCCAAGAACTGCCTGTGCCTTCACACTCTGCACCAGCTGTAGCTTCTGAATGCTGTTCAAAGTTAGCTCCGCATAGAGTACATTTTGGTAGTCCAGCTGTGAGGTGATTAGGGCCTGAATGACTACATGCAAGGATTCCTGATCCAGGAAAGACCACAACTTCCACACAACCTGAAGTTGCACAAAGAGGCTCTCCTAACTGCGACTGCCACCAGCTTTTCGAGCAGGAGAACCCCCAATTTGCGGACTGGAGCCATCTGGGGTAGTGTGACCACATCCAGAATTAAAGATGCCAAAGTCCCAGATCTCGGGGCTCCATGCACCTAGGCTCCCACAGCCTCCAGGCATGAGAGAGGGCAGTAACAGGACAGTAGAGGACTGTATCCTGAGCTAGAGCAGGATTTTTTAATCCTATTATTATTATATTTACACAAAATGACAGTATACACAGCAAACTATTCAACTATGCTGAATTTCGTATCACAGATCACTAGTCAATCCTTATGATTTATATTGATATATTGACCATCAATTGTGTTGTAAATGTTGTATCTTGATGAACGTATCTTTTCTTTTATGTACACTGAGAGCATATGCACCAAGACAAATTCCTTGTGTGTCCAATCACACTTGGCCAATAAAAATTCTATTCTATTCTATTCTATTCTAGTCGAACACTTCCCAAGCGTTTAGGACTACGTGATGTATCGGCAAATTATGCGAGCAGATCCCAGTATACCTATTATTATTATTATTATTATTATTATTATTATTATTATTATTATTATTATTATTATTATTATTATTATTGCAGCAAATGTATCTAATATTCCTTCCTATGGCTATTTTTTTTTGTCACAACAGTATACGTAAACATCGACATAAAACAACACATCATAAAAGAAAAACATATGTATAAATAAAAGTATGCAATAACTATATTAATTTGATATAATGAAAGGGAAGAATAGGACAGGAACGGTAGGCACTTTTGTGCTCTTATGCACGCCCCTTATAGTCCTCTTAGGAATGGGGTGAGGTCAATAGTAGACAGTTTTTGGTTGAAGTTTTTGGGATTTTGAGTAGAGACTATAGAGTCAGGTAGTGAGTTCCAAGCATTAACAACTCTGTTACAGAAGTCATATTTTCTGTAATCAAGTTTGAAGCGGTTGACATTAAGTTTGAATCTATTGTTTGCTCTTGTATTATTGCAATTGAAGCTGAAGTAGTCTTTTACAGGAAGGATATTGCAATAGATAATTATGTGTGTTAAACACAGGTCATGTCGGAGTCGGCGGAGTTCTAAGTTTTCTAATCCCAGGATTTCAAGTCTGGTGGTATAAGGTCTTTTGTTGTTTTCAGGGGAGTGGAGAACTCTTCTTGTAAAATATTTCTGGACGCGTTTGATTGTATTAATGTCAGAGATGTGATATGGGTTCCAGACAGGTAAGCTGTATTCAAGAATAGGTCTGGCAAATGTTTTATATGCTCTGGTTAGTAGTGTAGTGTTTTTGGAAAAGAAGTTGCGTAAAATTAGGTTTACAACTCTTAGAGCCTTTTTTGCTATGTAGTTGCAGTGGGCTTTGGCACTTAGGTCATTTGATATGAAAACTCCAAGGTCTTTAACAGGGTGGGGGTCATCTGTAAGGTAATGTCCATCAAGCTTGTACCTATTGTTGGGGTTCTTTTTTCCAATATGTAAGACTGAGCATTTGCTGGTTGAGATTTGGAGTTACCAAGTTTTAGACGAATCGGATACAAAGTCAAGGTCTTTTTGAAGGGTAGAAGTATTATTAGTGGTGTTAAATAGTTTGACATCGTCAGCAAAGAGAACACAATGACTTGAGATAAGGTCACAGAGATCATTTATGTATAGTATGAAGAGCGTTGGTCCAAGAACGCTGCCTTGGGGAACGCCACTTTTGACAGGAACAGGATTTGATAGAGTGTTGCCAATTTTGACCACTTGTTGTCTGTTTGACAGGAAGGCATTTATCCAATTGTGAAGAGGTCCTGAAATGCCGTAGGATTTTAGTTTTAGGAGAAGTTTATCATGCACTACTGAGTCAAAAGCTTTGCAGAAGTCTATGTAAATTGCATCTATTGCTTTTCCTTGATCAATGTTAGTAGTCCATATGTTTTTGCAGTGGAGAAGTTGTAAGTTACATGATAACTTTTTTCTGAAATTTTTTCTCCACAACAATTCTGTGAGGTGAATTGGGCTGAGAGTGAATGACCCAAAGTCATCCAGTCAATTTTCATGCCTGAGGCAGGACTAGAACTCACAATCTTCTGCTTTCTAGCCTGCTGCCTTAACCACTAGACCAATATCGTTGTCTTCTGAAATAACCAATAAATTTGGTTTCAGTCTGAATTTCAATAATCCCATGATATTGTACATTAAATGAAAGATGGAGAAGCATTTGACATGGAAAACAAGAATTGTAATATTATATATAAAACCATCAATTTTTAAAAAATCTGTATCACGCCTTGATTTTACAACATTCATTCCATACCTAATGTGCATTTTTAAAAGACCAGTAAAACATATTATAACTCTGTAAGGCTAAATATTTGAAAGCAATATTTTTGCTTTATATCAGATTTTCTAAAATATGAACAAAACTCTTATCATGTTAAGAGTTGCATTCATAAGGAAAATATTTTTGCTTTGAAGAGAGACATCTTTTATTCTGCATAATCAACCAGGAACTGAAGGATAAGAAGAAAGATAGTATTCTTCAGCCTGATCTTCAAGAACCCAATCTTGATTGGGAGGAAGAGAACTTAAAATAGCATTTTCTAAGATAATAATGGGAAAGAACTAGAGCTCATTTCAAATATGGGGGAGAAAGGGCCTTAACAATAATAAGCTTAAAGTCACCCCAACTTAAAGGGGCCAGTGTCTCTTGTCAAGGTTCAACAGAATAGGGATGGCAAGTGAGTTGACCCAGAAAATGGTAATTTCCTGTCAAGAGCTCTCCAACAAATGTCGCCTTTATACCACGCAAAGATCAGTAGGCCCCAGTGTTTTGAGATCAGTGTGCTTAAGCACTCTTCATTAAACCGGATGCGGAGTGTGAAAGGTGATTCAGGCTTCTTGGGCAGGCATCCGCGCAGATGGTGAAGCCTTGGACACTCCAACAAGGCTGAATAGATGCTTCACTGGTGGAGTTAATAGGCAGGCAGGGTCCAAGGCGGATTTTAAAAATATTGTTTCTCAATAGTCTCTTCACTGGAAGGGAAAAAAGAGTCCCTGACTCATTTGCAATTAGCTGACCTACCCGTACAAATCTTTCCATGCTGGGGCTTCAGCCATCACAGATTTTATTGTAAAAAATACTACATATTTGCAATGCCATATTATTTTCCAGCAATTATTCTTTCTTATATTCATGACACATTCATAAACGCAGCTGCATCAACAGGGGGAGTGACAGGGCTGGCTATACAGAGAAACAACTCATTGTGTCCCTATTCCCCTTGTTTTTACAGTTGTTTATTAGCCCTTTCTTTTTGCCTGGGCTTGCTTGCCTCAGAATGTTAATAAAATGAGGAATGGTGGATCATCGAATCTATAGCCATGTTTAAGGAGACTCTTTTCTTGTCTGTCAATCTGCACTGCCAATGAGAAGAAAGAGTTTTATCCGACCAAGTTTCAGTAGTGGCAACTATATCATATCTGCCTTCATATACTAATACTTCAAGTTCACCCTGTTTGCTCCCTAAACTTTGAGGGTTTATAAACATTTGAGTCCTTTATGTGTCTTTGGTATGTTTCTTATATCTTCTACTTTGTAACTGGGATTTCCATACTTTCCATCACTCTACTTCATTGTGTTTTTCTTTTTTTATTTCTTCTTTCTCTTTACTGCCTACCTCCTTATGTGATTGATTATCTAGTGGTTTTTACTTGGCATTAGGTTCTAAAGGACATGAAGATTGGCCCTCCTCCCCCCTCAATTTTAATTTAAAGCTCTTTTGATAAGATGAGCCAGTCATTTTCCAAATGTATTATTTTCAGTTCTTGTGAGATGCAGTCCATCCCTTGCCAGTAGCCCTTCAACTCAGGGGTCAAAGTGGGCCGGCTCAGCATTGTAGCTCTCTGCGGGCCAGCGGGGGTGGGGAGGTGGAAGTGTGGTGGGGAGAGACCGGAAGGACACCTCCTGCAGCCAAAATGGGGGGCCCTTGCAGCCTGTTTTTGGCCAGCAGAGTCCTGTAGCAGGCTGTGGAGACCAAAAACAGTGGCCTGTTTTGGCCAGAGAGGCACTGCAGGCCGATCCTTTGATATTTCCAGGCTGGCCCTGCAAACCAGATTTAAGTACTGGGTAATGCAGACCATGGTTTAGGAAGCCGTGGTCTTGCCCCAGTATTATGCATTGTTTCATGCCTCAGTGAACGATACAAGAAATTATTTATTTATTTATTTAGATTGAGAAGTTTATATACATTAAAAGCCAAATCTAAAGAAAAAATAGAAAAGACAGAAAAGAAGAAAAGGGCGCTGTAAAAAAGACAAAGTTCTGAAATATGACTTCTTCTCTTCAACAAACACAATCTTATAATCCTCCCTCTTATATGTCATACAAGCCCTCACTTTTTACATGGATTTTTTAAATCCTTAACCCATGAATTACCGTATATACTCGAGTATAAGCCGAGTTTTTCAGCACGTTTTTTGTGCTGAAAAACGTCCCCTCGGCTTATACTCGAGTATATACGGCTTATACTCGAGTTTTTTTTTTCTTCTTTTTTTCACATTATACCGGATGGCGCAAACTTGGCGGGCTTTTGCATTAGCGCGGGGAAGCCCTGCCGGTGCAGTGAGAGGGCGGGGCGGGGGAGCCGCCAGCCTTCTCGGCTGAGGGAGGGAGGGTTTCCCCGACCGGTAGCTGCCTCATTTCCCACCCTCGGCTTATACTCGAGTCCCCAGTTTACCCCAGTTTTTTGGGGTAAAATTGGGGACCTCGGCTTATACTCGGATCGGCTTATATTCGAGTATATACGGTATATCATTTTTTTTCTTCTTTCAGCAAAAAAATCCATATAAGGTTTCTATCTAGAAATGACTCATCAAATATTCATATGTCTGATTGAAAATGGTCCTTTTTCAAAACTAGGCCTTTTTCCGTCTCAAATAAAAATATGGTTTTCAAGTGAGGAGATACAGGTTTCAGGTAGGCCTGAAATCTGGAACAAAAAGGGTCTGGAGCAAAGGTGGAAACTGTGAATGAAAAAACTTCTTTTACATCAAGGCTTTTATTCCCATACAATAGAATTTACAGCTTCCTCCAATTTGCTTGATTTTTCACCTTACTTTAGTTACAATATCAGGAACTTTTCACTTAGGAATTCATTAAAACATTCAAGATAACTAGGTGTGCCTAAATGTTTGCACACAATTGTATGATGTATGATAATTCGTGATACAATGAGAGAAATGTTTGTTTTATATTAATTGCAATAGCAAACCTTTATTATTTATCTTGTGCTTGCTGATTTGATGGAGAAGGGATAGATTTATTGTATACTGGGTTAAAATTCCTAGACCCACTTTGTTTTTTCTTGGACAATCACAGATTTTTGTAATTCTGTATTTTCACCATAAAAAGTTAAGGAGACAGTTCTCTCAAAATGTGCATTTTATTTATTTCTTTTCTGGGGGGCGGGGTGGGGGGCAAGGCAGAGGAATCTGGACTGCAAATGCATGAAAAATGTTTTGACAATATACTTCCGTGTCTTTAGTACCCTTTCAATAGCCCGTCTTCACGGATGGAGCCATGCTTGATGAGCAGCACCCCAAGATTGCATCCATCTCCAGTTACACCTCGCTGGCCAGAGATGCCCTCGGCAAACCCTTGTTATACAAGTCCACCAATGCATTCCACAAGATATGGAAATTCCAGTGACATGTACACCCCGTTAACCACACGGAGAAATTCTGAATATGAGCACATGCAACACTTTCCTGGCTTTGCCTACATCAATGGGGAAGCAACCACAGGATGGGCAAAATAAACACGACTGGTAATATCAATCCTACATATTTAATAAAAAAAAACACAGACAAAAAAAGTCTATGCCTTTTAGTAGAGTAACGGAAGTCTTATGTGGACATTGGTAATGACTATGAAGACGGGAAATCTCTTGGGCACGTGACTATAAGCATGGCATGCTCTACTGCTCTAGTGCAATGGTTCCTCCAAGCAAGCAAGGTTTTAGTGCTGCTATTAGTATTATGTAAGCCAAGGTGTGTCTTTCATTTTGTGTCTTTCTCCACATGCTAAAATCTGCCCTAATAGATGTCATCTCAACTATCACTGAATGTTCTCCATCTGCTTTGCTTGTTCGTAAACCTACAATTGCAGTAGAATTTATCAGCATCAGACAGGCCTATGTTCCTACGTACACCATAGAAGCATAATGGACTTTAAAATCATCCAGTCTGGTCATAAAAAAAATACAAGTCTTGATTTAATAATCTACATTACACTAAGCTACCATAAAAAGAATCCTCTCATTTTCCTGTCTTGATTCCATTTTTTTTTTTGTTCTTTGTTAAAACTGTGTGGAGATAGTTCCTCCCTCAAAAGCTATTAATATGATTTAAAAAATGTCTAGACCCTCTAGATACCCTGTTTCACCGAAAATAAGACATCCCCTGATAATAAGCCCAATCAGCCTTTTGAGTGCATGTGCTAAAATAAGCCCCCCCAAAAAAATAAGCCCTCCCCAAAAATATTTAAACGCATGCACAGCCGGTCCCTACCATTTCCCTTGGTTAGGGTTAGGGAGAAAGAGCTGGAAATCATGTAAGATGGCAAGAGGAGCCCCGTCTTGCTCCACGTGCCCTAAAATAATAAGACCTCCCCGAAAATAAGGCCAAGTGCTTATTTTGGGGTTCAAAAAAATATAAGACAGGGTCTTATTTTCGGGGAAACACGGTAGATATGGGAGAACTTACAGTGAGGATGGCATGCTTTCTTTTTCAGCGCATGGCTTAGCATTTTTATCATTACCAACCTATACAATTTAACAGCTAGAAGTGTTGACTGAGAAGCACCCAGTTTTCCTATGGGCCAGAAACAAGCCCACAGTTAAAACCAGATTGCTTCCATTTTTTCTATTTAAAAAAAAATAGATAACATTTTAAAGTGTACTACAGGCAGGCAAGAGAAATGCTTTCTCCCTAAGTAAATATTCATTTCCCATTTCATATGTTTGTTCCATATGCTTGTTTTAGCTTCTCGGTGGTAGGTAGGCAGTCCCCATTTAGAAAAGCAGATTGGGAGGGAGCATAATCAAGAGAAAATGGAAAATATCTCCTTCCTTTTCCGCACTGCTCTTCTTAGTTTCTCCTGCAGCATCGAAGTGTCACATGTCATGCAAGTAATGGCATCATGCAACAGAGCCTGTAATGCAGTGATTGGCTTACATATCTGAGATTTGTAAAGATATTTGACATGCAGTGTTTGATTAGCATCCATATTTTCTCACTCAGACTTTGTAAATGATCTTTAAGGAAAACATATTGGAATGAGCAAATTTTTACTAAAGGAAAATGAAATAAGTTTTTTTGCCTCTCTTTGAAAACCTTCACTTGCTTTTTCCAGAGTTGTTACTGTTGCCCTGAGTTTCTAATGATATTTGAGGCTTTTTAAAGCAGCACGTTAGTTGTGTTTAGGTGAATTTCACTTGTATCTTTATATCATGGTGCACTTTCCTATTGATCAAATAAGTGTCACCTTAAAAAAAAAGATGTGTAGCATTGAATGATCACTGCCTTAAATTACTGTGTTTTATACTATGTTATCAGTATTTATATCACTCTATGGTTATTAAAGGTAATGCATCCTTAATTACAAGAGATGCTGCCCCATTTCCACAGAACATTACTGTATATGTGAAAGAGAAGGAGTGTATTATAAAGACCATGTAGGAAAAAACATCCACTCCAACTGAGCAGCTCACATATATGGATGTGTAACATCAGCCTTAGTAAAATCCTTCCTTCCATAACTTCACATTGCTTTCCATCTGACCCCAGGCACATCTCTAGGTCTTTTTCCCCCTGAAGTTGCTGGGAAACCAATATAGTGATCTAGGGAAATGGTATACTATCTGGGGAATTCTGGGAGTTGAAGTCCATACATATTAGGAGTTGACACGATGGAGAAACACTGATCTAAAGGATAGCTAGTAGTTGGATAGTCCATTGGGATGCGTGGAAGAGCCCTAAATAGTATCTATCAAAGTCTTGATGTTGGACATTAAGTCTGTGGAAATTAGCACAAAAGCATCCAAGAAGAGGGCTATTTGTACTCCTATGGGACAACTGCTATGATAAGAACCTTATGAGAGCAAAAAGAAAGCAATTGCTCTGTGTGAGACTTATCATAAAAGATGACAACCAATTTATAAAGCCTGGTCCTGGGCTCCTTTGCTAAGACAATTCCTTACATTTATACAAATTTCAAAGTTGTGCCTTTTTAAACCTATTCTGTGTTATGTAAAGTAAGGAGAAATTGTATTTTTGAGCCTTATTTTTCATTGGTAATTTTGGTCAAATTCATAGTTCTTTGTGAATTTTTTTGTAGAAGAACTATTAACATAGGATGTTATGCTTCTGTATTATATAAAAAGCACCTAGTAATTATGGTGGACTTATTACCCTATGGGTAAGATATTACAAGAAAATCTGGCATCAGGCATTTTAATAATTGTTTTGTAAATAAAATATTTGATAGCACTCAACTGTGGTGATAACTGTTTATGGTTAAAATGGAATTGTGTTATTTGTACAGTTATCCAATATATATGTATATATATATATAAAGACTTTTCACACTTAAATAAAAGTGGAACCAATATTATCTTAATTAACTTGAAATATTTTCAGATCAAGACAGGCAACCAAGAATGGTGGTTCATATATATTACACTTCTAAATGTGTCTGAAAGATTATCTACTGTATCCTACACAAAATAAAATAAGTTTGGAACCAAAGTTAAAGAAGAACTTTCCTGCTCTCTGTTCTGCAAAGTATCTCTAGAGAGTTGATGGCTTGTTCATAGGAATGATTCCTCAACTGGTATAAGAGGAATTTTCTGAAACAAGATAGATTATATAAGGTCATATGCTCATCCCTCCTTTTCAAGACATCTGTTCCCCTCCACAAAAAAGTTGGGAGAGATGTTTTCTGATCCTGAATAATAACGTGTAGTTTGTAGAGACTTCCCCCAAATCTCCAATGATTTTCAGGATTTTTTTTTAGATAGCTACAGAAAGAAGGAAAGATTAATAGGCTGCTTATTCTTAACTATAATTATGTAAGCCGTTCCTGCAGCCATAGCCCATCAGAAATCTTCTGTAATTCAACATTTTTAAAGGAAGTGGGCTCTTCCTATGCTTGTTCCTGAATGCTATTTCTCACTGTCCTCCCAATGTTTTAATGATCACTTAGTAATAAATTAGAGAGCCAGTTTTGTGCAATGGTTAAAGCAGGGCTGTCAAACTCTTGGCCCACAGGCCAGATGTGTCATGCACTGGCCATGCCCACACACAGTTTAGCGAAGGAAGGGAAAGTCCCAATATATCACATGATGTTGTTGTGACAACATGAGTTTGACACCCCAAGGCATCAGACTAGAAACCAAGAGATTGTGAGTTTTAGACCTGCCTTAGGCATGAAAGCCTGCTGGATGATCTTGGGCTCTCTCAGACCCAGAAAGTAAACAATGGCAAACCATTTCTGAAAATCTTGTCCAGGCAATCATCACGAGTCAACACTGACTTTAAGAGGCTTTTTTAAAAAACCCAGTTAATAATCAATTTAAAGAAAAAAGTTATTGAAGAAGGCTTTTGAACAGGGAACAATGGCATCCCTATTTGATAAGCAGCATTTTTTTAAAAAAAATCTTTTGTATTCCATCCTTTGTGTCATTTGCTTTTGAGTTGAACAGATTTCACTGTCAAAAATATGTTCAGTTCTGGGACTCTTGAGAGATTATAACACTTTGTTATGAAGGAAGTCACCTTCAATACATATTGGTGACTGTTCATAATTGCCTTCTATCTGATCTTAGATCTTTGAAGACAATTTCACTTCAGCCACAGAAAGGAGTGATTAAGTTTATTCCACCATAACTTGCTTTTATTCATAGTGTGGAATTAAATATTAATGAGAGATCATGCCCAGTACTTGATCTCTGCTTTCAACAATTACAACCAACCATCCAACCAAGATTCAGAATGACAGTATTTCAGATTAGCTTTCCTCAGAAGACTTAAGTGACATCTATTTCCATTTGACTCTATCCCCAAAACATTTATTTGTGTTCAGCAATATTTCCTAGCAATCCAGAATATTGTTTTTCAATCTGTTATCTATCCTCAGAATTTTCACTAAATGCTTGTCAGTGGTCATGAAGGTCATTTTAATCTAATGGGCATTCACAATTACAGTATTTCAATTATTGTCTTCATTTTTTTAAAAAAATGTTTTTATTATGCATTTTCCTTTATTATACATCACATTTCCATTTCTGCAATGGCAATGTACTGTCTGTATCAAATCTCTTTTAAATACATATATATACCATAATTATAACCATTTTTCTCATAATACATACAATATAATCTTCCCTTCTAATCAACCTATACAATTTAATCTATAATCAAGTATAATCCAGTGTTAATATTGCTTATGGTATTTATTGCTTACATATATTTACTTTTATTTTATTGATTGTCCTTAATTATAAATTACTAACTTCTGCTTCTATTTTCTAACCATTTATAAAATAGGTCCCAAGTTAAATAGTACTCTGTATCCTCTTTATCCTTAATTTTCATCGTTAACCTGTCCATTTTGGCACAGTCTAATATTTTCTTTATTACGTTTTTATCTATAGGTATATTTTCATTTTTCCAATTTTGGGCATACATAATTCTCGCTGCTGTTATCACATGTAATATTAAATATGTAATTCTTTTATTATATTTTCCCGGTAATATACCTAGCAAGAACAATTCTGTTTTTAAATCTATCTGTTGCGTTGTCATTTCTTCTAACCACCTTTTTATCTTTAACCAATATTTTTTCGCCATTGGTCAGGTCCACCACATATGGTAGTAGAAGCCTGGTATCTGTTTACATTTCCATCACTCTGGCAATATGTTTTGGAATCTCTTTGCCATTCTTGCTGGTGGCAAATGCCATCTATAGAACATTTTGTAAAGGTTTTCTTTATATGTTGTTGACATCGTTAGGTTGTAGTTTCTTTCCCAAAGTTTTTGCCAATTGCCTAATTCTATAGTATATCCAAAGTTTTTGGCTCATAGTTTCTTTTACATGTTCTTCTTACATTTTCAAATTCAAAAAGTAGTTATATATTTTCTTTATTAGTTTATCATCTGTTCCTAGAAATATCTGAACTAGTTCTAGGGGTTCTTTATAGAATCCATATATTTTTGCATCTTTTTTGTATCTCGTTTGTATTTAGATATTTGGCTGCCAGTCCAAATTGATTCCTTGATTTTTTAGTTTCTGATTCAATTTTAAGTCCCCTTGTTAATTATTTCTTCATTTTATCAGCCAGTACACTGGAACTACCCTAGCTTCTGAATTCTCAGCCACTGGATCATATAAATATACAGAAATCCTGTCTGGGCCTTTCCTAAGTCATAGATCAGGTTATGTCTAGATTCTCAGTCAACATGGGCTTTAATACCATCTCTTCATGTCATAATTTCCACAATGAACAGGCAACATACATGGGTTTGTACATGGTCTGACCAGAACTGATTTATTGCCATTTTCCTCTCAAGATTGGATCCTCAAAGATGGGTCTTGATTCTCCCTTTTGTAAGTAGGTTTATTCTGTTACAGTTGTCACTTTTTATGACTATAGATACCTCCTGAACTGGTTAGGTAGCCCATTGGGCTGATTCATTGTGAGAAAAAAATGGATGCTGGAAGAGCAGTTATGCCCATAGCTCCCAATTCAGAGGCCCACTTCAATAATTTTCCTTAGGTTGTTTATTAACTGGTTTTTTTTGTAGTTGTTGTTGTAGTTGTTGACATGATGACTTTCTAGTCAAGTCCCCGCATTTTTTTTTTTTTGGCAAGATATTCAGAAGTGATTTGTCACTGCCTTTTTCCTAAGGTTGAGAGAAAGTGTGTGGCCAAGGTCATCCAGATAGTTTTGTGCCTAAGGCAGGACTAGAACTCATGATCTTCCACTTTCTAGCCTGTGCCTTAACCATAATACCAAACTGGCTCTAAATCATATAAATATCCAAAGTAAACTGCAACACCCACAACTCCAAAATGTTAGGTTTATACATAATAGATATTCCTGATTAATCCTTCATCATTGGATCTGAAGAGAATTTTCAGTGATTATCTTGATCAGATGGTAACCAAACTATTATCCAAATATCAAAATGATGCGCAAATGAGATTACTCAGAATGCTTGTAAATTCTCATGACTGAGATTGTCTTAAAAAGTTGTAGTAGGTAGTCCTCAAGAAATCTGTAGCTGTGGCTATGGCATGGGGAAGGCATGCTGATAATTTGGAGAAGTAGCATTTATCTCTATGTGACCTGGATGGCTATATGAATTTTCATAAATAAATTTCTTAAATAAAAGTGATAATATGAAGTCTAAACTTTTGGAAGTAGATTAGTACACTGGCAAATTGTTTCTTGAAATATGTTTCCCATGGAAATACAAATTTGATTAATCATACTTATCTTCCTCCATTCATATCCAGTTGTTGAGTGTGTATCCTAGTCTAGACAAGGGGAGAAAAAAGAAAAGTTAGTTTCCTCTTGTGAACTTCTTTAGTTTATTTAGTTTTTACACCAAGTCTTATTGTCCTATGATCATTTCTACCCTTAGAGGATGACAATGTTTACACATTATTCTAAGCTGAAATGTGATTAGTTGTTCACAGTTCAGGGAACAACAGTCAACCAATTAGATCAATTCAATTAACAATGATTTAATAATGATTAGTAAATGCAACTATTGAATCTATTTGTGATAATGAACATACACACACACACACACACACATTTTTTAATGCAAAGGTTCTTCAGCATAAGGTCTCTGCAGTATCTCTAGAATCTTCAACTACAGGTGCTTAGCACTGAATCTGGTTCGTCTGCATTTAAAACGTGCTTTTGCTCTGATTGTACTCCTATGAAATGTGAACACCATTGCAAAAGTTCCTTTTAATTTCTTGTTAACATCTATCTAATAAATACTGTGAAATTATCATTGGTTTTCCTTATGGTATAGCAATTGCTTGTATGTATGAAGATTTACACAGAAGTTGGCAGTGATTTTCATTACATTTGCAAAATTAATACAGTGTGGAATCTGCTGCCAAAGGGAACTGGATAGATTAATGAAAGATCAGGCTATCTGGGATTTATGGCTGTTTATTATTTCTGGTATCACAGGCAACATACCTTAAGTAATAATTGCCATAGAACAAGAATGGAAATGGGCCTTTGTCCTCCTAGCCGTGTTGTAAATTTATGCATGTGTTTGCAACACTAAATGGACCAAGTCTTATGTTTTCTTGGAGGGCTTAAAAGGGGCATAGCAATGGAAATTAGATTGATCAAATAAATCCACCTTTTTTGTTCAGATTTCCACTTACTCGGGAGGTCAGTAGCCTTAAACAAAATGGATTCTTGTAATGTATCTTTAAATATTTAGGCGGGAAACAAGCACGTTGCTGATTGGTTGAAGCCGCCGGTTAAACTGTATATAAGGAGAGGTTTTTCCCCAGCCCGGTTGCTGGGTTCACCATATAGTAAAGAGCTGTTGTCACTACCCTGGTCTCCTGCCTCGTTATTGCCCGAATCAAACACTGGCGACGAAGGTGGGATCTCGAGGTTAAGAGCACCAGGAACGAGCTGAACACACGAAAGAACCGAACCCAGCAAAGATCAGGGCAGAATCGCAGCGATGGCCAGCTACACTCCGCCCGCGCCGTTTGACCCATCCAGGGAGAAATGGGGAACGTACATGACCCGTTTCGAGAGCTTCCTGGAGGCGAATGAGCTGCAAGGAGTTCCAGACAACCGCAAAAGGGCATATTTTCTGAGCCACTGCGGTCCCGAGGTCATCGACATCGCGGAAGCCCTGGCAGAGCCAACGCCGGTACAATCGGTATCGTGGCAAACTCTGCAAAATCTTCTAAAGAACCACTTCGCGCCAACACCGTCCAAGTACGTACGGCGTTTTGAATTTGGAGAGCGCAGACAGCAAGAGGGCGAATCCATCAGCGAGTACATGGCCGCCCTGAGAAAAGCCTCCAAAGACTGTGGGTACCGAGATTTGGACGAGGAGCTACTAGAGCAACTCATCCGTGGGGTCAGAGACATGCGTTTGCGGAGGCGGCTGCTATCGAAGAGCAATCTAACGCTGGCAAACGCTCTGGACGAAGCCAGAGCTCATGAGATGTCCACCCAAGCGGCGGAAACCCTACAAAAGCCACTCACGCCAACGGCGAGTGCAAAAGAAAACCCGGTGCATCACGAAGAAATCCAGACCGAATCAGACGGCGAGGATGAGGAAGGAGTTTGCCTCACTGAGAGAAGGGGCAAAGAAGACCGGGATGAATGCGGAAGTTGCGGAGGGCAACACCAGCGTCAACGATGCAAGTTCAAGGACGCTACATGTCGGCGGTGTGAGAAGAAGGGGCACCTGGCTCAAGTCTGTCGAGCACCCCAACCTTCCCGCCGAAAATTCAAATCGACCAATCAGAGCGCAGGATCGGCAAGGCGACCCGCGATTGGTCAGAACAGAAAGGGCGCGAATTCAAATCGCATGACCGTTGTAATAGGCCGTGCAGCAACCTGCGTCGAGAAGAAAATCTTCACCAGACCGAAAATAGAAGGAGTGCCGTGCCGACTAGAAGTGGACACAGGGTCAGCGATCACAATCATGTCCTGGGACACTTTTGCAAAAGCTTTGCCGAAAACCGCCAAACGCAAACTGCAAACACAACGGCTACGAGTGCACGACTACCAAGGGAATCGCATCCCTGTTCGAGGGACCACCTCCGTCCGCGTCGAGTACGGACCACACAAGAAGACCCTGCCCATCACGATAGTCGAGGGGACCCTGCCAAGTCTGTTGGGACTAGACTGGTTCCGTGCATTGGGCATGGGAGTGACTGGCATCTACAGAAGTGACTGTAACCTAAAAGACACACTCATGAACGAGTTCGAAGATGTCTTCAAGGACTGCCTGGGCAAGTACAAGGGGACCCCTATTTCCTTCAACTTAGACCCCCAGGTAGCCCCCATTAGGTTAAAGGCAAGGAGAGTCCCTTTTGCCCTCAAACCTAAGATTGACAAAGAGATAGACAAGCTCATAAATCAGGGGATTCTGGTGCCAGTCGATCACGCAAAGTGGGAGACGCCAATCGTCACCCCAGTGAAACCAGATGGGTCAGTTAGAATCTGCGCTGACTACAAGGCGACGTTAAACAAAGCCTTACAGAAAAGCGCTTACCCGGTTCCCGTGGTGCAACACTTGCTGCACTCGTTGGGGCAAGGGCAAGTCTTTGCAAAGTTAGACTTGGCTCAAGCCTATCAACAACTGCCCGTAGACGCCAACACAGCCGAAGCCCAAACGATTGTAACTCACAGAGGTGCATTCAAGTGTACCCGTTTACAATTTGGGGTGAGTGTGGCACCGGGGCTATTCCAAAATTTAATGGAACGACTTCTGCAAGGGCTCCCAGGGGTAGTCCCCTATTTCGATGATGTATTGATATCAGCCGAAAATTTAGAGGAATTGGGGGAGCGCTTGAGAAAAATTCTGGGCATTTTCCGGTCAGCCGGACTAAAGGTTAAAGTGAACAAATGCCAGATAGGGGTAGAATCCGTAGAGTTCTTGGGCTACAGAATAGACAAGAAGGGAATTCACCCCACTGAAAGCAAGGTCAAGGCAATAAGAAAGGCTCCAGCGCCCAAAAACAAAACAGAGCTACAGGCATTCCTGGGGCTAGTGAATTTTTACGCGGTCTTTTTAAAAAACAAGGCAACCGTTGCTGAGCCGCTGCATAAGCTTCTGGGAAAGAATACTGTTTGGTCTTGGGGAAAGTCGGAGGCTAGGGCTTTCGAAGCAGTAAAAAACCTACTCTCGAGCGATAGCTTACTGATCCAGTATCATAGCTCATTGCCATTATTACTGGTTTGCGATGCCTCCCCTTACGGGGTGGGGGCTGTGCTCAGCCACAGACTTCCAAATGGCACAGAAGCCCCAATAGCCTTCTACTCCAGAACGATGTCCTCGACAGAGAGGAACTATAGCCAGTTGGATAAGGAAGCGCTAGCAATTGTGTCAGGGGTAAAAAAGTTTCACGAATACGTTTTTGGTAGAGACTTTGAAATTGTTACTGACCATAGACCGCTGTTAGGGATACTGGCTGGCGACCGCCCAACGCCTGTGGCACTTTCGCCACGATTGACCCGATGGACTATCTTCTTAGCCGCTTATTCCTACAAGCTGCAGCATCGACCCGGAAAAGAATTGGGGCATGCGGACGCCTTAAGCAGATGCCCACTACCAGGGGCGATCGAAGACCCCACTCCGGGGACGCCCATCCTGCTAATTGACTCTTTGGACTCTGGCCCAGTCACATCTAAGGAGGTGGCTCGGGCATCATACCGGGACATTATTTTGAGGACTGTACTCGGTTGGGTACAAAGAGGGTGGCCCGCTGCGCCGGGCGAGCGTTTTAAAGAATTTGTAAAAAAACGTGGGGAACTGTCGGCTCAAGGGGGGTGCCTGCTATGGGGAGATAGAGTGGTGATCCCAGAGAAATTAAGAAAAAGGGTGTTGGATCTCCTGCACGAGGGTCACCCGGGGATCGTTAGGATGAAGGGTCTAGCGAGAAGCTATGTGTGGTGGCCCTTAATGGACTCAGAAATTGCTGAAAGGGTAGGGAAATGCCAGGCCTGCCAAGAGTCCAGACCTCTACCCCCAACGGCCCCGGTTCGGGAATGGGAAAGACCCCAAGGGCCCTGGTCGAGAATCCACATTGACTTTGCCGGCCCCTTCCACGGCCAAACCTTCCTGGTAGTAGTCGATGCCTACTCCAAATGGCTGGAAATCATTCTCATGAGATCCATGACAGCCGAAGCCGTGATCTCAGTCCTACGGCACCTATTTGCAACACACGGGTTGCCTGACACATTGGTTTCTGATAACGGCCCGCAATTCACGGCAACACAGTTTGAGGAATACTTGGCAGAAGAGGGCATCCGCCATGCCCTCTCGGCGCCTTTCCACCCTGCGACGAATGGCCTTGCAGAGCGTTTCGTCCGAAGCGCGAAAGAGGCATTATCCAGACTCAAGCCAGGCGACTGGCAATCCAAAATAGATCTTTTCCTAGCCGTCCAACACCGAACCCCCTGTGCCACCACCGGCAGAAGCCCTGCCGAATTACTAATGGGCCGCAAACTTAGGTGCCCACTCGATCGTTTAAATCCCAACTATACACCGGAGGGATACAAGGGGGGACTTGAAAAGACAAGAGGAATGGATATAGGCGACCGGGTATGGGCACACAACTATGGTGAGGGCCCGACCTGGGTAGCAGGAAAAATTCTAAACATAACAGGTCCCAAATCATACTTGGTAGAATTAACGGATGGCCGAGTATGGAGGCGACATATAGACCAATTGAGGAAACGGTTAGACGGACAACCCGAGTCAGACGAAATAGGCCCTGACTATTCCATGTTTGAACCAACAGCTGACTCAAACCCGGGAAAATCGCAGGACTTAACTGAACTCCCGGAGGTCCAGCGACGCCCTCAGGTTCCTGTAGAAAACAGCAGGGACGACTCGGAAAATAATCCAGGGCCGGATGGCCTAGAGGAGGAGCCGAGAGGAGCAAACAGCCCCTCCAGTCAACTCAAACCGCTCCCAGAGACTGTACTGCGCAGGTCCGAAAGAGTCAGGAGACGCCCAGTCTATTTACGTGATTACGTTGAGAAGTGATATGTAAATAGAATGTAAATATATAGGTAAAGTGTTTTCTGGGAGGGAAGGAGTGTAATGTATCTTTAAATATTTAGGCGGGAAACAAGCACGTTGCTGATTGGTTGAAGCCGCCGGTTAAACTGTATATAAGGAGAGGTTTTTCCCCAGCCCGGTTGCTGGGTTCACCATATAGTAAAGAGCTGTTGTCACTACCCTGGTCTCCTGCCTCGTTATTGCCCGAATCAAACAATTCTGATCTACTTCAACTCATCAGCGCTGAAGTGACTGACCCTAAAGACCTTTTGAAGCCAACTGCCAAATACTTGCAGAGATTAAACCTAGCTAGTATCAGAAAACTTGCACCATCTACTTGGTTGGACACTTTTGGAAACTGAACCCAGATGGACATTTCTTCCAACAACTGCAAAAATTGCAGAAGGCAATTTTCCACTTTTGGCTTCTTTCCACGAATGAAGAAGGATCAGTTGACAGCTCATAAATCTTGTGCAGCTTTCAAACAGATTACAGGGATTTTAGAAACAATTTGTGGAGACAAATAGATAAAGAGAAGATCGTGAAGGACACACATGTTGGAATTTTTTCCAAGGTGTATGAATAAGCACTGCAGTGTCTTCGCATTTCTTGGTCTTTATTGAACTGGATATTCTTACAAGATAATTTATTTTGGAGCAGGTTTCATTCATCAAGGTATACTTGCTAGAAAATCAGTGCAATTTGTAATAGTTAAATTTATCCTTCCAGTAGATGTGCTCTAGATTTATGGTTAGCTAAACGGTGCAAAGCTACACTAATAGTTTTTTTAATTTAAAAAACATAAGTGAAATCAAGTACATTTATCACCACACTTCTGTGACTGGGAAGATTGGCTTCTCATAGAGGCATTATTTAAATTAATATTAAGTAACTATTAATCCCTTGAGCTAAAGTACAATGCTATAAACCAAATAGTTTGATAGTGTCAAAGAAATTGTGATCTAGGTGCCCCTTGAACAAATGTTATTTATAAAAACAAAAAATAATATTTATCCAAAGTGTTGGCTGTGTGTGAATATGTTGCAGTAAAAATTGTATCATGGACTTGAACAAATCAACATTCATTATCGGAATACGGTAGTATTTTGTGGATTAGAATCCACTTGGCCTGAACCAGGAAATGTTATTTTCAATTCCAGATTGAGATTAAATTGAAATAGAACATAGAAAATACTTTTAATTATCATATTAAGAATAGCCAAGAAAAAAAGAAAATTAAAAAAAGTATACACACACATACACATATTTTATGCATGTATACTGTTGGGTGAGGTGCCTTCAAGTCTGCTTTTGACTCTTAGTGACTACCTGGACAAGTCCCTGCAGTTTTCTTGCTAAGGGGTTTTTTTTGGGGGGTGGGGGAAGTGGTTTGGCTTTGCCTCCTTCCTAGGGTTAAGCAACAGTGACTGTCCCAAGGTCACCTAGCTTCAGGCCTAAAATGGGACTAGAACGCAAGCCTCTAGCCTGGTACCTTAACCATTACAGTACAACAAACTGATTCCTATGTATGAATGTAGGTAGATTCACATATTCATCAGTAGGTCTATTTCCAGCTCTACGTTTAAGACTTTTCCACCCAGGAACTAGAGCTAAAAGTAAAATTCTGTTCTCATTTCATAATTTCCACTTGCACTGAGGTGTATTTAGTGTGGCTAATGTCAGAGAGGTCCTGCTAGCATGGGCAAGAGGTGCATATGCTACACAGGGGGGAGTGGGAAACCATGCTAATAGAGGGGAGGGAGCGAGAGAAATTGGAAGTCCATTTCCGTTTCAGATCACTGGACGAGGCACACGATGACATGATGACCCATGTATTATAACTTATTCCTAAGGAGTTGTGCTTTTTCCTCGCATACACACAGAGCAGCTCACATTGATTTTGGCCTCAGGGACGACTCACACCTGGGTCACTTCTTTATCCTCCTACCACCAGGAAGGAGATATAGAAGCATAGCCAGCTGCACAAACAGGCTGAAGAGCAGTTTTTATCCGTGGACTGTCAGACTCCTGAATGCAAAATAAAATGGACTTGCAGGGCCGGCACAACACACTGGTGCAATAGGACACTGGGTGGTTGTTAATATGATTTATTGGGTTAGGGATTTTCTGTCTTCACTGTGAGTTGTATGGGGGGGGGGGTGTTCCACTGAGGAGCTCAAACAAACTCATTGTACCAATGTTGTGCACTGACAATTAAGATTTGAATTGAATTCAATTGAATTGATTACAGAAATGAAAGCCTTGGCTTTGATGGAGCCCCAAATAAATAGAATCAAACGCGTCCAATTCTAACTTCCCCACCTCCATCCTTTCCTTTATTGCACAACGCTCCGCCAAAAGGACCAAAAGAAAAAGAAAAAAGCCCACAATGCATTCACATCCTTTCTTTAAAGCGTCTCCAAGGGGGAACTCCCAAAGGCTGCCGGAAAATGTAGTACCCACTAAGAACTGCCACGCCCATTTCTTCCGCAACATTCCCCTCCCCGATGTAAATAACAGTCCAACCAATAAAAGGAGAGACACCCTCCTCTTCAGTTTTCCCGTTTAGCCAATCGGCACCCGCTTTTGCCTCCGGAGGCGGGGACGGTTGCCGGGGCTTACCGTGGCGTCATTCGAGGTCAAAGGTAGAAGAGTTAAAAAAAAAAAAAAGAGGCGTTGGTAGCTGCTGCCGCTGTGCTGCTGCTGCTGCTGCTGCTGCCTGGCCGTGAGAAGGAGCTGGCCGCCTGGCCGCGCCCTAGTCAAGAATGGCGGTGGAAGCGGCTCTGGCAGCGGTCGGAGGGAGAGACGGGGCGGAGCAGATCCTGAGCCGCTTCAACGAGCAGGTACTTGACAAGTGATCCCGCTGGTCTTCCTCGCTCTCCGTTAGCGGCACCGCGCCCCACCTCCCTTTGTCAGCCTTCAGGGCAACCTTTCCCATCATCCGCCCTCCAGGTGCTGGAGAGACAACGCCCATCGTTCCCACTTGGATTAAGCCTGGGGAGAATGGGAGTTGCAGTCCGCGCACCCTTGCACGGTGCTAGGATGGAGAAGCCTCCGATGCTAAGATGTCCCCGCCTCTGCGGCCAGCTAGGCATCCTTCTTGAGCCCTTCATTGTGGTCCGGGCAGCCTTGACGGATCCTCCCTTGCTGCTGTCCAAAGAAGCCGGTTCTTGCACGCAGGCACACAAACACAGAGGACACTGTAATGAATGAGATGCCTCAACCTTCCCCAACCTGGTGCCCTCCAGTTGCGTTGATCCACCGTGTCCATCATCGTCAAAGCCTTTTGGAGGGCTCAAGGCTGGGTGACGTTGATTCTCCTGTGTGGCTGCAAGGAGGGCATCCTGGGCATAGCAAAGTGCACTTCACTTCTCCCAGCAAAGTGCATAACCTGGGTAATAGTGCATAAGATTGCAGCGTCCTTGCCTCTGCCATGCCGTGCCATGCTACACCATCATTACCTTTGTGTAATGGGAAGCTGGCCTTTTTTGTTCTGCCAGATATAAGCATTCAGTTCTGCCTGTCAGCCTCAACAAGGATGTTTTTTTCTTTCTAGGCTTATTCCATTTCTTGCATCTTTTCCAGTAATAACATTATTTTCTCTTAATTGCAGCATTATTATTATTATTATTATTATTATTATTATTATTATTATTATTATTATTATTATTATTATTATTATGAGTCGATGCTATTTAATTTTACCCATCATGGCTGTCATTTTCTGCCCAATATCCAGGACTGCCATGGCGATCACCATCACTGTTGTAGGCTGTAATTTCTGCTATTTCAGTATTTATATTTTTCCAGAATATAATGCACAGATTCTCAAAAACCTTTTCTCACTTCCTTTAGGGTCATGAATTACTTCCTCTTCTGTGTATGCATACGAAAATGCAAATTTATGCTATGAACTCAACAAAGTCTGTAGCAAAAAAGCATGACACTGTTAAGCACATTAAAGGTTCTATAACAATTAGAACGATAATTTTACATTTTACACACCTGAGGCAAATTTTTTTGTCCAAAATCAAGTTCCATGAAAACAAGTAACTGATTTAATTTTTCTCCAGGGTCATATTTTTAGTACTCTTTGAACTTTCCTCACTTTTTAGAATTTTATTTTTTTGATAATGTGAAGAATGGAAAACAAAATTCCTCATTTGGCTAGATATAGACTGATTATTGGGGTTTGGTGTGTGTGTATTAGGAGTTGAGTATCAGTAATTGAGTTCCTCTACTCCTTTGGGTACTCTCAACACAAGATTACCTTCTGTTGACACCCCCCTCCTGCCCAGGTAGTTGCCTAGCTACTACAAAGAGCGCTGTAACGACACTGCTAATCGATAACTACTCGCTAGTATATTGCAAAGATAATTGAAGTGTCTAGTTAAAGTAATCTGCTAGGCCCTGGTTGAAATTTCTGTTTGATGGATGTTCTCAAAGAATTTTCTAACTTGGGTCAAAACACATCCTATAATTTGTTAGAACATATTACTACTTATATAGTGTAGTCCTAGATGTTTGGATGGGGATTAACTTGTGAGATGCTTCTTGCTACATATTTGAACCGTGTTGATGCAATAACTCTTTCACTGCTGAATATTTTACTAGCCATATCCCCTTCTAGCTCCCATTTCGTTGCTATGGTTAATAGTCATGGTAACCTGTTGTCCATGAACTCATACTTTGTAAAATCTATCTTGGCACTATCTTGGTAAGGACCTTTTGCTAATAGCTCTATTGTGATAATTCTGATACAGCAATTCTGTATAAACCCCTCTGAGATTGATGGGGTTTCATTCTAAGTACACATTCTTAGGATTGCACTGTCAGAGTATTAAGGCTGGCATTTCAGAGGATGGTTTGTCAATTGGCTGGGGAAAAATTGCTAACTGAGCAGTCTTAAGTAGATTAAACATAGGCATGGAAGGCAAATGAATTGCTAGCTAATCTGTATTCAAGTTTAATTGAAAAATAAGTTAACTTAATTCTGGTAAAGGTTCAGACATTGAATTAAAGTTTGTTTTAGCAAAATAAACTGTAAGCCTGTATGACAAATATATGTTCACTTTTTTTTAATGACTTTTACTTATTTCTTCAGAATAGGGCTACTTTCAAATTTGAGTCATCAGATGAAGAAAAAAGAAAGGTAAGCATGTTAACCACAGGCATCAAACTATGTGTACATTAAAATTTACATGAAGTTTGATTTGATTGAGTAGTGCACTTGTGGATTGAAGCTGACAGCTTTTACAGCAGCAATACAATTATGTTATTGTACTTGAGGGTACAGGGGAAAAAAACATTTTTCAGACATGGCAAGTGAATTGACAATACCAACAACCAACGTTTCATTCCCAGAGAAGAATCAGGCATTCTAAAAGCACATAAGTTGTTTAATTTGCTTGTTTGCTTCTCAAGCTTTTTTGTTTAAGTCATGCCTTTGAATTAAAAAACATGGGTGGTTGTTTAGTTTAATGCTTTTAAAATTATGCAAACTGGATTATTGGAATAATGTTGGTGATTCAGGATGCTTCTTAAAAGTAGATAAATTGATAGTGGCTGCAGGCTTATTCTGCACTGTATAAGAGGGATCCCAAGCCTACATTTTCTAGTAACTGTAGATTCATCATTTTTTACATTATATGCAAACTTGTCCCTGATTGGAAAACAGTTATATGTACATTAAGTTTCTCTGGCTGTGGGACCAGTACTCAAATCATAGAAAAAAGAAAAATGAATCAGACAAATGAAAAATTTATCCTTCAGAATGGTTTCTGCAGATGGTTTGTATTGAGAACAAGAGGTTTCACTGTATATAGATAGTCCTTGACTTACAACCACAATTGAGCCCAAAATTTCCTTTTGCTAAATGAGATGTTTGTTAAGTGACTTTTTCTTCATTTTACGACCTTTCTTGCCACAGTTGTTAAGTGAATCACTGCAGCTATTAAATTAGTACCATGGTTCAGGGGTCTCCAACCTTGGCAACTTTAAGACTTGTGGACTTCAACTCTCAGAATAATGGTTATTAAGTGAATCTGGCTTTCCCATTGATTTTGCTTATCAGAAGGTTGAAACATCACTCTGGGACACTACAACTGTCACAAATATGAGTCAGTTGTCAAGTGTCAGAATTTTGATCATGTGACTATGGGGATGCTGCAATGGTTGTGTGAAAAGCTGTCATAAGTCACTTTTTCAGTGCTGTTGTAACGTCGAACGTCACTGAATAAATGGTTGTAAGTCGAGGACTACCTGCAATATTTTCTTAGAATAAACAATATTAATCCAAATCATCCTGTTTTATTAGAAGTAAACAATAGAAATAAATGTAAAGGAATGTTTGTAGTGGTTTTTATTGCATAACCTGTTAACATAATCAATACTCTTCTGGAAGGTATTTGGGAGTAAAAAAATTTAAACTGGTTATTTAGCATTTCAGAAATAGCATATATATCCTCTAGGTTTTGGTGAATCTAGGAAATTAATTTGGGGAAATTGACAAGAGCCCCAATTCCAAAAGATATGAAGCTGTTGGATCAGAGGAACAAAGGGAAACAAAAATTATGGTTCCTTTGAGAGTATTATAGTGTACTTAGGAAGATGGAAATTATAAGCAAGCCTCTGAATAATGCAGATATAAAGCTTTAGTAAAAAATGTTGCTTGTAAAGGAGTTGCTTTCAGCATTGCTAACATCTAATTAATGTTTCATAAATCTGAGACCTTTTGCTGTTCCCAGGAGTTAGCATTTTTCACCTGAATCCTAAGCTTCTCTCACATTTGGATTTCTTCTGACAATAAAGTAGACACACACACACACACACACACACACACTAGGACTGATACTTGTGATATTTGCATAAGAGAAAGCTACTGGAAGAATAAATCCTTAAAATAGGAACAGAATATAAACACATGGGATGAGGCTGCATGCATTCTCTAGAAACTAGAGAACTATGTAGATACAAAGGGCATATATTTGCAGATAAGTAAACTAATTGTTTAATTAGCCAGCTCCTAGTTTGTTTCCTCAAATAATATAAAGGTTTGGTTCAGGTATAAAAACTCAGAAAATACAAATTAGTTCCTGTCAGATCTAAGTTTTTCCTCACTCCATCACCCAACCAGAATTGATGAAGCTTCTTTGATGAGAAGCTAAACGTCTTCTTCCTCCTCAAAGAAAAAATATAGTCCAGTTGCCTTTTGAAAAAGCACCTTTGAGACAGCCGTGACCTGGATGACTTAAAATCTCCATAGACATTAAGAAAATACAAATTATCACCATTTCGATACACCACGAAGTCATAATTGCAATTAATAAGCTAAAGCAACCCATTGTTTCAAAGTGAGGTACTTCCCTTAAGTGTGATTTATTTGAAGCCAAAACCAAGCACAATTGTTTGATAACTGGCATGTTATATAATCCCAGTCACTGATCTGCTTAATGAATTTATCTTATCTTAGTAAGGGTAGTTCAGATTCTGTTTCTACTAAATAATTTATTAGTTGTTTCTGCCGCTAAAAGTACATTTTAGGGCTGTCTGCTTAGCTTAAATTTTAAATTCTTTTATCTTCATTAATTTGATAGACTGACTATGGAAATGTTTTAAGTTGTTGAAAAACAAGTGTGACTTGATTAACTTTTGTTACCATTTACTACTGTAAGGTTTTATTGAGGTCTGTGCCCATTTACCCTGCTTTTTTCCCCTTTTTCTCATCTCAGTTGCCAGACGGTTCAGGTTCATTTGATTATGGTTGGTAACATTTGAGGAAGTATATTTCTTATTACATCCAAATGACCAGCATGTAATTTAAAACTTCACCAGAGGAACTTTTATGATCAAAACCGTTATAAATTACACTGTAATATTTTCGGTATTCCCAAGGGTAGAAAATCCACCCTTCTTGCTTGTTTTAATATAAATCCTCTTGTGTGGTTTAATTTTATATGTAGAAGCCAGTCTTTGGGCAGCAATTACCATCCATGTTCTTTGTCGAGCAGCCATATTAATCTGTTGGGGCAAAAGTCATAAATCATCCTGGTGTCCTTTAAAAGCAAATCCATTTACTACCTCAGAAAGTTTCATGTGCCACACCGTCCAGTTTTTAAGAGTCATCAGTTTGTTGTTTCTATAGATGCGGTTTTCGATTGACAGCGGCAGATTACAGTAATCAAAGATCAGACCCTCTACTATTTCTTGTCTGTGGCCTGGTCATACCATTTGGTCGTAGTGTTCCCCAAGATGATTTCCTCCAGCGATTTAGATTAAATATCTTCTCAGATATTATAATCCAGGTCTGGAAACACCATGTTAGACAATACGGTTAGGCTCAATGTGGAGAATGAATTTGGCCATTGTGTTTTGTAAATTATGATTTATGGCTTAGCACAGTTTATCAGCCTAGCAAATTAACATACGGTGGTTTGTCAGGGTAGGATGGGGTGTTGCTGGGGCTTTTTTGTTTTCCCATCCTTTGCCTACCTGAACTCAGTAAAAATTGTGGTTCCTAATGTCAAGGACACTTAACAGCAAGGATTAGGTAACGTCTTGTAGTCTCACTTCGTGCCATGTAGAATCAATAGTGGGAATGATGTTGACTTTCTACAGTCTGAATGAGTTATATAGAAGCTGGAAAGGGGAGCTCAGCTAATTTATTATCTAATTTATTTGTAGAGTTCTTTAAAAAAAACAACACAACTGTACAAACAAACAGTACATTTTTTCTGAATAGAGTATTGACCGAGTCAAAATTTATACAGCTTATAACATAAATATTTCCCAAATATAATTTATATATTTCAATTTCTGCCATAATATTCTTTTTTCTACTTTTTTATTATTCATCTCTACATAATATTTAATATATAATCAATAGTACCATCCACCCTGACCTCCAATCTTAATCTTATTTCATTTCATCTTATTTCTCCATTTATCACATATATTTCTCAAAATCACCACATTTGTAAATTATCATCAATTTATTTTCTCTTATTTCCTTATTTCTTTTGAAACCCTTTAATTTAAACTTAGTCATTTCCATCCTTAATTTGTATTTTTTTTTATTCTAGCTTGATATTTCACATTTCTCTCGTAATGTCAGTTGTTTTTCAACGTGGACCAATTTATCATTTCTTATTTCCTATTAATCATTTTACCATATATTTCTTCAGATTTGTTTTTCACACCACCTTTTTCAAAAACAAACATTATCTTAATCTCTTAATCTTCTTTTTCTTAATTTCTATTCAATTTCAATTTCATTTGAATTTCCATACCTTAACCCCTTCTAAATACATCATACAATTCATATCATAATTCCATTTTTACAATACTGACATTAATACAATTCATTTAATTTTATAGGTATATAGTATATTTCCTTTCCTCCTTTCTTTTGTTTGTCTCCATTCTACCATTCGTATTACACAATATATTTCATGTTACAATCACAAATATTAATACAATTCATTTATTACTATAGGTATATATCATATTACCCTTCCTCCTTTCCATTAATTACTCCTTTTAACCATTTGCTCTTGGTCAATCCAGCAATCCACCTCTTAAAATTATTCTCCCTTTATCCCATTCTCTTATTTTCTTATTTTCTTTTTTTTTCTTTTTATAATTTTTTTTTCTTCCGTATCCTTCCTTTGACTTTTAAGTCCTTTACTTGTCTAGTTTGCCCTACATTCCCATCTGATCTATTCCCCTTTTCTCCTCTCACTTTTCATATTTCCTCACTGTTGAGCTCAGGGTAATCATTTAACTTTTTTTGTGCCTAATCCTTTCCCCTTTTTTTTCTCTCTTGCTTCATCCTATCTTCTCTATTTTTGCCACTGTTAATCCCAGTGTAATCATTAAAAATATTTTCCTCTAACTTTTTCCCCTTTCCTTTTCTTCCCTTAGTTTGCTTCTTTTTTATAAGTTGTTTCCTCTTATCCCTTCTCTTTTTTTCATTGTTACTCCCAATGTAATCGTTTAGTTTTTCATCATCAATGTCTTTATCTTCTGTTCTGTTTTCTTGCTTCTCATTCTTAACCTCTTTATCCAGTTGAATATGTTCTGACAGAGTTTTTCATTTTCTATCAAGATTAAATGATACACGCATCATTTTGACCATCTCAATTAGTTCCTGCCACATTTTGACATTCTGGTTTGTTTTTAACTCCAATTTACAGTTTGTTATTTTCCACCTCCTTTTAGTTGTCGAGATCAAACAGCTTAAAAGAAAAAAAATCCTCCTTCAAACTTCTCACAACTCTTGTAGCTCAAGGTCACTATCATTTTTTCCAGATTTCAAATTGTTCGTTGTTGTGCTTTTTTTTCACCAACAGATGTCCACAAGTTTCAAATCAGCAAAGTTGCAAAATATCCAATTTGTGTATTAAATCCGCATTATCAAATGCTTTGCAAATTTCTTCTTCTTAATTTTATATATCCCAAATTCCAGTTTAAAATCCAATTTCAAATCCAATTAAAAAGTTTCCTTTACAGGGCTTTTCTATTTTGAATTTTTCTTTGTTCTTCAAAGTTTAAAACTTTTAGAATTATGTCCAATCTCGTTCAATTACTATTTTCTTTCGGGTTTCTTTTTCTTATAATAATTTTAATATCTCCAAATCCAATTTCCAGTCCAAATATCAAGCTCCGTTCCGGACTTTAGTGCTTTAACTTCCATTTTGTTCTTCTCCCTACATTAACATTCCCCAACGCCAGTTAGCTGCTATTTCTTCACCAGGAATTATTTTAAAATTTTTAAAATATTTCTTTTTTACCTGTGAGTTGGCCAATCGCTCACCCGGTACAAATATTCCGTCCAAATCACTGCTCCTGCACAAAACTTATTACAGTTGCCCCAGCTTCATGATAGCCGCAATGGTCGCCGCCCCCGCCACCAGATAGAAGAGTTTCCTCCGACCTTCCGATGAACTTGCCTGTTCCTCTTGGTCGTCTGAGGTGCCTCTCCTTCTTCACCATCCTTACAGAATGGATCCGGTCCAAAGACCCCCCCGACAGCGGTTTGTCTGCCTGGATTTTTGTAGGGTTCATCGGAGCCCACTATTTTCAAGCCATTCTCGCTGCAACGCTTCCTGTTCTTTGTTCCTTATTTGTAGAGTTCTTGTGTGCTTCATTATACCCATACTGCCTAGTGAAAAGCTACATGCCTCTATTGAGGTCAATAAATTTAAAAACATATCCATTTGATGAGCCTCCTATTGAGGATTTAATTAAAATCAATTGAGAACTTAGAATTGGGATGTTCCTGGGACAAAAAAACCCCTGAGCATAATAATGAACTACAAAACTTTAAGGTCAATTGAGCATGACACAATGACAATTATTTGTGTAGGAGGCAAGGAACATCATGTACTTGGCAAACAAATCTTGGTGAAACAAAAACACTGGGGACTGCCTGTAGAGTGGCCCAGGTGATATCATGTGAGTTGGATATTTTGGGATCTTATATTTTGCTTTCCAGTTATTAGATCCTGTTGAAAATAATTGCTTGTTTCTAAGGAAGAGGCACACTAAATTGTGGAAGGAGTTTATTGCAGATCAGTTTATTTTAGTTTAGTTTCATTTACGTAGTTTTGATAGTAATAACTGTCAAGCTCAGCTAGATTGTTGCTATTCTGGAATACATTTCTAAACTAAATCTTGGACAGTAACATATTGTTTCTATTTGGTTGACATTGATTATTCCCAGTGTATGCTTGTACAAAGTTAGCGAAAACAGCACCAAACAAGCACAAGAGTGAAATGGATCATAATTTGGATATAAACCTTGATTCCAACAGAAATCCATAAGGATGAACTGACTATAGATATTACTGGAGAAATAAAAGTTTTTAACTGAGGTGTGAGACTTTTCATCTCACAAAACACCAAATGGGACTGAGAAACGGAGAACAGCCTAAGAACTGAATATAAACATTCTGACATGTCCTGATTCTGGAACATACTTTGTATTCTTTTAGTCATTGTCTTTGTTATAACAGTTATTTGTTCAAAATAAACAAGATTTTAGATCCGGTTGTGGGTGGAAGTTAGGTTTTTTTAGTGATACTTTTAAGACTTATTAGTAAGTCAGCCCTGGTATGTGCAATACGTAATCAAGGATAAAGCTATTCAGTCTTTCTGATTTTATTCCCAAAATATACTTAAAATAGAATAGAATAGAATTCTTTATTGGCCAAGTGTGATTGGACACACAAGGAATTTGTCTTTGGTGTATATGCTCTCAGTGTACATAAGGAGAATAAAATACATTCATCAAGAATAAAAAGATACAACACTTAGTGATAGTCAAGGTTACTAATAAGCTATCAAATGGTACTAGGAAACAAATAAAAACAATATTAATTGAAAGATACAAGCAATATGGTTATAGTAATAAGTGGGAAGACAAAGATACTAGTAAGGAAGAGAAAAATAATAGTAATACAGTCTTTAGTAAATTATTTGACAGTGTTGTAGGAATTAGCTGTTAAGCAGATTCAGTCTTTGTGTCTAGTTCCTCTGGTGTGCTGTGCCCTATAGCTGTGCCCTATAGCAGGGGTCTCCAACCTTGGCAACTTTAAGACTTGTGGGCTTCAACTCCCAGAGTTCCTCAGCCAGCTTTACTGGCTAAAGAACTCTGGGAGTTGAAATCCACAAGTCTTAAAGTTGCCAAGGTTGGAGACCCCTGCCCTATAGCATTGTTTCGAGGGTAAAAGTTGAAACAATTTATGTCCAGGATGTGAGAGATCTGTAGATATTTTCACAGCCCTCTTTTTGACTCTTTTTGACAGTATACAGATCCTCAATGGAAGGCAGGTTGGTAGCAATTGTTTTTTCTACAGTTCTAATTATCCGTTGAAGTCTGTGTTTGTCTTGTTTGGTTGCAGAGCCAAATCAGACAATTATGGAGGTGCAGATGACAGAGTCAATAATTCCTCTTTAGAAGCAGATCAGCAGCTCTTTGGGCAGTTTGAGCTTTCGGAGTTGGCGCAGAAAGAACATTCTTTGTTGTGCTTTTTTGATGACTTTTTGATGTTAGGTGTCCATTTCAAGTCTTGAGATATGATAGAACCTAGAAACTTGAAGGACTCTACTGTTGATACTGTGTTGTCTAATATTGTAAGAGGTGGTAGTATAGGAAGTTTTTTAGGATGAATGAGAATATGAACAGAGCTTCTATCTGCAATTCGTTAAAGCAGCTCAGTCTTTAGAATCATGCTGCAACCATTGTAAAAGCTTGTAAAAATCAGAGGCTACTTTTTCATTCCTTCATGCTCTGAAGCACTTTCCTGAAATTGAATCCACAATATTCCACATCCCTAATAGATAGGACCAGCAGCCGGGCAAGTAATAAAGAAGGAGAAAAAGAATATGTCTTTACCATTTAGAAATAGTGCAAACCACTACATATTTTCATGGATTTGTTAGCATTTAATGGGGCCACAAATCATTAAAATATACATTGTTGTCTACAAAATGGTCATATATTAAATGTATACCTAATAGACTTTCTATTGAAATAATTTTCTAACAATAAACCAAGCAGAGGACACAATAAATAAGCATTATGAGGATCGTTAAATTTTGTGATTATGGATATGTATATTCCAGAGGAAATAATACCTGTTTTTTCCATCTTCTTTATTTAGCAACTATGTGAAGGAATATTGCAAGTATTAAGCAAAGATATAAACACATCCTATAGAGTCACTTGTCTAGAAGCTCTTCGCATTCTCTCAAGAGACAAGAAAGTCTTAGTTCCTGTAACTACAAAGACCAACATGCAAACCTTGATGAAGCTAGCAAAGCTGGATACTTTGGAAGATCATTTGGAGGATGTGACTGATTTTCCCGTCATAGTGGAAGCTTTAAAATGCCTTTGCAACATTGTTTTCAATAGCCCAGCTGCCCAGAAACTCAGTTTAGAACTGAACTTGGCAGCTATGCTTTGCAATCTTCTGAGAAAGTGCAAGGACCAGCAATTTGTGGAAGACATTAAGTGTTTTGATCTACGACTCCTCTTCCTCCTTTCCCTCCTGCACACAGATATCAGATCCCAGTTGCGTAATGACCTCCAGGGATTGCCCCTGTTGACTCAAGCTTTGGAAAGTGCATTTAGCATAACCTGGACAGATAAGTACATCACAGCTGAAGACCAAGAAATGTCACCATTGTCTCTTCAAGAAACGGATTGTGCCATTGAAGCACTGAAAGCTCTCTTTAACGTTACTCTTGACAGCTGGAATGTGCACAGTGAGGTAAGGCTTGAATTGAGACTATTCCGATCATATTTATTTCTGTTTGTAGATTTCTGCACTGATGTTTATGGATGAAGTCATGTACAGCCCAAAGATGCAGGCAGACCAACAGACAGTAACAAACACCAGGCAGTCCTCGACTTACAACAGTCCATTTAGTGACAGTTCAAAGTTACAATGGCATTGAAAAAACTGACTTATGATGATTTTTTACACTTACGACCGTTACAGCATCTCCGTGGTCATGCTATCTTGGCAACTGACTCATATTTATGATGGTTGCAGTGTCCTGGGGCCATGTGAACAGCTTTTGCCATCTTCTGACAAGCAAAGTCAATGGGGAAGCCAGATTCACTTAACAACCATGTTAATAACTTAACAACTGTAATGATTCACTTAACAATTGTGGCTAGAAAGAACATAAAAAGCTCACTTAACAACATAAATTTTTGGTTCAGTTATGGTCATATGTCGAGAACTACCTGCATATAAAATACTCAGTTACTCTTTCATTCCCAAGTGGCAGCAGTTTAGTTCCACAATAAAACATTATCTCAACCAATAATGGAATTCCAAAGGTTATATTTACTCTCTATTGCACTGGCTTGCAACTAGCATAGACTAGAAGTAGACTAGAAGTCCCGAACTACTAATGGAAGGAGTAGCTCTTTCCTTTACGTGTTTATAAACATATCTGATAGGTATTCCCACAGCTCGTAGAAATGTACATTTCTTTCATTGTGCACATGCAAACCCCAGATTAGTTAGAACAGCAAATTGTTGCAAAGTTAATTCATGTAAATTAATCTATAATAAAGAAAACTTAAATAAACAGATACATCGAGATAAATATCAGTAGGCTAGCATTTCAGAGAAATATATTGTAATGTACAACAAGAAGAAAAATAATACTTAAACTAATAATTCTAGGTATCACTTTTCCAAAAGTTACATGTTTCCATATTTGAATGCTAAATTTTATTTGGTGCATTTTGACAACACTCTGCCATCATTAATGCCCCAAAGGAGAAAAGTCAAAAGCCTGCATAAGGAGAATGCAAATGAAAATTATGATCTGAAATCCTCTGTACATTGATGAATTGCAGTTTCCATCATTACCTTCATTCCTTATATTGAATGAGATTGCTGATATTGAAGTAAAGTATGTCTGAAACGCAGTAAGTTGACAGCTCTCAGGGTTATAGGTGAAGAAAAAATAAATTGGAAAGCAGGGAGTAGAAATTCATTATGAGTATCAATAGAATGTCTGTCATTTAGTGATGCATTTTTTAAAAAAAAAAAGTAACAGGTGTTCTATGTTTTGAACATCAGTTTTGGGTAATAGGACAAATAGGTTACTTAAAACAAAGTTATCTTATTCTAATAGTAGTCTAAACATTCCATTATACTTTTAGAAAATGCCTTGCAGTTTCACTAAACACATACAGTTGTATGCAAGAAGTTAGGCATCTCTGGTTAAATTTCAGGGAAACCCTAAGTACTGATACAACCTCCTCTTACTTCAAAATTAAACATTATGCAAATTTGAATGTGGGTCATTTATAGGTTCAGAAAAAGACAATTGTGAATATGATAGATGCAGAAGTTTTTTATAAATTTTTACTAAGCACTTTAATTACAAGAGTAAAAACTAATACAAACGGAACTTAGAGAAAGAGAACAGAATGGAAAGAATAAAAAGTGCAAGAAAAAAGTAAAAGAAAAGACAATATATTAAGGAAAAAGAAACATGTGACTTGCAATAGTCCTAAGTACAAATAAATAATTGTTAAAAGGTATACAGTTAAACAGATACTGTATCTCTTCATCCAATATTCCATCTCTTATATATAAGCAGATTCATAAAACATCAATTTTTCAAGTCGGGTATCAGCAAAAAGTCCATAAAGAGTTGCCAGAACATTACCCAAAACAAGTCTTATTTTAAGCAAACTTTACATTTACTTCTAACAATCTCAATCTTTAATTCAATCAACTATTGTAGGATTTTATTTCTCTTCAATTTTTCTTTATCGCAATGCACACATTTCCTCAAGGCTTTAATAAACCTCTTTTGCACATCCAATAAGTAAATATTTTGCTGGTCATTCTTTCAGAATCTGTATTTCTCTCTTAATTTTTAAAACTTCAGTCAGTTACTTTGTATATCCAGTAAAGTGTCATTTTCCAAATCATTCTCTTGTCCTACCATTTGTAGTTCTACATTCTTTACTTTCTCTCTCTCCTCAGATAAAATTTGTTCCATCTGTCATTCTTTCATTAACATTCTGTAGACATAGTCTATCCATAGAAGCAGGCATCATTGTTGACAATGTTGATGTTGTAGTTAATTTCTGGCTCCATTCTTCAAAGTTCTCTTTTGTTATAACATTTTATAAATCCCAGTACTAACATCAGGCTTGTATTTTCTTTTTTCTGCTTGAAATCTTTAATGCCTCTAGCGTCCAGTTTCTAAAATCCTTTATCTTTTGTTGTGATTTCTAATTGTCAAGATAGGCAAAAATAAATCTGTTTCCTATGGAAAGTTTTTGTTTTTTATAGTTAATTCCAAAATCTCATAGTAAAAGTCAATATTCCAAATTTCTCTGGACCCTTACAATATTTTAGATCAAAATCTTACTTAGATTTTTGCAGTACATTTTAAACTGTTTAAGTTCTTAAGCTTGTAATTAATTTTTCTTTTTTTTAGAGTTGAATATAAACTCACCCAAAAAAGACTTTTCAAACTTGTCATTTTAAGATAGTTAATGGCCCATTTTTGAAAAGAATTAGAAAGTGAAGTTTGCAGATTTAATGTGCTTTAAAACAGGGGTCTCCAACCTTGGCAACTTTAAGACTTGTGGATTTCAACTCCCAGAGTTCCTCAGCCAGCAAAGCTGGCTGAGGAATTCTGGGAGTTAAAGTCCACAAGTCTTAAAGTTGCCAAGGTTGGAGGCCCCTGCTTTAAAAGGCTGTGCCACAGTTACAAGCAAGATGGCTAATCCTGTCATCCTAGCACTCAAATTGCAGAAAACTGCTGTCCTGTATTCCCTTTGTCAAGAAAGCACATGTGGACAATCTCTCATCCTTTCCTTATCCGGAGAGATTGCAAGGAACTGGTCTCCTCATCAATTCCTTGGTTTTTGCCTTACTTCATCTTCAATTCACCATACCACTTCAGACATCTATGGTAAAGTGATAAGTTTCCAATTATTGCCTTACTAAAACATTCAGCCTCTTTTCACCTTCAGTGTACAGCATCATCTTTGAATATCCAACTCTGTTAATTAACCACATTTAAGTTGAATAATGAGTTTTAGAATATTCTTTGAAAAGTGATATAGGGCAAGTAACTGAGATATTTTGAAAAAATATAAATGTCGAGCCCAGCTCCGTCTCGACACATGACGCTACATGGGAGCAGCCCCTAATCAAAGATCCAAAAGGATGAATTATTGTGGACTTGTTCAAGGGGTGCAGGGATCTGTGTTTGGGAAGCATGGGGAGGGGATCATCATACTGGCGGCCGGGATAGAGGGAGATGAAGGCTGGGCGTCACAAAGAACTGCTTTAGTTCTGGGATTTGGCAGATGATGTGGCAACTGAGGCTGTCAGATGAGGAGGAAGAGAGAGGCCGGGCGTCCAGTCAATGAAGCAGTTCAGCCATGGGGCAGGGCATGAGCAATGTAGGATTTTTAAAAGGGGCTGAGAGGCAGAAGCTCTCAGCGCTGTCTTTGTACAGAGAGACCTCGACTATTACTGAGACCCGGTTTGTAGCAGATCCAATAAACAAAGTCACTATTGGAAAAGAAAACCAAGTTGGTTTGTTTCTTCTCACCGCATCTGACACAACTGTGGCTGAGCTAGCCGAGAATAAACTCCACATTTCAGATCTCATGATTATTTACATACCCGTATTTTTCAGAGTATAAGACATACTTTTTTCCCTTCTAAAATAGGATGACAATTTGGGTGCTTCTTATACTCCAAATGTAGCTTTTTAGAAGCTTTTTTTCAGCCCTAACAAGACACTAGCGAGCGATCTACCTGCTTTGCCTGCTCCCTCCAACTCTCAGCTGTGATGATTTTTTTCAGCCCTAACCAGGCACTAGCGAGTGAAGTGATCTCCGTGGTTTGTCTGCTTTTCTCATTGCTTCTCTCTCCAAAGATCAGTTGTGCTTTAGAAGCTGTTTTTTATTCCCAAGCAGGGGATAAAAACCAGCCAACTAAAGTGCTGAAGATGACCAGACTAAGGACACTACACAAATGAATACCTGGTAGGCAGATTTTCCCCCCCCTATTTTTCTCCCCAAAAACTAAGCTGCGTCTTATACTCCAGTGACTCTTATATGCCGAAAAATACGGTATTTATATTTTACTGTTTTTTTAAAAAGTCAGCAAGGTTGGTACTGATCCGACTTAATCAGCTACTTAAACTCTTCATTCTGGATTAGTGCACTTTCTGAATAGTCTTCAAGGGCAGCCCCATATAAACATATTGCAATAATCCAATCAAAAGATAACCAAGGTATGAGTGACTGTGAATAGAAGCTTCTCATTCTTTCAGTTACAAAAATGCTCATTGGAGTTGGAAAAGGTCCTTCTGTAAGTCTCACAGTAAGCAAAAATAAATAAATACATAAATAAACAAATAAACAATGTTTTACATGCTAAATTTTCAGAAAGTTGCTGCATCTAACTGTTTATCCCCTGGAGGTTGTATCAGGTTTTTATTCCCTCATAGATTTGTTGAAACATATGACTTGACCAGAGGGATGTTTTTGAAAAATAAAGTTTTATCTGTTCAGATTCTTGTACAGATCTTTTTCAGCAATCATTTAAGGATGGCTAGTTAGGTTTTTTTTAAAGAGTAAACTGGAGTACTTGAACCAAATCTATGGATAGTGGCAGAGAAAGGTGTAGCCAGATCTGCGATTTTAATTCCAAAATTTGCCAAATAATATTAGTCAGAGAAGAGTTAGATTAAATGTGAAAAGTAGAGTTTACTAATTCAAAACTAGAAAAAAATAGAGCCAAAAGGCTGGATTTCGGCATTTATAAGGATTGGTTACTTTATTTAAGTCTCATTTAATGTTGAAAAGAATGATGGACACAAGTGACATAATCCTGCATGAATAACAGTGCTGTGGAATGGGGCAGTTTGTGGGATGGTGGGAGGCTGCTTGCTTTCCTAAATATGTAGTTTAAAACAAGAATAATCCAAAGTAATAAATAATAATAAAGTAATAAATAAAGTAATAATAAAGTAACAAAGTAATAAATAATCCTTAGGACCTTTCGCCGCGAACTTAAAACTTATTTATTTCGTATGGCTGGACTAGCCTGATTTTTATCTTTATTGGATGGGTTTTTAAAATTTTGTGATTTTATGGGGGAGTATATTTTTTAACATTTGGGCATTTAAATTAGTTTTTTAAGGGTTGTTTTTAATTATTGTGTGTATTTGTATTTTATCTGCCTGTTCACCGCCCTGAGTCCTTCGGGAGAAGGACGGTATACAAATTAAAATATTATTATTATTATTATTATTAAAGTATGTGCATCAAGAGTTTTCAGATTGATAAGAATACCATAGTGTGATTGTCTCCTTTTAATGTATTCTTTCACGATTCTGAATTTCTGCTTCGGAGCCTTCATAATATAATATGTTCCTCTTTATAATTGGATTTATACAGAATGATTCTCATGAATTTCGTTATATGACTGCCATTCTGCGTCATTGCTTATTGACTCTGGGCCCTACTGAAGATAAAACTGAAGAATTACACAGGTTAGTGAAATTACAAATCTGATTGTTCTTGAAATGACATTCTAGTTAGGTCTAGTGCTCAGCCATTATATCTAAATAATTATGTGAGTTAGTGTTTTTCATACATAGTGGACACAGCTTCCATATGTTTTAATATTATGATTAATATTCCTGATCCTGAAATAATTGGGTCTCTTCTTAAAGTAGTGACTTAATTCCAGGGATTATACAAAATAAAAGCATGGCTGACCATCTGAACTTTTGTTGAAAACTGAATTAATGTAATGAGACCTTGCTTGCTTAATATTTATGTTTTACTCCAGTGGTAATATTGTTATGATACAGACTTGTCCAATAACTTCCAAGATACCATTTTTTTCTAAACATTTTAGAAAAGAATTGTCACCATTAACAATTTAAGGAATTTTTCTGTAAACTTGTAGTTTTAGATCTGTTAAAGCTAGCTGCATACAAAAAGCCACCTGCAAAAATTTCCCAGTTTTTTGAAAGTAGGAAACTGCAGGATAGCTATGCAATTAATGGATTTTTAATAGTAGATGAGTTTAGTAAAGGTAAAGGTTCCCCTTGCACATATGTGTTAGTCATTCCCAACTCTAGGGGGCAGTGCTCATCTCCATTTCAAAGCTGAAGAGCCAGCGCTGTCCGAAGACATTTCCATGGTCATGTGGCCAGCATGACTAAATGCCAAAGGCGCACAGAATGCTGTTACCTTCCCACCAAAGGTGGTCCCTATTTTTCTATTTGCATTTTTTATATGTTTTCAAACTGCTAGGTTGGCAGAAGCTGGGACAAGTAACATGAGCTCACCCCGTTACGCAGCACTATGGATTCGAACCGCTGAACTGCCGACCTTTCGATCGACAAGCTCAGCGTCTTAGCCATGAGCTACCGCGTCCCTATGAATTTAGTAAATGAGCCCAAATACAATATCTTTCCAGGGGGAGGTTGTTCTTTTGGGCATGTGCCATGATAGAGAAGATATATCCCCAGAGTCCCATTAGATGATCTAGAAGCGACCTGAAGCATATTTAGTCTGTGGGCGACAGGCAGAAAGCATTGGAGACTACTAATCTCACAAGCCCTGTGGCATGCGGGACTTTAAAAGTAACAACCTGCATATTGAATTGCATCCAGAAACCTACTGGAAGCCAGCGCAGCTCTCATAGCAGTGCTGTTACATGAATGTATCACAGTGTGCCTAAAACTGCGTATGCGGCCACATTCTGGAAAAATTGTATCTTCCAAATGCTTTTCATATAGAGTGCATTTTAGTGGTTAAACTGAGAAGTAAAGGCATTAATGAATTGTGAGCAGCAGCTCCCATGTGTACAATTTGTGCACAAAATTAAGTTAAGCAAAGCCCTTTTGATCATAGTTGCCTGGTGCCACAAGTTGGACATCAGCTCTTTCTGCTACCCCATCCAAGTTAATGATGGAAAGTCCAGCTCCAAAGATCAGGTTCTGACCCCCAGTCATTTTGTTTTAGGGTTCAGTTGGAAGGTTGAGTTAAAACTCATTCTTCCCCGTCCAGATTTTCATAGCCTCCTATCACTGGGAAAGAATCTCAGTAGCATCTTTTGGATAAAACTGATTTCAGAACCCATAATGATAGCTTATTTTCTCCAGCTTTTCTTTGAAACCCCTATAAATCAGAAACTTTAAATTGAGCATATATTAAATCATATTTTTGTGTATCAGATACTTGATTCATTGTTTTTAAATTGCCACAGTGAAGGCTCTGTTTAAACAGTATTTCAAAATATATACTTTACTGCCACGCTTATTTATTGCTATTTTCTTCTAATGTAAATACCCAGGAGATAATCTAAACTTTTCATTGCATAGCTCTTCATTGTTTGGGAGAGCAATTGTGAAAGACAGGATATATATCCAGGTAAGAATTTAAGAAAAATCCCGTAGTGCCCAATTTTTTAGAATTAAGGTAGTTCAGTGAAACAGTGTACCTGAGTGAAATAAAAATGTAGACTGTTTGACAAAGACCTCAATATTCATAAATTACTCAAAAATAAATTCAAATACTGCTTGTCTCACTATATACAAATCAATCAATCAGTCACTTCTTAATTTTTTGGCTAAGATTAAGTGTAATATAGATTTAAGATCATGGAAAAAACCTCTGCTTAGACCTTGGTTAACTGTTGAATATCAGAAAAGTGCAGACAGAGGAATTGGAAGTTGTGGGAGTTTCATCACTGGAGGCTTTCAAGAAGAGATTGGAATACCATTTGTCAGAAATGGTGTAGGGTCTCCTGCTTGGGCGGGGGGAGTTGGACTAGATGACCTACAAGGTCCCTTCCAACTCTGTTAATCTGTTATCCATTCATTTGTTTTCTAGTTTCCTCTTGTAAAGCGATTATTTCAAGTATGCCTGGAAGGTCATGAATTTAATTTTAAAGAACTGTGGATGGAGACTTTAAAGTATATTCAGATATTACTTTTTAATGTAATTCCTTAAGAAAAATCTAAGGAAGCTCTTTTTTAAATGTCTCTTAAGAATATTAATTTAAATTAATTTTTTAAAAATACAGAAAATTCTTCTTACTAATTTAAATTTGTATTTATAGAGTCTTTTAAAAAGATTTTCCCTTCATTAATTAAGAATGAGTATAGTAAAGAGATAATTTCAGTTCTGTGCATTCCGTCACATAAAATAGCCAACTATGCATAATTTCAGTGAAGTAACGCCACGTTTGCCCACTCTGAAGATTTTAATCACAGCTTTCGCTAGTGCTAAAGTGTTGTTTGCTTTCACGTTTGTATATCAGGAGGGGGCTGAGAGCCTGAGTAGGTGGATGTCATGTCTCTGTGATTAATGATCTTTAGGAAGCTGAGTGAGAAAATAATATACGCAGCATTTCTACCCCCTGGAGAAGGAATGCAAACACTATTGTGCCGATCTGTGCATAGTCAGTGACTTCCTGGTAGGTGGAGAATTTCATCCACTCCTCTGCCACAAATAAAACTGTCAGGTGGAGTGACAAAGTTCAGAAAGCCAGACTCCAGTTATTGAAAAGAATAACTCGAGCACAGTGATCCAGAAAATTAATTTCGTAGGTGTTTGAGAACACCATTGCTTCATAAGAAACCAGCAAAAAGGAGCTTTCTATGGAAATCATCCAAGCTTCTTTTATTTTTCTGAATTAAAATCCTATTGTTCTTGACCAACTCTTGTTTTGCTTCAAGCAGATTATTTTGTGAAAAGCAAAACTCAATCCCGCATCTGTTAAGCATTTCAATTTAAATTCATCCTGCTTTAAGGGAGTTTTTAAAAAGCACTGGCGGAAGAGGACAAAGTACAGTATTGGTAGACAGATGTAACTACATCATAGTAAAATTCTTGTTTTAAGTGAAAGAAGGGATCCAAATACACCAGTCTATAATTCTTTAACTAATATTTGAGCATAACAGTACTATTGTAATTTTAAGGTGAATCGGTTTAGACTTAGAGAAAAAGTTAATGGACCAAATGACTTGGGGGAGGTGGGGGAATGTAATATAAAATGCAAATGCTTGTTTGCAGTATTGTGAAACTGCTAACCAGCAGTAACTTTCCAGATAAATATGCCATACAGTAATTTACAGATACATAACATCAATACAAAATCTGATAAAAAATAAAAAATTATCAATAAAAAAATTATAAATAAATAAAAAATAAATAAATAAATAAATTTAAAAAAAATAAAAATCTGATAAAAAAAATAAAAAATCTGATAAAAAAAATTATCAATAAAAAAGCTGCAATCCAAAAAAAATCCCTCTGGAAAAAAAACAAAAAGGGTTATGTAGCAAACTTCAAAAACCGCTACAAAAATATTTGCAACCAAATAAAAACAGAATGTAACACTTACCACACTAAACAAGAAGAAGACCTTCTATGCACCAATTCCAGTCGTCTTTTTATAATTTTGTTAACAATAAACTTAAACAAGATCCATCCCACCACTAAAAGAACCTAACGACAAAGAATGTACTGACAAAACAGTTAAAGCAAACCTCTTTAACACATTCTTCGGCTCAGTCTTTGTAAACAGTGATGGCTCATATCCAACATTCCTCAATCGTACCAAAAATGTTAACAACGACTTAACACATATAGATTCCACAGAAGATAACGACTTAACACATATAGACTTCACAGAAGATAATGTTGAAAAAGCCCTTCGCAACCTTAAACCATCATTATCGGACCAGATGGACTATGTGCATACTTTTAAAAAAAACTTTCAATTAATATAGCTGAACCCCTAAGCATAATTTTTAATAAAGCCTTTAAAACTTGTTCCCTTCCAAAACTCTGGTCTCTAGCCACAGTCATCCCTATCTTCAAAAAAGGAGATCCAAGCCTTGTTGAAAATTACAGACCTATCTCTCTATGTTGTGTCTCATGCAAAGTAATGGAATCCCTCATTAACCAATCCATTACACTCCATCTTGAAACAAACAACCTTCTCTCTAATAAACAATTTGGTTTCAGGAAAACATTGTCTTGTAACCTACAACTATTCCACTGCAAAAATATATGGACTACCAACCTTGATCAAGGAAAAGCAATAGATGCAATCTACATAGACTTCTGCAAAGCTTTTGATTCAGTAGTACATGATAAACTACTCCTTAAACTAAAATCCTACGGCATTTCGGGACCTCTTCACAATTGGATAAATGCCTTCCTGTCAAACAGACAACAAGTGGTCAAAATTGGCAACGCTATATCAAATCCTGTTCCTGTCAAAAGTGGCGTTCCCCAAGGTAGTGTTCTTGGACCAACACTCTTCATACTATACATAAATGATCTCTGTGACCTCATCTCAAGTTATTGTGTTCTCTTTGCTGACGATGTCAAACTATTTAATACCACTAATAATACTTCTACCCTTCAAGAAGACCTCGACTTAATTTCTGATTGGTCTAAAACTTGGCAACTCCAAATCTCAACCAGCAAATACTCAGTCTTACATATTGGAAAAAAGAACCCTAACATCAAGTACAAACTTGATGGACATTACCTAACTGACGACCCCCACCCTGTCAAAGATCTTGGAGTTCTCATATCAAATGACCTTAATGCCAAAGCCCACTGCAACTACATAGCAAAAAAGGCCCTAAGAGTTGTAAACCTAATTTTACGCAGCTTCTTTTCAAAAAACTCTACACTACTAACTAGAGCATACAAAACATTTGCCAGACCTATTCTTGAATACAGCTCATCCGTCTGGAACCCATACCACATCTCTGACATAAACACAATAGAACGAGTCCAGAAATATTTTACTAGAAGAGTTCTTCACTCCTCCGAAAACAACAAAATACCTTATACCGACAGACTTGAAATCCTGGGATTAGAAAACTTACAACTCCGTCGACTTCGACATGACCTGTGTTTAACACACAAAATCATCTATTGCAATATCCTTCCTATAAAAGACTACTTCAGCTTCAATCGCAATATTACAAGAGCAAAAAATAGATTCAAGCTAAATGTCAACCGCTTCAAACTTGATTGCAGAAAATATGACTTCTGTAACAGAGTTGTTAATGCTTGGAACTCATTACCTGACTCCATAGTCTCTACTCAAAATCCCAAAATCTTCAACCAAAAGCTGTCTACTATTGACCTCACCCCATTCCTGAGAGGACTATAAGGGGCGTGCATAAGAGCACAAAAGTGCCTACCGTTCCTGTCCTATTGTTCCCTTCATTATATCCAATTAATATAGTTGATACATAATTTTAATTATATATATATATATATTTTCTTCAAGATATGCTATTTTATCTATGACATTTGTTTGTGTATACTGTTGTGACAAAAAGAAATAAAAAAAACAAAAAAACATACATCATAATATACAATGTAAACATAATGCAAAACAAAAGAAAATTTAAAAATTAAATGCAATATATGATAAACAGGTTAAAACAAAAACAATAAGAACTGTTGTGATTTATAGCCGATAAAATCTCACTTAAATCAGCAGTTCCAAAATGCCTGTTAAAATAAAATGGTCCTTGCCCCTGTTAGAAGACCCTAATGTTGGGGTCAAATATACCCACCCTTCTGGAGTGTTCCAGAAATAGGCTGCTGGTGTTGAAAATGCCATTGTCTTTATTTCATCTTACCTTATAGGATTGGAGAACCTGGAGAATGAAGGTCTTTAATGAAGGTCTCAGTGTAGGACAGTTTCTCAACCTTGGCAACTCTAAGATGTGTGGACTTCAACTCCCAGAATTCCCCAGCCTGCATGTTTGCTAGGGTATTCTGGGAGTTGAAATCTACACAACTTCAAATTGCCAAGTTTGAGTAACACTGGTTTTTTGGATAATATGAGCCTCAGACCTTTAGGAGTTTATAATTTAAATTTGGCCCAGAAGTGTACTAGCAATCAGGACACATGAGAAAGCACAGACATAATATTTCATCAGTCAGCTTTTGAACTAGATTCCAAGACAACTTCATATATAGTGCATTGCAATAATCTAAGTGGAAAGATACGAGAATTCCTTTGCTGAGTTGTGTGGGGGACTGGACTCGATGTTTACTTATATGCCGCAGAGAATATAAAAACTGATGATGTGATCAGGCAGCTGCTTTTTCCATGATCATGGATGACAGAAGAAGCATGTTAGCAGAAGCACAATATACACACTGCTTATAGGCAGCATTGTGACATGTGGGTAAGAGTTTACTTGCATGCTTCTGTACTCTTCTTTAAAAGCGATAGAATTCGTAGCCAAGACACTTCTGAGTTTTGATTACATATTGCATCCTGAAAATGCAATACGACTGTTTAGTGAATTACTGAAAATATCAATTAGATAAGTTTATAAAACAGTAACTTGTGGTATTGAGGTGCCTTAGTTGTTCTGTAAAATTATAACAACATTATAATCCCTGCTGTTAACACCCATGTTTCAAGGGCTTCATTCCCATATTATGCACAAAAGCAGTTTAAGAGAGTGATTTTTAAAATTTCTTGCAGCAATGCGATCAACTTGTTAAGCAACGTTCCAGTCTCTTGCTTGGATGTTCTTATCAGTCCCTCAACTCAAGAAGAGGCAAAGGAAACTGATGTGAAATACAATGGCATGAATATGGATGCTATTCAGGTGCTTTTGAAGTTCATGGAGAAGAGAATTGACAAGGTAAGAACATTTGAATTTGGAAGCCTTGTTCAGGGGTGGGCTGCTAGGGACTCGCAGGGGTTCGGGAGAACCTCTAAGATTCTGTGCAGTTCGGAGAACCCCCAAATCCCATTCCTGGCTGGTCCCGCCCACCCCACCCCTCCCAGGAGTCCCCACGCAGCCCATTTTGGATGCAGGTAAGTGCAGGGTACGCGGAGGCTCGGGGAGGGCAAAGAACAGGCCTACTGGAAGTTCAGGAAGGGCCTCCAGAAGGCCTCCGGAATCTGGGAGAAAGCCTCTAGAGCCCAGGGTGGGCAAAAACATTTGTGTCCCCCCGCTGTGGTGCAGGAGGCCAACTAGGCCACGCCCACCATGGCCACACTCACCCAGCAACCGGGCAGAGAACCCCTTGCTAAAATTTTTGAAGCCCACCCCTGGCCTTATTCCATTGTTTGCATCATTATGCTGCTTGATCTTTAATTATGTAGCATTATAGAATGCTTCTTAACCAACATAGGCCTTGTGTACAAACCCCCAAGTTTTAGATGTCTGAAAACAAATCAAGGTTGTAACATGGCCATGAGAAATACACGATCATGGAACAACTTGAATATTCATCTGAATACCCAAAGACAAACTAAAAGCCTGACTCAGCATTGCATGTGGAGAATAAAAGTTCAACTGGTTTGTTCAGATTCTTTGGGAAGTGCAAAATATAAAATAATTTCCTGCTTATCTTCGCTTTATTTATTTTCAGTAAAAAATATTGGTTGATGTACTACTTAATACTCTGCTCAAAAATGCAGCAGAGTATTAAGACCAGGAGTCTCCAACCTTGACAACTTTAAGACAGCAAAGCTGGCTGAGGAATTCTGAGAGCTGAAGTCCACAAGTCTTAAAGTTGTCAAGGTTGGAGACCCCTGGTCTAGGCTAATTTATGCGTTGCAATCAGGGGAATGTTATGGATGGTCCTGTATCTGGAAAAACATCACAAACATCTATCGGGGAGACCTTGTTTAGTCATAGCTGCATGTGTGTATCCTGTGAGCTTCCAGATACAGAGATTTTTAATATTTTTTTAAAATATGTTTTACATTTAAAAATGTTTTGGATGAATTATCATGGAAAATGTGGCCTTATCTACTAGAATAAGATTTGTGTGCCATAACATTTGAGCTGTGTTTTTGGAAAAATGTTGCTAAATTCTTTATTCTTTAGGGGAGCAGCTATAGAGAAGGCCTCACTCCAGTGCTCAGTTTACTAACAAGATGCTGCCGGTCCCATCGGAACATTAGGAAGTTTATTAAAGCTCAGGTGAGACATGGGTGTATCCAAGGGCTAAAATGTAGTGGAATCTCTTGTCCTGAATATGCATAAATGGGTGTTTGTATTCCTTAAAGAATCTGATCCTTCTTCAGTATTATTATTATTATTATTATTGCACTGGATGTGTAGGGCATCACAAAGCTGAAGAAGGAATAAATAAATGAATGAACTGCACAACATATATTTTTTGTTTAAAGTAAATACGAACTTTGTTCAGTAGAACTTGTTTACAACTTAGGCAACCTAAACCAACTATTGTTGTGACCCAGGCCCAAGTAGGTAGTAATAAACTTAATCCGTGGAAAAACAAACTTTATTCGAACAGCTGGGAATTACTTCATTTCCAACATTATTCAACTCAAAGTAAAACAAATGCCTCCCAACACAGATTCCTCAGTTATCTCACAAACCTTAGTCCAATTAGGTAAACTGCCAAAGGCCCTTCCTATCAAACGTCCAGAAGCCACAAAAACAAAGATGTATGCGAAGCAGAAGACAAAGCTACAACTTTGTTTTCTGGCAAAGCTGAAATGCCGGTGCTGATCTTATGGGAGGGGCCAATTATCTCTTGGCCCTACTCCCAAGTTGTCCTCTCTGCTTGAACTGCTCTTGCCTTCTGGCAGCTCTTATCATGCGTGCATTAGGAACAGGCTCCTCCTGTTCCTCTGCCTCACTACTATCAGTCTCTGGAGGCTCTGGAGTCCGCACCTCACTTCCCGATGGCCCTGGCCTCATCTCAACTTCATCGTTGTCCGACTCCATTGCCAGCTGCTGACGGATCACAAAAACTATTTAGAAGAAATGGAAAATGATATACAGGTAGTCCTCATTTAACTATGCTAAATAGGATTGGAAATGTTAAAAATAAAATCATGTGAGCATGCCATTTAGCAACGGCAGTCCCAGTTTTCAATGTTAAGTGAGGACCGTGTGATCACTGCTTCCAGCTTCCTTCCAGTCTCCCAAATGATTTTATTTGTGAGAAGCCAGGAGGGAAAGTCATAAATCATGATCAGGTGCTGAGTGCCTGAATCATGATCTCATGATCTCAGGGATACTATGATGGCTGTAAGTGCAAGAGCCATTCCTAACTACCATTCATTCAGCACCTTAATGTCAAGTGCCAGAGAAATCAGGAGATCCAGGCAGTTCAAATGGTTATAAAGATTTATTGCAACCTTAAGCTCTCTATAAGAATCTGAACTACTAACAGTCAAAACAATTTGGTGTCCCAGTAGATAAGAGTCAAAGGAATTCAAGGTGGGATGGACTTAGATCTCTTGTGGGTGTGAAAAGATTCATGACCGATGACGTGTTTGACTCCTCCCTCGGGCTCAGCCTGCTCATCTCCTACACATAATAAGTTTGAAAGTTTACTGAATGAGTGATTATTAAATGAGGAGAACCATTCTCCTCATTATTATTATTATTTAATAATAATAAGCATTCACAAGATAATGACAGCTATAGTATCAAAATTGCTGAATCATCAAAATAGCCTATTTTTATTAAGTTTACGATGTTCATCTCCAGATGTTTTCATTTAAGGCTACAGAATGATACAGTGCTAGAACATTCCGAGGAAGGAAGCATTACATTACTCCAAGTCCACAACAAAAACCCTTTTGTTGTTTCTCATAGACATCTAAGTTCTGATTGCTTGGAAAAACAATAAAATGTGCTTGTGTTTTAGAATGAAATGGGGTGTAAATGTAACATTTATAAGAAGCAACAAGCATACTTAAATAGTGGCATGTGATACATGGTTCCAAAAATGGAGAGTCACATTCTTTTTTAGAACAGAATATTTCATGACCTTCTTTTCTCTCACCTCATTAAGGATAAGCACCTCATAGCAATTTTTATATCATTAAGATTTAAGAGTGATGCATCAAATCCTAAATCAACAGAAAATGTTCCAACTTTGAAAAGTATTTGGGGAGAAAAAATCCTAAAACCAATCTTTAATGATAACCTAACCTGCAGTTTCTAATTTAAAACTTATATTGGGTCATTGGGAAAAGGAATAAAGCTGAGTATTATTGGTGTATTACTGTACTATTAGTTGCATTGCTTTGTTTTTCCATTATCTTGCGAAATGATTGGATATAACCTTTACCAAAGCAGCCAATCACCATTCACCTCTCAGGCCTTGCCACCAACCAGTTGGATTCAGGGGCCAGAGGGAGATGGGCAAACGAAAGCAGTTTAATCCTCCCACTTTCCTTTGCGCTCGTGGAAATTATTTAGGTAGTCAGGGAAAAAAGTGGAATTATTTTAAGGAATTCAAGGGAATAAGTGTGACAACACCTTGCATTGAGATTAATTCCTGTTCTTATCTTTCTCTGTCTTTAGGTGCTGCCTCCTTTGAGAGATGTTTCTAATCGTCCTGAAGTGGGCACAACACTGAGAAACAAATTAGTGCGTCTAATGACTCACGTTGATCTGGGAGTGAAGCAAATTGCTGCAGAATTTCTTTTTGTTCTTTGTAAAGAGAGAGGTACAGAGGTTTTTACTAGAGCATAAGGGTGGTTGTAACATACATGCAACTACAGAAAGTCCTCAGTTAATGACCATAATTGGAACTGGGAACTCTGCCACTAAGCAACGCAAGCATAAAGGGAAAAAAAATCACATGACCATTCCGACCTACAACAGCAGTTCTAGTTGCAACAATTAAGCCTAGCTCCAACCTGTTTCCTTTGCTTGTTGGAAACTGACAGTGAAGATCACAAATGGTGATCATGTGACCGGGGGGAACTCTGCAACCAATGTAATTGTGTGCCAGTTGCCAAGCAGTTGAATGATGATTGCAGGGACATTGTGATGGCTACAATTTCAAGGACCAGCTATATGTCTCCTCATAACTAAAAGTAGTTTCTGGGCAAGTGTTCACTAAATGAGGACCAGCTATAATCACTTGCCGAGCTGGTTATTTGTTGCCAATATTTTTTTTTTGTTTTTAAATTAAATCTAGAAGTATTGGAAGATGTATTTTACAGATGTGACCGTCAACTACAATTTATAAAATGCACACATGCATTTTACTTTTTATGGCAACTGGTCTATTGTTTGTCTCTCTAGAAATACCTTAGGCCAGATTAAACTGAAGACAAATAGAAGTTATTAAACTTAGGCTTAGCCTTTTCTCAGCCAGTCTTAACTAGCGAGTACAGGATATAAAGTCGCATGTAGAAACCTTTCTTTTAAACTGACCTGTTAGAACCCCAATCTAAAATATGAATACAGCTTTCAGTAAGCTTATGCATTCTGCTTTATTAGGTTCGTCTCCTGCTGTTTGAAAAGTCCTCCTTTTACTTAAGCAAACATAAATTGAAGAACTCTTCAGATTTGCCACTCAGCTACTTTGGTTGCAGTGACCCTACACTGTTACGTGATCCTTAGAGAAGTGTGTATATAAATATGCCTGTATGTATGTATGCATGTGTCTCAGTTAGATTTATTACCCAGAGAGGGATTTTCTGAAATTCCAATCCAAAAAAAATGAAAAATATTAATCTTATTCTATCTTCAAGCCGCAGTTTGATCCTTTCCAACAAATTCCTTCCGGTTGCTTTGCAGTTGACAGCTTGTTGAAGTACACTGGGTATGGCAATGCAGCAGGCCTGCTGGCAGCCAGAGGCCTCTTAGCTGGAGGAAGAGGAGAAACCTGGTACTCAGATGATGAAGATACAGACACGGAGGAATATAAATCTGCAAAGCCAAAGTACGGCATGGCTTGAATTCTGCCTTCCTTCCCTTTACCTAGTGGGATGTTTTTCAGACTTGGCAACTTTAGGATGTGTGCACTTCAGCTCTAAAAATTTCCCAGCCAGTATATCTTAAAGTTGCCAAGTTTGAAAAACACTGATCTGTATAATTTCTGTCCCCTCCCGCCACCCCCCGCAACTCCGTGTTTGTCAGAGAACTGGCCACTGACATTTGGAACTGGATCTCCTTATACCGGTAGTAAAAAAAAAACTAGGGGTGACATGACAGCAGTGTCCCAATATCTAAGGGGCTGCCACAAAAAGGAGGGGGTCAACCTATTTTCCAAAGCACCTGAAGGCAGGACAAAAAGCAATGGATAGAAACTAATTAAGGAGAGAAGCAACCTAAAATTAAGGAGAAATTTCCTAACAGTGAGGACAATTAATCAGTGTAACAAATTGCCTCCAGAAGTTGTTGGTGGTCCAACACTGGAGCTTTTGAAAAAGAGATTGGACAACCATTTGTCTGAAATGGTGTAAGGTTTCTTGCTTGAGCAGGGAGTTGGACTAGAAGACCTCCAAGGTCCCTTCCAACTCTCTTATTCTGGTAACAGCAATAATTGGTACTGGAATTTTTGTTGCTAAGCAATGTGCTCTTAAAGTACAGTGTCATGTCACCACATTGCTCAACAACAGCAATCCCAGCAGTTCCCATTGCAATTATTAGCCAAATACCTATCAATCATTAGGTGTGGACCCACCCCAATCCAATTCATTCATACCTGGGTCCTTCCAAACCCCAAGCCGCCTCCGCCTCCTCTTCAGCTCCCCCCACTTGCCTATCTCCCCCTCCCCCTTTGACCTTTTGGCTGCCAACCTGCTGCGGCTGCCACTTGTCCCTAACACCCAACCTTGTCCACTGCACCACATATTCCTACTGTAGCAGTAAGGGCCTTCTTTCATGCCACTTTCTTTTGTGCAGCTGGGGCTTCTCTCATGCTCCATCCAAGGCCTCCATGCTCCAGCCAGCACTGTTTACACCTTGCTCAGGATCTTCTTTTGCAAGACTGGTGCATGAAAAAAGACCTTGACTGTGCCAGCACAAAAGAAGAACACAGCTGGAAGAGTTCTTCTTTCACACTGGTGCAGCCAAAGCCTTTTTTCACACATTGGGATTCTTTTGTGGGAAAAAGGCCTTGGCTGAGACATGAATGGAGGCCCTGGACAAGGTACTAGAGAGGTCCTGCTGCACCAGTGCAATAGGGGCACATTTGTGACTGGGGGGGGTCAGCAAGAGCCGGAAATTTGAGGGCCAATCATAAACCCATTTATCACCTTCATAATTTTTAACAGTTGCTGAGAATGGATGTCTCCAAGCAAGGTCTACTTTTATAAGTAATGGATTGTAGCTAACTTTGAGCAGAATCAGTCTGAGATGTAAAGGTTGGGAGAAGTAATAACACTTAAATTGATGTGCAGTTTTGAGAACTAAAGGTTCTGGAAGGCAGTTGGGGACTGTATTTTGTGATAAAATTCAGATTTCCAGTTTTAGTTTAAAACTTGTGGAATGGTGTTTTTGAAAAATCTTCTTGAAGATTTATTTTAACTTGTTCTTTTCTCTCTTCCTACTTCCCAAAGCATTAACTTAATTACAGGTCATTTAGAAGAGCCAATGCCTAACCCAATGGATGAAATGACTGAGGAACAAAAGGAATATGAAGCAATGAAACTGGTCAATATGTTTGATAAGCTTTCTAGGTATTGTATCTCTTTCCATGTTAATTTCTTTCTCCTTCATACAATTTCATCATCATTAAGAATTTAACTATGTTTTAGTTATATGTTTGCATCAGTGCAGCTTTAAAGGATATTCAGTACTCCACTGGCCAAGGATCATTTTGCTGTAACTTTTGGCAGATATGGAAACTCTGATTATTGACCATGATTGAATAAATATAAAAATATATCCAGTAAGTACATTAAGAGTTTTACAAATTGTAGTCTTACGTACCTATCCCACAAAATGAAATTCAGGGGCAAGAAAAGTAAGATTTTACACTTAGGCAAGAAGAATCAAATGCACAGGTATAGAATAGCTGGCATCTGGCTCAACAGCAGAATGTAGGAATTCTAGTGCATAGCCAGTTAAGTATGAGCTGCCAAAAAAGCCAGTGCAGACCTAGGCTGCATCAACAGTTCTGGTCACTAGAATATAAAAAAAGGTGTTGAAACTCTAGAAAGAGTGCAGAGAAGAGCAACAAAAATGAATAGGGGTCAAGTGGCTAAAACTTATGATGAATGGCTATAGGAACGGGATATGTCATCTAATCAAGAAAAGGACTAGGAGCAGTGGTGGGATTCAACTGGTTCACACCGGTTCAGGCGAACTAGTTATTAAATTGCCCACCCCACCCCCCTCTATCAAAGTGGATCCTGGATGCTGCACTGCAATAGAGAAATGGGCAATGGTGTGGCCGGCACAAGGAAAGGAGAAGGCCACTTTCCCTCCCTGTTCCTTATCCTCCCTCATGCCAGGTACTCTGTTGCCCGTTTCTCTATTGCAGCACAGTTCTCAGGATCCACTTTGATACCGGGGAAGGATAATTTAACAATCGGTTTGCCCAGGGTCAGGTTGGGCGTTACGGGAGGCTCGTCTCACATGTGCAGCAGAGCGGGAGGACGGGGATAGGCCACGCCTCCCACGACAGCCAACCTGACCCTGGGAGAACTGGTTGTTAAATTATTTCAATCCCATGTTGTGACCCGCCAGCGGAGCTGGTGGCAGACTCAGACAGTGAGGAGATTAGGGAGGAACATGGGCCAGTCCTGGAATCTGGGGAAGGTTCTGATGAGTGCTCTGCATGCATAAGAGCACCAATGTGCCTACCGTCCCTGTCCTAATGTTCCCTTTAATTGTATTCATTTTATGTATTCAATTCATGCTTATACCTATATATATTATCTAATAGAATAGAATAGAATAGAATAGAATAGAATTCTTTATTGGCCAAGTGTGATTGGACACACAAGGAATTTGTCTTGGTGCATATGCTCTCAGTGTACATAAAAGAAAAGATACGTTCATCAAGGTACTCGACAAATAAATAAATATGTACTCGACAAATAAATAAATAAATAAGTTCCTAACTAATCTGCACAATACAAGATTTAAATTGATGAGAAATGAAATAAGTCAGCTGAAACTCATTCTAGTTTTAGTTATTTCATGTTTTGAGGATGGGATCGCCAAATAACATTAACCCGAAGAAACATATTATTTATGCATAGTGCAGGTAGGAGTCTTTTACTCTTTCCCAGCTCACAAACCAGACACTTCAGTCCCTTCCTGTTACGCTCTTTAGAATCATGTTTTTTTCTCATTCTTTTGTGTTTGGTGCATGTTCTGTCTCAGGCTGTACCTTCCCTGCAGTGCTGAAGATTTGAATTTTGTTCCATTCTCTGTTTTTGTGATTCTACTTGTTTGGTCAGCAATTTAGCACTATCCAAGATCATGTGTGTATTGCCACTAGGGAATATAAATTTATAACATGTAACTTTTGTCTCGTCCTTTATTTCTTTGCTTTTGATATATTTTTCTCATGCTTAATTTTACTATAATTAAACAACAGCTAATGCATCCCCAGTGTATAATTCACATCGCTAGTCATTAGTTCTAAAATTGTTTTCAATACTATATAGAGGCTTGTAGAAGAAGAGAAACCAGTTTAAGAATAAAGATGAGAAAATAAGCCAGTTTCAACTTGTAAAAGAAGGATGGAACAATGATAGAATTCAAATTTTAGCTTAGTTAGCAGGTGGATTGGACTAATCCTTTTAAGTAATTCTACCTCCCATTTTTTAAATGCAAATAATAATAATTGAGTCAATGGCAGATTTGGAATTTTCAGAACATGTTATTGGCAAGTTTACAAATTAATTGTCATAGAACTTACAAAACATTTAAGACGGGGTCTCCAACCTTGGCAACTTTAAGCTTGGCGGACTTCAACTCCCAGAATCCCCCAGCCAGCAAAGCAAAGTTGCCAAGGTTGGAGACCCCTGATTTAAGAGAAAGCAAACTGGATATAAAGATCTCCGTATTCTTCGAATCTTTCTAATGATTCAGGTTATATTGATATTTTTCCTGGACTGAGGTCCCAGTCCTAACAAAGCATTGGACTGCAGCCATCTACATTTTTTAGGACTGTATGAATTATTTATAGTAGTGCTTCAATTCCAGTAGGAGACACGCATGCCGATCTGGGAAGGTTCTCAAAATGGCTGCATCAAAGCTTTACCACAATACCTCCATGAGTGTTGTCAAAGCACTATTCCAAATGATGCATGCATTATTTCATTTTGTAGGAATATCTCTTACGCTCATGTAGGGCGCAAAGACATCCTTGGAAATAAAAGATAACGCTTGAAGCTGGCTGTGTTTTGCAGCCTGGTAACAACCCATTTGTTTATCTTAAGATTCAAAAAAAAAAAAGTCAAAATCAGGTGGGGCATTGATCCTTGTCAGCATCAATAAAAAGTATCTTTGGGTATACTGGAACACACTGGAGACCTAGGCATTGAGTTGGGTGACTGGTTCTACTGAGTCTTTTTGGCAGAATTAATCATTTTAGGTGAGCCATGCTGCTGCTACAAAGTGTTAAAAAGAAACACAGCCTCAGATGACAATTGGTTTTAAAAACCAAGCATTCCGGAGTATACTTCTGTGAACATGAATATTTCAGGGGGTTTCAGGGACTGAGCCCCTCAATATCTCAGGGGCTGCCACAGAGAAGAGGGAGTCAAACTATTCTCCAAAGTACCTGAGGGTAGGACAAGAAGCAATGAGTGGAAACTAATCAAGAAAAGAAGCAACTTAGAACTAAGGAAAAAAAAATCCTGACAGAACAATTAATCAGTGGAACAACTTGCCTCCAGAAGATGTGAATGCTCCAACACTGCAAGTGTTTAAGAAGATATTGGATAACCATTTGTCTGAAGTGGTGTAGGGTTTCCTCCCTAAGCAGGGTGTTGGACTAGAAGACCTCTAAGGTCCCTTCCAACTCTGTTACTCTATTCTATTTCTAAATATTTGGCACCACACTTCTCTTAACAAGATTTCATTCACATGCTGTGTGATTTGGACATTTCAACAAAATTCAAGAGAGATCTCATTGTACTTCAAGACACAGCCCAAGATATTTTTTAAATGATGATGTCTTTGATACTGTGTTCTGATTAGAAGTGTAATAGTGATCAGCTGAATCTTAATTTCAGACCAGTTGCCATCTAGTATATAACATGAATGTTGTGATGTGCATGCAGCTCTTTGTCTACTTTGTGTGCTTGGAAGTTTTCAGTGTTAATTAAAATGCTTTTTAAAACATTTTCTTGCTATTATAAATTGGTGGCACAGCTATGAATTCATTGAGTAATTATGATGCCACGGTGCTTTTTCCAAGCCAACCTTGTATTAATAGTAGGAATCCTTTTGCTGATGAAACAGTCCCCAATTATCATAGTTTGGGTTTTGTTGTACATCGACAAGAATTCAGTAAAACAAGGACGTAACCCAAACTAGCCTAAGTAGCAGCCTTGCTCATTAAAAATGCAGAATTAATCAGAGTGGTGGCTTTAAAAAACAGTGCCTCTTGTCAGATTTTCTCTCCTTTTTTAACTGTGGAACAAAATAGTGTATGTAAAAGGGTCAGCACTATTATGCAGCACTCAATTATAGAGAGGTGAATGGATTCCCCAATACACTATTTTATCAAAGGAACAGGCCCAATGTTTGCAATACGTTTGCTTTATTACGGGCAACTATCATTAGTTCCATGTGTTAATAACTGGCCGTTGTGCACAGAGCAGGCAAGAAAGACCCTTGAAAATAAGGCAGTGGTTTGGGAGTTGACCAACTAAATGGCAAGCAGAACGCAGAAACAAGCACTCTATAGATAAATTGGAAGAGTTAGTGAAAGATTTGGAGGTGAGGAAGAAGAATGTCTTTTTTATTAAAGGTTTCATTTTGTCATGTTTGACAACAAATAGCACTGAATATATCCTTTTTTTATTTGAAAGAAAACGCAGTCTTGGAAGTTGGCCAGTCCTAATTACTCAAGCACATTCAAAAGAATATATTTATATACATATGTGTCCACTTGGAATACCATTCTAGAAGGTGTTGCTTATTGCAAGCTAAGGAGAAGAATGTTTAGGGCAGGGATGTCAAACTCGTGGCGTCACGTCATCACATGACGTAGCGTGACTTTTTCCCCCTTTGCTAAAATGGGAGTGGGCGTGGCCAGCGTGTGACACATCTGGCCCACGGGCCGAAAGTTTGACACCCCTGCTTTAGGGCGATCCTTTTTTATTGCAGATAGCCCTCAACTTACAAGAGTTTGTTTAGTGACCGTTCAAATTTACAACAGCACCTGTGTGACTGTTTTTCACACTTTCGATTATTGCAGCTTCCCTGATCAAAATTCGGATGCTTAGCAACTGGTTCACATTCTTGACGGTTGCAGTGTCCAGGAATTGTATGATCCCTGTTTGCCACTTTCTGACAAAGTCAATAGGGAAGACAGATTCACTTAACAGTCATATTACTACACCTGCAGCCATTCCCTTAGTAAATGGGGCAAGAAAAGTTGTAAAATACCTTGCTTAACAATGGAAATTTTGAGCTCAGTTGTCATAAGTAGAGGACTACATATATTCCTTTGTGGGTGTCTAGAAGAGGCATTGAGACTTTGAAGATAACTCTCAATGCTCTGTATTAATGTTTAGACATCAGCAGCTCTAGGCACTTGGAAGGTACAAACAAGGATATGAAGTATTTAACACATATGTCAAATCACTGTATCATAAGTTTTTTTCTACTAATCCCTGGTTACGTTAGCAGAAGAGCTGGAACTGTTTTACTGAAGTTAGGGCTAATCATTGTAATATCAACACTGCTGTTCTAACAATTTTCATTTACTGCACTCCCATGACATCTATGTCTGAATTAAGCTCCAATCAGTCGAATTAACATGCTCCGGGGCGATTGTATTCTAGGGAATACAGCTCCCAATTTTTTTCCAGTCAACATGCTACCTGGGAATTCTAACAGCTGTAATCCCAAGCCATCTGACTGTGCTAGGTTGGGTTAAATGGCCACGTTGGGGGTGGGGGGGGTGTTGTGCACATCACCTGATTTCAGATCTATTTCTGATGAATTAGGGAAATGTTAATGATGGTTCTGCACAGAGATATTTCTCTGCTGTTACGTTCTAATGCCCAGGTGAGCTTTCTTAAGATAAGGACGACGGGAAGGATGGTACACTGTGATGTCCTTGTTTGTTGATTTATAGCATCTGTGAAAATATGGAGAAAATTTTCTTCAGAAGATCGGAATGTCCTGATGGCCTTTGCCATAATCCACAAATATTAAATAAGATTATGAAGAGCTTAAATAAGTCTGTGCTAATACTGTTTGATTGGCTTAATCAATAATTAATCATCTTGATAGGAGGCTGTAGCTTGTGGAGTAAATATAATTGGATTAATGGTGAGAGGCCCTGGGTGCTTTTGAAGAGATTAAAACGGCTGTCAATCGTATAATTAAACAGCTGCAAACAAAAGCAACAGTATTTTTTTAAAGGGAGTGGGAGAGAGAAAAAGAATCTGGCTGCATCTCAGTGAATGCTCTAGTACTTCAGCTTCACTAGAAGCAGGTTTCATGGGACAAATCTCTTTTCTTGATTGATTTCTCATTCAGTGAAATTCATATGTATACAATTGTGATTTTGAACTAGGAGAATTGACTATTCTCTGGCAGGTGGGGTTTTAGCAAGTTAGCGGAGATTAGGAATAAGCAAAGGCTACCTTTTATTTACTTGTTTTTTAAAAATTTAATCAACAATAAATCTGCTCTTGGTCTTATTCCATTGGTAATTGATTTCTCTTTTCCAGATAAGCCTTAATTGACTTAGTGCACATGTGCTGTCTGAATGGAGTCTTTATTGATGTTTTTCCCTCCTTCCCCCACTCAGCCAGCACCCATTTTTGGGGTAACCCGATTTATCTTCATATCCTTGAGGTCTAAATTCCTTCAAAACTTTAAACTGCCTTTTGGCATTATTCCCCTGCCCTTTTATTGATAGCATCTAGTGGTTCTGAAGATTTTGGTTTTTATACTTCATAAACTTCTGGCTATCTCATTTTTTAAAATTATTATTTATAAGCCATTGAATTGCTGAGGTGAGCTAGAAGAAGCAGGTGGCAATTCCATACTGCACATTTTGTTCTATAGGTCAGCGGTCACCAACTGGTGGTCCATGGACCACTGGTGGTCCACAAGAAAATTTTGATGGTCCACAGAAAAATTATTTGCATTTTTTATATTGCACTAAATCAGGAGTTCTCAAACTAGGACCTATGGGCCAGATATGTGCAATGAACATATGTGTTGCTGCAGAGTTTCTCCCCCTTCTGGGTCTTATTGTGCAGGTCGGAGGGGAGCAGAAATTCTGACTTGGGGTCTGCTTCAGCCTCCTGGTGTGGGGCTTTGGGCGAAGGCTGGAGGGAAGTGTTGCTGGTGGAGAAGAGCTAGAGGGTCTTGTTCCAGTGGGACTCATGGTCTGGAACTGGCTGACCATCTCAGCCTGCTGACCCTCCAGGCGCTGGCACCTGGCCTTGCAGTCCAGAGGTCTTTCCTCTGCTTGGAAACTTTGTGCTTGTAGTTCTCAGTGAGGTGCTTCTGCTGAGCATCCTTCTTAGTCAGATCCAATTTGAACTAAGCCAGCTGTTTTGCCAATTCTTTCTCATGGTGGCTGCTTTCTCATGGTGGCCAGCAACTGCTTCCTGTTGGGGCTCTAAGGAGCCCGGGCAGGCAGGTGAGGAGTGGCGAGTAGAGGCTGGCAAGGTGCCCCTCAAATGAATGACATTGAGTTGGCTACACTCACCCAGTCACATGATCACCTTACCACACCCACCCAGCCATTCATTAGGCAGATCATATTAGTGGTCTGCGGGATTTAAAATTATAAATTTAGTGGTCCCTGGGGTCCGAAAGGTTGGTGACCTCTGCTATAGGTGGTCCTCAGCTTACAATAGTTCATTTAGTGACCATTCAAAGTTACAACGGTACTGAAAAAAGTGACTTATTATCAGTTTTCACACTTATGACTTGCAGCATCCCCATGGTCACATGATCAAAATTCAGATGCTTTGCTATTGGTTCTTATTTATGATGGTTATCCTGGGGTCATGTGATCACTTTTTGCGACCTTCTGACAAGCAAAGTCCACAGGGAAGCCAGATTCACTTAACAACTGTGTTACTAACTTAACAATTGCATTGATTCACTTAACAACTGTGGCAAAAAAGGTTGTAAAATGGGGCAAAATTCACTTAGCAACATAAATTTTCGGGCTCAACTGTGGTCGTAACATGAGGACTACCTGTATTTGTATGTATGCATATGAGAATAGACTAATCATGTTATTTGCCATTTTTAACTATACTACAAGACAAAATCTGAATCATTTTCTTTTGACTTACTTAGGGACAAAGTTATTACACCCATGGGGGTACGACCAGACGGCACCATGACGCCTTTGGAAGAAATAGTCTGTCAGCATCAAGCCAATGAGCATGAAACTTCAGATTCTGACTAAAATGTCAGCTATTTCACATTCTTTCACTCATTTCCCTTTATGCGTGGTATTGTTCATTATCTGAATGTTAAAGCACTGTTGCAACCGTTTTATAAATCGAAATGTTTAAATTATAAATTATGTGGTGTACTTATTAGCATTTCTAAGATACCAGTTTATATAGCAACCAGAAATAACATTTATTAATGTCAAGGTAACTGTGTTTAATATAAGATGAAAAATGTGGTGTAGAATTGAAAAGATTACAATTGTTGTTCTTTAGCTTTGAAATCAATCCTATTAAGAGTAATTCATGAAATAGGAAAGTAGAAGGGGTTTTAAAATCCTTCAAGCACAGCTTCTGTTTTTTTTTAAAAAAAACAAATCAGTGTTTTTCAGGTAATTATAATAGGTTTGTACTGCTTTTTATGTTTTAAAGGTACTCTATTTCCTTGTTTTGAGGACTGAAATAGAATATCTAGATTTTAAAATTATGTGAAATCTTTAAAATGATGATTAAACTATCACTTTAAAGAAACAGCTATCTAGCAGATGCCTTTGATTTATTATTGGTTGTTTTCTTAGTTCCTATTATTTTGCCCTTTATTTCCATATCTGAGGGATGCTGAATTTTGATGAATCAATGTCTTTTTACCATTAAATTATATAAATGGATTCAGTGTTTTTATACAGTTAAAACTGCAGGTTCACACAGTTCATTATTTTGTCCTTAAATCCAGTTCGGAAAACAGTTTCGTCCCTTATATTGGCAGGACAGCTGCTGAAATGGCTAGTTCATAAATTCAGTATGAACCTACACCAATCCTAGTACAGTCTCAACCCTGTCACTAGTTATGGGCTTGTTAATAATGGATAGCCTCTCTTCAAAAAGTTGTATAAAGTTTACGACTAGGCCAATACTGTATTAAAAATTCCTTTTGAAAAAAAATATAATTACAATAAATTTTTATAATAAGAGGAAACAAGCAATTTGTCTCAAACTGTGTTAATGTCAGAACAATTTAGCTCTGTAACAAATATGGAAATATATTGCAATCTCTCAATAAAACTTTATATACAACGTAAGCATATGGTTCTACTGTATTGTTTCCATTTCCTCAAATAGTATCTCATTAGGGAATGGTCATTTCTTCCACCCTAAATTTAACCAGGTAGAATGTTTGAGTGATTATTTGTACCCTCTCCTTCTCCATTGTTAATGTAGGCTAAGAATATTCTTGTTGCCATCTCCCAGGGAGAATTTTGTAAAGTTCCTCCAGTACAGGGGTGTCAAACTCAAGGCCCAGGGGCCAGATCTGGCCCATAAGGTGCTTAGATCTGGCCTGCAGGGCCGCTCTGGAAACAACGAAGGACCGACCCACAGTGCTGCCAGAGAAAATGGTGCTCTTTTTGCTGGCAGAAGGTTGCACGAAGCTGTCACAGCCGAAAATGGAGCTCGGGAGCCTGTTTTCACTGGCAGAGCACTCGGGCCACCACAGGCACCCCCAACACAAGTGATGTTGAGCTGGCTACACCCACCCTGGCCCACCAAGGTCAAACACAACCCTGATGTAACCCTCAATGAAATCAAGCTTGATACCCTGCTCCAGTAATACAGTGGCTCTCTAATAATATGATGATCCTATGATTTGATCACCAATCACAATTTTTCATAAAGACAACTATGTTCGGGATGCCTGCTCCAGGAATACAAATCCATCAACCCAATGTCAAGTTGCATATACTATTTCTGATCTAGTTTCCTGTTCCCAATTTCAAGGTCTCAAATTGCAGAAAGTCATTCAAACAAAGAAGGCGTTTGTAATTTGGCCAAAGTTAGGAACAAAGACGAAAGGGTTGGGGATGACCGCTAGGCCTGTGTTTCACAACCATGGCAACTTTTAAGACATGGACTTCAACTCCCAGAATCTTTCTTGGCAGGAATAATAAAATATAATTTCTTCAATGAGAGACTGAAATTAGAATTTTTAAGATTGATTTTAATTTTAAATTCTTCTATTCCTTTTCATTATCATTTTTATCTAGTGTAGGTTTTGTTTAACTAAAGACAATTCATGCAGCTTGCCAAGAATTGTTATGTATTTTATTTAATTACAGTGGAATTATCTTTTTTTTAATTATTAGCATGATGTATACCATTGAAGCAGGTCCCTTTATCAAAGTACAATAGTGTATTAATCCATCATTTGCTTAATTATTGATTAATTACAATCAGAACAAGATTTTGGTTTTTAGATTCTAGAATCCAGAGATGGATATTAAAACAGACACGAGCCAGAACATGTCCAATTTTTGAAATGTTTGGGAATATTGTAGTTTTCCATGCAACCCAAATTGTGGCTAGAGAATGCAGAGAGATAATACACTGCTTTACTATTCAAGCCATTTATAGATCTTAAGGAACATTATAGATCTCAGTAGCAATTAAATTATTTATGGCTGACATCCAAGCACAACTTCTGAATGATGTACAAATAGGGTTGTATAAAATTATCCCATTGATGTTCATGTGTCTCAAATGTTACTCTGTATCTAGAAGCTGATATAAATATATTGCAATCTCTCAATAAAACTTTATATACAACGTAAGCATTTGGTTCTACTGTGTTGTTTCCATTTCCTCAAATAGTATCTCATTAGGGAATGGTCATTTCTTCCACACTAAATTTAACCAGGTAGAATGTTTGAGTGATTTGTACCCTCTCCTTCTCCATTGTTAATGTAGGCTAAGAATATTCTTGTTGCCATCTCCCAGGGAGAATTTTGTAAAGTTCCTCCAGTACAGGGGTGTCAAACTCAAGGCCCAGGGGCCAGATCTGGCCCACAAGGTGCTTAGATCTGGCCCGCAGGGCCGCTCTGGAAACAACGAAGGACCGACCCACAGTGCTGCCAGAGAAAATGGAGCTCTTTTTGCTGGCAGAAGGTTGCACGAAGCCGTCACAGCCGAAAATGGAGCTCGGGAGCCTGTTTTCACTGGCAGAGCACTCGGGCCACCACAGGCACCCCCAACATGAGTGATGTCGAGCTGGCTACACCCACCCTGGCCCACCAAGGTCAAACACAACCCTGATGCAACCCTCAATGAAATCAAGCTTGATACCCCTGCTCCAGTAATACAGTGGCTCTCTAATAATATGATGATCCTATGATTTGATCACCAATCACAATTTTTCATAAAGACAACTATGTTCGGGATGCCTGCTCCAGGAATACAAATCCATCAACCCAATGTCAAGTTGCATATACTATTTCTGATCTAGTTTCCTGTCCCAATTTCAAGGTCTCAAATTGCAGAAAGTCATTCAAACAAAGAAGGCGTTTGTAATTTGGCCAAAGTTAGGAACAAAGACGAAAGGGTTGGGGATGACCGCTAGGCCTGTGTTTCACAACCATGGCAACTTTTAAGACATGGACTTCAACTCCCAGAATCTTTCTTGGCAGGAATAATAAAATATAATTTCTTCAATGAGAGACTGAAATTAGAATTTTTAAGATTGATTTTAATTTTAAATTCTTCTATTCCTTTTCATTATCATTTTTATCTAGTGTGGGTTTTGTTTAACTAAAGACAATTCATGCAGCTTGCCAAGAATTGTTATGTATTTTATTTAATTACAGTGGAATTATCTTTTTTTTAATTATTAGCATGATGTATACCATTGAAGCAGGTCCCTTTATCAAAGTACAATAGTGTATTAATCCATCATTTGCTTAATTATTGATTAATTTCAATCAGAACAAGATTTTGGTTTTTAGATTCTAGAATCCAGAGATGGATATTAAAACAGACACGAGCCAGAACATGTCCAATTTTTGAAATGTTTGGGAATATTGTAGTTTTCCATGCAACCCAAATTGTGGCTAGAGAATGCACAGAGATAATACACTGCTTTACTATTCAAGCCATTTATAGATCTTAAGGAACATTATAGATCTCAGTAGCAATTAAATTATTTATGGCTGACATCCAAGCACAACTTCTGAATGATGTACAAATAGGGTTGTATAAAATTATCCCATTGATGTTCATGTGTCTCAAATGTTACTCTGTATCTAGAAGCTGATATAAATACATTGAAATGTTATCCTTTCATTCACTAAATTATTGGTTAAAAGATGTTTTCCATTCCATTGGATTGGCCTAATTTTCTTTTATATTTTTATTAGAAAATGGAAAGGCTCCATTCTACATAAGCAGAATTACTGCAGTTACTTGCAAGATCCTACACGAGGGGTGTCAAACTTGCATTGTCATGTCATCACGTGACGTATCTCAACTTTTCCCCTTCATTAGACCAGGCATGGCCATGGCCAGTGCGTGACACGTCTGGTCCATGGGCCACGAGTTTGACAGTCCTACACTATCCTGAGGCCCTGATCAAACTAAGGCAAAGAATAATGAGCATAAAAAAGTCCCAGGAAGATCAATCTTCTGTGCTAGTAGAGGACTTGAGTTGCTCAGCCTTTCATTTTCAGTCTAGATATTTCAATCAAAATATCTAAATATAGACTAGCTGTGACAGTAATATAATTTAATCTTGGAAGGGAATTACAATAAAGTTCTATATAATGAATAACTTTGCCACTGTTGAATGGGTAATGTTGAGGCAGCTGCTTACTTTTTTCTATATTGTTCATTTTACACAGATGTTTTTACACATTATTGAAAACCGCTATTAGCAAATCATCCAAACTATAAAATCTGTTCTCTGACACGCATTATTTAGGTAGTCCTTGTTTGGCAACCACCATTGGGACTGGCAACTCAGTCATTAAGTAAAATCAACCACCATTGGGACTGGCAACTCAGTCATTAAGTAAAATGGTCACTAAGTGAAACCCCAATTGTGCTTGTGCACTTCCTTCAGCTTCCCTTTGTTCTGCAGACCTGGAAGGACCATAAATGTGAGGACTGGTTGTACAATAAAATTAATTGTTCATCACCATCATAACTGCAAATGGAGGCCGTACCTGTACAGTTTTCCTTGCTTATCCTTCAATACTCCTACATTGTAGAGGTTAAAAGGAAATACTGGTTGAATTGTCTGAGAATGTATAGAATCTGTGCTTTAAAAGTGTTCTTTCCTTGTAAGGACAATTGTGAAATCAGTATGGTTCAGGACTATCTCTCCAAGACTTCAGTATCTTGGCTTCTCCAGAGAAGCATCCATTATGATGGGGTGTGAATGTGTACTTAGTGCATTTAAAAAATGTGTCAGAAACCTGGAAGCCCAGCAAGTTCAGTCTGCTCTTCCTAAAAACATTTTTTTAAGCAGTCAAATTCCTCTTTTCAAAGCAGTGAGATATTTACATCACATATCCGAAGAGTGCTAACTTTAGCACACTGCAATGCACTTCCCCCAGCAGTTTTGGAGAGTTGATAATAAAAAATTCCATACAAGGTAAGATTGTGCCCTTGTGGAAAAGGGGCTATCAAAACTACATTGCACATCCTACTATACTGTACCTTCTAATCTGTAAGGACTCATGTACCCATTTCATAACACCTCACTTGATAAAATACCCAGGAAAAATCCATTTTTTTGTATGCACAATTGCTGTTGAAAGAAATGTCCATCTGGCTTCAGTTCCAAGTGAGGAGAAAGACACTGGAAACATGGTGGCTGCTTGGAAATATAGTTTAATGGTGGACCGGACCACATGGCTTGAGGTCCTGGGCAGTTGAGCACATGGAAGAGAGAGAGAGAGAGAGATTTATACCCTCTCTTGGGCTTTGAATTTGAGCTTATCCTATTGATTCCAGTCAGACTCCCATGGGGCTATGCAGTCATAGCTGAGGTTGTCTGTGTCCCAGACTTGGTTGAATCTTGCCGGGTGATTCAATGAAGGGCAATTTCCTATTGTGGCTGAATGGCTTTGCCCTGAAATATAATCCCATCATCCTGGAGCTGAGTTCCTTTGTTTTGTAGATGGATTGGCCCAGTCTTTTGTCTTGTAGATAGGTTGGCACCAGTCTTTCTGGGACTATTAAAAAAGGTGGGGGCTGCTTTCCAAGAGCACGTTTCTCTTTTTCTCATCCAGGGAGGTATAATATTCTGCCTTTTTAATATTTCCTAGAATATTTCATTCTTCTAGGAGAGGGGTGGGTGCTAACTTTCTACACTGTTATCAGATCAGTCTGATGTAACCTCTTTGAATGTAGTTAAATTGTGTTGTATTGTCTGCAAAATTAGGCAAGCAAATTTGACTTTCTGCCCATTGACAATCCAACACTAACTATAATATATGATCTTCTCTTTTTATTATTATTTTTAATCCTTTTTATTTATAATGCTGGTCTGTGATCTTAATAAAAAATTACTTACTTGTCAACTAGATGGTGTATTTGTCTAAATATTATCATTTACATATTATATTTTGTTGCCCCTTGGTACAAACAGTAGTCTTCACACACCAGAATAACCAAGTCTTATAGTAGCTCAGTTATTTATTATTTATTTATTTAAACATTTATATAGTCACCCCTCTTATAACCAACTCTGGCAGCTCTCAATCGAGAATTATGTAAATTGACAAATTATATAGAGTTAATGTTTATATTGTCATATTTACTTTATTTGTATTGATGTAGATGAATGAATTCCTTCTACTTAGTGAAATTTATTTTACTAAATATTGGTCAGTGACTAAAATAAAGTCTCTTTCTCCCTCTCTCTTCCTTAATGCAAGATATGCACACATCTTTAAGGAACAATTAGTACTTGGTTTTTCAAAACTTAATCATCTTTTTGAGTTTCAGCAGGCACATAAGATGGAATCATCATGAATGAAGTAAACTTACATCTTCTCGGACATGCATATTTTTATGGTTTATACCTATTAGCATATTAACAAACAGAGCGGGTTTTTCTTTTTCTTTTCTTTTTTTCCAAGCATGAATATCTGAGCTTTTCTCAGGCTTAAAACTCTTCCAGACTTTTTCCCCCTTTCCTTACTAATGGCCAAGTGACCCATATTTAAAAAGCATTTACAATAAAATTATAGCTCTTGCTTTTGTATTCCTGGCTTTCCCAGTAGAAAGCAGAAATGTTTTAAAATTGTCACTTTTTGATGGAGGTAATGGCTGTAATATATTTAGTCCCTTTCTCTGATTGTTCTTGAAATGGCTGTGCTAATAAAGGGCACAGCTGTAGATTCTTTATGACCTGCTTTGGGGGAAGGAGGGGGGGGGGGTGGCGGCTCAGATTGACTGTGTGTGTATGTCAACAAATGCAGCTGGGAAAAAAAGAGAAACCCCTTGAAGGCCTCTGCAACTTAAAAGTCCAAGATAAATGATGTTCCTGGTGTTTTTTTTTTTAAAGGAACAGGAAAATGGAGGGTGGAATTCAATAAAAGGCAAGCTGAAAAAGAATTGTTTAAAAGTAAAGCTTTTCTCCCCTTCCAGACAGCTTGGAAGAGAAATGAGCAAAAGCGAACACAGACAAGAGGGGAGCAGTTATGAAAGGAAACAAAGGCCCATCTCGGAAAATATATTGCACTACCAAATTATCTGGAGTGCATTATCACTGGGGGTTGGAGGGAATGTAGTTTAAATTGAGATGCAATGGCCAACTTTTGCATCCTTTATTTCTTGGCAGGGAAGGAATAATAGGTGGCTTTGTTTATTTTGGTAGTGAGGTCAAAAAGAACCAATACTTCAGAGCATTGGAGAAAATATGGTGTCACCACCCCGCTGGGCAAGTTGCTTCAAAAGTAGGGATTCAAACCTTAAAATATGAATTCCACAAGAGAGAGAGAGAGAGAGACCAGGATAAGCAATTAAGAAGATTTTATTCCTTTTTTCCCCTTCCAAGTTTTTTATTTTATATTACATATACATATCAATGCATGAACAGTGTAACACATGGGTGCCATCCATTTCAATACAGATAAAATATTATTAATCATAGCTATCACATTAATCCAGCTTATATATTTCTAGTAGTAATACTTATTTATATCAAATTATAACCTTTCATTATTTCACATTGTTTAAACATATATGTTCTTTTAAGTTCTTATTCATATTTCCCATATTTCACTCTTCCAATCTATTTATATTAAAATACTATCCTTCATTGTTTCATTATTCAATGTTTCAATATATTATTCTAATGCCAATCACTATATTATTTAAATATACAAAATAACTCTATTCATATTCTTTGCTTTCATCCAATCTATATGATTCTAGTATTAATACACATGTTTATATTAAAATATGTTCTTTTTGTTACTTAATTGCTCAGCATTTACCAATCACAATGTTATTTAAGCTTACTTAATAATACCATTATTACAACTACAGACCTATCAGCCTAACCTCAATATCAGGGAAGATTCTGAAAAAGATAATCAAGCAACGAATCACTGAACACCTAGAAGCAAACAAAGTAATAACCAAAAGCCAACATGGGTTTGTCAAAAACAGATCATGTCAGACTAATCTTATTGCATTCTTTGACAAAGTGACAAAATTAGTGGACCAGAGGAATGCTGTCAATATAATTTACTTGGACTTCAGTAAAGCATTTGATAAAGTACACCATAACCTACTACTAGATAAAGTAGAAAAATGTGGGTTAGACAGCACCACCACCAGATGGATTCGTAACTGGCTGACCAACCGCACTCAACGTGTAGTCCTCAATGGAACTACATCCACATGAAGGGAAGTATGCAGTGGAGTACCCTAAGGCTCTGTTTTAGGCCCAGTACTCTTCAACATCTTCATCAATAATTTGGACAAGGGGATAGATGCGGAACTCATCAAATTTGCAGATAACACCAAGCTGGCAGAAATAGCCAACAATCCAGAAGATAGGCTCAAGATGCAGAAAGATCTTGACAGACTTGAACATTGGGCACTATCTAACAAAATGAAATTCAACAGTGAAAAAAGTAAGGTTCTACATTTAGGTCAAAAAAACAAAATGCACAGGTACCAGATATGTGGTACCTTGCTCAATAGTAGTAACTGTGAGAGGGATCTTGGAGTCCTAGTGGACAACCATTTAGATATGAGCCAGCAGTGTGCAGCAGCTGCCAAAAAAACCAACACAGTTCTAGGCTGCATAAACAGAGGGATAGAATCAAGATCACGTGAAGTGTTAATACCACTTTATAATGCCTTGGTAAGGCCACACTTGGAATATTGCATTCAGTTTTGGTCGCCACAATGTAAAAAAGATGTTGAGACTCTAGAAAGAGTGCAGAAAAGAGCAACAAAGATGATTAGGGGACTGGAGGCTAAAAACATATGAAGAACGGTTGCAGGAACTGGGTATGCCTAGTTTAATGAAAAGAAGGACTAGGGGAGACAAGATAGCAGTATTCCAATATCTCAGGGGTTGCCACAAAGAAGAGAGAGTCAAACTATTCTCCAATGCACCTGAGGGTAGAACAAGAAGCAATGGGTGGAAACTAATCAAGAAGAGAAGCAACCTAGAACTAAGGAGAAATTTCCTGACAGTTAGAACAATTAATCAGTGGAACAACTTGCCTGCAGAAGTTGTGAATGCTCCAACACTGGAAATTTTTAAGAAAACGTTGGATAACCATTTAGATATGAGCCAGCAGTGTGCAGCAGCTGCCAAAAAAACCAACACAGTTCTAGGCTGCATAAACAGAGGGATAGAATCAAGATCACGTGAAGTGTTAATACCACTTTATAATGCCTTGGTAAGGCCACACTTGGAATATTGCATTCAGTTTTGGTCGCCACAATGTAAAAAAGATGTTGAGACTCTAGAAAGAGTGCAGAAAAGAGCAACAAAGATGATTAGGGGACTGGAGGCTAAAAACATATGAAGAACGGTTGCAGGAACTGGGTATGCCTAGTTTAATGAAAAGAAGGACTAGGGGAGACATGATAGCAGTGTTCCAATATCTCCGGGGTTGCCACAAAGAAGAGAGTCAAACTATTCTCCAATGCACCTGAGGGTAGAACAAGAAGCAATGGGTGGAAACTAATCAAGAAGAGAAGCAACGTAGAACTAAGGAGAAATTTCGTGACTGTTAGAACAATTAATCAGTGGAACAACTTGCCTGCAGAAGTTGTAAATGCTCCAACACTGGAAATTTTTAAGAAAATGTTGGATAGCCATTTGTCTGAAATGGTGTAGGGTTTCCTGCCTGGGCAGGGGGTTGGACTAGAAGACCTCCAAGATCCCTTCCAACTCTGATATTATTATTATTATTCAATCTCTAATTTCCCCATTTTGTTATTACTTTTGTTTCATCAAGTAAAAGTATATGTATAAGTAATCCTTCAATCTCTTATTGAACACATTCCTCTGTTATAATTTCTCCTCTTGCCAGCTTTCCTATCCACCTTCTATCCATCATCTCTTGCCCACATTAATACTTTAATTCTTATTCTTTTTTTAACTTGCCTCCCATATTCTTCTCTTAAATCTTTATCTCTGTATTTGTGTCTACATCCTGCCTAGTCAATCTGCTTCTCCCTACCCTCTTCCACTATCTAGCTTTGAAATTATCAGCCCAGATCCCTGCCTCCCTCCCCAAAGTATCTTCTTGTTCCTCCCATTCTCTTTTCAGATCTCTTAGAATATTTTCCCCCTGGTTTGATTCATCAGGCATTATTAATTTTATTGATGACTTCTCGTTATCTTCTTTTTGTTGATTCTTCAATTCTGTTTTCCACTCTATTCCTTCTGCTAGCTCCTTCCTTTCTTGGGCAACTTGGGCATTACTCATTGTCCTTTGTATAATATTTTCTGATTTTTGATCTATGCCATCCATTAATTCCATAATCGCCTTATGTTCTTTCTGTATAATATCCTTTATGCTTTGAAACATCAAGTCCATCTCATTCAAAGTTCCGCTTGTTTTCTCCTTACGTTGCATCTTATTTTGTTTTAATAATTCACTGCTGACTGAGACTTATAGAACTTGTATTCCAGGAGCTCTAACACTTGTATAGCATATTCTAGAAGTCTCTAGCATATTCTAGAAGTCTCTAGCATATTCTAGAAGTCTCTAGCATATTCTAGAAGTCTCTAGCATATTCTAGAAGTCTCTAGCATATTCTAGAAGTCTCTAGCATATTCTAGAAGTCTCTAGCATATTCTAGAAGTCTCTAGCATATTCTAGAAGTCTCTAGCATATTCTAGAAGTCTCTAGCATATTCTAGAAGTCTCTAGCATATTCTAGAAGTCTCTAGCATATTCTAGAAGTCTCTAGCATATTCTAGAAGTCTCTAGCATATTCTAGAAGTCTCTAGCATATTCTAGAAGTCTCTAGCATATTCTAGAAGTCTCTAGCATATTCTAGAAGTCTCTAGCATATTCTAGAAGTCTCTAGCATATTCTAGAAGTCTCTAGCATATTCTAGAAGTCTCTAGCATATTCTAGAAGTCTCTAGCATATTCTAGAAGTCTCTAGCATATTCTAGAAGTCTCTAGCATATTCTAGAAGTCTCTAGCATATTCTAGAAGTCTCTAGCATATTCTAGAAGTCTCTAGCATATTCTAGAAGTCTCTAGCATATTCTAGAAGTCTCTAGCATATTCTAGAAGTCTCTAGCATATTCTAGAAGTCTCTAGCATATTCTAGAAGTCTCTAGCATATTCTAGAAGTCTCTAGCATATTCTAGAAGTCTCTAGCATATTCTAGAAGTCTCTAGCATATTCTAGAAGTCTCTAGCATATTCTAGAAGTCTCTAGCATATTCTAGAAGTCTCTAGCATATTCTAGAAGTCTCTAGCATATTCTAGAAGTCTCTAGCATATTCTAGAAGTCTCTAGCATATTCTAGAAGTCTCTAGCATATTCTAGAAATCTCTAGCATATTCTAGGACAGCATTCAGGTTAACCAGATTTGTTGAACTACAGATTCTATCAATCCGAGCCAGTCAGCTCCATATGATTACCTTTATTTTATCACATCTGCATACCTATCACACCTATGACCTGCGAGTATATTTTTGCAGCCCAGATATATTAGCGCTAAGAGAATCAAAGCAATAAACCATATTGTTGTTTTAACCATTTAGTCGTATAATCTGACTCTTGGTAACTTTATAGAAAGTGCTCTCCATGCTACCCTGTCAAGCACAACTTTTTTCAATTGTTGGATGTTCAACTTTGTATTAGATTTGATGTTATCAAACCAGCATATTCTTTGCTTGCCCCTTCTTCTTGGTAAACTATGTATAAAACTGAAAACTTAAGAACCTGGTCTCTTCTTGCTTCTGCTTCCACCATTGGACATTTTCAACATGTTCAGTAATAAAACTAAAATCCAGTCTTAGCCCATTGCACTTCAGTGATGAACTTAGCTACAATAAATGTGTTTTCAGTATGATAACAAGATAGCAGTGGATATTCTTCCAATGCTAATTGAGGCACAGTTGCTGCCTGAAACCTATAGTGCTATTACCTTTTTGCTAATACATATAGGCTAGACTTACAAGGCAGTTAAGCCAGTATAGTTGGAATTTACAACTGAAGTCAGTATTTATTGTTGAGCAATAGAGTACGGTACTTAAGATAGACTTATTTTGGAGTCACAATTGTTTTAGTGCTGCTTAAGCCTAGAATCTAATGCAAGTGAACTAAACTTTCCCTATTTTTAGAATGGTACACAATTATCATAAAACTAGTTTTCCTCTGTGGAATTTCAAATGTGAATGCATTCCAATAATACAGTATTGTTTGTCTGTACTTCCTGGCCCAAAGGAAAAAAAGATTTTTTAAAAAGTTTGTCATAACTTCAATTAGTCATTGAAAGATTAATCGTAAATCGAGGACTACCTATATGTCTGATTTCCATGAAAGAGGCCACTACAATCATCTACAATGTGAACTTTGCAGTCTATTTAACCAGGTCCTTTCTGCATATGTGCTTAATGTTCCATTAAGATTTTGCCCGGTGCTGTATCTTAGTTGAGTGAGGTTCAAAACGGCATTTTTAAACAATTTGTCTTCTTTTTCCAACAATTTACCTGCTAAGCCATCAGTTATCCCTCTGCTTTCAGGGAATCAGGCAACTGGTCACCATTCACATGTTTCAAAACTTCACTGCTGACTGAGACTTATAGAACTTGTATTCCAGGAGCTCTAACACTTGTATAGCATAGACTTCTAGAATAGACTTCTAGAATAGACTTCTAGAATAGACTTCTAGAATAGACTTCTAGAATAGACTTCTAGAATAGACTTCTAGAATAGACTTCTAGAATAGACTTCTAGAATAGACTTCTAGAATAGACTTCTAGAATAGACTTCTAGAATAGACTTCTAGAATAGACTTCTAGAATAGACTTCTAGAATAGACTTCTAGAATAGACTTCTAGAATAGACTTCTAGAAATCTCTAGCATATTCTAGAAGTCTCTAGCATATTCTAGAAGTCTCTAGCATATTCTAGAAGTCTCTAGCATATTCTAGAAGTCTCTAGCATATTCTAGAAGTCTCTAGCATATTCTAGAAGTCTCTAGCATATTCTAGAAGTCTCTAGCATATTCTAGAAGTCTCTAGCATATTCTAGAAGTCTCTAGCATATTCTAGAAGTCTCTAGCATATTCTAGAAGTCTCTAGCATATTCTAGAAGTCTCTAGCATATTCTAGAAGTCTCTAGCATATTCTAGAAGTCTCTAGCATATTCTAGAAGTCTCTAGCATATTCTAGAAGTCTCTAGCATATTCTAGAAGTCTCTAGCATATTCTAGAAGTCTCTAGCATATTCTAGAAGTCTCTAGCATATTCTAGGACAGCATTCAGGTTAACCAGATTTGTTGAACTACAGATTCTATCAATCCGAGCCAGTCAGCTCCATATGATTACCTTTATTTTATCACATCTGCATACCTATCACACCTATGACCTGCGAGTATATTTTTGCAGCCCAGATATATTAGTGCTAAGAGAATCAAAGCAATAAACCATGTTGTTGTTTTAACCATTTAGTCGTATAATCTGACTCTTGGTAACTTTATAGAAAGTGCTCTCCATGCTACCCTGTCAAGCATAACTTTTTTCAATTGTTGGATGTTCAACTTTGTATTAGATTTGATGTTATCAAACCAGCATATTCTTTGCTTGCCCCTTCTTCTTGGTAAACTATGTATAAAACTGAAAACTTAAGAACCTGGTCTCTTCTTGCTTCTGCTTCCACCATTGGACATTTTCAACATGTTCAGTAATAAAACTAAAATCCAGTCTTAGCCCATTGCACTTCAGTGATGAACTTAGCTACAATAAATGTGTTTTCAGTATGATAACAAGATAGCAGTGGATATTCTTCCAATGCTAATTGAGGCACAGTTGCTGCCTGAAACCTATAGTGCTATTACCTTTTTGCTAATACATATAGGCTAGACTTACAAGGCAGTTAAGCCAGTATAGTTGGAATTTACAACTGAAGTCAGTATTTATTGTTGAGCAATAGAGTACGGTACTTAAGATAGACTTATTTTGGACTCACAATTGTTTCAGTGCTGCTTAAGCCTAGAATCTAATGCAAGTGAACTAAACTTTCCCTATTTTTAGAATGGTACACAATTATCATAAAACTAGTTTTCCTCTGTGGAATTTCAGATGTGAATGCATTCCAATAATACAGTGTTGTTTGTCTGTACTTCCTGGCCCAAAGGAAAAAAAAAGAATTTTTAAAAAAATATAAAATGTATTGAACAAATTTTAAATAAAAATTGAAAAGAAAAACAATATAAATTTAAAGATGAAAAGAGAGTAAGAAATTTTAAAGTGAAAAAAGAAAAAGAATATTCTAGGACAGCATTCAGGTTAACCAGATTTGTTGAACTACAGATTCTATCAATCCGAGCCAGTCAGCTCCATATGATTACCTTTATTTTATCACATCTGCATACCTATCACACCTATGACCTGCGAGTATATTTTTGCAGCCCAGATATATTAGTGCTAAGAGAATCAAAGCAATAAACCATGTTGTTGTTTTAACCATTTAGTCGTATAATCTGACTCTTGGTAACTTTATAGAAAGTGCTCTCCATGCTACCCTGTCAAGCATAACTTTTTTCAATTGTTGGATGTTCAACTTTGTATTAGATTTGATGTTATCAAACCAGCATATTCTTTGCTTGCCCCTTCTTCTTGGTAAACTATGTATAAAACTGAAAACTTAAGAACCTGGTCTCTTCTTGCTTCTGCTTCCACCATTGGACATTTTCAACATGTTCAGTAATAAAACTAAAATCCAGTCTTAGCCCATTGCACTTCAGTGATGAACTTAGCTACAATAAATGTGTTTTCAGTATGATAACAAGATAGCAGTGGATATTCTTCCAATGCTAAATGAGGCACAGTTGCTGCCTGAAACCTATAGTGCTATTACCTTTTTGCTAATACATATAGGCTAGACTTACAAGGCAGTTAAGCCAGTATAGTTGGAATTTACAACTGAAGTCAGTATTTATTGTTGAGCAATAGAGTACGGTACTTAAGATAGACTTATTTTGGACTCACAATTGTTTCAGTGCTGCTTAAGCCTAGAATCTAATGCAAGTGAACTAAACTTTCCCTATTTTTAGAATGGTACACAATTATCATAAAACTAGTTTTCCTCTGTGGAATTTCAAATGTGAATGCATTCCAATAATACAGTATTGTTTGTCTGTACTTCCTGGCCCAAAGAAAAAAAAAGATTTTTAAAAAAAATATAAAATGTATTGAACAAATTTTAAATAAAAATTGAAAAGAAAAACAATATAAATTTAAAGATGAAAAGAGAGTAAGAAATTTTAAAGTGAAAAAAGAAAAAGAATAGAAAAAAGATATAAAGAAGCATCTTCAGATGTTCTTTATAGTAATTATAAATGCATTTATATTTTATCTTTCCTTTATAGTTATTGCATAATTCCTGTCTTTTCATTATCTACTTTTTCCAACCCTATAAATACAACTTAATTTTTTCCATTTTCAGCAAAAATTTCATAAAGGGTTAAATTGACCAATGTAATTGTTGTCTTTTCTAACCAACTATTTGGTATTCTTCCATTCTATAAGATAGAATTCATCATTTTGCCTGGGTTCAACCTCAAAATGTTTATAATGGAAGCTGTTAGGCCATCTGGTCAAGAAACATTCCCTATTTTGCTATTTTTATAGCTTCACAAATTATTCTGTGAATAATTATTGTTATAGCTCCACTCATTATATGTTTCAATGTATCAGTAATCTTCCGTAATTTTTGTTTCTTTAGACACACATCAACTTTTGCTAGGAACATTTCTAAAATACGGCAAGCTACTTTAAGCAGCAAAACTGAGTGTATCTTAAAACATTACAGTACATAAAAAATAAATACAATGCTTCTGATTATGAGGAAAGGGTGAGATTTGGGCCCCCCATCCTTTCTTTGATTATTAAAAATGTGGAGGCAACAACAGATAAAACTGGAAATCCTAAACTGAAATTGGTAACCCTTTAATAAGCTTACTGGCCACTTTGGGAGTGCTTATTACCAGTCTCATTTTTCTATCTAAAAGAATCATTGCAAAGATAAAATAAGGATGATTAAATTCACTAAAACTGAAGTATGGATGGATGGATGGGTGTGTGTGTGTATATATATATATATATTTTCAGGGACATCAGAAATCATTATAAACCTATAGGATGTTCTACAACTCTTGGCTCTCTGGATAAAGAAATCCCAATGTTAGAACACAAAGAGGAGGTATTTCATAAATTCTCCCTAGATGTGGCAGAAGAGGCTTCCAACTTGCAACCCTTTTATGAATCCTATGGGGCTGGATGCGAAGCAACAAAACCACAAGTGTGCCCTTCCTCCCAACTGAATCTTTGAGAGGCCCAACCCTGCGGGAGATGAGGAGTCATTTAATGGGCTCCTGTGCCTGAGAAGGAAGTCATCAAGGCTTAGTTGCAATAGAGAGCAACCCTGTCAAGACAGATGATAAAAGAAGAAGGAAGAACCGCAAAATAATAACAACAACATTCCAAAGGAAGTTGAATGGCATTTTGTGTTCCAATACATCTGGAAGGATGGGTTGGGTCAACCATATCCAAGCACAAGTAGATCGGATATCAATGCCTTGCTGTTATTTATGCTTCGCTCTTCTTTGCGAACACGCCTTGGGTTTCGTTTTGTTGAAATCCACAGGCTGCTTTTTAGAAGCTCCTCAAGTTGACACTCTCCCTCCTCCTCCTTTTCATTTTGAAAGGTCAGGCTACGAGTTGGCAGTTGTATAGGAGCTGTCCCCTGTATAGAAAGTCTTAACTAGCCAGGCAGAGACTTAACTCTGCTGCAGAAAAACTAACACTGTCACTAGGATATGATGAAACCATGGTGAAGAACTAGGAACAGCCCGACCACGGCAGATTGAGCAGTTGGAATCTGCCCGGTGCATGTTTGTTTGCCCAATTCAAAATGTGAAGAACGATTGTTGAGATGATGTAGACAAATTGACTCAAATTAGTTTAGGATGGGCTGAGCAGAGTTTAAACATGTTGAGTCCAGACACATAGCAACAGTCCATGGCAGTTTTGGAAAGGAATATATATAGGAATAGCTAATTTAATGGGGTTGGAGCAGGGAGGGGAATGGGGAAGGAACAAAATCATTGGAAATCCAACAAGGACTGGCCTTACTTTTTTTATTTATAATGACAACTAAGCCTGAATTTTAAAACATCATCTCTATTAGAATACTCTAATCCAGCAGTAAATTAATTTATAGGCATCCTTGTGAGCACCAACAGTTTTGAAGCATTATTTAATGGCAAAAACAAATCCCCAAGAACTGGTATGCTATGCTCCTCGGGGTGGGGTGGGGATTAAAAGGATTTTGAGACTCCTTTTTTCGTCCTTTTTTTCAGTCAAATTGTCCTAAATCCTGCAGCACAATAAGTTAGTGCCCTATGCAAACAGAAGGCCACCAAGAGTGAGGATCTGACTGAATGTACAGTAATCTAATTAGACCAGGCCTTCAATTCACAGCTTCTTCTTTCTAGGAAGGATTTTGCTTTAAAAAAAACTTTTAAGAGATGAATGGAAGTAAAGAAAAGAATTCTGAAAAAAGTATCCCTGTGAATGGATATATAGACCAATCTCATTCTATTATTTTTACAAGTAATTATTGTTGAACTGCTGTAATGTATTAGAATCCATATTACCCTTTCATTCCAGTTAGAAAACACCACATTTTAGTTAAGGGAATCTTATATTTTCCAGGAAATTGATTAACATTAATTTACAACCAATAAAAGGTAAGCAACCTATCAAAATCAGTAGATTTGGCATGGGCATAAATTGCCTTTGGAGTTGAAGACATTTAAAACTCTAAACAAGCAAATTAATAATAAAGCTGAAATGACTTAACTGTTCCACCATAGAAAAAGGTTTGTCATAAAGATCCTTCCCCCACAAGCAATAAAATAATGTCTGGTTTAAATGCTTAGAAAATTTCTAAGCACCCATGTACTTGATCAAATCCTCCTTTTTCAGAATAATATTCTGGGATTCAGAAGAAGGCTTCCATTGGGGAAGGATTCCTACTGCAGCCCATCTCGCTTGCTTCTTCGTTCGTCCATCCATCCATCCATCCATCCACCCATCCATCCAATATCCTGCCTATTTTAATATATATATTTCTGAACCTCTTGAATTATTTTTTCTTTTCAGGATTTTCATCCATGAAATCCTTCTAACCTTCGTACCTCCTAAATTTATTGAAAGTTGGATCTATTTATTTGTATATATGTGTATTCCACCATTTATTTATATTCAGGTCTGAAATATGTATTTCTATTGAATGTCAAGTCCTTTACTTTGGATATGTATTTAGACTTCTACAGTAGTGGAGCATCCAAAGAACTACTATATCAAATGAGACTATTGATCTATCAAATTTATATTATTTTTTTTCAGTCTGGAAGTGGCTTCTGAGTTTCATTGAGGTGTTCCCAGTCCTAATATTTAAAATCCATAACCCCGTATGCCTACAATTTTCTGTAAGTGAAACATATATTCTACTATAGCTCTTTCCAGGCAAAATCAATATTAATGTAATAGGGCAAATTATTACTATTATTTAAATTTATTGGGTGCAAAATTCCAGTGAATAACAGAAACCAACACACACACACACACATATTATTTGTACATACTCACATTATTTCTACACAGTGTGTGTACAAATAATAATTGCAATCCTGTTAAAAAACTGCAGAAATTTTTGCTTATCCAAATTGTGAACACTATGGAACTTAGCTCTGTCTAAAAAATTAATAATAACACGGGATATTACAAAAATAGAATTATGCAACACAAAAACACAGTTATGGAAGTATGATTATCTTTTCTTTCTGTTAGTCCTTGTCAGCTGGATTTTTCTTTTACCTATTTTGCAAAGATGGTATCCTAATATCTTATTTTTTCTAGATTACATTGCTAAGCTTTGTTTCCTCCTATTCTCATTTCAATGTTTATATTACAAATAGTGTGCAGCAGTTTGATTTCAATTTTTATGTTAATAAAATAAAGAGAAAAGTTACTCTAACTTTGATCTACCCACATACTGTGGTGTTGTTGGGAGGGGCAGATCTTCAAGAAAGTTAGAAAGCTGAGCCATACTTTGAATGTGCTTTTACTACCATCTAGTTGTAATAGACTGTCATTGCATTCTCTGACTTTAAACATGTTCATAGAGAGTTATTTAAAATAAGAAAAAACAAGAATAATAAAACATGGAACATAACAGAAAAAGCAGCAAAGATAAATTCCTGAAGCAAAGTACCCATGAATGAATGAATGAATGAATATTTTAATTTGTATACCGCCCTTCTCCCGAAGGACTCAGGGCGGTGAACAGGCAGATAAAAAACAGATATACATAATAATTAAAACAACCCTTAAAAAACTGATTTAAATTAGCCCAAATATTAAAATAACTTAAACCCCCATAAAATTACAAAAATTTAAAAGCCCATCAAATTCAATTAAAATTTAAGGATAAAAATCAAGCTAGTCCAGCCATACGAAATAAATAGGTTTTAAGTTTGCGGCGAAAGGTCCTAAGGTCAGGTAGTAATCGGAGTCCGAGGGGAAGTTCGTTCCACAGGGTCGGAGCCCCCACAGAGAAGGCCCTCCCCCTGGGGGCCGCCAGTCGACACTGTTTGGCTGACGGCACCCTGAGGAGTCCCTCTCTGTGGGAACGCACCGGACGATGGGAGATAGAAGCCGGCAGTAGACAGTCCCGTAGATAGCCCGGTCCTAAGCCATGGAGCGCTTTAAAAGGTGATGGGTGATAACAATAATTACCAATGAAGCTACTAATAGGGCTACTATCATTTTGTAAAAATAGAGAAGGGCAGTTGCACTATATGCCTCTTACCACATCAGGTTGCAAGTAGTCCTCAACTTATGACTGGCTATATAGTAGTTCCCAAAAAAGAGACTTATGACCTGCTTTATTAATTCCAGTATACAGATCTCCAGTGATCACATGACCACATTTTGGGCACTCAGCAATTGGTTTGCAATTACAAGCATTTGCAACATCCCATGGTGATAGGGCCACAGTTTACAATATTTTTTCTAGTTTCTGGCAAAGAACATCCCATAGTAAAAAATGAGTTCACTTAATGTCCATGCCTTTCACTTAACAATTGTGGCATTTGATTAATGACTTCTGCAAAAAAGATCATTAAAATCAGTGATGTGGAGACCCACTTTACAACTATCATGACTTACAACAATGATTGCAGACTCAATTATGGTAAGTGAAGGACTACCTGTTTTTCTGATCCAGGATTGTCTTATCTTATCTTTTGTATTGTCTATATTCTGCCTGATGTTTGGGGTCAGATCAAGGCACAGCAGCAATGGGCACTGACCTCCTCAAAGTGAAACTCTTTTAATACCTGAGATAGAAGTACCTCTTGGAAGGAAGGAAGGGAGGGAGGGAGGGAGGAAGGAAGGAAGGAAGGAAGGGAGGGAGGGAGGGAGGGAGGGTGCTCTCAGAGTTCCGATCGATGACCTAATGAAAACAGGAGCTTTCTAGAAAAATCCAGTTGTTTATTAGGAGCAACATGTCCGCACGGACCACATGAAGCCAGGTCTGACCCCACTCAGTTCGCATCTTACCTCTGACACTGTTTCCCCCTCTCCCCCAAGGTGTGTCATCAGTTACATTCCCCAACGAAGCAATTTTGCAGGTGGTAGAAGTCACTCCCTCCTGCCGTTACTGGTTTCTGTGGCCTTGACTTTGGCCAGCTAGGATGTGCGTTGTTTTGACTGAGGTGCAAATTCATCAATGCAGCTGCGAGGCTGAATTCCCCATCCCCCTGCCTATGGCAACTCGGGAGCAGTTTAGGGAAGCTTCGTGAGATGACAGATAACATGTACAAGTTAAGACTTTGGGACATTTAGAGCAGAGTAGATCTTCTACAGATCTTCTTATTGATAATTCATAAGTTATATAAAATGTCTTCAAAGTAAGATGTAGTTGGAAGGATCTTTCAGATGTTTCAGAGAGCGAAGCAAGGATGTATTTAAGCCTCATTGATTTTAATATATATATCAATTCTTTGATTAAAATTCTTCTAAGAGTCAATGTTTGATTCGGGCAATAACGAGGCAGGAGACCAGGATAGTGACAACAGCTCTTTACTATATGGTGAACCCAGCAGCCAGTGCTGAGAAAAACCTCTCTTTATATACAGTTTAGCCGGAGGCTTCAACCAATCAGTAACGTGCTATTTTCCCGCCAAAACTTTTAAAGATACATTACACTCCTTCCCTCCCAGAAAACACTTTACCAATATTTGCATAAAATTATCATCTTATTTTTCTACGTAATCACGCAGGTAGACTGGGCGTCTCCTGACTCTTTCGGACCTGCGCAATTCACTTTCTGGGAGTGAGTCGAGCTGACCGGAGGGACTGTTTGTTCCTCTCAGCTCCTCCTCTAGGCCATCCGGCCCTGGATTATTTGTAGAGTCGTCCCCGCTGTCTTCAGGATGGGCCGGTTGGTGTCGCTGGACCTTCTGGAACTCAGATAAGTCTCGCGTTTGCCACGGGTTTGAGTCAGTTGTGGATTCATTCGTTGGGTAGTCAGGGCCTGTTTCGTCTGTTTCTGTTTTACCGGTTATGCGTTTCCTTATCTGGTCTATGTGGCACTTCCATACCCGGCCATTCTCTATCTCTACTAGATATGATTTTGGTCCTGTTATCTCTAGGATTTTCCCTGTTACCCAGGTCGGACCCTCGCTGTAGTTGTGTGCCCACACTAGGTCGCCTACTGCCATCCCTCTTGTTTTACCCTGTACCCCTTTGTAACCGTGTGTAGTTTGGGTTTAAACGGTCTAGTGGGCACCTGAGCTTCCGACCCATTAATAGCTCTGCCGGGCTTCTGCCAGTTGTGACACAGGGGGTTCTGTGTTGGACGGCCAGGAAGGTATCGATTTTTGTTTGCCAGTCGCCTGGCCTGATTCTGGACAATGCTTCTTTTGCGCTCCGAACGGAACGTTCTGCAAGGCCATTCGTCGCAGGGTGGAAAGGCGCCGAGAGGACATGCCGGATGCCCTCTTCTGCCAAATATCTTTCGAACTGGGTTGCCGTGAATTGCGGGCCATTATCAGAGACTAACGTGTCGGGCAGCCCGTGCGTTACGAATAGGTGCCGTAGGACTGAAATCACGGCCTCGGCTGTCATGGATCTCATGAGAATGATTTCCAGCCATTTGGAGTAGGCATCGACTACTACCAGAAAGGTTTGGCCGTGAAAGGGGCCGGCAAAATCGATATGGATCCTAGACCAGGGGCCCTGGGGTCTCTCCCATTCCCGAATCGGGGCCGTTTGGGGTAGCGGTCTGGACTCCTGGCAGGCCTGGCATTTCCCTACCCTTTCAGCAATTTCCGAGTCCATTAGGGGCCACCACACATAGCTTCTCGCTAGACCCTTCATTCTCACGATCCCTGGGTGACCTTCGTGAAGGAGATCCAATACCTTTTTCCTCAATTTCTCCGGGATCACCACTTGATCCCCCATAGCAGGCACCCCTTGAGCTGAGAGTTCCCCACGCTTTTTACAAACTCTTTAAAACGCTCGCCCGGCGCAGCGGGCCAACCTCTTTGTACCCAACCAATTACAGTTCTTATTGTAATGTCCTTATACGAAGCCCGAGCCACCTCTTTGGATGTGACTGGGCCAGAGTCCAAAGAGTCAATTAGCAGAACTGGTATCCCCGGAGTGGGGTCTTCGATAGTCTCTGGTAACGGGCATCTGCTCAGGGCGTCTGCATGCCCTAATTCCTTTCCTGGCCGGTGTAGTAATTTGTAAGAATACGCTGCCAGGAAAATAGTCCATCGGGTCAGTCTGGGCGAAAGTGCCACGGGCGTTGGGCGGTCGCCTGCCAACAGACCTAGCAAAGGTCTATGGTCCGTGATGATTTCAAAATCACGACCAAATACATATTCATGGAATTTCTTTACTCCGGAGACTATAGCCAAGGCTTCCTTATCAAGCTGGCTATAATTCCTTTCAGTTGATGACATGGTTCGGGAGTAATATGCAATAGGGGCTTCTGTGCCATTTGGAAACCTGTGGCTGAGCACAGCCCCCACCCCATAGGGAGATGCATCGCAGCTTAACACTAATGGCAGTGTGCCATTGTATTGGATAAGGAGGCTATCACTTGATAGGAGATTCTTTACCCCTTTGAATGCCCTAGCTTCCGCCTTTCCCCAAGACCATGCAGCCGTCTTTGCTAGTAATTTATGCAGCGGCTCGGCTACTGTTGCCTTATTCCTTAAGAATACCGCGTAGAAGTTGACCAGACCTAAGAATGCCTGTAACTCCGTTTTGTTCTTTGGAACCGGGGCCTTCCTGATGGCCCGTACCTTGCTCTCAGTGGGGTGAATCCCTTCCCTGTCTATCCGGTAGCCCAGGAATTCCACAGACTCAACCCCGATCTGGCATTTGTTCAGTTTAACTGTGAGGCCGGCAGACCGGAAAATGCCCAAAACCTTCCGCAGTCTTACCCCTAATTCCTCTAGATTCTCGGTGGATACCAGTACATCGTCAAAGTACGGTACCACCCCTGGTAGTCCCTGCAATAACCGCTCCATTAGATTCTGAAATAATCCTGGAGCCACACTAACCCCAAACTGTAACCGGGTACACTTGAAAGCCCTCTGTGAGTCACAATTGTCTGCGCTCGCTGTGTTGCTATCTACGGTAGCTGTTGATAGGCTTGGGCCAAGTCTAGCTTGGCAAAACTTGCCCTTGCCCCATTGAGTGCAGTAAGTGCTGTACCACCGAACGGGTAAGCACTCTTTGCAACGCTTTGTTAAGCGTTGCCTTGTAGTCAGCGCAACCGGACCGACCCGTCCGGTTTGACTGGGGTGACTATAGGGTCTCCCACTTAGCATGGTCAACTGGCACTAGAATTCCCTGGTTTACTAGCTTGTCCAGTTCCCGGTCAATCCTGGGCTTTAGGCTAACGGGACCCTCCTAGCCTTTAGACGGATAGGGCAACTTGGGGTCTAGGTTAAAAGAGATAGGGGTCCCCGTGTACTTGCCCAGGCAGTCTCTGAAAACGTCCCCAAATTCTTTCACGAGTGCGTCTTTGAGGTCGACTTCGTTTCTGAAGATTCCAGTCACTCCCATGCCCAATGCTCGGAACCAGTCCAGTCCCAACAAGCTTGGCAGGGTCCCATCGACTATGGTGATGGGCAGGGTTTTCTTGTAGTGTCCATACTCGACGTGGACGGACGTTACCCCTCGAACAGGGATGCGATTTCCTTGGTAGTCTTGTACCTTTAATTTCTGTGGTTGCAGCTTGCGCTTTGCGATGGCGGGTAAGGCTCTCACGAGATTGTCCCAGGACATGATCGTGATCGCTGAGCCGGTGTCCACCTCCAATCGGCACGGCACCCCCTCAATCTTTGCTTTCGTAAAGATTTTCTTCTCTAGGCGTGTTGATGCGTGACCCACTCTCACGACAGTCTGATTCAACTTCGCGCCTTTTTTAAACTGACCACTCGCGGGCCGCTTCGCCGTTCCCGCGCTCTGATTGGCCGGTTTGAATTTTTGGCGGGAAGGTTGGGGTGCTCGACAGGCCTGTGCTAGGTGCCCCTTCCTTTCGCACCGCCGACACACCGCATCCTTAAATTTGCATTGTTGTCGTTGGTGTTGCCCTCCGCAACTTGCGCAGTCACCCCGGTCTTCTTTCTCCGGCCTCCCGGTGTGGAAGACTCCTTCCTCTTCCTCACCGTCCGACTCAGCCTGGATCTCCTCGTTGTGGACCGGGGTTGATTTCGCACCAGCCGTTGGTGCGAGCGGCTTTTGTAGGGTTTCCGCCGCTTGGGTAGACATCTCGTGAGCCCTGGCTTCGTCCAAGGCGTTTGCCAGCGTTAGGTTGCTTTTAGACAGCAGCCGCCTCCGCAAACGGATGTCCCTGACCCCGCGGATGAGTTGCTCCAGCAATGCCTCATCCAAGTCTCGGTACTTGCAATGTTCTGAGGCTTTCCTCAGGGCGGCCATGTATGCGCTGATGGACTCACCCTCTTGCTGTCTGCGCTCCCCGAATTCGAACCGTTGCACATACTTGGACGGCGTTGGTGCATAATGGGCTTTCAATAAAGTCTGCAGAGTTTGCCACGGTACCGACTGTACCGGCGTTGGCTCCGCCAGGGATTCTGCGGTGTCGAAAACTTCTGGACCGCAGTGGCTCAGGAAATACGCTCGTTTCCTGTTGTCTGAAACTCCTTGAAGTTCGTTCGCCTCGAGGAAACACTCGAAACGAGCCATGTATGACCCCCATTTTTCCTTAGCTGGGTCGAATGGCGCTGGCGGTGTGTAGCCGGACATCGCTGCTTTCCGCCCCTTGTTTGCTGGGTTCGCGTCTTCCTGGTGAGTTCAGCTCTTTTCCTGGCGCTCTTAGCCTCGAGATCCCACCTTCATCGCCAGTGTTTGATTCGGGCAATAACGAGGCAGGAGACCAGGATAGTGACAACAGCTCTTTACTATATGGTGAACCCAGCAGCCAGTGCTGAGAAAAACCTCTCTTTATATACAGTTTAGCCGGAGGCTTCAACCAATCAGTAACGTGCTATTTTCCCGCCAAAACTTTTAAAGATACATTACAGTCAACATCCAAATTAACTAGATACCTTCAAACCCTACAGTACTTTATGCAGATGATGTACTCCTTCTCTTCTGTAGAAATGTTTCTAAGAATTCTGACATCCTACTGGGAACAATTAGTTATTTGTTATGATAAGTCTAAACTGTGATCCATCAATGGAGTAGATGATTGACTCTCACATACTGGAACAAATAAAATATTTTAAATTTGGGCATAGTCTTTCAGGATTCTAGAAAAATAGCATTCAGAGTAGTTGCGTCATTTCTACAGCTCAAAATGATGCATTAGTTGTAATCAAATTACAAGCATTAGTTGTAATTTTATCAATATTAAAGAATAAATTACATTCCAGTAGCAATTAAATTGTTATGGCTAAAACATTTCCTCTTCTATTGAACAACTTGACCCATTTATGAGCATAAAGATATATAAAATAATTCAGTCAAGCTTTTCTAGGACTCTGGTTCTCCAAACAGTTTCCCTAATACAATTTTTAGTCTTGAAGGTAATGTCTCAAATAATAAGGCCAAAACTTGAATCAAGAGCCTAACCTCATGGCTCAGAATCATGTTTGATCCTCCAGAATAGTTTCTTCTGTTGTTGATGGACAGCTATCAATCTTGTTGGCATCAAATTAGTATGGATGAATTATGTAATCTTAGCCTCTCTCCTGAATATATAAGCCAATTAATCTTTATGAAAGCGAAATCAATGATAAAGTAAGGAATTGGAATATTACTAGCTTGTCCAGTTCCCGGTCAATCCTGGGCTTTAGGCTAACGGGACCCTCCTAGCCTTTAGACGGATAGGGCAACTTGGGGGTCTAGGTTAAAAGAGATAGGGGTCCCCGTGTACTTGCCCAGGCAGTCTCTGAAAACGTCCCCAAATTCTTTCACGAGTGCGTCTTTGAGGTCGACTTCGTTTCTGAAGATTCCAGTCACTCCCATGCCCAATGCTCGGAACCAGTCCAGTCCCAACAAGCTTGGCAGGGTCCCATCGACTATGGTGATGGGCAGGGTTTTCTTGTAGTGTCCATACTCGACGTGGACGGACGTTACCCCTCGAACAGGGATGCGATTTCCTTGGTAGTCTTGTACCTTTAATTTCTGTGGTTGCAGCTTGCGCTTTGCGATGGCGGGTAAGGCTCTCACGAGATTGTCCCAGGACATGATCGTGATCGCTGAGCCGGTGTCCACCTCCAATCGGCACGGCACCCCCTCAATCTTTGCCTTTGTAAAGATTTTCTTCTCTAGGCGTGTTGATGCGTGACCCACTCTCACGACAGTCTGATTCAACTTCGCGCCTTTTTTAAACTGACCACTCGCGGGCCGCTTCGCCGTTCCCGCGCTCTGATTGGCCGGTTTGAATTTTTGGCGGGAAGGTTGGGGTGCTCGACAGGCCTGTGCTAGGTGCCCCTTCCTTTCGCACCGCCGACACACCGCATCCTTAAATTTGCATTGTTGTCGTTGGTGTTGCCCTCCGCAACTTGCGCAGTCACCCCGGTCTTCTTTCTCTGGCCTCCCGGTGTGGAAGACTCCTTCCTCTTCCTCACCGTCCGACTCAGCCTGGATCTCCTCGTTGTGGACCGGGGTTGATTTCGCACCAGCTGTTGGTGCGAGTGGCTTTTGTAGGGTTTCCGCCGCTTGGGTAGACATCTCGTGAGCCCTGGCTTCGTCCAAGGCGTTTGCCAGCGTTAGGTTGCTTTTAGACAGCAGCCGCCTCCGCAAACGGATGTCCCTGACCCCGCGGATGAGTTGCTCCAGCAATGCCTCATCCAAGTCTCGGTACTCGCAATGTTCTGAGGCTTTCCTCAGGGCGGCCATGTATGCGCTGATGGACTCACCCTCTTGCTGTCTGCGCTCCCCGAATTCGAACCGTTGCACATACTTGGATGGCGTTGGTGCATAATGGGCGTTCAATAAAGTCTGCAGAGTTTGCCACGGTACCGACTGTACCGGCGTTGGCTCCGCCAGGGATTCTGCGGTGTCGAAAACTTCTGGACCGCAGTGGCTCAGGAAATACGCTCGCTTCCTGTTGTCTGAAACTCCTTGAAGTTCGTTCGCCTCGAGGAAACACTCAAACGAGCCATGTATGACCCCATTTTCCTTAGCTGGGTCAAATGGCGCTGGCGGTGTGTAGCCGGACATCGCTGCTTTCCGCCCCTTGTTTGCTGGGTTCGCGTCTTCCTGGTGAGTTCAGCTCTTTTCCTGGCGCTCTTAGCCTCGAGATCCCACCTTCATCGCCAGTGTTTGATTCGCGCAATAACGAGGCAGGGGACCAGGATAGTGACAACAGCTCTTTACTATATGGTGAACCCAGCAGCCAGTGCTGAGAAAATGCTCTCTTTATATACAGTTTAGCCGGAGGCTACAACCAATCAGTAACGTGCTATTTTCCCGCCAAAACTTTTAAAGATACATTACAGTCAACATCCAAATTAACTAGATACCTTCAAACCCTACAGTACTTTATGCAGATGATGTACTCCTTCTCTTCTGTAGAAATGTTTCTAAGAATTCTGACATCCTACTGGAACAATTAGTTATTTGTTATGATAAGTCTAAACTGTGATCCATCAATGGAGTAGATGATTGACTCTCACATACTGGAACAAATAAAATATTTTAAATTTGGGCATAGTCTTTCAGGATTCTAGAAAAATAGCATTCAGAGTAGTTGCGTCATTTCTACAGCTCAAAATGATGCATTAGTTGTAATCAAATTACAAGCATTAGTTGTAATTTTATCAATATTAAAGAATAAATTACATTCCAGTAGCAATTAAATTGTTATGGCTAAAACATTTCCTCTTCTATTGAACAACTTGACCCATTTATGAGCATAAAGATATATAAAATAATTCAGTCAAGCTTTTCTAGGACTCTGGTTCTCCAAACAGTTTCCCTAATACAATTTTTAGTCTTGAAGGTAATGTCTCAAATAATAAGGCCAAAACTTGAATCAAGAGCCTAACCTCATGGCTCAGAATCATGTTTGATCCTCCAGAATAGTTTCTTCTGTTGTTGATGGACAGCTATCAATCTTGTTGGCATCAAATTAGTATGGATGAATTATGTAATCTTAGCCTCTCTCCTGAATATATAAGCCAATTAATCTTTATGAAAGCGAAATCAATGATAAAGTAAGGAATTGGAATATCGATCATCAGAATGATCTCAGCAGTGTCCTTTGTATTTCAGAACTGGTGCAGAGTTAATTGCATTCTTTGGATTTAGACTTTGGGCAGAAAGAACTAAAAGCACATTTCTATCATTTTTCCAAAGCATGAGCTGAAATCAAAGATTGCTGGCAGAAGGGCCACAAACTCCATACCTAATTTAGGGTGCACCAGAAGATTCAGCCCAGTTCGTAGTAGCATTTTATGTATTCAATTCATGCTTATACTTATATATATTATCTAATATGTACTTGACAAAATAAATAAATAAATAAATATCTTCCTATTTGTACAATCATTGTCATTTCATAAACCATTGTCTGCTGCAAAACAATAGCACTGGCCTTGACACTATGTCTACATCAGTGTGTTTCAACAGCAACTTTTAGATGAGTGGACTTCAATTTCCAGAATTCCCCCGCCAATCATACAGATTGAAGTCCACCCATTTAAAGTTGCTGAGGCTGAAAAAAACTGATTTGCATTACACTATGACTATGGATACTCCCTGGTGTCTTTTATCCCTTTAACCCTACACAAAGCATATGGTTTTTCACCGAGTTACATTTTAGGAATCAACTCCCGTATGTACAGTACTCGGCATAATTTTAACTTATGTATTGTATCATTTATTTCTACAGTTCTACCCTAGAACGGTTACATTTTGGATGCAAAAGGGCTCAGATTACCAGTTTATCTATCTAAGTCTGAGGAAAAGATACCAGTTTTAAAACTGGGTAAGTCCTGTCAGTCCAAAAGTTGCTTTTTCAAGAGGCAAGGTTTTTCCTTGAAGACATTTTGCTTCTCATCCTTTGGGACAATCATGAGCATGGATGACTGAGAATCTCCATAGACATGTTGCCTTTCAATACAGCTTATGCTGGGCTAAATTGCCAAATGTTTTAATTTAAAATAGGGAAGTTTCCTATCTCCTTGAGCAACAAAAATAGTTCTGTTTCCCCTAGTAAAGAACACATATTTAATTAAGCATTATTTCCAAAACTATTGCTCAGATGCATGGAGTCTTCTCTTAATACCACAGTATATTTTAGAGGTATTAGATGACAGCTCCCATAGCCAGTATTCTCAATGGTTTTGCTGATTCTGGCTTATAAAAATTGTAGTCCAAAACACATTTAAGGCTACCAGAATGGGGCAAGCTGGTTAATACTGGCTCTTCTCACAAATTGGAGTATGATTTCAGATCACTACAAGCACTCTTGTGTGAATGAAACACTGCCCAGATTTAAGGGTTTAAACCAGTGGTGGGATTCAAAAGTTTTTACTACCGGTTCTGTGGGTGTGGCTTGGTGGGCGTGGCAACGGAAGGATACTTTAAAATCTCCACTCCCACCCCATTCCAGGGAAAGGTTACTGCAAAATCCCCATTTCCTCCCAATCAGCTGGGACTCGGGAGGAAGAGAATAGATGGGGATGGGGCCAATCAGAGGTGGTATTTACTGGTTCTCCAAAATATTCAAAATTTCCGTTACCAGTTCTTCAGAACTGGTCAGAACCTGCTGAATACCACCTCTGGTTTAAACCAGATTTTCCATGGTCTCATAATGATGTGTAGAGAGGCTTAAATCTATAGCGAATGCTATTGAATTGGGTTATCCAGAATGTTTCTGTTGCTTGATTTAAATGCAAGTATATGTTTATGATTTGCTTTCTAGGTCCTGGACTGAAATCTGTCATCTGTCAGAAATAGTATAGGGTCTCCTGTTTGGGGGAGGGGTGGACTAGATGACCTACAAGGTACCCTCCAACTCTGTTAATCTGTTAATTATCATCACCCCATCATCATCATTACCATCACCATTGAGGTGTGTGTACATATGTGTTATTTCTTTCAATAGCATTTGTTGTTTAATAGGATTGCTGCAAGGAAGTACAGTTGCAAGAGCTCCACTTTCCAATATTTGTAATTAGAGAATTGATGACTATTAAAATTAATATCTTCTCTCAAATACACACAGATCCTTGGATGTATGGTATGTAGTTATGAATTAGTCTAAATTATGAACTAGACTGAAGAAGCTTCTTGGCTAAGTAGTGAACCGTTTCGAAGCAAAAAAAAAGTCTACTTGCCATGGACTTTGGAAGTCCAGTTCAACTTCCAAACAACTCTATTTGAATGACTGAGAATTTTCATCAACTTATGAATTAATGTACACATCAACTCATAATATAGTGATTGTACTAGGATTCCTGTACTAGGATGTAGAAACTTACACTAGGATTCCTTGATATAAAGCTATATGAAAATATTTACAGACCCCTCACATACTGGATATAAACTTCTGTTTCAACTTCTACCTTCAAAACGACGCTATAGAGCACTGCACACCAGAACAACTAGACACAAGAACAGTTTTTTCCCCAAATGCCATCACTCTGCTAAACAAATAATTCCCTCAACACTGTCAAACTATTTACTAAATCTGCACTACTATTCACTTCTCATCTTCTCATTGTTCCCATCACCCATCTCCTTCCACTTATGACTGTATGACTGTAACTTTGTTGCGTGTATCTTTATGATTTATATTGATATTGTTTCCTGATTGCTTATTTGTATCCTATGACTATCATTAAGTGTTGTACCTTATGATTCTTGATGAACGTATCTTTTCTTTTATGTACACTGAGAGCATATGCACCAAGACAAATTCCTTGTGTGTCCAATCACACTTGGCCAATAAAAAATTCTATTCTATTCTGTATGTGTACTTGCTTATTGGCCTCATAAAAGAGTAAAATATTGTTTCCCCCACAGGTCTACTGAAGATATTACTGTTCATTCTGCAGATTTGTATACTATGGCATATCACAAAAATGATGTTCCATAGAATATGAAAAGAAGTCACAGATGTTTCCAATTACTTTATTATATTTTACCATATTTATCTGTGAATTAATAGAAGGCTTTAGATGTAATCCTGTTCAATACATTTAGGTTCCAAAGTCTGCAGCAAAACAAAAAGAGTCTGTAATTAGGAAAAAAACACAGCTGTCCCAGGGAGTAGCAACTTTTCCTCTGGAATTATGGCGCCTTTCTGACGTCTGCATGAGCAAAAGGCTTTGTTTTCTAATCAGCTGTTAGAATGATTTGCAGCTGGGATCATCCCAACATTCTAAAATAAAATCCAGAGCACACATATAATCTTTCCAGCACAGAGGAGATTGTGACTGTAGTCTGTCAATCACATCTCAAAAATAGAATTGCTGTAACCTTTAATTTTCTCAAAATACTCATATATGTGCTAGTTGACCCTACTAGTATCTAAATTTGGTGTATTGAACGCTGGTACATTTAAAGCAAGCCATCTGGAATAGGGTTGATACTGAATTAAAATCAGTGCACTTCTGTAATTGATTGATTTATTCCATCTATATGATCTCTCATCTCGCACAAGTGACAACAACAAAAAACAAAATAAAATGGGCAATCGGCAGCCATGATAAAAACAACAATAAATAACCATGAACACAAATATAATATAAACATTTCAATAAAACCTATTCTAATCTGGTTGGATCTAGTTTCCCTGCAGCAACAGGGAGTACCAGATCCAACTGAGAGTCTCAAATGACATGACAGATGAGTGATTACAGTCTCCCTCAATTCAGGGGTGGGCTTCAACAATTTTAGCAGGGGGTTCTCTTGTCAGCCTTCTGCACCACAGCAGGGGGGGGCATTTTTGCCCTCCCTGGGCTCTGGCGGCCCTCTGAAGGCTGGAAATGGGCCTGTTTCTGGCCTTCCCGGACTTCCGGTAGACTGGAGCCTTTGCATGCGCCCTGCACTTACCTGCATCCAAAATGGGCCGCGTGGGGACTCCTGAATGGGGAGGGGCAGGGTAGGCGGGGCCAGCCAGGAGTGGGATTTGGGGGTTCCCCGAACTGCCCAGACTCTTAGCTAGGGATTCTCCCGAACCCCTGCGAACCCTCAGCAGCCCACCCCTGCATCAATTTCAAATCATTCCAACTACAGCATGTAAAATCAACTGTTCCCAATCTGATGATCTTCTTGTATTGAATACAAGAACTCCCATCAGCTGTGTCTCACATATCTCAAATGTATCATATACAGCTGCCCTTAAAAGTTTCTTGTATTAATTTTAATTAATGTATTAATTTTAATTAATTTCATTAAGTTTGAGAAGGCCGATTCACTGAGGGTTAATAATATTTTGTTTATTAATGTTGTAAAGACATATTACATTTTGATAAATTTTCATGCTTAGTAACTCAGATCTAGAAATCAACCCTGACCATGAAGACTGATCGAGAGAAAAAAAAATGACTTATCAGCAGCTGACAGCAAAGAACGCCTTTCTCCTTAAAAGGCAGGGGAGCCTGAGAGGTGATGAATAGCAGTTTAAGTACAGAGGAGATAATAAAATTATGCCAAGTCTTCCAGCCTAAATTACACTCCCAACTGATGTGGTACAGTGATCCAGCTAGCTATGCCAGCATGATGAACTGAAGTGTGACTTACCTTCCGAAAGAACAAACTGGGAAGGGAATCTCTGCCAATTAGATCAGGCCCAGACAGCATAATTTTCATCAAAAGTATATCATTTGGTGGGGCGGGGGACAGGCTGAGAGCTGCACCAAGACTTTTGATTACAAAAGTGGCCACCACCAGGGCAAGAACAAAAATATGAACAAGGCTAGGCCAAGAACTAAATTTGTTTTTGATTCAATGTTAAGGCCTGAACACCTGGCTCTGCCAGTTGGCTTGAGGCCTCAACGGGGGAGTATCACGTTAGAGGTGGTTTATAGAGTAAGGGAAATTCCCACTTCTCTCACAGGTCTGGTCTCTCCCTACCATCTTTTAACTGCAATTTTACTCTTAATTCTATGTTATTTGTCTTTAGAAATATTTATGTTTTATGGTTTCATAGCTTTTAATGTTGTAAGCTGGCCAGAGTTGTCTCAAGGCAAGATGGGCATAAAATAAAAAATAAAATAATAAAATAAAATATAAATAAATAGAAACTATTTGCATTCAATTAGATTTTAATTTAATTATAATTACCGGTAATAATAGTTCCCCAGTATTTATTAATTTTGCTTTTTTTCATATTGAAATCTGAAATTTGGCAGTGTGTTTTGAAAAATCATCATAGCCTTTGGAGGAGGAAGTGTTGTGTCCCACTCCCACTCCGACGAATGAGTCAAGGAAGTCCGTGACAAACTTGGCAATGAAGCCTCTGCAGCTTGCCAAGTTCCTTAGAGGTTTATCAGGGCAGGCAGGAGTCCAAGTTGTGACTTCAGCGATAGAGTCCGATATCAGCAAACTAGATAAGACTTTGCTTGACTCAAGGTTGGAATGCCAAAAGCAGGTCCTTTATATAGGCTGTGGGGTGTGGCTCCATGACTCAGCATTTATCCAGGCCTGCCCCACCCTTCCTTCTGCTGGCGTCGCCTCTCAGATCTCTGGAAGCGAGGGTCCTCCCACCCTGAATTGTCTTCAGCTGGATCTGCTGTCAGCTTCTGGGAAAGGGAGGGGTCAGAGGGAGTAGGGCCGAGTGATTCCAGCACCTGGCTGGCTTCCTGCTCTGAAGGCTGAGCCAAAGGAACACATGCTGTATGAGTGAGGTTTATCGGGCTTGTCCTTTCACTCCTGGAATCCTCTCTGGGCATGGGGCCAGAGCCGGGGCTGGAGGCATGACAGGCCGTTCATCTTCATTATCAGACTCGGAGTCTGATAAAAGGCCCGGTGGGAGACGGGAGGGGCCCGACTGAGGAGAGGAGGGAGGAGAAGTCACAACAGGAAGTATGACTCTCCCTTCACAGGTTCTAAAGCCTGCATTACATAGAAATTGGCTAAATGGATTGATGTTACATACTCATTTGAGTCATTTTTTTCCCTCTAGAAAAAACAAAACTACGGGAGTACAGGTAGTCCTCAACTTACAACCAAGGGTGAAATTCAGCAGGTTCTGGAGAACCGGTAGTGGAAATTTTGAGTAGTTCGGAGAACCGGTAAATACCACCTCTGCTGAGTGGGGTGGGAATGGAGATTTTGCAATACCCTTCCCCTGGAGTGGGGAGGGAATGGAGATTTTGCAGTATTCTTTCCCTACCATGCCCACCAAGCCACGCCCACCAAGCCACACCATGCCCACCCAGCCACACCCACAGAACTGGTAGTAAAAAAAATTGAATTCCACCATTGCTTACAATCATTTATTTAATAACCATTCAAAGTTACAATAACTCTGAAAAAAATGACATATGACCAGTTCTCACATTTATGACACTTGCAGCTTCCCCACTGTCATGTAATCAAATTTAGAACGCTTGGCAAATGGTTGCAGCATCCAAGGGTCCTGAAATTGTCATCTGCAACCTTCCTAGGGAGCTTCTGACAAGCAAAGTCAATGGGGAAGCCAGATTTGCTTAATGACTGCATGATTCACTTAATTACTGTAGTGATTCACTTAATAACCATGGAAAAATGTCACAAAATAGGGCATGAGTCACCTAACACCTGTCTTGTTTAGCAACAGAAATATTTTCAGTTGTGGTTGTAAGTTGAGAATTACCTGTAAAAACTATTGACTTGATGGAATTTAGTATCAAGCATTTAGTATATAGAGGTTGTTTGGATTAGTGGAAAAGGTACCATATAGGAAACCAGGAGACTGTGAGTTCTAGTCCCACCTTAGCATGAAAGCTGGCTTGGTGATTTTGAAACAGTCAGTCCCACACACCTCTCAGGACTGTTGTTGTGTGGGGAAAATAAGAGGAGGAAGGAATATTATGTTAGTGTGGTACCTCATGTATTAAAAAAAATATGACAGAATAAAAATAAATAAATAAAATAAAAAAATATAAATCCTCATATGTATATTTGGCCATTTAACTGACAATATAATGGAGTTCTTTATATTTTGGTGCTTTTAAACATATTAAGTCACTATCAGATCTCTGTGTTGTGCAACTGAAGTTCCTGTATTTCTGTCTCTCATAGTTATTCAGGTAACAGGTAGGTCTTATTAGTATATTTGATAATAATAGAAAGCTGTGATATTCTATGCAGCTATTAACGGTGCAGTGCAATTGTCCAGAAAAAGATAATCACCCTATTTTGATTTTGCACTGTGAACTCATTCAGAGTTCTTTAAATAATAGATATTCACTGAATTGTCTATTTAAAGCCCCAATCAGTCAGTCAATTTCTAAAATTGTCCATTTGAACCCAATTGATTTTTTAAATATCTTTCAAATAAAAAAAGTTGTTGAGATTCTAGAAAGAGCGCAGAGAAGAGCAACAAAAATTATTAGGGGGCTGGAGGCTAAAACCTCCATACAGAGAACGGTTAGCCTACATAGCCTACAGAGAACAGTTACAGGAATTGGGTATGTCTAGTCTAATGGAAAGAAGGATTGAGGTGGCATGATAGCACTGTTCCAATAGTTAAGGGGCTCCTACAAAGACGAGGAGATCCAACTATTTTCCAAAGCACCAAAAGGCAAGACAGGAAACAATGGTTGGAAACTAACCAAGGAGAGAAGCAACCTAGAACTAAGGAGAAATTTCCTAACGGTGAGAGCAATCAACCAATGGAATAGCTTGCCTTCAAAAATTGTGGGTGCTCCATGACTGGAGGCTTTCAAAAAGAGACTGGATAACTATTTGTCTGAAATGGTACGCTCCAGCAGGGAGTTGGATTAGAAAATCTCCGAGATCCGTTCCACCTCTATTATTCTATGTTCTAATGTGATGTCAAACTCACGTCATCACAGCGTCAAGGGGACTTTTTTCCCCTTCGCTAAACCGGACGTGGCCATGGCCAGCACATGATGCACAGTGGTGGGATTCAGTCTGTTCTCTCTGGATCGCGCAAACTGGTAGCTCCGCCCAACCGCCCGGACATAATGCACGACTACTGCACATGCGCAGAAGGCCGTGCACATGCACAGAGTTGGCACGTGCACTCACATTTGCGAACCAGTAGGGAAGGTAAGTGAATCCCACCTCTGGCAACGCATCCGGCCGGGAGTTTGACAGCTCTGTTGTAAACAATAAATACAGAACAAAATGTCTTAATGTGAGAATTATAATGAAGAATGTGAGTTGTTCTTTTTAAAATGAATTTATATTTCATCTGAATGTGGGACTTTGCTCCAGATAGATCTTATATTTGACAATACAAAGAGGAATTATGAGCTGAGAGAATATGATTGCTATAACTATTCTCTAGTGCAAAGAGTAAGAGGAACCCTTTAAAATAAATTCAGTATAGGGAATCCTCAATTTATGACTGTAATTGGGTCCAGAATTAGTCATAAACTGTATCTGTCAAATGGGACACCTTATGGCATGCCTGATTTAACAATCTTTTTTATGGCAGTTGTTAAGCAAATGCCATGGTTGTAACAAACCTATTTTAATTAATGGGTGTTTTTTGCTGGGAATCAGAAAACACCAATCACGTGATCATGGTCACATGATCATGGGATACTGCAAATGGTTGTAAACGTGGATTGGTTGCCAAGTGCTCAAAATGTGATCACCTGTCTGGGAGGTAGCTGTCAGAACTTCAAACCCAGGTTGTAAGTAGTTCTGAGGAGGTCCATTGTAACTTCAATTGGTCACTAAGCAAGTGGTCTTCAATCAAGGACCACCTGTATTCGAATCCTCACTAGAAAGTATAGTAAGCCTGAGAAAATTGTTCATACTTTGCAACTAAAGAAAAGAAGAAAATAATTTCTGTCTGAAATTCTCAATGGGAAGCCTTTCAGAATTGACTGGATCAATGTCAATTGACTCCTAACTTCAGTGTTTTAAGTGTTCTAGAGAAAATAACATGCAATAATACTTACACAGGATCTTTTCCAGCTTTGATTGAGCAAGCCAAAATAATCCCATTGTAAACATATAATTATAGAAGGAAAAGTACTTGTTGTACTGAGGAAGGCAATACCAGCTCTCTTGTTTGAAAATAATCATCTTGCATATCAGGAAGATCAATTTTGCCTTTGGGTGTAAAATAACTAAATCTTGCCTGATTTCTAGCAATCCTGTGCAGAGACTACTTCTTTGATCATTCCAATCTGATTTCCAATCCAGGCATTGTTTTAGTATGCCTCATAGAAGTTTGTCATCTGGAAGCTAATCCAATTGACTTCCCAGGTGATTTCTTATCTCCCTTTTTGGTCTATTTTTATATTCTCCAGGACCACTAGATAATTACCAGAAAGCCGCCTGACTTCTGTTTGGAAACATTTTTTTTTATTTATTTATTTATCAAACTTCTATACCGCCCTTCTCCCGAAGGACTCAGGGCGGTGTACAGCCTTCATTTAAAACAATAAATATACATATTAAAATAACCATTAAAAAGCTTATTCAATGAAAGGCCAGATTAAAACCGTCGATTGACCATAAAAATACCCAATAAAATTACCATTAAAAGTTTAAAATTTAAATTTAGAATTTAAAAAGTCAGGCCATGAACAACTGCTATCACAATTTAGTTGCAAAGATAAATGCAACTTTTAAACCATAGCCACATTTGTTTTCAGGCTACATAGAAGCTTGAAGAGTCAAACTGCTTTTAGGTATAAGTGAGAACTCTTGTTATTGTTTTTCCAAATTATTTTCAGACCACACAGCCCTAGTAAAAATCCTAACATCACAACCAGTCATTGTTAAACCTACCCTCAGATAAGACAAGAATTCTGCTGAGGCCACAATCACCAGCCCATGACTGGCTGTCAATCCTATTTTTATCTCTGCTGTACTATTTTTTTTAAAAATGGTTGCTGTAAACGGTTTTCTCACGCATTAGAAAGCCTCTCAGGATAGTAATACAATAAAGACATTGCCTACTTTCAGAAGAGTAAGGGGAACACAAGAAAAGGGGAGGGGGGAAGAAAACCAATTGGTCAGAAAATTGCAATCAAGCAGCTGGGTGTGAGAAATGGAATTATTCCTGTAAAGAGCATAGCCTAAATAACTCCATATTGAGTCTGGGAGAGCACTGCTGCTGAAATTGTCAATTCTTACTGGTCAAAAAGATTGCCTCTCCTCAAAGACATTCCACCCCATAAACTCTACACTCCAGTCAACAAACACTAATTGAAGACATTGGGTGTATTTGTTTAAGTTACATATATATTTACCATGTGCATGAACAAGAAATAACCATAGGCCTATTGGTCACTTCTAGTCTTCAATGCAGAATCTTATCTAAAATTATCCAGTGTTTATTCCTACTTTCCAGGGTCTTTAAGTAACAATTTCAAAGCACCCATCCCACGACTTATCCCCATTTCCAAGCGTTGGCTACTTTTCTGTCAAAAGCTCCTTGACACGGGAGTTCTAACATCGCCCGTTTCTTCCTTCGGGTCTCTCCCTTGGCAAGCCTTTGGCAACTTCAGGCAAAACTGGGATCATAATTCACAGCCGACCCAGTTACAGTTTTGAACGTCTGCCTGGTACGCAGCTGTCAGTAGCCTTACTTGAGAAAAGGGGTAACAATTTGCAACGAGCTGAGGTCGCTTATTCAACATCCTTGCCACAACTTGCAGCCTCGGCAAGGCGCTCAAGGTAAAACAAGAAGTAGAGAGAAGAGGAATTATTGATCGCCGCGGTCAACTTAATTCCTCCCGTGTGGTTCCTTAGCATCGCTCTCGTAAGAGGAGGAGGAGGAGGAAAGGGAAGAGAGGCAGCCCAAGTTCCGAGACGGCCCGGTCGGACTCAAGCGCCTGCGCGCCCCTCCAGAGCCGCGCCGGGGGGCGCCGGGGGCCGGCCTGGGGCGGGTTCTGCGGGCGGGGACGGGCGAGGTGCGTAGGGCGCCACGTCGGCAAGGGCTGAAGAGGCAGCCGCCAAGGGGTCGGAGTCGGATTCGGGCTTGCCTGGTCGAGTTTTCCGCTGTGCTGAACTGAACGGCGCAGGCATCCCAGCGAGGTGAGTTTGGAAGGTCGGCCTCCTAGTCTCCAGCCTCCTCTTGCGCTTTGCGCACAAAGTGCGGGGTGGAGTTGCCTGGGGCATCTTCTCCACCCCTTTCCTTCCGGGCTGGAAGAAGAAGAAGAATGGGATGAGATGGGGGGGGGGGGGAGAGGAGGGCTGTCGCCTGCCCCCTCCGCGGCTTGCCGAGGCCGGGGTCTCTCGCCTGCTGAGGGGCGCGAAGGTGGGAACGGGGGCGCGGGTATAGGGCCGCTTTGCGCACCAAGGGAGCCGAAACGCCGTCTCTACAAAATTGGCCTGAGAACTGTTCTGAACGTGGAAGGAAGGTGCTTCCCGCTAGGTGCCATCCTATAGCAAGAGGCGGCGGGGGGGTGCAACCTGAGAAGCATAGCGAGGACGAGGGGACCGAACTTGGTGGTGTTGGGAAAAAGGAAAGCCTCAAACAGGGAGTTGCACTTCTTCCCCGATCTTGACCGAGCAGCCTTGCGCTCCCGAGGTTCCCGTCGCAGGCAGCGTTCAGTGGGAATAGTCTCCCGAGCGCGAATTTCCTCGGGATTGCCGCTTTCCAGCGGAAATCGGGAAAGCTCCGATCCGCGGGAATCGCGCAACGTCTTGGGACCCAGCGGGAGAAGCCTCCCCTTAATGGCGTTTGTCGGTAGGTCTCTTTTAACTGTTTTAAACGTCCACCAGCCTTCCCTGCAGAGCCACTTTCGGCAGCACTGACGGCTGCTTGGATTGGAAGACGAGGAGAACGGGGGTGGGGGAGGGGGAAGTGCGGGTGCAAAGGGAGGTTAAAAATAGATTACGCAGGAGAAAAGGCAGAAGCGGGGCCAGTATATTCTGGCAGCGGATATTTAGATTTGGGGTGGGTGGGGGTTGGGGGGTTCAACGTGGAAGAGCCCGCGAGGAGGTGGGGAAAAGAAGCCAGGCTGCACGTCAACAGCAGTATGGCTCCGGGTTCTGCGCCTGCCTCCTCTGCCACGTCACTGCTGCGTGCCATCCATCAGCCCTTTGTGTTTGCTGGGCCCCCATTTGGAGGCCTTTGCAATGTGGAGGAGCGGGGGGGGGGCAGCTGTTTACGCTCCTGTTCCTGAGTGTGTTTTCAGGCTTGGTCCCGGTGGGGAAGATTATTATTACTCTCGGTGGAAAACAAGGTTGGGTGTAACGCATGTCCTCAGATTGTCATTGGAACCTCTGAAAATTAATATTGCGCCTTCATTAGATAGCTTACTGTATATGTGTGTAAGTATATTTCTGCTTTTATAGCGCCGAAATTGTAAGGTTATATTTAATATGCAAGTCAACTTTGCGTGGAGAGTGTGTGGTTTTCAAACTCTTCCAGGAAAATAAAATGCCTCAGTTTTAAATTGAATGTAATTGGATGTTTGGCAGAAAAGATGGGGAATTTTCTTCTTTAAAAGTACTCTGGGCCCCCCACGTTGCTGGCCATCACCCACCCTGTATCATAAAGTTAAATTATCAGCTAGGTAAAGCCTACAAAAAGATGCAATAATGAAATAAGGAATTCTCCAACCTCTTCGGAAACATTGCTTTCCTTTGTGGGAATGATGAGGAATTTTAAAATGGTTCTTTGAATTAAGTTTGGCAAATTTCTAAAGAAAAACAAAATGGCTTTCATTTTAATATTTTAATAATTGGCTTTTCTAATTTTACTCATAAGCTGCAATGATAAAATAGTGAAGTGAAGAAATATTGTATTGGACTCTTTGTATTGAACAGTTTTATTGAACTTAAAACTGCTTTTCCAATCAAAGGGTCTTCATTTTATAATGCAGCTTTCTCCAATTTATGCCTAAAAATATCTTGGATTACAATTTCTGGAATTGCCATTCAACAATCACTGTTGTATTATAAAGGTTGTAATTCAAAACATCTGGCTTCCACCAAATTGGAAAGAATGGTATAATGCTAATAGTAATGCTTTAATTGTCCCCAAATATCAGATGCTATGACTGCAAACTCTTTTCTCGGTGCAAGTAATGAAATGGCAATAGCACTTAGACTTATATAACACTTCACAGTGCTTTACAAATCTCTCTAAGCGGTGTATAGTCAGCATATTGCCCCCAACAATCTGAATCCTCACTTTACCAACCTTGAAAATGAGAATCTATCTTTTTTTAATTATTCTATTTTAGTAAGAATGAACACAATAAATCAGGATTCTAAAAATAATGTTAGATCTGAAGATCTCTGCACAATAAAGAGACAATCAGGTCTGAATCTGTTTTTCAGATTTTGTGGAAACTGAACATTAATTGACTTCGTTAATTACGCAGTGTAAACAGGACTGCTGAGGAGAATCTGGACAGCCATATAATTCTGAGCAAATGTTTGTATGCTGTTTTAAAAAAAATGAAGCAGTATAGAATGATTATTCACTTAAAGCAATTAAAGATCATTATCTAGTATTTTGCTTAGAATATCATATTTTCATGAATCCAGAATCTTGATTCTCAAGCTAGTTCAATTGTGAGGGGTCCTTGGTGCTCTCTGACGCCTCATTTCCACCCCTCGAACTCTACAAATATTCTTTATTGGTAGTCCAATTTATTGGTAGTTGCTGCAGATATTTTTCTGGAAGATATGCTCACCTATCACATAATTTGAGTTGCAGATATTAGTCTGTTATATTTGGATTTCTTGTACAGTAACATTTTGATAAATCTTTTTATTAAAAAATGTTAAGTATATAATTCTCTTTGATTTTATATAGAAAACCACGTGGGACATTTGAATACAGTAATATTTGGTAAGTATGGATACTAATAAAGTATTTATTGTTTGTGTCTATTGAGAAAGCCTAAATGTTAGTGGTAGAGGACAAGGCAGGAAAAAAATATGTTTCCAGAAATATCTTGGGCAGAATAACAACTTTCTCTCTACCTCATCCGGTTTAAGAATCAAACTACTACAGCATTCATATGTATATTTTATTCATACTGGATATTTTACGGACATATAGGTAGTCCTCAATTTACAACAGTTCACTTAGTGATCGCTCAAAGTTACAACGGCACTGAAAAAAATGATGACCATTTCTCATACTTATGACCAGGGGTGAAATGTAAAATTTGTTACTACTAGTTCTGTGGCCGTAATGTGACTGGGTGGGCATGGCCAACTTTTTTTTTAAACTTTAAAAGCATTTTTTAAATTAATTTTAAATAAAATTTTAAAATAAAATTAATTAATTTTAATTAATTTAATTAAAAATGCTTTTAAAGGGTTCTGACGATCCCAGTTGGGCCGCGCGATCATCAGAGGGTGTTTTTTTTTTTACTTTTAAAAGCATTTTTTCGGCTGAAGGAAAAATGCTTTTAAAAGTAAAAAAAACAAACCTTTGATGATCACACAGTTCAGCTGGGCAGGAGGGGGAGGGGCAGGGATTTTTGCTACCGGTTCTCTGAATCACCTGCCACCATCGCTACCGGATCAGGCGATCGAGTCCGAACCGGTAGCATTTCACCCCTGCTTATGACCATTGCAGCATCCCCACGGTTATGTGATTTACATTCAGACGCTTGAATAATTGAATTGAATTGAATAATTTAATTTCTATACTGCCCTTCTCCCGAAGGACTCAGGGCGGTTTACAGCCAGGTAAAAAACGCAATAAAAGACATACAATATACAGCTAAAAACCAATTTTAAAAAACCTATTCAATTTGGCCCATTAATTAAAATACACATTAAAACCATAAAAAACCCCATTAAAATTACTAATAGTTTTTAATTTTATGCCAGTCCAGCACGGAAGAATACGTACGTCTTCAGCTCGCGGCGGAAGGTCCGGAGGTCAGGGAGCTGTCGAAGTCTTGGGGGAAGCTCATTCCAGAGGGTAGGTGCCCCCACAGAGAAGGCTCTCCCCCTGGGGGTCGCCAGCCGACATTTTTTTTTTTATTTGCATTTATATCCCGCCCTTCTCCGAAGACTCAGGGCGGCTTACACTATGTTAAGCAATAGTCGTCATCCATTTGTATATTATATACAAAGTCAACTTATTGCCCCCAACAATCTGGGTCCTCATTTTACCTACCTTATAAAGGATGGAAAGCTGAGTCAACCTTGGGCCTGGTGGAACTTGAACCTGCAGTAATTGCAAGCAGCTGCTGTTAATAACAGACTGTCTTTAACAGTCTGAGCCACCAGAGGCCCTTGTTTGGCTGACGGCACCCTGAGAAGGCCCTCCCTATGGGAGCGCAAGGGTCGATGGGAGGCAAACGGTGGCAGCAGGCGGTCCCGTAAATACCCCGGTCCTAAGCCATGGAGCGCTTTAAAGGTGGTGACTATCACCTTGAATTGCACCCGGAAGACCACAGGCAGCCAGTGCAGCTTGCGCAGGAAAGGTGTTATATGGGAGCCACGAATAGCTCCCTCTATCACCCGCGCAGCCGCATTCTGGACCAGCTGGAGCCTCCGGGTGCTCTTCAAGGGGAGCCCCACGTAGAGAGTGTTACAGTAGTCCAGGCGAGAATTGACGAGGGCATGAGTGACCGTGCATAAGGAATCCCGGTCTAGAAAGGGGCGCAACTGGCGGATCAGGCGAACCTGATAAAAAGCTCTCCTGGAGACGGTCGTCAGATGTTCTTCAAAGGACAACTGTCCATCTAGGAGAACGCCTAAGTTGCAGACCCTCTCCATTGGGGCCAATGACTCGCCCCCAACAGTCAGCAGCGGCTGCAGCTGACTGTACCAGGATGCCGGCATCCACAGCCACTCAGTCTTGGAGGGGTTGAGTCTAAGCCTGTTCTTCCCCATCCAGACCCGCACGGCCTCCAGACACCGGGACAACACTTCGACAGCTTCGCTGGGGTGGTTAGGGGTGGAAATGTTCAGCTGAGTATCATCACCGTACAGCTGGTACCTCACCCCAAAACCACGGATGATCTCACCCAGCGGCTTCATATAGATGTTGAACAGGAGAGGCGAGAGAACCGACCCCTGTGGCACCCCACAGGGTGCTTGACAACTGACTCACATTTATGACAGTTGCAGTGTCCCAGGGTCATTGAGATCTGTGATTTCCACTGTGGTGTCAGATTATTTCAAACCTTTTTTGCTGCACAAAAAGAATATTCAAAGAATACAATAAAAAGCAGTTAAAAGATACAATACAGATATTTACAAAAAACCAAGATAAAACTTGAGTCAACTATTTATTATTGCATAGTGTAATACTCATCCAACCTACGAATATGAAGATTTCTTTTGCAAAAATTTGGATAGGAAACATCTCCTAGAAATGAGAAATAAAACAAAATCATATTTTGGGTTTTATATGTTACATTAATTTATTAGCTATTTTAAGTCCAAAGGACTTGGGCAATCTGAAGAATTCATATTGTTGTTTCTTATTTATGCTACAAGATTTTTGTGTTATTTGTTATGGATGAGGGAAGGAATTGAGACAAGTGTGAGTTCATAGCCCAGGAATGTTAATTATAATTAAACAGACTTTCTACAGATATGTGAAAGAATCTACAGGATGTAAAGATGATTGTTACGTTTATGCTAAAATGAGCAATGAAAATAAAGGATCATCTTTGCATGATTGAAAGATGACAGACTTTCCTGACTACATTGTCATAAATTCATTTGTTACATATCAGGATATATACTGTAAATGTATTGCACATAACTTTCTACGTGTTGTATAGTCATTATAGCATGTAAAAATCATGAGCAGAGGCAGTGAAAGGCACATATTTACAGTAATTGTCTAGTACAATTTTCCACCTTGTGGCTATATTCTACTGGAGCTCAGCCGTGCTTTGGATTAGATTTGGGAGAAGTCCTTTAGACCTTGTGAGAACACAGCCCTTTTTCTCTGACTCATTAAAACACCTGTGTTTTGTTCTAGAATCATGCATCCTAGAAAAAGATAAGGCCACTTTAATGGGTCACAAATGTTGCAAATGTTTCAAAACACCTTTTCCAAATCAGTTTGAAGACTTTTGCACAGTCCTAGATTCCAATTTACCCTTCCCAGTTTGACATTCTCCAACTGAGTTGGGACTGCAATTCCCAGAATCCCTCCAGTGTCTGCAGGCTTCTCTAATCTACTGCAACCTATTCAACAACAACAATAATTCTTTCAAGAGATTGTTATTTGCTACAATAAATAGGAGTATTTAGCAATTTTTTATAATTTGGTATTTGTAATTTCAATTACATTATTCGGTTGCATAGCAATAATGAGATATATATTAAAGCGTTGCACAGCTGCCTGTTTTTATAGTTACATCAAAATGTCGGGGGGGGGGGGAAGAAGCTTGTTCATTAAGCATGTAGGCTAAAAATAGCAACTGAACAACTGTGTCGCTAAAGGAACACACATTACCAGATATCACATTGTCTAAGCTGTAGTTGTTGAATTGGCTCACCAGTTTTTCTAGAAGGTATATCTTGTTAGATATATTATTTTTGTTGAGTTAGGTTAATCTTTCAGGGGTGGTTGGGCAACTTAAAATTATTTTACTGTGGTAATGTTATTTAATTAGAAGAAAACAAGAGGGAACTTGTCATTCTGAAACTATATAATGCATTATATAGGTATGTAAGTCACATGAAATATAATTTTGATTTATATTGTATAAATCTGTAGAGATGATTTTTAAAATATTCTAATGATAGTTGCTAGAGTTTAGAGTTCAATATTTAATTGACTCTTGGTTTTAAAAAGCCAAAAGAGGCTTAAAAAACACTATCTTGTTCAGTTCTTGCTATCTTTTTACAGAAGGAAGAAATGTGTATAAATACTATAGTATTAAATAGTAAAGAACTATTTAATTCTTCAGAGTATGTTAAAGAAAAACCCATGTTGAGACAGCAATGGGAAGCACATAAAATAATTCATCTGTTAGCATCAGATAAGTCATGTGACCTTTTAAAATAGCTCAAAAAGCAAGGTAATGCTATTGTGTTCTAATTTAAGGACAGGAAGTGGAAACTATTGTTATGTCCTGTTAACCTGTAGGCCAGTGGTGAGTTTCACTTACCTTTGCTATCGGTATTTGATGACGTCCGGGGTGGTGGGCAGAGCCTCCCACCGCTGCTGCTACTACTAGTTCGCCAGAATCGGGGCGAACCGGTAACAACCCACCACTGCTGTTGGCAGTTGACAGTTATTCCTATTGAATTCTATTTTCCATGTTGAGAGTTATGTTAATACCACGTTACTTGGCGAAATTCCATATGATCTTGATAATCCTGAATAAGGTTCATGAAAGATTACTCCAGGGTAGTACTTCCCTCCCTCAGCCTTATTGAATTGCCTCTGTAATCAGATGTTACTTAACAGAATTGCTTGTGCAATGCCTTCATGTGGCAGATCTGATTTGTATAAGGATAGGCCATTTCAGATTGCTGACATCTTTATCTTGAATGAAATAGAAATGAAATTTCCTGAGTTGAATAGTTGAGTCATATTTAGATGTAAATCCTTTTGTTTTTTTAAAGTATTGCATGGTTATTATAATAACTTTAATGATACATTATTCACTGAATATATTGTATTTTCACCTTGATACTGAACTTATCATGCTGCTTTTAAATTTTACACTAATATGTCAAAGTCCTAATTCCAACTCCAACATTACTTCAGTATTCTTAATGTGCACATTACAATTTATTGCAGTGATAGATTAATAAATGACATAACCACAGTCTTAAGGTTTCCATATTCTACTCACTTGATACTCAAGATAATATGGACTCAACTGTTCTCTAATTATTAAAATAACACAAGGTGTTGAGAATGAGGCTTGGCCTATTTGTTTTTCTTATTTAAAAGAAGAAATCAGTTCTAAATTTAGAATTTGTTAAATTATTATGTAAAGGTTTACTGTAAAAGATCTTGATTCAAGCAGTTATATTTGTGGCTCAATTGACAGCTTTTCGTTATTATAGCACAGCTGAAAATACATAATTATTATTGCCTTACTTCTAGTAAGGCAGGTTTTAAGAAATTTTTCAACTGGCAGCCTGCTTGAAACAAGAATGCAAATTATCCTGACTCTGAATTAGATAATATTTTTTCTTTTCCACATTTAAGCTTATATCCTAGGCCCTAAAGGAAACATTGGAAGTTGCATATTGTTACATAGCATGAGTGCCCTCTAGTATAGTCATGGTGAATCTTTTGCACTTGGTGTTCCAAAAATTCATAAAATGCCTAACATGACTCTGCTGGCATATCATATACATACACACTAAACAAAAGAGAAGCAATTCTCTATCTCTTTCCTCATTGGTCCCCTTGCACCGTTCCCCAGGATATGCCTTGTGCTGCTTACCTTCTGGCAGTGTCCTCTTTCTGCTAACAGGCTCCTGCAGCCTATCTAACAGTGGTCTCATTTGAGACAATGACGAATCCGCATATAGACGAGAGGTCGAACGACTAGCCTTGTGGTGCAACCAAAACAATCTGGAACTGAACACACTCAAAACCGTAGAAATGGTGGTAGACTTCAGGAGAAACCCTTCCATACTTCCACCTCTCACAATACTTGACAACACAGTATCAAGAGTAGAAACCTTCAAATTTCTAGGTTCTATCATATCGCAAGATCTCAAATGGACAGCTAACATCAAAAACATCATTAAAAAAGGACAACAAAGAATGTTCTTTCTGTGCCAACTCAGTAAACTCAAACTGCCCAAGGAGCTGCTGATCCAATTCTACAGAGGAATTATTGAGTCTGTCATTTGCACCTCTATAACTGTCTGGTTCGGTTCTGCAATCCAACAAGAAAAACACAGACTTCAGAGGATAATTAGAACTGCAGAAAAAATAATTGCTACCAACCTGCCTTTCATTGAGGACCTGTATACTGCACGAATCAAGAAGAGGGCCGTGAAAATATTTGCAGATCCCTCGCATCCTGGACATAAACTGTTTCAACTCCTACCCTCAAAACGACGCTATAGAGCACTGCACACCAGAACAACTAGACACAAGAACAGTTTTTTCCCGAAGGCCATCACTCTGCTAAACAAATAATTCCATCAACACTGTCAGACTATTTACTGAATCTGCACTACTATTAATTGTTTCATAGTTCCCATCACCAATCTCTTTCCACTTATGACTATATGACTATAACTTGTTGCTGGCAATCCTTATGATTTATATTGATATATTGACCATCAATTGTGTTGTAAATGTTGTACCTTGATGAACGTATCTTTTCTTTTATGTACACTGAGAGCATATGCACCAAGACAAATTCCTTGTGTGTCCAATCACACTTGGCCAATAAATTCTATTCTATTCTATTCTATTCTAGAGCTTCTCCGTGTCTCACAGGCCTTCATTTTTGAAGCGGCTTTGGAGAATGCTCTTCTGTATCCTCCGGGAACTGTGCGAAAGCATATCTTTTCCTCACAGGATTTTTGGAGATTCCAAAGGCCACTCAAGAACATACCCCACTTTTGCCCAGTCTTAGAAAATCACATGATAGCAAGATATGCTTTTGAGAACAGTTGGTGAATGTAGGTGTAAACACTGGTGTGTCACCCAAAACATTGTGGCATGTCAGCTATGGGATGTTATATGTTCACCATCAATGCTCTAGAACAGTGATGATCTCCACGCATGCGCCCCGGCCCTCATTTTGGCTTCCAGGTTGGTGCAGGAGGCTTTTCAGGGCCAAAACATGGCACGGAGAGGGGTTCCTCAAGATCTCCACAGTTCCCCCCCTCTTGCGTGCCCAGGCTTTCTCTTCCATTTCTGCTATGGAGAGGCACCTGTGGAGGGTGGAACCTACGGAGTTCGGGAAAGGCCCCGCGCATGCACAGCAGAGACCCGAAGACCAACTGGCTGGTTGGAGGCGCATGCGTATGCGTGGTGGAGCTGGGCTGGGCGATGGCTGTCATGCCCGCAAAGATGGATCTGTGTGCCACTTGTGGCACACGTGCCATAGGTTTGCCATCATGGCTCTAGAATATTAGTTCTTAACGTATGCGATAGTGCTAAATATCTATAGCTCGGGTGTAGGATGAGGGTGAAAGTTCGTTTTCCAAGCTTGTGGGTTGGTTTCCGAACTTTTCATTACTAGATGTTATCTAGCCTGGTAACAAAACATTCAGAATGTTTTGTTACCACAAGCTCAGACAATGGACCTCCACCCTCACCCATAAAGTATTGTATTGGTGATTGGGTTGCCATGGAAAACCTGTCCCAGCATATGCTTTCATTGACTTGCTAGCGAGTAACTTTTCAAAAGAACCTTGAAAAGGGTTGGACTAACCTAGAAACTATACGTTTTTTATTTTTTATTTTCAGGCAATAATGAACCAGACAGAGAAGGATGAGCAAGATGTTCCTCCGTATCTTAACAGTGAACCCCCAGAAGGTATATTTTACAATAACAGTGCTGTTTGCTCAAATATGATGCAGTAAATTGTTCTTTTCAAATTGGTATTCTATTCTCTATAAGCAGATTTCAAAGCTAACTTTGTAAATTACAAACATATTGCCTTTTTAAAAAAAAACTTTTAAAGGTATGTTTGTTGGGTTTTGCTTGCTGCAGGATAATTGGTCACCCAAGAACTTCAATGGCTACTTCATGTCAACACACTAAAATTACTAGTCTGCTTTTCTCGTGATTAAATATCCAAGCTAATAATAGTTAAAATAACCTAAGGTTATGCAGAATCTGTTATATTAATATGTTGCTCTCCTAATATATTGTCCTTTTAAAATAGTTTATGACATGTGATATTGCTGCTGAGAAGGGAGGACTACTTTGAAAAGCTATGCAGCTTGGTTTTGAACCAAATGGCTTGTTAATTTATAATTGATTTACTTGCACAAATGAATGTCCTATTCAGACTTCCAAGGTAGTCTTGCTTTTTTCAGAATCTCTACCACCATTGGCTTTCCATTCACACGGAGGGTAATTGTATACCTGCTTTCCACTCTCAGATAATGGCTTGGTTATTGATTAAGAGAGATTAACACATAAGATGGATATGTTTGTCAAATTATGTTTTCTTTCTTTCATTTTGGATATATAGACTATATGTATATATATATGTGTGTGTATTGTGTATATATGTATACACACATACATACACATACATATATGCATGTTTCTAGCTATGCTGATTATGGTAGACAATGTAGTATAACAATGTCTGAACAGCTATCTTCCCTTTCTTTAAAAAAAGGATTTTTCATTAGAAAGATAATCAGTAGATGTGATTTTGTGAAAAAGCTGCCTCTTTTGTTTGTTTAAATTGCATGATATTATATTTCGTAAAGGATTCAGAAATTCAGATTTCCCTCTAACTTTTGAAATAAACTGAACTACATGTTTAATTATGAAACAGGAGTGATGAGGAAGTAAATGAAGTGGGGATTTTTTCTGCTATCCTGGAAAGGTGCTTGGTTCTACTAGTGCTAGAAAGCATAATATGCTGACTTTTCGAACCCAGTAACATGTAGTAAATGGTTATATAGGAATAAATTTTAATATGTTATGTTATGTATCTAAATGGTCCCTGACTGGAATTAACAAATTATAATGTAATTTCCTGATGTATGAATATATTCATTCTGGAGTTCTGTTTTCTATGGGTGCTTTACTTGGAACATTGGCACCTTATAGATAATAATTTATAATTTGCCATTTTATTGGTCAATATACCATAATTAAAACAATCCATAGTTTAATGTATTTCAGCCCAGCAAATGGTAATCAGTTCCTATATTGGTATCTCAAAAGAGCCCAGATTTTGCTCCTTAACAATTTTATATCCTGTAATTAGTATACAAAAATGCTGAATCCCTTAATTAATAACAATAATTAACCAAAACTCACTCAGAACTTTCTTTGCATTCTTAGAAAATATTGAGTCTTTGCTATTCTCCCCCCCCCCCAAAATGTTCTTCTGCTGGTGATATGTCATAGGAAAGAGTTGTTGTAGAGCAGGGGTGTCAAACTCAAGGCTCAGGGGTTGGATCTGGCCTGTGGGGTGCTAAGATCTAGTCCGTGAAGCCGCCCTGGAAACAGTAAAGGACTGGCCCATGGTGCCTCTGCCAGCAAAAACGGAGCTTGGGAGGGCTGCACACGGCCTTCCCAAGCTCCGTTTTCGCTGGCAGAGGGTTGCAGGAGGCTGTTGCAGCCGAAAATGGAGCTTGGGAGCCTGTTTTCACTGGCAGAGCGCTCGGGCCACCACAGGCGCCCCCGACACGAGTAATATTGAGTGGCCACACCCACCACGGGCCCCCGAGATAAAACACAACCCTGAGGCAGCTCTCAGTGAAATCAAGTTTGACACTCCTGTTGTAGAGCAAAATTTCACTGGGTCTTTCATTTCCACCACATTTAAACTAATTCTGAATACTGACACTGTTTCTCTTCTTTTAGATTCAGTAAAAGATCATCCGCAACAACAGCCTGGCATGCTTACCCGGGTGACTGGCGGCCTCTTCAGCATAACCAAAGGAGCTGTCGGTGCCACAATTGGTGGCGTAGCATGGATAGGAGGGAAAAGCTTTGAAGTGACCAAAACAGCAGTAACAGCTGTGCCTTCCATGGGAATAGGATTAGTTAAAGGAAGTGTTTCAGTTGTGACAGGAAGTGTTACAGCTGTAGGATCTGCTATCTCAAGCAAAGTGCCTTTAACTGGGAAGAAAAAGGATAAATCTGATTAAAGAAATTCAGTACTGTTTCGTTGAGGACCTTATGTGGCTATGGGACCTACACAATTTGGACTACTGTAAGGTCACCATTCTGGAGGAATATCTAAAGAACTGAAAGAATTAACTTTCTCCTGCAAGGGACATTAGCAGCCTGCTATCACAGAAACTTTAGATTTCTTCAGGAACTTGTCTGGTGAAATGTTACACTTGATTGGGAAAAAAAAGGAATCAAGTACATGGATCTGAAGGAATGGTTCACGTTTGAACATTAATTCACTTTTCGATATCTTGAATTAAAAATGTGAAAATAGAAGTGGAGGGAATGACTTGGCAAAAAGTTAAGCACTTCACGGTTCTGATTATAATAGCTCCCTTTAAAATAATTTCAGCGTTAAAGTGCTTAAATATTAGCCTGATTATGCCCTTAATTGGTTGCCTCTGTCATAAACCGATAAATTGATGTTCTAGCTTCAAGCCTATGGTGTCTATATTTTTTGGAAAACAGTCCTTGAACTCCCTATAGAGTCCTTGTGTATCTTTGCTTTTTCAAACTATTTTTATAAACACTAAATTCTTTAGAAGTCAACTGTCACAAGGATTTGTTTGTGTGCGCACACGCATGTATATGTGTGTATAGTATATTGAGTCAAATCATTCATGCCTTATGGTGAAAAACAATCTATTTTTTACTTAGAGAATCTTTTAAAGTTTTTGTAATGTCTGTCATTTCAAAGCAGTCTGTAGAAGGAGTTCTACACTTTTTTTATCTGTTGATACTGACAAAGAAAGACTGCTAAATCTCAGGTGTAGCGTACTGATGTTCTCACCTGCAAAATGAAAAGCCCTTTATGATGTTAGATTGCTTAACTGAAAATTAATTCCAAGTTTACATTAAGACAATATTGAGTAACTTTCAGCTGTAAAATAAAAACAATTCTGTGGTTTCTAGCCTCAAGGTACAAATGTGTACGATCTTATTTCCGGAGTACATAATGCAAATACAGCAACTGCTGTTGCTGTGCATAATCTGTTTGCCTGAGTATTACCCATTATCGCAAGAGATTTTGTAGAGTTCGATGAATTATGCTTGATATTTTCAGTGATAATTAACATAAAATACTTTCTACAAATAATACCTCAGCAGGTAGGTTTGCTGAATGGCACCCATGACCAATAATGATAGAAACAAGTGATTTGCAGAGAAATGTATTTCGTGCATACATTTTCAAAGTTTTCTGAGCAAGACATAAATATGTCTCTTCCTGTCTTTCTTGTTCCTAATCTCTAATCCATTAAATCAGGATTGGTAGTCCTTTGTGCTCAGTGGGCTATATTGTGGATTTATTGGATTGATACTTTTCAATTTCGTTTAGAAGCTCTTTAGCATGTTTTTGTTGAATTTGTAGCATTTTGGTAGTCCTTAAAAAAGACTGAAGTTCACATGACTATTCTATATGCAATGTCTCTTAAAATATGTGTTAAAAGCACACAAACCTGGTTGGAATAGTTGTGATTATAAACACTAGATTAAAACAGATGGTGTCTTGAAAAAGTAATGACCAAAAACTGCCCCTTGTCTAAAATTACATATTCATAAATTAAATTAATCTGATATAATTTATTGTATTGTTGCAATTTGTATTTCACCTGCCAAAGATCCATAGCTCAGTGATAAAATATACTGTGCATGGAAAGGATTTATATTTAATTCTTGGCATCACTAGTTGAAAAGAATTATCAACACTGCTGCTGGTATCTGGCCTGAATTTGCTAGCTTGACAATAGCAAGCAACTTCATACACTCCCCAGAACATAAAGAATATTTTTATGGCCCAAAGGCATCATTAAAGCTTCAACTAGAAAAAACTTCATTACAAAACAAGTTTATCAATGATACTATATGAATTAGGAGTTTGTTTGTAAATAGTATTTAATTAGGTGACTGGATTAACAATGTGCCTAGATTAGAGAGTTTATCAGACAATCTTCATATTGAATACCTTGGCTAGCATTTAGATACTCTTGTCATTTTACTACTCAACCAATTCCCTAATAAATGTATATCTTAAAACATATAAAAAGAATAAAATGTGTATGCGTTATTTTTAGAAATACATACTAAAGGTTCTAGTGTTCCAAACACAGAATGGTTTGCATATGGAATGTATAATAGAAGGATTAGCCATAAGCATAAAAATTGCAAACATATTGATGTACTTTAAGAACCGGCATTTAGTATCTTTGATGTTGATATTTAATGATAAATGAGATCTTGAGGTACAATGTACCTTATACATTATATTCGTATGCTTAGAATAAAGAGTAGAGAGATCTAGTATCATAAGCTGGCAATGTCAATATGTCCCAGCAGGCACCTCTGTTAGTATTCATCAGATTCCTTATCCCTCCTGTTCATTTCAAACATATTTGGAAAACTATTTTTCATTGAAGCAAATCTCATTGTGCTTTCTGATAAATGGGTGCCTTGTAACATTCCCAGGCCAACTATTTTGTGAGATGCATTCCAAACACACCCATTGATCCCACAAAATGTATTTTCACTGATGGACATAATGAAATATACTTTTTTTGTATTGATTCTTGATTGCATATTATTCAGCAATGAGCTGAAGAAACTATTTGGGGACAATTCAGTAGAACCTAGGAAATAAGGAATACTAAACTCCAGGGCCTCATCCCATTGCTATATATGGGTTTCTTTTTAAATGCATGAATTTTCATGCAGTTCTAAATACTAAAAGTTGTCACGCTTGATATTTAGGAAGAAAAATAGCAAGTTAAATAGACATAGTATGTGTTACATGCAAATTCAAAGCCAGGCTTCTATGTAGTTGTGAGATGTGGCATTCTGTTCCTTGTGTCTTCAGTCCTAAAATCATTGAATGCATATGTACCGTTTCTCCCAAAATAAGACATCCCGATAATAAGCCCAATCTAGCTTTTGAGCACATGGCAATAAGGCCAAGCATTTATTTCAGGGTTCAAAAAAAATATAAGACATAGTCTTATTTTTGGGGAAACATGGTACTAGGTTAATGACTCCAAATAATTTTAAATTCCACAGAGTATACTGCTAAAATAGATCATGCATATACTCGAGATCAGAGAAAGAAAAAGTTTATGTGGTTACTAAGACTTGACACTGACTTGATGGCACATAATAGTCAAGTATGTATTTCTAATTAGCAGGAATTACATATCACTCAATTATGCATAATTTTACCTACTAATTTATTAAATTAACTGAATATATTGAATATATTCTCAATATGTTTAAATTTTATTTTAAATATTACACGAAGAAAGCATATTATAACTTAAAACCAATGTTGGGTGCATCTTGTCTATCAGGGCAGAAGTTTAAACTTCATTCCCTTTCCTAAATAATGTATATATTCTGTTGACAACCTATAATACTCTTATACAAACTATATTGGAGTACTATTTCCTATTCTGGTGCTTACGTCTTAAAAGAGGCAAAAAAGGACAATTGTAATTATTGAAGGATGTGAATCACCGAGTCACCTTGAAAGGGAGATGAGTGGCACAGAAATTTAATAAATAGGTTTTATGAAAAGTTAAAATGTTGAGATTTAAAAAAACACCTCTAAAATGATTTTAAAAGCCTACATCTACACAAGATATGCAAGAAATAGAGAAAGAAAATATTTAATTTCCTAACTCCTAAGTGAAAGACCTTTAGATGCAAATAAACATATTATTTCATGCAACTTGAAACTTCAGAATCCTATCTCACATGTCTTAAATTTGTTTTGAAGAGAAACTGAATCTATGGAATATAGAATTACCTAGTTTCTAGGCGTAATTGCTATGTATTACTTCCATATCAGAAAAATACCTTTTAATATTAGTTCCTAGAAGACATGAGTAGTGGATGCTACCGTGTTTCCTCCTAAAAAAGACCCTATCTTATTTCTTTTTGAACCCCGAAATAAGCACTTGGCCTTATTTTCGGGGAGGTCTTATTATTTTGGAGCACATAGAGCAAGGGGGGGTTGCTTCTTGCTGTCTTACCTGATTTCCAGCTTTGTCTCCCTAACCAGAGGAAATGGCGGGGACCAGCTGCATATGAGATCTAATATGAGGGGCCTTATTTTAGCACATGTGCTCAAAAGCCCGACTGGGCTTATTATCTGGGGAGGTCTTATTTTAGGGGAAACGGCATTGGATTAGTGTCTAGCTTGTAGGTTTCATATACAAATGTAATTTGACTACTGTAGGAACAATACATTGGATCAGACAGCCTTTCAGTCTGATCCTATGAATTCCATGACGAAATCGCATGTTTAGAAACACTGATTTAGGAAAAAAAAGGTCTGCAAAAAAATTCAATTTCTAAGTAGCAATTACATCCAGTTTATTTGAATTGTGAAAGACAAACTGATCCTGTCTTTTTATTAAGCAGGTTCCGGAAACTAATCTTCAATATTCAAAGGAGCCACTGGATTATATATGGGTCTCTCACTTTTTGCTTGTATCTTTCCATATGTAGTTTCAAAATCTTTTTTTGTTCCATTGAGATATTTTATAGTTCCATTCTTCAGACTGTATCCTAGGGCATCTAATTTTTTAATCCGATACTGAATTATCTCTGTTGATAATTCTAACACAGCGGGTGACTCTTTAATTTGTTCTAGAGAAATTCCCTCCTTCAATAGTTCATCTAGCCTTTCCTTTAGAACTGGAGATGAATAATAGAGAAGGGCAGGACACTGTAATATTAGCTCTTTTAATTCTTGATCACTGCAGTTGAAGATGGTCTTTGAAAACAAGAGGCTACTCTGCATATTGCTAGGATTAAGTTGAAAAATAAATCCTTTGAGCTTGGACAACAGGCTTAAAACTTCGGAATCGATGAATTGATTGTTCTGAAGAAACTCCAGGTTTTCTTGGACAGTAGTAGAAGTCTTTAATAAAATAAATGGATTTTGACTCAATAATTTCAGTAGCCAGTTTTTAAAATTTTCCTGTGAACCACCTAGTTTTAAATAGTTTCTTTGCAGAGTTTCTATCATATGCTCATTCTTTTCAACAGGGTTGTAAAAAACATTTGATGCACTTGTTAAAAACCGGCGGATGATAGCATTCTTCAGCCCCAGTGCTTTGAAGAATCTAATGTTGGCCTTCTGATTTTCATAATGTTCAACATTAAAAAAAGCATCTGGAAATCGTTTTATTAAATCCACTAACTGCTTTTCATTTTGACAGACAGACAACCACAGATCTCTTTGGCAAGTGACATTGGTAGGACTACAAAGAATGGCTTCAGGACAGCATTCAAACATATGTGCTACTGAAGGTCCATCAGCGCCAACTGTTTGCAAAATATTAGCTATTTCTTTGATATATGACACCTCTTTTGACAGAACCCATGGCTTCAGCCTGCGGATTTTCTTTATATCCACTGATAATTTGGACAGATTTTCCACAGTGACTTTATTCTCTTCTCCTAAAGAAGTATCAGTGGCATATCTCAAATGCTGTAAAAGGTGTCCATTCTTTTTTTGATACCAGAAGACTGATGAAGCTGCCAATATTAGGCAGGGCTGAGATCTAGCCAAAAAATGCATATAGAAATTTGGGACAATATAAGCCATTTCATTCTATGGTCAAGCACCACATCAGGAAAGGCCTGTAAGAACCAAAGCATAAGATATGAATGCCATGTCAAATTCAAACTTGGAAAAAAAAGGCAAGAAAAAACAAACTCAGTTATCTTAATAATCCCAGATACATGACTAGAGTATGCAACATTGTGCAACTATTCTTTTTTTTCGATTGATCTTTATTGAAGCAAAAATGGCAATATAATAATGTAGCAGGCAGGACTTAACTGGAAGACTATATACTATTAAATCTCATCATGACCTTTAATTGGGTAGAAGGGTACATCATAGAGCAACAATTTTTGAACCAAGGCATCTCATATGAGATAATTTACAGAATGTTGTCCAAAATTCAGGACCAATGATTTCTGACGGAATAAAATTTGGGTAAGTTATGGCTGCTTCATTGCTACTTACTGCTGCTGCATTACTACTAATATGGTCACTTGATCTTCATTTTGACCATTCTATGAGTTTCCCAGCCAGTCTGGCAACCCCTCACTCCATCCTCCCCCCAGCAGCAGCCACTTAATTGCCTACTGGGGAGATTTTCAATGTTTCCTATCAAATACCCACAAGGAAACTCAATGGGGAAGCTGGCAGGAAGTCAGAAGTCATATCTGCTACGACTGCTTTTTTGCCCATTCTTGGTCATTCTGTTTCTCTCCTTAAGGAAATATCTCTAAAATGATAACCCAATGTGGCATGGGTTATCTAGTGTCATCTAAACCCTTTCTCTTCAAATAAAATTTTGTGATTGTGACACAGTTGATTAATGAATTCCTCCCTCATTGTCTCTTACAATATTTTTGCCTATTTAATAAAAATCCTGAACTCCCCATTCCATTCAAATTAAATTATGTGAAAACTCGCTTTGGATTGCAATGATATGCAGATGGTAACTACCGTAAATGTTAAATAGCAGCAAAGGTCAAAAGAGGCATATTTCTTTTGTTGTAATACATGTGGGTATTAAACAGCTTTAAACAAAATAACACCCCTGTACTTTTATTTCCCGCCTTATTTCCTCTTTGATCACACAGTTCTTCTGGCTCCTGCATGCCAGGGAAACTGAGAAAAGAATAGGAAAACAAATAAAAGAGTAAAAGCAACCATTACCATAGGAATAATGGAAAATATATCTTTTCTGATTGTATGTATATCAAGTTTCTTCTTTTTGCCAATATTTTAAAGGCATTTTCAGACTTTTTAAACCTTTGTTTCACATAGTGACATTACGTAATCTTTAAGTGGGAAACACATTTTTTAAAAAGTAAAACTTTCCTTGAATCATACGCGGTTACTGGTGCCTGGCTAATATGAATTTGTTAACACTGTAGTAATAACAAGATTTCTTTAAAAAAATTTTTTTTTTAATATCTACATTTCTGGAGGTTCCTGGGAATTTCCTGTTCAAAAACCAACTAATGAACCCACTCATTTCACTGAGTTATTGGGAGCATTTAATAGCGATCCCTAACAAGATATATCAACAGGTTGAGATTTCCTCCTTCCAGTTTTTATTAATTTAAAGCATTTCAATTTTGCCCGTCAAAACGTTGATTTCAGTTTAAAACGGCAGCCGCAGATAATAAACAAGGGACAACGATTGCATGTGAATCGTAACCCCTGAACATGTTTAACTCAAGCCTGCGTTAATTCAACCTGAAGTGTTTAAATCACGCAGCCAGGGATCTCAAAATGGGGACTGAAAGGAGCCAGGATTGTTTGTGTTTGCAATGCGCCAGAAGTCCCAGCAGGAGCTCGACGACACTGTAATTTTGCGAACGAAACGAAGCATCTCGACACCGCTACCGAGTAATGCCTTCCTTGGTTAAGTCTGCGCGAGTTTTGGGGGCGAGCGTGCGCAGGCACGCACAAACACGTTCCGGAGAAACGAAATCCACGCAATAGAGCGCATCTACCCCTGTTCGAAATGCAGTAGGATCGCCTCCTGCTGCCTAGGTGCAGCCTGGCCCTGATCCTACCCCAGGCAACTACCACACCTTGTCCCCCTTGCTGTTTTGATCCACCGCCGCCGTCCTCCCCTCTCCGAAGGGCAACCTAGAGGTTCTCAAGCCAAGAAGCCACCGTCATGCCTTACCAGGGGTGCCAGCTGCAGAAAACTAGGCGTCGCAGGCCGCGTCCCTGAGCCATACCAATGCTAGATGTGGGGAAGTTACAACAGTGGAACAAACCATTTCCGATTCAGCTTAGTGGCTATGTTCAGATGCTTTTAAAATCGTACTATATTCTGCGAAACCTATTCAGACGATCTTTTTTTTAAAACTTTTTAAACGATTTATTCTAATACTAGTTTTCGTATGTTAAAAAAATAGGGACAGAAATGAATAGATGTATTGAAATCTCCCCGCTTCTACAGCGGAGCTGCAGACCACATAAGACATTAAAAAAAACTACGTTCTTATTGTGTGTTGTATGAATGTGCATTGTCTCCATCCAGCTCACCTTGTCCTTCTCCTCCCAGGAACGAAGGAAGGAAGGAATCAGGACTTCCTCATTAGCAAAATTCCTTGCTCCCAATACAAGTTTTTACCTCATTCTGTACTGTTGTTGAAGCGGAACTAGCAAAGCGTGGTGTCACTCCCACAAAGGCTTGTCTATACTTTACAAAAATGATCTCAGCAAGCCTAAGGATGTTTTTAAAGCAGCCAGATTGTATTGTGGGTTACTTTGTTTATGCTGAAGAATAACTTCACAGACGTACATTCGGATTGCAACATAAATTTTACTAATAATTTAATCAGATGCATTTCCTGTTGTTACTTACTGTTTACATTGCAATATCTATCTACACAGTAATGTATGGAATATCTTAGGAGTAAAAGTGAAGAGAACTTTGCTACCAAAATATATACAATCAGAAAAATAATATAGAAAAGGAGCATGAGGTTATTAGAAGTTGTTTTACTTTGTTGTTGGTTTTTGTGTGGTGAGGAAGCCATTTGAAATCAAGGATGGCTTTCCGTGGCTGAAGAAGTAGCAGCACACCAGGATTTCACAATAAGAATTGGTTCTAATTAGAATTTCCATACAGGCATTTATTTCATACTGGTTTATTTGATACAGTTTGGACACGGGGGAAAATTTCATAAGCCAATGCTGCAATTTATTATAATTTAGGAATGCAGATTTTAATGTTTTCTGTCATAATAGACAGAAAAAAAATAGAATGGAATTCACTAAGGCAAGATCCATAATGATCCTGTCCACCTCAGAAGCTATTCAACTTTAAAGTTTCATTTACTTGTTTATTTTCATCTAGTGTATTTGCACATGTGCATTTTAATTTAAAATAAATTTACTATAGGAATATACAGATGTTTGTTTTACACATGGCTGGACATTTTACTCCGCTCCATAGCTTTCTGAATGTGCTGAACTTTATTTGAATCTTTGGAGAACTGTGGCCTGAAAGTAACACATGGCATTGTTTGGCAAGGGAAATGAGAAATGTTGATGTCATAATGATCCAATGGAGCCACCAATATTCCATTACAAACACATCAAAGAATGCCCAATTCTGGCCCTGACACCAATGGAACACCAATGGTGGGATAGGTGGACCATCAGAACTTTCAGTTATGATACAAGGTATTTCTCCATGAGCTATACCATATGTGATAGGACTTCAATATACCAATGGTGCAAGGTTTCCACAATAGCCTCCATCTCACGGCAATCAACAGTTGCCCTGTAGAGTGTAGATTGCAACTTAAAACTGGCTTCAGTTGGCTCATTTCACTAATACTGTAAAAACATTCATTGGAGCCACATTTTTATTTTGCATTAAAACAAAATGAGAGTTTCCTTTCTGAAGCCATGAAACATACAGCTTCGTATATAACTTCCCAATTTAAAAATAAGCAATATACTTTAAGCCAATGTAATAGTCACTAGATGTAGAGATTCTAATTATCGTAAAACTTAATTGTATAGGAAATGCTTTTTGCTAGTATTAGACTATTGAGAAACTTATAAAGAAACACACGTATAAAGATATAAATCACATAATTAAAAAACCCACAGAATACTAGCACCACCTTGCACTAACGTCATAACACAACTATAAGATAAGAAAATTATAGGTTTTATTATGCTTCCAACTCTAACATAATTTCATGTTTAGATATTTCTCCCTTCCTTCATGTTCTTTAAATAATGTTAGCTATTTGGTATCATTGTACTTGGTCAGTTCTTGATTTCTGTCACTGGCCAGTATATGTAAAATTTACTTAACAAGTGATAGCATCCTTGCTATTTGTTATTTGCACAGCCAAATATTGAGATCGCTTATTCCAAGAATTTGATTGGAAATCCATGACTAGAAAGAAACTTCGGAATTATTCTTATTAATATTTTATGTATCCTATGTAAAATTGGAAATTATTACTATATCTTGACCAGAGTCATCTAAGACATTTTGCTTGCATAGTCAAAGAGCGCAATAGAGTCCACCTGTTTCATGTACTAAAGACAACAGGACTAGTAGTTGAATCTTTTTCTACTTTATACAGTTTGCACAGAAGTGTTTGAATTTAATTCTACAAAATTCACTTTCTTTGAGTTGGGAATGAAGAATCTACCATTAAAATTAAAACTTCAAAGCCACTGAATAAAATTGGCAGATTTTAAATAAATAGTCTAAAAACTATTTTTACAGTATTGTTCTTTACCCAAGTTTTTTTCCTTAAATGCAGTGCAAAAAGGGGCTATAGCAGGGGTGAAATCCAGCAGGTTCTGACAGGTTCTGGAGAACCGGTAGCGGAAATTTTGAGCAGTTCAGAGAACTGGTAGCGGAAATTTTGAGTAGTTTGGAGAACCGGCAAATACAATCTCTGGCTGGCCGAAGGAATGGGGATTTTGCAGTATCCTTCCCCTGGAGTAGAGAGGGAATTGAGATTTTGCAGTATCCTTCCCCTGCCATGCCCACCAAGTCACACCCATCAAGCCATATCACGCCTACTAAGCCACACCCACAGAACCGGTAGTAAAAAAATTTGGATTTCACCACTGGGCCATAGCGCTATCTCATTTGATTTTAAGAAGGGAAGACTTCCTGAAAATTGGAAGTATTCAGATGTTGTATGTCCTCAAATAAAGAATTCCACAAAAACTAAAAAGGTTGAGTGGTCATGTCTGATGGCTGCCCAGAGAAATTTGAGAGGTTGCTCTGATTTGGGAGTTGGGTGGGATAATATCCATATGTTCCATTGAATTGGAAATATTAAAAATGGAACAAACCCACATATGTAAGCTATGTACAAGTAGACATACAATATGGTTTTCTGGCTGTGCATTCCCCTATATCTATCTTACCACTCATGGCTTTGCAGGTTAAATATACAGTTGAAACTATTCAGCTGAAAGCATTCAGTTCAAAATATGAGAAGCTATTTCATGGTCTCCCTTCCTTAAATTAATCTTGTATCAATTTCCCTTTGAAAGTGGAAAGTACTAGGGTTTTAGAATAGAATAGAATTTTTTATCGGCCAAGTGTGATTGGACACACAAGGAATTTGTTTTGGTGCATATGCTCTCAGTGTACATAAAAGAAAAAAAATACCTTCATCAAAGGTACAACATTTACAACACAAATGATAGTCATAGGGTCGCAATTTAACCCTTAATGATAGCAACAAGAAGTTACAGTCATAAGTGGAAAGAGATTGGTGATGGAAACGATGAGAAGATTAATAGTAGTGTAGATTTAGTAAATAGTTTGACAGTGTTGAGGGAATTGTTTGTTTAGCAGAGTGATGGCCTTCGGGAAAAAACTGTTCTTGTGTCTAGTTGTTCTGGTGCGCAGTGCTCTATAGCGTCGTTTTGAGGGTAGGAGTTGAAACAGTTTATGTCCTGGATGTGAGGGATCTGTAAATATTTTCACAGCCCTCTTCTTGATTCGTGCAGTATACAGGTCCTCAATGGAAGGCAGGTTGGTAGCAATTATTTTTTCTGCAGTTCTAATTATCCTCTGAAGTCTGTGTCTGTCTTGTTGGGTTGCAGAACCAAACCAGACAGTTATAGAGGTGCAAATGACAGACTCAATAATTCCTCTGTAGAACTGGATCAGTAGCTCCTTGGGCAGTTTGAGCTTTCTGAGTTGGCGCAGAAAGAACAGTCTTTGTTGTCCTTTTTTAATGATGTTTTTGATGTTAACTGTCCATTTTAGATCTTGTGATATGATAGAACCTAGAAATTTAAAGGTTTCTACTGTTGATACTGTGTTGTCAAGTATTGTGAGAGGTGGAAGTATGGAAGGGTTTCTCCTAAAGTCTACCACCATTTCTACGGTTTTGAGTGTGTTCAGTTCCAGATTGTTACGGTCGCACCACAAGGCTAGTCGTTTGACCTCACATCTATATGCGGATTCGTCATTGTCTCGAATGAGACCAATCACTGTTGTGTCATCTGCGAACTTCAGTAGTTTAACAGATGGATCATTGGAGATGCAGTCATTGGTATACAGAGAGAAGAGAAGTGGGGAGAGCACACAGCCTTGGGGGACCCCTGTGCTAATTGTACAGGTATCTGAAGTGATCCCACTTAGCTTTACCTGCTGCTTCCTGTTTGTTAGGAAGCTTGTGATCCACTTACAAGTCTCTTCAGGTACTTGTAGCTGGTTTAGTTTAGTTAGAAGAGTGTCTGGAATGATGGTATTGAATGCTGAACTAAAGTCTACAAAGAGGACCCTTACATAGGTCTTTGGAGATTCAAGATGTTGTAAGATGTAGTGCAGAGCCGTATTAACAGCATCATCTGTTGATCTATTTGCTTGGTATGCAAATTGCAAGGGGTCTAACAGTTTTATGGTGTATGATTAATTACATTTCAAATGAAGTGGCTAAGCAGAATTCCACAAAGTGCAAAGTAAAGTATGTGGGGCAATATCAGATTTGCTGTCATATTCTTTTGCGTAACACAACTCTTAGCACTGCTTTTTCCAGTGCTATTGGGACAATTTTCCAAATGGGACTGATTTCCAAAAAGTAGGAAAATGATCCCATATATGCATATATAAAATATATTTTATATAGGGTATAAAAGGGTAATAGAGGGAGTAACTCGAAGCTCCCATATAACACTTCTCCTGCGCAAGCTGCACTGGCTTCCGGTGGTCTTCTGGGTGCAATTCAAGGTGTTGGTTACCATCTTTAAAGCGCTCCATGGCATAGGACCGGGTTATTTACAGGACCGCCTGCTGCCACCAATAGCCTCCCAGCGACCTGTGCGCTCCCATAGGGAGGGCCTCCTCAGGGTACCGTCAGTCAAACAATGTCGACTGGCGATGCCCAGGGGGAAGGCCTTCTCCGTGGGGGCTCCTGCCCTCTGGAATGAGCTGCCTCCGGCGATACGACAACTCCCCGACCTCCGGACCTTTCGACACGAGCTAAAGACCTTCTTGTTTTATCGCACAAAGCTGGCCTAACGCATTTTAAATGTGGGTTTTATTATGGTTTTATCACTGTTTTTATTCGTTTTGGCCTAATTTGAATTAGATTTTTAAAATGTTCTTTAATTTTTTGTAATTTTGTTCTTACTTGGCTGTGAACCGCCCTGAGTCCTTCAGGAAAAGGGCAGTATATAAATTAAATAAATAAATAATAAATAAATAAATAAATAAATAAATAAATAAATAAATAAATAAATAAAGTCATAATATACAAATTCATTTAGCAAAGGTGACCAACAAGCAAATACTAGAGTGCAAAACACCAAACGTCACTAGAAGTAAAAATCACAAAACTGTGACCAATTATTTTGGCTATGTCATGCAGGGGAATTCATTGGATAATGTTGGGAAGAGTTAGGGGTAAAAGGAAAGCAGGCCACTAAAGAACACGATGGCTGCACACCATCAAAGCTGACACCAGCCAGAACATAGAAAAATCCAAAGAAACAGTGTAAGATCGGAAGATGTGGAGAGACCAGGCCCATAGAATTACCAAGAGTTGGACACAATTAATGGATAACATCGTCATCGTACGAATCCATGGAGAGCTGTCTTCATATAAGAAGTCTGTGAAACCTGAATGATCTCTAGTCTTCACAACTGTCATAAAATCAATAGATTTAGTAATTAAATCATCTGTTACAAAGGTGACACTAAATGTAAATATATGCTAAAATGACGTGTAGAAATATTTGTTTTCATCTCTTTTCCCAAGCATGACACATTATTTTTTAAAAGAAACCACTACAAATTGATTGCAGTAGTCAGGAATTACTGGGTGTAGGCTTATTTTCGTGGAAAATAAATGAAGGCAGACTGGCCTTGCCTAATCTAATGATGTTTGCCACATCAAGTACTTCCTGTTGTTGTCTAACTTTAGTTAAGATCAGGATCAAGGCCATCGCTTATTTCATCCATCAAAAATATAATTTAATGATTTTAAACTTTAGTGAGAATATATAACTCTTTTTAATTCTATGTTTTTGTTCTTCTTATGGGTTGTATGGGATCAGTCTTGCAAATCAAAGCAGATATGTATGCAACTACTTTTATTCTATTGTAATTATTTTTGTTGAAAATATTTATTTTAAAACAACCTGGAAGGATTTTTTTCAGAATGATTTAGTTGTTTAGAATACATAAATAAAATGGAATTTAGCTGCCACAAGCATTCTACAGTACAGGTAGCTCTTGACTTACAAACACAATTGAGCCCAAAATTTTTGTTGTTAAGTGTTACATTTGTTAAGTGAGTTTTGCCTTACTTTACAACCTTACTTGCCACAGTTGTTAAATGAATCGTTGTAGTTGATAAATTACTAATCCAGTTGTTAAGGGAGTCTGGGACCCTATTGAATTTGCTTGTCAGAAGGTTGCAAAAGGTGATCACATGACCCTGCGACACTGCAATGGTCATAAATATGAACCAATTGCCAGGCATCTGAATTTTGATCACATGATCACAGGGATGCTGCAAAGGTCATAACTCTGAAAAACGGTCATAGGTCATATTTTTCAATGCCATTTTAACTTTGAATGGTCACTAAGCAAACTGTTGCAAGTTGTAGACTACCTGTATTTGCTGTAGTGTGCATTGGACTATACATAACCATATGATTAAATTGATACATATTTACAAACGAAAAATACTTCTGAAAAATATTTTTACTATTTATAATTTCTGTAGTTTATGTAAAATGTTTACATCAGGTTTATGGAAAGTAGTACTGAAAATATGAAAATATTCTCTCATAAGAACTTTATGGTTGTATAATGGTTGCTATACATGTGATGAGCAAAAATGAGGAAATTTACTAGAAAGGTCTATCAGTGTCTGCAAACATAATTCCATACAAATAAGAATCTCAGCAGGCAGGTAATTACTAAGTGGGCTGCAGAGACTTGGAATACATCTATTTTGTCAGTCAATGAGGTGCTCTTCTTCTCATCTTTTGTCTCTCATTTTTGTTTGTTTAGGAAGAATCTGGCTTTCTAAGCCTGAAGCAGTTTTACCATAAAAACACAGAGCAAACAACGCTTCAAATATTACATTCAGTAGCCTATTAGTGTACTACTAAGCACCACTTTTGCTAAATGTAAGTCTACCGTGTGCTTTCAATGTAGTCACCTGAGTGGTTCATTATGGGCAAGGCAGATCCTGGACCAAGGGTTCAAATACTTGCGAAGCATAGATTTTGAAGGTTTCTTTGTCATAAAAGAGAGAAAAAGAGCATATTTTTAAAAGAGAATGTAAATTTTGCCACAAAGACCCAACAAAAGGGATATTAGATTGCATGCTACAGTGTTATATTGTATATACTATACTAGCTAAAAACCCGTGCTCTGCTACAAAACTATGAGATCGGGCTTGATAAATCAACAGAGTTTGAAAATTAATGACTAGTTACATCGGCCTCTCCTATCCCCTTCTCTCCCTCAGGCTAGCCCCACAGAAGCCTCTCCTCTCTTATCCCCTTCTCTCCCTCAGGCTGGCCCCATAGATCCTCTCCTCTCCCCTTCTCTCCCTCAGGCTGTCCCCATAGATCCTCTTGTATCGCCCTTTTCTCCCTCAAGCTGGCCCCATAGATCCTCTCCTCTCCTCTCCCCTTCTGTCCCTCAGGCTGGCCCCATAGATCCCCTCGTATCCCCCTTTTCTCCCTCAGGCTATTCCCATAGATCCTCTCCTCTCCCCTTCTGTCCCTCAGGCTGGCCCCATAGATCCTCTCCTCTCCCCTTCTCTCCTTTAGGCTGGCCCCATAGATCCTCTCGTATCCTCTCGTATCTATTGCCCCATAGACCCTCTCGTATCCCCTTCTCTCCCTCAGGCTGGCCCCATAGATCCTCTCGTATCCCGCTTCTCTCCCTCAGGCTGGCCCCATAGATCCTCTCGTATCCCCCTTTTCTCCCTCAGGCTGGCCCCATAGATCCTCCCGTATCCCCCTTTTCTCCCTCAGGCTGGCCCCATAGATCCTCTCATATCCCCTTCTCTCCCTCAGGCTGGCCCCATAGATCCTCTCCTCTCCCTTTCTTTCCCTCAGGCTGGCCCCATAGATCCTCTTGTATCCCCCTTCTCTCCCTCAGGCTGGCCCCATAGATCCTATCCTCTCCCCTTCTCTCCCTCAGGCTTCCTAGCCCCTTCCCTCCATGAGGCTTGCCCCGCATAAGCCTGACCTATGCTATCCCATTCTCTCCAGTTATTTTCAAGTTGTGAGGGGGAGTAGAACGTCTAACTAATTAGCATCAGAGCGTGTTATAATAATATAGGAAATACTAAGGCTCTGATGGTCATTTGGTGACCACCTTTAAAGCGCTCCATGGCATTGGGCCGGGTTACTTACGGGACCGCCTACTGCTATCGAATATCTCTCACCGACCCGTGCGCTCTCACAGAGAGGGTCTCCTCAGGGTGCCGTCAGCGCGGCAATGTCGTCTGGCAGGGGAAGGGCCTTCTCTGTGGGGGCCCCCACCCTCTGGAATGAACTACCCCCCGGACTTCGTCAGCTTTCGGACCTCCGGACCTTCCGCCGCGGGCTTAAAACATATTTATTTAATTGTGCAGGACTGAGCTAGATTTTAAATTACTGGTTTTAAATTGGGTTTTATTCTATTTTTAATTCTAAATTAACGGGCTTCTTAGAATAAGTTTTTTAACTGTTTTTTATAGTGTATTTATGTGTTTTTAAATGCCTGTACACCGCCCTGAGTCCTTCGGGAGATAGGGCGGTATATAAATTTGATCAATAAATAAATAAAATAAATAAATTTTGAAAAATCCTTTCTTAGTGAGCACCTAGAAGCCAAGAGGTACGTAGGTGGCAAATTTCAAGTTTGTAGGCTTTACGGTTCTGGAGATTTCACGATTAATGCATGAGTGGTTTTTGCTTTTATATATATATATATTATAATATGCCTAGTATAGTAGTTAAGGTGCTGACCTAGAAACTAGGAGACTATGACTTCTAGTCCCGCCTTAGGCTGGCTGGGTGACTTGGGCCAGTGACAAGCTCTCAGCCCAACTCAACTCATAGGGTAGCTGTTGTGGGAAAAAGAGGAGGAAGAAAGAGTATTATGAGGGTTCACTGCCTCGAGTTATTTATAAAGTATTGAAGGTGGAATAAAAAGAAATGATAACTTTTGCAGATACAATATAAGGACTATTTTAAATTTATTCTGATTTTTTTCAAATTTCCAGCTACCTCATAAGATTATCATGAGGCTGAGATGTAAAGTAAGATCACAAAAGAAAAATACAGTTAAGATTGCTAGCTGATGAGAAAAATATTTGGTTATTGTTTAAACAAAGACTTTAAAAATAGTAGGCTATTAGTAGTGAGAAAGATGAAGTAACTCTGTTCAGCTAAGCATTTTGACCTACAGAAGGTTGTAAGATATTCCCCCCTCCCCTCACCTACCATCGTTGCTGTAAGTTTCTTCAAATCTTAGCCTTCTTTGAATGGCAACTTCTACGGGAGAAGCTGGGTAGAGCAAGAGCCAACACTGCCTTGTAGAGATGCTGTCCACTTTGCTGAGCAGTTTAGATTGAGCAAACTAATAAAGGGCTTGAAACTTAGACTGGTTCTTAGCAGAAAAATGGAAAAGTATCAGCCAATTCTTATACCACATAACTAGGAGAATGGTGATCGGAGAAAGAGACATACAGTATTTTTGGGAGAATGGTGATGGGAGGAGACATGTTTCAAACTTCAGGTTTTATCTATCTTGAATTGTAACCATTTGCAATTATGATTTCCATGTTCTTTGTACTAGAGGGCCTTTATACTACCCGAAATAAAAACTACCTGATTAAGAATTATATTCCTGAATCCCTGTCAGCTAGCCTTCTAGTTTAAGTCTGGGAGAAGCCCGATGCTTTCCTGTTCTCTTTTTCTTATGAGAGGAAAATGCTCAATGTAAACAAAGCAGAAAAATCAGCTGGAAGTCCTCTTGCTTTCTCCAATTCCAGATATGGAGTGGCTCACAATTATTGCTGGTTTACCTGCCATTCATCTTGCGTAACAGAAGGAAAACACTAGAAGCTTTCCCCAGGTTGTGTCAGCGTTCCAGAAAACCCCCTCTCCAAGTAAGACTCCAAAGCAAGCATCTTTCACAGTTCTTTTACTAAGATAGATAAACTGGCACAACTGGGGAATATCCGAATCTGGGAGATCCGGGTCTTCCCTCAGAGAAAGACACTCCAAAACCACCACCCCTTGACCCCTCTGCCGATCACATGCTCCAATCGCCAACCGTCCCATCTTGAGACATCACTCCGACCACTCCTTCTCCAGATGCAGTCCTGGCCCAACCTTGACCGGCAGGAAGAATGTTATTATGTCTAATGGCCCCTTCTACTAACCCCCACTCCTACTTTCCCACATAGGAGAAAGTGGCAGCGCGGAAGCCTTTGGCCTAGTATGGCTTCCAAAGCTGACAGGTTGTGTATGTCCTCATACACGGAAAATTGAGTGAGAGTGGAGAGAGACAGCAATATACTCTGGAATAATTTGCTCTCCAGATACACAGCCTATTGGACAAATCCAGTTAGCAATATATGCTATAGCCTGAAAAATGCTGCCATATCTATATAAAAATGGAATGCACAAACAGTATTATTTATCGCAGCTGAACCAAATACTCTATTCCTTTTAAGGGGCTTCAAAAAAAAGAAATGTATTATTCCAACCCAAGGATAAATGTACATTGTAAAAAACAACATAACTTGTCTTTATTTTGTATTTAAATTTTAAAACATAATTTCTGTGCACAGGATAGCTTTATACATTGAAAATTATACCATTATAATTATATTATACTAAATATATATATATTATATTATTTTTATATATATATATATATATATATATAGCTTTATACATTGAAAATTATACCATTATAATTATATTATACTAAATATATATATATATTATTTTATATATATATATATATATTATATATATATATATAGCTTTATACATTGAAAATTATACCATTATAATTATATTATATATATATATATATATATATATATATATATATATATATATATATATATATTTTCTGAGGTTTTCACGGTGTTTGTATATAGGTCTTTGGTTGTTCGGGTTTTCTCCCGTAAAATTGGAAGTGTCTTGGCGACGTTCGACGAAGTCTCATTCGTCATCTTCAGGCTTCAGCTCGTGCTTCTGGGAGCAATGTGTGATCGCAGCTGTTTCTTCCTTTTAACTGCTAGTGGGGTTTGAACTGATTGGGTGGGAGCTTGGCTGTGCTCTGATTGGATGGGGTTTTTCTGTGCTCTGATTGGCTGGGGTGTGTCCTGTGTTGGTGGGGGCTTGGTTGTGCTCAGTCTAGTCTGTGCTGCAGGGGGATTTGAGCTGGTGAGCTGCATAGCTGTTGTTTGGCTTTGTGGTCGTGCTACATCTTCATAGTGGGTGTCAGTCTGCTGCATGAATGGATTGGAGGGGTTTGAAATGGCCAATGTTGCAGCTGCGGTCTGGCTTCTGGTCCTTGGTCGTGCTTCATGATCAGTGTGGGTTTGGGTCTGCTTTCTGGGTGGATGTGCGGTGGTGACATCCTGTGTGGACCTTGTGAGTGTGGGTCTGGTGTCATTCCTCGTATTAGGGACTCGTTTGTCAATCAGGGCGGGTTTCCAAATGGCTGGTAGGCGGGAGGTGTCATCTCGTTTGTTCATGCTGTGTGGGCGTTTTTCTATCTCAATGGCTTCTCTGATTATTCTGTTGTTAAAGTGTTCAGTTTTGGCGATAGTTCTGGTCTTTTTAAAGTCAATATCATGTCCTGTGACTTTAAAGTGTTGGACCAGGGAAGAAGTTGGTTCCTCTTTTTTGAATGAGTTCTTGTGTTCTTCAATGCGTGCACTTATTCTTCTGTTGGTTTGTCCAATGTATGTGGTGGGGCAGGCGGTGCATGGGATTTCATATACTCCTTGATTTTCTAACTCAATTTTGTCTTTGGGGTTTCTTAGGATGGTGGATATTTTTCTGTTTGTGCAGAATGCTGTCTTGATGTTGTGTTTGTGGAGGATCTTGCTGATTCTGTCTGTGGTGCCTTTTATATATGGGAGGAGGGCTGTGCCGTTTTCTTGTTCTCTGTCTTGGTTGTGCTCAGTCTAGTCTAGTGAAGATGTAGCACGACCACAAAGCCAAACAACAGCTATGCAGCTCACCAGCTCAAATCCCCCTGCAGCACAGACTAGACTGAGCACAACCAAGCCCCCACCAACACAGGACACCCCCCCCAGCCAATCAGAGCACAGAAAAAACCCCATCCAATCAGAGCACAGCCAAGCTCCCACCCAATCAGTTCAAACCCCCACTAGCAGTTAAAAGGAAGAAACAGCTGCGATCACACATTGCTCCCAGAAGCACGAAGCTGAAGCCTGAAGATGACGAATGAGACTTCGTCGAAACGTCGCCAAGACACTTCCAATTTTACACGGGAGAAAACCCGAACAACCAAAGACCTATATATATATATATATATAATACTATTTGGTATATATTATACCAAATAGCCAAATCTATCGTAAAAATTAAACCCTGTGCAGAAAAAAAAATACTTTGCTCAAATACTAATCTGACCTCAAAAAATATATGCAGAATCCATCTGAAATCTACTGTTCTAAGATTTATTCATCTTTTAAAAGATTATTTAAAGTATTTCCTTAATAGCTTCCTAGTACAATCGGAATTGTTTTCCCCCCCAAACATTAAAACCATTATGCAATTAAAACATTCAAAAGGAAAGTTAACGGGGGAGTTATTTATGTCCATTTTAAATGGCATTATTGTGGTTAATTCTAAAATGTCCTTGATTTTATTCTAAAAGTAAAGAATCCCTGATGTACATTTGCTATTCTTATCAATACCGGTAAATTCAGAGTTAAACCATACAAATGTGAAGGTGGCTTCATTTTACTCTTCCCTTTTTCTTAGTCTGAATACCTCTATAGTTAAATTAATCTCTACCATTAGGAAGCATGAGGCAACTGCCACAGGCAGCTGATGCTGTAGTTCATAAACACTTTACAGTACCTCCTTCCTAGTCATTTCCCCTGAACTTCTTACGCATTCTGTTGAGTGGAAAACAAAGCTGATTATGCTACATTACCTGTCTTACATCCTTTAAACTCAGGATGGATTATGGGCTGCTTCTGACTTAAAATAACATATGGCTCAAAATAATATATTGAGCCTATATGGCTCAAAAAACTCTTCCACACAGATATCTTCATTATTTAGATTGAGATAGAATAGAATAGAATAGAATTTTTTATTGGCCAAGTGTGATTGGACACACAAGGAATTTGTTTTGGTGCATATGCTCTCAGTGTACATAAAAGAAAAAAAAATACCTTCATCAAAGGTACAACATTTACAACACAAATGATAGTCATAGGGTCGCAATTTAACCCTTAATGATAGCAACAAGAAGTTACAGTCATAAGTGGAAAGAGATTGGTGATGGAAACGATGAGAAGATTAATAGTAGTGTAGATTTAGTAAATAGTTTGACAGTGTTGAGGGAATTGTTTGTTTAGCAGAGTGATGGCCTTCTGGAAAAAACTGTTCTTGTGTCTAGTTGTTCTGGTGCGCAGTGCTCTATAGCGTCGTTTTGAGGGTAGGAGTTGAAACAGTTTATGTCCAGGATGCGAGGGGTCTGTAAATATTTTCACGGCCCTCTTCTTGATTCGTGCAGTATACAGGTCCTCAGTGGAAGGCAGGTTGGTAGCAATTATTTTTTCTGCAGTTCTAATTATCCTCTGAAGTCTGTGTTTTTCTTGTTGGGTTGCAGAACCGAACCAGACAGTTATAGAGGTGCAAATGACAGACTCAATAATTCCTCTGTAGAACTGAATCAGCAGCTCCTTGGGCAGTTTGAGCTTACTGAGTTGGCGCAGAAAGAACATTCTTTGCTGCCCTTTTTTAATGATGTTTTTGATGTTAACTGTCCATTTTAGATCTTGCGATATGATAGAACCTAGAAATTTGAAGGTTTCTACTGTTGATACTGTGTTGTCTAGTATTGTAAGAGGTGGAAGTATGGAAGGGTTTCTCCTAAAGTCTACCACCATTTCTACGGTTTTGAGTGTGTTCAGTTCCAGATTGTTTTGGTTGCACCACAAGGCTAGTCGTTCGACCTCTCGTCTATATGCGGATTCCTTTATTATGGACTCCTTGTGCACAATATTAAGCAATATTTGTTAGCTTCTCCATAAGAACCAAGTCCATTGCTATATTAAATCACATTTCCTTTAAGAGACGTGTATTGTATTGTCCCTATGTTATGTTCATACACAAACTCCTCCCTGTCTTTAAAATGTAACAGATGCCTTTTAGTTATTGCATTATTTGCTTTTAATCGGCGAAAGTCGTCTTTAAGGTATCATGTGCCACCAGCTGCGAGGTAGTTAACGTGGTAGTCTGCAAACAAATACACACACAGTATCATTTGCAATGGGCCATTTCATGATGGAATTATGTAATGATCAACCATAGTCAGGAAGATGCACGTTAACACGCTCGCAGATCTTTGAAGACTCCGATTCTCGTCCTCCGTTGGCTTCAGTTGCCTATTGCAACCTTGCAAGTCGACACACGCAGAATCGACGCACCCCAATTCAGAAAGAAGCGCGAGAAAGGGGGAGGAAAAGAAAGGGGACGCTTTGGGAGCACTAAGGAGATACATTGGTTCCTGGTCCATACTATACGCGGATCTTCGCCCGATCCGTCCGAGTGCCCTAGAACAGAGGTCTCCAACCTTGGCAACTTTAAGCCTGGCGGACTTCCAGACTTAAAGTTGCCAAGGTTGGAGACCCCTGCCCTAGAACCAACGCGCTTCATAGAAAACTCCATGCAAGCCCCGTATTTTTTTGTTCTGGGGGCAGAAAACGTGGGTCAGAAGACCACTCAGCCCCCCACCCTCTTTGTCCTCGCTTTTTTTCGGCGGGCACGCGCTTTGCTGCCTTCGAAAGGGCGCCCACCCTGGCTCCCGCCTCTTTCTTTTTAGGCCGCGTCTCTTGCATAACGACTTGACGACGTCGGAACCCGCCGAGGCCCACAGGCCTCTCCCCAACCAGACAAAACACATTTGAGAAACGTGAGGCGGCGGCGATCACGTGGAGCCGTCGGCCAATGAGGAGAAGAGGGTGGGGTTCGGCTGCCTCGTCATTCAGCAGAGTTGCGTAGAGTCACAGGGCAAGCGGCGAGTAGAGAGAGTCAGCACAGGGCGTTCGGCTGGCGAGGCGAGGCAGCGCTTTGACGGGGTGGTGGTGCTGAAAAGCGAGAAGGAAGAAGAAGAAGCCTCGCGACCAAGCCGCTCCGTCTCTCTCTCTCTCTCTCTCTCTCTCTTTCATTGCCGCCGCGTTTACGGGACGCTGTGGGGCTCCTTCCCCAGCTGTGAGTGGGCGTGCGAGGCTGAGGGAAAAGGGGGTGATGCGTTTCCCGCTGGCGGCCATCTCCTCCGAAGCTGCCGCTTCCACGGCCGCAGCCGCTGCCTCCACCGGGGCTTAAGAGAGACGCGCTCGAGCGGAATCTTCCACCCTCGCCTCCCTGACCGGAGAGCGGGTCTTTTAAGGAGCGGGACCTAGCCCGACATGAGCCGCGAAGCCGACTTCGCTCGTTCCTGAACCACCCGGAGACGCTCTTCCACCTGACGAGCCGACCCCACCCCACCCCACCCCACCGGCTGCTACCCATCCACCCACCCCCGGCGAATCCGTCCGACTGTCGGAGATGGGGGTGAACTCGGTGCACTGGTTCCGCAAGGGGCTTCGACTCCACGACAACCCAGCGCTGAGGGAAGTCATCGAGGGGGCCGACACGGTGCGCTGCGTCTACATCCTGGACCCCTGGTTTGCGGGATCCTCCAACGTGGGAATCAACCGGTGGAGGTGAGTGGGCATGAGGAGGCAGCGGCGGCGGCTCCTTGGATGGAGCTGATCGCTTCTCACCCTCCCCAAATTCTGAGTCGATGCGCATGCGCACCGGCGCCTGATTATACAACCTCGAGTCTCCGCGGCCGCCTCAGGAATCGTTTCTAACGTCTCAACGGAAGGGAGGGGAGGGGGGTGATGACTCTCCCCCGCCTGTTTTCGGTGAAACGGGTTCGATAAGTGGCGCTTATTATTTATTTCCTTCTGAATTCAGCCCTTGTTTCCTAGGAAAGGCCTAAAAGGTTACATAAACTGCAAAAGGGTGCGCTGCCTTTTCCTTACGGCATGAGGGGAAGAGGTTTGGAAGATTAATACCAAATCACTGATATTAGGTAGCTTGTGTTGACGATCAAATGGCTCCGTAAAATCCTATTTTTTTTAGCTGATCCCAAATGGATGTTTGTAATCACATTTCTTGAGACAGGAGAGCAGGCTAACCTCTGCCAAGGCCTCGTAAGAATGAAAATTGTATAAGATTATTTTTTGTGTGTCTTGATTTATTATTATTATTATTTTCCTTGCATTGCAAAAGGCACTTAGTTTTGTTGCTTGGTTATATATAATGGTCATGCTGCTATCCCTACTTTTGCTTGTAAGTTTCCTAATTTGGATCTTTTCCAGTTTCTTTCCCAGTGCTGTCAGCAAAGAAACAGTGACATATGCAATCCCTCCTGTTGCTATGCACACACTTGCATTTCAATTGGATGTTTCATAACCGGTATTGAGTTCATGGAATTTGTGAAAAATCTGCCCAAAATTGTCGAGTTAGAGTAGATTGTTGGGTGTACCTGTTTGAATACAGTGCTTAACAGGAAGTGTATTGAATACAGAGAGAAGCTTTTGTGAGCTGCATCAAAATTAGATCAAGTGAAAGCTTCAGAAGTCTATTCCTTATCAAAAAGGCTCATGCCTTTCAACATCATTTATTAGTTGGAAAAGATGCTGCTAAATTCCTTATTTTTAACTATTTGGTTCTGTTTCTTACTTTTTTAAAAGCTGTAAAATTAGGAAATATATGCTGTGGTATGGATTTCATTTAGCATGGTGAGTGTAAATTTTATACTCCCTTAGGGGTTTAGAAAACAGATACTGAGCCATAGCAGAAGTGTAAAATGCGACTTGTTCAACAGTAGAGCATCTACTTTGCATGTAGAAGTTTAATCCTTTGCATGTAGAAGTTTAATCCTTGCCAATCTCAGTCAGCAATAGACAATTTTGCCAAACAATGCAAGGCATCTTTTGAGGTGTAACAGATATGGGTATAATTGGTACAGTTTCAGTAGAACATTTTAACATTCTAAAACAAGGATCAAGGCATAAAATCATTTTCAAATATTTATTAAGGCTCAGTGTTTTTAGGATACCATATTTTTTAAAGTCTGAAACAATTTTCTGTTTGTCTTTGTTTTGACCTAATCAGGGTTATAGCACTGTTTTATAATGGCAACAGCAGTAGTAGCCACTAGGCAAGAAAAATGAAAAACAGGGCTATTTTCCATAATATGAATAGTGCAGCTTCATGTGTGACTAACACTAATTGCCTGGCTGTGGTATCCAGAATTTTTTTCAGGCCTTTGTAAATCCAGTGTTAAGCACTTAAATGTCATTTATTTGAAATATTTGAAATGTAGTCCTCCAAGGATTCTGATTTTTCTAGAAACAAGTAAGCATGCTAATAAATTCTATTTGAGCACTATAATTTGATTCTCAGCAGTTGATTCATTGTTGATTTAGCATTATATGCAGATAGTGTTCCTGGTTTGTAAGTTACAGTAAATTGTGGATGGAATTGCCTGGGTTTGTTAGACCTCTCACTATTAGGGAGAGAAAGAGATTGAAAGCAATCAGTTGATTGCTTTCATAGGTCATTCAATAGTCATTCACAGGTTAGCAAGAATTGTATGTTACTTTTCTTCTGCATACTACCATAGGCTGTTGAAAGTATCTTAGAAAAAGAAGTAAATGAAGAGGAAATGCTTAGAATGTACAGAAAAATTCTGGGCTTGATGAAGTGAAGTGTACTGGAAACATTAGTTTGCGATGTGGTAAGGTGTGTGCAAAATTCATTCTAAACTTATGAATGAATTTCATTACAACTGACCTACTGACATGCTGTGCATAATTGTTAGCCTGCTGTGACATATACCAATCATTGACCTCTTTTCTCTTCATTAGTTTTCTGTAGCATAGGCGGTAGTATTCATATGGTGAAAACTTAGTACAGTATTCAGAAGTTTTACTGTGTAACTCATTTTTTTTCTGAATGTGCCTTATTTCTTTATTAACAAATTAAGAAAAATAAATTTGCAACAGGTTGCTTTTTTGAAATCTAGGTTATATATTCTGTTAAGGTTTCTATGACTCTTGTGTAAAATATCTTTTATTTACTAAATACTGTATAAAGCATTATTATATTTTTGATATAAAAATAGTTACTCAGGTACAATAAAATATCCATTAAGTATTTTATCTTATTGTTATAAAGCAGGAGTTAACAGTCCCATGGTTTCAGAATTTGAAGAAATGGTTGCCATGTGTGTCTGGCTAGTCACAAAAACAAGCAAGTTGGCCATGAAATTAAATACAAGGCACAAATTTGATATAAGTAAAACTAGTGATTTTCTGTAACCAAAATAGTAGTTTTTCAAAAGTAAGACTCATTATATTTTAGGAGTTTTTGTCCCATTTTAAAATGGTGAGAAGAATTATGGTTTTTAAGTGATCTTGGGATAGTTGAGGCTCTGAAACTTCAAGTTGTATGATTCACCCTGAAAATGTAAAGTGGGAAATTGCAATCAGTTTTCACAATTGTGATAGAATCCTCCAGGGGGCACAACATTACGTTCAACACTGCAGGTGGGTTGTGACCTCAGTTTGCCTAGAAGTGATAAATAAATAAATTTTTATCTGTTTTAATTTCTATGTGAAATTGTGCTCTTTTTTCTTAAGGTTTATTTCATATTCATATACAGCTGGTGTAGAATTAGGAATATTTATTTTATAATTAAATTTATTTATAATTAAATTTTTATACTGCCCTTCTCCCGAAGGACTCAGGGCGGTGTACAGCCATCTTAAAATACAACGAATAATTAGCAAATTTAAAAGAATTTAAAAACAAATATTTAACAAGGCCATCAACTAAAACTGTATCCTCACTACTAACAAATTATTGAGGATTATTCTTGTAAAATGTTAAATGTCTAATAAAAAAGCTTTTTCCTCAACACTCAACTTTTTCCTCAACACTCAATGGTTTTAGAAGGGTAAAATGAAATCAAGATGATGTACCTTTATGGAGAAGTACACTCATGGATATCTTATTTATACTTGATTTCAAGGGACCCCAACTCTAAAAGAACTTGGGTAACTATTAAAACAATATATAATGTAAAAGAAAACAGACTCATACAAATAAAAATCAAAAGATCACAATAAGCTCTAAAACTAATGCCAGGGACAGAGCCAGATCTTCAGAAATTTAGGGAACTTTTGCTTTTTCCTAGTATGTCATGTTATTGGCATGGAACAAATCAATAGTTGAATGAGGTGTGCTATGTGTTGAGTGTTAGAAGTTAATTGATTGAAATACGATGTTTCCCTGAAAATAAGATCCTGTCTTATATGTTTTTGAAGCCCGAAATAAGGGCTTGGCCTTATTTTTGGGGGGTCTTATTATTTTGGGGAACAATTTGGGGTGCCAGGTGGTAAGGGGGAGAAGCGAGGCACAGGAAGCCCTGCCATGCCTGGCAAGAGAAGAGACAGCAAGAATCACGGCTGCTTTTGCAGCTGATTGAGGCTGCAAAAGCAGCAAGAGGCAACATGCGTCTCACGCCCCCTTCAAGAACAGTCTTACCTCAATTGGTTGCAAAGAGCTTGGCCCCGATTGAGGCTCCCTGAGGTGGAGCCCGCAGCCCGGCACTTGAGAGGGTCTTGGTGGGGGAAAGCCTTTACGCAACCTAGCTTCTCCTTCAGGTGGGCAGAAGCTGGCTGGTTGTGAATCGGGAAGTCCTGGGAACTACTTCCCGGCTGGACACGGAACTCTGGCAGGAAAGCATCTCCTTTGGGCTACTGAGTGCCAGCCTGCATGCCTACTTGGTGCTGCAGGTGCCAGGCTACAATCCTGGGTCTGGTGGGTGATGCAGGTGCCAGGCCAGCTGTGTGCAGAGCTGGCATGAGAGTTGCAGTGGCTGCCAGGGCCCGAAAAGTGCCTGGCTTGGCGTAGCTGTAGCCCAGCCCCTGCAGCACCGAATAGACATACAGGCCGGCATTCAGCAGCCCAAACATTTGACAATGCAGGCGGGCCTTTTTTACTTTTCACCGGCTTTGTCTCCCTCTGTGTGTGTGTGAGCAACAGAGAGAGAAAAAGAGAAACTGTGGAGGGGAACCACAGATCAGGTAGACAAGATGCTCGGCGGTGAGGGAGGCTGTCCTTGGCAGGTGGAGTAGCGGCTTCCTCCTCCCTGAAGGCCCGCCCCACTTAAAGGCCTAGCGCGGCGCTTCCCCTAGCCCACATGCCCACCCGCATTCCCCTCCGGCTGCCCCTCTCCAAGCACTCTGATTGCGCAGCCTCCCCATTCCTCGAGCTAAACCAGCTAAGAGGCGCACACAAATTTGCTGGCCAGTTGCTGCTTTGGAGAAATGTCACAGTGGTTTTCTCTCCCTCCCTCCCTCCCTCCCTCCCTCCCTCCCTCCCTCCCTCCCTCCCTCTCATACACACACACACTCACTCACACACACACACACCGTTCTTTGGAATCGCAACATAGATGCTCCTTCCAGAATTGCAAGGCTGAAGGCTTTGGATGAAGAATTTTGGGGATGTGTATCTGTGCTACAATCCCAAGTAAAGAAAGATCGGCAGGAAAAGGGGAAGGAGGCTGGCAGCTGAGGATGTGCTCTGGATATCTGGGCCGAGTTGCACAGCCCTCGCTGGCTCAGCAGGCAGCAATTAAGGGGCTGAACCTCCAGGAGGTGACTGGAGAAGGAAAGAGCTGCCTCCTGTGCTGGCCACGACCACCCCTTCACTAGGGCTTATTTTCGGGGGAGGGTGTATATTTATGCCCACCCCAAAAATGAGGCTAGGCCTTATTTTCGGGAAAACAAGGTAGTAATACATCCTGCTTAGGCACAGAAAAGATAAAGACAGTATTACGGTGCACAGTTCTCCTGGCTCTTAAATTCAGTTACATATATCTATGTCCTAAAGCAGGGTTCCCAATCCCCAGCTGCGGCCCACTTCTGGGCCCTGAGTTGTTTGGAACCAGGCCACAGAAGTGATGGGCAAGCACGGGCCATCTCCTCCCGCTCGCCAGTCCACAAAGCCGAAAAGTTTGGGGAACTCTGTCTTAAAGCATGCCATCAATTATATATCAGTCATATAGTATTTGTACATACATATAAGTGACCTTTTATTCTGGAAATCTGTACTAAAAGAAAACCAGTGAAGGTACTTTCTTCTACATAGATTCCAGATATATGGACCTCAAATTCCAGAATTCCACAGCCAGCATAGCTGTTGATTTGAATTTTGAATTGAAGTCCACATAACTGGAAGTTGCCAAGATTGAGAAACAATGTATTAGACAAAAATAAGCTCAAAGTTCCTTACATGACTCAGATTTTCAATTTTAAAGCAATTTTATACTGTATTAAGCTGATTAGCAAATAAGTTACTGCTACTGAAATAAAAAGTATTTATAGTATGCATCCATATCTACTATATTATATCACAGTAAAATACCAAAATAAAGGCAAAAAAATAAAACTAAAGGAAGGAAAATATAAATAAAAAATTAACTAGCACCATTCATTATAGTCAACATACCTGTATTAGTGCTAAACCACCCTTGTACATTGCCCATATACCAAATCTTATCTTGCCTTATGTGTTATGTGCTTTTCACCTTGCTTTTCTTGAAGATTTTTAAAAGTTGAAGTCTTTCTTTGACATTCTGTTATATTAATAGGTTTATAAAATAGTTCTGATAGAAAAATAAAATAGTTTTAAGGTAAGAAAATAGTTTCCATAAGATAAAAATGTACAATTGAAGAAAGCTCTCAAGTAGCATTGTTTTATGTAGTTAATCTGAATGAATATTTAAGATGAGCGGAATTTGTATAACTAGTGAAATAAGAGTCAGGTATGCAACAAGTGCTCTGACAACTAAGACTATAAAGTAGTGAATAAAAACCTGTATTACAGAACACTAACGTTTTATCATAATCTATTAATGTATGTTTTAGCACTCTGATTCAGAAATAAAAGTTATATTCCTTGCAACTAACAAATTGGTATACTTATTATATTCAGTAAGAGATTAGATAATCTAATTCAGCAATATCCAAGTTAGTATCCATCTGTTTTATTGATTTTATAATTTCCCAACCAGCAGTGAAATATGTCAAATTTGGTTGAGAAAGTCATCTGGCATTAGTATCTTTTTCTCTCAGTTCTCAATTTTTTAAAGTTGAGATACAAATGCATAAATCTTAATGTTAATAATGAAAATCAAAATATGTCGAATGGTTTACTTAATTGTTGCTGATTCTGTTACTAGATTAAATGTTTCCCTCAATATAGGTCCCTATTAAATTAGAAAAACTATGCTGCAAAATAAATTTATTTGTGAAATATTATTGATACATTTTAGGGATTTTTTGTTTATATTCTTTTGATTAAAACTTTATTTAATTTTTTAAAAAATGCTCTTTATTCATCAATGGGGAATTTTGTTTTGCCTGGCACAGCTTGCAAAATAAATTACACTGCTCACAAATGTTTACAATACTTCCCCATGTTATAATTAAAAAGTGTTTTCTGTGGAGGAGTTGAGTTTCCTATGTTTAAAGTATTTTGACAAAGAAAAAAATGTAGTATTGCTTTTTTTTTTTTTGTTTACATTTATACCCCGCCCTTCTCCGAAGACTCAGGGCGGCTTACAGTGTATAAGGCAATAGTCTCATTCTATTTGTATATTTTTACAAAGTCAACTTATTGCCCCCCCAACAATCTGGATCCTCATTTTACCTACCTTATAAAGGATGGAAGGCTGAGTCAACCTTGGGCCGGGCTTGAACCTGCAGTAATTGCAGGCTTTGTGTTCTTAATAACAGGCTTTACCAGCCTGAGCTATCCGGCTTTGATTGTGCTGCTGACTTAAAAACATTATGCAGGTGAAATATGGCCTTTCAAGAGCAGGATTAGAACCATACAAGTCTGGGTAGAATAGGATTTTAATTTAGGTTATTTCTATAGAGAAGGTTTACTCTTGCTAAGATTTATGCAGACTGGGAGGAAATTAACCTTTTATTCAATTATTTGAAAATCAGTTATGGTATATATTTTTCTTGCCCATATTTTCATAATTAAAAGTTACGTTGCAACTTAGTTGATTTTAAGAATCAGTCTTTAATAATTCATAACCAACCCTAAGAATTTTGCGTTGGCACAAAACTTTCTACACCCTGCTCTTTCCTCCAATAAAAAAAATTGTTTTATTGTAGCTTGACTTATTGTAGTAAATGTAAGTCTGTAACATTTAATCCACAGATGTTCCTTTTGTGATCTTTGAAACTCCTTGTTATTTAGCCACCAAAGGACAGTAAAAGAAGTAAAAACAGCTGCATTTGTCATTGATAATTGTGGTGAAAATTGAGCGGTTTCCATTTTTGCTCTGTGAAAGGAGCCAGATTTTTCTTTCCACAATGTATTTTAGTGAGCTGAATATGTGTATTTCTGATGTTCTATACTAGCACATGGTAAATCTCTTGGGCCTAAAATATTATCCAGCCCTGCTAGGTTGACAGAGTAGAATTGTGTCAGAGAAGAGTTATTTAGGGATCCATGACCTTTTCTAGCTTTGAGGAGGTTTTGTTTTTAAAGGGATGCCTGGGTAGATGCCAGGTTTAGCTACAATCAGTATGTATCTTCATAGACATCTTTTATCTTTGTCGGTAGATATTAGAACTATGTTGATTTTGATTACATGTTAGTGAGAATGGAGGAACAATGAATGGAAAAGCTTCATAATACATTTCTATCAGTAGTACAATAATTCGTTTTACCTGTATTATTTGGCATTTAAATTGGCTAAGCTTTAAAGATGCAGTTGTATGAAATATTGTAGACTAGTTTAAGTTTTTATTTACTTTCTAAAAAACATCTGATTTTCTTTAGAAGTGCAGCCTGATCTCTTCAAAACACTGGTGATGAACTTGAAATTCAAGTTATGAAACTGTGTTGTAGCATGATCTCTAAAGTAGGTCATTGTGACGGGAGTAATCCAAACAGCCTTGCCTGGTTGCTAGAGCAACAGCCTATTTAAAAAAACTTTCTTGTTGATTCATATTGAAGTAAGCCTTTAGAAATCATGTAAAAAAACTGGATAAGAAAGACACACCAAAGGTAATACTAGCAAATATTTATTAAACTGGCTGTCTTTCTCTAGAAAGTTTAAGGGACTTGAAGGATGGAATGGTATATCTTTATTTTATTAGAGTAAATGTTATCTTTCTCCATGGACCAGTAAAAAGCATAGTTATGTGATACATGAAGAAAAAGTATCACTATAACATAAATACTTGCCTTAGATAAATAACGGTTCCTAGCTTTGACTATAATCTATAATTCCTTCCTTTACATAATACAGGCAATCCTCGACTTACAACAGTTCATTTAGTGACTGTTCAAAGTTACTACACCACTAAAAGAAATGACTTACGACTGTTTTTCACAGTTACAACCTTTCCAGCATTCCCATGATCATGTGATCAAAATATAAATGTTTGATTTATTCTCATGACCATTGCTGTGTCCCGGGACCATGTGATCACCTTTTGAGATTCTGACAAGCAAATTCAGTGGGGAATGATCCTCTAGAACTGGTTCTGCTTCCCATAGGATCCATTTTTTATTTTTATTTTAAATTAATCATAAGCGCTTGTTTTCTTTTTGTAATTTAAAAATACTTTTCTATAGCAAAACTGCTTATCCCTACATAACAAATGACTTAGATTAATTTTTAAAACAATACAGGTCAATATCTAAAATTAAGGTTTCTCTGTGGCTCTCTCAGAGCCAGCACACCATATCCCAAAAACTTAGGTCTTTATTAGAATGTAAGTGCTTTCTAATATGGATCGTCTATCTGAAAAATCAGGTTAGAGATACATCATGATGTTCCTGAGTATGTTAGATAAGTCAGTTTTGAATATTGACAGAAAATTCTTGGAAATGGGAGGGAAAAAAAACCTAAGAAGCGTGATTCATTTGTTTCATTTCAATCAGCATATATACATTTGAAAATGTTATCAAATCTATATAACTATAATGTTGAACTATTATGTCTTTTGATAGTTAATAATGGAAAAGCTTTATAGGTCTTCATATAGATTCTTGTTGTCTTCAAATGATTTACACTAGGACAGTTTTTTCTTACACTTAGTTTAAAGCAAGGGTGTGAAACTGGCGACCCACGGGCCGGATGTGTCACGCGCAGGCCATGCCCACCCCAGCTCCGCAAATGGGGAAAATGTCACAAAATGTCACATGACGGTAACGTGACACCACAGATTTGACACCCATGGTTTAAAGCATTGGCTCATGGTGTTTGGCCAGAACTACTACTATAATAGTTGTAAAGATAGACTAGAATATTTTCTTCACAGCAGTCACTTCTCTTTCAAAAATTTTCTGTGCTCAGATTTGTGGAAAGGGGGAAAATAATTGTTCTAGACACTTTAAGAAACTTCAAGTGAAACTCTTTAATACAGTAATTAAATAATCTGCAAGCTATCAAAGTTAATCAATGGCTATCCGTAGTTTTGATAAATAAAAAGCCTACCAGATCTGTTCAATAATCTAAAAATGTTATATGACATAAACAAAACAATACTTGTTCATGTATTTCTGTACTTAAATAGTATCGCATTCTATTGAATTCTGCTAATCATTCAAAAAAATTTAAGTTTGTGAATCAGCAGATTTAAAGTACAGCTAAAATTCCAATCATACATATTGTATTCAGCTACAAGATGTTCCTGGCTCTTGAAATATTCTAATCTTTACAAAGTGACTGTTTTCCCTTATTTTGGCCACTATTATATTTTCAAATGAATGATGTCATTAACATTTTGAAAAAATAAAGAGAAAATGAAGTTTGGGAAATTAAACTTTTTTAAACTTTTTACAGTGCTTAAAATAACAATTATGTCAAGAGGAAAGTGAGTTATTAGAGCAGAATTTTATAAACAAATACATAGAGATTTCTTTTATTTTGATTAATATCTTATTAGCATTCTTCAATTTTTTCAGGATCTGCTGTGCTGTTAAGATAAATTTTGTAGTTTTCTGGAATTTTTTTTTAATATCCTCTGAACTTTTGAATTGCACCTTAGTTCAGGCAGAGGGATAATTAGGGCCAGTTATGTATTTCATTATATAGAGCTGTTTGATTCCTGTCATCACAGTGAAGGTATTGCCACACAGATTTGATTTTTTTGGAATAATTTTATTAAAGTTTACAAATACAAAGATAAAAAAACTAATGCAAACTAAAAAAATATAAAAAATAAACGAAAAAATAAAATAAATAGAAAAAATAAAAAAAGAAGAAAAAGATTCAGGTAATCCTCAATTTAGAACCATTTATTTAGTGACCATTTGAAATTACTGAAAAAAAGTGACTTATGGTTATTTTTCAGAGTTATGGCCTTTGCAGCATCCCAGGATCATGTGATCAAAATTTAGACGCTTGGGCAACTGGTTCATATTTATAATGATTGATGTGTCCCAGGTTCATTTGATCACCTTTTGAAACCTTCTGACAAAGTCAATGGGCAAGCCAGATTCACTTAACTGTGTTACTGACTTAACTGCAATGATTCACTTAACTGTGGCATGAAAGGTCATAAAATGGGGCAAAACTCACTTAATTTAGCAACAGTCTTGCTTAGCAACAGAAATTTGGGGTTCAATTGTGGTAGTAAGTTGAGCACGTGTATATAGAAAATGATTGTTATGCACAATGTACAGCTTCAATTAAAAAACTCTCTTCCCATGTCTCACCCCTTACCAATAATCAAATTTCAAAAAATATATCATTTAGTTATAATTAGTAAAAGTCTATTAAGAGTTGCTAAAAACATTAACATTAACATATTTTAATCTTAATTAAAAACTTCAGTTTTATAATCCAAAATTATTACTTACTCTAAAAAAGCAAAACAAATCTCTCTCCACTTATAACAGATCTTTAAAGCCGCCCCATTCAGTTCTAGTAAAAAGAAAACCTTACAAAATATATATTTTAACTTGATCAAGCAGGTTCACTTTATAAACCTTTTTAGTTTTTAAAAGCTTCATGTTTAATCCCATCAACATCAAGTAATGTCCCACAAGTTGCTTTCTTATTATTTTCTTTCCTTTCTTCTTTCAGAAACAGCTTGAGTACTATAATTCTTCTTTTGTCTCTTCCTAGAGTTTTCTTGATTTCATGCATTCCTTTTATAAATCCAAGATAAGGCTTTCCAAATCACTCTTGTATGTTCCCTTTCATTATTAAGACTTCAGTTGGTTTCATTTATAAATCCATTTTGGCATCATTCACAATATCAAGCTTATACTCTGGCATTTTAAAATCCATTTTCAGAACAACAGCATCTTTTTCTATTTTCACTTTCGTAATCCATAATTTTTTAAAACTCCAAATCCACATTCAACTCAGTTTTAATCTCTGTTTTATGCAGTAGAATTTGTTGTTCTTCTAGATCCTTTGCCATAGTATCTATCTTGTAAGTAATGTCTTGTATGTAACTTGAGTGTATTGTTCCCAAACAGCCTTAATATATTATAGTCAAATAGTGTTGCTTTTTTCTACTTTTGTGTTCTCTCCTTTAATTTCTTTCTTATCATCTGTTCATTTTCCAATCAACAAAACTTTTTTTTGGGGGGTGGGGTGGGGAGAACGGATTTCTTAATTAATTTTAAGACCTCATATATTGTTTTATAAACCTCACAGGTAATATTTTCAATTCCATCTAGCCCCTTAATTTTCCAGGATCCACATTCTGGTCCACCCATTTGCTGTTTTCCAAAAAGTAAAGCTTTTCTTTTTAATCCTTACACTAATACTCCTACAGAATTTATCAAATGTATGACTATAAATTCCTATTGTAAATAATCAGCTTCTTGGGTCTGTTTGGCAGTACCTTCCATAGGCATACTTTTATTCCTAGCTTAAATCCTTTGCAATTCATGGATGTCCAACAATCAAGAGTATATCATCAATCTCAAGGCTTCAGCAATGTCAGTGGCAGCCTTTGCTCATTTTCAGATGCCAACTAGAATATTGGTTCATGAGAAAGTTTCTTCTTCCAACTACTTATTCCTGAAGATAAATCAACCGAATTCCCCCCCCCCCCCGCTATCAGACAACCCACTTAGTGACCATGGATACCTCCACTATCAGATTGGAATTCCTAGCAAGGATTTCAGGTTTCTACAGCTCTGATTACTGAGGTGGGGCAGGGGTGGTGGGGGTTCAAGAAGATCAGCAGCACAGGACACAAGGAATATTTAACATTTTAAGAGACTGCTGTTGCCTTTTTCTTTAAAGATTTTTTTTTACATGATAGCCAGTGTTTGCTATGGGTAACCCTTCAGAATCAGTATTTTTGTACAATAGCAGTTTAAAATCACTTTAAAATAACGTAACTATTATTTAGTGCAACTGAAGAATGTTTGAAAAACAATATTTCAATCAGTGTAAACAGCAACATACTATGAATAGGGAGCACATTAATTTAGGGATGGGATGAAGGGAGTTAGTAGAGAAAAGAAACAACTCTTTCTATGCATAGGTGAAGCCTAATACAGATACATGGTAGAATATCAGTATATAGTAAGAAATCTCCAATTAACTTTTTATTTTTTAGAGGATAACAGAATTGAAATAATTTCTATATTGGATTTTAATGTACATTGACATGAAATAGCTGTACACCATTATCAAAGTTTGCACACTCTTTCAGCTGTAGTCCTCAATTTGAATAATAGCAGCATTAATACATCATCTCCGACAGTGTCTATAAGGATTTCTGAATATACCATGGAAGCTACATACACACACTTGCACCACAATGCATTTTTGTGTGATGGCTGCAATCTGTAGAACCAATATAATATATTATGATTGGTTATAACTCTTTTCTGTACAAATCTTGCCTTTGCAGCCAACTTTTTAATAAAAAAATAAACATACTTCCTTCATGTCATTCTCCTTTCAGATTTCTTCTTCAGTGTCTTGAGGACTTGGATGCCAACTTACGAAAACTAAACTCTCGTTTATTTGTGATTAGAGGACAGCCTGCAGATGTATTTCCTAGGCTTTTCAAGGTAAATCTGGATTATTTGAAGCAATGCAAAAGTATTTCAACTTACTTGATTATACCTAAAAGTAATCTGTGTAATATTTATTGGCCATATTTAATGGGCATAATTTGGCTAAGATTTGCATCACAACATTGGGATTTAAAAATAAAAACTTATTGAGATTGCCTACTTTTTAATTTTTTTATTTTACTGTTTCATATTATAATGTGGTTAGATACTTTAGATATAAATATTTATGATCTGTAAATTGCATTGATGCGACCATCTATAAAGATGAAGCAAAGATCTAAATTTATAGTACCTTGTTGCAACAATGTGTATTCATGAGGCTTTTTGTTCTATCTTCATTCTTTCAGCTTGTTATCTCTTGGTAAAATCTATTCAAATTAAGACGAAATAGCATACTGTAAGAGCACACATCTGAGGGAAGTAAAGGCTTAATTGCATATAATCCAGTTTTATGAATATAGACATTTTAAGAGGGGAGTAATAAAAATATAGTTTGGAATCTCAAGGAGATCCTATATTGATACTGAATTATGAATGGTAAAAGTCTGTTCAGTTCTAGGAAAGCGGGGCTAAACCTCTTTAAGGATTTTCAAATCGCTGTATAATTTAATGAAATATTCATTTTATGGGTCCAGTTCTGTTATAGTGGAAAAAGGAGGGCTAAGGTCTTTGCTCCAGCTTGCTTAAAACCTTCTGTAGCAGAATTCCTGGCTTGTACACGGAGAATTTTTTTTTCTGCATTTGCTATTGAATATAGTCATTTGTTTTTATGCATTCAGGGTATTTATTATTCTTTCTTGTTCCTTGACTTGGGAGAATTGCAGTTTTAAAAATCACATTATTATTTGAAATTATAGGAATGGAATATTTCAAAACTTTCTATTGAATATGACTCTGAACCATTTGGAAAGGAGAGAGATGCAGCAATTAAGAAATTGGCCACTGAAGCAGGATTGGAAGTCATTGTACGGATATCACATACCTTATATGACTTAGACAAGTAAGATACTAATTTCTTAAGTATAAAAGAAAAATAATGTTTTATGTAGTATGAATAGATACCGATACCGATAGAGGATAGAAAATAATTCTGAATCAATGTTTTTTATTAAAGTATTTTCCTGTAATATATCCATTTTTATAATTATTTAGTAGCATAATGGATAGTTTCGATGCCAATCAAATTTAGCAGTTTAAGCACTATGAAACATTTATATTTACATACTAAACATGTATACTGCTGATTTCAACAAATTCACTCATGGCACTTTACAGTAAAAACATAAAAACATCCATGATAAAGATCAATAAAATATCCATAGTAACAGGATTCAGACAAATGTAACACTAAAATGGTCATGATAGGTTTAAAAATAAAAATATTTTAAACATTGGAGATGTTAAACCATAGCAGAAAATTTGGTGATATTTGTACGATATGGAAAATCCCTATAAAACAGCTGTCTTTAATTGTTCCTTGACTGTTATCAGAGAGGAGGCAAGCCTGACGCTGCAGGGAAGCTGATTCAGAGAACTAACACTATAACAGGAAAGCAACACCTCCTGGTAACAGCCAACCAAATTAGGTTACCAGCAGGAGCTTCTTTCAGTGCTTCTGAACAGTCTTGCTGTTCATGACAATTCTGACTGGATAATGTAGCCCTGGATATATCTAGATCCCAAGCTGTGTGGAACTTCATATGTTAAAACTAGTACTTTAAAGGTAATAATTATCCAGTATAACTGGATTCAAAGAAGGTCGCCAGAAAAGGCTGCATACAGCTTCTTTCGATGCTGTTGGAAAAAACCCTCTCAAGAGAAATTTTGATCAGCTTTCAGATCCAGTCAGTCATTCTCTCCCTCCCCCCAAAAAAATCTCATATAAAACGGTGATGGAGATCATACGCACCTTATATTTCCTTGGAATTCACAGGCTGGACGAAATCGTAGATAATATAGTCAGATGCCTCTGTTGTCAATTGAATTCTGTTAATAAGGAGTCAAGACTGAGACAGTTGACTGTCAATAAAATCCTACGTAAATTAATCACAACAGCTAAAGTGAGGACCTTATCACTTCCTCCCTGAAAGGGAGTTTGCCACCCTAAGCAAGAACATTTGGGGATAATCTCATCCTCATCTAGATCAATTTTCAAGTGCTCTGAAAGGAATGTGAGGTTAAAAGTGTCTGTGCCAGACCCAAGATTTATGAAGGCCATGAATTCATGGATTCTTGTGTTCCCCAGGATATAAATATCTGTCCCCTCCCCAAACCAAAAGGTGTCAGGTTTACCATACTAGTCCTGAAATCATATCCAAGAGTCTAGAAAGGGATCCCATTTGGCAACCAGGTACACTGGTAGAACTTTGAGTTTGTCTCTGTGGCCCAGTTTCAGATACAGGCATTTACACTCCAAAATTTCCAGAGCAGATCCTTGGCCCTGTACAGGTATGACATCTTTAAGCATGAATACACCCCTCTCTACTTGGTATTGAACTGGCTTTAGACAATTAGAAGTGAAGATTACTACCAATTTGGTGGTCATCCATGTCCTGGAATAGCTTATTCAACCTTACCTGCCATATCTCCCTTCTTCCAACAAAAATGGGGTATGTATACTAATCACTTCCTCCCCAATACTCATCTATCTCCTCTCTGACCACCTATTTTTCAATTCACTTGTACCCATCATCAAAACAATAATTTGTGGGTAAGATGGGCAACCAATATAACCATATTTTTCAGAGTATAATACACACTTTTTCCCCCTAAAAGAGAGTGGAAGTATTGGTGCATCTTACATACCAAATACAGCCATTTTTGGCCTCCTGAAGCCCCACCCTGCTCGTCCCATTTTTGCGAAAAATTGGTCTGTTTTTTGCAAAAACAGGGTACGCAGAGGGTTTGGGAGGCCTGCAGAATGCTCCTGGGGGCCAGGGTGGGCAAAACCCTTTTTTTTCTTACCTACCTCTTTGAAATCTTGGTGCGTCTTATACACCGGTGCATCTTGTAGTCCAAAAAATACGATAGATAGATAGATACAATTCAACTAGGGAAATAATTTCCTTTAGCAATTGCCACTTCGGCAATTCAAAGGGAATTTTAAATCAAATACTGACACTCACGTTCACCTATGCTCTCCTTTTCCTGGAAGCTTCTTTCTCCTCTGTCTGTTTAAAAACAACATGAAACCCTATGGACAGCTCATTCCCAACTAGACCATCATTTTTGGCTGTTCTCTGTTACTTTGGTTGTTGAGATATCGAACATGGAAAGTTAATGGTTTCTATACCAGTCAAATTTGTACGCTAGTTTCCAGAGACTTGTTTTTTTATATATTGAATTGTCATATGTTAAAGTATTTGTAAATTATAATATTTGTAAGTGGTTTAGATTCAATTTTAGTAATTTCTTTGTAACCAATTGTTAAGTAACCTTTCCAGTGATCTGTTCATTCATTTGCAGACCAAATTGTCATTAACCGTTTTATTAATTATTTGTATTAAGATGATTGGATTTACTGTATTAATTCTGAGCCTTTTCTATATTTCTAATGAAAAATTACTAACTTTGTTCATAATATGAAGTAAATGTCATAACATAATATAGGTAAGAAATGTACTGTACTGTACTGCATAATAAACCTAAAGTGTTTCTAAAAGTATAAACCGGCATGAATTCTTTTTATTTAGAATTATAGAATTAAATGGAGGCCAGCCACCTCTTACTTATAAGAGATTCCAAACTCTAATAAGTAGAATGGAACCATTGGAGATGCCTGTGGAAACTATCACTGCAGAAGTCATGTCAAAATGTTCCACCCCAGTTTCTGACGATCATGATGAGAAATACGGTGTTCCATCACTTGAAGAATTAGGTAAGCCAAGATATATCATTCCTGTTCCTTGAGCATTATTAAAAAATATTTGGTCATAAGTAGGAGACTCTGCTTAGTTTGCATATAGAAAATAATAAGATCTAATAGAAGGAATCTGGATGATGACAATATTCAACTTATGCCGCAATTGAGCCCAAATTTCTGTTGCTAAGCAAGACAGTTCTTAAGTGGGTTTTGCCCCATTTTACGATTTTTCTTGCCACAGTTAGGTGAATCACTGCAATTTTTAAGTTAGTAACATGGTTAAGCGAATCTGGCTTCCCAATTGACTTTGCTTGTTTGAAGGTTGCAAAAGGTGATCACATGACCTGGGACATTGCAACGATCATGAATAAATGCCAGTTGCCAAGTGTATTGATCACGTCACCACAGGGATGCTGGAACAGTCATGAACTTGAAAAACCATCATAGGTCACGTTTGACAGTACCATTGTAACTTCAAATGGTAACTAAATGAATGGTTGTAAATTGAGGACTGTCTGATCTTGTCATTTAAAATGTTGCTTAAAGCTTTCTGTAAGAAACTGATACTGTCTATTAATGCTTCTGCATAGGCATTATTCTAGAACAGGGGTCTCCAACCTTGGTCCCTTTAAGACTTGTGGACTTCAACTCCGTCAGCCAGCAAAGCTGGTCTTAAAGGAACCAAGGTTGGAGACCCCTGTTCTAGAATATGTATGTAACATAATTCAGTAGAGTTTTCAAATAACCATGTAGTTCATTGAAAATGTTTTATTGTGAGGGAAAAAAGAGCAAGTTCCTGGTTGTTAAATTTTGAAGACTTGCTCCTAGATTGGGTGTTGATAACTCACCATGGATTTATAATAGTTGATGGAGAGATTTCAGTATATTTGTCACTGCACTGAGGAATAATAAATTATTTGAATAATAATTCAATATTCAGTAATAAATTATTACTTTGAATAAATTATTCAAAGTAATCAAAACCTGCAAATTTAGCATTGGGTCAGTTCAGTGTTTTGAAAATATGTGTAACAATTGTTTAACATACCAGAGTTTTATAATTTATACAGATTGTAGCTTGACTAATAACATTTGACTAATATATTTTATTTTGGTTTCTGTACTATAGGTTTTGATACAGATGGATTGCCTTCCGCTGTTTGGCCAGGAGGAGAAACAGAAGCACTCACAAGATTGGAAAGACATTTGGAAAGAAAGGTACGTTGTTCACCTTTGTTGTTTTCCAAATATAAGAGTAATCCTTGACTGATGAGCACAGTTGAGATTGGAATATCAGTCATAAATTGTTCTGGTTGTTAAGTGAGATGCCCACATGACCACTTCGCTCAACAACCACAATCCTGGTACTCATAGTTGCAGTTATTAAATGGAGCACAGTGGTTCCTCAGGTGGTGGAGGGTCTGTCCTGCAATACAATTCAAAGTCACAGCTGCCTCAGCCCAGCCTTGCAGTGTGGCGCTCATCAGCAGAACTTTCAGGCCTAGGCCTGAAGTAGAGCTGCCAGCTGGCTGCCAATGCTCTAGGCCTTGACTACAGTGGCTTCAGGAAAAAAAACCTGGAAAGACCAAGAGCTGCATTGGATAAGCTGTGCGGGCCTCTCAACATCAGGAAAAAACTGCCTGAAGGCAAGTGACATGTTACAGGTTCTTGGGAATGCTGGACAATGGGAGTAATTGTGCTGTTTCCCAAGGCTTGCACATCTTAGAAATCAGTGCGAAGCAGCATTTCTGAGGGGCAGTGGTGATGGCTGCTGGCTAAGATTGCTAAAAGCTTCAGGCCCAGGCCAGCACTATGGCTGAGTGCTGCTGTGCAGGATGCCCTAGATGCTGATGATTATAGGCAGGTAGGGGTTATAAGGGCAGGCACACTACGGGGGGTGGGGGGCACATTAATGTTTATAACTCTGGGTACAGGTCATAACTCCCTTTGTTCAATGCCAAAATTTTGGTCATTGAACAAATGATCATTAAGCGAGAACTAAATGTAGTTCATTACTTTATTGAGGCATGAAAAAAATTGAGCCAATGCTAGTAAAATGAACTCGGAGAGTGTTATCTTCTATATGCTTGTTGTCAAGTATTGAAATACTGTAGTTTTTATTGAGAAATAATTCCAAATGCTTTAATATTTGATTAGCTATAATTTTACATATCAACTATACAGTTAACATTTTTATATTTCATAGGCCAGTGATGGCTAACCAGGAAAGCCTCTAGAGCCTGGGGAGGGCGAAAAACAGGCCTACAGGGTCCACCGTGCCATCGTGTGCCAAAAGCGGGGGGAGTGCAGGGTCACATATGCATGTGCCCACACCCATAATTCAATGCATCCCCATGCATGCATGTGCGACCACCACCCCGCGCTCCCCCTGTTTTTGGCATGTGATGGCCCAGTAGACCCGTTTTTCACCCTCCCCAGGCTCCAGAGGATTTCTTGGAGCCCAGGAAGGGCGAAAATGGCCTTCCCCACCCCCTGGAGGCCCTCCAGAGGCTGGAAACAGCCCATTTCCCAACTTTCGGTGGGACCAGAAGGCCCGTTTTTTGCCCTCCCCAGGCTCCAGAGGCTTTCTAGGAGCCTGGTGGAATGTGAAAATGGCCTTCCCCACCCCCTGGAGGCCCTTCAGATACCGGAAACAGCCCGTTTCCCAACTTCCGGTAGGCCCGGAAGGCCTGAAAATCAGCTGGCTGGCGTGTGTATGCACGCTGGAGATGATGAGGGCCTCTGGTGGCTCAGCAGATTAAGTCTGTCTGTTATTAACACAGCTGCTTGCAATTACTGCAAGTTCAAGTCCCACCAGGCCCAAGGTTGACTCAGCCTTCCATCCTTTATAAGGTAGGTAAAATGAGGACCCAGATTGTTGGGGACAATAAAAGTTGACTTTGTATATAATAAACAAATGGATGAAGACTATTGCTTAACACTGTGTAAGCCGCCCTGAGTCTTCGGAGAAGGGCGGGATATAAATTGAAATTAAAAAAAAAAAAGTAGGACAACACTTGCATGCCCACAGATATGGCTCTGCAATCCCACCTATTCATCCTTTGTAACCCTTGGGCTTTTAAATCAATATAGAGTATTAAACAAGAAAATTTGGGATATAGATCCCCTGAAGACACAGAAGCTGTACTTCACACTGTCTGTAGACTGTGCATCACTATAACAATTTTATTTCCATAAAGTAGTTTTCTAGTCTTGTGTTCAAATGCTGGAGAAGTGAAATGCTGCAATGTAAATTTACTAAACATCTTCAATACAGGATAAATAGTAAGACCTCATGTGTAAATGACTTAAAAATGATATGCATAAGTAATTCTCGGATTTTGAGAAGCTGATACATAGCCGTTGCAAGCTTGGTTTTTAAAATGTTGTTAAGAAACATATATCAACAAATAATAAATATAAATATCCCCCGGTCCCCTTTTCTTTTTCTTTTTAAGGCTTGGGTTGCAAACTTTGAACGACCTCGAATGAATGCAAATTCCCTTCTTGCAAGTCCAACAGGACTTAGTCCTTATCTGCGTTTTGGCTGTTTATCTTGCCGTCTATTTTACTTCAAATTAACAGATTTGTACAAAAAGGTATGAATTGACCACCTGGATTTGTCTGCATGTATTTAAGACATGTATTTAAAAAGTGAGTTTTTAATCATATCTTATGATTTGCAGGTGAAGAAGAACAGCTCTCCTCCTCTTTCCCTCTATGGCCAATTGTTGTGGCGTGAATTCTTTTACACAGCAGCAACTAATAATCCACGATTTGATAAAATGGAAGGCAATCCCATATGTGTGCAGATTCCTTGGGACAAAAATCCGGAGGCTTTGGCCAAGTGGGCAGAGGGTCGGACAGGGTTCCCTTGGATTGATGCGATTATGACCCAGCTGCGTCAGGAAGGCTGGATTCACCATCTTGCCAGACATGCTGTGGCTTGCTTCTTAACGCGAGGTGATCTGTGGATAAGCTGGGAGGAAGGAATGAAGGTACAATTTTCTTCTAATTAACACATTTTGGTGTTGTCCTTGAGATATGATATTCCAGTTTGTTTCTAAATAATGTAAAGAAAAGTTGTATTGCACACCCAGTTTGTGGTTGATTCTTCTGCAGAACGTGATGTATGTAAATCTTTTTATTATTAAAGTCTTGACATACTTGCTTCTTTATTTAAAAAAAACCCCTACCATTCTTTATTTGCAATTCTGAAGCCACATTGAAGACTCTTGGCCTGAGTCCTGAGAAAATATAGTTTTGGAATGTGTTGCAAGTGTAGTTAATGCAGAACCAGTGGGGTAAATGCACATAACTGCTGTCACCATTATAAATGTTATATAATATAAAGTAACTTAGCTCAGTAGCAACACCTAGTGGTAAATCAACACTTTATGCATTATAATGTGCATTCAGAATGTTTCCTTGTTTTCTCTAATCTGTCCCACACTCACTCTTCTTTAACACATTAAAACATGTATAAGTGTTAGAATACAAACAGGCTGATCTCAGGGATTAGATTGTCCTGTAGTACTGTGAATAATTGCTTATGCTAGTGGTTTTAAATATTCTGTTTCCGGCAGTATTTGCATTATGTGTTTTTATAAATATGCTACCTTGAGCCCTTTCTGCAGATAAATAAGTTGTCTGCTGACTTTGCACATTTCAAAAGTTTACTGTACAGAGTATGTATTTCTCCTCAGCTTTCTCCTTATGTGCTTAGATATGGACATTTTAAAAACCAACATGCCAACAAATTGCTACTTGAAACTGTATTCTGGAGTGGGGAGGAAGAGTAAATACAGGGTTACATTAATTCAGTGGTTTTGGTTTGTTTTTTTGATAGGTATTTGAAGAATTGCTTCTTGATGCAGACTGGAGTGTGAATGCAGGCAGTTGGATGTGGCTGTCTTGTAGCTCATTTTTCCAGCAATTTTTCCACTGTTACTGTCCTGTGGGTTTTGGCAGGAGAACTGATCCTAACGGGGACTACATCAGGTAAAGAACCATTATCAGTTTAAAATGAAACATTATATTGGATTATTATGATGAACCATAAAAGTGATAGAAAATTTCTTTTCTTTTTTTAATTAAGACGGTATCTACCTATACTCAGAGGTTTTCCTGCGAAGTATATATATGATCCTTGGAATGCCCCTGAGGGAGTCCAGAAAGCTGCAAAATGTATAATAGGAGTAAATTACCCCAAGCCAATGGTAAATCATGCTGAGGCGAGTCGATTGAATATTGAAAGGATGAAACAAATCTACCAACAATTATCCCGATACAGAGGATTGGGTAAGACGGAAAGCTTTGATTTCACTTATTACTTTCATGACTTTTGGCCTGAAAGTCTTACTTAATTGCTGAAATCCTGGTTTAATATTTATAACTGACTGATTGAAGAATGAAAAGTTATTTCTTTTGCACCTTTCCCTAATTTCACCTTTTTAAAAGTTGTAACTTTTAATATTAATGAAGGGGTAATATATTAATATTAAGATCACATAGGCTCTGGTCCTTTCAGGGTCAGAACATTGGAGGGGAAAAGCATTGGCTTTTTATTTTAGAAACTTAGGGAGAATTTTCTATATTTTCATGTTAAGGATCAGTTTATTAACATTTTACATTACTATTTGTGGGATTGTTGTCTTCATCTTTCTGAGTGACAGTTCCAACATTATTGATATTTAATTTAAAATATAGTCTGTATTTGTATGGGATTGATTCTTTAACAATAATGCTTATTGAGAAAATTAACTCCGTTTTTGAGGCCACTGCATTTTATTTTGATTAGGCCTCCTTGCTTCAGTGCCTTCTAATGGAAATGGAAACGGAAATGGAAACGGAAATGGTGGCCTAATGGGATATTCTTCAAGTGAAAATCTCCCTGGTTGTGTTGGTACGAGTGGTAAGTTATTCCTATGTTAGGAAAACTAAGAAGCATAAATAACAATCTATTTGACTGTCTACAATAATAAGCCAATAATAAGCCAAAGACGAGTGATGGTTTTTTAAGGAGAGGAAAAACCAAGGCCTCCTTAAAAGGCCTCCGGGAATGGTTTCTCTTGCAATGAGGAATTTATCACTGCATGAACTCACCTGATGGTCATCGTCTTGGAGGCTTTCACCAGCCAGGAGAGACAAGGGTATAATTGTTTGATAGTGCATGTTTTCTGGTGCTGTGTTCGAATAACACTGCCTCTTCTGTCCTGAGCACATTGTTCCAGAAGTTCTATGGATGTATTGAGCAAACTTAACTTCTTGCCCTGATGCTCTTTCTGGACATCAAAGGTTTCTTCCTGGCACAATTCCTTTCTAATGGTAGATCTATATACTCTGACTTCAATCATGAGAGCTATCATGTGATGAAATTCTGGTGTTCTTGGGGATTTTTTTCAGCAAATTCCATTCTGCCCTTAGGCTGAACTTGCTGGGATGGGCTGGAGAGATTGGCAATCTTTTTAAATCCCTTCCCAAACTCATAGGCATCTTAAACCATCTTTATGCAGGCCTCAGGGAGCTCTTTCAATCCAGGCATATTAGTGATGCTACCAGCCAACTAAATGTGTAATAACACAGGTACCTCCCAGATCCTCTCTAACAATATGGTAAACATTTGCATCTGATCTGGTACACCTGTTTTTAATTATAGGTATTTGAGGTAGTGATAAATGTAGAGGGTGTACTTACTTTTTCCACATATGAAATTTTCATTTGGATTTATTTATATTATACAATATAAATTGTGCATGATATTAAATATATCTCTTTTGTGTAATTCTAAATCCTGAAAACAATGTAGATTTGCTTTCTTTCAGGCACTCAAATGGGAACCAGTGAAGGACATACAGGGAATGTTCAATCATGTACCCATGGAGAAACTCACAAAGGAACAAGTGGAATTCACCAGCAAGGTGGGATAACTCAAAACTGCATTCACTATTCCTTCACTTTTAAATAATAAAGTGTGATACTCCAATTCCCTTGTTAAATCAAGATATATTGATTTCAACAATGTAGTTTCTGCTGAAGCAGGTTTAAGGATAGTGAGTAAAAATAGGAATTGCTCTGGGGAAACCATTATATTACTAGTATAGACTAAGCAACTAATATACCTAAAGTCTAACTGATCTCCAAGGAACTGAGGTAGGCATGACAACAACTGTTTAAATGGATCCCAAATGAAGGAGTTATGGGAAAACTGGTTAGACAGTTTTATTAATTAATTAATTGCACTTCATTGTTTTATGGTAGCCAAGAGTAATGTTTAGTAGGTAACTGAATCATTCAAAGAGGTACTTGTTTTAAAATATAGAAACAGTATCCAAATAGTAGTGGTTAGTACACTGTGATTTTTTATACTAGGATTTACTTATTTTCTGTAGAGGATATGTTATAAAAACTGAGTTTAAGAATACAAAGTGGGAACCTTTACTTTCTAACAATATTAACTAAAGATATAGAATGGGGCATTATTAAGCATGGAAACAAACAAACAAAAAGAATTTATAGTGAATATCTTACACAAATCAGATAATTTTTGCTTTATTTGTACTTATGTTTAGGGTTAAGGTTAGATTTCACATTCAAAGAGGATGGTATTTGGGACAGAAAATGTGACTTTTAATAAATTCAGTGCAATATTTCAAACTGACAGAAAATGAGTAATACTGTAAATGTTACTTATTAATACTTATTAAAACTATGGGGAAAAGTTTAATGTTGATTTCTAAATCCTTTTGTTCAGAAATCAATATACTTTTTTTAAATAGGTTATGCTCAAGGAAACAGCAGAATTTTACATTATGCTCATGGGGACAGTAAAAAAACACACTTAGTGCAACAAGGTATGATTTCTGCACATTTATGATTTTTAGTTAAGTGAAAGTCAAAGACAACATTAAAGTACATGTTTGTTTTCAATTGTCTTCAATCTAGGAAGAACATCACTTAACATTGGAGTGTGCACTGGGAAGCGGCCAAATCCAGAAGAAGGAATTCAAAGTATTGGTTCAAAAGTCCAGCGACAGAGCAGTAATTAATGGAGTAAAACTGAGTTGTGAAGAAAATGATAAACTACATTCTAGTCTCACAAAGAGGAAACTAAGCATGCCTGCTGCATATTTTGGGAGCATAACTTTCTTGGAAGAAGTGGACCAAACACCATTGCATCTAAAATCCTATTTGGCGGTGGCCAAGAACTCCCTGTCATTAATTTCATACTTTGAGCAGTCATAATCTTATCCTGAGTGTGACTTGTATTGTCATTTAACTACACCTAGTTTCTATTTTTCCATTAAATTGTGAATTAATGTGGTTTTATTACTTTGAATTTGCTGAGAGATAAAAATATTCACTTGAAACCTAGTCATTTGTGTATCATCTTGGGTAATGGGCAGTATTTATTTTTTCTTGAAATTATTTGTTAATTTTTATGCATCCCAATTTATTTTTATAGTGGGAAGTTTAAAAAAGAAATTTCATCTATTGCCATTTTCTACAGATGACACTTTTCCCTAAGCAGTTTAATATTTTTCCATTTTATATTCATTTTTCCCCTTTTTCTTAAGATAGGCTATCTAGATGCATTCAGGCTAATGTATACATAGCACATGGATTTTTATCCATGTAACTTGGAATATTTTTCTCTTAGGACTTTTAAATTCTTGTATTCCTTCTTATATGCATCAGTAGCATACTTACCAATCGGTTTATAATAATTAGCCATGCATATTCCCATGCATATTTTGCTCAGAAAAAGGTTAGGCTACTTTCTTGCAGCTCAGGAAGGCATGTGATTCCTAAAGCGTTTTGAATTAGCATCTTAGAAAAGATAAAATAACTTAGATCAGGGGTGTCAAACTCAAGGCTGTGCTTAGATCTGGCCCCTGGGGCCAACCTGGAAACAGCAAAGGACTGGCCTAAGGTGCTTCTGCCTGCTCACTGGCAAAAGGTTGCAGGAGGCCATCACAAATGGGAGCCCATTTTCTCTGGCAGAGAGCTCGGGCCACCACAGGCACCCCTGACACGAGTGATGTTGAGATGGCCACACATACCCCACACTTCTCCCGAGGTCAAACACAACCCTTAGTGTCAAACTCAATTAAATCGAGTTTGACACTCCTGACTTAGATTATTGAAGACCTTCATCTTTATGTTTTGGATAAATGTCAAGGAAAAATAATGAAATATTTATTGTTGAGGGTTTTTTTTACACCTCGCAATAATGGAGCAACCTATTTTCTAGGTCCTCAGCATGGTGCAGGTGTACCTTGATGCCCACCAAGCATACTACCTAATTAATAAAAAAAATTAAGGGGGGGGAAGTTAGCATGTTACAGAAGAACACCTTCAAGCATAATTTCTGCCTGTGCTTGATATACAAAGGCATTCTTCACCAATAAAATAACAGATGGCTACAATGCATTGCTTTGTTACTTTTTGGTATATGGATATCTTCTGATTACCATACTACGATTGTAACTAATTGGTCAGAATGCCTGCGAATGCTGACCAGGCAGGCATTCCCTCTACCTTATAAAATGTCACTGCCTTTGCAGCAAGAAGGCTGGGCTGAGAGAAGAGAGGATCTGAAAATAGATTCTGACAATTCTGGACTTTTCCTCCATCCCTTGCTGAAGCCTACAAGCCCCTTTTCCAGCTTCACCTGTACCATGAACTGCAGACTGCATGCTGTAGTTATTGGAAGCCTGCCTCCCTACCCTTGTTCCAGTTCTGCAGCTACCCCAAAGAGCAATTCCCCTATAGCCCCCACCTTCCCCTGGGGAACTGCCGCTGACTCGCCTGACTAGCTCAGGTACAGAGAGTGCTGTGCGTTGCTGTCCTGCTTCCTCCTCTCCAGCTGGGCCTGACCAGCAAATGATGCTCCACCATCCTGCCGCCCTCACTGCACACATCCAGGGCTATACCCTTGCCTTGTGCCTGGGTCTTGGCCGCCAGGGAAAGGAAGGAGACAGCAAAGGTCAGCTCTGAGCAGAGGGCTGTTGGGGGGATACCAGGGATATGTGATAGAATGCAGAGCGCCCAAAAGGGCATAGATGGGAGGAGATAGGTGAGTGAGGCAGTTGAAGTGCTCTTGCGTTTGAGTGCAAGTGAATCTAAACGATGGTGTGACTCGGGGAGGGGGTCACTGCAAAAGCCATACTTTCAGGTACAGGTCATCTCCCTTTGTTCAGTGCTGTCATAACTTTGAACTGTCACTAAATGAATTGTAAGCGGAGGATTACCTGTAATGTACCATGAACCAAGTATTGGTGATTTAATATGTCATCAGAGGTCACTGATCATTGCTTCTTCAAATTCAGGTTCTCTCGTTTACTCCCTGTGATCCAGTCAATAGCATCCACTTGTCCATTGCTATTTCTGGTTTTCTGCCTTTACTCTGGATGTGCTTAATCTTTGATTTCCGTATTTGAAATACATTAGTGTATTTACATTTTGAAGCCAAAAAGGTTAATCTTTTGGTTGCTGCAAACATATAGATCTTAAAAGTTTAGTTATGGAAATTACTTTGATTCAGCATTGCATGAAACCAGTAAATTTTAAGTTGAAAGTTCAAGTAATTCGTTTTGTTCTGAGACCTTTTTTAAAACAGATTTTTTCCTATTTATAACTGATAAGTTTATCACCAAATTTTTCCTGTGCTCTACTTTCATAGCAAATATTCAGTTGCAATCTTATTCACACTTACATATATGTAAATACATTTAAACTCATGGGATTATGTATAGATGTACATAGAACAATGATATTTTTTAACTCACGTGATTGTGTATGGGCTCCTTTTCATTGTTGCCTTTGTTTCTATTTAACATTTTGTTGATACATGTTAACTGCTTACTGAAATCCCTGTATCTATTTCCTATGCCTGTTTTCTGCTTTTTTTTGTCTTCCACTTCCCCCTTTCTCCCAGCCATTTTTGGATTTCTCATTGTTAAAGACACTATGTTTTAAGAGTCGTATAGCACCTTACAAGCCACTTTTACCATCTGCCAGTCAGGTATTCGAAAGAGAGGTTGTATTTTTAGTTAAAAGTATATAATTAAAAATACACTATGCTAACTACTAGATAATCTTTCAGACTCAACAAGCATAGCAATGAGTTTCAGTACTAATTAGCAAAATATATTAAAAAGTTTCTTAAATTATTTTCTAATTGATTTATTTTTGTCTTACAATATTGCTGAAAGGGAAGGATCCGCATCCTAAGTTTCAGTTTTTGTGAGAGTGCTTGTATTAAAATATGCATTTTCATACATTTATTTTCACACAATCTGAATGGATCTAAACTAGTATTTTTGGACTGTATGGTTTCTAACCAACCTTTCTATGGTTTTAAAAATTTTGAACGATGTTCACCAAGGGAAAATAATAGATTTGTAAATAAAACAGTTGATAATTAGTTTAGTTGCAGTGTAAATACAAGCATTCATGATTAGTGATATCCATCTATTTTTGATATTTCATGTATGGCTTTCATAGATTCCATGGCTGGATAGAAAATAGAACATGTCTGAACTACAATGTTGGTCCTCTACATTTTTAAAAAAAAACTTGGAACAGAATTTTTGACTACTTCATGCTCCAGGTTCTCGCTTTTCAAATGTTTTATTTTCCAGTGTGTAAAATATAGTAAAGATTTTACTTTTTGAAAACCATCTGTATATAAAACTCTTTATGCCAATATTTTTGTTAAAGTACAAAATTGTCATTCATCCTTGTGTTCCCCACTGTCTTTGTAAAATCAGTGAGGATGCTCTGGTTAATAAAAAATGTATATATACAGATTATTTCACCTATTCCCTAATTTTGGAGAATGGATTCATTGTCTGAATCAATTGTTTCAAGCCCTTGTACAATGGATTTTTTTACAGCTTTTGTTATTTAAAAAAAAGCTGAACTCTTTAAGCAGTGCTTATGATTTGAATTTTCCATCATGGAAAATTCAGAAGTATAGAGCAGGGCTCCCCAACCTTTTGGACCTCAGGGATCACCAAGTTCAGAATTTTAAATCCTGCGGGCCACTAATACGAATCCATTGCACTGCTTACTGAAGCGCCTAGACTCCCAGTGACGGGATGAGGTCCTTCAGGCATTCTCCCTCCTGCCTCTCTCTCTCTCTCTTTTTTTTCCTCCCCCCCTTCCCCTCTCTCTCCTACTCTTTCTCTCATTCTGTCTCTCCCCCTTTCCTTCTCTCCCACTCATTCTCTCTCATCTTTCTCTCTCCCATGCTTTGTCTCTCATTCTCTCTTTCTCTCTCTCCCCCTCTCTCCAACTCATTTTCTCTCTCTCCCACTCATATTCTCTTTCTCCCCACTCATTCTCTCTCATTGTCTCTCATCTCTTTCTCTCTCCCCTCTCTTTCCCCCACTCACTCTGTCTCTCATTCTGATTCTCTTTCTCATTCTCTCTCTTTCATTCTGTCTCTTTTTCTCTATTTCATTTTGCACAGCATCAGCATTCCACCTCAGTATATTTGCACCAGCTGGTGGCGCAAAGCAGCCCTTGTCTCCTGCCGCTTGGCAGCGTAGTGTATCGGAGCGGTAAATGGCGACTGGTCTGGGGAGCAGCCAGATTTTGCTTTCCATTGCGGACGCCAGATCGGCCCCCTGCAAGGTCTCATTTCTCGAGGAGCCTGGCCGAAGTTTCCTGCGCCGCTTCAGCGAGCAAATAGTACTTCATTCCCACAGCATCCAGCCATCGCAATCGCTGCTTCGGCCCACTTGCACTGCAGCTCCTCCACCAGGGTGCACCGGCAAAAATACAAAGTTCTCCTGTACGCTGCTTAGTCCAAAGCAATGGGTTGTTAACTTCAGCTGATTGGCCAGAGACTGAGTTGAATTTGTTTAAACACACATCCTCTTCCTGCTTAGCCCCAGTTTATTAACTCAGTCGGCCATAGAGAGACTACACTCCTTTAGCTCCATTGCCTTGACTCTTCAGTCAGCGTATCTGGATCTTAAAAATAACAGGATAAAACCTCAAACCTCTCCCCAAAAAAAGTTTTCTTATCATTCCTTGCTGCTGGAAGCCTGAAACGCGGCGAAAGAGGCTCACATGGAGCCCAGCGCCGCTCAGCTGAGCCACTAGAGCAGCGGCGGCCATTTTTTTGATCATTTTGCTGAATCCAAGCCTCACAGGATCGTCCAGACTGCCTGGGACATCACTGGACCTCCAAAATCGTGAGTTGTGGCCAGTAGAGCGCAGGAGAAGCTGCGGTGTCGGCTTCACGCTTGCAGGGGTAGAGAAAGATCCGTGTTGTCGGATGCAAGCTCCCCCTGTCAATGCTGTGGTGACTAGGCGCCTGAGAAGCAGTGGTGTCTGCTTCGCGCCAAAATTTGGGGACCCACCCCCCTTGCACACACCCCTCCACACAGCTTAAAGGCACTTTTCAAGCTGTGGTGTTGGCTTGGTGCTAATCAGCCCTTTCCTCTCATCTCATTCTAGGATTCTTGAATCTGGGCTATAGTGACTTGAAAATTTATTTGAGGCTTCCACTGACTCCAGGACTCTATTCCAAGATGGCGGACCGCAGCAGGCCTTCTTCCCGGGCTTCTTCCTCACCCTCCCAGGGACACCACTCCAACGTGGCCCCAGCCCCTCATAGAAGCAGATCCAGGTCTAGGGTACCCTCTACCAGATCCAAATCTTCTGCCTCTCATACCTCTGCTGCTGCAGAAAGGGATGCCTTAAGGCAGCGTGCCCTGGATAGGCAATTTGATAAAGCCAAACAAAAATTAGCAGAGGATTGCAGGGAAGATCCTGTCCCCCCAGTGGGCATCAGAGACTCTACCTCACCTCAGCAGACTGAGGCTTCTCATCAGCCCGTTAAACCAACCTGGATGGTCTCCCACTATCCCAAGTGGTTCAGGAGAAAACCAGGAGACTCTCACTGCAGTATTTGGGGACACTTCCAGACTCATGCCAGAACCACCTCATCAGGCACCATCTGCCACCTTTATCCCCACAGCAGCAGGGACCTATCAGAGTGAGGACAGCAATCCTAGTATTCCTCAGGACATACGCCATCTATTTCCCAAGGCATTGATTCAGCCTTTACTCAGAGAGGTTTTCCAGCCCCTTCTCCAGCTGGATCTTCAGGCCAAAGATCCCACTCTGAAGACCATCCCACAAGACAACGCGTTCAACGCACACATTCTCCCACCCATTCCCACCACAGTGAGGATTCCTTTTTGGGGGAAGAAGAGGACATGGCAGACTTTAACTTATCAGAGGATAAGGAATCTGCCCCAGAAAACCCTGCCCCCACTGGGCTTTTTCGCCATGAACTGTTTTATACTTTACTACATAAGGCCAAAATCACAGCCAACATGAGGGTTGCTTCACGCCAGTTGGAAGGTGCTTCAGATACATCTGACCCCACCAAATTCCTTTTCACTGAACCAGTTTCAGAGCAACGGGTAATTCCATCACCTAAGCTCTTCTTAGACGTCATTCAACGTCAATGGAGTCACCCAGGTACCATTCCCACCCCTAGTGGTTCAGACAAGAACATGTACACAACAGATCAGGAGCTCGAGGATCTTCTCAAGGTTCCAATCATAGATATCCCCGTAACAACCTTGGCCACCTCCTCCTCCAACATAATTCCTTCAGATGCAGCAGAAGGACTTTGAACCGAGGATCACAGGGCGGAGCTCTCCACCCGCAAGACCCACCAAGAGGCTGCATGGGCCATTAGATCAGCCACAGCAGCCTCATTCTTCGCAAGGACCTCTTTACTCTGGCTTAAGCAAATGCAAGCAAGGATTCCTCAAGAGGACTCCAGATGGCATCAGGACATAAATAAATTGGTTGCAGCTGCTGAGTTTACTGCTGATGCCACCCTTAATTCGGCAAAAATTTGCATCTCGAGCCCTTGTCTCCAGCATCACTTCCAGAAGATTGCTTTGGCTCAGACAATGGCAAGCCGACATGAAAACCAAGTGGTGGTTGGCAGCTGCCCCATTCAAGGGTGGTTCCCTCTTTGGGGAGGCCCTAGACCCAATTTTAGTTGAAGGGAAGGACAAGCGGAAGGTCCTTCCTTATATGTCCAGAAGATTTGACAGACAGGCTTCTCTCCCTTACCGCAGGCAGCCCGTTCGTTCCCAGGATCCCGGGTTTCAATCCCCAGCTTACCAACGATCCTTCCAGTCGCCCCCCGATAGAGCACCTGACAGACAGTCTTTCTGAGACAGGTCCAGACAACCAGAGGCCAGATGCCCCTTCCGTGGATCCGGTTTCCGGCCTTATCGCAGAAACAAATGACTATACCGATCAGGATCCCATCAGCGGTCGCCTCACCAAATTCGCTTCCATTTGGCACAACACGACCACCGACGCCTGGGTGCTCCAGACACTCCACTAGGCCTAACTCTTGAATTCAACTCCGAACCCCCAAGGAGGTTCATCCAATGCTCCATTCCCAAGGAGTCCACCAAAAGGGCTCAAATGGAAGCAGAGATTCAGCACCTGCTGTCCATCAGGGCCATAGAACCGGTACCCCTACCTCATCAGGGGACCGGCTTCTTTTCCATTCTATTCTTAGTAGAGAAAAAATCAGGAGGAAGCAGAGCCATCCTGGACCTAAAACAACTAAACTTGCACATCAAGTATCACAGATTCAAGATGCACTCCCTCAATTCAATTTTGGGAAGCATCAGAAGGGGAGATTAACATCCATTGACCTCAAAGAGGCCTATTTACATGTGCCCATCAGGCCAGCCCACAGACGCTTTCTCAGATTCAGCTATGCAGGGGCCCATTTTCAATACAGGGCTCTTCCCTTCGGCCTCTCTTCTGTTCCTCGCACCTTCACCAAGATTCTGGATGCAGTGGCGGCCCACCTACGGTCAATTCCCATCTGACTACAGTGTTACCTGGACGATATATTAATCCAGTCAATCTCATTCCAGCAGGCGCTACTGGACTTACAGGTAACGATTCAAACCCTACAGGATCATGGCTTCTCTGTGAACAGAGAAAAGAGCCATCTGGTGCCATCACACGACATAGTCCATCTGGGGGCGAGGATCAACACCAGATCTTGCCAGGTGTTTCTCTCTCGAGACTGTTTCAACAACATCAGGGACACGATAAAGAAGGTAAGGGCACTCAAGCGGGTCCCACTATCGTTGCTCTCCCAGCTACTGGGAAAGATGGTGTCCTGTCTGGCAAACGTTCCCTGGGCACACCTCCACTGATGACCTTGCAATGGTTACTTCTGCCAAACCAAAGGATAGGCACCAGTCATACAGACACCAGGATCCTCCTGCCCCCAAAGGTCAGGAAATCCCTGCAGTAGTGGATGTCTCCAGCCCTAGCAAAAGGGTGCTCGTTTCTGGAACATCACCGCCTCGTCCTTACCATGGACGCAAGTCTCTATGGCTGGGGTGCTCATCTCCTACATCAGATGACTCAGGGTCGCTGGACACCCAACGACCTCAAAAATGACATAAATTGGCTGGAACTGAGAGCAGCCCATCTGGCTCTAAGACACTTCCGGACACAGCTAGCAGGCCATCATGTGTTGTTATTGATGGACAACATAACTGCAAAGGCACATGTAAACCGTCAGGGGGGAACCCGCTCTCACCTCCTGATGAATGAGGCAGCAGCAATGGGCCTGTGGGCAGAAAAACGTCTTCTATCCCTACAGGCAGCACACATATCCGGAGTCGCCAACACACAAGTGGATTGGCTGAGCAGGACCACCATCGACCAATCAAAGTGGCAACTAAATCTGGATCTGTTTCTTTCCATCACAAACAGATTTAGCCTGGCCATAATAGATCTTTTTGCCAGCCCGACCAACAAACAACTGCCGAGATTCTTCTCCAGGTTCCACACCCCAGGAGCAGAAGGAACAGATGCCCTACGATGTCAGTAGCCCCAGGGCCTTCTTTACACCTTTCCCCCGACCCCCCTTCTGCCAAGGGTCATTCGGAAGATCTTGGAACAGAAGGCGGAAGTCCTCCTCATAGCCCCTTACTGGCCTCGATGGAGTTGGTTCGCGGATCTGATGAGCCTATCTATCACTCCACCTTGGCGAATTCCACCAGATCAGATTTCACTATGCCAAGGAGCCATTCATCATCCAGAACCTCACTGTTATCAACTAGCCGCCTGGCACTTGACCGGGAGATCCTAAGGAAGGAAAAACATTCCGCGGAGGTCATCTCCACCCTCCTGGCTTCTAGATGCCCATCCACAACGCGCATTTATGAGGCCACGTGGTCATCCTTCCACCGCTGGTATCTTAGACATCAAATAGACCCCACTTCTGCTTCTATTCAGCAGATCCTGCAATTTCTCCAGGACGGATTGGACAAAGGCTTGGCCACCAACACCATCTGTCGGCAGGTCGCAGCTCTTTCCACTGTCCTTTTCTGTGATGGGACCTCCAGACTTTCTCAACATCCCCGCATCCGCCGTTTCTTGAGGGGAACCTACAGTCTGCGCCACCCTCCGGTCCACAGGTATCCAACCTGGGATCTAACCCTGGTCCTTCAGATGCTTACGTCATCTCCTTTCGAACCCTTGAGTTCGTCCAGCCTCAAGCTCTTAACCTTTAAAGTCGCCTTTCTCATAGCCATAACCTCCGCCCGCAGGATCTCCGAAATGGCTGCTCTATCAGTCAGGAAGGACTTATGCATTTTTCACCCTAACAGAGTCATTTTCCGTTTAGACCTTACATTCCTTCCTAAATTAAACACGTGGTTCCATAGGTCTCAAGAGGTCATCTTACCGGACTTCTGCCCTCATCCCAAACATCCTTCAGAGCGTCAATGGCACACGCTAGATGTACGCAGTGTCAGGCCTGGAAACCATATTAGACATATTAGATCCATTATCTGAATCTACTTGGGTCAAAAGTTGGAAAGTAAATGCGGACAATTTGATTAAACAATTTCACGACACTTTCCCTGACAAACCTAAAAAACCTCTTGGAGAAAGGAGGGGGGGGTAGAAGGGAACTGTGGACCATTAACACTCTTCTTTATCGACTCTTTGTTTTCTTTCCTAGGATATAGCTTCTTTTCCAAGGGGGGACGCCTGTCAGGCCTGGAAACCATATTAGACTTTAGGGTTCCAGACGCTGCCACATTTTTCCCCTGAGGGGAGGAAGGGGGGCTGAGGGGTATGGTAACATTCTTCAAGCGGTCAAGGTCGGATGGTGTTCACATCTGCAGGAAGAGTGGCAAGAAGATATTCGAATGAACTGGAAGAACGTGGGACCATGTGACCATCAAAGGGGTCACAGGGGTGGGACTCTTGGGGTTTGTATAACTGGGAAAAGAATCCGGAAATTCAGTTTTGGAATTTCACTCATCGTGTGCCAGTTTCCTCATGCTAGTAAAGAACTCTGGAAAACAATGGCTTCTGAGGTTTTTTTTATGCAGAAGAGGTTTTTCTGGAACCTTGACACGCAGGGCCTTGCGTATCTACCTCGACAGAACAACTCTGCTCAGGAAGACAGAATCTTTATTTGTCTCCTTTCAACCACGGGTTCTGGGCACCAAAGTATTTCCATCCACCATAGGCAGGTGGATAAAAGCCTGTATTTCCATGGCCTATGACCAGCAGAAACACCATCTTCCAGGCCGCATCACGGCTCATTCCACCCGCAGTGCAGCCACCACAGCCACCTGGGCCACTCAAGCCTCTATCTTGGACATCTGCAGAGCGGCCACATGGGTCTCTCCCTCGCCCTTTATCAAAAACTACAAGATGGACCAATTTGCCTCAGCCGAGGCCTCATTTGGATGGAGGGTCCTGCAGCGAGTTCTTCCTGTCACTGACAATTCAGATTCCTCTGTTCCCCACCCTAGGGATATTTAGCTTGGGTATATCTCATTGCTTTGGACTCTCTAAGCAGTGTACAGGAAAAGGAACATTGGCTTACCTGGAGGTTCCTTCTATGTACGCTGCGTGAGAGTCCAACCCCGTCCTATGTTCCTTTATTGTTTTTCTTTGTTCTATACAGGGGTCTGGAGGTTCTTGGCCCATTTCCAGTTCCCAATTGAGTTCGTCTTCTCAAGTACCGGTTCTTCGTTAATAAACTGGAGCTAACAGGAAGAGGAGGTGTGTTTAAGCAAATTCAACTCAGTCTCGGGCCAATCAGCTGAAGTTAACAACCCATTGCTTTGGACTCTCACGCAGCATACATAGAAGGAACCTTCAGGTAAGTCAATGTTCCATTTCTCCACAGACCATCAAAATTTTCTCGTGGACCACCAGTGGTCTGCAGACCACCAGTTGGTGACCACTGGTACAGAGCACAACACTCAGGACAAGAGCCGACGTTTTTTGCAACAATTTCAATAATAGAGTGCCTGCTTTACAAGAAAGACCGATGCTGAACAATGGGAAGGCAAAGATTTATACACTGATTTGCTGGCCAGTTTCCTTGTCTTTGTACCTGGGTTATTTCTATTGCTTGGTAGAGTGGCCCTTTCACAAATAGCAGCAGAGCTGGGGAAGTTGAACTCCTCTGTTGAGGAGGTACAATGTTGAGATAATTAGGCTGATGGATTCTCATCTTGTTACTATGCTGCTATTCTCTTACTAGAGCTGCCCTCGGGCTGTACTGTGAGCTAGTGAGGAAGTTTCTGTGGTTTAGATGAGACTGCAAGAAGCTTTGTGGGGTGGTGGGGGGAGGCAGGGAAGATCCAGTTGGATCTGATAGGATTAGGTAAAGAGAGGAGCTGAGTTTCATCATTTCCAAAAGCCGAGGAAAAATGATGCCACCTCCATTTTGTTAAATTTATCTTCTCTATTACATTCTTGGAATAATATGCATTCATATAAAACAGATTTCCAGACATTTGCAGCAGAATCATTCTGGCTTAATCAACAGAACTAACAACTTTTATTTTCTTGTGTGAATAACCATCATTTCTTATACCATGATATAAGGAGAATCTGGTTCTATTAGATTGGTTAGGTAGGTTGAATGCCTAGATCCATATTGTTCTCTGAAATAAAGTCTCACATGCTACTGTAAATAACCATACTTATGTCACACACATCATATTTTTGCCATATTCCTATATATATATACATGCAATGAGACTTCTAGAGGTAAATTCTCAGCAAATGCTCTGAAGTTTATTTCTTCCACCTGTTGCTGAAATTTTCTACATTTCTTTTAGATCCCTGTCTTCTATCTTCATTCTTATTTTGTCATAACAGCCCTCTAATAATGCCAAAAAATTATGCTAATAAAAAAAAAACATACTATGGTGTTACATACCGCAGTTGCAACACAATCCTATAATACTTTTTTCCACAGGAATGGTTGAAATAGACAGTGTCCCTTCTATAGCAGTCATGTGAAAAATATAATTGTTATTAAGTACATCCTGTATATGTTTAATACAAGAATTGACAGATTCTCTTTGAATTGTGAGGGGAAAAGTCGGAATTTGAAATTTATTGAGGATTATGGACACATCAATCTAGGATAGGCTTATGCTATGTAATGGAGGAGCCCATATTTATATCTGTGCTTAAATAATTGATGTATGAAATTAAAAAGCTACAATGGGGTGGGATGGATAAGATGATACTGCTACCAGGAAAAGCGTGGAAGTATTTTTGGGAGATGGATAGACAGTTCTACAGAAAGTGGTGTTTCACTATGCCATGTGTGAAAGTCTGGAGCTACAGTTGTAGTAACAGCTATAAAGCTTGCTATAAGGTTTATAGCAAGGTTTAAGGCTTTAAGGCTAAGGGGAGAAAGGGAAGCACCAGAACTGTGTTGCAGTTTTGTTTATATTTTTCAATACACACACATACACACACCCCAATGTTGGTTGGAAAAAAAATCACTTATGCCAAAGACCATTATAACATTTTTTTTGCAAGAAGTCAAAAGAATCATCAAAACTATATGTACCACTAACAACCCCCAAAAACCAGGAAAAATAAATTACCCATAACAATAAGGAAACTTCAGACAAAAAACCCCACCTCTTTGGTGCAAAAACAAAATTGGCTACGTAGCTAACGTCAAAAGTCTCTACAAAACCATATGCTGACAGATAAAGGCAGAATGCATCAGTTATCACAGCAAACGAGGAAAACCTAATACTCACTAAATCCACCCGGGCCTTCTACAATTTTGTAAACGACAAACAGACTCAAGATCCATCCCATCACTAAAAGGACCAAACAGAAAAGACTGTAATGATGAAACCGTTAAGGCCAACCTCTTCAATACATTCTTCAGTTCAGTCTTTGTAAACAGCAATGGCTCATGCCCCTCATTTCCCAATCATACCACAACTACTCACAACTATCTACTACATGTTGATTTCATAGAACATGCCATTGAAAAGGCACTACGCAACCTAAAACCATCTCTATCAGTTGGCCCTGATGCATTATGTGCCTAATTCCTAAAGAAGCTCTCTACCACCATAGCAGAATCACTTACTGTAGCATAATTTACAAAAAATCTTTCAGAATCATCTCCTTATCTAACTTATTGTCACTAGCCATGGTCATTTCTATTTTCAAAAAGGATGACCCCATCCTAGTTGATAATTACAGAATAATCTCATTATGTTGTGTCCCCTGCAAAGTCAATCATAAACCAATCCATTACCCACTACTTGGAGACTAACAACCTACTCTCTAACAAGCAATTTGGTTTTAGAAAATAATTGTCCTGCAATCTGCAACTATTACACTGCAAAAACATATGGACTTCAAAACTCGATCAGGGTAAATCAATAGATGCAATTTATATAGACTTCTGTAAAGCCTTCGATTCAGCGGTACACAACAAGCTACTTCTAAAACTAAAATCTTATGGCATTTCCGGATTCCTGCATAAGTGGATAGCTGCGTTCATATCAAACAGGCAACAAGTAGTCAAAATAGGAATGCCCAAGGCAATGTTTTAGGACCCACAGTCTTTATATTTTATATAAATGACCTTTGCGATCATATTATAAGCAACTGCGTTCACTTTGTGGATGATGTAAAACTATTCCACACCACTGACAATGCTGCTACTCTACAAAAAGACCTTGACTATGTGTCAGAACAGTCAAACAATTGGCAACTCCAAATCTCAACCAACAAATGTCAGAACACAAAATGCAAGCGGGATGGATATGACCTAACAGACGACCCTCACCCTGTCAAAGATCTTGGGGTACTCATCTCAAATGATCTAAGTGCCAGAGCTCATTGTAACAGCATTGCTAAAAAAGAGAGAGTTGTTAACCTATTCTTGTATAGCTTCTTCTCCGGTAATATTGAACTAGGGCATACAAAACTTTTGCCAGACCAATTCTTGAATACAGCTCATCTGTCTTGAACCCGCACCGCATATCGGACATTAATACAATCGAATGAGTCCAGAGATATTTCACAAGAACAGTCCTTCACTCCTCTGGTCGCAACAAAATACCTTATGCCACCAGACTCGAAATTTTGGGCTTAGACAACTTAGAACTTCGCCATCTTTGGTTTGACCTAAGCATAGTACATAAAATCATCTGCTACAATATCCTACCAGCCAATGAAAACTTTAGCTTCAACCAAAACAATACAAGAGGACACAATAGATACAAACTCAGGTAAATTGATACAAACTAGACTGCGGAAAATATGACTTCAGTAACAGAATGGTCAATGCCTGGAATGCACTACCTGACACTGTGGTTTCTTCCCCAAATCCCCAAAACTTTAACCTTAGACTGTCTACTGTAGACCTCAGCCCATTTCTAAGAGGTCTGTAAGGGGCGTGCATAAGCGCTCTAGTGTGCCTACCGTCCCTGTCCTCATGGTTTCTTTTATTCGTATCCTTTTCATGTATTTATAATTATGTTTACACTTGTATCTGTCATAAAAATACATGCTTGACAAAATAAAATAAATAAATAAAAATGAAATTAAAAATAAAAATAAATAAATAAAACACTCTAAGATTAATTGCTATCCTTATGAGTGTATTATACTAGTTTATATGTTTAATTGGGAGAGGAGTTGATGATACAAAGGGTGAGGAGTGACTATGGATTATGATTTATGTTGTATTTTAATTTATGATTGTTAACTTTATACCCTGTACTTGGTTCTGGGAAGTCTCGGGGGGGGGGGGAAGGGAGGAGGAGGGGTGGAAGATGAAGGATTATTAATGTACAGGAATGATTGAAGATATGTAATTAAAAAATAGAAATGATTTGAATAATTTGAAATGAAATTGGGGCTGCTCAGTTGCCATTTCAGAAGGGAATGGAAAGGGAGAGAGGAGTAGTGAGAGTGAAGGAAGAAAGTAGGTAGGTAGGAAAAGAGAGAGGTAGAAGAAGGGAAAGGAGAGGAAGAAGAAAGGGGAAAGAGAGAGGGTTAGAAAGGGGGGAAGAGAGGAGTGGGGAAGGAGGAGAGAAAGTAGAAAAGTGAAAGAGAGGAAGGATGGAGAAAGTAGAAGAAGGTAGAGAAGGGAAGAGAAAAGATTGTGTTAAGGAAGGAAGTGGTAGCTGAGCAGGCCCGAATAAGTAACAAATGAAAGTTAATGATTGATGACTGTACATTGAATATGTTGTTGGAAAATGGAAATAAAACTTTTTTATATAAAAAAAGATTAATTGCTATCCCTATAAATCTACAGAATGAAGTGATAAAAATTCATATACATAATACGCAAACAATTAAGAATGAATGGTTTCGAACTTTACATTTCTTGAACATAACACAGTTTTTTGGAATGCAAAACCTCTGAGCATTTGTAAATGTTTTTAAGTGTAAAAAGTCTTGCATTCTGAAAAGAGCCGTTTCAAGCTTGAAGTATGCTCAAAATGCTCAAAACCACCCATTTACTGCAGATGTATTATTTTGGAAAAGACATGGAGTATTTCAAACGTAAAGCACTTCAACTTCTTATTCCAAGTATTATAAAAGAAAGAAACTTGCTGACAACTATTTGACCTGTAGGTGGTGATCTTTTTTTCTGTCACACTTTCCTTAAAAATAGTCTAAATATTTGAAAATAACATACCTGGAGAAAATGCTGATTAATGTATTAATTTATTCTTCTTGTATTAATTCTACATTCTTCTGATAGAAGAATTACAATTTTACAGTTATGACATGTAATCAACTAGTTATTTTTGTTGTGACTTTAAATGATCATATGGACTTTACCGGCTTATATCTCAAAGTTATTCTTCCATCATTTAATTTTGGATTGTGCTGAATTATTTGGATTTAGTGATGGTGAGCAATCATATATAAAAAGGATGAGTTTAGCAACTGCACACAAATGTTATCTGCCATTTATGTAAATTTGTAATTCAATTTTTGGAGAGTCAGTGTTGCTCTTCTTTATTAGGACTATATAAGCATTTGGAAGAAGTGTTTCACAGTACAGTGAACCTGCCTTTAAAGCATTAGAGCAGTTGAATTGCCTTTGAAGTAGCATGCAAGCTTTCCAGAGAGTGAGGCTGCTTTAAAACTTCAAGAGGGTGTTGCACTCTGTTTATCTAGGATACTGCAGACAGCAGTATATATAAATTCAATATATAGTTCAAAATTTGTATATATAATAGATTTTATAGTACTTTAAACAAGTTATCTAGTCTTTTTGGTATCCTGCAAAACTATTAAGTTTAGCTCCCACTCTACACATGGAAAAGAGGCTAGATACAACCATCACTGCAACAGAATCAAATCATGTTTAATAATCAGATCTGTTTTAATTAGGAATTAAAGTACTAGGTCACTACCTTAATTTGGAATACTTATAAAGCTTAACCATAGTAAAAGTCTCTGTTGTATGATAGTGTTTCAAACTAGTATGGTGTAATATAATTGGTGTATGCTAATTTCCAGTTACCATAGTACTTAAAGAGGCTTGGATACCAGCCTAGTGCAAAGGATATTGGACAATGTAATTTGATTCATGCTGAAAATGAACATACTCACATTTGTGCTTCTTGAATGAATAAAAGGTAAACAAAATTAACATTTCTGATTATCCACTTTTCTGAATGAGCTACTGTATTCCATTTAGGAAATGTATGTAAATTATAGACTTAGAATATTTGTATAAGTAAAAAACAAATTTTCATACTTAAGTTGATTGAAAGCAGTATGGAACATACTTGTGGCTGAACACTAGAAACTAGTGTAAAATAGAAACTGATCCATCTAATAAACATTAGTGAATGACCCAGGGGTGGGTTCTAACCAGTTTTACCACAGGTTTGCATAGTGCACGTGCTTTGCACGCGATCGCATAGCCAATAATGAATATTTACTTCAGGGCCATATCCCTGACTCAGACAGAGTTGTTCGTTTTATTGTTTGTGTTTTATTGGTCAGTTTTTTTTTAAATAATAATATTTTTATTTATTTATTTATTTATTTATGTGACTTTAATAAAGTTCCTATCTGTGTCCCTGGCTCTCTACACAATGCCAAAGTAAATAAATTTGTGAAGTAGTTTAGCCCTTCCTTCCTTCCTTCCTTCCTTCCTTCCTTCCTTCCTTCCTTCCTTCCTTCCTTCCTTCCTTCCTTCCTTCCCTCCCTCCCTCCCTGCGGATCAGACTGGATGATCTAAGAGACATTCCCAATTCAATTATTTTATATTCATAAAAAAGATGCCTGAGTAGCAGTTGGGTATGGTGGGTATGGTGGTTTAAACCAGGGGTCTCCAACCGTGGCAACTTTAAGCCTGGTGGACTTCAACTCCCAGAATTATGGGAGTTGAAGTCCTCCAGGCTTAAAGTTGCCACGGTTGGAGACCCCTGGTTTAAAGCACTGGAATGTGAGAGAAAGAGCTGTAATCCTGTTCTGGACACAAAACCTAACTTTGAGCAGTCACACTTAATTCTAGAAAGAAGGCAATTATACTATAAGTCATTTGGGAAAAATTACCATATTTTTTGCTCCAAAAGACACTCTGGACCATAAGATGCACCTAGCTTTTTAGGAGGAAAAAAAGATAGGTGATAGGCAGCGGCAATCCCCTCCACCTAAAACAGCTGATTGGTGGTATTCTGGGAAGCCAATCCAACTGGTGATAGGTGGTGGCGAATGGGTGGCGGCAATAGGCGGCGGCAGCAAGCAGTGATAGGCGGTGATAGGCAGCAGCGGCGATAGGCAATATTCACTTCATAAGACCACAGACCTTTCCACCCACTTTTTGGGGTTGGGGGGGAAGCGTGTCTTATAGTGCAAAAAATACGATACTTAGAATGTCAAGTCTGCTAGATTGATCTACCTTTTTACAGTGATTACTCAGCAGACAAGCTTTTTCCTCATGGAACATGCTAGGTGGCAGCAGCCAGCCAACTTTGATTTCAAACTGCTAAGCAAGTCTGGATTTGGTTAGTACTTGGATGGGAAATCCCAGAGCTGTATGCTAGACTGGAAGGTGGGATGGGGGTTGGGGGCATCTGGGCAGAAGATAATGGGAAGCCTGTTCTATATTGTTGCAGAACTGTCCCATGAAACCAACAGATGTCAAGTTTGAAATATGGATATTTTGTTTTAAACTTCCCTTATATTGAAGGGTTCTCTTAATAGCTGTAGCTTTTTACCTGCTTTCCAGAATATAATGGAATTCTTTTGCAAAGAAAAAAAGGAGATTAGTTCTTGAAGGAGACAAAGCTATAGGCAAGTTAAGCTTTCAGAGCAGATTTGGAATCAGAGTTTAGCTATCTCATAAAAGTGTGGTAGTATAATAGTTTAATGTTCAGTTTTTATGTAAAGCTTATCATACAAATACTATTAACAACCAGTGACTTTATGCCATGGGCACTGAATCCCTGAAAAATCAATTCTCTTGACCATTTGAGGGTGTCTTGTGTGAGAAAGGAAAAAAGAACAAAAGTTTCATAGCAAGCTTGGCCAGAGATTCGGAAAAGTAGCTTTTCAAAAATTAGATCTGTTTGGCCCTTGAATGACATAGTTCCAATTCCTCAGCTCGAAGACTGTCCTCTATAAATTAGACTGCTGTTATAATGGGTGAGGCTCATTGCAACATCTCCTGGACTCTCAGGCACATCATCTACTATCAGAAAAATGCAGCAGTTGGTTCAAAGTCCTGGCATGCTAAAGGAGGAGCACACCAGAGATGGTATTCAGAGATGGTGCGGACCAGTTTGGTGAACTGGTAGTGGTGACCTGTGGGTGAGCCTGCCCACTGGCCCAGGTGATATGCCGTCCTATTTAGCTATGTTTTCTAACCTGCACTCATGCGTGCAAGCCGCACATGTGAGCAAACTACATGCATGGAAGGCCAGGTGCATGTGCGGAAAGTGCATGCTCACATTTCTGGTGTGCAGTGAACCGGTGGTAAAATTATGTGAAACCCACCACTGGAGCAGGCCCATAAGCTTACTTTCCTTGCATTCAGCCCACATCCAGCTCTCTTGTCACCTTGAGAACTGAAAACGCCCTAACATTGGGGGACTGCTGAAGAAATACAGATCTTTTTAGAAGCTCCCTTGCTTGACTGAGAGGCAAGAGGTATGTATTGGCATTTTTCATGTATTTATGTGCATGTATATTTATTAGTAGCAGCTCCTAAAATGAAACCACCAACCGTGGATATGTCCTTACTTGTGTCAGCACCTTGGGGATATAGTTATTGGCTAATACTCGTAGAAAAGAGCCAGCGAATAAGCACTTCTATAGAGAAGTCTCCAGCCATCTTTCTTGTAGTCTTTATTCTTCCATCATTTTTGTAGCAAGTGCTAAATTATTCTGTAATTTAGATGAAGGAGACTGAATAATCCTTATAGGCCCCTCTGGCCAAAACAAAATCTTTAAGAGCCTATTTAAAAGCAATGCAGACGAGACGACTTCCGGTATCCGGCGGCAACGGACATCTGGAGGTGCCTCTCCTGCCTCCAGTGTCCGAATCCGGCCGCCTCCGAGGCCCTTAGGGGCCAGGTGTTCCGAAAAGGACACCTGCCGCAGACGGCTCGCCAGGGTCTCCCAGCCGACATACAGGACTGGGGGACCGATGCTGGCGCGTCCTAGGCTCGGAGGGGTTCGAGGCCTCAGGCGCGGCCATTATTTTGGTCGTCGCCTGGGCGCTGTGCCCGTGACACCGGGCTTTGGATTTATAATTGCAGCAGCCTGGTGGCGAACAGGGAACGGAGAAGAATTGAGGAAGGAGAAGGAAGGAGATATCGGCAAATGTGAGTGGAGTGCTCCGGAGTGCGGGGGTTTCTCTCCCTGCGACTGGAAGGAGCACGAATCACTGGAGAGAGGAGAACTTAAAATAACAAGATTACCGGTTTTGTGGAGCTCTGGAGAAGAGGTGATGGAGAAATTTAGGAGGGAGGGTTTGAGGCCCCCTCCTCTGGGGAACAATGGTGGCGTCCAGCTTCCGCCTTCACTATGAGAATCTTGATGACATCACTTCCCTTGACTTCCTGGTTGACTAACTGTACTCTGGACTCGTTGCTCCTGTGAGTGCCCCTGGTGGATCCGGAGGAAATTACAAGGATACTGTGCTTGCCTGAGGATTTTAAAAATTTTTAAATGGCAAAGGTCAGAGACCAACTGCTGGAGAAATGGAGAATTTTGGAAAAGTTATCTAATATGGACAAGAAACTGGATGAAATAAGAGCAGAAATTGTGACTATCCAAAAGGATTTTAAAGGACACTCAACAAGTCTCAGCAGAAAACAAGCAGAAAGTGGAAGGTCTGGAGGAGAGATGCGGGCAGTGCAGAAAAGAGAGGAGGCGACAGGCAATGCTGTGCTTGGACTACAGATGGATAAAATGACTTATTTCCTTAGGTTTCAAAATCTGGAAGAAGTGGACCAAGAAGACTTGAGAGATGTTGTGACTAAACTGTTGGGAGAATTTCTTGGGAGAGGTGTTGACTTTATGAATTGGGATGTGGATCGAGCTTATAGAGTTAATTCAAAATATGCACGCATACGCATGCAGTTCCTAGAGAGGTTCATGTCAAATTTGTGAGAAGAGAGACGAGATGAAATTCTTAGAAAACATAGGAGTGGGGCACTGACTTATAGGGGCAGGAGATAGCCATTCTGAGGCAGATTCCCAGACAGGTACGTGAAATGAGAAAGAAATATTACTTTTGTCAAGCAAATTGTACCAGAAGGAGTAGGCTTCAGATGGCTGATGCCAGAGGATTGATGATTTTCCGGGAGGGCATTACGAAAAAATTAGTACAATTGCGGAGGCTGCGGCCTACGTGGAGGAACACAAAGCCCTCCTGGAATTAGATGACCCAGGAGTTGAAGAAGGGGAGGTTATAGACCATGGGGAGAAGGCGGTTGCCGCTGTTGCGGCCCTGGAGTTGGGTCAGGCTGAACCCAGAGTTCTGAGATCCAAAACTAGGAAGTGACAATGATATTTGGTATTGTGTTGGTTTTCCTTATTCTCCTTTGTATGATATTCTGATTATTCTTGACCCTTCTTTATTGCGTATGTAAGATTGATAAACTTAGCTACTTCGTATCACCTGCTTGCCATATGGCTGTTGTATGTGTTTAAAATTTTGAGTAAAATTCTTATCTTGTATAAGAAAAATGAAAATTTACCATACCTGATATGTATTTGTATAAACCTTTTTTGACCAATAAAAACTTTTTGGATAAAAAAAAAAAAAAAAAAAGCAATGCAGACGTCGTTAATTACAGAACCCTCCATAATTTTAATGCAAAACCTCACCTCCAAATACGTAAAAACAATTGTGACTCTAGAACAGGGGTGTCCAAACTACGGCCCGCGGGCCAACTGCAGCCCGCGGGTCAGTTTTTATTGGCCCGCAGCAATTTCTGAAAGTATAATTTAATATGGCCCTTTTAAGGCCATGAGCTCAGCTCCTCCCATGGGCGGGGAATAATGAAGGGAGGGGGCGGAGGAGGCGGTGAGCGGGAAAGAGGCTGCTGGCCATGCCTGACCCCAGCAGTTCTACCCTCGCCTTCCTCGGGCCGCCTGGCGAGGCTCCTCGCGCCTCCCCATGTCGGACACGCGTGGCGGCAGTGACAGCCATCGAGAAACAGGTGAGGCGGCGGCAAGCGGGAAAGTGGCTGCTGGCCGTGCCCGACCCCAGCAGTTCTATCCTCACCTTCCTCGGGCCGCCTGGTGAGGCTCCTCGCGGCTCCACCCCTTGGGCATGGAATAACGAAAGGAGGGGGCGGAGGAGGTGGCGGCAAGCGGGAAAGAGGCTGCTGGCTGTGCCCGACCCCAGCAGTTCTATCCTCGCCTTCCTCGGGCCGCCTGGTGAGGCTCCTCGCGCCTCCACCCCTTGGGCATGGAATAACGAAGGGAGGGGGTGGAGGAGGCGGCGGCAAGCGGGAAAGAGGCTGCTGGCCGTGCCCAACCCCAGCAGTTCTATCCTCACCTTCCTCGGGCTGCCTGGTGAGGCTCCTCGCGCCTCCCCATGTTGGACACGCGTGGCGGCAGTGACAGCCATCGAGAAACAGGTGAGGCGGCGGCAAGCGGGAAAGTGGCTGCTGGCCGTGCCCGACCCCAGCAGTTCTATCCTCACCTTCCTCGGGCCGCCTGGTGAGGCTCCTCGCGCCTCCACCCCTTGGGCATGGAATAACGAAGGGAGGGGGCGGAGGAGGCGGCGGCAAGCGGGAAAGAGGCTGCTGGCTGTGCCCGACCCCAGCAGTTCTATCCTCGCCTTCCTCGGGCCGCCTGGTGAGGCTCCTCGCGCCTCCACCCCTTGGGCATGGAATAACGAAGGGAGGGGGCGGAGGAGGCGGCGGCAAGCGGGAAAGAGGCTGCTGGCCATGCCCAACCCCAGCAGTTCTATCCTCACCTTCCTCGGGCTGCCTGGTGAGGCTCCTCGCGCCTCCACCCCTTGGGCATGGAATAACGAAGGGAGGGGGCGGAGGAGGCGGCGGCAAGCGGGAAAGTGGCTGCTGGCCGTGCCCGACCCCAGCAGTTCTAGCCTCGCCTTCCTCGGGCCGCCTGGTGAGGCTCCTCGCGCCTCCACCCCTTGGGCAGGGAATAACGAAGGGAGTTTCAAGTTCATACCAAATACAAAACAAAAGCCAAGATCAGGGGTGTCCAAACTTGGTCTCTTTAAGACTTGTGGACTTCAATTCCCAGAGTTCCTCAGCCAGCTTTGACCACAAGTCTTAAGGGACCAAGTTTGGACACCCCTGGCCAAGATGAATGAATATGAAACATATTCATAAACTGTGCATAGGGACTACCCAGACGGCTGAAAAAAGTGATTTCTGACAGGTTCTCACACTTTTGACTGGTCCTCACACCTACAACTATCTTTACATTTTGCACCCTATCTTGTAACCGTGGTGAAGAGAAGCAGTTGTGAAATGAGTGATATGGTTGTTAAAAATGCTGCAATGGGCATAAATGTGAGGATGGTCATAAGTGTGAGGACTGGTCAAAAATTACTTTTTTTAGCCCTCTGAGTAGTTTCTATGCCCATAGCCACATCCACTCAGTCACATGAGCAGTTAGCCACGCCCACCAGTCACATGACCACCAAGCCACACTCCAAAATAAGCCACGCCCAAAGAACTGGTACAAAAAAATTCAGCCCCCGCGGCCCGGGCCTTTGCTTATTTTTCTGTATTTGGCCCTCACTCAAAAAACTTTGGACACCCCTGCTCTAGAATATCTGATCTTATTGCTTATCAGTTTCTCCACAGCAAAGTATTCCTTTCATTTTGCTAGTTAGAGGACTTCCTCGAAGGCGAAGAAGCTCTAGTAATTCTCTTGAAAGTATAAAAATATAATTGAGCAGTGGAATTAGTATATGGATTGAAAAATAATGTCAGCTGAAAATTAATGTCTGTGTGTTTAAGAGAGAGCAGGAGACATAGGTATCATTTACTTGAGGCCTGCAGATCAATAAAGAACACATTCTCCCTCTTACACTCTCCCAGGAAAAAAGGTGATCAATTTTTAATCAAAGTAGACTAGATTTCACTAAGGATTTAACTTCCTGCAGCAAGAAATGTCACCTTGACACAGGAAAAAACGAATGGGGTCTTAGTCTTCTAGGTCCTCATTGGATCTATTTGTTTCCTTCTATTTCTCTAGCCACTGGTAGGTATTAGATTGGGGACAGATAGAAGAGGCAGGACGCTGATTCTCAACTAACAGCTCTTTCTTCAGTAGATCAGTACAACCCAGCAACTTGCCTGTCTGACACCTCACCCTTTTATAGGGAGCTGTCAGATGGCTCAACCAATGAAATTCAACTATTTTTCCCGCTGTAATGGCGGACTTGAGTGAAGCCTTTGTACCTCGGCTTCACTCCCTTATTAGTATTTAACAGCAGGAAACTAGGTGGTACCCAGAGAAAGAAGCCAGCTACTTCTCTTGACAAGGCAGTTGGTGACAGTGGCTTTGTTAAGAGGAGAAGCATCAAGTTCAGTTTACTGGAATAAACAGAGGGGCCAATTCCTCCACCATGTTCTATCTGCTCATCTAGCTAAAACAGCATCAATAGCAACTGAACGGCCTGCCTGCAATCCATCGCATCAGTGAGCAACTCAATCTGCCTGCCTTTTCCATTGAATTAGCTAAGTAAGGGGAGGAGAGCTTTAAAATAGTTAACTGGTTTTTTTTTAGGAGTTTTATTTTTTTTTAGACATAGCAATTTAAAGTTAAGGAAGTTTTAAAGTTAAAGAAGTTTTAAATTTAGCTGCTTTTATCTAAAAATATAAATAAAATAAAATAATAAAATAAAATATTTGTGCAGCTTTTTCCAGTGTTGGAGCATTCACAACTTCTGCAGGCAAGTCGTTCCACTTATTAATTGTTCTAACTGTCAGGAAATTTCTCCTTAGTTCTAAGTTGCTTCTTTCCTTGATCAGTTTCCACCCATTGCTTCTTGTTCTACCCTCAGATGCTTTGGAGAACAGCCCAACTCCCACTTCTCTGTGGCAGCCCCTGAGATATTGGAACACTGCTATCATGTCTCCCCTAGTTCTTCTTTTCATTAAACTAGACATACCCAGTTCCTGCAATCGTTCTTCATATGTTTTAGCCTCCAGTCCCCTAATCGTCTTTGTTGCTCTTCTCTGCACTCTTTCTAGAGTCTCAGCATCTTTTTTACATCGTGGCGACCAAAACTGAATGCAGTATTCCAAGTGTGGCCTTACCAAGGCATTATAAAGTGGCACTAATACTTCACGTGATCTTGATTCTATCCCTCTGTTTATGCAGCCCAGAACTTCATGGGGCTTTGCTGTTCTTTTAAGCCTTGTGGGGGGGGGGCAATCATCTCTTGGCCTTACTCCCGAGTCGTCCTTTTTGCTTTAGCTGCTCTTACGTTCTGGCAGCTCTTTGCGTGCGTGCACTAGGAACAGGCTCCTCCTGTTTCTTTGCTTCTCTGCTGTCCGCCTCTGGAGGCTCCGGAGTCTGCGCTTCGCTCCCAGATGGCCGTGGCCCCATCTCTGCCTCCAACACAGAACCCTCACCCGGGCCTTCTCCTGACTCCAGGACTGGCCCATTGTCCTCCCCAGTCTCCTCATTGTCCAACTTCACTGCCAGCTCCACCGGCTGCTGGTGGACCATAACACTCGCCAAACAGAATTGTAGGAATTGAAGTCCAAATATTTTCAAGTTGTCAAGGTTGAAAAATATCAATTTAGGGCCGTTAGGAGCAAAGTGTAGTAACAATAAAGAAAGCATATTGGCATTCATTTTGATGTTATTACATCTTTACTCACAACTGGGGAAAATGTGTGTGGAAATTGTTTTCATATCTTCAAATGATTTGTCTGGAGAAAGAGCTACACTGGCTATTTGCTGTAGTGCCTAAGGCAGTAAAGTCTTGGACTCTCCTTGCTAGTTTTGTCCACACTGAGTTCTCTGTATTCCAGTCTTATTAGTACGTAAGAGATCTTAAGGACTCACCCTGGGGCTTTCTGCATGAAAAGCAAGTGTGGCACCATTAAATTGCAGCCAACTCATGACTGAAAATTGTAGGCTAGGAAGCCTTCTTGCTACTGTTTAATTATTTCTTTGCCAAAATTAAATACTTGTAGTTTGAAATACCATTACCATTTGATTATAAAGAAAAAGAGGGGGAAACTTACTGATGGCTGTGCTAAAGGAACTGCATCTTTGTATCCTTCTCTCCTTGAATGACTTTTCATTTTATCTGATTTATGTAGGAACTTCATAACCAAGAGATCAAGCTTTGGTGCTTTTTTTCTCCAATCCTTTTTCCTTTTGTTTTGTAACCTTATATCGCAAGGTTCTAAGGCATGGTTGTATTATTCATTCATCTAGGTCATATTGCAAAACTTTTTTAGTCAAAAGCAGGACAAAAATCTTCAAATAAATAATGAGTGAATGAAACCTGGGCTTCTTTGGGAGAAGCAGCTTTATAACTGAAATAGATTGGCAAACTGGGACATTTCTATGCCAGCAATCAAAAAGAGGACAGAAGAAAATGATGATGAAAAAGTCCAAACTGCTGAATAGAAAAAGCATTTTCAGATTTCTGGTACATTACATTTCTTCAGGTTAAATTACTTGGAAACTCCGAAGCACTTTTTTAGAGCTGCTAAAGTCTTGAATGGAATGTCTATCACCTGTATAGCTGCTGAATATTGGACTGTAAACAATGTATGCAAAAGTTACACATATATTGTAAGATGAGATGCAATCCCTGGAAATCAAGTTTGTGATCCCTTCCTCAAGGATTTGCCTGTGCATGGATTCCCAAAGTTAAGATCCTGAATCAAAGATTTAAATAAATCAAGCCAATAACAAGCTTAGAAGAAAAGATCCGGACAAAGATTTACAAACCTTGATTAATCCTAGAATAAATTGGTGGAAATCTCTCCTGAAATCCAAATCCAGGCCTACTTTCTCTTTGTTGAACTATTGTGGTTCTAAAGTATCTTTAAACAAATATTGTAATTTATATTCTGGCTAAAAAGGATAGGCAATAAAGCCTAAAGCTTTAAAAAGTATAGTGAAATGTTACTGCAATGTACTAATCGAAAAAAGCCAGTTAGGATAATTTCATTTAATACTGGCATTGCCAATATTATGGGGTCGATAAATAAAGTAAAACCATAAACTTTCCCTTGTAAAATAATTGAACGAACTTAGTAGCCTCAGTCCAGTGAGAACTAAAGAATATGAGATGAATGAATATGGCAATTACAGAAACCCAACAGTACACAGAAGCACTAGTCAAGGTTTGGAAAGGCAAGAGAAGGGATTTTGCAGTGAAGAAACCATGCAGTTGATATTAAGAGGCTAATATTTTTTTACTTCTACCAGTTCTTCAGGAACTAGTCCAGGCAGCCATCAGCTTAATTTACAAATTTCAGTTAAAAAAAAAAGTTTGAAATAAGGCATTTGTAGCTGGAGAAAGACCCTTCTGAGTGGAAATTGCCTATTTATAAGATATTTTACTAGAAAGACTCACTAAATGCTTATTTTGTTATTTTTATATCTAGCAAAAAGCAATTCATTGTCCTGAGTGACAAATGGTTTAAATGTTGAAGTTTTATCCTGCCATTTGCATATTTTTGTTACATTATTATTGTGTTTTCCCCAAAATAAGACCCTGTCTTATATTTTTTTGAACCTCAAAATAAGTGCTTGGCCTTATTTTCGAGGAGGTCTTATTATTTTGGGGCACATGGAACAAGATGGGGCTCCTCTTGCCATCTTACCTGATTTCCAGGTCTGTCTCCCAAATCCTAACCAGAGGAAATGGCGGGGACCAGTTGCACATGCGTTTAAATATTTTCCGGGAGGGCTTATTTTCGGGGTTTGGTTTTTTTTTTGTTATTTTAGCACATGCGCTCAAAAACCCGATTGGGCTTATTATCTGGGGAGGTTTTATTTTCATGGAAACAGTATACCATTGGGTTTATTGTCTATTTTAGATAAATCTGTCCTGAAAAGACACTCACACTGAAAATTGGTATATAATATTACAAACTCCCTTTACCGGTATTTCTTTCTGTCTCTGTTTATTATATATCAATACCACCATAATCAAGATCAATTTAGAGTTTCAGGGCTTTTTTCAATTAAGGTAATATAGATTTGTAGATAATTTGCCTAAAAAAAGCCACAGTTAATTTGCTTCTGAGTAAACATATCCATTAAATAGTAAATGAAGAATCCTGAGATCTATAGCTTACCATATTCTACATGGAAGAGCATTACATTAGTTTCCCAACACATAGTAGTACTAAATTATTAACAACTTATAACACAAGCTGGATAGATGAGAGTGCAATAATATGAGCAAAAACTTTATTTTCCTTGTAAATGATTTTATTGATTATGTGCCACCAAGTCTCTGTCAACTCTAAGCAAACACATAGATTTTCTTGATGACAACCTGTCACTAACCTAACCTTTCAGATTTTCAGGTTTTTCAATGGCACACCCAGTACCACTGATATACTAAATATATCATTGTTGCTGGTCATCATTTTCTCTTTCTTTCCTTAATTATCTTTCTTTCCCTTCTTACCTAGCACTGGAGCTTACCTAGCTCCAAGGAGCTAGGTCTTTGGTTAATGTGTTTAAAGTAGAATAATTTGAGCCTAATTATTTGTGCTTTGAGTGAGAACTCGGAGTTGATTTGTTCAATGTCCCAATTGTTTGGGGTGGGTGGGTTGGTTGTCCACATTATTGTCAACAGTTTTGTCCAACACAAAGTTCAACATGTCAAAACTCTTCCGAATATCCTGCTTTTTTTATAGCCCAACTTCTGTAAAGAGTATCACAGGGAATAGCATGGTTTATATTCCTCTGATCCATGTAGATGTAACTATATCACAGCATTTGTACATATTTTCCAGTTGTGAATGATACTAATATTCATATGGATCCAGTGGTGGGTTGCCTCCGGTTCGGACCGGTTTGCAAGAACTGGTAGTAAACTGGCGGGAGGCTCCGCCCACTGACCTAGATGTCATCAGGAAGCTTTTGCGCTCACTTGCGCACAATGGCCCCATTGCAAACCGGTAGTAAAGGTAAGTAGAACCCATCCCTGTAGGGATCCATGTGATATGTAAGACAGTTATGGCATATAGTCAGGTATGTTAACAAACTTTTGAAAAATGTATGTGGGATTCACATTTATATTCCAGTTTGGAATTTTACATGGACGTTTCATGGGAAGTAATGTAGATAGGTAGGCATAGAATTACACTTCTTAAGATGAAGAACCCAAAATCTTTGTTTACATGGATAATGATGGTGTTACTGTGCATTATGTTCTACTAGACTGACAGCAGTCGTTAAATATAAGTGCCTAAAATAAGCCACAATAGAACTTTGGTATGGTAGTATTTCTGAATTCAATCAGCAGTAGGTCCAAAATTGTATTGCACTGTATCTAAACTGTCATATGTGAAAACTCCATTTACAATATTTGCTTATATAATGCTAACTGCACCGACTTAACCCCCTACCACAGTGGTGTTAAACTGGATTTCTTTGAGGGCCGGATCAGCATTGTAGTTCTCCTCCGCGGGCTGGCTGAAGGGAGGGAACGGGACAGACACCTCCTACAACACACTGCCGGCCAAAATGGGGCACCCCCTGCGCCCTGTTTTGGCTGCCAGAGGCACCGTGGGCTGATCCTTTGCTATTTCCAGGCCGGTCCCATGGGCCAGATTTAAGCACCCCATGGGCCAGATCCGGTGAGTTTGATACCCCTGCCCTACCACATTAAGGCAAGTGATTGGTAAGTATTACTCTAGTGATATTTTGGAGCTTGGCAGCATCTGTTGAGAGGGGAAGGAAAAGGGGCTGGCGGAATCCACCAGTCCCTATTCCTAACAACTCGGTACATAACAAAGGACAACATTGTCACCACAGCAGCATGTCTGTGGTAGGATAAGGATTATCAGCAGGATAGCAAATTTTATATTGGTACAATTCTCAGCTGGTTCAGTCTAGTGGAGAGTATTTTAATTCAGCTATGAGGAAGAGACTTCATACTGTTGTCATGATGTTTACTTACCAACCGACTATATCATCCCATCAATCGGACTCAACTGAAAGTAACAAACTCCCTTTCCCACACACAGAGTATTGAATCACTGTTTCACAGCCTTCTTATAAGCCGAATAAGGGGGAACAAAATCCACCAAAGAAGTTAATGCGTGCACTTTCGCAATGATAAAATGACTGTTATAAATATGCCCTTTTGAGAGAGAAACCACAAAGTATGGTGTGGTGATGATAACTCATGAGCAGTCAATCATTGGTTGAGTTTCTCTGGATTTTTTTTTTAGACGTTTCCAAGCAAAGCTGAGAGTGCAACGTCCAAGAGCATAATTACAAGAAAATTCCAGTTTATCCTCCTCACCCAGTTTTAATTAGGTGGATAGATTAAAATATCCAACCGAGACAATCATTCATAAAGGTATATCTGAGATAATTACATGAAGCTGACCACAGCAAGCATGCAGACCTATTTAACATTGGGAGGGGGACAGGGGGACTAATGTTTAGGTTGATTCTGAATATATAGAGCACGGGTCCCCAACCTCCGGATCACAAACTGGTACCGGTCCACGCCCTGTTTAGCAACTGAGCTGCAGAGCTGAAGGTGAGTGGTAGGCGAGCAAGTGAAAATGAAACGACCACTACCCCAGTCCATGGAAAAATAATCTTCCAGTCCCTGGTGCCAAAAAGATTGGGCACTACTGGTATAGAGTCCTTGTTAGTTTCAGCCTTCTGTTGAAAAGAAGTTCTTCTCTCCTTCATCTAATGAAGAACTACTGTGAGAGTGAAATGAAATCAGCTTTGCAATTACATATGCCCTAGAAAGGCTGATCTTAGCTCCCTTGTTAATCACCAGTAGTTTATGTTATTCTTTGTTATCGTAACCACATTTTTAGGCTCACACGTAATGCAAAGTATGGAATAAATCTTGAACATCCTACCTAGAGGGATGAGGTTCAGTCTATAAAACTTGTTTATCTGTTTGTCGTTGCAACCAAGAAAGACCAGTATGTGCATTATGATTAAAGAAACAGTTGTAGTATTGCTAAAGTGAAAATGAGTGAGAGTCTATACTTTCAGCTTCTGTCATTATAAGACTGAGTTGCTTTAAGTGCTGTTCAGAGGTGAGCAAAATGAAAAAAAAAACCTGCACACGGAAATACTGGAATGTGATAGTTCTCTGGAGGGCTATTCACTCTCTAGTATAAATTAAAGGGTCGTTTATGTTGCACCTGCTTGTGTCTGATTGTGGGAACATCCTGGGCAGCTGGAAATATAAAAGCAATAGAAATATTCTGACTCTACCTCCCTATTCCCCTCACAGCAGTTCCTGCTGTCCTTAGGCACACCACCAATTTGTAGAAACTTTCATAATGACCTTTCAGAGAAAGTCAGGAGAGGCAGTTAAACCAGTTGTTCTTTTACTTTGGTGTTTTCCAAACTGTGTTATGAAGGACCCAGGAGTTTCTCTGTCGAAGCACAAATGTGACAGATGCCTTTATCAAAAGAATAGTCTACATCAGGGGTGTCAAACTCATGGTTAAGCTGGATGCATCACACGCTAGCCACAGCCACTCCCAGTTTAGTGAAGGGAGGAAAAGTTGTGATACATCACGTGACAATGCGAATTTGACACCCCTGATCTACAAATTTTTGTATGTCTTTCCCAAAGATGCAGGGATGACTTTCTAATTCATATATGGAGGTCTAAGATGGTCTGTACGATCTCTCTGTGCATCGGGAATAAACCTTGAAATATTCTGACACAAAAGGATTTTCATACTGATAAATTGGGGCAAAAGAATCCCTGGAAAAAGAAAATTTTATTACAGAAAAAACTGAGGAAAGAAGCAGAAATTAAATGATAATTTAACTTCAATATTCCTTGAAATCTCGAAGATTTCATAGTATATTCCTTCTTATTAACTACCAGTTTCCCTTTATGGATTTTGGGAAACTATAGATCTAATTTAGGATCTGACTGAAACTACTAGAAATAACATCTATAAAGGTAGTCTTCAACTTACGACCACAGTTGAGCACAAAATGTATGTTCTCAAGTGAGTTTTGCCCCATTTTACGACATTTCTTGCCACAGTTGTTAAGTGAATCACTTTAGTTGATAAGTTAGTTACCTGGTTGTTAAGTGAATCTGGCTTCCCCATTGACTTTGCTTGTCAGAAGGTCACAAAAAAGAATCACATGACCCCGGGACACTGCAACCATCATAAGTATGAACCAGTTGTCAAGCATATGAATTTTGGTCACATGGTCATGGGGATGCTGCAAAGGTTGTAATTATGAAAAATGGTCATAAATCACTTTTTCCAGTGCAGTTGTAACTTTGAATGGTCACTAAATGACCTGTTGTAGGTTGAGGACTACCTGTATAGAATCTAATTTGGCAGACCATATATCCACACAAAGTAGTGAGACATCAGTGCAGGCCTGGGCATGTGTGGCTATTATGAGAAACATTACAGTGGGCTATAAAGTTGGATTAGCCTTCAGTGTTAAGATTTATCTGCTATACATTACAATATGGATAGGTAAAATAACATGATTCACCCTGACATTTACATAGTCAAACTATTGGCTTTTTAGATCCTTGGACCTTCATCAAATCTCTTCATTTTATTTTGAATGAAAACGCCAAATACTCTATAATTGAGCTAAGACTGATTCTAAGCCTCTTGATTCCTTTGAATCCAGAAAAAGAATGATTCGCCTCTGGCACCATTTTCCTCAGTCAGTCAGTATTTTCCCCACTGTTATTCCTCAGGTCTTCTCCCAAACTCCCTTAGAATCTCTTCTTCTGCTCCTTATCTTGCTGGGAGTGCATAAAAGTCGTACAGGCCATCTGAAATCCAGCTGGAGTTTCTGACCCTGGCCAGGTGCGAGGACTGATTTTGGTAATTATGGAAAGACAAGGTAGCAGAACAAGAAATGGATGTGCTGTTTCTAGGCAACAGCCCTAGGAGAGGGACATGGTATGGAAGTAGAGCACATGCTTTGCATGCAAAATAATCAGTCCCTGAAATCTTCAGTTAAATGGAGCAGATAACAGATAGAAAAGATCTTTACCTATTTGCTGTAAAGGTATGTGGATCAGGCATTTCAAATTATTAAATTATATATCTTCATGGATATGTCCATATGGTCACCAAAAGTCAGGATTAGGGGGGAAAAAGTTGCTATTCTATTCCTTGCATACCTCAAAGGCTAAGTAATGAATTTATGAAAACCTCTTTCCCACCCCTAATACATTATCATGGATATTAGTAACATGGAACAATACTCCAGCAAATCCTCATCACCAAGTGGAAAAGAAGAATGCCATCCTTCAACAAATCTGTTTTTTAAGCTTAGCTATTTTGGTGCTGGTCAGAAGGAAGGGTCAGAGTCCTTTACAGCGGAGTTAAAATGCTACCCACGATTCTTTGAAATGGCAGAAAATTGTGCCAATAAAAACTGTGCAGTTCACATTGCCATACCTCTACTCTGCCACTGTAACAAGCCAAGTGAATCATGCTGACCTTATTGCTGTGGTTCCAGTTAAGGCCAATTTGATGATCAAGCTTTATTTCCCTCCCATCATGCTTCACCTATGGGCAGAAAAACAATTACTAATCAGTCTTCCAACATGGGATGGGACAATTTTAGGCTATTGTGAGTTTAATCCCTTGTCAAGTTGCCTATTGTTTAAAGTCACTTGCAGCTGGCAAATCCACGTAGTGGGAAAATTCAGAAAAGCATTATTAATACTCATTGCGGTAAAAAAAACCCACGATTTTTAAAACTGTAAAAGTTTCCAGCAGCTTTATAGAAAATTAAGGGAGAGTCCCTTTTAAATCTCATTTTCTTCTAACCTTCATTTAGGCCCTGCTGCCTGTTCTGTCACCAGCCAAGGTTCCCTACCTGCTTCTTGCAGTCTCTTACACCAGAGGAACAGATAGTAGGCACTAGGTACTTGGGACAAGGAGAGAGGAAGGAGTACAACTTCCCTCTATAACTGTGATGGCGAACCTATAACACATGTGCCCAAAGTGGCACACAAAGCCATGTCGCTCAGCATACCCGGCCTTGTCTGTTTGCCTTCCAGGTTTCTGCCGCACATGTGCACATGATGATTAGCTGTCTTTCGCGCACGCAGCAGTGCCAAAAATTGGCCTGTAATTGTGCACTGGCCAGCTGATCGCTGGGTGTGGGCTAGAACCCAGAAGTTTGCCTTTTCTGGAGTGCGGCCCCAATGAGCGCGCACGCAGGCACACGACGGTTCTGCGTGAACTTTTTGGCACTCGGTGCCGAAAAGGTTTGCCATCACTGCTCTATAACTTGTTAGTTGGACTTTTTCAGAACACAGATATAGTGCTCTTTTGGAGAAGCAGTAAACCTATGTCCAAAATTAGCTTGGTTGACATGTAGGAAGCACTGATGAGATGAGCAGTGAATTGGGCGAGAGCGGTCAAAGACAAGCTAATTCCATCAATGACTGGTCATGCAATGGGAGTGTGAAAGAATGTAGACCTGATAATGGGACATGAATGAATGAATGAATGACATGTTAAAGGGGACTTTCAGAAAAGTTTATATGGTCCTGAGAAAGACGAGAGAAAAAACCCTCCTTCAAAATAACCTTACTTTGATCTTGTATATGATGGGACAAAAAGAAACTCTGAAAGGCTTTTAGGATTCTGTTATTATGCTCTATAATAAAAAAGAGCATTTCTGGAATCTCTCACATGCCTGTTCTTGACATAGTCTAAGGGTCTCCAACCTTGGCAACTTTAAGCCTGGAGGACTTCAACTCCCAGAATTCTGGGAGTTGGAGTCTGCCAGGCTTAAAGTTGCCAAGGTTGGAAACCCCTGACGTAGTCTATTGTGGTTGGGTGACTGGAAGGACAGGGGCTGGGAATTTTTTATTGGCCAAGTGTGATTGGACACACAAGGAATTTGTCTTGGTGCATATGCTCTCAGTGTACATAAAACAAAAGATACGTTCATCAAGAATCTATAGGTACAACACTTAATGATAGTCATAGGGTTCAAATAAGCAGATGGCAAAGAGAGATGGCAAAATGGTAAAAATCTGCAGAACTGATCATGCATTTATATAAAATGCTTAGTGACAGCTATTGAGATGGTCATTCCACTCATTAAACAGTGCACAAGTACTTGGATTGAGGGAAGGATCCACATGTTCCATCTTTGTGGATTGAAGGCACATGGTATCTCCAGCTGCATGTTTTATGCTGCTAGAATCTGCTAACCACAGAACGGCTGTCTTTCTCTCTGACTCACTGCAATGCCCTCCCCTTAGCAGTGTGAGAAGGAAAGTACAGAATATCCCCTTTCCTGAAAGGCATAGAGTTTCACTCTGTCTGTGCCTCTGCCATAATGGGCAAATCAAAACTGCCAGGCCCATCCGCCTCTTCTCATTTTACAGAGACATCCCAGTACCTTTATTCTCCTACTATATACTAGCCTACAAGGCCAGTGTTTCTCAACCTTGGCCACTTGAAGATAAGTGGACTTCAACTCCCAGAATTCCTCAGCCAGCATAGCTAGTAATTAGTAATGGTTTTTCTGCCAATAGGTGCATTCTGGGAGTTGAAATCCCAGAATGCACCTATTGCATCAATCTTCAAGTGGCCAAAGTTGCACTAGCAATGCCCTCTTTGATTCCAGCCTCTAATAGCATACTGTATATTGTTGCTAGTAGCATCCAAATTCTACTGCGTATTGATGGCCGTCCAGGCTCAATCAAGATGAATACAAATTATATCTATTATTAGTCTCCAGTTACCCAGTTTTACAGTTTTTCTTGCAACAGATTATTTTTTATGCTTTTTAGATAGCACCATATAGATTTTCATTCCACTTACTTTGTCTTCCATCTTTTTAAATAATCCACATTACAGTATTTATATGTCTATTTCTTTCATAATTGTTAATCTCATTGTTCCCACATTTTACCTTTGTCAAAGACTGAAATTAAAATATTTTAATAATTGATATTGAGACATCTTAGAAATATAAGGGAGAGTACACGGAAGTTTCATTTTGCAACAGCTTGTGTATTCAATAAATAGATACTGAAACAAGCACATAAGCAGATTCTGCTACCGTGTTTCCCCAAAATTAAGACCCTGTCTTATATTATTTTGAACCCTGAAATAAGCACTTGGTCTTATTGCCATGCACTCAAAAGCCTGATTGGGCTTATTATCAGGGGATGTCTTATTTTAGGGAAAACAGGGTATATCCTAAGTACAAAAAAATCTAAGATTTTGAAACATAAAAGCATCTTATTAATAATCAGAAGTTAACTGCTGTTCAAAACAATGTCACTTTTGCACAAAAACACTTTACTTTCAAAATGGAGTTATCTGATCTAGTCTATAAAGCAAGCAAAATAATACTTTTGCAAAAAGCAATAAACACAATATGAAAACAAATAAGAAAGCAAATAGCAATATATCCTGCAGACTTCATAAATATCTCCGTATTTAAAACAGGCTGCCACATTGTTTTATTTTAATTACCAAACGTAAGCCAGTCTCAAATTAATTACACATCGACTAGTATCTAAGCAGGAAAATCAGTGTGCAGTTAAGAATTTTTAAAATAAAACTTTTCATGCACAATCCACATTTTTCCTGCTATACATACTTGATATGCACATGTATGATCTATTAATATCCCAAAAGCTAAATCACTTTCATAAGGTTGTTTTTGCCTCTCTGTCTCCGTGTGTGTGTGTGCGTGCTTGTATATTCTAATATATCCATTTTTATCCACTTTTCTGGGTATATTTTCTTTCCTAAATGAAACCTTTTGCAACATCTAGGGAAGTATTGCATTACAAAATAAGCAGTATTTTTTGCTTATATGTTCAGAAGTTAAAAAAAAAACACGGTTATATGAACATCTGAAAAGCCCAGGAGTGACAGCAAAAAATTCATCTACTACTGAATAATTGCATTTATCTCTCATGCTCAAGGTTTTACAGCCCAACATTTCATAGAATTAGAAATGCCAGACATACAACCTGGATGAAGAAGAGGCAGTTTGATCATATACAGTGTTTAAAAGAAAAGACAAGGAGTTTTTGCTTTGTTATGTTATTGATTGCACAACTTTTAACTATATAGACCAGGGGTCACCAACCTTTTGGACCTCAAGGACCACTAAATTCATAATTGTAAATCCTGTGGACCACTAATATGAATTTTTAAAAAGATAAACAGTATTTAGTGCAATATAAAAAATGCAAATAATTTTTCTGTGGTCCACCAAAATTTTCTCACGGACCACCAGTGGTCCATGGACCACCAGTTGGTGACTGCCGATGTAGACATTTGCCTAGAAGAATTTGTATGATGGCCAAGAATCAAATTGAATATGGAACATAATGACTCAACATTAAGAAAGGAGTTCACCACGGGTTCATATCGTTACATTATTTATTTCACTTATCAGAATATATCCTGAGAAATTTTGGAGCAGAAGAAATAGTAACTGGAATTAAAATTACTGAGAAAAACATCAAGAATCTCACATCAGCTCCATTTTGATGGCTGGAAGTGAGGGTGTTTTAAGGAAGTGTTGCTCAACCTTGGTCGCTTGAAGATGTATGGACTTCAACTCTCAGAATTGAAAGCTGGCTGGGGAATTCTGGGAGTTGAAGTCCACAGATCTTCAAACAGCTACTGTTGATAAACACAGATTTAATAATCTTTTATTGAAGGTAAAAGAAGGAAGTACAAAAGCCAATCTGCTGCTCAATATTTTTTAAAAAGGAAATTTATGTCAAAAGGTAAGGGCAGCCTAACAGAACTAGGCAGAGAAGAATTTGCAGTAATTACAGAGATGATCTTTTGAGGCTCAAAAAAAATCACAAGAATGGTTACTGGAGTGATGAAAGAAAATGATGACTATTAATTGCGAGAAAGGCTGTGACAAATCTAGGCAAAATATTAAAGTGCAGAGACATTACATTGACAGCAAAGATACATATTGCCAAGGGCATGGCAAAGTATGCATGTGAAAGCTGAACCACCAGAACGGCTAAAGAAAGTGAAACTGATGCCTTTGAATTGTAGTACTACAGAAAATTTTATCGGAAGGAGAACAAACAATTCAGAAGTAGATGAACTGCTACCAGACTGTTCAGTGGAAGCACTAATAATGAAGCTAAAGGTTAAACACCCAATATAAAGAGAAGAATTACTGGAGATAATACTAATACCTTATCAAACCTGTACACCTGACACTTGGAAAAAAATGAGGACAATTGAAAAAGAGATTGGCACTATCACCAGCTAGATAGCAAAAAGATGACTAGATAACTGTCACTGATGATAGGAGCAGGAGCTGACAAGCTTATAAGGAAGCAATTAATGACAGACAATCCTGGTGAAATAACGTCTAGTCAGCTACAAAGAGCTGGAAGCAACTAAATGACTAAACAATAAATTAATATGAAACCCAAATATATTTTCTCCATGCCATAATCTAGATTCCAAGTTGGTCAATAAGCGTTTTACTTTAACAACAACGACAACAACAACCAGAAAACAACCAAATTTAAGTTAACCGAATGAAGATATAGATAGGTATACCCCCCACCCTTTCTCTGTTTGAGTCGATGGGCTGAATATCCATATTGCTATAGTTTCTTGAGATGGGTATTCATGCTTCAGACTTCTAACCAGAGTGAAATCATGAATTTGAGAATATGTTTATCAAGAGAACTAACCATAAATCTAGAAGTCAGCTAGCAGCTGCTGGGTAGTTCTTGCTGGAAATTTATTTATTTTTATTTAACATAACATAACATCAGAGTTGGAAGGGACCTTGGAGGCCTTCTAGTCCAACCCCCTGCCCAGGCAGGAAACCCTACACCATCTCAGTCAGATGGTTATCCAACATTTTCTTAAAAATTTCCAGTGTTGGAGCATTCACAACTTCTGCAGGCAAGTCGTTCCACTGATTAATTGTTCTAACTGTCAGGAAATTTCTCCTTAGTTCTAAGTTGCTTCTTTCCTTGATCAGTTTCCACCCATTGCTTCTTGTTCTACCCTCAGGTGCTCTGGAGAACAGCCCAACTCCCACTTCTCTGTGGCAGCCCCTGAGATATTGGAACACTGCTATCATGTCTCCCCTAGTCCTTCTTTTTGTTAAACTAGACATACCCAGTTCCTGCAACCGTTCTTCATATGTTTTATCCTCCAGTCCCCTAATCATCTTTGTTGCTCTTCTCTGCACTCTTTCTAGAGTCTCAACATCTTTTTTACATCGTGGCGACCAAAACTGGATGCAATATTCCAAGTGTGGCCTTACCAAGGCATTATAAAGTGGTACTAGCACTTCACGTGATCTTATTTATTTATTTATTTTGTCACAACATCATATAAAAAGATTTTATAGTATATAAACATATATATGAGTAAATATTGGGAGGTATAAGCATCTATATATATATAGGAAGAAGAAAAGAAAAACAATAGGACAGGAACGGTAGGCACATTTGTGCGCTTATGCATGCCCCTTATGGTCCTCTTAGGAATGGGGTGAGGTCAATAGTAGAAAGTTTTTGGTTAAAGCTTTTAGGATTATGGGAAGAGACCACAGAGTCAGGTAAAGTATTCCAAGCACTGATGATTCTGTTACAGAAGTCATATTTTCTGCAATCTAGATTAAAGCGGTTAACATTAAGTTTAAATCTATTGGTTGCTCTTGTATTATTGCAATTAAAGCTGAAGTAGTCTTTAACAGGAAGGACATTACAATAGATGATTCTATGAGTTAAACTTAGGTCTTGTCGAAGGCGACGGAGTTCCAAGTTTTCTAAGCCTAGGATTTCAAGTCTGGTGGGATAAGGTATTTTGTTGTTTTCAGAGGAATGGAGAACTCTTCTTGTAAAATATTTCTGGACACGTTCAATTGTATTGATGTCAGAGATGTGGTGAGGGTTCCAAACAGGCGAGCTGTATTCTAGAATTGGTCTAGCAAATGTTTTATATGCTCTGGTTAGTAGTGTAGTGTTTTTGGAAAAGAAGCTACACAAGATTAGGTTTACAACTCTTAGAGCCTTTTTTGCTATGTAGTTGCAGTGGGCTTTGGCACTTAGATCATTTGACATGAAAACTCCAAGGTCTTTAACGGGATGGGGGTCATCTGTAAGGTAATGTCCATCAAGTATGTACTTAGTGTTTGGGTTCTTTTTTCCAATATGTAAGACTGAGCATTTGCTGGTTGAGATTTGGAGTTGCCAAGTTTTAGACCAAGTGGTTAGATGATCAAGGTCTTTTTGGATGATAGATGCATTGTCTGTGGTGTTAAATAGTTTGACATCGTCAGCAAAGAGAACACAATTACTTGTGATATGGTCACAAAGATCATTAATGTATAGTATGAAGAGTGTTGGTCCAAGGACGCTGCCTTGAGGAATGCCACTCTTGACAGGAACAGGATTTGATAGAGCATTGCCAATTTTGACCACTTGTTGTCTGTTAGACAGAAAAGCAGATATCCATTTGTGAAGGGATCCTGAAATGCCATAGGATTTTAGTTTTAGGAGAAGTTTATCATGTACTACTGAGTTCTTTGCAGAAGTCTATGTAGATTGCATCTATTGATTTGCCTTGATCAAGATTTGTAGTCCATATGTTTTTACAGTGAAGAAGTTGTAAGTTGCATGATAATTTTTTCCTGAAACCAAATTGTTTATTGGAGTGTAGGTTGTTAGTTTCTAAGTGTGAGGTAATGGATTGGTTGATGATTGATTCCATGACTTTGCAGGTGACGCAGCACAAAGAGATAGGTCTGTAATTTTCAACTAAGCTGGGGTCTCCTTTCTTGAAGATAGGGATGACTGTGGCTAGTGACCAAAGTTTGGGAAGGGAACTGGTAGTGAAAGCTTTGTCAAAGATTATGCTTAGGGGTTCTGCTATATTAGTGGAAAGTTTTTTTAAGAAGTATGCGCATAGTCCATCAGGTCCAATAGATAGCGATGGTTTCAAGTTATGAAGAGCTTTTTCAACGCTATCTTCTGTGAAATCTATATGGGTTAAGTCATCATATTCAATGCTGGTGCGTTTGTGGAATGTTGGATATGTGTTATTGCTGTTAACAAAAACTGAGCCAAAGAAAATGTTGAAGAGGTTAGCTTTAACTGTTTCGTCATTGTATTCTTTGTTGTTAGAATCTTTTAGTGCTGGGATGGATCTTGAGTTTTTAAGTTTATTGTTAACAAAATTATAAAAGGCACGAATAGTGGAAGGTTAAATATATTTGGAGATACAAGTAGTACCTCGGTACTACTTTTATTTCCAAATATAGTGAATGAAACCCTTTTAATTGTTAATTGGTTCCAGAAGGCGTGATGAGTACCAAACAAATTTTCCCCATAAGGAATAATATAGTGAGTCTCAAGGCAGCCAACACCGACAAATGTGTGTTGAATATCCAACAAACAATGAGTACCAGGGCAAAATTTTTGTATCAAAATGTGTTGAGTTCGCATTCAATGACTTTCAATGACTTTCAAAATAGTTGCATACCAAGGTACCACTGTAGATATGTGAACATAAAGACATAGCATTTTTGTATTATAATTCTGGAAACACTATACTAGGCTGATTTCAGTAGAACATTTTTCTATTTGGGAGTTTTGTTAAATTGACATTGGTCAGTCAACCAGTTCCAGAACTGATATTCCCCCCCACACACATCTTGCGCAATATACATTAGCAATCAGCAAAGATATGACAGTATGGAATTTGTTCACATTTTTATTGGTAAGTTAGTGTGTCAAATTAGGTTATTATTTCTCATTTCTTCATAGTCTCAACCCACAGCATGGGAATCTAATCATTTGTGGTTCAGAAGTAAATAGCAATAACTGTTACTTGAAGCCCCAAATGTATTTGAAACAATAATTGTTTCTGGAATAAGTTGACCAGGACATTATTTATTAAAGTGGCTAAGAGATTCATCATATTTATATCACCCTAATTGAGAATACAGCACAGTTGCATTGAAAAGTAGTGTTTCAATAAAAGCTTGATGAGATGGTTATGGATAGCAAGGAGGTAAGAGAAATTTAATACTTCTCTCAGAATACAGGTAGTCGTAAACCACACGTTTAGTGACTGTTTGAAATTACAATGGCCAAAAATAACTTACAATAGTTTCCTCCACTTACGACCATTGCAGCATCCCCATGGTTACATGATCAAAACTGAAATGCTTGGCAACTGGCATGTATTTATGACAGTTGCACTGTCCTGGGTCATGTGATCACCATTAGTAACCTTCCCAGCTGGCTTCTAGCAAGCAAAGTTGACTGGGGGAAGCCAGTTTCGCTTAATGACCAAATAATTCACTTAACAACTGCAGTGATTCATTTAACAACTGTGGCAAGAAAGGTTGTAAAATGGGGAAAACTCACTGAACAATTGTTTTTTTTGGCAATGGAAATTTTGGACCAGTTATGATTGTGATTTGAAGACTGCCTATATCTGTTTTAAGCCATCAAAGGGAACAGTTATTCTTTAATGTTGCAGAGGTGGTTTATAGAAGGTGGAGTTTTTTTTAAAAAAAATTAATAACTAGGAGTTTTTTGCTAATAAGAACTTTACTAATTATCTATTAAGGTATTGATCTCCTTTAGGTAATTTCCCAGGCAATGGGCTGACTCTGTATAAGGCAGCATTTAAGACTTGTTTCAGTTCCATACTTATGCTTCTACTCTAAAGGTTCTGTGCTTTATTCACTTCTATGGAATATACTTCCCAAAGAGAGTACAATTGTCTCCCATTCTGCTAGCATTCAGTAAAATTAAAATTGCATTTATTTGAATAAATACTGGTTTTAATTTTACTTCTAATTTTCTTAGCGCTGTTTCTATTATTATTATTTTGCAATTTTTACTATTAACTGCTGTAAGCCTCCCTGAATGTCATACAGACAGAAAAGAGAGAGACAATTTAAATAAATAAAGTATATAATAGGGAATTGTCACCCGTCATTTACCAGTCCCTGTTTTATTAAGAACCATTTTGCTTCCACCGACAAACAGTTACCCCCACTCAGTTTTCTCTCTGGAGTGATGCTGATGAAAAAGCTTATTTCTCTGCCTCAATGGCACTTAATCAATGTCAGCCGAGTGAATTCTTTTACTGATGGGGATCTGTAAGGTGGAATCATTTCAGTTCACTGTAACAAATTATAATTATTGGTCTTATTGCCTATAGAAAAGAATCACCTTCATTTGCTCTGATGCCAATGTTTTGTTTTGTTTTGATTTGAATAGAATCCAAGGTGGCAATTTACTGCCTGATCCTGTTCTTATGGGTACCTTTCAGCTATAGCAGAATCTGCAAGTTTCTAAGCAAACCTAGCTACACCTGCTCCTGTGATATTTGCCCATCTTGGCTATTGAAACTGGCTACAGCTGGGATTACAATACAAGTGTCAATTGTGCTTTGTGTTGTTTGGAATAGCAGCTTTTGACATCATCAAACATTATGTCCTTTCATATCATCTCACTGAATAGTGGTGTCTTCAATCATACTTGGAAGACAATATTAGGATAGGGCTAAGCAATTTAGGAGCTGTAGATGAAATGGCTTTCTGAGTGACTATACCAGGAGATGGATGAATGTAAGAAGTCTGGTTGGAAAAACAAATGTGTCACTGTTTAACAATATCTACCTAGGTAAGTTGACAGAGATAGTCGTAGATTTATTTTATTTATTTATTTTATATTAGATAACAGATATAGATATAAACAGGGTTATTAATACATGAAATGGTTACGAATAAAAGGGGGACATTAGGACAGGGATGGTAGGCAGGTTGGTGCGCTTATGCATGCCCCTTACAGACCTGTAAGGGAATGGGGTGAGGTCAACAGTAGATAGTCTAAGGTTAAAGGTTTGGGGAATGTAGGAATGTAGTAACATGCTGAGACCAATCTCTCAAGGGTAGCTTGGGGCTCATAATTATTAGGACTTCCATAGGCTTGTGGCAATTGATACCTGCTTTCACTCACCAAGAAGGGCACCTAGTAGACCTGATCAAGGATGATTTTCTGAGGTTAGGGAGTAAGTGATAGTTCTGTCTTTCTTCTGTAGGAGAATGGAGACTTGGAGGCTTCTGGATTTCATGGATTTCATGGAATTCTGAATATCTGAAATCTGAAAATTAACTTTTATAGGCAAGCCTTTCTTTTTAATTTGTCATTGTGGTTTAAGTTGGATGTATTGGATTCATACTGCTATGTAATGTGAAGGGGTTATTGCTACTCTAGCATGCTAAAGATATAAATTTACAGTATGCTGGCATTTATAATAATAAATAAATGAACAGTGATGAAATGCATCACTGCATCATGGTGACCCACACTGCAGAACAGTCTCAATGGTAGTATGACCAAGCACACTATTTCTAGTTCTGGATTAATCTTTCCTAATTTAGTGCCCTCTGCATGCTGTATATTGATGCCGTTCTACAACTTCCATCGCCCACGCACAGCTAATACCCATAGGAGAGAGAAACAAAATCCATAATGATTTTGATAAGAATGACATTTAACAGATATGGCTATTAGTTTGGTAATGGGTTGTGAAAAAGATGAGGGGATGATTACAAACTCAATATGAGTCAGCAGTATAGCATAGTTCAAAGGAAGACAAATGCAATCAACACAAATAGGATTTCCAAATCACAGGAAGTCACTGTTGCATTTTATTCTGCTTTGGTTACCCCACACTGAGCACTGCATCCCTTTTCTGGAATCTTATTAAGGAGTCAAAGAAACTGAAACAACTTCAGAGAAGGGTCTACCAGAAGATTGGAAACTAAGCCAGTTCTTGAGCAGGATAAAGATTTCTACAGCTTTAAAATTCCATCCTACTGCCTGAAAGAGCTTTTCTATAGTTCCCTCATATTTCCCACTTACCCTATGGAATTCTGCTGTACAGTACATGGAACAGCATTACATTAGCAGGGTTTAATGCATAACCCGCAATACTGACATGGTAATCATATACTACAGTAGTAACATTCCTTACGCAGAAGGTTTTTGTATCTGCTCCAATTCCCCGAATGAATCAAAAGACCTTCTCTATTGTTACCGGAGTGAAGAGTTTATAATCCCACTTCTTACCCGTTACGCAGGCTGATCTGAAATTGAAGTTATCTTTTTTACTGGAAAACTTCTCCACTGAATTTTTCCAGGAATGTAATGAAGTTTTGCTTGCTTGCAATTGCCAGTAGAAAATCTTGGTTTGACTCTTACATTGATTAAGGTTTGGACCTATATACTTATTTCTCTTCTCTATATCCATACCCATCACTTTTATTTGTATTTTTATTGTATTTTACTTTTTTTTGTACTGTTTTTAAATAGAGACTGTCGTAGTATCATTAATCTTCTGCAACCTGTTTTGTCTTCTAATAATTTTAGGGCTTCTGGCTGTACATTAATAATGAAAAGTTAAGAGAAACCCAACCTTGTTGACCCATGACTGTTGTGCAAGATTTGTCACTAACCATATTGTGTGGTGTCTTCCTTCCCCTGTCCTTACCACTTTCTATACAGGGGCAATATAGAGCATCCTGTTCATATTGCATTACAATCTGGGTTGGAAGCATTACTTCTTCGGACAGGAAGGCGGTGCAGAGACTGGTGAGGATGGCAGACTATTGGCAGTTCACTTCCTTCTATCCAGGACATACCATACTGAAGTATTGTCTGGGATGCTACATATCCTCTTCATGACCTGTTTTCCTTGTTACCTTCTGGGAGGCAGTTTTGTGGTATCTGAAGCAAAACATCCAAATTTAGTCAGTTTTGTTTCATAAAGTATCAACTTTGTGAACTCTCAAGCTTCCTCTTTCCGATATGTATGAGAGCAGGCAACAGAATTTCATTTTTAATGTGGGCCGATGTATTCACAGTAAAAACTGACAAAGGTTATCTACTGTATCTACCATATCTACCTCTCTTCTCTTCTCTTCTCTTCTCTTCTCTTCTCTTCTCTTCTCTTCTATTCTATCTGCCTGCCTACCTACCTACCTATCTATCTTAAGGTATTGGTAAGAACTATATATATATATATTTAACCTTGAATAGAATAGACTAATTGGAGACAATGGAAAAAAGTAGCTCTCTTCAAATATCTGAAAGAATGCTACATCAAAGGAAGCGAAACTTCTGTTCTCAATTGTTCAAGATTTCATTGTATAGATAGACTAATGGATTTAAGCTACAGGATGGCATATACCTAACAATAAGTTTCACAATGGAAGCAGTTACCCAAGGGAGTAGTGGATTTTTTTTTTTAAATGAATGTGCTCAAGCAAAGATGAAATAGCCATCTATCTGGAATGCTCTCATTTGTATTCCTGCACTATTCCCAACTCTATAAATTTATTATTCAATCTTTCAGCAATCGTTACCCTTGCTAAAGAAATCTGAGAGATCAGCATGCTCCTCTTTCTTACTCCATGGAACAGGATGAAGTTGCATGAAAAGTACATTTAAATAATTACAGCTATTTTGATACAAGATTGGGGTGGAGATGTTGCATGTGGAAAGAATATGGTACAGACTTTGTATCTCTGTTCAGTTTTGGCTGATTAATTACTCTTGCACAAACAACCTTAGAAGAGTTTATAAGATTAAAAAATTCCTAAACCTTTTGTGCTATTTACAAAGCTGCAGTTGACTCTTAAAATTACTACAAGAAAAATACTGAATGTTCAAGTGAGACACAACACTTTTTTTATTTCAGGTCATTTTTTTTTTGGTCAGTCTAATTTACTGCTAGTAATTCTGCAAAGTCCCAGATTTCTTGAGTTATGAATTTCAGATTTCTTGAAAATATGAATATGACACATATTCATGTGTGGTTCACACATATCCAGGAATTTGAGTGAGAAGATTAGGCAAGCTATATTGGTTAAAGTTTGATATGAATTATGAAATTGCTGTTGTTTTAATCTTTTATGCCATCTGGAATAACTGCTGAGAGGGAGGAAGCCACATAAATCATTTAAATAAATAAACATGAATAATGTGAAGAGAACACAAGAATTCAGATCGCTTCTTCAAGGTATTTATGAATTAATAGTATTTTTTTCCAAACTAGCACCTTCTAAGATGCATTGGACTACAATTGATTTTATTGTCAGCGAACACAGTTCTGTTGAAAAGGTCAGTGGACATTATAATACAGTAGTCCTCCATTTACAACAGTTCTTTTAGTGATTGTTCAAAACTACAATGGCACTGAAGAAAGTGACTTATGACCCTTTTTCAGTTACAATGTTTGCGGCATCCCCCACGGTCATGTGATCAAAATTCAGATGACTGGCCACTGGTTCATATTTATGACCATTGTGTATCCCAATGGTCATGTGATCACCTTTTGCGACCTTCTGACAAGCAAAATCAACGGGGAAGCCAGATTCACTTAACAACCATGTTGCTAACTTAACAACTGAAGTGATTCACTTAACAACTGTGTCAAGAAAGGTCATAAAATGGGGCAAAACGCACTTAACAAATGTCTCACTTAGCAACAGAAATTGGAAAATGCACTTAACAAATGTCTCACTTAGCAACAGAAATTTTGGGCTCAATTGTGTTTGTAAGTTGAGGACTACCTATACAATATATCTGGAAGATGCCATTTGGGGGAAAGCCGATAATGTAACTCGGATCCTGTTGGTTCCTGTGGAACTGCAAACTCTTAGTTGAATATCTTTCTCCACTGCCAGATATACCAGATATGTAGGACCTTAGGTGCTATTATCCCTGGCCAAGTTTGATTGAGAATTGAAAGAACTGAAGTCCTGCCAATCACCAGGTTGGGGGATATTGGTTTGATTTGCACCTTCGTCTTCATACTAGTGATTCCCAAATAATTCCCAATCTCTTTCTGTGGCGGAGGGAGACTCTAATTACTGGGAGAGGTTTTGTTTTAGCGCATCCTCAGTCTCCAGCTCCTGAACCTTCAAAGTTTGCTTGTACTACAGGCTGAAATAAGGGGGGGGGGCAGTGGTGGGTTTCAATTTTTTTACTACCAGTTCTGTGGGTGTGGCTTGCTGGGCGTTGCATGGCTTGGTGGGCGTGGCAGGGGAAGGATACTGTAAAATCTCCATTCCCTCCCCACTCCAGGGGAAGGTTACTGCAAAATCCCCATTTCCTCCCAATCAGATGGGACTCGGGAGGCAGAGAATAGATGGGGGCAGGGCCAGTCAGAGGTGGTATTTACCGGTTCTCCGAGCTACTCAAAATTTCCGCTACCGGTTCTCCAGAACTGTTCAGACAGAACCTGCTGAAACCCACCTCTGGGGAGGGGGGCTGGGGATCAGTCTGGGCACCCCCAAAGGCGGGAGGTGATTCCCTTCGACTTGCCACTGACAAGCGGTGCATTCCAAAGAGAGACCGTTCCTCCGTTTATTCTGAGCCGGTTGATGAAGGTCTGGCATTCTCTGCTAAATTTTCCAGACAGATGTTGCCAGCAGCACCTAGACTCGCTCGATCGCACTGAAGGGCAGGTGCTCCAACCTGCCACCGTCGTTCCTCCCTGCCCTCAAGCGCCATAAGTACAATTACAAGAGAGGCAAAGACCTGGAGGGAGATTGCGGCTCCGCACCTGCAGAGAAGCGCTCTCTCTCTCTCTCTCCACCCCCACTCCGCCCTCCCGCAAATCCCAGGATTTCAGGTTGGCGGCAACGTAACATCTCCAACCGGTAAAGCCAAACCAAGAACCAGGGAACTGACAGCCACTTAACCGCAATCACCGCCACCGCTCTTTTTCCGTCCCACTCTTCAATGTTGTTTCGAATGGATCTTCTCTCTCTCTCTCTCTCTCTCTCCCACCTCTTGCTGCGTAAAATATATAGAGAGATATATTCGAAGCTTGGAATTTTTCAAAACAAACAAAAATCACCACCGCTCCTTCTCGGAGCATCTTGGGTCTGTTCTGGATTTACTACAATACAAGATCTAGCAGGTTTTCGATTTCCTCCGCTCGCCGGCCCGCCCCCAGTGGTTGAGCAATACCAAAATAATAATAATAATAATAAAAAAATTGCCAGTCCGGGATGGCGAGATCAAAACCCCTTTGCTGTTCCCGAAAGCAACGAATTTAGGAGAGCCTGTTGGAGAAAATACAGATTTTTTTTAAACGGGGGGGGGGGAGAAAGTGACACTTCTCCGCCGTCGCAGCTGCTAGGGGAGGGGAGGGGGGGCAAGTCCCAGAAGGTAGCAACGAAAGCGTTCCCATTGGTTCCCTTTTGAAGTGTTTTGCATAACCACGCCTCCGTCTCTCTCCCCTCCCCATCCCCTCCCCTGCCTCCTTTGGCTGGCTTGAGCTCAAGGGGTAGTGCGGTGCCGGAGTCGGGCAAGAGCGGAGGGCGGCTGTTGCTTTTTCCCAACTGGGAAGCCACCGGAGGGGCGTTTCGTGGCGCTTTCTTCTTCGCCGCGCGTCCTTTCTGCCAATGCGGATCACGTTCGCGGGGAGCGGGTACGGCGTTCGCCCGGCAGACCGGCTCGAAAGTCAAGCCAGACGTGGGAACTGCGAAGTTGGAGCCGAGGCTTTCGGGGCACCGCCGCCGCCTTTCTCTTTTTTAAAGTTTCCTGCTGGTGCAGCATGAAGTGCAGCGATGGCAAGGAGAGGTAAGACGGTAGTGAGGACGCTGGAAGATCTGACGCTGGACTCGGGCTATGGTGGTGCCGCAGACTCCGTCAGGTCCTCCAACTTATCCCTCTGCTGCTCCGATTCCCCTCACTCGGCTTACCCCTATGGAGGAAACAGCTGGCAGCAGCAGCAGCGTCTAACTGACTCCATGCACAGTCGGCACAACAGCTTCGACACCGTCAACACTGTCCTGGTGGAAGACTCCGAAGTGCTGGACTGCGCCGGCCAGCACTGCTCCAGGCTCTTGCCTGACCTTGAGGAGGTTCCCTGGAGCCTCGACGAGGTGGAAGCGGTCCTCCTCCCGCAGCGCAAAGAGGCCCGAGGGCTCGGGGTGGCCCCGGCCGCCAGCTCCAGCAGCGCCGCCAGCTCCACCACCGTCAGCAGCAGCAGCGGAGGCGGCGGAGGCGGCGATGGCGGCGGCCCCCTTTGCAAAGACGCCTTGGCCAGACTTTCCACCTTGGTCAGCCGGGCTCTGATCCGGCTGGCCAGAGAGGCTCAGCGGCTGAGCCTGCGCTTCGCCAAATGCACCAAGTACGAGATCCAGAGCGCCATGGAGATCGTCCTGGGTTGGAGCCTGGCTTCCGGCTGCACGGCGGCCGCCCTCGGCGCCTTATCCCTCTACAACATGAGCAGCAGCGGCGGCGACCGCTTCAGCCGGGGCAAGTCGACCCGCTGCGGCCTCACCTTCTCGGTGGGCAAGTTCTACCGCTGGATGGTGGACAGCCGGGTGGCCGTGCGCATCCACGAGCACGCCGCCATCTACTTGACCGCCTGCATGGAGAACCTCTTCCGAGAGGTTTACGGCCGGGTCCTGCAGTTCGCCGCCTCGGCGCCGCACCAGCAGCCCCACCAAAACAACCCGCCGCCTCAGCCGCAACAGTCTCAGCTGCACCACAGGGGCCCGTGCTCCAGCGCCGGCTCTGGCGGGACCTGTGCCGCCTCCGCCGCCAGTCTGCCCCCTGCCGCCGCCAACAAGGAGCGAGAGACGAACAGCGGCGGCGGCGGCGGCGGCAGCCTGACTGCTAACGAAGCGCCAAAGTTTACGCTCGAGTCTCTGGAGCAGACGGTCAACAACGACTCGGAGCTGTGGGGGCTGCTGCAGCCCTACCAGCACCTGATCTGCGGGAAGAACGCCAGCGGTGAGTCAGGGGCCCTGCCCACCTGTTGTGGCGGGATTGGGGGTGTGGGGGGGAAGAAGAAGTCTGCAAGCTTTGCGAGCCGGACCGCCCCACGGAGATGAGGGTACTCCCTGCACCACCACCACCACCACCCCCGAACGACGAGAGTGGGAAAGGATGCCCGGCCTCTGCAAAGGAAGGGGGCATCTGTTTTATTGCTAAGTTTAGGTGGATCTGGATGGAAAATGTTAGGAAGGCAAGATAATCAGAATACCTTGTCCCTGTTGATTCAGCTGACTGCTCTATGCAGGCTTACTGTGGAGTAATTACTATTAGTATCCACAGGGATAAACTTTGGATCCTGTGGCAGTGAAATCAGCTGTGCATGTTGATAATTTCCCAGAGTAATTGATTAGCCCAAGACCTAATTAGTGTTGTTCTGATGTGTTAGACTCAGCTAGCATGATCCTCAGCTAGCATGGCAAGGGAAGATGGCAGTAGTAGCTTGTTAGATGTGTTGGCCATCAGAAGTACCTTGGGTTTGATGTATTCAATGAGATGGACACCTGTCTGTGGAAACTTTTAACTAAGACTGTTGATGTGGGACATTTATATTAACTCTGCTTGGGTTTTGTTACCAGTGGACTCAAGGTTGACTTTCAAATCAATCTGACTGCTTTGATGTCATTCATTGGGTTGAAGTTCTGTGTGGAGTTGTTGTGATATTACTTCTCATTGTTGCTTCCAATGGCCTCATATCTTTATTGATACAACAAACTGACCATCATTAATTTATTCTAACATTTAAAGTGAATTGTATTCCAAAGGTTGCCACTTATTTTCCTGTGTACCTTAATTCCTGGGCCTCACTTGCTGGATTTCTACTCCTGATTCTGTCAAGTTACACAATGGTAGCCTGTCCCCTATGTAGTGTTTGAGAAGGCTGCAGCTTTTGTCTGATGTTCCTAGAAGTGTTGGTGACAGCTGTACTTTGTATCCATTTTTAGCAGAGAGCTGTATGATGTGGCTAACTTGGAGAAGTCTGTCCATTCTTCAGAAATGTTACTATCCTAAGCCACATGATCCTAGGGGAGGCTAAATTCTGCTTCCTCCCATGGTTTGGATTCGGGTGTGGTTGAAGAGTATATGCTGTATTTACAGATCTGTCACTTAAGCCTGACAAAAAGGATGAAGGGTACATCTGTTGCCTTTGTGCCTCCCCATGCTAAATGTGACTGCATTGCTTTGCGGCCAAAAATTTACGGTACATCTTGCAGTATCATGTAGGTAGTAAGAGCTGCACATCTATTAGCCCTGTAAGATGATTTTGTTTCCTGAGTGTCAACTAGATACTGACTGTATTTGCACTCTATATGTAAGCCATTATTAACTGAATTTGTTGGTTGGATTGGTATTATGAATTAAACAAGACATGCATGGCATCTAGATTGACCACATTTTAATCCACATTGAGAAACTCTGTAAATAGAATAAAAATTCAATTCTATTCTGTTCTTTTGAAGTACTGAAAACAATTATATTCAATTGTATCTGAGCTTCTTTGCAGAGATTTTGATCAGGAAGAAAATGGGTATTTGTCTTGAAGCATGTGCAAGCTATTTCTGAGCATCTCTGCAACTGACTTCTGCAAACTTATCCATCTCTGAAGACAGCACTTATTTCATCTATTAACTCCTTCTTCCTATATTCCTTGCATCATTTTACTTACATTGGTAAAACATCCTCAAATCTGTGCATCAGGAGGAATCAACCTTCTGTCCACACAATATGTAGTCATTAGTATGTCATAGAAACAACAGTTGTGGGTATACGAGCAGAGTAGCTCATGAAATTTGCATGTCTTCCAGATGTGCCATGGCTAAACAGGAGTGCATCGAATTTTGAATAGTATAAAAGAGTAGGACTGTTTAGGACTGTAAGATCTAACCTTTTACATAAGTGGTTTCAAAAACAATGTTAACTCACAGATGCCTCCTTATTGCAAGTTAATTCATTGTTTTTTAAGTATATTTGTGATCCTTCTAAGTGACTGAAGAATTATGGGATTTGAAGTCTACACATTCTATTCGCTAGTTTTGTTTTGAACTTGTTTGCTTCAATTAGAAGTGATGTTTAGATACTAAACATTAGGTGGTTAACCAGCAGTTGTGTATTTGACAGGTTTCCTACTACTTTTCCTGAATAGATTCCTGGAAGTCTGCCCCAGAGTGCTGTTTTGACATTTTTGGATTGATTTTTTTGGTCCTCCTATAATGGTAGCCATATTCCTACACTAACCTGTTGAAAGGTAACACTCCTAGGCTTGCCTTATCTTACAAATGTGCAGCTCTTGTTATTATGGTGAGAGATGAAGAGCAAATACTATATTTCAGGCAAAATGCTTTTCCTTACACAGAATACACATGATACGAAATTACAAGAGTAATAATATTAGCTAATCTCTTTTTTAAAAAGGGACTGTTTTCTTCTCATCTTCCTTTTTTTGGGGGGGTGGGGGTCGTAGTTTTTACTATGTAGGATTCTGACTTGCTTCAGGTTTGTGCTTAAGGCTCTTTGTACCTTTGATAGTTTGGACTTCCAAGATTTCTAAGTCTTTCTTCTTTTGAGACTCCTAAAATTAAATAAGGAATCATGCATTTAAAAGTTATTCTTTGCATGGTGATCTTTGAATTCCAAATCTTTGGTTTTCTTGGTTTGTCTTTACCCAATTTCAGAAGAACGTGACAAAACAGCATGATTGATATCCTTCCTTCTCATGACTTGTTCCTTCTTCCAGTCTGTCATCTTTCTTTCCCATGGAGTTCTAGATAATCACGTGCAAAGTGTTTGTATTATTAATACCTGAGGTATTAATAATACAAATCAACGGGGCTGAGAGTGAAGGGGGAAAAAAGGTAAATGTAGCATTATTTTATACAAATACTTTTTTCCCCATTCAAGTCAGTGTTTACTTTTGGCGACTGCGTTGACAAGTCCCTATAGTTTTCTTGGCATTTTTTTTTAAAGAAATGGCTTGCCATCATCTTTTTCTTGAGACTGAGAGTGAGTGACTGGCTCAAAGTTACCCACCTGGCTTCATGCCTCAGGTGGTACTAGAACTCAGTCTCCTGGTTTCTAGTCTGGTGCCCTGCCCACTACACTGAATTGGCTTTTCATGCATATATTAAAATATGCATTTAAAAGACTTGAAGGAGCGGATTGGGGAAGGAGATTTTTAAAATATATTTCTGACTTTTTCTTTTGGTATGTGTACCTGAGAATAAAGACACCAAGAACTGATAATGGCAAGAAGGGATTTTAAGGCCCTGAAAATGGATTAAGGGACATATTCCGCCTAACCCAGAGATCTTTAAACTTGGCCGCTTTAAGACTTGTGGACTCCCAGAATTCTAGGAGTTGAAGTCCACAAGTCTTAAAGCGGCCCAGTTCGAAGACCTTTGGCCTAACCCCTGCCCTGAACCTCCTAAGTTATTTTTTGGCGGAGTTGCTCTACTTTATCTTGCTCTCTCTTTTCAATTCTTTTTGTGTCAGCCTTGTGTATGTTTGAGCTGCTTATATTATAGACACACAGGCTTCAAAAGCGATCATTTTTCCACAGGAAATGGCAAAAATGTAACTGAAGCTCTGGGAGAGAGACAGAGAGAAGAAATAAAACTTTGTTATATATGCAGTGGTTTGGACAGCCAGAGCCTGCTTAATCAGACCTCTGAGATACAGTCTTTTGCTAGGGAAGCTGTGTTCATGTCTCTGCCTGTTTACAAAAGCTGGAGGCGGAAGGTGCATCCAAGTTCATCAGCTTTCCTTGGTTAGCTTCTTTTTTTTTCCCCTTTAAAGAAGCAAGGTATCCAAAACATGACAGTATCTTCCCATCCCCACTGTCAAGTCTGGAAATCTTCACTCTGCAATGCCTAAGATTGTTGAGATGCATGCACAGCATAGATAAAAATGGAGCAAGGCGGCACTATCTTGTTAATGTTCAAGGACATTCAACTCGATGTTATGTGTGTCCAGGGTGGATCAAAATTGATGATTTTTTAAAAATAAATAAATAAATAAATTGGATTGTTTTGATTTAAATTGGATTTTTTAAATTTAAATTGGATTTTTTAAATTTAAATTGGATTTTTTATTTTTATCAAATTTATTTTAGTAAAATGCTTTTGTATTAAAAATCTATCTAAAGATGGTTTTCTATTTAAGATACAATAATAATTTACTTTATTCAGCATGAAGTGGACCTTAATTATATGTAGCATAAGGCTGTATATTCTGCAATGTTGGGACTGTCGGTGAGTCAACAGCAGGTCAGAGGAGGAGCTGCTGTGGGACAGAGATGACAGTTGCTCTTTAAAAATTATGATTTAAATCGTGTTGATTAAAATCAAGCCTTTTTACTAGTGATTTGAATCATGATTTAAATTGTGATTTAAATCGACTTGATTTAAATGAAATCCACCCTGTGGGTGTCTCCTTCTCTGGGATATCCATGCTCTCTTACAACCACAGAGACAGGGGTGAAATTCAGCAGGTTCTAACAGGTTCTGGGGAACTGGTAGCGGAAATTTTGAGTAGTTCAGAGAACTGGCAAATACCACCTCTGGCTGGCCCCAGAGTGGGGTGAGAATGGGGATTATGCAGTATCCTTCCCCTGCCACGCCCATCAAGCCACGCCCATCAAGCCACGCCCACAGAACTGGTAGTAAAAAAAATTGAATTCCACTGCTGCACAGAGATAAAACCAGAATCAAAGCAAGCAGAACAGGAGAAAAGGTGGATTTTAAGGAGCCAAAGATATTGGCTAGAATCTTCTGGTGCTAGCCTAAACAGCATGCCATGTTACAATACTTTTCAAGAACAGAGAATTATTGTTTGAACCAGATTTATATTCAACACTTGGCTTTTGCATTTGATTTTTTTTGGTTCCTTTGTGTTCTGCAATATTTAGATATATTTCAGTGAGGGATTATATTTGGTAATTCAGGCTTGAAGAATCATGGAATCATTGGTCATGCTCATAGACAATCTCTGGTGAGGGCAGGATGGAGGTGGTGCATCCATCCTTGTTCTTCTTGACCTCTTTATGGCTTTCAATACCATCGACCATGGTATTCTTCTGGCCCAATTTAGGAAGTTCGGGATCAGTGGCACAGTTCTATACTGGTTCACTTCCTTCCTCCAAAGTTGGTTGCAATTGGTGTTATTAGGGAGCAATAGGTCCAGCTTGATGCTTTCTCTGTTCCTGTTTAATATCTACATGAAACAACAGATTTCAACTGAAGCCTGGTAAGGAGTGGCTGTGGATGGGAGCCCCCTTTGCATCTGGAAGTTATCATCTTTAGATTTGGCTGGGGTTGGACTACCCAGACAGACATAATCTCGGAGTCTTCCTTGAATTGTGACTTCTTCTTAAAGAGCAGGTGGAAGTCATGGCTTGGAAGGACTTTGGTCAACTTTGTATTGGGTTAAACTCATTCCTGGATAGGGAAGCTCTCCACTCATTCATGCCCTGGTCTGTTGCCATGCACTGCACATGGGGCTAGCCTTGAAAAATATCGGGAAGTTTCAACTGGTTCAAACTGTGGCTGTGTGGACAATCTTGGGCACCCAAAGAATACCTCAAAGAATGTCCTACATTGGATATTGGTTTGCTTCCAGGTTCAGTTAAAGATATTTGTAGGACCTTGAAAGCCCTACAGGGCATAGAGCCAAATTACTACAGAACTGTCTTAATCCTGTAACATCAGCCTGTCCCATCCAGTCAGGCAGGGAAGGTGTTTCGTTGAGCCTGTCAACCAAAGACTTCTCACTGAATTCAAGGTTTGCACCCTAATAAATTACCCTTAAAATGGGATTTTCCAATTTGCATTGGTTTTGCTTAACATGTATGAATTTGTCAGGGGCTTTCTTTTTGTGTAATTTTTGTATGGCTGTTATTCATTATAAGTATGCAAGTAGAGTAATTTGGAGAAACTTACCACTGGAAAGTACTTTAATATAGCAATCTATTAAACATTAGCTTACAGTATGACAAATTCCTGTTAAGATCAGTGGAACTTATTTCTGACTAAACAAATGTAAAATTGTTCTAGTTTCACTCATCTTGGACCACAAAAGTAACTGCTTAATTATGACAGAAGTCCCTAAAGAATGTTCTTACTCAGGTCCAGAATTAGATACACAAGGGTTTGTGCAGCACCTCTCTTTATGTTCTTTAGCTTTCTTCAGCCAACATGGTACAGTTCATTGGCCAGACAGACATGATTTTTGTATATGTTGGCAGAGTTTATTAATCCTTGGAATTTGTCTGATTTTAATTTTAAACAATTGATGTTAATGTGGTTGCTGCATGGTGAGCAGCATCGGAACTGTGCTGCTAATTAGCCAATGGTTAATTTGTATTTAGACATATGGCTACATGGCTATCTTCCTTCATTTGGTTGAAATATAGACTATTTGACTTTGGTGACATTTTTCGTTGTTTCCTAGAATCTCTGTCTCAGAAAACTGAGTGTACTACTAGATTCCAACAGATTTTGCAGGTGTTTTCTGGCTAAGACTTTCTTTTGATATTTCCTACATCAAAATGAGAGTTGAGTTGAGATTATTCTGTTGAGCTTACTCTGAACTAATATACATAGTATTTTGTAAGTAGGTGCAATATAGGAAAATAAAAACTGAATAGTGGTGATTACTGTTCTCTCTCAATCCAATAGTTGAAGATCTTGCAATTAGATTTTTCGCTCATGGGGAACGATTGACTTTTACCTGCTCTCTTCTTTGTTCATATTTTCCATTCTTTAATCTTCTGACATTAATAGAGTGATTATAATAGACAGTTTCATTCTGTTGCTTCTGGTGCCCCAAGGAATGGCTATCAAAGGGACAATTTTCTTGAGATGCAGTTGAACTTAAAAAACCTTTTTGGGATTGAGGCAATCTGTAGAGAAGTAAGAATGCACTTTCAGCGTTGTGAGAGAGCTGGTTTTTGCTTGTTTGTCTTGTGCATGGTCTAAATCAGTTATCACATCTATTCATTTATGAGATTTAATCCAAAGGCAAAGACAGTAGGTAAAATTCACATGAGTGAGTTATCTTGCACAATTCCTCACCGAAATGTGAGGGTTTACGTGCAAGAAGTACTTTTATTTTACTCTGCTTACGAGCCATGGTGGCGCAGTGGTTAGAGTGCAGTACTGCAGGCTACTTCTGCTGCCTGCCAGCTGCCTGCCATTTGACAATTCAGATCTCACCAGACTCAAGGTTGACTCAGTCTTCCATCCTTCCGAGGTGGGTAAAATGAGGACCAATATTGTTGGGGGCAAATATGCTGACTCTGTAAACCACTTAGAGAGGACTGTAAAGCACTGTAAAGTGGTATATAAGTCTAAGTGCTATTGCTTGATCAAGGATTACAGTAAAAGAGCTTGTGGTGGCCAGTTTGCATTCAAGATATGAGACAGTTGTTAATTGAGTTTTGCCCCATTTTTCCTGCCACAATTGTTAACTAAACCACATAAAACTGTGTTAAGCTAGTAACACAGTTGTTAAGTAAATCTGGCTTCTCTTTGCTTGTCAGAGGTTTGCAAATGGTGATCACATGACACCGGGACACTGCAACTCTCATAAATATGAGTCAGTTGCCAAGCATCTGAATTTTGATCATGTGACCATGGGGATGCTGCAGTGGTCATAAGTGTGAAAAATGGTCATGTCACTTTTTTCCAGCGCCATTGTAACTTCGAATAGTCACTAAGTGAATTGTAAGTTGAGGACTACATATTCTTTGTTTGGAATATAAGAGTAGCAGTCACAATAGCATTGATCAGTCCAAAAGCTGTAAAGTCCCTGACAGACCATCTATTGCTTGGTGAAAGTGGTCTGCTTCTACTGCATTTTTCAACTGTGAAAAATTATATGTTACATTAGGTTAGGAGGGAACGGGGTTCTTCCTGGTGCCATGAACACATTTCAAGGAGTTTAGGGCAGGTCATCTCAAAAGAAAACAAGACTGGTTTTCTGACATTTAGAAGTGATGGGACTTTTTCTTTTAAAAATAATTATGGTCAAAGAAGAAAAATATTTAAGTTGCTTTATTAGCTTTTTCCATGCAAACCATGGGATAGAAAATTAGAAAAATCTGTTTTAAATTTTAAAATGTCTGCTTCCACGTAACATAAACAAGAAGCAAGAATGCAATTGCTGTCATCATTGAATAAACTAAGGAAATGATGGATTAGGGAAAATATAATGAAGCAGTACTGCCTTCAATGCTATTCTCACCGGAATCATGGCTGACCTGAAAGAAGTTCAAACTATTAGTATACCCAATAATCTTAAATATTTGCCATCTGTTCAATTTTCTACAAAACCATTGCCAGAGAACACTGAGATGCTCCCTTATAGATGAATTCTCAGGATCCCTGATTTATTTGTGAAATATTTCGCTAAAATAGATTGTGCTTTAACCTGCCCTCTCACCTTCCCTGTTATATTTTTATGTAAATTATATTGCCGAAGACACACTGAAATAAATAAACACTATTTTGTATTAATTGGCTAACACTTAGTTTTATTTCTATAAACAAAAAAAAAACATGTGTTGATTTTTGCTTTTGAGATGGGTATTTTAGAATAGAATAGAATAAGAGTTGGAAAGGACCTTGGAGGTCTTCTAGTCCAACCCCCTGCTTAGACAGAAAACCCTATACCACTTCAGACAAATAGTTATCCAACATCTTCTTAAAAGCTTCCAGTGTTGGAGCATTCACAACTTCTGGAGGCAAGTTGTTCCATTGATTAATTGTTCTGTCAGGAAATTTGTCCTTAGTTCTAAGTTGCTTCTCTCCTTGATTAGTTTCCACCCATTGCTTCTTGTCCTACCCTCAGGTGCTTTGGAAAACAGTTTGACTCCCTCTTGTTTGTGGCAGCCCCTTAGATATTAGAACACTGCTATCAGGTATCCCCTTTTTGTTCCCTCATTGATAAATGTATATTTTGGGGGAGCGGAAAGACATGGGTTTTTTGTCTTTGGGTTTTTCAGATTGAGAAGTCATCTAGGGAAGGAATTTTAAGTGCTGCTCTGTTACATGTATATTTGCTTGGGAATAGCTTACTTCCTAGAGATATGTTGGAATTTGGCTTGGGATAGTAGCATACCAAAATGCTGTGTAAAGCTCTTGTAGCTGCTTCTGTTACTTTGTGATGTTATAAATCTATATCCTATCCTTAAAATATTTTTTTAAATATTAAACCTTATCTTTCATGTAAGTTACAGATCAGCAAGAGAGAGCGAGAGCACGATAGAGTGAGTGACTGAATAGAGAGGGCATGCCAGAGATGGCATGAGAGAAAGTGAGAGAGAAGGATAGGGAAAGCAGAAAGACTTAAGAGAGAGAGAAAAAAGATAGATGGATGGACGGACGGACAGATAAATAACAGAATAACAGAGTTGGAAGGGATCTTGGAAGTCTTCTAGTCCAAACCCCTGGAAACCTTATACCATTTCAGACAAATGATTTTCCAATCTCTTCTTTAAAAGTTCTAGTGTAGGACCACCCACAATTTCTGGAGACAAGTCATTTCACTGATTAATTGTTTTAACTCTCAGGAAATTTCACGAAAGACCAGGTCCACACTGAAGGTTCAGTTTAACTTATTTATTGCTACGTAATAATTCTAGGCTGAGCTCTCTTTTCATTCCTTCTCTTGGCTGTGCTAGTTCTTTTCCTACAATATCCCAGTTATGAATATATAATATTTTAAAGGAATAATATTAAAACTAAAGCTGTACTTTGAAAGCTATAATCATATTATTTAAAACGAAAACTGTGACCTTAACCAAAGGTTAAAAATTGGAATCTTGGAAAATATATGACATTAGTGCCACTTAAACTCTAAATTTAAAACTTCATATGGCCAAAGGGGAGTGTAAATCCACTTGCCAGTCTGTGTATTTAGCAACAGAGCCCTGTATTGTCCATCTGTTGATGTCTTTGTTTCAATCAGAAAAAGACAACAGTCAAGGATGACAGTTTCTGACTAATTTTGGAGACAATATGACAAAAGGTAGTGCCATAATCCCCCCTCCCAAAAACCGGATTCCAGCTGGACAGGTAGAATAATTTGTATGTGAACATTATGGATACTTTAAAATGTGAGGATAAATCGAAGATTAGAATCACTAGAATACCGGAAGCATTATAGTTCAATAACTCAAGCTGGCCAGTCTTTTGAAGCCACCTATGTGAAAATAAAAAGGGATGTCAAAATCAATTTCATTGAGGGCCACATCAGGGTTGTGTTTGACCTGGGGGGGGGGCGGGGGCGGGGATGGCAAGGATGGGTGTGGCAGAGGGTTGCAGAAGGATTTTGCATCCAAAAATGGAGCTCGGGCCATGTGTGGCCCTCCCAAGCTCCATTTTTGCTGGCAGAGGCACCCAGGGCCAGTCTTTCACTGTTTCCAGGGTGGTCCTGTGAGCCAGATCTAAGCACCCCGTGGGCCACATCTGGCCAACGGGCCTTGAATTTGATACCTCTGATGTAAAAAGTCTTTTTCTTTTTTTGTAATGTTTCAGTAGAATGTATAATAACATCAATGTATGGCAGTGGCTCAGGGACTAGGATGTTGAGTTTGTCGATCAAAAGGTCGGCAGCTCAGCGGTTCGACTTCCTAGTGCTGCTGTGTAACGGGGTGAGCTCCCGTTACTTATCCCAGCTTCTGCCAACCTAGCAGTTTCGAAAGCATGTAAAAATGCAAGTAGAAAAAATAGGAACCACCTTTGGTGGGAAGGTAACAGTGTTCCCTGCGCCTTTGGCGTTGAGTCATGCCGGCCACATGACCATGGAGACGTCTTCGGACAGCGCTGGCTCTTTGCCTTTGAAACGGAGATGAGCACCGCCCCCTAGAGTCAGCAACGACTAGCACGTATGTGCGAGGGGAACCTTTACCTTTATGGATGGTAGTCCTTGGGACGCGGTGGCTCGGGCTAGGACGTTGGGCTTGTCGATCAAAAGGTCGGCAGCTCAGCGGTTCAAATCCCTAGAGCTGCTGTGTAATGGGGTGAGCTCCCATTACTTGTCCCAGCTTCTGCCAACCTAGCAGTTTCGAAAGCACGTAAAAATGCAAGTAGAAAAAATAGGGACCACCTTTGGTGGGAAGGTAACAGTGTTCCCTGCGCCTTTGGTGTTGAGCCATGCTGGCCACATGACCACGGAGACATCTTCAGACAGCGCTGGCTCTTTGGCTTTGAAACAGAGATGAGCACCGCCCCCTAGAGTCCGCAACGACTAGCACGTATGTGCAAGGGGAACCTTTACCTTTTATAGATGGTAGGAAATCTGGAACTCAGACACATTCAGTAACAAACTATTTTGCTGGTTGCAACTTTTTCTAACTTAATAACCCCCCTCCCCGACATTCTGGAACTGCAATTCCAGAATTCTCATTGACCAGGCTAAGTAGGATTTCTAGACATTGCAATCCCAACACAACAGGAGGACACCAGGTTGAGGAAGGTCAGATTGAAATATACCGAAGGTAGAAAGAAAAGGACTTTACTGTCATTTTACAGTATGTTCCCCATAGGTCTTTCAGGACATCCAATTGTGTACTCACCACCATGTAAATAAATCCAGCCACCTTGCTGCTAATTATCATCATCATCTTCACTGTGATGGCTGGGGAATTCTGGGAGCTAAAATCCATACATCTTAAAATTGCTGAGGTTGAGAAATACTGTCATAATGTGTCAGAAGTCAAATAATTTGAGCTTGGTCATTTGTGCCTTGACTGACAACTCTGGGTTGATGTGTTTGATCATACATTTGTTTGTTTTCTTGGCTCTACACAGTATTCTCAGGAGTCTTCTACAACACCAAAGTTCAAAAGTGTCAATACGCTTCCTGTCCTGCTTTTTCAAGATACAGTAGGGATAATGCTATATTTGTTTTTGTTTTTTGTTTTTTTGTAACCTGATTTGATAGTTCAAAAGAAATAAGTTAGATAATGAGTCCTGGATAAATTTACTGTGAGAGGATTTACAAAGACACTCTTGGATAACTCTTTGTGTGACTTAAAAAAGAAAGAAAATGAAAAAAAATATTTCTAAACCCTTTTTTATATTAAGCCATTCTGATAGCAGATGGAGAAGTAAATAGTAATAATGGTAGCAATAACAATAAGTTTAAATCCCTATTCAACCATAGCTGGCTTTGTTTAAAGGTACATAATGTTACTTCTTTGCTTTTAACAGACTTAAAAAAATAAAAAGATGGATAATTAGCAATTAAAATAAAAACCTGCTGAGCCACTTGCAGTACAATCCAGAGGGGGTTGGAAAATAAGTTGGGTGGCATTGGGCAACTCTTCTTTGCTAAGAACTTGCCAAAATTTTACGTGGCATCACAAAGCTAAAAAGTACAAAATGGATGTCTGTGAAGTAAAAACAAGATATAAAAGAGTAATCAGAAGATAGGAGTTTTAACTCCCCAAAACCTTTGTTACCACACTAGCTTCTTTTCTCTTTTAGAAATCAAATCGAAAATCCTATATAAGATCACAAGAATTCTTGCAAGTTTAGAAGTTGATGCTTTGTTTTGCAGCATAGAATCAGAGTTGTGGAGTCAGAAGAAAACACAACAATATTTTCCAACTTTCTGCTATCTGCAGGAAATTCATCCTTAAGAGATGGACAACCGTGCTTTTCTTAAAGAACTCACAAGTTGATTGTAGGTAAAATGTTCCCTTGTTCTACCGCATTTCCCCGAAAATAAGACCCAATAGAAAAATAAACCCTAGAATGATTTTTTTCAGAATGTTGATAATGCAAGTCCTACCCCCAAAATAAGCCCCAGTTAGGATCATAAGCCAGACGGATGCATTTAATTCCGCATTTCCCCAAGATAAGCCCTAACCAGAAAATAAACCCTAATGCATCTTTTGGAGCAAAAAGATCTGGTGTTATTTTTGGGGAAACACGGTACAAATCTTGCCACCTAAGCACTTCAATGTATTTATTGTTTCCTGATCACCTTCCTTACGGTCCTTTTATCTACCCAAACATTAATATCATGTCTCCTCTCGGTTTTCTGTTTTCTGGATTCAAGACTTCAAATTATTTCATCCTGTTTTCCTAGGGCATGTTTCTGTATCTTCTTTGTTGCCTTCCTGAACCTCTTGTAACATGTCAATAGCCTTCTAGAAATATAGTGCCCAGAACTGTATATTGTATTCTAGTGATAGTCTCACAGATGGAAGGACTTAAATAAAATGCTTCATTTAATGCAATCCAGAACTACATTATATCCTACTGCTACTACTGTTTCTTTTTCTTATGGTTTAAAGTCTATTGGATGCTAAGGAAGGTGTCTATGGGTATTTAATAAAGTTAAAATTGTTTTACCAAATAAGAATAATCACAAGTACATTTGCACTTATGGACACCATAATACTGTGTACCCTATTAGAGTTAAGGATAACATCTATGGTTGGTATGACTGAACATCGCTGAGGGACATATACCTGCACAGTATCTATCGTATAATTCATTTCATATCAATTTCCCATATCCTAATAGTACAAAGATCCATTTACATTAAAAGGTGGGGTAGAGAAAGAATTGTCTTGAGTCTCTTTTCCAGGTTGAAAGATTTTCCCCAAATTAGTTAGGAAACACTGTTGCAACAGGCATCTGAAGGGCATCAGGAGTTTGTAGAAAATCAACTTCTTTTTGCTTCGTTTTTCTAGCCATTGGAAAGGAAAAGAAAGGCAAAGCAAGCAACGTGGAAAGAAAACAAGGGCTAAGTATCATTCCCAGGGAGACAATGATGAAAACCTGTTAGAACTTTCAGTCTTGCTTGCAGTTGTAGCATTTCTACCATAGTTGGGATAAGTAGCAGAAATGTATAGCAGTTTGTGTGAGAGAAGGAGTTTGGAGTTGTTTGGCTGTGGCAAAGCATCAGAATTTTATCTCCCTCTTGGATATTGCATGGCTGGAAGCAGAAACCACTGCAGTCTGTAGAAGATCAGTGCTTTTATTTTATTTTTTTACTTTGGGCCTCTCATTTACTAAACAGTTAGGCACAGTTAAGCTATATGCGCCTCTTAGCTTTGATGAGGAATGATATGGGCACATGTTTTATATCTCACTAATTCATTCGGTCTGCCTCGCACTGGAGCTTAACTGTGAAATCTCTTATTGTGATATTGATACCTCAGGGTGGCATCAAGAATTAGATTTTTAAATTTAACTGGGCAAAACCGATGCTGATTGCCCTAAGATATCGTTTTCATTCCCAGCTTGAATAAAGAAGTGACTTCGAATACTTTTGTAATACAATAGTTTGTGTGATGACCCCTTTTAAAATTGCACTTTGTAAACAGATCAGTCACTTTCAAAGAGAATCCAAGTGTCACAAATCTCTTGGAGGGAAAAAGTTTGTTCTTCTTTCTTTGATGCTGAAATAGCTGATTTTTAGTTTTTCTAATTTATTTTGAAAGCAAGTGTGATACCCTTAGCTACATTTTGTAGGATAGGGTTTTCCCCCCTCCTCTGTTTGGCACACAACAACCTCTTAGCATAAGACTCAGGGGCTTTCTTTGGATCAGATGCTTATTTCCTGACTTAAGTTTCTTCTTCTAACCATAAAAACAGAAGGAAAGAAAGTAAGAATGGTCATAAAAATAATATAGGAATGAATGAAGGTTGGTGGAAATCTCTGAAGAGGTGTTCTCCTTTGATGAAGGTTTCCTTTGATGAAGGCAAAACAATGCAACCCTTCCTTCCCTCTTCAAAAAGTGAAATGAAACTACTGCAGTGCTGGTCCCAAAGTTGCTCTTTCAAGAGACAGCTGGACTTTCTTTATTTTTTATTGAAGACATTTCGCTTCTCATCCAAGAAGCTGCTTCAGTTCTGACTCAAGCAAAATGTCTTCAAGGAAAAACAAAGTCCAGTTGCTTCTTAAAAAAGCATCTTTGGGACAACCATGACTTGGATGACTGAGAATCCCCATAGATATTATTGCAGTGCTTTGCTTGCCTCACATTCTGGAATTTTAGTAGCCAAAAGATACTTCTGTACTGTACTGTATGGGGCATGAACAAAACATCTTCTTCCTGTTCTAGCCAGCTTGTGAAAGCATCAGATGAGGTTTCTGGGCAAAAGTTGAGTATGTTCAAAAACTCTCTCTCTCTCCCTCCCTCCCCCCCCTCTCTCTCCCTCCCTCCCTTTTTCTTGGCTTTTGGAATTGTTAGACAGGAAGCTCAGAGTCTTCGGGAAGAGAATCACATTATCTCCTTATCTCTTTAAGTGGAATTGTACTGCTCCTGTGACAGAAAAAGCTTCCAAAAGCAAAGAATAGCTGCTTTGCAGAGCCTAAAAAAGAATGAACTGTACCACCTTGCATTCGACATGCAGAACCACATATGCAAGAAATTACAGTATGTGAAATCAGTGGAACTGGATTTTCCATATTGGAATATGGAAATGGCCTAATATTAGACTATTTGTTTATCTGTTGTTGTATCTTCATGACCCCTGCTTTAATTCCAAAGGATGTAGTCTTTCTGAGATTGTGCCAATCTCTACTAGTCTGCTGGTTTGACTCATACCATATTTGGTCTCTGATGTGCATGTCAGGTATGAAACTCAGCTATTTACATGCCTTTCTTCTCCATTCCGGCATAGTTTCCACTGATGTTGTTATCTTCTTGGGCTGTGCCATTTAACAAACTAACAGATAGACAAAGGAAACGCATGGTGTTCCCTCAATATAGTTTTATTATATTTATTCTATTTAGATCAGTACTGAGTTACTTAAGAGAAAAGCAGAATACTTAATTACACCAATTGAGTTACCTGATTAAGTGGTGCTTTGAACTGTGTTCTACTCAGTTCTAGTCTGGCATTTTAACTACTACCTAGAGTTGTGTCTGTGGGAGATAGCTGAAAAACAAATTATTTTTTGTGTGTAACAGATATCATTTCTCCATTGGAATTAATAGGAATATTTTATGAATGCATTGGCACTAAAAAAAATGTTCAGAAACATTCTCTAATCACATAAGCAGCTGTGTCTTAGAATAAAAACAAACATTGTTTTAATTTTGATAATTGAAGTAATGTCATGTTATTGCATTTGTGCGCTCCACAAGAGTGATACTTTTAAGGCCAAAAATTTTGCCTTTGCTCCATTTCCAAAATATCTTCAGTGACTTTTTCTTTATTGTATTTTACTATCAAAGGAAGAAAAAAACAATTTGATGTAGTGATTGAGGCATCAGGTTAGAAGCTGGGAGATTATGAGTTCTAGTCCCCCTTTAGGAGCAAAGCCAGCTGGATGACCTTGCATGGAAGGAAGCAAAGGCAAAACCACTTCTGAAAAACCTCACCAAGAAAACTGTAGCATTTGTCCAGGCAACCTCTGAAAACTGGACACAACTGAAGAGAAGAAAAAGCAATCGAAGGAAGAGAGCTCTGGAGTGGTATAATGATGACATGTCTGAACCCTGTTTTAAGCAGGTACACTTACCAGTGGCTTCACAATAGCCTTTTGGTCTTGGATCACTTGGTGCCGACATACTATCAAAGGAACATGGCAAAATTCATGTTCTAGAGCGGGTGTCTGCAACCTGCAGCTCCAGAGGCTCCATGTGGCTCTTTGGGCCCTCTGCTGTGGCTCCCTGTTGGATGATCCCACCACTGGCTGGCCCCACCCCTCGCCCTCCCTGTCACTCCTGAGAAGGTAAGGGCGACGGCAGGGGATGGAGAAGCAGCCGGGGCAGAGACAGAGAGATACAGAAAGAGGGGGAGAGAGAGAGAGACATAGAGAGATACAGAGAGAGTGGGGGGAAGAGAGAGGGAGGGAGGGAGGGAGGAGAGAGAGAGATGTCAAAAGGGTTTTGTGGTTCCTGTTGTTTTTTAACAATTGGTTTTCTGCCCTAATGACTGACTAGGTAGGCGTGGCTAAGGGGTCACGTGATTGGTGAGATGTCGAGTTGGCCACGCCCACCGAGGTTTTGTGGCTCCCGGTGTTTTCTTTTCTGTGGGAAACGGGTCCAAATGGCTCTTTGAGTGTTTAAGGTTGCAGGCCCCTGTTCTAGAGCATTTTTCTCAGAGGGTTTGCTGTCATCTCTGTTTCATAAATCCACACTTTATGTTCCAATATTTCTACATCAGCTAGGATTTGTATCCTCCCTTCTCGCCATCTGTCCATAAATTCTTTCATATTGATGCCTGTTACATCTTTCATTTCTTTATAATCTTCAAAATTACATTTACAGGTGCAGAAATTATTGCTATTCTGTACTAATATTGCAATATATTGTTAATAATATTGCTATTAGTTGTAATAGCAATATTTCAAAGGGTTTTTAAAAACGCTTTGAAATGTCTCAAGCATCATACTTTTGTTATTTTGCAAATTTTACTTTTTTTTTTCCTGCCAGGAACTTTCTTCCCCTCTAGTGCAGGGGTCTCCAACCTTGGTCCCTTTAAGATTTGTGGACTTCAACTCCCAGAGTCCCTCAGCCTGGCTGAGGGACTCTCGGAGTTGAAGTCCACAAATCTTAAAAGGACCAAGTTTGGAGACCCCTGCTCTGGTGTCCCATTTATATATTCACAAAGTCTCAGGTGTCCTTGTTTCACTTTTAACTTTCAGTCATTGATCTGTTTCTTAATAGATTAAAACAATTTGTGTTCCCTTGAAAATATTGTTCTATTTACTACATTTTCAGAAGAATTAGCAAAAGTCCCAATAATCCAAATTAATCTGTTCGAATTTTTTTGTATCAAATTTTTATTTAGCTTTTTGCCTTTTGTTTTATATTTTTTAAACTGCCAACCTTTCATCTATTGCGGGAAGTTTTACTCAGCAAGTAGTTGTTTAAACTTGGAGCAGAAATCCCCAACCTTTTCTGGCTTGTCAGACTGGCAGAGGTGGGGGTGGGTGGGGAAGGAGGGAATGATTTTGCATGTGCTGCTTTTACAAATGCAGCTTTGTGCACCTGTACCCTTGCCCACCACTTCCTCAGCCTGGTTCCAAACGGGCGGCAACCTGGGGATTGGCAACCCCTGATTTGAGAGATCCTTTTTACCTGTAAAATAATTGTGAATCCAAAAGATATCAGAAAATGACAAGGACCATTTCGGTGCACTTAAAGGCTCAGCTGTGGTTGAGTGCTTAATGGCTTTCCTCATCCCATGGTGCTCAAACCTTGGGGGGGGGGACGACTATTGTCCTGTTGTCTCTTCACAAGAAGCAGCTTTCTAGAGCACAAATGGGAAAATTGTTATCCTCTCTTTATCCTGAGAGGGTCTTTTAGACTGACCTTTGTTGTCACTCTTCATCATCTTCCCTTTTTTGGTTCACAATTTTCCTCACCTAGAAGTCCCTTAGTTTCTGAGGGCCAGAAGAGCATGGCTGGGCACATATAGTGTCATCAGAAGACAGGGTCAATATTTTCAGCCTATTTGTTATTAGAAGAGATGGGATTGTTTTAAATCAAAATTAATTATTAATGAATTCTCTTAGTCTGAATTTAGCAATATTCTTTCCATAAGAAAGCAAAGAGGGTATATAGCATTGATGGCTAACCTTTTTGCTATCACGTGCCAAAAGTGGGGGGAGTGTGGGGGGAGCATGTGACCACACCCATAATTCTATGCGCCCTGCCCCCCATGCATGCCTGCATGACCCCCCTGCACTCTCCCCGCTTTTGGCATGGTAGACCCGGTAGGCCCGTTTTTCACTCTCCCCAGACTCCAGAGCCTTTTTAGGAGGCTGGGGAGGGCAAAAACAGTCTTCCCCACCCTCCAGAGGGAGGCTGGAAATGGCCCATTTGCCAGCTTCCAGTTCTGCCAGAAGTTGGCAAATGGGCTGTTTATGGCCTTCAGAGGGCCTCTGAGTGGGGTGGGGAAGGCCATTTTCACCCCCCCAGCCTCCTAGCAAGGCTCTGGAGCCTGGGGAGAGTGAAAAACGTGCCTTCCCCACTCCCCGGAGGCCGGAAACAGCATTTTTCCTGATTTCCGGTGGGTCCAGAAGGCCTGAAAATCAGCTGGCGGAGCTGAGCTCGCGTTCCCATTGATATGGCTCCACCACCTGTGGCATGCGTGTCATAGGTTCCCCATATTTCTACATCAGCTAGGATTTGAATCCTTTCTTCTCGCCATCTGTCCATAAATTCGTTCATATTGATGTCTGTTATATCTTTCACTTCTTTATAATCTTCTTCAAAATTACATTTACAGGTGCAGAAATTATTGCTATTCTGTAATAATATTGCTATTAGTTGTAATAGAAATATTTCAAAGCACCATATTTTTGTTATTTTGCAAATTTTACATTTTTCTCTCCTGATTGGCTATAAAAAAAGAAAAGGAATGGGTGGAAATGTAAACTAGAAGAGATGTTTGTATGCTTCATATTTTACAGTTTTCTTATGAGCTTTTTTCCTAGAACACTTTAACTTCCCAGCCACCTATTCAGCCAGTTCTCCTTCCAACTGATGTGGCAGCTCCCAGTCACATTAACTGGGTCGGGTATCACCATTTGGAAAACACAGTTCCAACCCATTTTCTACAGGAAGTGCTTATATCCAATGAGATTTGGCTCCAAGAAAAGTATTCGCAAGGCTTCATGTCAATACTTTTAGCCATTCTATTGTCTACATCAATGGAATTTAGCCAATTTAAGATTTCCTAAATCTTTACTAAAATTAGGAATTAACTTAGTAAAATTAAGATTTAGGGAATTCTGGAAGTTGAAGTCAAATTTATTGAGGCTGACAAAGACTGGTATAGAGGGGTCGCTGAGGTTAAGATTCACTGGTCTAGGCAGGCAGCCTTAGGCATGCCTTGGCAAATCATGCTACCCATTAGTATTTTGGAGATATTTTTGTGCTGCCAAGCCTTGGCAGTGAGTTCTGTAATGGAGAGTCTTGCTTTTTCGGTTGCTGTTTTTCTGCATTTCCTCTTGGAGGACTAGAGTAAAATGACTGGATAAGGTATTGTTTTAACAGAAATTAGTTAATTTAATTCTGCATGACTGAGTTAAATTTAATCGTCTAGAATTTAGGTCAATTAAGCCATATTTGGCATTTCCAGACCTCTTTAACCCTAATTAACAGTTAAATGTGTTGTGTAAAGTGAGCCACAACATTTTACACTTCAGAAGAGTAGTTTGTGGGGAGGGCCTTTTCACCCGTTTTCTTCATACAGTAGTACTGTATTGTTTAATCACAGGTGTGGCCTAGCTGTCTTTTCTGGTTCCTTTCTCAGTTTCATTTTTTATTTATTTTATTTATTTATAATTACATTTCTATACCGCACCATCTCCCGAAGGACTCAGGGTGGTTTACAGCCATATTAAAATACACACACCAATACAAATATAAATATAATAAATAACAATATGTAAAAACAATTAAGATCAAATATTTAATGGCCGAATCACTAAAATGGTCAGAGACCGATTTAAAACCCATTTAAAATTTCGCTAAAATATTTCTTAGGCTAGTCCCGCTTGGTGAAATAATAAGGTCTTCAGTTCCCGTTTGAAGGCCCGGAAGTCGGGGAGTTGGCGTAACCCCGGAGGTAGCTCGTTCCCTAGGGCCGGTGCTGCCACAGAGAAGGCCCTCCCCCTGGGGGCCGCCAACCTACATTGTTTGGTCGACGGCACCCTGAGGAGGCCCACTCTGTGGGAGCGCACAGGTCATGGTCAAATGTAGCACATTGATATTTCAGCATCAGAAGGTGTAGCTATCCTTAATACAAGGATTCTCAAAGGTAGTCCCTTTGGAGGTAATGAGAAAATGTAAGGCGGAATTATATTCACTTCCACTCTGATTGGATGTGGGTGACTTTCACCAATCGTCTGAAACAAGACTGGACCATGTATGGTATCAACTGCCAGGATTTTTCTTCGATGGTGCTTGTTCTTGTACCAGCCCTAATTTTCATGCCTCTGTCAGAATCTGAATCCGAAGGGGAAGAACAGGGGTGAAATGTTCTCGGTTTGAACTGGATCGGCTGATCTGGTAGTGATGGTGGCGGGTGGTTCTGAGAACCAGTAGCAAAAATCCCTGCCCCCCCCATGCCCCCCCAATTGTCCAGTCGCCTGCTTGCCGCTTCTTTTAAAAAATGCTTTTAAAAGGTAAAAAAAGGAGGTTCTGATGATCACAGCTGAGCTGCCTGATCGTCAGAGCCTTTTTAAACTTTTAAAAGCGTTTTTAAAAAATGCTTTTAAAAGTAAAAAAAAAATCATGTGCCACAGCTGATCATCCCCCCCCACTGTTCTACTTACCCCATGCCTCCTTTTGGTTTGCACTGCACGTGCACAGCCAGAGAACCAGTAGTAAACCGGTTCAAATTTCACCACTGGGGAAGAGAAACAGCTGACAGAGTGAGAGAATGGATTCGTTGGCTGTGGAAGAAACTGGAGAAATGCAAGGTCAGGCTGGGCAGAGCAGGGGAGAGGTAGAACCAGGGAGAGGGGGTTCAGATGAAGACCAAGGCCCACCCCGTCCTCATCCTAGGCAGCGCAGGGAGGAACGGAGAAGCGAGTAATGTTGGTTGTGTGGCTTACGAGGGAGGAAAGGGACTCGATCCTCTTTACAAGTGCAAGCTGCTGATGGAGTTTAAAAGGAAAGGCAAATGGGAGGGGCGGTTGTCAGGAACAAACACAGTTCATCTGGTGTTTATCTGAAGTCCTGGCATCCTTCCAACTGGTTTGATTTACTGTTGTGCTTCTTCAATTCTGGAATTCCCTATTTTGCTTGCCCTGCCGGATTAATTACCTGGTTTTGCCTTGTTGGAATTTTTGTTGAAAGTTTTCTTTTACAACGTTTGGGACTGAAGTATTGCCAGCCAAAGGTTGGTGGAAGAGCTCTCTCCAGGCCGGAGAATTGAAAGGGACATTGGGGGCACAGTTGGTGATAATAAAGGGACTCATATCGGTTCTCTGGCTGTGTTGCCTTTGTGTCACACTCTGGGTCATCACACTAATATACTTCTGAATGTTTCCTAAGGTGACCTGGCCCAAAACTGAAGTGCCCATGTTTAGTTTCACCTCCCCATTCTTCTAAGAGTAGCTCTTTCAAGGCTTTTTCCTGGCGCTAACCTTCGGTTGCCATTCCAAGCACACCAGCCTCCCATCTGATGCTTTCTCCTGCAAGAATAGATGTAGACAAGATAGAGAATGGTCTCGAAGGACAAAAGGAAGTGCTGCTATGCAGGCTGCAATCAGACAAGCAGGGCTTCAGACCACTGAAGGCATTAATTTGAGAAAACATTTCAGACAAGCCTCTCCCTTGAAGATAAAATGTGGAAGGGGAAAACACATTCAACTTGCAAGATTCTGTTGCTATGTTATTTTGCAATAAAAATAGTTCTAGGCCTATAACAAATTGATTTCTTAGTCTAATCTATTTTACTGGACTGACAAATGAGGCCCAATACTTAGACCAGGGGTAGGGAACCAGCATGGCTGGTTCAGGAACTCTGAGAGTTGAAGTCCACAAGTCAGAGAGGGGCCGTAGTTTCCTACCTCTCACTTAGATGATTGGGGTTGTTAATACTGCATTTTTAAGGCACCAGAGCAAAAGTCTTGCCATTTTTGAAAATGCTTGCATTGATTTGAGATATAAAGAAGCTCCCCTGAGCTTCTGTCAGTTTTATCAAAATCTTGAAAAAAAGAGGGAAGTGGGGAAAGAAAAAAATGTTGTTACTGGTAGAAATTTACCAGCTTTTTAATCAGTTCCATCGGAGAATGAAGATGTCAAAAAGAGGAGCAAAGAAAGAAAAGGAAAGAATCCAAGCTGGTGGGCTACATGCTTTGCTTAATTCATTGAGCATACTAGGGAATTGTAATAATATTGTAAGCCGTAAAGTTTGTTTTAGAAAAAAAAACAGTGCTAAAATCCCACATTATGCTTTGACAAAATCCAAGTAATTAAACTATGATCTGTGGAATGTATGAACTCACTGACTGCTAAGTGGTAACTTACTTACAGCAGAAATGAATCAGGTGATAGTCATAAGGCAATGTAGGCCAGCCACCATGTTCATGGTAGGTGGTATCTATATTTAAAATGAGGAAAACATCTATGTTTAATTATGGTCAGATTGTGTCAAACTGAATAAGGGAAAGAAAGGTCACTGAAGAGCATGACAATGTATGACCAAACTTGGGTTTTATAAATAGCTGTGTATTTATAATAGCTGTGTCAAGCGTTGGATCTGTGTATTGGTTAAGTCCATTTTGCTATGACAGTTATTTTTGTGTTTTGCTCCATGCATACACATTTGTTTTTAATTGTTCTTAATCATTATGAAAGCCAGTTTGGTGTAGTTATTATTATTATGAGAGCCAGTTAGATGCCAGGCTACAAATTGGAAGACTGTTGGTTGTAGGCCTCCCTTGGATACAAAGTTATGTGGGTATTATTATGTTTACTGTGTTTTTTGTTATCAGCCAAGAGTCTGATTTTGACTGAGAGGCTATCAAATATATTATAATAATCAAAACACATTTTATGCTATTGTGGCTTTTCAAATTCAGTCCAAGCCTGGTTACTTTGGCAAAATGTCAATCATAAACTGGAATGACCATTCTGATTTGAGCTCCCAGGCTTTGCCAATCTTGTCTCCTTAAAAAAATTGCTTCCCTACTTTGTTTTTGCACGTATCCATTAAACAAGTTTTTGGATGCTTGGTCTGATGCAGTCTCTGACCTTATCAGGTGTGTGGACAAGTGCTGAATCGGAATGTAGTCTATTCAGATGGTTGTATGCAGTATCTATGCAATGATGCCTCGGCCAAATAATTACTTAAATGTAAAATTAGGCTATCTGAGCAATAAATGAAAAGCATTTAATATGCCACTACTCTCTTGATACTGGGAAACCTTGGATCAATTTACTTTATTGTGGCAATTTATTGTACTGTTTTGCACTAAGAGAAAAACCAGATTCCCAAATGCTGGAGCAGAGCGGGTAATGGAAACCAAATGGAAATTAAACACTATTTGCTTCAGTTGTTTTATGCAAGAAAAAACTGCAGGAGAAAGAAATATTCTCTTTTAGCCTTGGGAAGCTGCTGGACAATTCCCAGAATGAAGTTGGAGCTGAGATGTTTCGAAAGCCCCCTTTTTTCTTTCTGTGTAGCTGTTTCTTACAGTTATTCTCCACCTTGAACTGTGAGATGGGTGGCAAATAAATTAATATTCTGAAACTAAATAAAATGAATCAATAAAATCTTCATCTGTAGTTCTTTCCAAGATGATACCAGGAGGTTGCCAGGCTACTAACTTCAAGGATCCCTGAATATGGGAATACAGAACTTAAATCAAGATACTGCACAACTAGTTTCTGTAAACATGAAGGATTGATACAGATGCCAGAGTGGAAAATTATTTTCTAGCGTTCTAATCCATTTTTTTCTGCTTAATGGAAGTTTTGCAAATGTTAGGTAGATAACCTTTCCAGTTTTAACTTTATAACAGTGCATTTCTCCAGAAATCTGGCAAAGAAAGTGAATGGCCCAGGTTTCTTTCAACCATAATTTGTTGATTTCTCTGACTCTTCCAAGTTAAATGTTTTTTTCTACTATAAAGAGAGGATCTTATCTATTCTTAAAGATGATTTCAACATTATCTGCTTATGTCTGTAATTCTGCTTTATTTACATATCAAACCATTTTGTGTTAACCACTATTGCAATTATTACTCATCTTTGCTGAGATTTTCTAAAGAACACAGAATCATTCTGGTGCTTATTTGTAGCGTTGTCAAAAACATGAACGTGCCAACAGGTAATGCCATTCTAAGAGCCAGTTTCACGTAGTGGTTAAAGCACAGGCTAGAATTCTAATCTAAATTAGGAGACTAAATTCTAACCCTGCCTTAGGCATGAAGCTAGCTGGGTGATGTTGGGCTAATCATTCTCTCTCAGCCCTAGAAAGGAGGCAAACTACTTCCCAAATTTTGCCAGTAAAACTGGATGGACTTTTCCAAGGAGTCAAGACTGACAGTCAGTAACTCACGGACACCCACCCCACTAAACATTGTATACAATCTGTCTTTTAAGTTGCTATTAGTCTCCTTGCCAAATTCAGATTGTGAAAATCTCATAAAATTTACTCTCAGGCTGAGTTTCTTAGAGGAAGCATTAACTTGAAATGTAAACTTTTTGTCTTTATCTACCACCTAACTCTGCTCAGTCTTTTTGTCCCTTTGAACAATATGCATACTTGGGTGTGGAAAATTACTAACATCTAACCTGTGATTCATCAACTTGATCCCAGGGAGGTTCTGGCATTGCTACACAAAAGCTGTCTTATTGCAGGAAGAGTTGCTTTTTTCTTTTCTTTTTTAAACCAGTTCTTGTTCCTCTATTTCTCATCACTTCAGCCTGCAGACTTTAGCAGGTAGTAACATTTGTCCCTACTGTATACCATAGTTTTGTTTTCTGTTGTTGAATGTGCTGTGAAAGTACACATTTTTTTATTGTGTCAGTTCACAACTTTGATCATAGGCAAGAGAGAAGGAAGATGGAGAGAAGGAATGAATGTGGATTTGTTTTTTTAATAAAAGAGTACAACTAGTGTCATGGGTTCTTTTAAACTATACCCAATTTGGTGAGCTCAAGTCACAAAAGAGCCAAAAGTAGCACCAGTCTCTAGACAACATTCACAAGCATTCATATACTTACTACTTATTCGTTATGAGTAAAGTGGCCTCTGGACCAGTGGTGGGATTCAAAATTTTTACTACTGGTTCTGTGGGCGTGGTTTGGTGGGCGTGGCAGGGGAAGGATACTGTAAAATCTCCATTTTGCTGCAATCCAAGCTGTGGCCAAGGAGGAGGAGGAGGAAATGGGCCATTGGAAACTTTCAAAGTTTTTGGAGATTCCAGGAAGATAATGATCAGAAACATATTTCCAAGTCATGTAAAAAGTACTTATAGATTTAAAAAAAAAAAGATTTTGAAATGGTTTTCATATTTCTCAGGCATGAAAAAATTTGGAGGAGATTTCAAATATCCAGTGCCTGCAAGGTAGGCTAAGAATATTTCTGAGCCCAAAGTATTCTGGAAGGAAGAGTGGGGAAGAAATAAAAAAAGAAAGAATAGAAAAACTCTTACTTGGCTACAGAAAATGGAAATGTTTATTTGTGCAAAATGGGGTTTATAAAATGTTGACAGGTATATGTACAAACTTTTCCACCCTATTTAATAAACAACTCATAAATAGTTGGTATGCATTCAGATGCCAGCAGCTTCTGTTTACTTAGGGCTTCATTGAAGCATACAGTTTGATGGGGCTGCCTAAACTTTTACATATACAAGTATTTTAATTTCTCAGGAAAACCTGTCTATATGTTTTTTGTTTTTAAAAAGATGCTTCAGCTCATATATACCTTTGACAGGCAGCAGTACAATGGCTTTTTCTCCCCAATCCTTTATTATATATTTTGAAAGAAAAGTAGCTCAAAGAAGAAAATTGGTTGCAGATATCAAAATATGGGCTAAAAAACAAGTCAGAAATATCATAAAACTAATATATTCCAATACAGCATTATATTATGGCAATATTATGAAATATATTGATTTTTATTCAGAATCTACATATCTCTTTAGCTTTAAATTGAAAATAGTTGGTTAACATTGTTCAAATTATTAAAAGAAAATTATATAAAAATGCATTCCATTAATACTATAAATTACACAAAAATTAAAATGTCTCTAAAAACCAAATTTTGGATGTGGCACAATTCCATGTAAGATATTGTAATTCAAAAAATGTCCCCCAATTAGAATTAAATCCTGCAACAAATTTATTAAAAAACCCCACACCAATGTTGTTTTGGACATTGAGGTATACTGCCACAATTTAGTTAGCTATCCTTCCAAAGAGGGAATCAAAGATTTTTTCCAATGAAAGTCTTAGAAATCTCTGCAGCTCTTAACACACAACTCCAATTCAGTACGTTTTGAAGGGATATATAGGTAAAATTTTATAAAAATATATCTGGGATTGCATGTTTCAAAATTTGTTTCATTTTACATAAGGGAATAATTTTCAATATAGTTGGACTTTACAGCATTGCTACCAAATGAAATTTGTTTGGGAGAAAATGATTATACATTTCGCAATCATGACTGGAATGATATACCAATGATAAACACTCATATACTATATCTATTCTCTTTGAGTATAATGTTCAAGATAAATTTAATATTCTTCCATAAAATTCCCACTGTTCACCAGAACTATATTTCTATTCTGCATGTATTTTATCATACAGTACAGCTTGTTCAAATTCTAGTCATACTTGGTTAATAATTTATATATCATGCCTAACAAATTATTGGTACTGTACTACATCTTATGAGATTATCAGATTCGGTCAAGCTTCTGATTGAATTTCTGTAATTCTTTTCCTGGGTATCTGAAGATAATGAAACGAATTAAATGTAGAGGATCACTGATGTCACAAGATAGACTAAATCAGAAAGCAGCTCCACAGAAAATTTTGTTTCTGAAATCCATAAAACAACTAGAAATCCTTTTTAAACAGTTTACAATTTGAAGTTGTCAGAATACCACATTCTCTTGTGTTCTGCAAATTTTTGAATTTAATTCTTGGCTTTTTGTTGGAACCAATATAATAATTTTTTTATGTGCAAATGTTTAATAATTTATTCTTAATACTGTAATCATGTTAAAAAAAAAGAAAAGAAACCTTAGTCTTGATAGGATATTCTAAAAGTTGTAGGTCTCCTTAACCTAATTAGTTACAAATTTTTTCCCCTCTAGAAAGGTCTGCTGATGGTTTTTTACTCAGGTTGGTAAGAATTATATCTGTATTTTTGGTTTAAAAAATTCTCATTTTGCCTTCTCAGCAGTCATATTGAATTTGTTTCTTGATAGGCATATTGTGTTTTTTATCCTTTTTGAGATTCCTTTTTATTAATTTGGTAGCCAGAAACCAAACTCTATTAATGTCTGCATTCTGTCAACAATGTTAAAGGTTCTCTAGGCTGAGTATTTGGGAATATAATATCATCAGCAAATAATTTCAGTTAATGTTTTTGTGCAATTGTTTTATGAATCCTTTGCTGGCCTCCCATACTATGGCTAGGAAAATCTCAGAAGTTAGACGAGTCTAGAAGAAACTTTTCAATTTCTGAGGACACTTCAATTTGATGTCCCCTTGTAATAGTTGCAGTTCATTGTCACCACCTGTTGAATCTGGGAATTTCTCCATTTAATCTTAGAGTTATTACATTAGCAGTGCGATGATTTCTTTTCAAACGAAAAGACAGGAAGATAGTGTAATTGTGAAGAAAAGGGAAATTTAGCTGGTCAGTAAAAGGATAGGAAAAAGCATTATTTCTAATTTTTGACCTGTCTATTCCTGTATTTTAGAGTCAGACCCCACTTTTCAGTAATGTTTGTTGGCTATAGTTATAAGTGGTCCATCTCTTTGGTTGAGTCACCTCTGGCTTACATACCACAGATGTACCATTGAAAGAACATCCATACCGAGCAAGTTGGCAGAAAGGCAGGCAGCGTGTGTAATACTTCAGCAACTTGGCATATAGCATGGGCATTACATTTCTTTGTTTCATGTGATGCATGCTGGTGCCATTATGACTGCATTGCAGCAGAACAAATGAAGCAATGGGTGAGCAGTACTGAGTGTGCTGGAAGACAGTCCTGTTTCTGTGATTGGCTTGTCTTCACTCCCTTAAACAAGCCATCTTCTTTCAAGCAGCATAGGATGCTATCTCATATCCAGCAGTGAAGTAAAGGGGCACCATCACACCCTGTATACCTAATGCACTGTACTCTAACCCGAAGCTGTGCATCTGTAAGCTCATCCCTCCTGCAAGTGCTGGATTTTATACATTCCAGACAAGCTTTTGCTTCACTGCAGCAGCAGCAGAAGCATGTTCCATTCCAGTTAGTTTTTCATTTGTTACCCTCGACAACCATCCCTTTCAGCTCAATTGTCTAAGCAAATGCCTTACATTTTACCCTTGTGTTACGATCTACTTTGTATTGTACATTTATCTAATGCAATTGGACACTATTTGAATTTGCCCAATTCCCTTAGATTCTCAGGCCAGTTTGTCTTTTTAGTTTCTGTGCCACTACATCAGCAGATCCCCATAGCTTTATCCAGAAACCTGATCTGTAAACCAGATCAAAGAACAATCTACTTTATCTTCTTGGCTGTTAGCAAAGCCATTGAATAAAAGCTGTACCAAGCAAGCAACTCCCTCTGGTTCTTTATCTTCTTGTGCTCTGACGCTATATAGGTAAGATCCTGGAGGAATATTAACCAGACAATGTCTAGGATAGTGAGGAATTTATTTTCATAATTCTAAGTTCATGCTCAGTTGGAAGTTGTGAGTAAATACTTGCTGTAATTGCCCGATATTTGCTGAGCTGAGCTTCTAACTCTTCGAGAACTACCACTTTCTTCATTTTATGTAAACATCTAATCATGTTGACTTCCAGATAGCTTTTGCATAACTATGCAGTGCATCCATAATATTTGTTCAGTTTTGCTTAAGTTTGTGCGCCTTTTTGATTGTAAACCAATAATTTAACATGTGTCATTCTAGCTAGTTGTGGTTATTTAATTTAACTATTTAATAATATTTAAACCTGATTTTTCTATCCGTGAATCCAGTCGATATGTTGTGCTCACCTATATGTATCTGCCACATTCCAAGATCCTTTGTAGAAGTCTTTCTCTGGATATACCTGTCTTAAGAAAGTAGGTGAGGCAAATAGTGTTTAAAGTCTTTTAAAATCTTAAGAGGTGGTTGACCTAGAAAATTCAGAATAAGCAATCTAGTTGCAAGAGAAACATTTGGAATAATCTTAAATATGGTTATCAGGGACAGGTAGTGCTCAGTAGGGAGACTCGGCGGGTACAAACTGAGGCCAGACAGATTGCAATTCAACGTCAACCTTTATTGCTAACAGCGTAATGCTAACAACTAAAACCTAACCGGCTAAACTCCCGTGAGGGCAACAAGAAGTACCATCTGACAGCTGCTTATATACGGAGCTGTCAGATGGCTGCACCAATGATGGGGCTTCAGGTTTCCTGCTTTTACATGGCTCGTGTCTTAGCCAATTATGATCGCCTGGCTGTTGGCAAGGCTGTAGGCGTCACTGTATCCCCGAGAACTTAACAGTTAGAAAAATGATCAGGTATATTTACTGACTCAATCAAAATTGTGTTGGCTAATTCTGGTCGTTCTGCAGAGGAAGGTAGCGTTGTTTTTCTTTTAGCCGAGCAAGGATAATATACATCTCTTATAAGGTTTTCACCTATTGCCTATGGTAGGGGTCTCCAAGCTTGGCAACTTTAAGAATTGTGGACTTCAACTCCCAGAATTCTGGGAGTTGAAGTCCACAATTCTTAAAGTTGCCAAGCTTGGAGACCCCTGGCCTATGGTGAATAGACCCAATGAGGCTTGGTTTCGGTAATTCCTGAAGGAATAGAATTACCATATTTTTCCATGTATAAGACATCACTTTTCCTTAAAAATATTTATTTGAAAATGGAGGGGTGTCTTATACACAGGAGGCAGAGGAGAAGGCCATGCATGCCGGATGAGCCTCTATCTTATATGCAGCTCTATCATTCCTCTCTATTGTAGTTGTTTCCTGTATCACATTGCCACTCTAGGTTTCATCTCTATTGTTCCTGTGCTGCATTTCCTGTTCTTGTTGTATTACTCTTAACAAGATGGCTTCTGCACAGTGATGGCTGATAGTGTGCTTACTACAAGAAGCTACATGAAACATGGGGGCATCTTATAGATGGAAAAATACTGTACATTATTACAAACATACTCCCATTTTGACTCCGTGGGCTAAGTTCATATCATGCTCTAAACCAGGAGTCTCCAACCTTGGCACTTTTAAGACTTGTGGATTCTGGGACTTGAAGTCTACAAGTCTTAAAGTTGCTAAGGTTGGAGACCCCTGTTCTGAACCAAGCTTAAATTGATTTGAGTAGTTTGTGATCCAGTACTTGTTGGAAATCAGCCATTGTCTTGATGTGGTGGGAACCATGTTGTCGCATTGCTGTTTTTTTTATATTTAGGCAAGAATGTTATATGAATGTACTACTTGTCTTTATTAAACTTGGTTTATGGTATAATTGTTTGTGAATCTGGTCTTATTATTTGCTGCTGGTTGTGATGCGGATCCAGGATAGCTAGCTGGGGAATTGTGGGAGTTGAAGTCCATACATTTTAAAGTTGTTAAGGTTGCGAAACATTGATATGGATAGATGACTTGAGCTGCTGGGAGCACGTTCTCTTGATCTCAGCAAGGTTTCTGAATAAACCTCTATAGAATTGCACCATCGAGCTAAGAAGGTATTTTATGGTGAAATTCTGAACAGGTTTATTCAGAAATAAATTCCACTGCATATAGTTCCTTCACTTCCTAATAAATGGATATAGGATTGCGGCACAGTAGGATAATTCTTTATATGCATTATATGAATAGTAAATCACATTCAGTTCAGTGGAGTTTAGTTCAGGGACAGAAGAATTGAACAAAGCACACCAGACGCAATGTCTAAAGCATTATTAGAATCTCAACAGGATCTTAATATTCTGCTATCCTTCCTTGCTCTTTTCAGATCAGATACAGTAATTCCATATATGTGTGTGTGTGTGTGTGTGTGTGTGTGTGTGTGTGTATTTGCATTGCCTGTTGCTTATTACATTGCTCTTCTAATACTATATGCTTTTTCCTAACACACAGTTACATCATTTTTTTTGAAAGTGTACTTAAAAAAAATCAGTATATTATATTTAGTGTATTCAGTGTATTACATTTAATCTTTATGGAAGCTCTTGTGTGAATGTCATCTTTTCTAGCTGATGGTCTGAGACAATACTTCATCTTTTCCTGAACACCCCCCCCACGCAAAATCCCAGCAACCAGGAAATTACCAGTATTGAATTCAATCATTTTTATTTTACACCCAATGTTATACTGACTGATTGCTGTATTCCAGGTTTTCCCAGCCCTATCTGGGAATTATACCTGGTTTGTTTGTTTGTTTGTTTATTTATTTATTTATTTTGTCACACAGTATATATAAGCATAAGCATGAAATAACTATACAATATATAAGCATATATAGAAGCAATAGGACAGGAACGGTAGGCACGCTTGTGCTCTTATGCACGCCCCTTACAGATCTCTTAGGAATGCGGTGAGGTCAATAGTAGACAGTTTTTTGTTGAAGCTTTGGGGATTTTGGGAAGAGACCACAGAGTCAGGTAGTGTATTCCAAGTATTAACAACTCTGTTACTGAAGTCATATTTTCTGCAATCAAGATTGGAGCGGTTAACATTAAGCTTAAATCTTATTTGCTCTTGTATTGTTGCAATTGAAGCTGAAGTAGTCTTTGACAGGAAGGACATTGTAATAGATGATTCTATGAGTTAAACTCAGGTCATGTTAAAGGCGACATAGTTCTAAATTTTCTAAACCCAGGATTTCAAGTCTGGTGGCATAAGGTATTTTGTTGTATTCAGAGGAGTGGAGAACTCTTCTTGTAAAATATTTCTGGACACGTTCAGTTGTATTGATGTCAGAAATGTGGTATGGGTTCCAGACAGTCGAGCTGTATTCAAGAATTGGTCTAGCAAGTGTTTTATATGCTCTGGTTAGTAGTGTAGTGTTTTTGGAGAAGAAGCTATGCAAGATTAGGTTTACAACTCTTAAAGCCTTTTTTGCAATGTAGTTGCAGTGGGCTTTGGCACTTAGATCATTTGATATGAAAACTCCAAGGTCTTTAACAGGGTGGGGGTCATCTGTAAGGTAATGTCCATCAAGCTTGTACTTAGTGTTTGGGTTCTTTTTTCCAATATGTAAGACTGAGCATTTGCTGGTTGAGATTTGGAGTTGCCAAGTTTTAGACCATTCAGACACAAAGTCAAGGTCTTTTTGGATGATAGATGCATTGTCTGTGGTGTTAAATAGTTTGACATTGTCAGCAAAGAGAACACAATTACTTGTAATATGGTCACAGAGATCATTAATGTATAATATGAAGAGTGTTGGTCCAAGAACGCTGCCTTGGGGAATGCCACTTTTGACAGGAACAGGATTTGATAGAGCATTGCCAATTTTGACCACTTGTTGTCTGTTTGACAGGAAAGCTGTTTTTCAGTTGTGGAGGGGTCTTGAGATGCCGTAGGATTTTAGTTCTAGGAGAAGTTTATCATGTACTACTGAGTCAAAAGCTTTATGTAAATTGCATCTATTGCTTTGCCTTGATCAAGATTTGTAGTCCATATGTTTTTGGAATGGAGAAGTTGTAAATTACATGATAATTTTTTTCTGAAACCAAATTGTTTATTAGAGAGTAGGTTGTTTGTTTCTAGGTGGAGGGTAATGGATTGGTTGATGATAGATTCCATTACTTTGCAGGTGACACAACATAGAGAGATTGGTCTGTAATTTTCAACTAGGCTGGGGTCTCCTTTTTTGAAGACTGGGATGACCGTGGCTAGTGACCAAAGTTTGGGAAGGGAACTGGTCGTGAAAGCTTTTTCAAAGATTATGCTTAGGGATTCTGCTATATTAATGGAAAGCTTTTTTAAGAAATATGCACATAGTCCATCAGGTCCAATAGATAGGGATGGTTTCAGTTTGCGAAGAGCTTATTCAACATTATCTTCTGTGAAATCTATTTGGGTTAGGTTCAGTAGATCGATCTATTGATCTATGTATGTGTGTGTGTGTGTGTGTGTGTGTGTCGTGTCCCACCCCCCACTCCGACGAACGAGTCAAGGAAGTCCGTGACAAACTTGGCAATGAAGCCTCTGCAGCTTGCCAAGTTCCTTAGAGGTTTATCAGGGCAGGCAGGAGTCCAAGTTGTGACTTCAGCGATAGGGTCCGGTATCAGCAAACTCAATAAGACTTTGCTTGACTCAGGGTTGGAATGCCAAAAGCAGATCGTTTATATAGGCTGTGGGGTTTGGCTCCATGACTCAGCATTTATCCAGGCCTGCCCCTTCCTTTCTTCTGCTGGCGTCGCCTCTCAGATCTCCGGAAGCGAGGATCCTCCCACTTGAATTGTCTTAAGCTGGATCTGCTGTCTGGGAAAGGGAGGGGTCAGAAGGAGTAGGCCCTAGCAATTCCAATACCTGGCTGGCTTCCTGCTCTGACGGCTGAGCCAAAGGAACACACGCTGTATGAGTGAGATTTATTGGGCTACTCCTTTCACTCCTGGAATCGTCTCCGGGCATGGGGCCAGGGCCAGGGCCGGGGGCTGGAGGCATGACAGGCTGTTCATTTTCATTATCAGACTCGGAGTCTGATAACAGGCCCAGTTGGAGACGGGAGGGGCCCAGCTGAGGAGAGGAGGGAGGACAAGTCACAATAGTGTGTGTGTGTGTGTGTCTGTCTGTCTGTCTGTCTATCTATCTATCTAACAATAAGTGAAAATAAAGTTTTCAGTCTTGAAGATATGAGACGGAGAGTGGTAAGCTAAATATATTAATATGAATCAAGTGGATACCATAAAGCTACGAGAAATGACAGAATGGCAACTAGCTAATTGTATCTGGGTCAGTTCATCCATTGTATCATGTAGGTATGTCATTTATTTTATCTGAGATTCACTGTGGGGAGAAAATTGGCTCGTTACCTTCTAACAGTAATTCTGTCAGTTATCTGTTGCCAATTATTTTCCTTAGTCTTATGAAGGTGATAAATTGTAACTGGTCTGTGAGAATTGCATATTTACCCTCAATCTTGTGATTACTGACTCTTCAAGGTTAGGAGAAAGATGAAGAGTTCCTGTTTATATTTGCAAATGCTGTCTTGTCCATTTCACATTCTTTTGGGTAATGCTAAGAAGATTTGCAATTTGGCAGCTTTGGATGTGACTGCTATATATGACTACAGTGCCCTGTTCCCTCGAAAAGAAGAACTGACTGGTGCAGCAGTTATAGATTTTTCTTTAGCAGAGTATCAGAGGGACACATCCTGTACTGGCCTTCACTTTTAAGAAGAATAATAGAAGAAAGGAGACAGCACAGCAGGCTTTTCAAAATTGGGTAACATCATGTTCTAAGAACCAGTTACAATTCCCCCCCCCTTTCCCTTCCTCAGTGGAATTACAACCTCCTAAGTAAGAGCCTGGTGCCTTAATGGTTAAGTGCAGCACTGCAGGAAAACTCTGCCCACAGCCTGGAGTTTGATCCTGATGGGGTTCAAGGCTGACTCAGGCTGCCATCCTTCCAAGGTTGGTAAAATAAGGACCCAAATTGTTGGAGGCAATATACAAATAATGTTGCTTCATTGTAAACCCACCTAGAGAGTGCTGTGAAGCACTATGGAGTGTTGACATAGAAGCCTAAATACTACTGGTATTGCTAAGTCAGTACCAGTGGTGGGTTGCTCCCGGTTCACCTCGGTTTGGGTGAACCAGTAGTGGCAGTGGCCGGAGGCTCCACCTCCCCGCCCAGACGTCATCAAAAATGCCCTGCACATGCACAGAAGCACTGCGCGCTCACAAAGTGAGTGTGTGCACCTGTGCACTATCAATAGCAAACCGATAGAGCTGGGATTTGAAACCCACTACTGGTCAGTAGATACACCATAATCTTCCCTAAACAAAATCCATCTGCTCTCATTCTCTCTTGAGGTTGACTCAGCCTTTCATCCTTCCGAGGTTGGTAAAATGAGGACCCAGATTGTTGGGGGCAATATGCTGACTCTGTAAAACCTCTTAGAGAGGGCTTTAAGTGCTATTGCTCTTTCCTCCACCCCAAAGTGGTATACAAGTCTAAGCGCTAAGTGCTATTGCTCTTTCCTCCACCCAAAAGCAACGAAGGTTTGTTACAGTGCTTACTCTATCTTTCCTTATCCCTTCCCATAGTTAATGGCTGAAAGTACTTTTGGAAGATAATAAAAGCTCAATTACTCTTGAGATGTACAACCAAGATGTTCTTTAAGAAGAAGAGATCTGATAAAAATTAACAACTGCTTCTGATGAACCAAATGGGATAAATCAGTGTTTCTCAATCATGTCAGTTTAAAGGTTCGTGGATTTCAACCCCCATAATTCCCCAGCCGGTCTCTTAAAGTTGCTGAAAAACACTGGGCTAGATAATTTCCTTGAGCCAGAACCATGAAGGGTTATACTTTGCTGTACTGTGCCATGTTCCAGTTTCTGCAGTCTGCAATTGCAATTTTTCAGAACACTGGAATAATCCTAGAGGAAGCTATTTATGATTAAGGAGAATATAAAGCTCCATATTCTGTGAACTGATTTCAGAAAGCCACATGGAAAGACATTTCAGAATGAAGGTTGAAGTTTCCAAATCAGAAGACAAGATGATGTCAATGACGATGATGATGATATTCCAGATATTCCTCCTCACCTCTTTCATATGTAACTCATCTCCTTAAAAATAAACAAATATGCAAAAAAATTCAGGAAAAGGTGGTAGGTTGTCAGATGAGCCTTGTTATGTTGGCATGCTTATCAGTTTCTTGCAGAGCTCAGCATCTCTGTTTCTTCTATTTCCCAGTGCAAATTATTGTGCCCCAATGAGTTATTCAAATGATAGCAGTTCTTTACAAAAGTACTTAAATAATCATGCTCTCTGAGAACCTATTAGAAAGTAGCATTGCTTTGAAAAAATTTGCCATTTATCAAGCTCTTGTTTTTATTTTGTTAGCATTTAATCATCAGAAGTGTGTGCGGAAAAGCGTTATTAATAAAATGCAGTATGTCAGCATAAAACAGTACATATGTATTGTATAAAGTTAGACAATATATGTCCTGTGTGTGTGAAGTAATAATTTTGGGGACTATTCTGGATGACTTCCTGTCCTGAGCGTCAAAACAATTTATAGATACTGTTTCAGATTGTTTAATACATTTAGCTGTATTATTATGGATTAAATAAATGTTTTATCAGAGCTCAAGCATTGCATGAAAATGTTTTTCTGACACATTATCTATCTCACCTTTAATTCTCTGCTTTCTAAAAACATCTATATCTTTTCTCTCCCCTCCTGGCTAATTTTATCTGCAATTGCTTGCATTCCTGAGACTAGAGCATTGCTGGATATTTGAAAGATTGGAAAAATGTGCGTGTACACACATTCAGTTGAATTTTCAGCTGGGGAAAATGGCTTTTCCATCAGGACTTCCAAAGCTTTCTTTTTCAAAATTGTCTTCATCGCTATGTTATTTTATTTTTTTTATTTGCTGTATAAACAGGACTGCAGAGGTGATTGCATTTAAGCCCCTGGAAAGCTAAGTTGCACCTCTGCTATGCAACATTTGACTTAATGTGCCGTCAGTTGCAGATTTAAAATGTGTCATTCCTTTTCAACACACTTCCCTGCCATAACATGAATTAGGTTTTTGCTGAATGGCACACACCATGTTATTTTAATAGTTCTGTATGAATCATACTGTTGTGGATCTCTTAATACCGTTTACCACCTTCTTATTCGTGGGATCTGCTGTTTTTGAACACATATTACAATCAGTGGATTTATTTTTCTTAAGGAATTCCTTTCCTTTCCAGTCCTACACTTAACAAAGGCAGCTTTATCAGATTAGAGTGGAAAGAGATGAGGGTATGCTAGACTCTTCCATACCAAACCAGAAAAGACTTTTCTCTGTGTCTACCAATTTCTGTATGCATTAACAATATTTATATGAGCATCACTAGAATCATTCCTGAGAGGATAGTATTAGTACAGCATGGTTTCTCATTTTATCTTGCAATATTTCCTTTAAAATTATATCAAAATCCCAGTGCAAGTTGAAGTTGGATATTATTGCAAAGTAGCAATCTCTTTGTAATTCTGCTGTTTGAATATGAACAAGTAGATGCCTTAGACATTGGCTTATGTCTTTGCAGATTTAAACAAAATCATACTAAAAATCAATGTATCCATCAAGTTTATTAAATTAACTCCTGTTTTTAAAGTATTCTTTGATACTTCAATATTGATACAAAAGAGGTACAGCTGTTTAGCTGTTACAGCAATTCCCCTCTCCCCAAGGGAATATTAGATAATAATTTGCATTTGTGTGGGACTGAACTTTTCTTAGGCCAGTGCAAGTTGCCCAAATGTATTTTTGAATCTTTTCCAATTGTTTATGGAAAAGAAGGATGGTAACTGCCTCACTGATGCTATTAGTTAATTAATGTTGGGTTGCTGTTTTTCTTTACTTCTATTTTGTTTTGTTTTATTCAGAAAGTTAAAATACAAATTCAAATAGATAGATAGATAGATAGATAGATAGATAGATAGATAGATAGATAGATAGATAGATAGATACTGTAGATAGGTAGACCAAACATTTAAAAATGTGCATTAAAAGGACAAAAGTCTATAGATTTAGTACTATTTAGCTTTATATAGCTGTTCGTCTCATACAAAAAAGCTGACAAACAGAACAATTAAAACCATAATTATCATAACATGAAAAACATGAGATATAAATAACAACAAAAATAACATTAAAAAATGCATAAAAGAACCCAAATATAGTTTGAGGACAACCATCATTCAGCCTCATTCATCTTCTTTGCAGGGGATCTCCAGAGTTGATGGAAGCGATTTGCAAGGATTTCTTGAAGGCTAAAATAGATGGGGGCTAACCTTACCTCAATGTAATAATGGCTGATGGAGAGGATGGGGTTGACAGCAGAAAAGTATGTTTCCTGAGTCCCTCCTTAGCAGATAAGACCTGGAACATACTTTTACTACTGGATATGATGGGATGGGTAGATATAAGTAAGAAAACACAGTCCCTTAAATGATCTGGTTCAATTTCATGTAGGGCTTTAAAAAAAAAACACCAGCACCTTGAATTGAACCCAAAAGCAGACTTGCAACCAACGTAGCTTGCTGAACATATCTGTAACATGTTCCATCCTAAAGGCACACATAACTGACTATGCTTTCATGTTCTGTGCCAGTTGAAGCTTCTGGGTTCAGGCAACAAGGGCAAGAGTATTAGTGAGTTAGAGCAGACTGGTTCAAGAAGGGGTGCAACATGAGGAGGGTGGTGGTGTCGTGGTTATAATATATTTGTAGCCTCTATTACCCATCGCATTTTAACCATTATAAGGCTAGACTGACATCTAGATTAAAATTTGTATATGAGAGCTAGTTATTAATTATATTGTATCATTTTACATTCAGTAGACCTCTCTAATAGGACAGAAGTTTAAAAATGTTGCATTTAAACCAGGAAAGCTGGGATAGATTTTGAAGGATATTCTCTCTGATACAAAGTCATTTAAGGCCACTTTGTATTATATCTGGTTTTTGATTGCAGCTGAAAAAATATTTCTAGGGCTTGTAGGAGGAGATCCAGAGTGCTTGAGGTTGCTTTCCAAGGCAAACACAAGAGTTTTACCTGTGGCCTCTAAGGTACTGCCAAAGATATCTTCATAACAGTCTCTACTACAAGGAACTAGCAAAATCCTTTTGGTCATATTTGGTACTAAGTGCAGCTGTAAGAAACTGATGACTGGGAGGGAGCAGAATTAAGAAGAAGGGATAAAGGCTCTTCTCTTCCACTGATGTTTTTCAACATTTAGCAATATAACATGTCAGGTTAGTCCTATTATTATGCAAAGTACGACTGTTATCTCAGGCAGCAGATGCTAGGAGACAAGAAATGATCAGAATTATGTGTGTGATACAAAAAGTTGCTCTTTGCTGCTAAGCTTGATTGCCGTCCTTGGGTGTTGTGAAAAACATTCTCAAAAGAAAATTTAACTGCAGGTCTGTTTACCTTTTGCTTATAAAATGGTGAGTCTTTTGTCAAACAGCAACGATTCTTCTGCCAACCCTGGACAAGTCAACATTTAATTTCTTCAAGGTAGTGCTTTAGTAAATGCATGGGTAGGTCAGTTGGGATCTTCTTCCTTTGAAGCCGATCTTAAGGCTGGCACAGTCCATAAGACCATAAGACCGCCTGCTGTTACCACATGCCTCCCACCGTCCCGTACGCTCTCACAGAAAGGGACTTCTCAGGGTGCCGTCCGCCAAACAATGTCGGCTGGCGGCCCCCAGGGGAAGGGCCTTCTCTGTTGGGGCCCCCACACTCTGGAATGAGCTCCCCCCAGGTTTACGCCAAATATCTGACCTTCGGACATTCCGTCGCGAACTGAAGACACATCTTTTTATCCACGCGGGGCTGGCTTGAACCAAATTTTAACCTTAAATTAAATTATTAATTTTAAATTTTAAAATTTTAAATGGGGTTTTAGTTTATGCAAATTTTTAACTTTTCAGGCTAATTTAAATAAGTTTTTAAAATGGTATTTTAAATTGTACATTGTTGTTGGTTTTACTCTGCCTGTACACCGCCCTGAGTCCTTCGGGAGAAGGGCGGTATAAAAATCAAATAATAATAATAATAATAATAATAATGAGATTCTCAAAAGCAAGAAGAGTTTGTGTTAAAGAACTATCTCTTTTGATTGCTTTGTTCAGGAATAGGTAATTATGGAATTTATCCAAAGGTGATTGTTTTCCATGGTGTTCTTATTTACATCAATTCAGGAATACTCTGGGGGAAAAAAAGTCAGATGTGGCTCACTAAATTCCAGAATGCTTACTAAAGAATCCCAAAGATGTTTTCTCAAAAGGCAACTGGACTTTTTTGATTTTCCTTGAGGATGTTTCACCTCTTTAAAAAGCAGCTTTGGGACAACCTAGATGACCAAGAATCTCCATAGATGTTCCTAGAAAAATGTTATTGGTGGTTTCATTCATTTATTACAAGGCAAATTATAAATACATGTATTATGCAGAAGATTTATATGTAAGATTTTTCTCCCTGCTTGTTCTAAATTATGGGTGGATATTGACTGTCAAACAAATAGACAAAAAAAAGTCCGTCCTTCCTTCCTTCCTTCCTTCCTTCCTTCCTTCCTTCCTTCCTTCCTTCCTTCCTTCCTACCTACCTACCTACCTACCTACCTACCTACCTACAAATATGCTCTTATACATACATATTATTTGCTCAAAAGTTTGATTTGATTGTAATACCATCCTCCAAAACTCTGACAGTTTGTTTGCATTACATGTATTAACAAATAAATTGTGGTTTCCTCCTGAACATATTGTTTTCAGCTCATAAAAGGTTATTTTAAAACTGTCACATGAGAACAATGTTTCAACCCTTTTTAGGGGTTTTTAATCTAATTGCTCATTAAATTTAATGTGCAAATCAGGTTATCAAATGTCTTTTGGATGTTTTTGAAAATAGCCATCAATTATATCTACGTATTATAGTACATTTCTACATGAGCAATTAGCATAGTTGCCATATTTATGTAATGTAATAATTTATGGGCAACAATGTACCCAAGATCTTTGCAGTATCAAATACATACAAAAGAAGAAGACATATTTGTTACAGAATTTCTTGTTTAGACTTGGGAAATACATGCCTTCCTCATGTCTTTATCAGAATAATTCATTACATAACCAGTAGGGTTGTATATTTCTGTTGCAGCTTTATTTACTCTAATCCAGGTATGTCAAACTCAATTTCATTGAGGGTCACATCAGGGCTATGGTTGACATAAGAGAGGTTGGATGGGCGTGGCCAACTGGGTGGGTGTGCTCAACTGGTCAGGCATGGCCAGCTTGACACCACCCACTGAGCTTGACTGGCTGGGCAGGCGTGGTCGAGTGGGTGGGCATGGCCAGCTTGACGCCAATCCCCAAACTGCTGGTATGTTTCCTCTTCACACAGGGTAGACTGAGCCGAAGCCACTCTGGCCCAATATTTCCTCTTTGCATTGGGTAGACCGGGCTGAAACCATGCTGACCTGATGTTTCCTCTTTGTATTGGGTAGACCAGGCCGAGGCAATACAGGCTGACCCCTTACATTTTACAGGACGGCCCCGGGGACCACATCTGACCACATTGCGGTCTGGATGGTTTGACACCCCTGCTCTAATTCTTTCCTCAAAATGTTACCTAGTGTGGTATGTATGTATGCGGATATTTTGTTTTGTTTAAGAATCCCCTTCCACATTTTTTTTTACAAAGGTTTGCAACCTTCAGTTTCCTTTGAGGTCCTTCAAAGAAATTATACATATTTACGGAATTGACACTTGTTTAATTTATGTCATGTTCTTTTCAGAATTCAGGGTGATTTTAGAATTGTTAATGGTGGCAAAACAAAAAAACAACAACCCTTGCTGAGCTTAAAGTATTTTGTTAGATGTAAACAATTTAAGTAATTTATTAGATTGGTGATACAGAAAAGGGAATGTTGAAAGCAGAATCTCAGCCTATTAGACATGGTCTGAAGCTTTCTGAAACAGGGGTCTCCAACCTTGGCAACTTTAAGACTTGTGAACTTCAACTCCCAGAATTCCTCAGCCAGCAAAGCTGGTTGAGGAATTCTGGGAGTTGAAGTCCACAAGTCTTAAAGTTGCCAAGGTTGGAGACCCCTGTTCTGAAACATCCTTTCCAAGGTTGAGTAGCTCTGGGTTTGATCAGTGGTCCTTACTTAGGAAGGAGGAACAGTGAAAGTTTTGGTCCTTGCTTCTATATGAATTTTCAATATGTATGAACAGATTCAGGTAGGTCTTGATTTACAATCACAATTGAGCCCAACATTTCCATTCCTAAGCAAGGCAATTGTTAAGTGAGCTTTGCCCCATTTTACAGCCTTTCTTGCCACAGCTCTTAAGTGAATCACTGCATTGTTAAGTTAGTAACATGGTTGTTAAGTAAATCTGGCTTCCCCATTGACTTTGCTTATCATAAGGTTGCAAAAGATGATCACATGACCATGGGACACTGCAACTGTCATAAATACATGCCTGTTGCCAAGCGTCTGAATTTGGATCATGTGACCATGGGAATGCTGCAAATGGTTATAGGTGTGAAAAACAGTCATATCATTTTTCAGTGCCATTTAAATGTCAATAGCACTTAGACTTTTATATACTACTTCACAGGGCTTTACAGCCCTCTCTAAGCGGTTTATAGAGTTGTCATATTGCCCCCAACAATCTGGGTCCTCATTTTATCCACCTCGGAAGGATGGAAGGCTGAGTCAACCTTGAACCTGGTGAGAATTGATCTGCCAAATTGCAGTCAGCCGGCAGTCAGCAGAAGTAGCCTGCAGTACTGCATTCTAACCACTGCGCCATCTTAGTCACTAAATGAATGTTTGTAAGTCAAGGACTATCTGTACAAAATATTGGCTATTCTAAGCTCAATCAAGTGCCTATTTTACAGTCTCTCAATTTTTATTGTTGCTAAAGCAAAGTTGCCAGGAGCGCCAATAAAAAAAGCAACTTGATTGTCAGGGGCAACAGTTTATTCCTGTGACATGACCTATTTCCAGCTGCTGCTTCTGCCATGCAGCAGTCTGTTGGAAAGATTTGCTAATGTATTTCATTTGATAATGTGCAGAGTACGAAGTGAATGTTGCCATTGAGAATAAGATAGTTATTTGTGCAGAAGTGCCATTTTCTTAGAGCCTTTCCCCCCCCTTCCTTTAGGATTGGTCCTATTAAACAAATTATCCTGTCATTGTGATTTTTAAACACTCTAAGGGAGGAATCTACTTCCAAACATTCTGCTTAAAACTCAACAATATCACCTTAATGGTAAAACGAATTAAGTATCTTGCTGATACAACTTTCTTTTGCAATGTCCACACTTGCAATAAAAGAGTTTTTAATTGTTCTTGTCTGTGTTTGCTGCTTTCATCTTCTATTATGGTCACTGGCAATTAACAAGGCTGTGCCCACACATTTTTAAAAAATTAGTCACACCGTTTTTGGGAAGTAGGCAAATAAAATAAAATAATTGGAGTATTCATATTATTTCCCAAAATATTTTTCCCCCAAATGCCACATCTGATAATGAACATTTTTAATGTTGTATGGAAACTTGCGAAGTAGATAACTACGACTCTTGTGACACATATTTTGGGAATGAGGAGAAAATGAGGGAATATGATTAGTTGCATATCTGATTGAATGTACAGAAAATAATCTCTGAAATTGCATCAAAGTGATTTCTTTGAAGCAAAGACTCTAGGTCATTTTCAGCTATGGTTGAACATGACTCCTGTGAACTAGCTTCATCTGTACATCAAAAATTTCTTCAAACAAGTTAATAACCTTCTTTACCTCCTTATTTTATAATGGGTTGTGGTTTCTGAATCTCTCTGTCCTAGTAAAAATAGTCTAGTCTTCCTTGTCTGTATTTTGGGTGTTTATAGAATGCTCAAAAATGCGGGAAACTGGGAGAAAAGCAGAATAACTTGACAGCAGTGGTGAAATCCAAATTTTTTTACTACCAGTTCTGTGGGCGTGGCTTGGTGGGTGTGGTGTGGCTTTGGTGGGCATGGCTTGATGGGCATGGCTTGGTGGATGTGGCAGGGGAAGGATACTGCAAAATCCCCATTCCCTCCCCACACTTGGGAGAAGGATATTGCAAAATCTCTATCCCCACTCCACTCTGGGGCCAGCCAGAGGTTGCATTTGCCGGTTGTCCGAACTACTCAAAATTTCCACTACCGGTTCTCTGAACTACTTAAAATTTCCACTACTGGTTCTCCAGAATCTTTCAGAACCTGCTGGATTTCACCCCTGCTTGAAAGGATACATCTCAGGAATTCTAGCTAGCACAAATTAAATTGGCAAAGCAGATTTCTGATTGGCAAAGCAGATTTCAACAAGACTTTATAAGTTTAATGAAAAGAAGAATTAGGAATGATATGATAGCAGTGTTCTGATATCTCAGGGGCTGCCATAAAGAATAGAGGCTTTATTCTCCAAAGCACCTGAAGGCAGGACAAGAACCAATGGATGGAAAATAATCAAGGAGAGAAGCAGCCTAGAACTAATGAGAAATTTCCTGAGAGTTAGAACAATTAATCAATGCAACAACTTCCCTCCAGAAGTTGTGGATGTTTGTTCCAACAGTGGAAGTTTTAAAGAAGAGATTGTACAACCATTTGTCTGAAATGGTGTAGGGTTTCCTGCCTGAGCTGGGATTTGGACTAGAAGACCTCCAAGGTCCCTTCCAGCTCTGTTATTCTGTCAAGGCAAACATTTTGAATGCTTGATACTATTGGATATTCTGGTTCAGTAGGATAGGATAAACTGTAGGTTATCCTATCAACCAACCCCTGCCCCCAAAGAGTGAAATATAGTTATGTTTTTAATGCATCTCTTTGAGGTATTCTGTTATAGAACAATAATTATAGTAATAATAATTAATAAGAAAGCTATTTGAGAAGGTTTTTGTATTTTTAAAGTTAATCAGGCTACAATGGATTAACCTGAAATCTAAATTCAATATTTGCAGATGCCGCAGATAGAAAGCAGAACATAATCCTACTTCAAAAGCATTATACAGTAGTCATTGTTATCAGCTAAGATTAAGTAGGCAAATAAACAAGGGGAAAAGTTGGATTCCACGTAGAAGTCAAGTTTTTACAGAACTCTGGAAGGCACGGATGATAATTTTAATTAAGAAAACATATACATCCTCCCCTGCCTGAAATACACTGAGGGAAGTATAGTCTGAACAGTATGTATCAGTGCCCTCAATCTTCTCCTCTAGAAGAAGCTGCTGGGTAGGACTGTGAGACATTTCTAGGCTGCCACTATTAATTTTCAACATTCATTTTGAAGGGAGAAAAAAAAATTAAATAGAAAATAAACAATTAAGCTGTATCATTCTGCCATGCCTGCAAGTTACCACAGCATGTCCACAGTAGAAAGTCAAAGGCAGATTAATTTTGAAGTGTTGGTTCTCTGAAAATTTATGGTTTTTCTTAATTATTTTCTGAAAAGAATTATTATAACAGGAGCCCTTTCATTATCTGAATAGCAAGGAACTGGAGTTTCCACTTACTTGTTTGTTGGGTAATGTTCCTTTGCAATGTGAACAAAAAAGCACACCACAGGTTAATGGTAATTACTGTGAAGCAGGGAAAGTGAAAGAGGTATGAAAAGAAATATCATTTCTTTAGAAATGTAAATTAGCAGAAATCTTTACATTTCCTGACATGTCTATTTTTTCCTGTTGAGCAGTACCTTATTTTCTGTTACCAATACCACATTCTTATAGAACCTGTCTGTAAAGTTAATGTTTGTGGTTAATTTACCAGCTGCTTTCAGGATTTAATTTTAAACTGGTGTTGATGCTCTATTATTCATACCGTGCTAAATGTGTATGGGATGGCAAATTTCATTTGGTTTGCAGTTTTCAGCAAGGAAATCTAATGTGTGTTTTCCACACTAATAGGCTGGTTGGAATGCAGGTACCTTTTGGGTTATTTGCTTTTCCAAATTTTGCAGTACATTTCTTACTCAAAAATGTAAACAAAATGTTTACTCTGCCTAAAAATATATTATTTTAGGGGGAATTGCACGCAGAGTGGTTATTGTAAGAATAAACAAAATAAACTTGTGTCTTAAATATACAGACTGAGATTTAAATGAGATGAAACAGATTTATAAATGAATGCATATAATCTATCCATGGATTGGAGGTAGAAATATTTTATTTATGTGGTCATTGAAATTCTAGTCTCAGTTTTGAAAAACTTTCCAGGAAGAGTAAAATCTCCAGTGACATAGCTGCTTTCCATTAATAACATTTCTGTATCATTAAAGATCTTTGATAAAGTTTATAATCTGGGCCAGATATATTCCCTCAACATTTTGACTGGGACTCCAGAGTCCAGCAAAAACCAGTGAATTAGCCAGCTGTAAGCAAGAAGGCATCAATATAAAAGAATATAAGGCAAGAAGTTTCTGTATACATAAGAGCAGTGCTGGGATTCAGCCAGTTCGCACCACTTTGGGAGAACCGGTTGTTAACTTTCTGAGCAGTTTCATGAACTGGTTGTTGGAAGAAATCATTAGGGCAGAAAACCAGTTGTTAAATGATTTGAATCCCACCACTGCATAAGAGATACACCCTTTCAGTGTGTCAAAATATGATTTTCATGGGCTGTCTTGAACAACTAATTTCAATCAAAATTTCAATGTCGAAAGCTGATTGAACGAATAGGAATTGGGCTCATTAATTGTGTTTGTGCATGGGTACACATTCGTGTGGAAGTCTCCCTTTCCTTAAAGCACCCATATGAATCAGAATTCATTAATCTGAATGAATACTGCTGCCATAATAGTTTGAATTAGGTCCAATGATCCCATCAATTCATTGCTTTCTTGTGCTATAATACTGTATTACAAATAGATGGATGATTAGGTATTTTTATTACAGTTATAAACCAATTCAGAAAAAAAGAGAAAAGAAAATGGAGTGTGAGAAAATAATGATAAAACTGGTATAGGCAAGGTATTACACAAAACATAGCCACTACAAGAGAAATAAAATTACATTGATTGACCAGTAACAGCTGTAAATAAAATGGATCTGCTGACTTGAAAATCTGAATAGATGTATTATTAGATGCAGCTGCTCTGGCTGGGGAATTCTGGGAGTTGAAGTCCTCCCTTCTTCAAGTGGCCAAGGTTAAGAAACACTGTTTAGCAAATGGGGTTAATATTTCAGGAACTCTTTCGTCCCAGGGCCAAAGTTGTTAGAATAGAATACTCCCGTGATGGTGAACCTATGGTACGCGTGCCACAGGTGGCACACGTAGCCATATCAGTGGACACACCAGGTCAGCTCTGGAGTGCATGTGCATGCCAGCCAGCTGATTTTTGGGCCTTCTGGGCCCACCAGAAGTAGGGAAACAGGCTGTTTCCTGCCTCTGGAGGGCCTGAGAGGGGAGTGGGGAAGACCCGTTTTTCTTTCTCACCTAGGTGCAGATCCTCTATATGCATCTAGGGAGGGCAAAAATAGCCTTCCCCAGGCCCTCTGGAGGCCCAAAACGGCCCATTTCCCAACTTCTGGTTGGACAGGAAGTGACTTTTTTGCTCTCCCCAGCCTCCAGAGACTCCTAGAGAGGCTCTGGAGGCTGTGGACAGCAAAAAAGTCACTTCCTGTCCAATTGAAAGTTGGGAAGGGGGGGAGGGGGCTTGCGCGTGCGTGCGTGGGATGGGGCACGTAGAATTATGGGTGTGGGCATGCGTGCGAGCTAGCCTTCCCCCCCTCCCCAATCCTGGCACGCAATGGCAAAAAGGTTAGCCATCATTGGAATATTCCATAATTTCTGCTGAGGAACAGCTGTCAGAGGGCATTAAATCTTGTCAGGGTTAGGATTTTTCTTAATTTCAAAATCATTGTTTGGCATAGAATCTAATTGGCCTGAAAAAAGTGAATGAACCCTCCCCACCCATACTTACTCATTTTAAGTATGAAAGTCAGGCATGATTGGGCTTCCAAAACCTTGATACACTGTTTAAGGGCTGTCTCTGTATGTTCAGTCTGTGTCCTGACACATTTCTCCAATGTGTTGTACTTAAAGGTGAAATTAAATGGCATTTCAGTTTATGTTTATCTAATTAAAGGAGCAAATTTTGATCTTTGAATTACAAATAATGGAGTCTGTGCATTTATGCAGGGTCATTATGGATAAAATATTGCCCTTGGTGACTGATGTCCCTGCATTCACCAAAGCAGAACTGAATACAATCTGTATTAATTTATATTATAACAAATGTACTAGAAGATACTCTAGAAAAGCTGAAACCTGTTCCTTTTTTGTTTTTTTGCGCTGACAGATAAATATAATGATTCTGATTTCAAATCAGTATTAAATCCATTGGCTGAGCAGCATGATGGCCTATAGGTGAAGATACTCATCTCCCACTTGGAAGGTTGAGAGTTCAATTCTAGGCAGCGGCAGATGTATCTCATCATATGCATTGTCCCAAATACAATTTGGTATTTTTTAAAAAAAATATGTTCCTGAAATTAAAATATGTTTTGGCTGTAATAATATGCTGTTTAGCATTTTGGCCATAAGGCATCTCTAGTAAAGAAATATATCTCTGCATATTGTGTCTTGACATCACAACATTGTAGTCACAGAAAAGTTGTCTGAGCATATTGCTCAAGATACTTGGGGCCAGACTTAAAAATGATGTTAAGCAGATGACTCATGGATGATTTTAAAAATTGTTTTTGAACTACTGAGCTGCTTTGGCTTTCTTGCCCCACCCATCCTTGTCTGGGAGACGAGATTTGGAGCCTTGCAAGGGTAGAGAGAGGGCTGAGCAAGCTGTGGTTCTAGTCAAAATCTCCCCTTTGTAACTGCTGTTTGACCCAGGTGCAAAATTGCCACTAGAACAGCAACCGCAAAATTCCCTTGGAAAAATAGCATTTGGAAAAACAGTCCTTAGCTAAAGGAACCGGTTTTAAAATATTGGGATGCATAAGTACACCGCGTGCCTACTGTCCCTGTCCTAATATTCCTTTTTACTTACTCTTTTCATGTATCCAAATTATGTTTATACTTTTACCTGTTATCTTATATATGATTGACAAATAAATAAAAAAAATAAATAAAATAAGTCTTATCATAGGCAGGGTGGGTCTCTTCCTTGCTTTCACATTTATGGAATTTTCTGGATGTTATCTTATACTCTTCTAGCCCTAACTGGCGGAATTGAAATGTTTTGATTTTTACAGTAGCTTATTTTCCTTACAAAACTAAATATGAAGTGTCATTGTCTATGGGCAAATATTCAAACCAGCTGTTCTACGTACTTAGTTTCCTATTAATGTACAATAAGAAATCATTTAAGTTTTTAAAAACAGTGAAATATTAGCTCCTTTGATTTTTTCTACGATTTTGCAATGATGAGTCTTTATTGATACATAAAAAATGGAATTTTAGTTTTACCTCAAAAGAAGTTGCCAATATCAGATATAATTTGCAGAAAGTTTCTCAGTGTGCGCTATCAAAACACAGTTCCTCATTAAGTGACTTAGTCATCTTTTATCAGTATCATCTGACTAACATTCCTCACACACCCTTCTAGGAAGATATTTTTCTTTCTTTCTTTCACCAAGGGAGTTAACTCTTGGCAATGCATTCCTAAGAGAAGCAACAACCCCATAATAGGCAGAAGGAAACATTTTAGAAATAAGACCATATTGGAAAATCAATTTTTCCCCATGTTAATTTAACGCATTGATAATTTAGTGAACTTCAGATCATCCCCAAATCTCAACCAATCCACACATAGCAACACACATTGAACATCCCTGCTCTAGAATATTAATGTATACATTTTTATATCATAAAATGAAAGTAATAACAAGAGAAAATATGAATAATTGAACAATGATAGACTAACTTAATATAAGTATGTATTATTATTAGAAATATGTAAGAAGATTGAATGTAAGGATTATGATTAACTTGATTAGTTTTATTTGTATTAGAATGTATGACACCCAGGTCATACACTGTTCATGCACTGATTTGATATTTTTATAAAAAATAAAATTAAAAAAATCATCCCTGCTCTAGATCTGAAAAGAGTGGTGGCTGAGCTGACATGCATTACTTTAAGTCAGGGGTCTGCAAACTTGGCTCTTTTAAGACTTGTGGACTTCAACAGCTTTGCTGGCTGAGGAACTCCGGGAGTTGAAGTTTGCAGACCCCTGCTTTAAGCTGATTGATGGAATAATACAGATATTGGCAACCAACCAATGCTGTGAGCTATATCATCCTCAGTTGGTATATTTAGGGGAGAAATGGCCAATTTCTGTATGAAAACCGTTCTTCTGCTCATTTGGAAACATGAGGAGAAGCAGTTTAATTGCAGCAAGATGCCTGGACTTCAGCATGGAAGAGGGAGGAAAGGGGGGAGAAGGAAGAACATTCTGCTGGTAGAAATTGCTTGTATCCATGCTCAACTGTTGTCATTGCAGAACCATTTTCAGTGACTACTGTTGTGGTTCTGCAGCGATAATAAGCTAATGCACAGCTTCCACTCTGATTGGCTGTGCTTAGTTATAAAAGTGTTTAGCCTCTTCTTTTTTAAAGAGCAAAGCACATATAGCTTTCCAAATATATCCATCCAATTATAGCCAGAGAAATTGGATGGGTAGCTTTCCTCAGAATTTCCTCAGGAGAGGAGAAATTTACCAGCAATTCCTCAAGAGCAGCTCTTCTTCTTAGTAGAGATAGTAACTTCTTGTGGAAAGAACACAAATAAATCAATTGCCTGTTGAGATTTTCCTTTGGGATTTAATAAAAGCATGAGAAGTCAGAGAGGTTGCAGATGAATGTAGAGAGGATGGTTAGGTTAATGAGGGATATTCACATTCATCTCTTGGCTGCTTAGTAATTAAACAGATGCCATAATGCCACACTCTGCCAATGAGAATTTCTTCAAAATTGTCTTCTGCTTTGAAACAGGATTTTTTTGGGAAAGAAAATAGTGGGGTTTTTTGCCTGATACTTTTGATTTTTAATGTCTTTCTCTCTTCCTTGCAAAGGCAGTCTGGTTCCAGTGGTGTAAACCAGATGTAACTCACCGATAATGGAAACTATTTGTTAGCCCAGGGTTGAAATGAGAGGTCCTTGATCTCTCTGACCTTGGTTGTTTTCTTGTAAATGTTTCATTACCCAAACTAGGTAACATCATCAGTGCCAGTGATGGTCTGTTCCAGCTGTTCCTGGAGGTTTGCCATGGCCTGCTGATACTTGTTTCATCTAAACAAATATGACACATGTGCCCTCTCTATGGGCACTCCAGCTGTCGCCCCAGCCCAGCTCTACCGCGCATGCACATGTGCCTCCCGCCGGCCAGCTGGTCTTCGGGTCTCTGTTGTGTATGCATGTGGGGTGGGGCTCATGCACAGGGGACACTTGCATTGCATTTTGTGGCCTTTCATGGCACTCCTGTGCACTGTTTTTGCTTCTAGGTTGGTGCAAGAGGCCTTCCAAGCCCAAAATGGGGTGCGGGGAAGTGTGCACGGCCCCCCCACGTTCCGTTTTGGGCCTGGAAGGCCTCTTCCACCAACCTGGAAGCAAAAAATAGGTGAAGGGGGGATGGGGCGCATGTGGGGGGTGTCATGCATGCATTGCCTTACGGATGTCTGCACTTTCGGCACACGAGGACAAAAAGATTAGCCATCACTGATCTAAGTTGTGCATCTGTGATCATGAGCCATGTCATTTTTCGCCTACCTTATTGGATTATTTTCCATCCAGCTGTGCTGTTTGTTGGAGGTTTGCATTTGACACTGGTAGGTAGGGCATTTTGGTATTAGGCATTCCTGCAAGGAGAAAAGTTGTTCCTTGGTGAAAGTTTGCCTACAAGCAAATTTGTCCCATTTCCCAGTGCTATGATGTAACCTAGTTTAGGTAATGAAACTTCTGCAAGAAAACCCAGCTCAGAGAGCACCCAGGATCCCTCAGATGTAACTCAAATTTGAGGATACCCAAGTAGTTCCAGATAGTGGGCTTCAACAGGTTAGATATGCTGAATGAACAAAAATGCCAAATCTGGGGATTCTGCAGTACTTTTTTCTCCAACATTAAAATTTTTGCTACTCCTATTTCAGGGAATTGGAAGAAAATGCGGTGGCCACCCAAATTCTTCACAAAAGTGGAGGGCTAATTAATGATGAGGGTGAATCCAATTCCCTGTTTCCTTTTGAAAGTTATATAACTTCTATATATAACGTATGTATGTGTGTATACTCACAGCACGCACACCACTGTTAACCACCTCCAATTTGGCACACTTGAGATGCATTGGATGTTGTAAACACATCCAGTGAACATATCTAGAAGATGCCAAGTTGGAGGAGACTGTTTTAGAATTAAATTCAGACTGCAAAAATGTAGAAGTTAATTACATTCATGTACAAATCTAAATCAGGGGCTTGACAGTGGTACTAAACCTTTAGAGAGTTCAAAACATTTGAAGAAATAAATAGTCTAAATGTCAGTGCAAGGAGGGAATGCTTATTATTCTCCAAAAGCAAATCTTCCCAAAGCTTAATAAATAGTTTTCAAAATAATGAAAATTTTGTGTAAAGAAAACACTAAATATCAGAGGCAGATCATCAGTTATTAAAATATTTCTTCATGTACCATAGATAATATAGAATATTTGAATGGCCTATAATTGTATATTCAGAGATGTCACAATCCCAGAGGAAGAGTATTAGAATAATTTTTTTTAAATGCCACACAAAATAAGCTAGTGATAAAATAGTGGAATGGATTTGACTGCCATGTGCTCTTTTGAAGAGCTGAATGGTTAATTGTACTGCTGATTTGGCCTTCCGTTCATAAAAACATAAGAACTTGCTTTTAATGAGTCAATTTATTGCTCTGTGCAGCCCAGTACCATCTACTTGAATTGGTTATCTTCTCAGTCAGAGACGCACATATGCAAGAAAATTCATTCATATTCTCCCTCCCTCTCTTGCGCGCTCTCTCTCATTACAAAATGCTAATGAACTTATAAAGAATGCCTGTATCTTTCAAAAAATGACACTGAAGAGCATTAAATATATTTTATCTGAAATGGGATACTACCACGTTAATTTGGGGTGTGAAACAATGAGAAGTTAGCCTGAAACTGGGACCATTTTCTGTAAGTGTTTTTTTATTTCCTCCTTTATCGCATTTGTATCCCACCAGAAACATGAATAGACTGTGGCTCACAGCATACAATGGAACAATATATAATAATGAAAAACAGGAATATTAAAATTTACAGCCCAAACAGAATCTGGGATTGATGCCAAATACCTGCCAAAAAAGCACCGTTTCCAGAAGACAACTAAAATTGGTCAATTGGACTTCTAATGGGAAGCCATCCCAGAGATCTGGGTTGATTATAGAAAAACAATGTTTCTTGGTTTCAGCCCCCGCCCCCACCTCCCTCTCCCTCTTAAAAGGGGCATAACCAGCTGCTTCTCTTGGCATGATCAAAGTGCCAGGCTAACTCCAGCACAAAGTTGCAGTCCTGAAGGTTTTCTAGGTAGATTTGCTGCCCCAAACATTCCCTAAACTATTTTGCTTTTACATCATTAGGAAAGCAGAAGCTAAACTGAAAGAGGCACCGGGTAAAACCAGGAGCTACTAATTCCTCTTTCTTTCATCTCAGAAGAAAATGATTGTGTAAAGAAACAGGGTTGTTATCTTTCGGTATTAAGAGATTATTGGAGATTTCCATCAAACATAAAATGAATGGAGCAACAAACAAACAGGAATTATTTGTTTTTGTGTCATGCAATAATCAAAGGTTTTGATTTAAATTGGTAGAGGGTGTCCTAATTTTTGAAAATGATTTATTTGCAATATTACATAATTAATCATCTGTTTAGATGAAGAGGGAATTGGCTTTGAGAGAGTAAATTGGAATCCATTAGCATCAAGTCAGGTAGCCTATAAATCAAATAATAAATACAAAAATAAAAGCAAAAGAGGGTGCAGTCATAACAACAGATATAAAAATGTTGCATCTTCTTCAAATGGATAATATTTATTTATTTATATTTCATACTTCTTAACCACCCATCTCCCTTGGAGCTATGACCCCAAGATCTGAGGTTGGACTTTATTAGAAATGAATTGAAAAAATGTGGAACTTGTTGCCTTTGTTTTTTTCAGTGAAAAGTAAGTTATAAACATTGCAAATAAAGAAACTATATCTTCCAGCTATGCTGGCTGATGGTTCATAGAACTACCATCTGGTGCAATTATTAGTCCTCTTGGCTAGGTATGGATTAAAATTCAATACATTTGAATTATGTGAAATTGGGGAAATCTGAATTACCATATTGCTGTTTTTCTGGTATTCTGTGCATGCCAAGTTTTTAGTGTGATAGTTAACTTGGGCACTAGAAAACTTTTGTATCACTGTTATGCTTATATCAAGTACATTTCAGAATATTTTATAATGCTTAGTTTACAAAATCCTGTAAAGCAGGTTAGGCTAAAAGAGAACAATTTGCTCCAGGGTATCAGCAATTATTGAGAAAATATTTAAATTCAGACCTTCCACGTTGTTATACTGTATACTACTGCTGATATTTACATATATTTTATACTGGTATTTTCTATGGTTTTTCAACAGGCAAGGCACCCAACTAGTTGATCTGTTTCTTTCTAGGAAGGCTATAACAGAGTAACAGTCATGGTTATTCAGAAATCACACAAAATAGAATTTGCTTTAAGTAGGAATGTAAAATGTGCAGTACTAGAAAGCCAGCTGAAAGGTTTGTCTTGCCCTTCTGTATGAATAAATATTTTAATTTATTTGTTATATACTCTGCTTTATTATTGCCTGATATTTTAATTGGGACGCGGTGGCTCAGGGGCTAGGACGTTGAGCTTGTCGATCGAAAGGTCAGCAGCTCAGCGGTTCGAATCCCTAGTGCTGCCGTGTAATGGGGTGAGCTCCCATTACTTGTCCCAGCTTCTGCCAACCTAGCAGTTTCGAAAGCACGTAAAAATGCAAGTAGATAAAATAGGGACCACCTTTGATGGGAAGGTAACAGCGTTCCGTGCGCCTTTGGGGTTGAGTCATGCCGGCCACATGACCACGGAGATGTCTTCGGACAGCGCTGGCTCTTCGGCTTTGTAACGGAGATGAGCACCACCCCATAGAGTCGGCAACGACTAGCACGTATGTGCGAGGAGAACTTTTACCTTTACCTATTTTAATTGCATTATTTTACTATTGACAGCATTTCAGAGGTGCAGCTTGTTTAAACAATGGCAAAGACATTAAATAAGATGAAATATATTTCATTTGTTGCTGACAATAGCGTGGGGAAACTTCTCTGGATTTTCTTCTTCAACATCCAGGAACCAATCATCCTATACCAGGGATGTCTAAACTTGGCCCCTTGAAGAATGGTGGTGGACTTCCAACTCCCAGAATTCCCCAGCCAGCAACTTGCTCATATTTATAGCTCATGCTGGCTGGGGAATTCTGGGAGTTGAAGTCCACCACTCTTCAAGGGGCCAAGTTTGGATACCTCTGTGCTATACCTTACCTGTCTTCCACTGCAAAGAAAGGAGAACATATGATGAAATATCTCATATTTGACCTTGCCTTATCATTTCCAGTTATGGAAATTAATGGGAGTATTGTGAAAGGAAATAGATCATCCACACCATCATATAGATCATTCCTTGATATGGAATGAGAAGATGATGAGAAGATCAAATTGTTCAATGGATCCAAGTCAAACAAAATCTTTGAGAGACTTTGCCCTTAACTCAGGAATTTTCTTTTACAGATAACATCTGGATTTCATTTGTTCAGGTGTTTCCCCCAGCAAAGTACTAGTAATGACAAGTTGGTAATATCAATCTGCTGTTAAACATAGGGGTTATCTATATCCAGATTGGCTCAGTGTTCACATGATCACATATGGTTGTTGCCATTTGTCTGGTGGGCCAGTTAATTTTGACTTACATGTAGCAAAGCAAAAATTGCAGGAAAAGTAAGTAATATCTTTCTATGAAAGTGGAGCCAACATCCATGACAAAGACCAAGGAACTGGTGAGTAAGCCCTTCCCTTGGAACCTCACCAGATAAGGAGAGGACACGAGATTGCCCACATGTGGTCTGAATGGTTGCTTCTCACAAGGAGATTGCAGGACAATGGTTTTCTGCAGGTTTGAATGCCAGGAGATGAAGGGATAAGCCATCTTGCTCACTTTGGCAGCAGACTTTTAAGGAATATTAAATTTGCAAACCACACTTTCTAATCACTTTTGGAAATTGCCTATTAGCTATTCTAAAGCTATTGAAAAATTTTGAAAAATCATTATTGAGTGAATTCACCTTCAACTCTGAACAAAAGAAAAATTAATTACAGGGTTAAAGAATTTGAAATAATCAGCTAGAAACTAAATATGATTTTTTTATCTAAGAAAGTTATAAATGGATTAAAGGTCCATGTAAATTTGTACCGTTCATATTAAAGATTGACAAATTAGTGGCAAGAAGTCTCATTATTTCATAATGGTGGAAGAAAAAGAGCTAAGGTTTAAACCCTGGGATTGTTTTAAATATAAGTTTTGATTGTTTGATTTTAACATAACATAACATAACATAACATAACATAACGTAACGTAACGTAACGTAACGTAACGTAACGTAACGTAACGTAACGTAACGTAACGTAACGTAACGTAACATAACATAACATAACATAACATAACATAACATAACATAACATAACATAACATAACATAACATAACATAACATAACATAACATAACATAACATAACATAACATAACATAACATAACATAACATCAGAGTTGGAAGGGACCTTGGAGGCCTTCTAGTCCAACCCCCTGCCCAGGCAGGAAACCCTACACCATCTCAGTCAGATGGTTATCCAACATTTTCTTAAAAATTTCCAGTGTTGGAGCATTCACAACTTCTGAAGGCAAGTCGTTCCACTTATTAATTGTTCTAACTGTCAGGAAATTTCTCCTTAGTTCTAAGTTGCTTCTTTCTTTGATCAGTTTCCACCCATTGCTTCTTGTTCTACCCTCAGGTGCTTTGGTGAACAGCCTGACTCTCTTCTTTGTGGCAGCCCCTAAGATATTGGAACACAGCTATCATGTCTCCCTAGTCCTTCTTTTGTTAAACTAGACATACCCAGTTCCTGCAACCGTTCTTCATATGTTTTATCCTCCAGTCCCTAATCATCTTTGTTGCTCTTCTCTGCACTCTTTCTAGAGTCTCAACATCTTTTTACATCGTGGCGACCAAAACTGGATGCAATATTCCAAGTGTGGCCTTACCAAGGCATTATAAAGTGGTACTAACACTTCACGTGATCTTGATTCTATCCTCTGTTTATGCAGCCCAGAACTGTGTTGGCTTTTTTAACAGCTGCTGCACACTGCTGGCTCATATCTAAATGGTTATCCACTAGGACTCCAAGATCCCTCTCACAGGTACTACTATTGAGCAAGGTACCACATATACGGTACTGGTGCATTTTGTTTTTTTGGCCTAAATGTAGAACCTTACTTTTTTCACTGTTGAATTTCATTTTGTTAGATAGCGCCCAATGTTCAAGTCTGTCAAGATCTTTCTGTAACTTGAGCCTATCTTCTGGAGTGTTGGCTATTCCTGCCAGCTTGGTGTCATCTGCAAATTTGATGAGTTCCCCATCTATCCCCTCGTCCAAGTCATTGATGAAGATGTTGAAGAGTACTGGGCCTAAAACAGAGCCTTGGGGTACTCCACTGCATACTTCCCTCCATGTGGATGTAGTTCCGTTGAGGACTACATGTTGAGTGCGGTTGGTCAGCCAATTACGAATCCATCTGGTGGTGGTGCTGTCTAACCCACATTTTTCTACTTTATCTAGTAGTAGGTTATGGTCTACTTTATCAAATGCTTTACTGAAGTCCAAGTAAATTATATCGACAGCATTCCTCTGGTCTACTAATTTTGTCATTTTGTCAAAGAATGCGATAAGATTAGTCTGGCATGATCTGTTTTTGACAAACCCATGTTGGCTTTTGGTTATTACTTTGTTTGCTTCTAGGTGTTCGGTGATTCGTTGCTTGATTATCTTTTCCAGAATCTTCCCCGGTATTGAGGTCAGACTGATAGGTCTGTAGTTTCCTGGATCTGTTTTTCCTTTTTGAAGATGGGAACTACATCAGCTCTTTTCCAGTCCTCTGGCAGCTCCCTGTGCTCCAGGATCTTTGAAAGATATAGTTCAGTGGTTCTGAGATCACGTCTGCCAGTTCCTTCAGAACCTTGGGGTGTAATCCATCCGGTCCTGGTGATTTGAACTCGTCTAGGGTAGACAGGTGTTCACTTACCATTTTCTTCCCTATTTTAACTTGTGTTTCTAATCTGTTTTTTGTAGTGCTGTTTTTGATAGGTTGGATTGTTTTTCCTTTTGTGTAAAGACAGATGCAAAATATGAGTTAAGTAGATCTGCTTTCTCCCTGTTGCTTGTCATCTTCTTGCCACTTTCTCCCAGCAATGGGCCAATTGTTTCCTTGACTTTTTTCTTGTTTTTAACATGTTGGAAGAAGCTTTTTTTGTTATTTTTTACTTTTGTCGCTAGCCTTTGTTCATTGTGAGCCTTAGCTTTCCTCACTTCATCTTTACAGGCTCGGGCTGTTGCTGATATTCTGCCTTAGTTATTTGCCCCTCTTTCCACTTTTTATATTTGTCCTTTTTGTCTTTCAATTTGTCAGATAGTTCTTTATGCATCCATGCTGGTTTCTTTTGAGATCTACTATTTTTCTTCTTCATTGGTATTGTGTTAGACTGTGCTTTTATAATCTCACTTTTCAAAATTTCCCAAGCTTCTTGAGTTGTTTTCCCCCTGAGGATTCTCATCCATTGAATCCTTCTCAAGCTCTCTCTAAGTTTATTGAAATTAGCTCTCTTAAAGTCCAAGACTCTAGTTTGACTTTGTTCTACTACTTGTATTTGCTTAATGTCGAATTCCAATATTGCGTGGTCACTTGCCCCAAGGTTCCTGTAGCTTCAACACCTTCTATCATTTCATCTCTGTTAGTGAGAATTAAGTCCAATATAGCTGATCCCTTGTCGCCTTCTCTATTTTTGGGAAACAAAGTTGTCTGCTAGGTTTGTTAGGAACCTGTTGGATCTTCCACTTGGTGCAGAGTTTGTTTCCCAGTTGATGTCAGGGTAGTTAAAATCCCCCATTACTACTGTGATGTGCTTCCTACATACCTTAGTTAGCTGACTAGCAAAAAGTTCATCTACTTCCTCTGTTTGGTTGGGTGGCCTATAGTATAGACCTATGGCAATATCGTTTTTCACCCCTTTTATATTGACCCAAATACATTCAAGATGATTTTCATCATTGTTGTGCTCTATTTCTGTAGAGATGTAGTTATTTCTTATATATAGTGCAACTCCACCTCCTCTTTTATTTGGTCTATTTCTTTTAAATAATTTATATCCCTCTAGCTGTATGTTCCATTTGTCAGTTTCATCCCACCAAGTTTCCGTAATGGCAACAATATCATATCTACCCTCATTTACTTGGATTTCTAATTCACCCTGTTTATTCCTCATACTCTGTGCATTGGTGTATAGACATTTGAGTCCATTTGGATTGATCTTGTGTTTACTGTCTACATAACCTGTGTTGACTGCCCCTACTTTCTTGCCACCTGTTGGTTTAGTGCACATGGTACGGCACTCACTGTTAAATGCTTGGTTTTGCTTGATAGCATGGTTGATAGTCTTACCCATACAGACATCTATGTTACATGCACTGATAACCCTTTTAGTTTTCGATTGCTGGGGACAGAAATTTTCTATATCAGTTAATTCTCTGTCCCCACTGTTCAGTTTAAATGTTTATCCAGAAAATCTGTGAATGTATTGCTGAGTAACTCAGTCCCTTTCTTTGATGGATGCAATCCATTTTGTAGTAGCTCATCTTTGTAATCTTTGGGGTTTTGGGTATCTGCAATACGAGCAATATGTCTATCTTCTGCTGTTGGGTCCTGAGAGTGGAATACATTTTTAAAATGAAATGCTTTGCTCTGGATGAAGTTCTGACAGCAAATGCAGTTTTGCAGCTGAACTGCTAGAACATACTGGAAGATATTTTTCTACTGCAATGTACTTCTACATCACCCTAACCTCTGATTCTTCAGTTTTCTCTCCTTCCTGTTGGGGTTAAAGAGCTATGGTATCCTTTTCGTCACTATGAAAGAAATGCAGTGCAGAGTTAGAGTTTTGAGTATCTACTTATTTTTGCATTCTTTTGTCATCAGCAGAAGGGAGCACTGCTGAGCCCAAGAGCTGGTTTTGGCACTTGAAGAATTACAGGATAGATTCTGATTGAGAAAACCTAGGTGTGCTAATGAAAGCTTCAGGAAAATACCCCTCAACAACAAATAAATATTCTACCTGTCATTGCTTGTTAGTGACCTGGGCAATAAGACTTGAATGAATCTTCTATAGAGCAGAACATATGGGTTAAGAATCTAACCAGGGGACCTTGGCAACTTTAAGACCTGCAGACTTCAACTCCCAGAATTCCCCAGTCAGCATAGCAAAGCAGAGTTAGTTGAATAGCTAGTGGAAAATGTGTATCTGAGCCGTATTAATAATATGGACTAAAATGGACTTTTAGACGAAAAGTCATTTAGCATCTTAAGAGATTTGTTCAGGAGGAGGAGGAAGAAGAGGAGGAGGAGGAGATGATTAACTATGAAATTAAGCATGACATTGAGAAACCATTCTAACCCTGAAAACAGCACCAGATGCAGTTTAATCTGACGCTCTAGTAGAGGGCTATAAAGCAACCATATCCTCTCTTGAGGCTTCATCTCAAACAGAGCAGTGATGTCCTGGTAGTACAATACTGTAGGAAATTCAGACAGAATATTAGAGGATCATAAAAAGAAAAAAGGGGGACAGGGTGGCCCAGTGGATAAGATGGTGAGCTTGTCGATCGAAAGGTTGGCAGTTCAGCGGTTCAAATCCCGAGTGCCGCGTAACAGGGTGAGCTCTCGTTACTTGTCCCAGCTTCTGCCAACCTAGCAGTTTGAAAGCACGTAAAAATGCAAATAGGAAAATAGGGCCCACTTTTGGTGGGAAGGTAACAGCATTCTGTGCACCTTTGGCATTTAGTCATGCCGGCCACATGACCACGGAAACGTCTTCGGACAGCGCTGGCTCGTCGGCTTTAAAACGGAGATGAGCATCACCCCGTAGAGTCAGGACGACTATCATGTACGTGCAAGGGGAACCTTTACCTTTAAAAAGAAAAAATAGCACTTGAGAAAAGCCCAGAACCTGACTTCAATGGGAAAGAGGAAGACCCCTCAGATAAATCACGACCTTCAGCCTCCTGAATATATTCCACAGAAAATTTGTTTGATACAATTAATAATTTGCTGTTTCAGCTGATGATTGTTACACACAGGAAAAGCTCCTGATACTATTAAAAATGCATTGAACTGTTGGATGAAGTTTCAGAGTAATTAGTGTGAGAGAAGGACTGTCAAAATGTAGATTTGTACACCGTAACTCATAGCTCATGTTTCTCTCATTAGAGGATTTTATTTTTCAGAAAACATCCAAATATAACTGTGTTATCTAAAGAACTAATTTGCTAATCAAGGGCCTTTTTATTGAGGTAGGAGATGGGAGGGGTTCATAATGAAAAACAGTAGAAATGCTGCCACTTTACTGATTGAGGCTTAAACATTAAACATAATGTAAAAATAAACTTTACGTGCGTGTCCCCACTTTTATGGAAGAATAAGGCTTTATTATAAATGATGCTGATTGTCCAACAAAGCTCTTTTAATCTGATACAATAGGGAGCAGGTTTAGAAAAAATGCTAATTGTATACCCCAATACAAGAATTGTTGGAATAAATCAGCACTAAATACAGCAGTGCAATGGCATCTGCAGAGGTACCTTTGATTTTTTTGGTTCCAAATAGTATCAAAGAGTCACTTGGCTGAACTAAGCGAGATTGGGACTGAGCAGATTTCTGGGTAGGAATTGTATTGACACTACCGTGGGTTCTATGATAGGAAACAAAGCAGGATAAAAGTTATATTAAATTATTCTTAGTTAAATTTGACATACCAAAGTCCTATATTTGTTGGTGACTTCATTTCTATCAAAAAAAAGGCAGTCTGTATATCTCATTTCTATTTTCTAGCCCCTATCCCAGTGATGGCTAAAGTTTTCTGGACTGAGTGCCCAAAGCACACACGCCTGAATCCCCAAAAGGCAATGCACGTGTGGCCCCTGCACATGCACCCCACTCCTGTGCATGCGAGGGCAGCCCCTGCATGTGTCCCACGCACATGCCCCACGAGCAGCCCCTGCACATGCCCCGGCCCCCACACATGCATGCGCACCCTCCGCACAGGCCCTGATCTCTGTGCATGCATGTGTGGCCTCCTGCACACACCCCATCCCCATGCATCCGCACACAGCCCCCCTGCACATGCGCGGCAGACACCCGAAGACCAGCTGGTCGGCAGGAGACGCACCCACATGCACAGCGGAACTGAACTGGGGCAACGGCTCGCATGCCATTGAGAGGGCGCTGCGTGCCACCTCTGGTACGTGTGCCATAGGTTCACCATCACAGCCCTATCCTACCAATGCTCTATTTTGATAAAATTTTTGGTGTCAGTCATTGAGAGAATAGCTGGTGGGCAGGGGAAAAAGGTTCTTGATTCTGCTGCTCATAATTCCTGAATATTATGAGCTGAATTATGGAGAAATATAGGAGGGTTCACCTGAGCTGCTCATGTTTTATATCAGTTTTTTCACCAACTTGAAGTCCTTCAAATATATTGGGACCATAATTTTCAGCATTTCGTGAAATTTCAATGTCTTTGGAAAATTTGTGACTGTTGTCATAAGCAGTATTCTTTTTTCTCAGGGATTCTTCAGTCTCTCCAGTTTCAATTATTATGCAGTTTAGTAGTTTCTTTTTAAAGTCAAGCTGACCTGAAGAAGCTGTTTTTAGGTACATTTTTTTACCTCTATAAATGAGTCGATCATTTAGCTACATGTGGAATACGATAAAAGCAGCAAATGACATTTAGCAGTACATCTTGCACGTCAAACAACAACAATAAGCCACTTGAGTTTGTTATATAATGGCATTTTTGCCTGTTGTGTTAGCCAGGCTACTCATACTTTGCTACGGTATACTTTTCATCCATATATTTTAGCTTGACTCCTCTGTTCCTGAATTTGCTATTCTACTACTAATGTGCTGTTGTTGACCTGCTGTTCCAAAATCATCAACTTTATGAAAATGCACCTCTTGTCAATTTTCAATCCTAGCTAGAGGCAGATGTAGGCAGTGGTGGATTTCAATTTTTTTTACTACCGGTTCTGTGGGTGTGGCTTGGTGGGTGTGGCATGGCTTGGTGGGCGTGACTTAGTGGGCATGGCAAGGGAAGGATACTGTAAAATCTCCATTCCCTCTGCAATCCAGGGGAAGGTTACTGCAAAATCCCCATTTCATCCCAATCAGCTAGGACTTGGGAGGCAGAGAATAGATGGGGGCAGGACCAGACAGAATTTTTACTACCGGTTCTCTGAACTACTCAGAATTTCCGCTACCGATTGTCTAGAACTGGTCAGAACCTGCTGAAACCCACCTCTGGATGTAGGGTCTCCTGCTTGGGCAGGAGGTTGGACTAGATGACTTGCAAAGTCCGTTCCAACTCTGTTAATCTGTTCATCATGAGCGTTTTAAACAACTTCCTCCTTCTCATCAGACTTAGCCTAGACCAGGCCTGTCAAACTGCTGGCTGGTGGACCGGATGCCTGGCGCAAAAGGCAAAAAATGTCATGAAATGTCATGTGATGCAATCGAGGTTGACAACTTCACAATGGACATATAAATGTCATATTTATTCAGGAAATGTATGGATTTTCATGTACACCTATATACATCCAACTTCTACCCGGAATGCACCATCAAATTTATAATCTATACCCAGCCTGTATGTTACAACTACACGTGTTCTGACCCATGTTGCAGGACTACTCAACTAATGGAATTAAACCAGGCATTCAGGATACTGAACTATTTACCCCAAAAGATCAATAAGACAAATCAGTAGAGCCAGATAAGTTCCCAGCAAGGATCTATTAAAAGACAGAAACCGAACAATTACTGATTGTCACCTACAGCTCAGAACTTGTCATGTCAGGTTCCAAATCAAGAAAGACGTGGGGTGATACTTCCAAGCTGAGTTCTTCATTGTTTCACACCTATAGCCAAAACCTTGCCAGACTGAGCAATTTACAGGTCATCCTCAATTTATGACCACAATTGGGATCAGAATTTCTGTTACGAAGCAAGGCAGTTAAGTGAGTTGTGCACAATTTTAGGAAGTTTTTTTTTTTTTTGGCTATGATTATGAAGTGAATCATTGCAGAAGTCGATCATTACAGTTGTTAAATGAATCACGCAGTCAGTCAATAAATTCGGCTTCCCCCACTGCCTTTGGTTGCTGGAAGCCAGTTGGGAAGCTAGCAAATGGTGATCACATGATCCCAGGATGCTGTAACCATTATAAATACATGCCGGTTGCTACGCACCTGAATTTTGATCATGTGACAATGGGACACTGCAATGATTGTAAGTGCAAGGACGAGTCATAAGTCACCTTTTTCAGTGCCTTTGTAATTTTGAACAGTCACTAAACAAATGGTTGTTAAGTTGAGAACTACCTGTACTATCTGCATCGACATTGTACTCTGTGACCTTCTTACTCCCACATAGCATATCTGGACTTTTATTCCTCTGGATTGTGCCCCTTCCCTCCTGGACATCCACCGGTTTACTACATTCGATCACACTGCTCCAGCCACTCAAATGCATTATTAATAAGCTTCAACCCATTCTGAATAATAGCATCAGGCACTAGATAGCAGATCCATATTTGTGTACAATCACCCACCCCAATCTCAAGTAGCTTCTCACAAGCAACAAGAAACAATAGGACAATGCCAGTATGGGAATCAGGTCTTGCAAGAAACTCAGATCTCTACTTTGTTCCTACATCTCTATCACACGTGTAAGCTATTCCTCCCTTGTGATACATGCCATATCAACTGCTTCCAATGCTTCTATAGGTTCTACATAGGACAGATAGACAAACTCTGTGTAAAAATTTGTCCGTTTGTCCTATTGACAACTTGTGTTAATGGACACAAGATTGATATCAGGACTCAAAACAAAGGCATAGTATTATCTGAGCAGTTCAACCTCCAGGATACTCCATAACAAACCTCAGAGTAACTGGTTTGGTTTTTTTTTTTTTTACAGAACTTTAGCAGCACTATTGAGTTAGAAATTGTCCAAGTCACATACATCAAAATGTTTCAGGCAATCTCAGAAAGTCTCAACAAACACAGTGGGTGTTTAACTCATTAGAGTTCTTGATAAGATTCTTGCAATCTATCTCACATATAACTGCATCTCTGTCGCCAACCTGCCTTGTCTCTTTCTCCTTTTTTTCTCTCCACCCCAGTTAAAAATTTTATTAGCCTAGCCCAGGGGTCTGCAAACTTGGCTCCTTTAAGACTACTGGACTTAAGTTGGTCCACAAGTCTTAAAGGAGCCAAGTTTGCAGACCTCTAGCCTAGCCACTCCATACATCTGATGAAGTGAGCTACAGCTCACAAAAGCTTAAAAATGATACCAGAGACCTGTTTCTCCCCCCTCCATGATAGACTGACAAGGACTCCTACATAAGCAAGAAGTATATTTATCTTCTTTATAATGTGTAGGTGCTGAGTCATGGCAAAATTGTACATTCATTTGCTTTATCCATATTTTAAAATTTATTTCCTTTCTTGGGATTCTTTGAAGTCTTAAATGGATCCGTTATCTCATAAAACACTTGACCATTTTTAAAAGTAGGCGATTAAAATATAATTGGCATTTAGTTTCCTACTCTTTTACTACATGCTTACAGAGAATAGAATTCTTAATATTTCTGCATCTATATTCTGCAGATTGCAGCATATATTCCGTCTGAGTTCATTCAGAGTAAAATAAATTAAACCGAGAGCTTTGGGTAATGAAACATCTGCAAGAAAACAACCAACTCAGAGAGCATCAAGGACCCGTTATTTGAACCCTGAGCTACAAATATTCTTTATTGATAAATTAATCTCATATATGTTGCCATGCATCTGTATTCTACAGATTGTAGTATATATTCCAGATGAGTTTATTCAGAGTAAAGTAAATTAATCTTATATTTGCTGTCATACTACTGTGTGGAAAACAGACAACTCACATTTCTGCATGTTACACTAATCTCTGTCAAGGGAAACTTGCTTGTTGCCTTGTCAGTCTTTCCAGGTAGATCAGGTCAAGAAATTGGAATGTCAGAAATTCCAGGAATGCTCTTTATTGTAAAATGGTAAAATAACAGAATCTTGCAAACATATCCAAGTGTCTTTCTGTCCCATGTTATAGTAAACAGAATCAAGGTAGTCGCAAAAGTGCTTCTCCAAAAGGTAACTAGACTAAAGGTAAAGGTTCCCCTTGCACATATGTGTTAGTCCAGTGGTAGTCAACCTGGTCCCTACCGCCCACTAGTGGGCATTCCAGCTTTCATGATGGGCGGTAGGGGTTTTGTCCAATACTGAAGCACTTTCCTTTTTTTTAATTTAATTGACTTTTTAAAAAATTTTCATAGCAGCATTTAAAAACATTTTTATTAAGTTTTCATAAAATTCCCCGTTACAATTTAAATTTCTGAAAATATATTATTTGTATTGCCCGCGCATAAGTTTAGTTCATGTTACGTAAGTAAAACTAAATGGTGCTATAGTGTGACCGCAAACATAAGAGGCTCATCCCAGAATAGCTCGCGCATCTTCCCCCAAACCGGTGGGCGGTTAGAAAATTTTACTACTAACAGAGATACAAAAGTGGGCGGTAGGTATAAAAAGGTTGACTACCCCTGTGTTAGTTGTTCCCCCTCTAGGGGGTGGTGCTCATCTCCGTTTCAAAGCCAAAGAGCCAGCGCTGTCTGAAGACGTCTTCATGGTCATGTGGCCAGCATGACTAAATGCCAAAGGCACACAGAATGCTGTTACCTTCCCACCAAAGGTGGTCCCTATTTTTCTACTTGCATTTTTTATGTGCTTACGAACTGCAAGTAACGGGAACTCACCCTGTTATGCGGCACTAGGGATACAAACCAATGAACTTTTGATCGAAAGCTCAATGTCTTAGCCACTGAGCTGCCGTGGCCCTTTTGTAACTAGACTATCTTGGTTTATATTCTTTGCAGTCATCTGGTCGTTAGCACTCTGCGGGTGGGTAGTTAGCTCTCTGAGAGTTTACATAGATGGAAGTTCAAACTCTTTTAAAGACAGCAAAGTTCAAATCCTGGACAGAGAGGACCATGGGTTTGAAAGAGGGGTCAAAGAGGCATCTAGGTTAAAATTGAACAGCCATCCCTCAACAGAGAGGGAGGGATATGACACCACCTATCTCCTGTTTACAACACGGTCCTTTCCACAGTCCTAAGAAGGTTTCACACCTGTTTTGCACTGATTCAGGTGGCTCTGAGGATACAGATAAACCCCCAAGTAGCCTCAGCTGACTTTTAGCGTGCTAATGACCACACGACTGCAAAGAATATAAATCCTTCCATTCCCTACCATTCAGTTAGAACTGAAAAAACTTCTTGGATGAGAACCAAAATGTTTGCAAGGAAAAAAATCCAATGAGAAGTCCAGTTGCTTTTTGGAAAAGCACCTCTGGGACAGTCATGATCTAGATGATTGAGAATCTCCATAGGTAAAATCAAGGTGGATTACTCGGAGTTATAGTCTTACACATCCCTCTATTTTCTCTCTCTGTCTGTTTGTCTTTCTATCTATCTATCTGGGAGTGTAGTGACTTGGCAGACTCACATTCGAGACCTGCTGCGGGGCGGAATGAGCTCCTGTCATATGCTGACCCAGATGGCTCCAAATTGATTAATGGTGGGCAACTTCATGGGGACATGAAAGAAGCCTCCAACTGTGTGTCCCCCAGCAATGGTGATATCACCAGCAAATCCTTCAGTGCTTCTGACACACACACACACAAAACCAGTCAGTTCTGCTTGTCTACATCCATTTCTCTCTCTTTCTCTCTCTCTCTCTCTCTCTCTCCTATCCATCCATCCACCCACCCACCCACCCACCCACCCACCCATCCATCCATCCATCCATCCATCCATCCATCCATCCATCCATCCATCCATCCATCCATCTATCTATCTATCTATCTATCTATCTATCTATCTATCTATCTATCTATCTATCTATTGTTATTATTATGGTGAATATATCCAGCATACCTCCTCTTCCTATTTTGCCCACAACAATAATCCTGTGAGGTGGACTGGACTGACAGAGAGAGTAACTAGCTTAAAGTCACCCAGCTGGCTTTCATGACTAAGGCGGATTTGGCACTCACAGTCTCCCACTTTCTAGCATGGTGCCTTACTTTTCAGCAAGTCCTCTCTTAACAATTTACTTCCTCTTTCCCATCATAATGGCTCTTCCCTACCTTCACCAAAGTCAGTTCTAAATTCTTTTACAAGCCCACTGTGATGGCGGCAGACTATGAACAAGCTTTTAATTATGCTGGAGTTACTCTGATGTTATTTTCATTATTCCATGAATTTAATTTTATTGCTGATTTATAATTCATCCTGAAAATCTTTTATGCTGAAGACCAAAATGTAATTTTATTAAATCAACTCATACGTCAATCAATAATTGAAATGTTCAACATCTTTCTAAAATCAATACAAAACAAAGCCAACTAAAATAATTGATGTTCACTTTCAGATTTAGAGCACAGAATCAGTAGAAGGGATGTCTGTTTGCCTCAAGGGAGATTTGAAGGATTAATAAGTGTATTTTTAATTATCTCAAGGTAACTTCTCTCTCCCTACATTTACAACTTTTTATTATCTGCACATTTTTAGCACAAAGGAATGTATTCATTTATTTAAAGTAATTTGACATTGCTCTTCCAGTCAATGATTACTGTGGGCAAAGTACAAATAATGAAAATGCATAAAGTATAATAAACTGAATAATTTCTTGCATAATAAGGAGGAATGCATTGTAAAAATTAGAAAGTGTTATTAATTGTGCAAAGCTATGCAAAATGACGCACAGGATGTTAGCCAAATCCCCTTGGAGTTAAATGTGAAAGACCTCTTTTGAGTACAAAACAACCAACTCTGGTTTAAGACGGCGATGTACAAGTCTGTTGTGCTGATGGCTGCAATTGAATTTTAAGCAATATGTTAGGGGTAAGGAAGAACAGAATCCAATTCTGGTTTAATTTAATTGAAATGGAATGTAAATGAAATTAATTAATTACCCCCAATAGAATTTACTTCCTGTGTATTTATTAATTTTCAAAACATTGAAGATTACATTTGGAAAGGACCTTGGAGGCTGGATACCACCAGGCTTTGGGGAACTGGAGTCTGCATGCTCTAAATCAGGGGTGCCAAACTGGTGGTCCACGGGCCGGATGCGTCATGCGCAGGCCACGCTTAACCCAGCTCCACGAAGAAAAAAACTGTCATGATACGTCATGTGACAGCAACGTGATGCCGCGAGTTTGACACCCATGCTCTAAATTGATTAATCCCAAGTTTTGAGTAGACTCGCATAAGGATAAATTGTCTTTCAAATTATCCGGCTACAAGTTGTTTAAGACTTTATACATAAGAAATAGTCTTTTGATTAACCTGGAAGCCAGTGCTATTCATTTAAAATTATTTTTAATTTAATTAATATTTTAAAAATATTTTTAATAATAATAATGAAAAAAATCAGGACCACTTAAATCATGAAACTGATTTAAAACTACAATAATTACTCCATGGTTTGTTTTGGTCAGATTTCTTCTTCCCAGGAAGTGAAATAGCTAGTCCTCCAGCCTATGCTAAGCAAATACATTTCTGATGACCACCATAGTCATTCAGGATTATCACAGAATTCACCGTACTTCTGGCTTCATAGCTAGTATTTCGGAGTGAGAGCTTTCTTATTGACTATGGTACAGTCAAGTTATTAAAGACTTTATACATAAGAAACAGTAGTTGGCTTTAATTGGTTTTAATATATTTTTTAATATGGGCTTTTGTATTTTATACCTGCTTTTATGTTTGTTTAAGAGCAAAAATGGATTAATAAACAAATAAATTCCATTTTACCAAGGTTATATCTCAGTTTCTTCACATTCAGATTTTATTTCAAGTAAACATATGGAATGTGTAATGAAGTTTTCTTTTGTGCAGCTGCAAAGAACTAAACTTTTTTTTTTAAAAAAACCACCTATATCAATACCAATATTAGGGCTATAATTTCAAGTTAAGTTTTATTCTGGGGGTTTTTTGGGGGGACTTTTACAGCCCCTACTTATATGGCATCCCTTACAAATAAAGTATCCCATAATAACTAGCCCAGAATACATGACAGTTGAATACAAGTAATACCTCCAATGTTATAATGGAGTAATGCCTCCAAAGTTATATGTCATTAACAAATATTAGTAGTGAAGTACTGAAACCTCTAACACAGGGATGTCAAACTCAATTTCATTGAGGGCCGCATCAGGGCTGTGGTTGACCTCGGGGACCTGGGGTCATAAAGACATCATAAAGGCATGGCTGACTGGGTGGGTGTGGCCAGCTTGATGCCACTCACTGGGCATGGCCGAAATGGTGGGCGTGGCCAATTGGGTGTGCTCTTTTTATTGGGTAGGCCGGGCCGAAGCCACACTGGCCCAATGTTGCCTCTTCGTATTGGGTAGACCAAGCCTAAGTGGCACGGGCCGGCCCCTTACATTTTGTAGGACGGCCCCGTGGGCCGGATCCGACCACATTGCAGGCACCTGCGAGCCTTGTGTTTGACACCCCTGCTCTAATATGTTCTTTAGCATCAGTTCTTTATGTTCAGTTGGTAGGAAGTTTCTGTGAGAAAATGTGTTGCTATTCATGAAAAAGAAGCCTTTAGCAATTCTCATCAATGCTATTTAAGTAATGTACCATGATTGAGCCTTTAGCTGCTGAAGGAGTCCCTTTAATTGAATTTCACTATCAAGAGCCCCTTGTTTACGGTAATGACAGTGTTAACAGTGAATACTGTGCATCACTATGCCAAAAAATGTCAAGATGGTAAAATAGGAAGTGCTTATTTATGTGATTAAAAACAAAGTTCCAACAGAAGAGAATATCTAAGAACAAACGTCTAAGAACAAAGTAAATAAGCTGTGATAGCAACTGATGTGTTTTAAATTAGAAGGGTTGATGAACTGATTAAAGACAATCGGTGGATGACTCAAAGGGAAGTTAATGTAAAGCCTGGCATTCCACAGGAACATGTGGATCACATTATTAATGTTCTTCGGTATCTAAAGTTTTGTGCAAGTCAAAAGCTTTGCATTCGGAAAGTAGAGATGAAAGCTTCAGAACCTAAAATTTGCCATGCTACAAGAATGAAGGTGAAAGTTAGAGCCGGTTTTGGGCTACCCAATTGGGAACTATATTATCAAGCAGCGAATATGATGTGGATTAAAGAATGGATAACCCTAAAAAATAATAGAATATTAACTCTGGAAGGCCATGATTTGTTGTTGGGATGGCACACCTTTTTATGCTATGGACAAGCTAAATCACAGGGCTATTTTAGAAGACATATAGTCAGAGAAATGTTGTTATTAAATTGAGAAAAGATTAAGAAAAGTCATTTCTTAAAAATTCCAATGTGGGTTTCACCCATTGAGGCATTCTCTTACTCAATAACATTTAAAAAGGAACATATTGTTAGATATAATGAATTGTTGAATGAAAAGGGTGAGTTAAAATCCAAATTAGAATTAGAGGCAGAGGCAGAGGGTATAATAATGAATTGGTTTGCATACTTGCAAATACAATCCAGATATGATAATGATGTTAAAACAGAAGGCTTTTATAATAACCTAACAAGTTTTGATGAGATTTTAACAGGTTCAGATGACAACCTAATAAAGAAACTGTATGGATACTTACTAGAAGTGAAGTTAGAGGAAGAACAGGTTAAAGAGACAATGATTGCTTGGGGAAGGAATTTTGGTCATGGGATAGATCTAGATGACTGGCAGAAATTGTGGATATATAATTATAAAATAACGATGTTGACAGCATTTAAAGAGAATTTGTATAAGATGTTTTACAGGTGGCATCTACCCCCGACAAGAATTGCTAGAATGTCTAAGGACAAGTCTGAAAAATGTTGGAAATGTCATCAGATACCTGGATCATATTACCACATGTGGTGGACATGCATTGAAGCTAAAAGATATTGGACTAAAATACACACGTGGCTGGAAAAAATGATTAAAAAGCATATTGACTTTAAGCCAGAAATCTTTCTGTTGGGAATTATACCGGAGATATATACTAGAGATATAAAATGTTTGATTGTGAATATTACTACAGAAGCTAAGATTGTATTTGCAAAAAAATTGGAAAAATGAAAAGTTACCTTTTCAAGATGAAATAATTAGAAAAATGTTGGAATGTGAAGAGATGAGTAAATTAACATTTGAAATTAGAGAACAAGAAGATAAACAATATTATAAAATATGGAATTTATTCTATAATTGGTTAAATGGAAAGATATGTTAGGAAAAATGAGTATAAGATATATGTATGGAAGAGATGATTATTTTGTGAATGCACAGGAAGATGTGTTAACATCCTTATAGCACGTTGTAATGGAATTGATTTGATGAGGTTTTTTTATTTTATGTTTAAAAATAAATAAAATTTTTCAAAAAAAAAAAAAAGAATGAAGGTGAAGAATTTCTTCACAGCATCATGACAACGAATGTAATATGGACACATAATTATAACCCAAAAACCAAATATTAGGCCACAGAAATCATCACAAAGTTTCATCTGTATGTGTGTGAGGAATCCAACCTAAGGATTTGTAGGACAACTCATGGTTAATGTTTCCCGGGATGAAGATGGTGTCATTTACATGGATTCTTTTGAACCTTGCAATGATACCAACTTAGTACAGTACATTGCCTGACTCAATATTTTGAAATTGTGATTAAGCAGAATTAGGCATACAAAACTTTTGACAGACCAATTCTCAAATACAGCTTGTCTGCCCGAAATCCACACTGTAAATCGGACATTAATACGATTGAGCGGGTACAGAGGTATTTCATGAGAAGAGTACTTCCCTCCCCTACTCACAATAGAATCCCTTATGCCACTGGGCTTGAAATTTTGGACTTGGACAATCTGGAACTGCGCTGCCTGTGGTTTGATCTAAGCATAGTATACAAAATTGTCTCTTACAATGTCTTATCTCCAAATGACTTCTTCAGCTTCAAACACATAATATACGGGCAGACAATCGATACTAACTCAAGGTAAACCTCTCCAAACTCGATTGCAGAAAATATGTCTTCAGCAAGAGTGGTCAACACCTGAAATGCTCTACCTGACTCTAACCCTCACAGATTCAACCTTAAACTGTCTACCGTGGACCTTGCCCCATTCCTAAGAGGTCCCTAAAGGGGGCGTGCATAAGCACATCAGCATGCCTACCGTCCCTGTCCTACCGTCCCCATTTATTTCTACTCATTTCCTATGTTCATGTCCACGTTCATATTTATACCTGCTATCTTGCACATATTGTAATAAATAAATAATTAAATAAATAAAAATTCAGACATACAAGCAGAAAATTTCATGCAAAACAATAACACCAAACCTTGCCTCTTATGAACTAATCAAAAGATAATTGCAAAGTTGGATCTCACAAGTTCTCCTCATCCACCATATGGTCCAGACTTGATCCTACCTTCTCCCAAAATTGAAGGCATTGGTTTGACTCAAATCAAGAAGTGGAAAGGACCGTTATGACCTATTTGGACAGACAAAGCATAGAGTTCAGTTGTGGACTTCAACTCCCAGAATTCCTCAGCCAGTCTTAAAGTTGCCAAGGTTGGAGACCCCCGTTTTAAACTAAAGTCATAAAGGTGAAGACATTATTTTTCATGCAACTGTTGTAGCATTGCATAGCAAATCTTTATCCTTATGTCAAAGCTGGGTCTTTGAGTAATTTTTAATACTAGCTTCAAAAAATTAATATAAAAAGTAACTAATATATAAATGGTATTATTTTATGAACTCTGATTCTTATGATTTATACAGACTTTTATCTATCTCTATCACCAATCATCTTACTTATGTAAGAATGTCTGTGCCACCACTGAACAACTATTTTGTGAAAAGCACAAACAGGCCATTATGATTGTATGAACTTTTGAACTTTGATTTTTCTTGGTTATAAACAAGAAATCATGGTAGTCTACATAAGTGTATGTGCAGAAAAATAGATGTAATAAGGTACCACCAATTTTTTTTGTTTCCGCTACTTCACAACTTAACTTGAAAACATCTTGTATCTCAGTTTATTACGTATAAGACAAACACATAAAACTCCACAAGATAAGTAGTGCAGCACCTAAACCAGCAGAGTTTTCTGAGCTGCTTGTCTATTTTCCAATTAATGCATCTACTGTATTTGCATTTGCATGAGAGTTGTAAGTGAGGTGATAGAGGTTTACCACAGCCAAGTTAAGTACTAAATAATTTAGTCAGAATTCGAAAGCAAGGTCCTCAGGTCAAAACCAGACATGCTTCTTGGAATCTTTGACATGTATTGTTAGTTTAGTGGGCTGTTCTGTGTAGATCACACTGGAAACCATAGGTGGAGATTGTGAAAGTGAAGCAAATATTAGAAATTTATTGTATCTAAATAGATCCTCTTCAAGGATCCCTCCCCCTCCCCCCTCTCCTTTCCTCCCTCCCTCCCTCCCTCCCTCCCTCTTCCTCTCTCACACACACAGAGGGGGAGAGAGAGAGAGAGACAGACCCAGAAGATACAGAATTGATCAAGTTATTTTCATCCATAACCTCATCAATTTAAAGTAGTTTTTAAAAATAAAAACAAAAATGACTTTTGAGTGCAAGTTTATGAAATAACTGACATTGGAATTGGATGATGAATAAACTATCACATGGACATTCTTTCCTTGTATTAGCAGTTATGTTAGAAATCTGGATATTATTTCTTTACTATTTTACTTTGTATATTTACCATTTGCTGCATTTAGCAGCATACAATATTGAAGTACTCTGTATACAATGATGCATTTGCAAATAGAATAGTAAAGCAATGGATACACAATGTCTAAATTAATGGCCCAGACTAGTGGAATACAACCATCATGAGATGTCATAAATCAATATGAATGAAAATGAATTCGGCATGAGTGTGGCAGCTGAATATATTCAAATGGGAAAATTTTGACTAACATTTCATCCTTATTACTGGCTCTGTCTTTCATTGTTTAGGAGCTTGTGTTACAATTTTTCTAGGTTCCGATGTTGAGGATTGTTCCCAAAGATCTCCTTTTCTCTGACGTTCCAAGATTTCTTTTCTATGTGGTTCAAATATTGTATGCCTGTATTTTGTTTTGATATTATTTACATTCAGCTCAGGCCGATGCCGTTTTACAGAATGGCTCCATGCTTTTTTCTGAAGGCTGTTTTTTTCACTTGCTGTGCTAATGTTTGCAAATATCCTCTGTTAATGGAAAAACTCTCTGCACATTGCAACACCCTGTTGGCTGAATTCATATGAATTCACAGTAGGTTTCGTACATGCTCCTAAGACACATTGTAGTAAACTAGGATTTATGATGGCCCAGCTTTGTAAACTTTAAGCATATGTCTATAAATAATTAAATGACATAGTGAATTGCTTTCCACCAAGTCTGCTCTGTAATGTAATTATCTCCAGAAGTATTTGAGTGAAAACCTTGCCTCAAGATTTGCTAAAATGAAAGGTGGTGGAGTGGCAGCTCCACCTTTTTCTGGGGAAGCAACACTTTTGCAGGTCAGCTGATTCATTTAAGCTACCTGAAAGCAAGGTTTTGGTCAGATTACCATAGCAAGGTGCTTCATCTCAAGACTGATGTGGACCATGCCACAACATTTCTGCTTTTCTTTAGGTTTAGTGCTCAAATACTGAATCAGAACAAGCCCTTGTCAAGTACTCTGCCTGCAATTATACTCTAGAGATATACAGTGAATAATAACGTTAACCAGGATCTTTGGAGGATTGAAATTTTATAATGATTATGGAATGCTTTGGACATCTGAAAAATACTACACAGATATCAAATACTTATAATATTACCCTGGCTATTGCTCTCCGCCCCCCCCCCCCTTTGAGTTTCTATACTGTGTTTTCCTGAAAATACGACATGTCCTGAAAATCAAGCCAAGCCTGATTTTTGGGGTGGGCGTAAATATCCCCTGAAAATAAGCCCTACTGAAGGGTTGGCCGTGGCCAGCACAAAAGTCAGCGGCTCCCTTCCCTGGTCAGCTAATGGCAGCTGGGACCCTTAATCGCAACCCACGGGTCAGCTGAGCTGATCGGGAGCTGCCTCTTATTCTATTTCTCTCCAGCATTCTTGGTGCTTGCCCGCCTCCCATCCATCCATCCATCCATCCATCCATCCATCCATCCATCCATCCCCCTCGCCTGAAAACTCCTGCCCTGCTTGCAAGAGAGCAGCCTTCCGGCACCTCTTGCCACATGGTACCCACCCAGTGGACAACCCCCCTCTGGCCAGGCAGAGTGCCACTCACCAACCGAGCGGTATCCCAGGATCATGATGTGGGTGAAGCCAGTGAGCACCAGGTTCTTGAGGAGTCCATGCTGCTGCCATCCCAGCACTGAGGGTTTTCTCTGTGACTTCCAAACCCTGGCTGAAAGCCACTGGAAGCGGAAAAGAGGTTTATGGTTTCAACCCTTTGTGGCTACCCCAGTTCCCAGAAGACTCGGCAGCAGGTGGCTGGCCCGAGCGGCCTCTTCTCTGCTTCCAGTGGTTTCCAGCTGGGCTTTGGAAGCAGCAGAGTAAACCTTTCTCAGTGCTGGGATGGTGGTGGCATGGACTCCCCATGCGGGGCTGCGGCTCCTTTCACCCTTTGCTGCCTCTCTGTCCTGGCTCCCGGAAGACTCGGCAGCAGGTGGCTGGCCCGACTGGCCTCTTCTCCGCTTTCCACCATGGAAAGAGAGGGGCTTAATGGCGGCTTGCAGAAGGAGCCTCTCTCTGCTGGACTCCCGGCTGTGAATACATAGGCTGCCTGGTGGGCACCATGTGGCAAGACAGCAAGACGTGCTGGACAGCTGCTCTCTTGCAAGCAGGCTCCCGAAGAGCTGGGCACAGGGACATGAGGACACGGTCATGGCCTTGGGTGAACAGCTGATGAGTGGCTGTGGTGCGTTGGTGCAGCAGCGCAACCCAGCAGCAACCATGAGCTTCTCAAAAATCCCAATAATAAGGCCAAGCCCTTATTTCGGGATTCAAAATCGGGGAAACATGGTAGATATACCTGTTAACACTATTATTTCTCCTGTGTAGTTTTGATATATTTACGGAAAAGAGGAAAATTACAATGAGACTACAGGTTGCCCTCAATTTACAAGCACAACTGAGCTCAAAATTTTTGTTGTTAAGTGAGACATTTGTTGAGTGAATTTTGCCCCATTCTGCAACCGTTCTTACCACAGTTATTAAGTGCAGTTATAAAATTAGTAACACAGATGTTAATTGAATCTGGCTTCCCTATTGACTGCTTGTCAGAAGATCGCAAAAAGTGATCACAGGACTCTGGGACACTACAACTGTCATAAATATGAGTCAGTTGCCAAGCATTTGAATTTTGATCACATGACATATGAGGATGCTGCAATGGTCAAGTGTGGAAAATGGCCATCAGTCACTTTTTTCAGTGCTGTTGTAATTTTGAACAGTCACTAAATGAACTGCTGTAATTCGAAGTCTACCTGTATTCAAATTTAACTAGGTGAAAGAGATCTAAAAGGCTATGTATACAGTAGAACATCCTGACACTTTAACTACAGGACTAAAATCAGTGGTGAAATCTTAATACCGCTTTTGCTGGCTGCATATGTACACCAAACGCATACTGTATGCATGCATGCGCAGTGCACACCACATACCAAATGCAAGGTGCGTGGGCGTGTGCAGTGCACACCAAAAGGAGGCATGGGGTAAGTAGAACAGCACGTGGGGGGGAGGTGATCAGCTGTGGTGTGTTATCTCTTTTATTTTTAAAAGCATTTTTTTACAACCTATTTGGTCAAATAGGTTGTAAAAAATGCTTTTAAAAGTAAAAAAAAAGGTTCCCATGACTGTGCGGATCAGCTGTGATCATCAGAGCTTTTTTTTATCCTTTAAAAGCATTTTTAACAACCTATTCCTACCATTCGGGCAGGAAAAGCGAGCAAACTGGAAAGAACAAGAATAAGAAAGAATAAATAAGAAAGAATAAACTACCTGACTCTGTGGTCTCTTCCCAAAATCCCCAAAGCTTCAATCAAAAACCGTCTACTATTGACCTCACCCCATTCCTAAGATGTCTGTAAGGGGCGTGCATAAGAGCACAAGCGTGCCTACCGTTCCTGTCCTATTGTTTCCTTTCGTTATATCCAATTAATATAGTTATTACATACTCATACTTATATATATGCTTATATATTGTATAGTTATTACATGCTTATGCTTATTTTATTATTTTATTATTTATTTTTATTGTTCACATTTATATACCGCCCTATCTCCCTAGGGACTCAGGGCGGTTCACAGGCACTTAAAAATACACATAAATACAAACTAAAATAACAAGTAAAAAACTTATTCCATAGCCGAATTGTTAAAACCATATAAATAATAAAACCCATTTAAAACCATAAAATTTAAAATCTAATCCAGTCCCGCGCAGATAAATAAGTGTGTTTTAAGCTCGCGACGGAAGGTTCGGAGGTCCGGAAGTTGACGAAGTCCTGGAGGGAGTTCGTTCCAGAGGGTGGGAGCCCCCACAGAGAAGGCCATTCCCCTGGGTGTCGCCAGACGGCACTGCCTAGCTGACGGCACCCTGAGGAGTCCCTCTCTGTGAGAGCGCACGGGTCGGTGAGAGGTGTTTGGTAGCAGTAGGCGGTCCTGTAAATAGCCTGGCCCTATGCCATGGAGCGCTTTAAAGATTGTCACCAAAACCTTGAAGCGCACCCGGAAAGCCACAGGTAGCCAGTGCAGTCTGCGCAGGATAGGTGTCACGCGGGAGCCATGAGGGGCTCCCTCTATATATATTGTGTGACAAAATAAATAAATAAATAAATAAATAAATAAATAAATAAATAAATAAATAAATAAAAAAGAAGCGGCAAGCAGGCGACCGGGCAATTGGATATGCATGGGTGGGAGGGGCCAGGGATTTTTGCTACCGGTTCTCCAAACCACCCGCCACCATCGCTATTGGTCCGCTCCGAACCGAGAGCATTTACCCCTGACTGAAACTAATATTAAGAATTTATAATTTGTTAAATACTGATTTGTGAAGACACCTTGCTCACCTCCCAAATGAAATATTGCAATGTGTTTTACATGGAGTTACCCTTAAACAGTATCCAGAAGCTGCAGATGGTATAGTATGCAGTGCAGCGGCCCAGGCAGTTATGTGTGCTACTCAATCCGTATACATTAAAATACAAAATGTAGCAGACATTGTAGACATGTAGCAGAACCTGTGCAATGGCTATGTTGATTTGGTATAGGTTGTTTTGCTTCTTATGTTGGCTACTGATTAAGTGTGCATTACATTTATTGTTATGTATTTTATGGGGTTTAAAACTATTGTTAGTCTCCTAAAGTTATGAGCTTGAGATGGGTGGCCATATAAATTGAAATGAATGAATGAATGGGCACACCACATTTGATTAAGTTCAGACATGTCAATAAATTGATTACGCATCAAGCACAGGTAATCTTTGTTTAGTGCCATCATGACTTTGAACAATTGCTGAATGAGTGGCAGGGAGTAATCAAAGGAGTAGCATCATTGCTTCTCCAATGAACTTCCCCTTTCTTATATTTCAGGTACTTGTAACATCGTGTCCTCCCTCCTCCCATATATATAAGTAGTAACACAAGCTCTGTTGAAAATACTCCATTGGTGTGGTTCAGCTGTTCAGTCCTGCGTGTGAACCAAAACCCTTGAAATAGTATGGAGCAGCTGAGGTCTCTGAGGGGGAACTCTTGATTGATCTATACTGATGTTAACACTGAGGAGAGGGATGGTATGAAGGAGATCTTTGATTGTGCTTCAGGATTGCTGAAGTTGGATGTGTGCATTGCCACAATCTTTCTCCTTTTGCTCATATTGAGAGGAATGGCATACAGAGACTAGAGTTTGCATGAGCTCACAAAGACTATATTTGTAATTATGAACTGCCTCTTAGTTCAAATATCGTCCATGGAACAAAAATTAATTGTAGGGCAAGTCTGTGGCTGAATTCCTAATGACGTGTCCTTCTTGCTTGCCTATTTCATGCAGCAATCACAAATGTAATTGTTTCTTTTATGCACATAAGCTTATGTGGCCAAGCATTAAATGCTTCCTGAAGCAGAAGGTTGGTTTTAGTTATAAATGAACTGCTACAAATACTTCTTGAATGATATGATTGCAGCAGGGGTGAAATCTAAAAATTTTCCCTACTGGTTCTGTGGGGGTGTGGCTTAATTGGTGGGCGTGGCTTGGTGGTCAGATGACTGGTTGGGCGTGGCCAATAACAATAAATAATAAAAATAAAGTATAAAAAACAATAAGAAGTACCAAAAACCAACTTTCACATTTTACACACACACAACACAACACAACACAACTGACACACACACAATGTAAAAGCAGCTGCACTTCACACTTCACACACTTCACACAGCCACAAAAAGCTCAAAAACCAACTTTCACACTTTACACACACACACACACACACACACAACACAAAACAACACAACTGACTCACACACAATGTAAAAGCAGCTGCACTTCACCCAAAATGGCCCCTGCAACAAGCAGGAACCTCACACAGTCACAAAAAGCTCAAAAACCAACTTTCACACTTTACACACACACAACACAACACAATTGATACACACACACACACACAATTCCACATACAGCTTTGTGATATTTTGTGTGTTTGTGTAGTTAGGGTGAAACACTACAGAAACACACCAAATCTCAGAAAGCTGCACAAATATTTTATTTTATTATTTTATTTAATTTATATTTTTTAGATCAGGGGTCTCCAACCTTAGTAACTTTAAGATTTGTGACTTCAATTCCCAGAGTTCCTCAGCCAGCAAAACAGGCAGATTCAGGCACATGGATTTTAGATAGGCAAAATCAGTTGCTAGCTGATGCAACTGATTTGAAAAGCCATGGTTTGCGAGCCCGAAAGGAGCAGTAATTATAGGCAAGTGGGGGAGGGGGCGATTGGGTGGGCATGGTTGGGGGCTCTTGTAAATGTGGGCTGTTAAAAAGTGATTTTAAAAACCTGTGAGGATCAGGAAACTCCTCTGGGATTGCCAGAGGAAAAAAAGTTTTTAAAAGGCTCCTCTGACGATCCCATGAGGCTTGTCTCGTGGCAGCCCAGAACCTCTTAAAAAGAGGTTTTCTACAAGCTCTTGGGCTGAAGAGCTTGTAGAAAACATGTTGTTTAAGGTTCTGGTGATGAGGAACTCAGGTGGGATTGCCAGAGGAGCCTTTTAAACCTTTTTTTTGTTTAAAAAAAGAGTTTAAAGGCTCTGAGGATCTCAGCTGAGCCGTGGGATCCTCAAAGGCTTTTTTTTTACTTTTAAAGGCATGTTTTTGGCTGGGAAAAAAAACTGCTTTTAAAAGTTAAAAAAAAAAACTTCTGTTGATGGTGCGGCTCAGCAAAGGCAGGGGGGCGGGGCCAGGGATTTTTGCCACCGGTTCTCTGAACCACCAGCCGCCATCACTACTGGATCGGGTGAGCCGGTCTGAACCGGGAGCATTTCACCCCTGGAGTACAGTCTATAGTGTTGATTTGAAAGGTAGGCATTGTCCTCATTTCAGCATTTAAGAAATATATATTTTTGTGTGATTTCTGGACATGTTATCCTTATCATGTTTCCTTGCCCTTGTGATCTTTTTGATAAAGGTAGAGTTAAAAAGTTTCTGTGTCAGGATTAAAGGAATCATGAATCAGAATGATTTGGAACCAGCCTTGTAAAGGCTGAAGTAAAATGGTTTCTATAGGTAGCAAATACACGGTAGCACTGAGGGACAGGAAAATGTTGGGGACAGAACTGTATGGGGACTCAACCTGTCTTACCTCTCTTAAACTTCCCTTATCTATATAGTGTGAGATTATATATATTTATAGCTTAAGAGAGAGCTTCTGTCTCAACTTCAAACACTTATATAATGGACATCTAAAAAGAAATATTTGAAGTTGAGTAATGCTGATTTATCCATAGACAATTGTTTCAATCATCTTTCAATTATGAATAAAATACAAAAAAAAAAAAAGAAATTAGAAGATTAAATACAATTAGAGAATTACAGAATCCAAAGGGGCCTTGGAAATCTTCTAGTTCAATCCCGTGCTTAAACAGGAAACCCTACATCATTTCAGACAAATTGCTGTCCAATCTTTGATCTAAAGCCTCCAGAGTACCCACAATTTCTGGAAGCAAGCTGTTCCAGTAATTGTTGTGTCAGGAAATTTCTCCTTATTTGTAGGTTGGATCACTGTTTGATAAGCTTCTAGCTGTTACTTCTGGTTCTGCCCTCAGATGCTTTGGAGAACAGATTGGCCACTATAAGACTGCTATCATGTTACCCTAGTCCTTCTCTTCATTAAACTAGACATACCTAGTTCTCTCAACCATTCATTTTACAAGTTTAAAATTTAAGTTCTAAAACAAAAATTATATTCTTCTATGAATGTCTGAAGTATAGATTTAGCTATGACTTACATTACAAATTTTACACTTTGCAGAATGCATAACAATTATCCATCTAAGTTATCAAGAACAGTTACCTTTTATATATAGTTTGCTCTGAAAAGATAAGGAACAAATGACAAATTGTAAACTATGTAGTTTTCTGTTTGTAAAAGCAGATGTATTGTAACCCAGTTACTTTCTTCTCCAATGAATAACTTCTTGACATGGAAAAAATAGTGTTAAAATAATAGAAACAATAAGAATTTCAGAAATAATTACCAAGAAAAATTGTAGTTGAATCTAAAAATATTGCATAAAATGGAGAATCCAGAAGAAAATATTATAATTGTGATGCACTTCAAGATGGTTTGGAAATGTTGGCATGTTTTGTAAAACCACAGTGCCTCTTGGTGTTTTATTAAAGTAATCAATTATTTCAATCTTCCATATTAGCTTAATAATTAATAATTACATTAACTCAGATTAATGGATTCCTTCAATCAGTTTTGGTTTTATGCAAGAGCTTGAAAAAACTTGGGTTACTTTAATAAATAGAAAAAGCTTGCCAATCTTGTATTTTCCATAGCCCTTTTGCTGAAACCTTTTTAAAATACGCAGTCTTAGAAAAATAGTTAAATTTCTGAAAGATCTGGAAATCGCTTGTTTGTATGGCCTATGATATAGCTCCATTTCAAGTATAATATAATGTATCTGTGATCTCTAACAAATTTTCCTAATCTGTCTCTTGTACACGATATGAAGTGTTGTGATATTGAACAAAAAGCTGACATAAAAAGTATATTTTCTTACGTTTCCAATTTAAATATTTCCAGGTGCCGGTTAGATTAAAAGTTTCAATAATTATTTGCAGCTTTGGGGAAAGAAGTCAGTGATTCGTATCTTTGATATTTTGCATTAAAATATTTTATCTTCCTTTCCAAAGTATTTCATGCTGGCTGGGGAGTACTGAGAGGAAAATCCCACTCATCTTAAAGTTGCCAAGGTTGCCAAAACACTATTGTATTGCTTTGAATATTATCTAAAAAAAAAAAAAACTGGCTTATGGCTTCTGAGATCCTAGAGATATTTACAACTATTACTGTCCAATCCTGGGTTGGTTATATTTATCACAATCAGGTGTTACCATCTTTAATTAGTAATGCAAGATATCTTTTATCATCTTTCCTATATGACTCATTAAGGAAAGGAGACATGACACATTCCAGATGATAGACTGCAATTCCTAGCATACCAAGAATAAGCCAGCAATGAAAAGTGGTGGCAATTCATTAATATCTGGATGTCACAGGCTTTTTACACTGAACGTGAACAAAGTTCAGAACAAAGTTTACCGCACCTTTATTTTATGCAGAGGACAGATGAGAGAATTTGCAAACATTTTATAGTTTTTCTAACATGAGTTTTCCATACTTTGCCCCCCTCCCCCCGCCAATATTACTGTATTTTCCATTTTGGTATTGTTTAATTATTTTCCAATTTATTACATTATTTGCAGTTACTTCCGTATTTATTACATAGTGAAAATGCCAAAAAGAATTGATATAACAACTATTTGCAAATGAAATTTTGTAATGCACAAATATTTATTGTTTCCTGAAATACACATCCCCACCCCCCCAGTTATGACACAGGCTCTTTTAGTGCATTTTGTAAGGTATCAATCAATCAGTCAATCAATCTGCATAGAGCTGGAAGAGACTTTGGAGGTCTTCTAATCCAACCTCCTGCTCAAGCAGGAGACCCTATACTATTTTTATTTTTATTTTTTTATTTTATTTATTTATTTTTATTTATTTATTTGTCATAACAATATATACAAGCGTTGCATAAAGGGTTATAAATATATGAACGTATATATGAGGAGAAATGAGGTACTAAAAACGTACATAGGGAAAGAAACAGTAGGACAGGAACGGTAGGCACGTTTGTGCTCTTATGCACGCCCCTTTAGAGTCCTCTTAGGAAAGTGGTGAGGTCAACCGTGGACAGTTTTTGAGTGAAACCTTTGGGGTTATGAGAAGAAACCACAGAGTCAGGTAATGCATTCCAAGTATATACAATTCTGTTACAGAAATCATGTTTTCTGCAATCTAAACTGGAACGGTTGACATTGAGTTTGAATCTGTTTGTAGCTCTTGTGATATTGTTATTGAAACTAAAAAAGTCATTGAAAGGAAGGACATTACAACGGATGATTTTATATGCTAAACCCAGATCCAGTCGAAGGCGACGAAGTTCCAAGTTTTCTAGACCCAAGATATCAAGTCTGGTGGAATAAGGTATTTTATTAGTTTCAGAGGAATGGAGAATTCTTCTCGTAAAATACCTTTGGACACGCTCAACTGTGTTGATGTCAGATATATGGTAAGGGTTCTAGACAGGAGAGCAGTAATCAAGAATTGGCCTAACAAATGTTTTATATGCTCTGGTTAGTAGCGTGGTGTTTTTTGAAAAGAAGCTACGTAAAATTAAGTTAAGTAAAATTTCAGACAAGTAACTGTCCAGTCTTATCTTAAAAACCTCCAGTGATCAAGCACCTACAACTTCTGAAGGCAAATTGTTCCACTGGTTAATTGTCCTCACTGTTAGGAAGTTTTTTTTTAATTCCAGATTGTTTCTCTTTTATTAGTTTCCAACCATTGGTTCTTGTCTTGCCTTCTGGTGCTTTGGAAAATAAGTTGACTCCTACTTTGTGGCAGACCCTCAATATATTTTTGTGAATTAGCACAAAAATGAGCACATTAGTGATATATTTTGTGCAAATGAATTGTATCAAATTAGTTGTCTACATAGTGTGACACCCGTATTAAATATGTGAAGCTCAGGAACTGACCTCGTCTGCCAATCAAGCTTAGCCAGAATGAGCTTTGTTTTTTGGCTTAAGATGAATTTAAAGCAATGTATAAAATATTTCACGATGGCTTAGGGTAATATGAGTATCAGGCCACTGTGGCTCGTTTAACACACCATGAACCTGAACAGCGTTTTTATTAAAATTCTATATTAAGTATTATATATAAAGACATCCATGGATTAATGCCAGTAGAATATCCGTACAGAGCTGTGGTGTCTTCAGAATAAATGGAAAAGGCTCTTGAAAATGAGCTGTTAGATTCTTTCTTTTTGCTGATGAAAGTGGAGCAGTTCTCCATTTTGCTTGCATTGAGAAGCCAGAAATCTGAATTTCTAACTTTCTAGCTGGATGGCTGAGTGATATGTAAGTTGGCTCAGAGACATTAGCAAAAGACAATTTTGACAGAATCACCTAGAAGGATATCTACTGGGAGATACACATCCATTTTCTTCTCTGGGGAGGCACTGACATAATCTTAATTTGCTCCTGTAAAATTATGGGAGAAAGGTTTAGCTGCTTTATCTGCAAGATACAGTCTAAGGAAAGATGCTGTAACTGCCTATAATGCAGAAAGTCCATGGCTGAGAGATCTCCAGCAATGATCACAGTGAAACAGACCTACTACAATATTTATTTATTTATGCCTGCTTACTTAGTTATCACAGCTTATTTGCTGCTCCAATCAAAAGATAAGTATAAGCAGCTTACAAACCCTACTATAATAATCAGATTAAAATACATTGTCAGGAAATAAAACCAGAAAAAAAGCAATACTGTGTCATAATCACTGATTTGACAAACTTCAAATTCCTCCACATCCATCAGGTTTTAGAATAGAATAGAATAGAATAGAATAGAATAGAATAGAATAACAGGGTTGGAAGGGACCTTGGAGGTCTTCTAGTCCAACCCCCTGCTTAGGCAGGAAACCCTACACTACTTCAGACAAATGGTTATCCAATCTCTTCTTAAAAACTTCCAGTGTTGGAGCATTTACAGCTTCTGGAGGCAAGTTGTTCCACTAATTAATTGTTCTAACTGTAAGGAAATTTCTCCTTAGTTCTAAGTTGCTTCTTTCCTTGATTAGTTTCCACCCATTGCTTCTTGTCCTACCCTCAGGTGCTTTGGAGAATAGCATGACTCTCTCTTCTTTCTAGCAATCCCTGAGATATCGGAACACTGCTATCATGTCACCCCTAGTCCTTCTTTTTATCAAACGAGACATACCCAGTTCCAGCAACCATTCTTTATATGTTTCAGCCTGCAATCCTCTAATCATCTTTGTTGCTCTTCTCTGCACTCTTTCTAGAGTCTCAACATCTTTGAGGCGACATTATGGCGACCAAAACTGGATGCAGTATTCCAAGTGTGGCCTTTTAATGCCATCTGTTTCTCCAAGTCATTCTCAAAAACCCTCTGGAAGAGGCAAGTTTTAATTGAAGAAGAATTATCAGAGAAGGGATGCCCCTATCTCTGGGCATACCCTGTTCCAGCAGTGAAAGGACATTTCAAAGAAAATGTGCCCTTGGTGTCTCCAATGATGTTGTTTGCTAGGAACTGAGATCCACTACTAGATCTAACTCGATGGGCAGATTCCACTTGGAGAAGGATGTCTTAAAAGGTCCTTAGTCATAAAGATAAAAACTTACTCTTTGATCACACCTGTAAGTCTACTGTAATCAGTGCAGTTCCTGAAATAAGTCTGTAACTTGGGCCTACTCATGCCCCTTACCATTTAGGCCACTGCACTGTGGACCAGCTGTAACTTTCCATGTCTTTCAGAGTAGTCTCATGTAGGGCAAGGTGCAATAATCCCAGGTGTGAGAATGGATTAAGTCTGAGACTCCAATTTTGCTATCCAGAGTTTAACAGCCTCCAAGCACAGAGTTAACATTTCAAGCTGCGGCTGGAGATGTGTAACTGTGTATTATCAGCAGAGTGATGATAGTTTCTCTTCTACCAGAAGATGAGCTCCTCTGTTGGCTTTACATAAATATTAAATAGATAGATGCTTTAGAGCTCTCACATTCCAAGCAAATAAATCTGGCATTCTTGGCTGAGACACGTAGAAAATGTAAGGCATCAAATATGGCTTAATAAATTATTTATTCTTCATTGTGATTCATATCCATGGGCTAATATACTATTGCACATAGTTATGTTTGGAAACTATTGGAGATGGTATTGACAGTCAGGTTCCCATTGTCAATGATTGACAAGGAGGGCAGGAAATGTAATAATTTCAGGTGTTAAGGTGTGTTCTCTAGAAAGCTCTTCCTTCCTATTACCTATCTGGCGTGTATAGCACAACAACAATTTCTGTTGGGGGAAAATATCCCCATTCCCATTTCATTTGCCAGAGAACAAGAAGAAATAGTCCATGGTCTTCAGAGAGAAAACATATTTTGCCAAAGAGGAATTAAATAGAATTCATCATGCAAGTGATTTGGCAGCTAAGTTTATAGCATTTTCCATTGCCCTGTATCACCATGCCTGGCTCCATTGTGTTGGACTGACATTATCTATCTATCTATCTATCTATCTATCTATCTATCTATCTATCTATCTATCTATCTATCTATCTATCTATCTATCTATCTATCTATCTATCTTATCTATTTTCGTTGGTTTTCACGGGTATAGGTATGTAGGTCTTGGCATATTTGGGTCTTTTCCTGTGTAAGGTTGAGAGTATCTTGGTGACGTTTTGACGAGGTCTCATCATCTTCAGTCTGGTGCTTTCGGCTTCATGCTTGTGTGAGCAAAGCGTGGTCCGAGCTGCCATCTCTCTATAAATACTGGTGGGGAGGTGGGAAGTGTTGCTGTGTGGTGCATCTTGATTGGTAGATGGAGTGGGTGTTTGCAGATTGGTTGAGGTGGGGAGTGTTGCTATAAGCGGGTCACACAGCCAACCAACCCGCTCACAGCAACACATACTGTGTGTATGTATACACATACATACATACATACATACATACATACATACATATGATCTTTGACCTTGATATTCTGTTACATAATTTTGTTCAAAGGCTGCCTAACTTGCTTTCAACGTATGTGCATGTCTTCTGTACTAAAGAGCTTCAGACTCCATTCATAATTTCATAGGATAGGGATACCACGCTGAGTTTTAAGCTAACATGGCACCAGACCATTCTGTTAATTTTCTGACAGCTCCAGGGGGCTTCCTTCCTTACACACAAAAAAAAGTCATTAGTTATTTTTGAAATGATGCTCCTGCCTCTTTTCTAAGCAGTGTATTGTTCTGGAGGAGGATGGCAAGCTTGGAATTACATTCAACCTTCACCCTGTATCGATTATTGTTGAGGTACCCTGACTTCAGAATATCTTGTAAATTCCATTCTTTCTGTCTTATAGAAGGAGGTAAAGCTCAGGCATACAAATTTACTTTTACATATCCCTAATACCCTAGAATCACCTTTTCCTTCAAATTAAGGAAGTGAATTCATTTACTAATTTTGTATTTCATCCTTTATCTGTGAATGAATGGGACCTATAACTGCATTCTCCCATCTCCTATTTATCATTCTGTTCCCTTTTTAAAGATTACCTGTTGCACACTGCTATGCTCAGCTTTCTCTCCACATAGCTCAAGTCCATCTGATCAAGTCCTCCCAAGAATTCTGCCTTTTGGTCAGCAATGTTAAGTTCTTCCTTTCTTCTCTTCCAGGTTGTCCAATGCATAGAGATAATGCCATTAGAGGAGCTGTTTTCCTGTCATTGCTATTACTATTGAGCCATATCATGGCTGCAAGCTCAGCTGTTCAGCCATTTTTGGATGTCTCCTCTATAGGCAACCAATCTTGTAGGAGTAGTCACTTTATTTCCAGGTGCAGATATAAGACTCAAGGAATCTCTACACTGGTGGCTGAATTCAGATAATACCACCAGAGGTGTTCCCTTCATGACGTCTTTCCTCAGAGCTCTGCATCCACATGCAGTTTAAGCCTTTACAATATCAGACCCATCACTCTGTATTTGAAATAGTGAGGCTTGGGTTCTCCTTCGTTAAAGATCGGTCTTTAGATCATCTCCTCTTCTATTACTTTACTAGGGGGCTTCCTTCCTTCCTTCCTTCCTTCCTTCCTTCCTTCCTTCCTTCCTTCCTTCCTTCCTCCCTCCCTCCCTCCCTCCCTCCCTCCCTCCTTCCTTCCTTCCTTCCCACCCGTGTATTGTGGCTGCCAGCTTGGAGCCTTCTCCTTATATTAATCCCAAAATCCTTTAAATCCAAGGCTAATTCCTTGATTCACTACCTCTCAGAGAAGCTTGCCTTTTTGGTGGACCAGTAAGCATCTTGTCAAGCTGAAATATTGTGTGCCTTACAAGTGATTCTATTACCTTTCTTTTTCAAATGGACACAATAATCCTTCACCTAGATATTTACTTCTTCCAAATTCAGTCTAAATCAAGAGATTATACTGCTTCCCTCCGCCACCCAATCCCTCAACATTATTGGAAATATTGTTTCATTTCTTGTGCTGTTACTTTTTACCTAAATCCTACAGCACTATGACTAGCATTTATTTCAGGTCTTCCAAGACTCCAGATTTTTCCAAATGAGTGGCAATGTTAAGCCTTGTTGCATGCTGCTCAAATAACTGTAATGTCAAGGTTCCAGAAATACCTCTTCTGCGTAAAAGAGACTCAGAGGCATTTTTCCTTTTTCTCAGAGTCCTTTACTAGCATGAGGAGACTGGCACACGATGAGTGCAATTCCCAAAACTGAAGTTCCGGATTCGTTTCCCCAGTTATACAAACCCCAATAGTCCCACCCCCCTGACCCCTCTGATGATCACACGGTCCCACGTTCTTCCAGTTCATTCGAGTAACTTCTTGCCACTCTTCCTGCAGACGTGAACGCCATCCGACCTTGACCACTTGAAGAATGTTACCATACCCCTCAACCCCCCCTCCTCCCCTCAAGATAAAAATGTGGCAGCGTCTGGAAACCTAAAGTTTAATATGGTTTCCAGGCCTGACAGGCGTCCCCTCTTGGAAAAGAAACTATATCCTAGGAAAGAAAAACAAAGAGTCGATAAAGAAAAGTGCCAATGGTCCACAATTCCCTTCTACCCCCCCCTCCCCTCTCCAAGAGGTTTCTTAGGTTTGTCAGGGAAAGTGTCGTGAAATTGTTTAATTAAATTGTCCGCATTCACTTTCCAACTTTTGACCCAAGTAGACTCAGATAATGGGTATCCCTTCCAGTGGACTAAGTATTGTAATTGACCTCTGTAGAGTCTAGAGTCAAGAATTTTCTTGATTTCATAGTGGGTTTCACCTTGGATTATCAAGGGGGGTGGGGGAGCGGTAGGGTGAGGCCTTAGGCGGGATTGTCTAGCAGGTTTTAGTAAGCTGGTATGGAATACCGGGTGTATTCTTCCCAACATGCGAGGGAGTTTGAGTTGGACGGTTACGGGATTAATAATTTTTACAATGGGGAAAGGACCCAAAAATTTTGGACCGAATTTCCTGCTGGGTATTCGTAATCTTAGATACTTAGTAGACAAAAAGACTTTATCTCCAATGCGAAAAGGGGGTTGAAGGGAACGGTGTTTGTCAGCTTGGGCTTTGTAATTTCGAGCTGTTACAGCTAAAGCCTTTTTTGTATTTTCCCAACCTTTTTTTAATGAATTCATCCAGTCTGTTAGGGAGACTGAAGTGGGGGTTGAAGGGAATGGTGTTTGTCAGCTTGGGCTTTGTAATTTCGAGCTGTTACAGCTAAAGCCTTTTTTGTATTTTCCCAACCTTTTTTTAATGAATTCATCCAGTCTGTTAGGGAGACTGAAGTGGGGGGTTGAACGGGGAGTTCAGGCATTGGAACGAAGTCCATGCCGCTGGTTACTTGGAAAGGGTTAACCCGTGCTGGTGTGTACCGCATTATTATATGCAACCTCCGCAAATGGTAACAAGTCGGACCAGTTTTCTTGTTGGTAATTTATATAACACCGTATGTATTGTTCCACCATGGAATTAAGTTTTTCAGCCGCTCCGTTAGTTTCCGGATGGAAACCAGAACTAAGTCCTTGAGACGACCCAATGGACCGTAGGAATTCTCTCCAGAACTTGGCTGTGAATTGAACACCCTGTCGGATATTATCCTTTTAGGAACTCCATGCAGCCTGTAGATGTGTTTGAGGAAGAGCTTTGCTAATTTTCTAGCCGATGGCAATCCGCTGCACGCAGTGAAATGGGCCTGTTTAGAGAATAAGTCCACTACGGTCCATATCACTGTATTTCCTCCACTAGGTGGGAGTTCAACAATAAAATCCATGGCAATCTCTTCCCATGGTCGGGTGGGTTCGGCTACGGGTTGTAGGAGTCCAGGGGGTTTCCCTGGTCTGGACTTCATGGTGGCGCAGGTAGCACAGCTCCTGACGTAGTCTTCAACATCTGATTTCATTTTCGGCCACCAGAATTGTCTTCTTGTCAAGTGGAGAGTTTTTAAAAATCCAAAGTGACCTCCTAGGCGAGAGTCGTGGCTTCTCTGTAGTATTGACAGCCGCATAGTGACGGGTACATAAATTTTTGTGCCCTTCCAGGGTATCCCATCCCTTAAGGTGAGGTGTGGCGAGTTTTCTTTAAACCAAGCATCATCAGTGAGTGCTGATTTTAAGTCCATTAGCAGTTTGTTTGGTGGGATGTTAGTCGTGCGGTGTGATTGCGGTCAAGTAAGTGCTTGGCTTGCTGGTTCGCTATCGGGGATCATCGCATGTATCACCTCTTCGCTGGCTGTCAAATTGTGGTTTCTAGATAGGCGTCAGCCAGTAGATTTTGGTCGCCTGGGATGTATTTGAGGGTGAAATGGAAGCGCTTGAAAAACTGAGCCCATCGAACTTGTTTGGGAGAAAGCTTTCGGGTTTTTTTTAAGTATTCGAGGTTTTTGTGGTCAGTCCACACCTCGAATGGTTCTTTCGCCCCTTCAAGGAAGTGCCTCCAGGAGAGGAGTGCCCAACGTACCGCAAAGGCTTCCTTTTCCCAAACTGCCCATCTGCGTTCAGTGTCCGTCAATTTTTTAGACACGTACGCGCAGGGCATAAGGTTGTTCTCGGTATTCCGTTGTAATAAGACAGCGGCTATTGCTACATCACTTGCATCAGCTTGGACCACAAAAGGTTTATTTGGATCCGGGTGTTGAAGAATCGGTTCCATCGAGAAGAGGCGTTTCAGGTGTTCAAAGGAACGTTGGCAGTCCATTGTCCAACGTAGGGATTGGTTAGGTTTGGGTTTTGTGGGTAATGGTCCAGTTTTAGTAATTCCGTTAATGGTAGAGCTACTTCTGCGAAAGAAGGAATGAATTTGCGGTAAAAATTTGCGAATCCCAAGAAACTTTGAAGTTGCTTACGTGTGCGTGGCGGTTGCCAATCCAACACTGCTTTTACTTTGCCCGGGTCCATTTCGATACCTTTGTTTGATATCCGGTAACCTAGGTAGTCCAGGGATTCCTTATGGAATTCGCATTTGGAAAGTTTGACATATAGCTTGGCGGCTAGGAGCTTTTTAAGAACTTGTCTGACCAATTTGATGTGTTGTTCCATATTGTCTGAGTAGATAAGAATATCATCTAAGTAGACAAGAACCCCATTGTAGAGATGGGGGTGCAGGGTTTCATTAATTAGTTGCATAAAAACAGCTGGAGCCCCTTGGAGGCCAAAGGGCATGACACGGTATTGGAAACTACCCAAGGGGCAATTGAAAGCCGTCTTCCATTCATCACCTTCCTTGATACGGACACGGTAATAGGCTTCCCTTAAATCCAATCTGGTGAAAATTTTGCCTTTTGATAGGTGGTTCAACAAGTCGTGCATAAGTGGCAACGGGTAAGTGTTTTGTATGCAAATCGCATTGATATTTTTGAAGTCAATACATAATCTAAGCGAACCATCTTTCTTTTGTTTAAATAGCACAGGCGCAGCTACAGGTGATTTTGCTGGTTCAATGAACCCTCTGGCTAGGTTAGTGTCAATGTATTTTCTTAGTTCAGACATTTCTGCTGGCGTCATTGAGTACATTTTGGGTTTTGGTAATTTTGCCCCTGGGTGCAATTCAATTGCGCAATCAGTTTGCCGGTGGGGGGGTAAGAGGTTACATTCATCCTCGCTAAAAACATCTGATAAATCCATGTATACTTTAGGGATGCGGGTTCTTTAGGAGATGGCTTGGATATGGTGGTTGTCGGTTCCATCTGGTGGTCATTTTGGATAAGGTTTTTTTTTTGTTGGGGGATTTGGTCTAAGGGTCCGAAGGTCCATATAATTTTCCTGAATCCATCCTCCCATTTAATTGTGGGTTCCCATTTGTCCAACCAAGCTAAACCCAGGATGATGGATTCTGACATTTTAGGAATTACTATGAATCTTATAAGTTCATGATGGGCACCAATTTCTAAGCGAACCAGTTGTGTGACTCGGGTTGCTGGAACGCCACCAATCAAGGTTCCATCTACTTGGTGGAATTTAATTGGGTGCTTCAAGGGAAATGTTTATATACGGAGTTGGGCGACTGTGGAGGTTGAAATCAGGCATCTGGTGCATCCTGTGTCCACAATAGCGTCTAAAAGTTTTTTGGCTCCTCCCCCTGGAATTATTAAGTTTACTTTGATGGCAAAAGGAGGAATAGGTGCACTCACCATTGGGTCGTTTTCTGGTTGGGTTGAGTCGTCGGCAGGCTTAACTGACGATGGAAGGTCAGTGAGGAGGTCTGTGGCTTGCCTTGCGAAGCGACTGGTATTAGGATTCTTTCGAGGGGGGTTGCGTGGTCGGGTAGCAGTTGGTGGTCGATACTGTGGGAGGGGTGTTGGGGCTAGGCAAACTGACGCCCGATGACCTAGTTTCCCACAACGGTAGCATTTGATTATTGTTGAAGGTTGAAAGGTGGAGGGTGTGGTTGGTCTGGAGGGGGAGGATCTTGTAGGTGGTCTTTGTGGAGCTGTAGTTGGTGATTGGCTTTGGAGGGGGTTGAATTCTCTGTCCAGAGCAATGGACACGTTGTACCAGGCATTCAGTTGTTCTGGGATTCCTCTGGTGGAGCAGGCTTTTCTGATGTTTTGATCAATCGCGTCTTTGAAGTAATGAAGAACAATGGCTTCTGGCCAATGTCTAAGATTGCCAGCAACTCTTCTGAAATCCCATACAAATTGTTTGAGCGGCTTGTTGCCCTGTTTCATTGTTTTTAAGGTGGTTTCACATTCTGCAATTAGGTCATCATCTTGAAACCGGTTGCGAAGCAGTGTTATAAATTCGTGAACATTATTCAGTTCTGGTGCATGTTCATTGTATAGCTGTGCTATCCACTCTGAAGCTAGCCCCACATTCATTCCATCTGAGATGGCGTTGATTAGGCTTCTTTCTGATGGGTATAGATGTCTATATTGTTCAGCGTAAGCCTCAATTCTGCTGAGAAAGTAAGCCAGGTGGTGTGGATTCCCATCAAAGGTTGGTTTGAAAGGGGGAGGGGTTGGTGGGGGGGTGCAGGGGGGTTTAGCTGGCCTGCTTGTTGCTGGAGAGGGTATTGCGGGGTGGGGCTGCTGCTGTTGTAGCTGGCTGTTGGGCTGCAAAGGGGTGGAATTCCCCTGGCTGCTGAGAAGAAAGTCCTTGAAACGCTTCAGCAGATGAAACAACCATCGGCGTGAGGCCCACAGGAAAGGAAGGGCTGAACTAGCTGGTTGCCATTGATACTGAATCCACCCTTGTCCCGGATAGAACGCCCACCCAGGCGGGATAGAAGCTGCTGGAGGCAGCGAGGCCTCTGCTGGCGGGAAAGATCAATTGGAGGGAGTTGCGATCCCCAAGCTTCTGGTGCCGCCTGAATTCCCCGCTTGAAAGAGGAGGGGTTCTCTTGCGTTCATCGGAACGGCTTCGAGCTTCAGTAATTTCTCTCTCTCTGGTGGGAGGGAAGGTGAATCTAGGCTGAGCTAAAGGCTCTCGAGGTCTCACCTCCAGCCGCTCAAAAGTTTCAGGGAGGTCTAATAGAGACTGGGATTTCAGGGGGTTTCTCAGGTCCCAATCCAGGGACTCTCCCGATTCTCCAGGTTTTATTGCCCTCCAGTGAGGTTGAGAAGAGGGAGGGGGCTCTCCATTCCCCCCCGGGGAAATGTTTTCTCCCGACTGGCAGCTCACCCATGAATCAGAGTCCTTGGGGCGTGCTCCAAGCGGACAAGCAGGCTCTTCCTTTTCGGGGCTTCGGGTCCTGTCGTCAGATGGGAAATAGGTGACTTCTACTAAATCGTTAGAATCCGGTTTCGTGGCTCCTTCTACGCTTTCAACTTGCTGCTCTTCCATCTTCACTGGGTCTTTGCACCGCTGTGGAGGTTGCGGAGACTGGGGCCCAGCACCCCTCTAATGGGCCCCCTCTGAGAGGAGGAGAGGGTACCGTTAGCAAAAGAAAGTTTTTACAGTTTTGGGAATAATGTCAAGGTTCCAGAAATACCTCTTCTGCGTAAAAGAGACTCAGAGGCATTTTTTCTTTTTCTCAGAGTCCTTTACTAGCATGAGGAGACTGGCACACGATGAGTGCAATTCCCAAAACTGAAGTTCCGGATTCGTTTCCCCAGTTATACAAACCCCAATAGTCCCACCCCCCTGACCCCTCTGATGATCACACGGTCCCACGTTCTTCCAGTTCATTCGAGTAACTTCTTGCCACTCTTCCTGCAGACGTGAACGCCATCCGACCTTGACCACTTGAAGAATGTTACCATACCCCTCAACCCCCCCTCCTCCCCTCAAGATAAAAATGTGGCAGCGTCTGGAAACCTAAAGTTTAATATGGTTTCCAGGCCTGACATGTACTGCACTGATTCTCATTCACCCCATAAGTGTAATGGCAGCTTCAGCAGCTTTTCTTCATGGTGTCTCTTTCTGCTGGGCTCCCCTATGGTTTCACGTCCAACTTCATTCAGCATTATTGACTGGATCTCCAGTCCAATAGAAATGCAGCCCTTTGTAAGTAGATCTGCCTCCAGGAAAACAGTTTGCGCTTCACCCATGTGTGAATAGCATATATGAATTAAACAAGGGTGTACTTACCTATAACTGCAGTTGTTCAAAAGTATATGTTGATTCATACAATCTGCTCTTTTATTCTGCTTGGTTTCAAATTCTTCTGATCTACTATATCTTAGGAACTGAAGAGGCTCTGTAGAAACACCCTTAGTCATATGGTGTACGTATTACATAGGGTGCAATTTCACACAAAACAATTCTGGGAGCTCTAGAAAATTCTGAATTGAGCTCTGTACATCCCAGGTACATGAAGAGATGACCACTGAATAAATTTGTATTTACAAATGAGAAACCAGTTCTTCAAGTATTCCTATAATTTATTACTTATCAAATCACATTTTAAAACATGGGTATGTTCCTTCCAACTGTGTTATTCTGTTATTCTATTCTGGTTGATGAAAGAACATTATTATGCAGTCAGTTCTTTGTATATTTATTCAGGATCGAGGCACCCTTGACTTCAATGGCACATGTAAATATTTTTATGTATGCAAAAATATGATTATATGAATGTTATTCATTTCTCCCAGTTGGAGTCAGAAGCCAAGGATAGTAGCTACACTTTTTCTTGGGGAAATTTACAGAATGGCTAGGAAGTGTTTGGTGACATTCTTGGAAAGGGAGAATTATTGTTATTATTGGATAACAATTATTCAATTCAATTATTATTGAAAATTATTATTTTTACAATACAAATTCAAAGTCCTTTTTCTTGGCAGAATATTTAGCTTGTCACTCTTAACAAAATTTTAATTGATATTAAGCTTCATCATGAACAATGCTCCTGAGTCATTTTGTGGAAACAAATTATCTTGTGTAAAATTTGTTGCCTCATTCTGGTTTGTTTAATACTAGGAAAGTGATATGGAAGAAAATGGGGATTATATGATCGTAAACAGATGGGGAGATATATATATATATATATATATATATATATATATATATATATATATATATATAGGTCTTTGGTTATTCGGGTTTTCTCCCGTAAAATTGGAAGTGTTCCCTTCATGACGTCTTTCCTCAGAGCTCTGCATCCACATGCAGTTTAAGCCCTTACAATATCAGACCCATCACTCTGTATTTGAAATAGTGAGGCTTGGGTTCTCCTTCGTTAAAGATCGGTCTTTAGATCATCTCCTCTTCTATTACTTTACTAGGGGGCTTCCTTCCTTCCTTCCTTCCTTCCTTCCTTCCTTCCTTCCTTCCTTCCTTCCTTCCTTCCTTCCTTCCTCCCTCCCTCCCTCCCTCCCTCCTTCCTTCCTTCCTTCCCACCCGTGTATTGTGGCTGCCAGCTTGGAGCCTTCTCCTTATATTAATCCCAAAATCCTTTAAATCCAAGGCTAATTCCTTGATTCACTACCTCTCAGAGAAGCTTGCCTTTTTGGTGGACCAGTAAGCATCTTGTCAAGCTGAAATATTGTGTGCCTTACAAGTGATTCTATTACCTTTCTTTTTCAAATGGACACAATAATCCTTCACCTAGATATTTACTTCTTCCAAATTCAGTCTAAATCAAGAGATTATACTGCTTCCCTCCGCCACCCAATCCCTCAACATTATTGGAAATATTGTTTCATTTCTTGTGCTGTTACTTTTTACCTAAATCCTACAGCACTATGACTAGCATTTATTTCAGGTCTTCCAAGACTCCAGATTTTTCCAAATGAGTGGCAATGTTAAGCCTTGTTGCATGCTGCTCAAATAACTGTACTGCACTGATTCTCATTCACCCCATAAGTGTAATGGCAGCTTCAGCAGCTTTTCTTCATGGTGTCTCTTTCTGCTGGGCTCCCCTATGGTTTCACGTCCAACTTCATTCAGCATTATTGACTGGATCTCCAGTCCAACAGAAATGCAGCCCTTTGTAAGTAGATCTGCCTCCAGGAAAACAGTTTGCGCTTCACCCATGTGTGAATAGCATATATGAATTAAACAAGGGTGTACTTACCTATAACTGCAGTTGTTCAAAAGTATATGTTGATTCATACAATCTGCTCTTTTATTCTGCTTGGTTTCAAATTCTTCTGATCTACTATATCTTAGGAACTGAAGGGGCTCTGTAGAAACACACTTAGTCATATGGTGTACATATTACATAGGGTGCAATTTCACACAAAACAATTCTGGGAGCTCTAGAAAATTCTGAATTGAGCTCTGTACATCCCAGGTACATGAAGAGATGACCACTGAATAAATTTGTATTTACAAATGAGAAACCAGTTCTTCAAGCATTCCTATAATTTATTACTTATCAAATCACATTTTAAAACATGGGTATGTTCCTTCCAACTGTGTTATTCTGTTATTCTATTCTGGTTGATGCAAGAACATTATTCTGCAGTCAGTTCTTTGTATATTTATTCAGGATCGAGGCACCCTTGACTTCAATGGCACATGTAAATATTTTTATGTATGCAAAAATATGATTATATGAATGTTATTCATTTCTCCCAGTTGGAGTCAGAAGCTAAGGATAGTAGCTACACTTTTTCTTGGGGAAATTTACAGAATGGCTAGGAAGTGTTTGGTGACATTCTTGGAAAGGGAGAATTATTGTTATTATTGGATAACAATTATTCAATTCAATTATTATTGAAAATTATTATTTTTACAATACAAATTCAAAGTCCTTTTTCCTGGCAGAATATTTAGCTTGTCACTCTTAACAAAATTTTAATTGATATTAAGCTTCATCATGAACAATGCTCCTGAGTCATTTTGTGAAAACAAATTATCTTGTGTAAAATTTGTTGCCTCATTCTGTATTTGTTTAATACTAGGAAAGTGATATGGAAGAAAATGGGGATTATATGATCGTAAACAGATGGGGAGATATATATATATATATATATATATATATATATATATATATATATATATATATATATATATATATATATATATATATATATGTTTTCTGAGATTTTCGGAGTTTGTATGTAGGTCTTTGGTTATTCGGTTTTCTCCCGTAAAATTGGAAGTGTCTTGGCGACGTTTACCTAATCTCATCTGTCATCTTCAGGCTTCAGCTTCGTGCTTCTGGGAGCAATGTGTGTTCGCAGCTGTTTCTTTCTTTTAACTGCTAGTGGGGGTTTGAACTGATTGGGTGGGAGCTTGGCTGTGCTCTGATTGGATGGGGTTTTTTGTGCTCTGATTGGCTGGGGGTGTGTCCTGTTTGGGTGGGGGCTTGGTTGTGCTCAGATTAGTCTGAGTTGCAGGGGGATTTGAGCTAGTGAGCTGCACTAGCCAAGCTATATATATAGTCTCCTGCTTGAGTGGGGGGTTGGACTAGATGACCTATAAGGTCCCTTCCAACTCTGTTAATCTGTTAAACATATATACAGTCAACATCTTTGGCAAAATTGACTGCTGCACTATATTATCAATGTTTGAAGAAAAATACTCTGCATGTCTCATCCTTCAAGCACCTTATTTATCAGCAGAGGTTTTTCTGGTACTTGAAATAAGCTTTTCCTGGGCAGGTAACTTATTCTATTGAAAGAAGGAACTTGTGCAGTTGATTAGCTCCTTTCATCATGCTGGTTGTGCAATCAACCCGCCTGAAACAGGAAGTTATAGGGAGTTGAAATTATGACCTGTTTTAGTCATGATCCTTTTGAATATTCCCATTGATTTTGTCTTCATAATAAAAATAAAAGGAAAAAATACAATACCTTTTGATTGATCTCATTCAAAGCTTTCCTTGTGGAAATTTCAAATACTCCCAATAAGGTACATAGTACATAACAGCAGATCTTGGCAATTTCTTCTGCAGATATTTTGATTCTTCGATGCCATATAGTGGGTGAAGTAGGCAAATTGGCAATGCCTAATAGCAGGAAGTCTGGCAATACTTCATAGCAATAGCAGTTAGACTTCATAGTGCTATATAGCCCTCTCTAAGCAGTTTAGAGAGTCAATCTTGCCCTCATTTTATCGACCTCAGAAGGGTTAAAGGCTAAAGTCAACCTTGAGCCAGTGAGAATTGAACTGCCGGGAGCTGGCAGTCAGCAGAAGTAGCCTGAATTACTGCATTTTATCCACTGTGCCACCTCAGCTCTAACGAGTGATGGCTCTGAATGACAACAACATTTGCTTTTATTTGTGTTTCAGTTATAAATTTATTAAATAATCTGATTTCAAGGGTTTGCAAGAGTCACTTTAAAAATAATTTAAATTTAATGAGATGTAGAAAAAGTATCTCATGTATTATGGCAAAATATGTGATAATAACTATTTAAACTTTTAGGATGCTCTAACACTTTTGTGGGTATTCCTATAATTCCTGGTTGATCATTGTTCAGCATTTTGCCAGTTGAGGTAAAATAATTGATCATGCATAAACCGTTGCTTGCATTTGTATGCATAAAATAATACTTTATGGAAGCAACACTAGTTTTAGATTATTATATGCAAATATTGTAGCCGGTATGATTTTATGTTCTGCCTTCTCGTTCCTTTTAGTAATACCTATTTTAAAACCTGTTTTAGTAACTCCTGAACCTTTGAAGGTTATTATCTAATTGATTACACATTGCAGTTCTGCTTAGATAGTTTTTCAACTGTCCTTAATGCCTTCAAACTGCAGTTCTACATCCATGTATGAGACATCTGAAAATGAGAAGAGGTGATGAACTATAACAGGGGAAGTGAGCTTCTGTCTCCTTCTCCTCAGAAAAAAACACCAGAAAATATGATTTTTAGCAATCTGAAAATCCTTGGTTCAGTATTTGTCCCATTAGCTGTCAGATTCTTGGATCCTATCGTTATAGCTGCCCCTCCCCCCTTACATGTTACAGCTTCCTCTCTCCTCCCCAGCAGGAAATGACTGGAAGGAGGCCACTGGCAAATAAGATATGTCTGCCTTGGAGAATTCCCTTAGGAAGCAAGGAAGACGCCACTTGCTGCTAGCTGGAAGATTAAATTCCTTGGGGGGAAATGGCAATCAAAATGGATATATATGTAAAATAAATACAGAGTTTGCAGATCTTTCTTTAGAGGATTTGTTTTAGATGGAATAGATTCAGAATTGTGTCTTTGTTTTCTACCATTGGGAGGTAGAGATAGAGAAAGGCTTGTAAGGGAGGAATAGAATAGAATAGAATTCTTTATTGGCCAAGTGTGATTGGCTACCAAGGAATTTGTCTTTGGTGCATATGCTCTCAGTGTACATAAAAAGACAAGATACATTCGTCAAGAATCATAAGGTACAACACTTAATGATAGTCATAGGGTACAAATAAGCAATCAAGAAACAATATCAATATAAATTGTAAGGATGCAAGCAACTAAGTTAAGTCATGCAGTCATAAGTGGGAGCAGATGGGTGATAGGAACAATGAGGACTAATAGTAATAGTAATGCAGCCTTAGTGAATAGTTTGACAATGTTGAGGGAATTATTTGTTTAGCAGAGTGATGGCGTTCGGGAAAAAAACTGTTCTTATGTCTAGTTATCTTGGTGTGCAGTGCTCTATAGCATCGTTTTGAGGGTAGGAGTTGAAACAATTTATGTCCAGGATGTGAGGAGTCTGTAAATATTTTCACAGCCCTCTTTTTGACTCGTGCAGTATACAGGTCCTCAGTGGAAGACAGGTTGGTAGTAATTGTTAAAATAAATAAAATGGATCTCTTTAAATACATTAGAATCTTCTTCAGGTTTAGGACTAGTAACATCATATATCACAATCCCAATATTGAAAAGGTATGTACACTTTTGATGAGAGCAGAACAACCTTCATTTTCATAATTCGTTCTAAAAACAAACTCAAGTACTTAGATGCAGAAATAAACAAGTTAAAAGTAGCTTGACACCTTTCAAGTTCCCATATGAGCATGAAAGGGAAATGCCATTGCTTAAAGGAATTCATTTATAAATGTTAATATAATTTTTAAAGAATGCATGGAAGCCTTTAAAGAGAACAATTTAATGAATGGCATAAAGGTGCTTCCATTTCAATGGGATCTGAAGCCATTCTTCTGAACCATTTTGAAGCATGCTGAGTCTTATTAAATTGTCAATTTAGGCTTAGTTTGCATATTTGTAAGTAAACAATAGTTTTATAAAATGCCACTAAATATTATTCTGAAAAAGACCAAGCATTTTATCTATCAAGAGCAGAATTCAAAAACTATTTTTGATAACAACACTAAGGAACATTACATTTATTTGTTGCCTATTTCACAGTTCGTGGCACCAGATATTGCTCACCAGAAGGCACCATCACCAAGCTAGCCTTTGTTGGGATCTTGACGGTATTCTATGGGGTATTCTATCATCAAATCTTGTTGGTATTCAATGGGGTTAAAAATGTCTATCAGGAATTGAACTCGCAGATCTTTGCATTTTAAATTGATATATACAATGCAGGAGCTATTCAAGCTTTGGCACTCAATAGTTGCAATAAGGGATCCAGAAGCTCTTTCAAATGGTGAATGCAATCTGTCTTGTAAGTTTTCACAGCGTAGAGATCAGTGATGGGATTCAAATATTTTTACTACCGGTTCTGTGGGTGTGGCTTGATGGGCGTGGCTTGGTGGGTGTGGCTTGGGCGTGGCATGGCTTGGCTTGGTGGGCATGGCTTGGTGGGCATGGCTTGGTGGGCATGGTAGGGGAAGGATACTGTAAAATCTTCATTCCCTCCCCACTCCAGAGGAAGGTCCCCATTCAGCTGGGACTCGGGAGGCAGTGAATAGATGGCCAGTCAGATGTGGTATTTACCGGTTCTCCGAACTATTCAAAATTTCCGCTACCAGTTCTCCAGAACTGATGAGAACCTGCTAAAAGCCACCTTTGGTAGAGATATAGATGTGACATTAAATAATGACCCTGATTAGGTTTTACAGGACAATGTATGTATGTATGTATGTATGTATGTATGTACGTACGTACGTACAGTATACATATGCCTTTAAATCAGTGTTGAATTCAGGTGATTGGCAAGGTTTGCCATTGCCTCCTTCCTAGGGCTGAGAGTGAGTGACTGGCCCAATGTCATCCGGCTGGCTTTCATATCTAAGGTTGGATGAGAACTCAGAGTTCCAATTTCTAGCCTGATGCCTTAACCACTATGCCAAATTGGCTTTTTTGTATGTTGATACTACTGTTTCTTTATTGATAGAAGGATAAAAAACTTAACTTTGATTTGTCCTTGCATAAATAAAGAATTGTTAGCAAACATGTTTTTAATATAATTATAGCAGATGATACTGAAAACCTTGTAAAAGCTTTTTCTTCACTGGGAACCAAAAAGATAAGTCATTTAATAAAGTTTCAAAGTTTTATGCTTTATTCAGGTCTTGGGAAGTTGTGAGGAATCAGTGGAACAGCTGGATTTAATACTTTATTCCTGAAGAAGGAAAGTATTTAAGAGTTCAAAGAAAATAATATCATAAATTCTTGGAAGTTAAAATTGACTTACAGAGGAATTCAGTGTGAAAATATAAATACTTTAGATAAGGTTTCCCTAAGCTTGTAATACTATGTAAGACTATAATTCTCATTTGTCTTCAACAAACAAGGTTTTTCAAGATGTTTGTTTTGGATTTTGCATTGTTACATATCAACTCTTTCTCCTCATTATTCATAACATCTAGGGTGTCTGGTAGAGGGGTAAAAAAAAAAGCAAGATGGCATCAACACACATAAAAGGGAGGAGGTTTTCAATCCCATGGTTTGGGCTGCCATTTTGGTGCGCATACCTGATCCAGTACTTGTGCTGGGTTGATCCTGCTATTCAGTCCTGTGTGGTAAAAAAAAGGGGTACGCATGGTACTGCTACCCAGAATAATGTTCTGATATGATTCAATTCAATTAAAAAGGAACATTTTAAAGATTTTTCAGTAATAATACCAATATTTTAGACATATATAAATGTCCTGCTTAATGATCAATAGTAACGGTAATTCAGTTTAGGGAAGGAAATTGATATGCAGTTTTACACTGAAACAGGACAGATATAAAAAAATCAGTTTTCTTGAAGACATAATAAGGAGGCATTTGACTTCTGCTTGTATTTCTTTTAACCAGCAACTGCTTTGCAGATTGCTTTTCAAACACAGTGCTAAAGTAACTATAGAGAAAGAATCCTGAGAAACCTAGCAGTTTGGGGAAGAGTATATTGAGGGAGTATTTTAGTGAGTCATTCATTGCTGAAAAATTTGATGACACATTATTGCAGTATTAGATTTAAGGGAGCAAGTTGGATTCCTGGTAACATAGTTCAATAGAAGCCATCTTTCTTTCTCTACTAAAGCTATGCTTCCAGCATGTTATAATGTCATTTTGTCAGGCACACATTTTATAGTACAACCTCTGCTCTAACCTTAGAAGACCTTGCTTCGGTCTCCTGTATTATGCTAAGTGGTGCTGTCATTCACACTGAAATATCATCATAGAAATCAGCAGCACTTTTTCACCAAGGTTATCATGATGCGGTCTAACACGATGGCCCAGAGAACGTTTCTGAAATAAAACCTTGCAAGACCACATAATCTTTTGAAAGTTTGGTAATCCCAAGATCTTAAATTTCATTTAATTTTCAACTCTTGGAGACATTAATTATAATCCAGTGGATGTTTTGACATTATGAATGCATAGATAAATTCAGCCATTGTGTAATTCTTTCATTTTTTTTCAGGGGGAGGGGTAAAAAGGAGTGTAGAAAAGAAGTAAGAAATAGCACACCAAAGAAATTAAAGGTATGAAAGGAAAAATAAATAAATAATGCCTAGCCAATGTATCTTACACCAAGATTATTCACACGTCTCCATACATTTGTACCCTTACAAGTTATCCTTATTTCTACTGCATCCAAACATATTTCACACATTCTTTTGCCAATTCAGCTTCTCACATCTTTCTCTTACAGGGTCTCATAATATCATGCAATGTATCCGAAATTTGCTACAGATAATTCAGGCTCTAAGCCAACAATATGGCATAGTTTGCAAACAAAAGCATGCATATGTTCATATCTGTAAGTGACACCCCTCTGATATAACTGCAAACCTTCCTTATGATAATTATATTAAATAACTAAGGGGGCATGAGACATTCTTATCTTATGCATACATATTGAATCATTGTGAATCACTTCCATTCTCACTTTTATCTTATTCAGCACCTAACTTTCAACTCCATACTAATATAAAATAGTCCATATTTTAAGCCTATATTTAAATATAATATACTAAATTAGCAAAATTATAATAAATTTTCTTCATCACATTCACATATTACTCAGTAAATTTGCTATACAATCCTTGACTACCATAAAGTTATACCACGCTGTCCAAATTTTGCTCATTCTCTTCTCTTGCACCCCTTCAATCAAAATTCTGCCAAACATCTTTCCAGGCATGTTAATTAAGCTCAGCCTCAGTTTGTGCATTCACTTTTGTTATTTTTTCTTTTCTGTAGGGGAACAATCAGTGGTGGAATTCAATTTTTTTTACTACTGGTTCTGTGGGTGTGTCTTGGTGGGCAAGGCAGGGGAAGGATACTGCAGAATCTCCATTCCCTCCCCACTCTGGGGCCAGCCAGAGGTGGTATTTGCCGGTTCTCCAAACTACTCACAATTTCCGCTCTACAACCTGTCAGAACCTGCTGAAATTCCACCACTTGGAACAATCATTGACACTCTTTTAATTGTCAAGCATGGATACAATTTTCACACCTGTGTTAAAAAGTCACATGTTGTAAATGGGAAAGCCTGCAACTGCATAACAGGCAGAGAAAAAAACTTAGAAAGGAATCTTCCTATCTTATCAGGCTCTAGAAAGAGACAGCAGTAGATTCTTTCAGACTTGCAAGATTCTGTTAATGTAGTTTAAATCCAGTTGTGTTTTCTGTCTGCTCTACTTGGTTGACACACAGCCCTTCTATAAGCAAAGCATATCTGTGTTTTAACATTAATTTAATTGCATCATCCACACTTTAAACATTACAACATTTTTCAACATTTTTACAGAATTATTTCTTTTTCATCAGTTTGGGTACTAATATTTGTAGCACTCATTTCAATTCCAGTCTTTGATATAATTCACCCAGAAATCACTAAGCTACCCCTTCCAGCATTTCCTCCCTTTGGTTTCGTCCCAAATTAGTTTTATCACTTTTATTTTGAATGCTATTCATTCTGCTAGAGGCTCCTTGTTTAGTCCTCTTTACCCAATTCCAAAACTATGTGTTATTTCCATCGAAAATGCTCTACATTTATTCTGCTTCTTTGGATTGCAACTGTCACTTTTAGTCTCTGTCGACATTCTCTGCAACTATCTTTTTTCTTTTTGTACACTTTAAACAATATGTTTCCTCCATCTCATTTTGTGGTATCCTCTTTTATTTTCTTATATATTATATTTCCTATTCACAGCCTTCTGATTTCATTCCACCAAACATCTTTTTCATGTTTTGCATTAGTATAAGATCACATACTTCTCTCCCATTCTGTAACATCATTTTTGTTTGTTCGTTTATAATGATTTTATAAAGTTACAAAAGTAGTAGTTACAAAAGTAAAGGCTAATGCACACTGAGGAATGGAAAAATAAAGAGTAGAACCTTGTAGAAAAGAAAGGGAAAAAAATAAAGAATTAGAAAAGAACAAAAATAATACAGCAAAGAAAGGGGAAAGAAATATATAAAGAAATGATTTCCCATCTTCGCCACAACAACCACTTGAATACCATTGTGATTGACAAAACCAATTTCAGTCAAGTGCAACAGGCAGCTATACTTGGAACAACCAGTTTGATCTAGTGATTAAGCACCAGACGAGAAAGTGGGAGGATAGTGAATTCAAATCCCACCTTAGCCGTGAAAGTCAGTTGAGACTGAAAACATATCTGTTTGTTCGTGCGGGGCTTTCTTAAATTGTTTAGTTTTAAATTTTAAATTTCTCTCTGGTTTTAATTGAGGTTTTTTAGTTTTTAAAACTATTTTAATTTCGGCTACACTGTATAATAAGTTTTTTAAATTTTATTTTAACTGTACATTGTTTCTTTTTACTTTGGCTGTACACCGCCCTGAGTCCTTCGGGAGAAGGGCGGTTTATAAATCTAATAAAATAAATAAATAAATAAAATCCCACCTTAGCCGTGAAAGTCAGTTGAGTGACTTTGAGCCAGTTGTTGTCTGTCAGCCCAACCCACCTCACAAAGTTGTTGTGAGGAAAATAAAAGAGGAAAGTGTGTTAGATATGCTTGCCACCTTGAGTTATTTGTAAAAATAATAAAAGGATATAAGTAAATAAATAATAATCATGAATAATAATAATAACAGCTATTCTGTGACGATACCGTTAACATCATGAAACAGCATCTGCCTATCCCAAGTTTTTGGGAAGGACTTTGAGTGGACAAAATTAAGTGGACAAAATTGCCAAATCCAGTCTAAACATGTGTGATTGTGTGACCAACGTATGTATTAATATTATTAAACTTATTAAGTTATTAATAATAAGTTATTATTATTAATAGCTATTGCTATTGCTCTGAGTAGCTTCAGAGAGTGGTAAGGACAGCCAGGAAGATTATAGGAAGCTCACTTCCTGTTGTTCAGGATACTGCTTATAAGTGCCATGTGCTTAAGAGTTCAAAGTATTGTTAGAGACCCCACACACCCAATTTAAGGTCTGTTTCTTTTGCTCCCCTCTGGGAGGGAGGTTTCGAAGTATTTCTAGCAGGACTACCAGATTCTGTAACAGAACTAGACTGTGTTGCTTCTCCGTGTCATATAATATAGGTGGGTGTATGCATAATTTTGTATTTATTTATTTTGTCATTTTTATGTAGTGTATATTGGAGGTGGTGACCCTTTGAGAGCTGTATGCAATGAAATTTCATTTTAATGTATGCCAATTAGTGTACATTCAAAGTGATAATAAAGTTATTTTAAATCTTAAGTTGTAAGTCTCTAAGTCTTCTAGCTCACAACTATCAAGCAAAGAAATTACAATAAAATTGATGAAACGTATGTTACTCTTCTATACAAAGGTAGATTGGGGGCTGTCTAGATCTCAGTGAGAATCTGCTACAGAGAAATTCCACTTCTCTGCAGGATCAAATTGGCCAGGCAGATGTTATGGGAGATAGATGGTCCCTCAAATAATCAGGCCTGGTGCCATTTAGGATTTTATAGATAAAAATCAGCACTTTGAATCACATCTGAAACCAAATTTGCAATTAAAACACCTTGCAAAGCAGATGTATTACACAGGCAGACTGAAGCATGCCTATTACTGCTCATGCCATTGTATTCTGGATTAGTTGAAGCTTCTGCATGGTCTAGTTTTGGCTCAACATAAGTATGCTAGTTCAACAAGTTCAAGTTCAACAAGGTTGAAAGTTAGAGGTTGAAACAAGTTCAAACCTCTACTGTGGAAACCAATTTGTAAGTCAACATTCTGTTGCCCAAATACCTCCAAGTAGGAGGTGCATGTAATCTACCAAAACACTATTGTTGGTGTTGCCATACGTTCTCCAAATTCTGGCTTTTAATAGGTGTATAGGATGTTCAGAATTTAAGGGTACATTTTTAGGAACTTGGTCTTAGGATAGCTTTTATTAAGGCAACACTAACTCACTTTTAGTACAGGAAGAACAGTCTTCAATTCCCATTGGTAAGGTGGGTCTTGACAGCTGCTGATTTTTGTCTAGGACATAGGTATAATGAAGCAAGAGGACACAGAATCATAGGGCTGAAAGGGACTTCAGAGGTCTTCTAGTCCAATCCCCTGCTCACGACTGGGAACCATCCCAGTCAAAGAAGAATATGAGAAGAAGAATATGATAAGGTCAACAGAACTTCTTACTTGGACAAAGTTCAGGAATTGATGAAATATTTTCATTTTTATGGTCTATGTGGTCTATTCAATGTCTCAATCTGTGCTAAAGAATTAGAAGACTTTAAAGCAGAATAGCAATGTGGCTACAATTAAGATTTTTGGGTGAGAATTATAGATACAAATTGGGCAGCATCCTGAAATGTCTGATAGTCAACATATCTAAACTTTAATGGAAATTCATGCACATATTCCGTAAGTAACTAAATATTAAGTAAATATTAAATAACTATTAAATTTTGAGAGGTTATAGATGAGTAGATACTGCCTTTAAAGTTACCACATATTACTATGGGGTTTTTGTTGCTGCTGCTCCTAGGACAGGGGTGTGAAACAGGCGGGTCGTGGGCCAGATGCATCACACATAGGCCATGCCCATCCCAGCTCTGCAAAGGTAAAAAACATTGCGATACATCCCGTGACATCACATGACACGATCGACTTTGACACCCGTATCCTAGGATAAAGAATAGTTCTTTAAAATGTTTATGAAGAGTGATGCAGGAATGGAACTTTGTATTAGATGTAAGTCTGATATCCAAAATTACCTAATTAGATCATTGTTACAGATTTTGTTGTTTTGTTGGTTGATTTTGATAACAGTTACAATTGCATGCAATTTATATACCTAATTAGAGTGTCACGTTTTCTGGCAGGTTGTCCTCATCAAATTTGTATTGATTTTTTGATTAACTTGAAAATTTGTATGAATTATTTCAGAGAATTGCCCAACTAAATATATATGAGCAGATTTCTGCAGCAAGGTGAATTGCTTAGATTTTTTTTCCAGCTTTAAATTTATAAGGTTTCAGATTATGCTCAAAAGGATTTCAGTAGAGAGGATTTGGCTGATTTACAGAGTTAATTTATAAATTGATTTGTAATCCCTTGCCTTAAAAAAACCTATAAGAATAAGATTAAATTATTGGGCACAGAAAAAATTTATATATGTGACCAAAAGATATGAAAAATCCTTGCAGGGTGGTGTTGTTACAGAATCATAATTTGATTCCATGCAGAGGAACCTAAATAAATAGAATTCAGTTTTTAATTACCCCAAAATGTCATCCATGCAAATTCCATTTGTACAATGGCACAATTTGTGAAAACTGAACTGTGCCATTGTCATTTACCAGAGGACTTTAGGAAGGCAAGTTTAGCCATTAAGTAATTTGTGATCTTTTGATACAGAGATGTAGCATTAATCTTGGCAAAGTTACAGTCAGCCTCACTTCCTAAGAAATGTTAACTTATTCTCCTCTATCTTGTGGGAAACTAATGAAAATAAATAAGCTGTGCATATTGAAGACATCTCCTGGTTGGTACAAAGAGCCTAATGTTGAATAATAAATGTTCCAATAAATAATAGGAACTCTCATTCTGGCAATCCTGAACAACATCTTGAACATTCTACTTGAGAGAGAACACATCAAAGTTGTAAAACTGTAACCAGCCACATTATCTTGCAGTAATACAGAAAGACTCTGGGCTGCATCTAGTGGCTATCCAGAGTTTTATAACCCAGGTATGATTGCTCTACCTTACTGTTAAAAGCTTATAAATAAAATTTTGACATCGCTTTTATAATTTTGCTGCATTTTTTCCATTTTAAAAAAAGAGGCAGCATATTCTACAACAGGACTTTAGAATACTAAAATATGTGACACTCTAAATCAGCGGTTCTCAACCTGTGGGTCATGACCCCGTTGGGGGTCGAATGACGATTTGCCAGGGGTCGCCTAAGACCATCGGAAATATGGGAAGTATACCTGCGAGTCGAAGAATCGTGCTCCAATGGTTGACTCCACAAGCCAGCTGCAGGCTCTTCAAATCGCTAGCCGAATTCGGCTTCAGGCGCGATGAATTAAAAAAGAGAGAAATCTTTGCTCTGATGTCTCCCTCTCAAGCCAGCTGCAATCACTCCCAATCGCTAGCCTAATTTGGCTTCAGGCGCGATAAACTTAATAGGGGAGGAGTCTCTGCTTTAATGCATCCGTCCTGTATTAAAAGGGTCACAGCATGTATTAAAGGGGTCGCAGCATGTATTAAAGGGTCGCAGCACTATAAAGGTTGAGAACCACTGCTCTAAATGATCAAGCAGAATTAATCCTTAAGCAACTGTGCATTTCTGTGTTTGACTTTTTCAATAACAAGAGAAAATTCGAAGTAGAATTGGCCCTAATCTCTCAACCAAAGGGATGGATTACATTCACATATCCTATTACATTTCTTTCTGAATTCCTCTGCCTCCCATCTCCTTGTCTGCAGAAGATAGCATGTCCCTAGAAATAGGCTGGATAGCTATGATAAAATATTTTAAAAATATCAATACCTTTCTCTCATTTATGCTGAAGAAAACCCATGGACTTAAGACTGCAGTTTTATAAACTCTAAGCCAGGCAAGGAAAGGGAAGAAAAAAATTATTCATTAATAACTGAAAATATATACCTCATCCCTTCATTGTGACCACAATGCTCAAGGCGTTAAAATCCATTACAAAATAAATTAAATAAAGAACAATAAAACAGAAAATAACTAGATAAATACATTGACAACACAAGAATATTCATTATAAATTCTGAAGTCTGCGTATTAAATATCTGCAGGAAACATTTTGGATAGGAATTGGAACACTAGAAGAGATTTCAATAAGATTGTCTTTTCCAACTTGAAATGAAAACATCTCAAATTCCCAGGGCTAGCCATCTTAGTACATCTATATACGTAGGACACTAAGTTGAGGAAGACTGCCATAAAACAAGGGCATATAAGACAGAGAAGCCTGACATTTTCAAATAAAGGCATCGGGTAGAAAGGATTGCATCAAAAAACATCTCATCTGCTATTTTGTGGAAAGAGAATATCATCCAACTCTTATCCATAAAAGCTTGGGAATTAGGAAGGACTGAATCTAAAGACTTGGAAAACTATGGGTAGGAAAAAACTATAGTAGATAATACAGTAGTTGTCCAGATAGATCAAAGTCTGAATGGTATACCACAGAGTAACGTTTGGTAGAGTAGTCATGAAGGACTTGTAAAAAATATTCAGATATCAGGATATACAAAGGACAGAATGGTGCAGGCAGTGGTTTCTCCTATGAAACTCCATGAAAGTAAAAGTTGGACTTTGAAGTAGCTAGATAGGAAGACCTTTGACCTTTGATCTTAGAGGAGACCCGAGAATACCTTGGACAGCCAAGAAAACAAACGTATGGATCATCAAAGTAATCATTTCTGAGTTTTCACTCGAGGCACAAATGACTAGATCTGGAAGATCTGAAGGACTAGGTTGGAGATAGATCCTCCTGGAGAAAATTAATCTACCTGATATTAATTATAAATTAATATCAGGTAGATTAATTAATCTACCAAGAGATAGTACTGATTTGACCGAACATAATCATCCATCAGTTTAAGAGATATTTAACAAGCAATCACATTGGCCTGTTACAATAATAATGTATAGGTACCAATTACTTCTCAGCTGAGAGACAAATGGCTTTCAGTCCATTATGACATGTGAGGGGAGATACAGATATAGAATTTGTATCTAGGGATCCAACCCTGAGTTTTGCAATAACTGGTTTTCTTAAGTTACTTAGGGTTTTTATAACATCTGCAATAAAAGTAGGTTATCATTACTTATAGGTGATCACTATAGGCCATGTATCCAGCTGTATCCATAAAGTCACCAGGAGCTGAACTTGATGTGAAGGAGACATTATCCTAAAGAAAGTGTATTCTAAAATGTTCTAATTATTTAAATATATTGTAGTCTGTTTGTCCTCTGTATACTTTTCTCGCTTAGAACAATGCCTTCTGCCTTGGTTTTCTTTTGTGAATATCGGTGCCAATAACTCATTTGCAAAAAAAGACAGTTTTAAAGGCTGCCATAAATTTTTTGCCTGTTGGCATTTCAAACTTGAAAAACTATTTAACATGAAGTTTTATTAACTGTAGCTATAGCAATTTCAGAGACACTGGTTATGTTGGAATCTTTCTTGACACAGTGTACTCATAATGTTCTGAGTGTGTCAAAGACAGTATGATCTATAGCTTTTAATCAGCTAATGGTTTGATTTTGTCTATAAATGCTAGTGCATTTAGTATTGTTAGAACAGTAAAGATTTGCTTAACTTGGAAGAAAATTAGGTTGGTTTTAGACCAAAGCTACAAAGAAATGTTGAGGCTTTGAAGTGATATAGCAGCTAATGTCAAATAATTTCTTAAATGGTTGATTTGCATATTACACAAAGCCACAGAATTGTTTAATCACAGTTTGTAGTATAGGTCCACAGTAAACCTGGACCACAAAGAAACCCCACAAGTCATCCTTTATATATTTGTTTGACACCTTGTGAGGCCTTCAAATGTTGCAATATCTTGACATGATTTTACTGTTCTTATGTGAAAAGATAATAGCGTATCTCAGTAGTGAGACTTATAAGAAATCTTAAAAAATATTGTCCATTTCTATAAATAAGATAGAGCTAAGTCTTACTTAGCGGCTGCCTTGTTTAACAGTGATGAAAAAGTAACTTTATGACCAATCCTCACATTTATGACCTTCACAAATCTGTAAAGCAAAGCAAACCTGAAGTAAAATCATAAGCACAATAATGGTTTAACTTAATGACTACTTTGTTTAATGATGGTTGCTGGCCCCAACTGTTGTAGCTAAACATGGAGCACTTCTATTTGTAAATTGGATTATTTTTTTCATTTTTGAAAATTTATTTTTAATTTTTATTTTGTATTTTTCATCAAGCATGTATTTATGACAGATACAAGTGTAAACATAATTATAAATACATGAAAATGATACAAATAAAAGAAAACATTAGGACAGGGATGATAGGCACACTAGAGCGCTTAAGCACGCCCCTTACAGACCTCTTAGAAATGGGGTGAGGTCTACAGTCTAAGGTTAAATTTTTGGGGGTTTGGGGAAGAAACCACAGAGTTAGGTAGCACATTCCAGGCGTTGACAACTCTGTTACTGAAGTCGTATTTTTTGCAGTATAGTTTGGATTGGTTTTTATCATGAGTTTGTATCTATTGTGTGCTCTTGAATTGTTTTGGTAGAAGCTGAAGTATTCATTGGCTGGTAGGACATTGTAGCAGATGATTTATGTACTATGCTTATGTCAGACTGAAGATGGAGAAGTTCTAAGTTGTCTAAGCCCAAAATTTCAAGTCTGGTAGCATAAGGTATTCTGTTGTGAGCAAAGGAGTGGAGGACTCTTCTTGTGAAATATCTCTGGACTCATTCGATTGTATTAATTTCCGATATGCAGTGCGGGTTCCAGACAGATGAGCTGGTATTCAAGAATTGGTCTGGCAAAAGTTTTGTGTGCTCTAGTTTGCAGTATAGTATTACTGGATAAGAAGCTATGCAAGATTAGGTTAACAACTCTTAATGCTTTTTTAGCAATGCTGTTACAGTGAGCTCTGGCACTTAGATCATTTGAGAGGAGTACTCCAAGGTCTTTGACAGAATGAGGGTCGTCTGTTAGGTCATATACCTTGTATTTTGTGTTCCGATTTTTTCCCCCCAATGTGTAAGACAGAGCATTTGTTGGTTGAGATTTGGAGTTGCCAATTGTTTGACCATTCTGCCACATAGTCAAGGTCTTTTTATAGAGTAGCCGCATTGTCAGTGGTGTTGAATAGTTTTATATCATCCGCAAAGAGAACACAGTTGTTTATAATACAATTGCAAAGGTCATTTATATAAAGTATAAAGAGTGTGGGTCCTAAAAAGCTGCCTTGGGGGACACCACTGTTAGCATGTGCAGGGTTAGATAAGGTGTTCCCAATTTTGATTATTTACTGCCTGATTGATAGGAACACAGCTATCCATTTATGCAGGAATCCAGAAATGCCATAAAATTTTAGTTTTAGAAGTAGCTTGTCATGTACCACTGAATCGAAGGCTTTACAGAAGTCTATATAAATTGCATCTATTGATTTAGCCTGGTCGAGTTTTGAAGTCCATATGTTTTTTCAGTGTAACAGTTGCAGATTGCTGGACAATTTTTTTCTAAAGCCAAATTGCTTGTTAGAGAGTAGGTTGTTAGTCTCTAAGTAGAGGGTAATGGATTTCTATATGATTGATTCCATGACTTTGCAGGTGACACAACATAATGAGATTGGTCTGTAATTATCAACTAGGCTGGGGTCACCCTTTTTAAAGATAGGGATGACCATAAGTTAGGTAAGGAACTGGTTCTGAAAGATATTTCGTAGATTATGCTAAGTGGTTCTGCTATGGTGGTTTTATTATTATTATTATTATTTATTAAATTTTTATACCGCCCTTCTCCCGAAGGACTCAGGGCGGTTTCCAGCCATAATAAAAAACAACAGCAATATACACATAAAACCATAGTTTAAAAAACTTATTATACAAATGGCCGAATTAAAACATTTAGAATAAAACCCCAAATTTTAAAATGTTAAAACATTAAAACTAATTAAAATCCTATTAAAATCCTATGCCAGTCCTGCGCGAACAAACAAATAGGTCTTCAGCTCTCGGCGGAAAGTCCGAAGGTCCGGCAGTTGCCGAAGTCCAGGGGGAAGTTCGTTCCAAAGGGTGGGAGCCCCCACAGAGAAGGCCCTCCCCCTGGGGGCCGCCAGCCGACATTGCTTGGCGGACGGCACCCTAAGGAGTCCCTCTCTGTGTGAGCGTACAGGTCGGTGGGAGGCATTCGGTAACAGCAGGCGGTCCCGTAAGTACCCTGGCCCTAAGCCATGGAGCGCTTTAAAGGTAGTCACCAACACCTTGAAGTGCACCCGAAAGACCACAGGTAGCCAGTGCAGACTGCGCAGGAGAGGTGTTACATGGGAGCAATGTGTGGCTCCCACTATCACCCGCGCAGCTGCATTCTGAACCAACTGGAGCCTCCGGGTACTCTTCAAGGGGAGCCCCATGTAGAGAGCATTACAGTAGTCCAAGCGAGAGGTAACCAGAGCATGAGTGACCGTGCATAAGGCATCCCGGTCGAGGAAGGGGCGCAACTGGCGAACCAGGCGAACCAGGTAAAAAGCCCTCCTGGCGACGGTTGTCAAATGATCTTCGAAAGACAACCGTCCATCCAGGAGGACGCCCAAGTTGCGCACCCTTTCCACTGGGGCCAATGATTCGCCCCCAACAGTCAGCCGCAGCTGCAGCTGACTGTACCGGGGTGCCGGCATCCACAGCCACTCCGTCTTGGAGGGATTGAGTTTGAGCCTGTTTCTCCCCATCCAGACCCGTACGGCTTCCAAACACCGGGACAGCACGTCGATGGCTTCGTTGGGATGGCCTGGGGTGGAAAAGTACAGCTGCGTGTCGTCAGCATACAGTTGGTACCTCACCCCAAAGCCATTGATGATCTCACCCAGCGGCTTCATATAGATGTTGAACAGGAGAGGCGAGAGAATCGACCCCTGTGGCACCCCACATGTGAGGGGCCTCGCGGTCGATCTCTGCCCTCCTGCCAACACCGTCTACGACCGGTCAGAGAGATAGGAGGAGAACCACTGATAAACGGTGTCTCCCACTCCCAAACTCCCTAACCGGTGGAGCAGGATACCATGGTCGATGGTATCAAAAGCCGCTGAGAGGTCTAATAGGACCAGGGCAGAGGAACAACCCCTGTCCCTGGCCCTCCAGAGATCATCAACCAACGCGACCAAAGCCGTCTCTGTACTGTACCCGGGTCGGAAGCCAGACTGGAACGGGTCTAGATAGACAGATTCCTCCAGGTATTGAGGTAATTGACGTGCTGCCACACTCTCAACAACCTTCACCACAAAGCGAAGATTGGAGACAGGACGATAATTTCCTAAAACAGCCGGGTCCAGGGAGGGCTTCTTGAGGAGGGGCCTCACCACTGCCTCTTTCAAGGCGGCGGGGAAAACACCCTCCATCAGAGAAGCATTTATAATCCGCTGGAGCCAGCCTCGTGTCACCTCCTGTGTGGCCAGCACCAACCAGGAGGGGCATGGGTCCAATAAACATGTGGTGGCATTCAACCGCCCCAACAACCTGTCCATGTCCTCGGGAGTCACAGGGTCAAATCCATCCCAAATAGTCTCAACAAGACGTGTCTCCAGCCCCTCACCTGGATCTACCCACTGTTGATCCATTCCGTCCCGAAGCTGAACGATTTTATCATATAGATAACCACTAAACTCCTCGGCACGGCCCTGTAAGGGGTCATCCCGCACCTCCTGATGAAGGAGGGAGCGGGTCACCCGAAACAGGGCCGCCGGGCGGTTATCTGCTGACGCAATGAGGGAGGAAACGTTGGAACACTTCGCTTCCCTCAGTGCCACTGGGTAAGTCCTACTATAGGACCTAACTAGTGTCCGGTTGAGAGCTTCTTTAGGAAGTAGGCACATAACCCATCAGGGCCAATCGATAGAGATGGTTTTAGGTTGCGTAGTGCCTTTTCAATGGCATCTTCTGTGAAATTGACATGTAGTAGATCGTTATGAGTAGTTGTGGTACGATTGGGAAATGAGGGGCATGGCAGTCTTTGCTGTTTACAAAGATGTTGGTTCAGTCTTTGTTTACAAAGACTGAACCAAAGAATGTGTTGAAGATGTTGGCCTTAATAGTTTCATCGTTACAGTCTTTCCCGTTTGGTCCTTTTAGTGGTTTTATTATTATATAATATAATATTAAAATTATATAATATAATATAAAATTTATTATAGTGCCTAAACCTGAAAAGGACTGTTGACTTGTGGTTTATTGAATAAATTATAATAACTGGGTTTGTACAGTATGCATAATTCGAGAATTATAACCATAGTGGCTGGACTTCTATTAGGAGAAAACCCTTCTCCAGTGTGTGAAGACATGGGTCACTTTAGAATATTTTAAACTTGGGGGCTATTATGATCTACTCTTGAGGAGGAAGCTTTTCCCGTAATGCTAAAAGAGCAGAGTGCCATTAATCAAGCAGAAAATTCATACTTTCATCTCTGAAATCAGAGATGGGGAAGGAGTGATATTTATTCGATAGTTTCTTGCTAGTCCTCATTGCTTAACTGCACAAAGTAATTTCATCTCACTGTTTACAATGCAATGTGTTCAACAGCCTCTCTCTCAGGGAAAGGGTGGATGGAGGCACTATATAGAAGGGGAAGAGGACAAGAATTTACCAGACAATGCCTACAGAGAGAAATGTTCAAGCCGACTGACTGGCTAGCTTATCTCAATGCTATCTTACACCTAGCATTTCATCTCATTTAAAAAAAACATAAAAATGAAATAGAAGTGGTATTTAAATGAAAGTTAATCTACATTTCACTTTACGCTTGGCTGGTGGCAGTGGATAATTTTGTTTCTTGTCCTATTCTATTCACTAGTGCATTTTGACAGAATAATGCTTGCGCTTTGTTGAAAATATGAAAGATATTGCAGAAATCCCTGCCATGAACATTTTTGTATTCAATCAGTGCTGTCCTAAGAATCTTAGGAATATCTCTGTTTCATGTTAATTAGCAGTTCGGTTAGATGTTATTTGTGTCAACATGGCTTTTGTTAATATCAGTCCCATTTATTTCAGTTTATTTAATTCAGTATTTAATTGAATTAAATATTTATTGACTTTTTTCTGGATTCAAATGCCCTTGCATCTTCTTGGTCAAAATAAAGATAATAGCCAAAGCCCGCTGCAACTACATCACAAAAAAGGCTCTAAGAGTTGTAAACCTAATCTTGCGTAGCTTCTTCTCCAAAAACACTACACTACTAACCAGAGCATATAAAACATTTGCTAGACCAATTCTTGAATACAGCTCGACTGTCTAGAACCCATACCACATTTCTGACATCAATACAATTGAACGTGTCCAGAAATACTGTACAAGAAGAGTTCTCCACTCCTCTGAATACAACAAAATACCTTATGGCACCAGACTTAAAATCCTAGGTTTAGAAAATTTAGAACTATGCCACCTTCGACATGACCTGGGTTTAAGCCATGTTAACTCATAGAATCATCTATTACAATGTCCTTCCTGTCGAAGACTACTTCAGCTTCAATTGCAACAATACACGAGCACACAACAGATTTAAGCTTAATGTTAACTGCTCCAATCTTGATTGCAGAAAATATGACTTCAATAACAGAGTTGTTAACACTTGGAATAAACTACCTGACTGTGTGGTCTCTTCCCAAAATCCCAAAAGCTTCAACCAAAAACTGTCTACTATTGACCTCATCCCATTTCTAAGATGTCTGTAAGGGGCATGCATAAGAGCACAAGCGTGCCTACCGTTCCTGTCCTATTGTTTTCTTTCGTTATATCCAATTAATATAGTTATTACATACTCATACTTATATATATGCTTATATATTGTATAATTATTTCATGCTTATGCTTATATATACTGTGTGACAAAATAAAATAAATAAATAGCTCAACTCCTGAGATTATCCAGTGATATCAGTTTCTCAGCTTCTGGGGTAGTATCCACAGATGTCGATTGTGACTGAATATGTTAGATGGACTTTAAAGCAATTGGGAAAAAAAGACTAAGAACAACTGATTTTAGACCCAACATAGTCTCATTTTTGTAGTGCTAGTATTTTTTCCAATGCCTTCTCCCCACCTTCTCTCAAATGTTTAGGGTGGCATATGTCCACATCACATTGTCTTCACAACACATCTTTGAGGAGGTAGAGCTGTTTGGGGAAAAGTGACTGTCCCAAGACTGTATTTGAGCTTTGTGCTGCAGTTGGGATTTCATTCACCAGAAGTTACTTAGTAATTACTTAGTACAAGTAATATTTATTTATTTATTTATTTAAAAATGTATTGGCTGCCAACTTCAGTAGACTTTGGGTGGCATACAAAACTAAAACAAACAAACATAATAAGAGCTGGAAATAATAAATCAACAGGTAGCCCAGACTAAAATGCTCAGCCCACAAAACAGAAGCCATTAAACAATGACAAATATCAATCCCAAGCCTGGGACCAAAGCCAAGTTTTCAAGGATTTCCAGAACCCCAGGAGAGAGGCTGGTCATCCTTATCTTTGGAAAGATGTTGTTCCAGACGCTGGGGGCTGAAAGAGAGAGGGCTAGATCTCACAAGAGGGCAATATTTAATGGAAAGGAATACTGGAAAGTCCTGTGGGGAGAGAAATGATTGAGATAAGGAATCTCTCAGGCATCCAGGCATTATGCCCTATGCCCGTGATGGTGAACCTATGGCGTGCGTGCCACAGGTGGCATGCATAGCCATATCAGTGGGCACGCCAGCTCAGCTCCGGTGCACATGCGCATGCCAGCCAGCTGAGTTTTGGGCCTTCTGGGCCCACCAGAAGTAGGGAAACAGGCGGCTTCCTGCCTCAGGAGGGCCTGGGGGATGGGGGGGGAAGGCCTGTTTTTCTTTCTCACCTGGCTCCAGATCCTCTCTATGCATCTAGGGAAGATGAAAATAGCCTTCCCCACGCCCTATGAAGGCCAGAAACGACCTGTTTTCCAACTTCCGGTTGGATAGGAAGTGACATTTTTTGCTGTCCCCAGCCTCCAGAGACTCCTAGAGAGGCTCTGGAGGCTGAGGACAGCAAAAAAGTCACCTCCTGTCCAACCAGAAGTTGGGAAATGGGCCGTTTCGGGCCTCCAAAGGGCCTCCAAGGGGATGGAGAAGGCTGTTTTCGCCCTCCCCCAGAGCATAGAGAGGATCTGGAGCCTGGTGAGAAAGAAAAAATGGACCTACCCGGCCATCGTGTGCCAGGAGCAGGGGGCAGGGGGTTTGCGTGCTCATGCGCAGGGTGGGGCGCATAGAATTATGGGTATGGGCACACACACATGCAAACCTTCCCCCCCAGCCCCCCATCCTGGCACGCAATGCCAGAAAGGTTAGCCATCACTGCCCTATGCCATATAGGGTAGTATAGATAATAATTAGCATCTTACATTATACTTGGAGGCCAATGGCAACCAGTACAACTCACACAGCAGTGGTGACACATGAGCAGATATAGAACCAGCGGTAGTTCCAGGTGGTCTTCAAAGGTAGCTCCATATAGAGTGCATTGCAATTACCCAAATTTGAAGTGACTAGGACATGAGTCACTATTTGAAGTAGGAATTTCTCTCATATTCTTTCACTCCCATCCCTCCCTCTCTTGAAAAAACACATACATTTTGAAGTTAAAAATGTGGCCTTAATATGATAGTACTTCATTTTTCTTGAACTGATCCATTGCTCCCCACTGCTAGCCCACTTTCCCTGCATTCCTCAGTAAATTCTGCCATACCAATATTTTTCTCTCCTACAGTGCCTTCCCAGACCTCCTCTTGGTTCTAATAAGTCTGCTACATTCTTTGTCTGCACCTTCTGACTTCCAGCAAGCCCCTTTATCTGTTGCTTGGAGCTTCTCTGTCTTCCTGCAGTATCAGGTTTTCTGTTTTTCTTTCATTCCACAAAGTCTCAAAATGACAGAAGTATGTGGACCAGGGTGATGCTGGGTAAGAGAATATCGCTTTCATCTATTGTTGCTTTTGAAGCTTAAGTGCCCATTCTTACAAAGTTTTGCTTCAGGCATCTGATGCTCTTGTAAGCCTCCTCATGTTGGGAGAAAAGCAGGATGGAAACACAAAACAGAACAGAACCAAATGGAAATTGTAATAAAATGTTTCGATACAGAATATTGAGTTCATATTGAGCCATGACATTAATCTTAATTCCACTCCTTCCAATTAATTATCATTATCAAGGGTGGATGGAAGGGAGCTAAAAAGTTGAAGATGACGATTATGGTTGCACATGGGAGGGAAGCTTAGATTTAATGGTCATGGCCTTCTTGATACACATGCAGAGTTACTTGCAGATACTTTCAATAACTATTCCATGGGAATTGCTTTCATTGGGCTGGATTTTGGAACCTCCACATTATTAGATTTCCTTCTTCCAACCTTGACTGTGGGTGACATAATAGCAGTATCCCAACCTCTCAGGGGTTGCCACAAAGAAGAAGGGGTCAAGCTATTTTCCAAAGCACTTGAAGGCAGGTCAAGAAGCAATGGATGGAAACGAATCAAGGAGAAAAGTAACCTAGAACTAAGGAGAAGTTTCCTGACAGTTAGAACAATTAATCAGTGGAACAACCTGCCTCCAGAAGGAGATTTTTTTTTTACAAAGGGTTGGACAACCATTTGTGTGAAATGGTGTAGGGTTTCCTGCCTGAGCAAGAGGTTGAACTAGAAGACCTCCAAGGTTTCTTCCAACTCTGTTATTCTATTGCTCTGATTCTGTAGCTACTTTGTCTATCTTTGTAGAGGAGTCATTGTGACACAGTAGTTAGAATGCAGTACTGCAGGCCACTTCTGTTGACTGCCAGCTGCCAGTTTGAATCTTACCAGGCTCAAGGTTGACTCATCCTTCCATCCTTCCAAGGTCGATAAAATGAGGACCCAGATTGTTGGGGGCAATAGGCTGATTCTGTAAACCACTTAGAGAGGATTTAAAGCACTGTGACACAGTATATAAGTCTAACTGCTATTGCTATTTGTAAAGATGGGATATGCAGCCGTTGCCTAACAATTTAAGGATTCCAAACCAGGGGTAAAATGCTCCCGGTTTGGACTGGATCGCGAGATCCGGTAGTGATGAGGGTGGGTAGTTCAGAGAACCGGTAGCAAAAATCCCTGCCCCCCCTCCGCCGCTCATGCCCACCCAGTCACCCTGTCCCCACTTGCCTGCTTGGCAGCTTCCTGCTTCCTTCGGTCTTGCTCGCTCTTCCGGCCTTGCTTCGGCTGCTGCAATCAATTGCATTAATAGCAACTGAACGTGCCTGCCTGCAATCCATCGCATCAGTGAGCAACTCAATCTGCCTGCCTTTTCCATTGAATTAGCTAAGTAAGGGGAGGAGAGCTTTAAAATAGTTAACTGGTTTTTTTTTAGGAGTTTTATTTTTTTTTAGACATAGCAATTTAAAGTTAAGGAAGTTTTAAAGTTAAAGAAGTTTTAAATTTAGCTGCTTTTATCTAAAAATATAAATAAAATAAAATAATAAAATAAAATATTTGTGCAGCTTTTTCCAGTGTTGGAGCATTCACAACTTCTGCAGGCAAGTCGTTCCACTTATTAATTGTTCTAACTGTCAGGAAATTTCTCCTTAGTTCTAGGTTGCTTCTCTCCTTGATTAGTTTCCACCCATTGCTTCTTGTTCTACCCCCAGGTGCTCTGGAGAACAGTTTGACTCCCTCTACTTTGTGGCAACCCCTGAGATATTGGAACACTGCTATCATGTCTCCCCTAGTCCTTCTTTTTATTGAACTAGACATACCCAGTTCCTGCAACCGTTCTTCAAATGTTTTAGCCTCCAGTCCCTTAATCAGTGATGGGATTCAAATTTTTTAACAACCGGTTCTGTGGCCGTGGCTTATTTTGGGGGGGGTGATGGCTTGGTGGTCATGTGACTGGGTGGGTGAGCTAGCTGCTCATGTGACCGGGTGGCCATGGCTATGGGCATAGAAACTACTCAGAGAGCTAAAAAAAGTCATTTCTGACCGGTCCTCGCACTTATGACCATCCTCACATTTATGCCCATTGCAGCATTTTTAACAACCCTGTCACTCATTTCACAACTGCTTCTCTTCACCACGGTTACAAGATAGGGCACAAAATGTAAAATGTGAGGACAGTTGTAGGTGTGAAGACTGGTCAAAAGTGTGAGGACAGGTCAAAAATAACTTTTTCAGCCCTCTGAGTAGTCCCTATGCACAAAATGCTGCAACAGGCATAAATGATGACCGGTCATAAGTGTGAGGACTGGTCAAAAGTGCGAGAACCTGTCAGAAATCACTTTTTTCAGCCGTCTGGGTAGGGACTACCCAGAGGACTGAAAAAACTGATTTCTGACAGGTTCTCGCACTTTTGACCATCCTCACATTTATGCCCATTGCAGCATTTTTAATAACCATGTCACTCATGTCACAACTGTGGTGCTTCATGTGATCAGGTGGGCATGTCCAGGTGGTCATGTGACATAGCTTCTTTGCCCTAATGACTGTTTGCTGCAATGTTCTTAAGTGTGAAAAAACGGTCATATGTCACTTTTTCAGTGCCATGCTTGTTAAACCGATTACCAGAACAAATCCATTCTCCCTCCCTCTTTCTCTCTGTCTCTTTCTCCCCCTTTCTCTCTTTCTCTCCTTAATCTCTTTCTCCCTCCCTCTCTTTCTCTCCATCTTTCTCCCCTCTCTTTCTCTCAATCTTTCTATCCTTAATCTCTTTCTCTCCTTCTCTCCTTCTCTCCTTCATCTTTCTCCTTAATCTCTCTTCTCTCCATCTTTCTCCCCTTCTATCCTTCATCTCTTTCTCCATCTTTCTTTCCTTAATCTCTCCTTCTCCCTCCTCTCTTTCTCCATCTTTCTCCCCATTTCTCTCCTTCATCTTTCCCCCTTTCTCTCAATCTTTCTCCTTAATCTCCTTCTCCTCCTCTCTTTCTCTCCATCTTTCTCCCCCCTTTCTCTCCTTCATCTTTTCCCCCCCTTTCTCTCAATCTTTCTCTCCTTAATCTCTCCTTCTCCCTCCCTCTCTTTCTCTCCATCTTTCTCCCCCCTTTCTCTCCTTCATCTCTCTTTCTCTCCTTCATCATTTTCTGCCCCCCTCTTTTTCTCCATCACTCTTTTTCCAGATGGGGTAGGGTAGGCTGGTGCTGCGTGGGTGGGAGGCGGCCGCAGGACAGTCCTGCTGGGTGGGCAGCAGGCCGAGGCGATTGACACATGCTTCACTGCCCACCCGATCCAAGCTCCTCACTGGCCACGCTTTAATCACTGGCTAGAGAGACGCTTGGATGCAGGCAGGCTTCTATCGGCCGCATGGCACTTGGATCAGGTGGGCAGTGAGGTGCGTGGATCGGGTGGGCAGCAGCTTGTGGCCGCTGCCCACCCGATCCATGCAACTTGCTGCCTACCTGATCCAAGCGCCACGCGGCCGCCGACAGACACCAGTAAGTAATGGTGGGGAGGGGAGGGGCAAGGTGCGGGGCGAACCGGCAATTTAACAAACGGTTCGGCCGAACCGCCTAGAACCGGCAGAATCCCACCACTGCCCCAATCATCTTTGTTGCTCTTCTCTGCACTCTTTCTAGAGTCTCAGCATCTTTTTTACATCGCTTTCTGAGATTTGGTGTGTTTCTGTAGTGTTTCACTCTAACTACACAAACACACAAAATCTCACAAAGCTGTATGTGGCATTTTGTGTGTGTGTGTGTGAGTCTGTTGTGTTGTGTGTATGTGTGTAAAGTATGAAAGTTGGTTTTTGGGCTTTTTGTGGCTGTGTGAGGTTTCTGCTTGTTGCAGGGGCCATTTTGGGTGAAGTGCAGCTGCTTTTATATTGTGTGTGAGTCAGTTGTGTTGTGTTGTGTGTGTATAAAGTGTGAAAGTTGGTTTTTGGTACCTCTTATTGTTTTGTGTACTTTATTATTTTTATTATTTATTGTTATTGGCCATGCCCACCCAGTCACCTGATCACCAAGCCACGCCCACCAATTAAGCCAAGCCCACAGAACCGGTAGGGAAAATTTTTAGATATCACTTCTGTTCCAAACAGTATAGTTTTTATTTGTATGTTTTCTCCTTTTCTTATTACTTTGTATTTGTTGTTATCCTTGCTATGGTGCTTGTTTCACTAAAAAAAAAAAAAAGAGAAGTTAGAAAAATTGATTTAAGTGGTAATACCTCAGAATCAATTGGTGGCTGAAGCACAGCAATAATTTAGATAGCTGAGAGGTAGGAGTGTCACATTGTCCTGAACTTAAGTAATTGGCTGAGATAGAAAGAAAACAACTAATCACAAAGAATCATGAGTTAGAATGCTATTTGCCAATAATGGACTTTTTGCTTCACCTCATGTGGAGATGATCTGATGGAGGCAAAGGAAAACTTCACTTTCATTTTCAGATGGTTCTGAAATCTTCAGGCTGAACCGATCTTCTCCTCTGGAATTGGTGGTGGAATTACTACAAATTTTGAGAGTGGGAGACATTGTCTACCTACACATAGGGGAAAAAAATGTGCTTCCTTAATGTATCCTCTTTACTGTCCTTCCTATTTTGGTTTTCCCCAAACGCACCGAATGAGAATTTGAAGAATTGCCACCTGGGCTTGTGCCCACAGTTCCATGAATCATAAGAATATTCATATTTAATGTGTCTGCCAAATTTAAAAAGTTTCAACATATAAGCAGAAATTGTGTTAAGATATAAGGTGGTTTTGGCTCTACTATCAATGCTTTCTTCACTGACTTCAGATTCCACCCCCCCCCTTTTTTTTCTTTAATGGTGATATTTCAGTTGAGCATTTTTCCAGATGTCAAAGTGGTTTTTGCTCAGTTTATTTTTAAAAAAAATGCTTGCCTTGTATATTTTATATTTAAATGCAGAAATGAGTGTCTCAGAAAGAATACATTTAAATTGATACAAACCAACCTTTTGGATATTATGATTGCAGGCAGCATTTCTTTCTGCTCACTGTTAACTGTCACTTTATTCTCATTCGTTCTTGTGAAAGTTGGGATACTGTAAAATAGAATCTTCATAATTTGGTTACATAAAGCAAGAAAGGAGAAGAGCATAACTAGTTGAAAATATGATTCTCTATAATACTCTATCCTGATTCATGATTTTTTTCTCAGTATTGATATTTGTTCTTACTGTTGCAATTCTATATGCTAACCCTGTCAAGCAATTTTGCTTCACAATTGATTATTCTTAATTTGGAGGGAAAAAGTTCCTATTGGCTGGACTAACCTTTCACAGGTTAGTCTTCCAGATGTGTTGGACTACAGGTGCTAGAATTCCCAGATGGCACGGTCAATAGCCATAAAGTTTGCGGAGTCTGATATTTAGATCAGGGGTCTCCAACCTTAGTAACTTTAAGACTTGTGGACTTCAACTCCCAGAGTTCTTCAGCCAGCTTTGGGAGTTGAAGTCCACAAACCTTAAAGTTACTAAGGTTGGAGACCTCTGTTTTAGATCAATACATATGCAAGTCATCAGTTGGTGGAAGGCTGAGCTAGACACATACACTTTCATAGCATAAGAAGCTGTTTTATACAGAATGAGACTACGGTTTCATCTGACCACTGTTTCTATATTGTTTATAGAAAGGAAAATAAATCTTTCTTGTAAGGGTCATATTTTCGGAGGGATAATCTGTTTAGCATCACATGTCCACGAGAAAAGGAACTAAAGTTTGGTGAGGGATCAGAGTTTAAAAGAGACAAAATAATTTCCTTGATATCCCTATTTTACTTTGATTTTCCAAACCTCTCCCTCTTCTCAGAAAAGGGCAGGTAGCTTTTCTAGACATCTGAACTACTTGCTTGAGAAGGCAAACTCCTCACTTAGCCTTAAAGCTGCAAGTTGATTACTGCAGGTTTAGTTTAATTAGTGGTAGTTGACTCTGTTGTTTCTATTATCTTATTGTCAGCATATCAAAATGTTTATATAAGGATACCATTTAAAAATATTTATATAAAAGATGGAGTCGCTGAAGCAGTCCGTGTGAGTTAAATGGACTCCGGGGATGATAGAGGACAGGAAGGCCTGGAGGAATGCTGTCCATGGGGTTGCGATGGGTCAGACACGACTTTGCGATTAACAACAACAACAACAACAACAATCCTTTCCATTTTATTTTCAGGATAGTCTTTTCTCTTGCTGAATCATTCCATTTGGCATTATGCTGCTTCATCCCCAAAATTCTTCATTGTGAAAATAAGATGTAGAATTAAAATCTGGATAATGAATTTATATCTAATCATTTCAACTAGTCACCTATCTACTAGTTATCACAATGTGTGAACCCATCCAGAGATGTCAGACAACCTTGCTGCATTCAAATATTCAGGGTTAGTTTACCCTGGTTCATTTACAGATATCTTCCTTAATCTATTCTGTATGTTTTGGCTCCAATGCATTGTGAGTTAAATTTTATGATGTGCTGAAATATTAGCTTGAATATCAAGAAAGAAAAATACTCGGGGATATTTGTAGTTTCATGCCTCTTGGTGCACCCAGAAGCCCTGAGCATATCACAAGATTACTATGTTCCCTAAGGAAAAAAAAATTTCTAAAGGCTGTATACTGAGCTGTAAACTGTCCTTTAATTTGGAATGCTAGCCAAACTGCTTTTTGCGTTTTGTATGAATAAGCTTATTATAATAACCCAGTTAATACACACCCATCTCTCCAGCTGCTCTATTTACAGTAATGTATGTTGTTATTTGGACCACCTGGTCAAAGACAGCTTCTGTTTAAAATTAATTAGGCTTTAACTAAGAGGCTTCCTAGTCTTTTTCTTTACTTTATTCCAAATCCTTTCCAGTTCTTTCAGTTTGAGGCCCCAAAAGAAGCAAATCATCTAGCAGATAAAAAGCAGTGTCATATTGGAGCTGAACTACAGTAAATCCTGACAGAAAAGATGTATAGAATCTAAATCCAGAAACTTTGCCCTCTATTTTTTGGCAGTGTTATATAGCAAAAGAAATAGGACAAACCCAACCAATGCTAGATTAATTGAGCAAAGTAATGTGGTACATATTATCTAGCACTGAGTGACGAAAGGTCTGAAAAGATGAAAGAAATAAGAAGTATTCATTTCAAAATCTAAGTAAATTGAAAACTTCTGTCCTGGCCAGAAGAATTGATGTAGCAGATTCTGAAAAAAGATCACCGAGTCTAAGTTAAAATGCATCCCTTGCTAAAATGTGGTTAGATTAGTTTTTATCCTTATGCGTAAGGATGAAAGACATGTCACAAGACAAGCTGACAGCTAATAAGGAAAAAAAAGTATATGCAGTCAATTCAACATAATAAACAGTTGTATAGCTGAAACAGGGAGAAAGATTAATAACATGCATCAAGAAGACGTTTAAATTTGGCAGCAAGAGAAGGACTACATCTGTGGTAGTCGCAGTTGGTGTGGGGTTCTTATCTTTTATCAGCTTCAATAAGTATAATTGGTAACCAATACTCCAATAACATGAAGAGAGATACATATGTTGTCTACCTTAGCCACATAGGAAGGACATTCAATAATTGGAGCTGGAGTGGTGCAGTTCTTAGAATGCAGTATTGCAGGCTAATTCTGCAGATTGCCAGCAATTTGATTCTCACCAGGCTCAGGGTTGACTCAGCCTTCCATCCTTCCCAGGTTAGTAAAATGAGGACTCAGATTGTTGGGCGCAATATGCTGAATCTGTAAACCACTTAGAGAGGAATGTAAAGCACTGTGACACAGTATATAAGTCTAACTGCTATTGCTATTGGGACAATGCTTTAGAAAAGAGGGAGCCAGCTGGTATAGTAGTTAAGGCATTAGGCTGGAAACTGGGAGACAGAATGCAGGTCTTCGACTTATGACCACAATTGAGCCCAAACTTTCTGTTGCTAAGTGAGGCACTTGTTAAATAAGATTTGCTCCATTTTTTTTTTGTTTACATTTATATCCCGCCCTTCTCCGAAGACTCAGGGCGGCTTACAGTGTATAAGGCAATAGTCTCATTCTATTGGTATATTTTTTACAAAGTCAACTTATTGCCCCCCCAACAATCTGGGTCCTCATTTTACCTACCTTATAAAGGATGGAAGGCTGAGTCAACCTTGGGCCGGGCTTGAACCTGCAGTAATTGCAGGCTACTGTGTTCTAATAACAGGCTTCTTAACCTTGCTTCCCACAGGTTAAACAAATCACTGTCACTAAACAATCAATTGTCACTAAACAAACTGTTGTAAGTTTTGGACTACTGTATTCATTCTGACTTAGGCATGAAGTCTGCTTTAGTCCAGTCACTTTCCCTCAGCCCTAAGAAACAGCCAATGACAAACCATTTCTGAAAAATGTTGGCAAGAAAACTGTAGGGACTAGTCTAAACAGCTGTCAGGAGTCAAAAACTGACTTGAAGGCACAATGCATACTATAGAAAGGACAACTTCTTTATATGTGTCAGAAATTCTTAATGTATTGACAGATAAATATATAGAGAGATGCTTTTTACTTTGGTGTTCTGCTTAGGAGTCAGATATAAACACGAGATGGGGCAAGATTTGTTTCTCTAAAATATTGCCTTATAATTCCTTCTGGTAAATGTTGAGCAATTGGCTGTCATTTTGTCCAATTCTTGCTCTCATATTGGAAAAGTCTTCATGCGATGTTTAGTGGGCAATGCAGTGTAGGAATTAAAATATTATTGGAAGGAGTTGGTTTGCAGTACACATTTCTTCTGCAGGAAATATGTATTGCCTCTATTGAGAATAGCTTAGCTGGTCTGCAATATTCATCAGTGAAAGAATTAAAGATGAAGAATAAAATAAAGATAGAGGATAATAACATTGAGAGCTTCTCTATTGGAGACAAATCCCGTGTGTGTCTAATCACACATGGCCTAATAATAAAGTATTCTATTCTAAAGAGTTTTCCTCTAGAGCACTACAGTTATTGATTATTGTTGTCGTTGTTGCTGATTTCACAGTCAGCCAGATGTTTAGACTGGACTTCACATTTTAATCTGCCTATCAAGTCATTTCCAAGAACCCAGGATAGGCAAATGTTGCTTGATGATGGTGCTACAAGTATCATTGTAGGATATAAGATATTCCAAGTAAAGTTGCTTTTTGCAATTGACTGATAGCAATTTTGTCAAGGCCAATCGTATTCCAGTGATGCTCCAGATGTTTTGGGATTGCATCCAAGATGTCTATTAGTATTGATATTATCTTTGCTTTCTTTTGCCACAATTGTTCTACTTCTGTTTGCAGATCTTTGTATTTTTATTATTATTACCAACATCACCAAACTTCATTTGTTTTGTTATGTGATGGTGTTAAAGCACAGATGAGGCATCTCAGTAAATATTTCTCAATATCGACAAGAACTTTAAAAAGAGTCACTTGATACATGTTCTCTCAATATTATCGACCAAACCCAGGGAAGTGTAGCAGAAGGAGGAGCAATAATTTAAAACACTTTTAATTTTCCTTTAATTACAAGGCATGCTTAATGAAATGGCAGTGATGTAACAATTCTTGGCTTATTGCAAAATATTAATTGGTAAGAAAGCTAAATTGCACTAAATATTGCTGAGAAGTCTATCTACAGTGTTTTATTTTTCACTTTATATACCTGTGGGAGAAGAAGTGGCAGAACTCCTGGGTGTGGGGTAAAAAGAGGGATCATCCTAGAATCCTCAAGTAGCCACAAGCAAACTAAAGCCATTCCTCTTTGAGTGCTGTTGACTTGTATCTAACTCTAACAGGTTTTGACCATTAGATGAAAAGATTCTTGTGCAAAAGCTATAGCAATAAGTATGTTCAATTGACCCTTCACAGGTGAACCTGGCGTGTCGTGCCTGACAGAACCCCACCCGCAGGGATGGGTTTCAAAAATTTTAGCAAGGGGTTCTCTGCCCAGTTGCTGGGTGGGTGTGGCCATGGTGGGCCTGACCTAGTTGGCCTCCTGCACCACGATGGGGAGGGGCATTTTTGCCCTCCCCAGGCTCTGGAGGCTTTCCTCGAGCCTCCGGGAGGGCAAAAATGGCCTCCCCAGGCTCCAGAGGCCCTACTGAACTTCTGGTGGGCCCATTTTTCGCCCTCCCTGAGCCTCCACACGGGCCCTGCACTTACCTGCATCCAAAATGGGCTGCTTGGGGACTCCTGGAAGGGGAGGGGTAGGCAGAGCCAGCCAGGAGTGGGACTTGGGGGTTTTCCGAACTGCACAAAATCTTAGCTAGAGGTTCTCCCAAACCAGTGGTGGGTTTCAATTTTTTTTACTACAGGTTCTGTGGGTGTGGCTTGGTGGGCATGGCAGAGGAAGGATACTGTAAAATCTCCATTTCCTCCTGATCATCTGGGACTTGGGAGACAGGTTATAGATGGGGGCGGGGCCAGTCAGAATTTTTACTACAGGTGCTCCGAACTACTCAAAATTTCCGCTACTGGTTCTCCAGAACCGGTAAGAACCTACTGAAACCCACCTCTGTCCCAAACCCCTGTGAACCCCCAGCAGCCCACCCCTGCCTTCCCCCCATATAAAGGATTGTAGAAGTATACATAATACTGAAATTATAACAGTAAGACGCAGGGGTGAAATGCTCCCGGTTCACACCAGCTCACCCGATTAGGTAGCTGGTTCGGAGGACCGGTAGCAAAAATACCTGGCCCCGCCCCCTGCCTCTGCTGAGCCGCACCATCAACAGAGGGTTTTTTTTTACTTTTAAAAGTTTTTCTTCAGCTGAAACATGCCTTTAAAAGTAAAAAAAAAAAACTCCTCTGATGATCACGGGGCTGAGCAGAGATCATCAAAACCCTTTAAAAGTTTTTTTAAAAAAACCCTCTTCAGCCAAAGGGGGGAAAAAACAAGAAAAAAACCGAGGTTTTAAAAGCCTCCTCTGGCAATCCCAGAGGAGTTTCCTGTTCCTCACAGGCTTTTAAACTCACTATTTAACATCCCCCACTTACAAGAGCCCCCACACATGCCCAGCCAATTTCCCCTCCTCACTTACCTATAATTACTGCTCTTTCGGGCTGGCAACGCCATGCTTTCTTCAGCTACTGAAGAAAAAAAAGAAGCTTGCTTTGACTTCCTGCTTTGCTGGCTGAGGAACCCTGAGATTTGAAGTCTACAATAAAATAAAATAAAATAAAATAAAATAATAAAATAAAATATTTGTGTAGCTTTCTAAGATTTGGTGTGTTTCTGTAGTGTTTCACTCTAACTACACAAACACACAAAATCTCAGAAAGCTGTATGTGGCATTTTGTATGTGTGTGTGTGAGTTGTGTGAGTGTAAAGTGTGAAAGTTGGTTTTTGAGCTTTTTGTGGCTGTGTGAAGTGCAGCTGCTTTTACATTGTGTGTGAGTCAGTTGTGTTGTGTGTGTGTAAAGTGTGAAAGTTGGTTTCTGATAACTCTTATTGTTTTTTATACTTTGTTTATTATTATTATGATTGGCCACGCCCACCCAGTCATCTGACCACCAAGCCACGCCCACCAATTAAGCCACACCCACAGAACTGGTAGGGAAAATTTTTAGATTTCACCCCTGGTAAGACAGATCTCATAATCCATAGTGAAATCATTTCATAAATTACTATAAACAATAGTAAGCATAATAATAGATGCACCGATGACAGATCTTAGATATCTACTGCTTAAACCAGGGGTGTCAAACTGGCAGCCATAGGCCAGATGCGTCACATGCAGGCCCAACCCAGCTCCGCGAATGGAAAAACCATCATGAAAATCATGTGATGGCAATGTGAGGCCGTGAATTTGACACTCATGTCTTAAACCATTCAGTTTTAAGTTTAAAAAACAAAACAAAACATAATTTTTTGGTTTTTGTTTATTAAATTTATATGTCTCTCCAATAAGGTGATTCTGGGTGGCTTACAGATCATAAAAGGAAAAGTAGAAAAACAGTTAAAAATTTAAAACTATTAAAAAAATTAAATTTAATTTAAAAAATTAAACTGTACAAGAAATCAGGAAAGAAAGGATGGACAGTACACGGATGAGATCTTCTTACCCTGTCAACCACCTCCAGTGGTGAGCACCCCTTAGCGCCCCAAACCAACCAGCAAAGCCAAGTTTTAATACTCTCCTGGAAGACCAAAAGGGTGGGTGCAGTTCTCCTATCCTGTAGTAGAGTTGGCCCACAGGGCCTGGGCCACAGTGGAAAAGGCTATTCTCCTTCACACCTTTGCTGGAATTCTTTGGGATATGGAGTCTGTAGCAGACCTCTTCTACTGGAGTGAATGGGACAGGCTGGTTCCATTGGGTCAGATACCCTGAGCCCATGCCACGTAGGCTTTAAAGGTAATAACCAACACCTTGGGTTGGATCCAGAAGCAAACTGATAGCCAAAAAACTCACACAATAGCTGTGTTACATGTGCCACCCTAGGGTGTCCCACGTGGTGCACACCACTGCATTCTGCATCAGTTGTAGCTTCTGGATACTCTTCATATAGAGTGCATTGTAGTAATCTAACCAAGATATGACTAAGGCATGAGTAACTGTGAGCAAGGCCTCATGATCCAGGTAAGGGTGCAACTGGCATACAACACAACGTTCATAAAGAATGCAGGAATTTGACATTCTGATGACTAGTTTAGTCTTTTCTAGTTCAGCGTTCCTAGATGTGCTGACTTACACATTGATCTGAGACATTCAGTATGTTCGTTCAGTGTTGTAAGAGTAAGAGCAAGCTGAGTTCATTCAATATACTAATCCAAAACCCACATTATGGCTTAGTATATTGAGTGTTCCTAGCCAATATGTTTTCTAAGGCACGATACATTTTCGTGTTTATCAATTTGCTTCTTATAGCTACATGTAAGTTACAGAACTATGATTAAGCAAATTGTATCTTAATATGCTATGTGATTCCAAATAGTAGACATTTATTTTCTCTCTAAGCTATCTACCTCTCATAAGTTACTTCACACAACCCACTCCCCCATCAGAAGTAGACCCTGAGGCCCAAACACATGATTAACATAAATCTGCATGTACCTTCTGAAACTACTTGAAAGCAGAATGATGGAATCTACATAAATTTTGAATGTGGATTAACAAACCAGAAACAGTTTGCTATAATGAGTAAGTGCTGCACCTGAGCACAATTTTTGTCACCACTAAATCAAAAACGTATCATTCTGTGATACTGTTTTTTTCATTACAACTGGAAAATACTTTTCAGTTGTGTGCTGTTATGATGTTTCAGCTATTTTTCACCTGTCCAAGATTTATTTATTTATTTATTTATTCGTTCATTCAAACGTGTAAGATAGCAGGTATAGGTATAAACATAAACATAAATAAAGGAAGTAAGTACAGATAAATGGGGACAGTAAGACAGGGACAGTAGGCAGCTGATGTGCTTATGCACACTCCCTTTATAGACCTCTTAGGAATGGGGTGAGGTTCACAGTAGACAGTTGGAGGTTGGAGGGTTTGAGACTGTAACAACGGGGTTGGGTAGAGCATTCCAGGCATTGACCACTCTGTTGCTGAAGTTGTCTTTTCTGCAATCGAGTTTGGAGCAGTTTACCTTGAGTTTGTATCGCTTGTTTGCCCGTGTATTATTGTGGCTGAAGCTGAAGAAGTTGTTGAGAGGTAAGACGTTGTAGCAGACAATTTTGTGTACTATGCTTAGATCAGACCGGAAGCGGCACAGTTCCAGATTGTCGAAACCCAGAATTTCAAGTCTGGTGGCATAAGGTATTTTGTTGCAAGCAGAGGAGTGGAGTACTTTTCTCGTGAAATACCTCTGGACCCACTCAATAGTGTTAATGTCCGATATACAGTGTGGATTCCAGGCGGATGAAGCTGTATTCAAGAATTGGTCTGGCAAAGGTTTCATATTACAAAGATCTATATCACTGATTGAAAGGACCCTTTGCGTTCAGCTTTAAGGTCTGTAGTGCCTTTTTAAAACAACGCTTAAAAATGTCCAGAATATAAATGATAACAAAAGAGCAAGTCTGTGTGGAAACACTCTTTATTTAGTCCACAGTACTGTGGGTAAAAAAAGGCTGATATCACTATGTGGTCCAGTCCACTTCTCTTTCAAGCCAGTGGGATTCATCCTGTAGAATGTCCTGATAGATTTTGCTTCTTGTTTTACACTCAAGTCGCTTCAGTTGCAGCATCTCTCTGATGTATTTCTTATCTCCAGTGTCATTACTGTCACTGACATAGGAAGAGAATGGATCAGCTGGACAGAAATGAAATTCCTGCCAAAGGAATCTGCAGTTTTAAGAATTTTATTCCATCTTGACAGTATATTATGTCATTTTTTTCTCTTTCTCTTTTGAAGAAATGCACAAAATCAGAAATAGTTTAACTTAATAGTAATCAAACGTGTTGAAACTGTAAAAATAGAGTGCAATTTTCTCTTTCAGCTTGTTACAAATAGACACATAAGACAGATATCAACAATAAATATCAGCACATGATTTACAATCAAATAACACCCCAAAGACAAAAACTAAGGGTAATAAAGTGATTTAGGTTTTGCCCTAGAAGAGGGAAAGCTAAATTTAAATTCCTACATATCCAGAAAACCTCACTGGATGATAGATTCAGTCGCTCTCTCTGATTCCACTGAATGAAGATAGTACGTTTGATTTTCCAGCAACTGGGGAACATCAGTTGTCCTCTTTAGCCATTTTAACTAGTAGCATTTGAAAGTTGTATGTTTCAAGGTGATCTCTGCATTCCACTTGTAATAAAATGTGTAATAACCCTTGGGAGATAGCAAGAAGAGCCACAGCCCAGAAAACAGTCTGATAAAAGAAATCTGAGCCCAAAGGAGGAATAGGGTTGGAAAAAGTATCTCTCAAGAGATCCTCCCTAGTTTTCTGGAATCTAAAGTGGGAGGGGATCCTTTTGGACTTGTAAGATTCTGTTAGCGTAACCTTATAATATCAGTATCTGTTAATTTTGGGTTTCTAGCCCAGACTACCTTGAAAGGTCGATACCATTATAGGATATTTCTAGAATAGTGCTTCAAGGAGTGAGGCATTAAATTTTCTCTGTGTTTTTTTTTAATTCACTGTTTCTGATGCTTTCTTTCTATAAAAAAATTAGAAAATACTAGTTTTCAGCATGGTTTGGACTGGATTTTTAAATATACAATTATTTTTCCAACTGGAAAAAAATCAGATTGATGAGGTAATTCTGGCAACTGACTATGATGCAGTGATACAACTGCACAATCTGGATGGTTGTTTTTTTTTGGCAAGAAAAGTTTAGCATATAATATAATATAAAGAAATATTATATCAGCAGCTTATAGTTCAGACTAATTTAATTGAAGTTTGGCATAAAAATCCATAGCACCAGTTTGTAAGTTTTATTCAATCATGCATATTTCTATTCAACTTTACATTTTGCAGTTATTTCACTTAATTACACAGACATCATTAATAATGTCACTATTGCAAATTTCTGTTCAGGTCATGACATGCTAAATATAAGTTATTTATATGTTCAAAAGATGTGCATTCAAGACATCTTTTTATACCTGCATGTATTTTTATTATAATAATAATAATAATAATAATAATAATAATAATAATAATAATAATAATAATAATAATAATAATATCAGAGTTGGAAGGGACCTTGGAGGTCTTCTAGTCCAACCCCCTGCCCAGTCAGGAAACCCTACACCATTTCAGACAAATGGCTATCCAACATTTTCTTAAAAATTTCCAGTGTTGGAGCATTTACAACTTCTGCAGGGAAGTTGTTGCACTGATTAATTGTTCTAACTGTCAGGAAATTTCTCCTTAGTTCTAGGTTGCTTCTCTCCTTTGACTCCCTCTACTTTGTGGCAACCCCTGAGATATTGGAAAACTGCTATCATGTCTCCCCCAGTCCTTCTTTTCATTAAACTAGGCATACCGAGTTCCTGCAACCGTTCTTCACATGTTTTAGCCTCCAGTCCCCTCATCATCTTCGTTGCTCTTCTCTGCACTCTTTCTAGAGTCTCAACATCCTTTTTACATCGTGGCGACCAAAACTGAATGCAATATTCCAAGTGTGGCCTTACCAAGGCATTATAAAGTGGTATTAACACTTCATGTGATCTTGATTCTATCTCTCTGTTTATGCAGCCCAGAACTGTGTTGGCTTTTTTGGCAGCTGCTGCACACTGCTGGCTCATATCTAAATGGTTGTCCACTAGGAGTCCAAGATCCCTCAACACAAACACAAAAAACTACTTTGAGCATTTAAGTGATAGCATTGCAAACATTTGATTTCAGAATTGTGCCTAGGATTTATTCCTTGGTTCTGAATGCATTATACATGGAAAAAGAAAGAAAATATAATTTATCTTAAACCATTTGAGACAGATGTAGAAATTAATATACTGGAAACATGTAACCGTTTTTTAAAGTGATTTTGAGACTTTATGTAGATAGTATATAATCTTTGTGGCTCCAACACATAGTAGTAGCCTTCTTGGAAAGCATATAGAAATAAAGCCTTATTTGACTTTCTTGTGAAGTTGAGAGAAAATAAAATCTTAGATGTAATATGGTTTAATCTTGTTGCATGCCTTTTGAAAAACATAGACTTTAGTATTGCAAAGTTCACTTCAATTCATTTGCTTATAGCAGCAACATTGTTTTTTCTTTGATATTAGAACAATCCTTAGGTTTCTCTAATTGTACATCTTGAGTTTAGAGGAAAGTATTCATTTATTCATATATTTTTCTCTCAAAGGCTTATCTGATGGATAAGCAAAAATGTAAGGGATTTTCAAAAACGTGTAATTTTTTTTTTGCATTGTTGGTTACACAAAGGCTTTTTTTTCCTGTATACATCTCAAAAATCATGGATAGTTTTTAAAGCTGTGTGTACCAGATCCCTTTTTCTGCCTATTTGAACAATTTGCACAAAGTTCAGAAACCCACTTTTTAGGCAGAATGTAGACCAAGAACTGATACCGTATATGACATTATTTGATGCAGTGGTAAATGTAGTTTCTATAATTTCTTGGTTATTTAGAAACTTCCTTTTAAAGGGGGAAAAATCAAGCAATGGTTATCTGTTATATTTAATATGCTATTTATCTAATTTATTTCCAGCAAATGTACAATAGTAAATAACTGTGCAAATATATAAAACGTGGACAAATAAGACTGATTAAAATAAGATCATCTTACTATATAGAACTGAAGATTACCAGTGACATGTGAAATTTATCTTGTAATGAACAATAGCCCTGCAAAAAATATGGAATCCAGATGTCCCTTAAGGCTTCTTAAAGGTATTAACTCTAAAATTAATGAAGAAAGTATTTTAGACTAAACAAATGAGAGAGATAATTTAATTTTTAAAAGAAAGCATAAAATATGATTTCCTTTGTACAGTAATTGATATGTACTTTTACTATAAGAAGATGTACATCAACTTATGTACAATTGGTAATCAATTATACAATCATACATCTTCTTATGTACAATCAGTAATCAAAAGAAAACCGAGAAAAACTGTATGGAAAAAAACAACACAAAACACAAAAACATTATCCTTCCTCCCATTGCTTGAAACAGTGTATTGGCAGAATGCTTTTCATTCTATGTGTCATTCAGCCTGTCCTTTTTTTTTCTAAGTGTTTGCTAAACAAAACTTGAAGATTCTTTGATAGGAAAATAATCAACGCTGATGGCTGGTGTGGCTTCAATTGTTGATAATAATATAATATAATATAATATAATATAATATAATATAATATAATATAATATAATATAATATAATATAATATAATATAATATAATATAATATAATATAATATAATATAATATAATATAATATAATATAATATAATAATATAATATAATATAATATAATATAATATAATATAATACAATATAATATAATATAATATAATATAAACAGAGTCGGAAGGGACCTTGGAGGTCTTCTAGTCCAACCCCCTGCTGAGGCAGGAAACCCTACACCATTTCAGACAAATGGCTATCCAACATTTCATTAAAAATTTCCAGTGTTGGAGCATTCACAACTTCTGCTGTAAAACATAAGAGCTTTGCAAAGCACATGTTCCAGACTTGTAAAACTAAATCAAAACTTGAGTTCTAAATCATAGGCCACAATATAAATATGAGTCCAATAAGAGTTCACCTAGTGCAGGGATGTCAAACTCAAATCACATCCGCTCGCTGGGTGTTTAGATCTGGCCCTCAGGTCTGCCCTGGAAACAGTGAAGGACTGTCCTGCGGTGCCTCTGCCAGCAAAAAGGAGCTTCGGAGGGCAGCATATAGCCCACCTGAGCTCCATTTTTGGCCACAATGGCCTCCTGCAACCCTCTGCCAGTGAAAACAGAGCTTGTGGTGGCTGTGTGTGGGCAGCTTGGCTGTGTTTTCAGCCGCGATGGCCTCTTGCAGCCTTCTATCAGTGAAAATGGAGCCCAGGGAGCCTGCTGGTCTAGTGGTTAAGACACCAGCTTCGAAAGTGAGAGGCCATGAGCTCCATTTTCATTGGCAGAGGGCTGCAAGACGCCATCATGTGGGATTCTGTCTACAGTTCCATTGCAAATCTTGTTATTTAACATCATTTAAAATGATGTTCCTCTGCCAACAACTGAGAATTTATTCCAGGGTTTCAAGGAAAGATGTTTTCTTCCCTATTGTGGGAAAAATAAAACTGTTGAATTCCTGTTCCACACATTTTCCAATTGTGTTAATTATCTTTCTCCAACCAAATTACTTTTTAAGTGTACATTTAATGCAGCTGTTTATTTACTATCAAGTCTAAGCAGACTTAAGCTCAGTAGAATTGCAACAGCTATCCTGTGGATAAGTTCCCCCACCTCCATTAAATCTTTACAGAATTTAATTCCAAGATGCATTGCTTGGCTTTAAAAAGAAATTAAAATAACATTCCAAGAAAATCAGTACTGATAAAAAATGTTGAAAAATAATTTAGAGAAATTCTTTCTAAAAGAGAGATTGAGAAGAGAGAGAGAGAAAGAAAGAAAAATGATAATGAAAGGCAAAGCTTTTCTATTTTGAAAATTAATGATGGTTTATAAATGTCAGACAGTCAGCATCCTCATAAATTTCAGGCAAACCTCTATGCATAATTCTGGACATTAATATGTAGCATTCATAGAATCCTGCTGCTTCTTATTATAATAATGAACTTCAAATTGACCTTAAAGCATGTGATATAATGAGGTGGCTTTGTCATTACAATAATTTCATTTAATTTTAAGCATATTTAGAAGAATTCATTTTAAACTCCTAGAAGAGAGAGAAAGATTGCTGTTTCAGAATACTTTTCAATTTTTAGCAGCTAGTCAATTGTCCAACTTAAGGCAGAGGAAGATGTTGTCTTGATTTATTTACTCAGTACTGTAGCCAGTGGTGGGATTCAGCCAGTTCGCACCACTTCGGGAGAACCGATTGTTAACTTTCTGAGTAGTTTGGCAGACTGGTTATTGGAAGAAATCATTAGGGCAGACAACCGGTTGTTAAATTATTTGAATCCCACCACTGACTGTAGCCCACAGAAACCCCTATTCTACTCTGTGTGAATAGTTTACATTTCCTACACCTTGCAATATAGACCTCGTTTCCTGAGAGTTGAAAATAGCAATAACACTTAGATTTATATGCTGCTTCATAGTGCTTTACATTCCCCTCTTAAGGGATTTACAGAGTCAGCATATTGCCAATGTTTCCCAATTTTGCTCGTTTGTTCATACTCAAAAATAAACTAGAAATAAATAAAAGCAGACCCCCAGAAATATCTTCAAAAGAAAACTAAAAGCTGTTAGTTGTAGGAATATCATGGCAGCTTTCTCTATCCCTGAAGATCCCATGACCAGTGCCTAGAAGTCTTAAAACATCAGAGTATACAAAATATTGAAACCATTCCCAGGTCTCTTGACTGTCTTTTGTTGTTTTTAGTAATCGCTCCTTCTGGTATCAAATCCAGGAGTGAATGGTCAAAACGTAGGACCAAAAATGGAGCTACTGAAAAAGAAGTGGGATCTATTTCATTTCATTTTCATTTCATTTATTAAATTTCTATACCGCCCTTCTCCCGAAGGACTCAGGACGGTTCACAGCCAACGTAAAACAGAATTCATACAATATATATAGATAAATTAAAAACACTGTAAAAATCTGATTAAATTTTGGCTAACAATTAAAATTAAGTTATTAAAATCAAATAATAAAATCCCAGTTAAAACATAACACATTAGGCTAGCCCTGCGCGATGAAACAAGAGAGTCTTGAGCTCGTGTCGGAAGGTCCGGAGGTCGGGGAGTGATCGTAACCCCGGAGGAAGCTCATTCCAGAGGGTAGGAGCCCCCACAGAGAAAGATCTCCCCCTGGGGGTCGCCAGCCGACATTGTTTGGCTGACGGCACCCTGAGGAGACCCTCCCTGTGGGAGCGCATAGGTCGATGGGAGGCTACAGGTGGCAGCAGGTGGTCCCGTAAATACCCCGGTCCTAAGCCATGGAGCGCTTTAAAGGTGGTTACCAACACCTTGAATTGCACCCAGAAGACCACCGGCAACCAGTGCAGCCTGCGCAGGAGAGGTGTTATATGGGAGCCATATTATTATTCTCAAGAGATTCCTCAAGTACATTATAGTTCATGTAATAGTTCAACTGGATGAAAAAAATGTGTGGAGTGTGAGAATAAAATCAGGTAGTAAATGTTATCCCTCCCCCCAAAAAAAGAAACAAGGCAGTGGTGTAATTGGTATTCTAGAGAAAAGGACATGGCTGATTGACTGAAACCCTGAATAGGGATACATTTGTTAAAAGACGAAGCTATACTGCAGTATTTTCTTTAGTTCAGAATATCTTGTTTTTCTCTTCTCATATATATGGAAGCTTTTGAAGTACAATAAATTAGGGAAAGTAGCACTGTAGGGATAACACCAAGCCTTAAATATTTATTTATTTATTTATTTATTTATCACATTTATATACCGCCCTATCTCCCTAGGGACTCAGGGCGGTTCACAGGCAAGTAAAAATACATATAAATACAGATTAAAATAACAATTAAAAAACTTATTCTACATAGCCGGATTATTAAAAAGCAATATAAATAATAAATAATAAAACCCATTAAAATCCCATATAAATTTAAAATCTAATCCAGTCCTGTGCAGATGAATAAATGTGTTTTGAGCTCGCGACGGAAGGATGAGTTAGAATGCAGCCATACCTTTTGTGTTATGAACAAAAGAAGAGATAGGGACGTGTGGGAATCAGTGGTGGGTTGCTACTGGTTTGCCCTGGTTTGGGGGAACTGGTAATAGCGGCAGCAGGAGGCTCCGCCCACCCGCCCGGATGTCATCAAATACGCTCTGTGCATGTGCAGATGTGGTGTGCGAGGGAACTGGTAGCAAAAGTAAGTGAAACTCACCCCTGATGGGAATATCCCATCTATCTTTGTTAAAAATTGAGTTGTTCTCTCAATTTGTGAATTGTATGCTATATTGTAATATTTACACTTTGTTTTAGGGCTTATTACTGAATTAATGAAGTTTCATTATTTGGGATAGTATTGTGTAAGTCAGACAAGTCCAACCTGCAGCCTGTGGGCTGCATGTGGCCTCAGACAATTAATAATGTGGCCCCACAAAATTTTAATAAGAATACAAAAATTAGGAAGTTTATTATTTACATACATTAACTATATTATATATTTTATATATTTTATATGTGGCCCAAGACAATTCCTCTTCACTCAATATGACCCAGGCAACCCAAAAGGTGGGACAATCATGGTGTATGCATGCCATAACTACATTCATGAGTGAAAAGGAATGCTTTTTAATGCCTTAGTTCAGAACACTGAAATAAGCATTTGTATTTGGTCTTCCTAACAAATATTATTATCAGTATAATTGAAACAACAGCTGTACAATAAAGGCTTGGAAAAAAGTGCCAGTGAATGAAAACTTCCTTTGATATTTTCATGTGCAGAATTGTATGGTTTGCATGGAAAGCCAACAACCATCCTACACAATCTATTACAAATGTATCTGGTGAGTTCCAGAAGGAAAGCTGAGAAGTTATCAAAAGTGGGAGGAATGGAATACTCTAAATATATTGAAGTGGATATAGGAAATAATCCCATAATGTGTCTAGTAAAATTTATAAGACTCTGTGCAAGCTTTCACTAAAATCTGAAGTTATAAAGCTAAGATACAAATTAAAATATTGAGAAGATTGTCACTGAGTGCGACTGAGAAAGTAAGATGTCCAATTGTGGATCTCCAGAAAAGATGATTATCAAAAGGAGGGAAAAAAGAAGACATTAGCATGTGTTGATGTACGTTATAGATGAGATCAATTTTAGAAAGATGCCTGTAATTTAAATAGAAATAAGATATATTTTGGATAGTGGGAAAAGGCATGACCAAATTAGCTATATGCCCACTAAGCTTGCTGTCCATGTGCTAATCAATCATTGGTGGTCTTTCAGATAAAGAATATTTTCAACAGAGATTGCCTTCAACAACTCTTCAATTTTAGACTGCTCTCTGAAAAGTATAGCTGTAAGAATTGAGAGACAGAGTTTCTCAAAGTAAAGATATTAGTTATGTAAACCACTAACGATTGCCCAATTTCAAGTTCAAAAAGCACAGAGTGAAAAGTCCATTAAACAATGGGAAGAATGGTAGGAAAAAAGCATAAGAGAGGACATAAAAAAAAGAAATTGTAGAGGGCAGTGAAGTGTTTCAATAAATTCTTTGTAGTATACAATAAAAATTCTTATCTTGTCTGAAGACCTTCAGCCAAGTGTTAGCTTAGATAATAGTCATGCTGTGCTGAACTGAACATCTGGGAAATATGTTGAGATTTTGCCAGCACAGAGCCAGACGAGTATATGAACTGAAGGCTATATGAAGAGTTAGCTTTATATATACTATACATTGAAAAGTTGTACTTTACCAACCTTTCAGATTTCTTTGTGTATAGAGATATAACTCTCGTTGTATATAGAGGTATTTTACAAAAAAATTTTTTGACAAGATTTCTAAAACTTGCTGTTATATGTATATAACAGCATTGAGAACCATTGTATGCAATAGTATTTTGACATGAATAAAATTGTCCTGTATGCAAACTTTGACAAGTTTTTTTGTGTTTTCCTGAAATCATGAAGAATCTTATAACAATATTCTACATAGAGATGGAGGGACAGCTTGGAATTCCCTGGAATTTTAAAGGCTACTTTAAAAAAATAAAGAAAATAAAAAAATAAAAAATAAAAATAAAAATGATAGGAAGAGGGAACTAAATTCATCCTCCTCCTATTTACACTTCTTCTTTCCAAACTCTAAAAAATTACTGAGTGTGGTATTGTAGAAATATACATTATTTTTAGTCAACAGATTGCCCTTTTGAACCAAAGCTCCAGAGATGTCTAGGGTCATAGAAATGAGTCATAGAAATACAGCAGGAAAGCATTACAAAAATAATGAAATGGATGCAGTCAAGGGTAACAAATCCAAAGCATTAACTGCCTCAAAACAAACAGGATTCATGAGAAATAATCTAATTTCTTTCTGGCTCACTACTTTTGCCTAACAATAAAAATATGGAATGGAATGGATGGAGGTAGGCACAAAACATAAGCATAATTTTCTGCCTAGACATGCTGTCTATATCGATCAATTTCTCACAAGCCATAGAAATAGATCAATTCCATAGAGCGTAGATCAATTTCTAAGAGTCGTAGAACTACAGCAGGAAAGACTAGACATAGTACTGTAGATACACCCATTCAAAAAGTTTTCAGCCAGGTCAACTTGGTGAGAGGTGAAGCTGTATGTAAAGCTAAGGGTTTATGCCTACCCTTATGGGTGAAGAATGGCTTGCATCTTTTGTTAACACCTGTTTGGATGAGCCAGATTTCCAGAGCTTACAGTACCGCAGGGCTGAAACTAACGAAGTGATTATTTCCAGACAAACCATCATATTGATCTACCTCCTACATATGTCTTGGAAGCATTAAAACAATGTGACGGCTCCTGTTTGCTTTTTCTCAAATAGGGATCTTGGCTTAGACAGGAAACAATATGTGCTGCTTACCTTTGAATATTCCATGTTGAAGTTAATAAAAGAATTCCTCTGTCTTTTGAAGCTGCATTGATGTTGGGTTGGTGTTGGTTTTTTTTTTAATATATTCTTCAATTATTCTATTTCCTCTGGAGGGAGATGACATGGACCCAGAATAGAAGCTTCCACAGAATGGTCCTACATGCAAGTTGTATCTGGGTCAGCCATTCCAATTCCAGCAGTGCAGTTAATTCATGTGCCAGGACTGTAACAGACTGTATTTCAGCATGCTGATAGGGAAATGTAGAACCCAAACATTTGGAGAGACTCGTTCGAGAAATTGATCAATATAGATAGTGGGTGTAGGCAGGAAATTATGGTTAGGTTCTGTGCCTACCTCTATGCATTCCATCTCATATTTTCATTCTTAGCAGGGGGGAAAATAATAAAGTGAGCCAGGGAGAAACTAGATTATTTCTCATGAATCCTGTTTGTTTTGCGGCAAATACTACTTTGGGTTTGTTCCTCTTGACTGCATCCATTTTATTATTTTTTATAATACTTCAAGAAACATTTAATTCAGATTATCATTATTTCCTTATGCTTTGTGTAGTGAATTATAGCCATCTTTTTGTTCTGTAAATTTTATTTTAAGTTGCCATTAGGAGGATTAAATGAGTTTTCATTTAATTGCAAAAAGTGCAAAAGGTATGCCAGAACTGAAATAAACATTGATGACTAGGATAAATTTTCTGGCAGCAAATAAAAAGAAGGGCTACTATGTTTTTTTTCCCCAAGGGCTGGGAGACACGATAGAGATTAGTACAGTAATTATACCAGAAGGACTGAAACAATTTTTAAAGATAAATGCAGGTAGTCCTCAATTTACAACAGTTCATTTAGTGACCATTCAAAGTTATATTGAAAAAAGTAAGTTATGACAATTTTTCACACTTATGACCACTGCAGCATTCCGGTGGTCATGTGATTTATCTCCAGATTTTGACAACTGATTCATATTTATGTGATCATCTTTTGCAACCTTCTGACAAGCAAATTTAATAGGGAAGCCAGATTCACTTAACAAAACATGTTACTAATTTAACAACTGCAGTGATTCAATTAACGAATGTGGCAAGAAAAGTCATAACGCGGCAAAAAAACTCACTTAACAAATTGCTCACTTAGCAACATAAATTCACTTAGCAGTTGTGGTCATAATCCACTTCAATTTTTTTGCTTGCTTAAAAAGGGCTCCCTTTCCTTCCATTTGTTATTATCATCATATGACTCGGTCACCAACACTACTGTTTCCTTGTCCAAATGCATGGCTATTCAACCCTCCATTGTAATATTGCTTCAGCAAACACTGCTTTTGTTAGGAAATCAATTTCATTGCATTATTAATCTTGGGGAAATTGTAATGTAATGTACAATATTGTATATTCCATTAGGACAGTGAAGCCCAGCACATGCTCTTGCCGTCTGAGCAGTTCTGTCTTAGTGTGTCTCACAAGACGTTCAACCATTATTCACAAATAGCTTTTTGTGTTCCGCCCCATAATAAATCCCTAAACCACATAGTCAATTAACCAGGGTTTTTTTTCTTAACTTCTCTAATACAAGAATAAGCTTCTCATTTCTGGTGGTTAGTATTATTGAAAACAGAAATAACATTAGAGCCAGTATAGTCTAGTGGTTAAGGTCTGGTGATTAAGGTCTAGTGTTAAACTCACAGCATCGTGGTGCCGTCACATGACGTATCGCAACATTTTTCCCTTCGCGGAGCTGGGGTGGGTGTGGTCTGCATATGAGACATCTGGCCCACAGGCTGCCAGTTTGGGTCAAGGCATCAGACTAGAAAACAGGAGACTGTGAGTCCTAATCCTGACCTAGCCATGAAAGCCAGCTGAGTGACATTGAGCCAGTCACTGTCGCTCAGACCAACCCATTTCATAGGGGTTTTTTGTGGGGCAAATTGTGGGGCAAATAAGAGGAAGAAGGAATATTAGGTAATTCTAAAAATAGTAAAAGCGGAATAAAAATAAATAAATTGGAAAATGGCAATACCTAGAAATGCAACCTAGCTTGATTGTGTTTTACATGTAAAGATGAGCAATTCATATCTTGCCATAAGTGGTATCTATAAGTTATTTTAAATATTTGTTTCAGTTTCATGCCATATAATGATTTCACACTGCAGGTCTCATTGATGAGATGCTGAGCATAGATCAGGGATAAATTCAGATAGGAGGGCATTGCTGAAATTCACCAAGCTAAAATTAGATACGTTTCTTTCTTCCTCTAGTTATACTGAGATAATAATATTAGAGAGAAAAGAGCCAAGTCAAAAGAAAGCACATTTCTTCATCACCTGTGATGATATCAGTTAGAAATAAATATATATTTTTCTTGACATCTGCCTTTGCAAATCTAGTGATCATTTATTATGTCTAAGCCTAGCAGCCAAATATTAAATATAAAATGTACATTTTCTCTTCTGCCTAGTCAAATTTCTTTTTCTACCTTTCATTTTTGTTTGAAGTTTGCATAGATTTGGTTGTATTTTGGTTTGCATTTCCCCCCCTGATATTTCCCCATCCATAATCAGATACAATACTCTGTTGTCACATATATTTGCAAAAACAAACACAGAAATATTTTATTTTTCACAGTCATTCTAGAGATTTGCATAAAAAGAAGGAAGGAAGGAAACAGATTAAAAAAAAAACCATTGCAAATGGTGCAAGCTTGATTGCTGCCATATTCTGATAATCTTTTTTCTCTCCAGTGCTTATATTTTGAATATCAAGAAATCATTATTTCTGAAAACTTGCTGTTAAAATATAGAAGAAATGCACAATTAATTAAATGTGGCTGTGTTCCATCATAGCTAAATAATACAGTGGAGAAGTAGGGTCAGCTGCTCTCCCAACACACGGATGCATAGACAACACACAAACAAACATACAGTATATACATACAATGTCTAACAGAAAATTCTCCATTACATGCTACAAGAATGAGACTGCTGTTGGTACCAGTAGCAACTTTGTTACTATTTTTAGGATCTAGTCCCCAGCATAAACCCCACTCTTTAGGACCAAAAGATTGAAGAAGTGATAGTACCACTTTATACTGCACTGGTAAGGCCATATTTGGAATACTATGTCCAGTTTTCTGGTCACCAAGATACAAAAATGATACTGAGAAAAGGAACATAGATGATAAGGGGTCTGGAGGCTACGTTATTTGATGAACAGGTAGAGGAACCTAGGTATGTCTAGTCCCATGATGGCGAATGTATGGCACGCATGCCAGAGGTGGCACACAGCGCCCTCTCTGATGGCACACGAGCCTTCGCCCCAGTTCAGCTTCACTGCACATGTGCACATGCCTCCCACCAGCAAACTGGTCTTTGGGTCTCTGCCAAGCATGTCTGGGGGGCAGACTGCGCATGTGTGTGAGGGTGGGGTGCATGTGCGGGGGCCGCACACACATTGCAGTTTGTAGGTTCGGGTGTGCGTGCTATGGAAAAGGTTAGCCATCACTGGTCTAGTCTAATGATTTGGGGTAATATGATAGCTGTCTTTTGGTACTTATGGGGCTCTCACAGAGAAGAGGGAGTTAACTTATTCTGCAAAGCACCTGAGGGTAGGACAAGAAGCAATGGATCAAAGAGAGATCCTATTTGTAACTAAGGAGAAATTTCCTGACAGCAAGAACACTTAATCAGTGAGACGGCTTGCCTCCTAGAGCTGTAGGTGCTCCATCACTGGAAATTTCAAGAAAAGATTGGACAACCATTTATCTGGGATGGTATAAGGTCTCCTGTCTTAGGCAGGGAGTTGGGCTTCTGTTTTGCAAATTCACGAAAAGAAAAATGGGGAGAGGTGGAATTCTAAGTGATAGATTTACTTTTTTTCCTATTGTATCATTAATTGCGTTGAAAACATGCCATGCTTAATGTGTGTTTAGCATTAAAAGACATACATGACTACAGCAAAGGTAGTAAGATAACAAGCTAACAGGAAACAGCCCGACTAAATAACCACTAAGACCAGAAGAGCAAGAAAGAAACACATGTGGTCACTGCCCTAGGTCATCCTCAGAGGTAGAGGTTTTCTGTTGGAGAATTAGTGAAGCATCTTTGATGGATTAGGAAGGCAGTTGAAGTTCAGGATCTTTTCATGACATGTCTCTGTAATTCCACAAAATGGTACAGTAGCATAGATTAAAAATTGTATGTTGAGAGACTCAATGTGTTTTAGATAGTTCTAAAAATAACTTCAGTTACATGGATGATCTTTCTAGACAAGGATGGAAATAACTAGAAGGGAATTATTAAGCAGAAAAAAATTAAAATGGAATGATTGCTATGGTTTATGGTTTATGGTTTATTAGATTTTTATACCGCCCTTCTCCCGAAGGACTCAGGGCGGTGTACAGCCGGAATAAGAACAAAATATATACAATTTAAAACAACAGTTAAAAAGAGCAAATTTTAAAAGGCTGAATTATTAAAATTTAGATTTAAAATTTAAAAATATAAGAATACCCAATTAAAATTCATCAATAATTATGCCAGTCCCGCTTTAATAAATAAATATGTTTTGAGCTCACGACGGAAGGTCCGAAGATCAGGCACTTGACGCAGGCCAGGGGGAGGTTCGTCCCAGAGCGCCCCTCCCCCCCCAGAGAAGGCCCTCCTCCTGGGGGCCGCCAGCCGACATTGTTTGGCGGACGGCACCCTGAGGAGACCCTCTCTGTGAGAGCGTACGGGTCGGTGGGAGGCAAAGGGTAACAGCAGGCGGTCTCGTAAGTACCCGGGTCCTAAGCCATGGAGCGCTTTAAAGATAGTTACCAGAATCTTGAAGCGCACCGAAGACCACAGGAAGCCAGTGCAAGCTACGGAGCAGCGATGTCACGTGGGAGCCACGGCGGCTCCCGTTACTACTCGCGCAGCCGCATTCTGGACTAACTGCAGCCTCCGGGTGCACCTCAAGGCAGCCCCATGTAGAGAGCATTGCAATAATCCAGCCTAGACGTAACCAGAGCGTGAGTGACCGTGCATAAGGCATCCCGGTCAAGGAAGGGACGCAACTGGCAAACCAAGCGAACTTGGTAAAAGGCCCTCCTGGCGGCGGCCGCCAGATGTTCATCAAAGACAGCCGTCCATCCAGGAGGACGCCCAAGTTGCGAACCACCTCCTTTGGGGCCACTAACTCGCCCCCAACAGTCAGCTGCGGATGCAGCTGACTGTACCCGGATGCCGGCATCCACAGCCACTCCGTCTTGGAGGGATTGAGCTTGAGTCTGTTTCTCCCCATCCAGACCCGTACAGCTTCCAGGCACCGGGACAGCACTTCAACCGCTTCGTTGGGGTGGTCCGGGGTGGAAAAGTACAGCTGAGTATCATCAGCGTACAGATGGTAACTCACCCCGAAACCACTGATGACCTCACCCAGCGGCTTCATATAGATGTTGAACAGGGTAGGCGAGAGAATCGACCCCTGAGGCACCCCACAAGTGAGGCGCCTCGAGGACGACCTCTGCCCCCCTGTCAACACCGTCTGCGACCGGTCAGAGAGATAGGAGGAGAACCACCGATAAACGGTGCCCCCCACTCCCAATCCCTCCAACCGGCGCAGCAGGATACCATGGTCGATGGTATCGAAGGCCGCTGAGAGATCTAATAGGACCAAGGCAGAGGAACAACCCTGTCCCTGGCCCTCCAGAGGTCATCCACCAACGCGACCAAAGCCGTCTCCGTGCTATAACCGGGTCGGAAGCCAGACTGGAACGGGTCTAGATAGACAGTTTCCTCCAGGTGCCGGGGGAGCTGCCATGCAACCACACTCTCTACAACCTTCGCCACAAAGCGAAGGTTGGAGACTGGACGGTAATTACCCAAAATAGCTGGGTCCAGGGAAGGCTTCTTGAGGAGAGGTCTCACCACCGCCTCCTTCAAGGCGGCGGGGAAAACCCCTTCCATCAAAGAAGCATTTATAATCCCTGAGCCAGCCTCGTGTCACTTCCTGAGCAGCCAGCACTAACCAGGAAGGGCACGGGTCCAGTAAACATGTAGTTGCATGTAACCTCCCCAGCAACCTGTCCATGTCCTCGGGAGCCACAGAATCAAACTCATCCCACATAACCTCAACAAGACGCGACTCTGTCATCCCGGCTGGATCATCGCAATCTTGGTCCAAACTATCCCGAAGCTGAACGATTTTATCGTATAGATAACCGTTAAACTCCTCAGCTCGTCCCTGTAAGGGGTCATCCCGTCCCTCTTGATAGAGGAGGAACGGGTCACCAAACAGGGCGGCCGGGCGGTTATCTGCCGATGCAATGAGGGTGGAAGCGTGGGAACGCCGCCTCCTCATTGCCACTAGGTAGGTCCTAGTAAAGGACCTCACTAGTGTCTGATCAGCCGCGGAACGGCTAGACCTCCAAGTACTCTCTAGGCGTCTTCTCTGGCGTTTCATCTCTCTCAGCTCCTCGGAAAACCAAGGAGCCAATTGAGATCTACGCTGGGTCAGAGGCCGCAAAGGCACGACACGGTCCAAAGCCCCAGCCGCGGCCCGTTCCCAGGCCGCAACCAGTTCTTCAGTCGTGCCGTGGGTAAGATCCTCAGGAAACGGCCCAAGCTCCGTCAGGAACCTCTCCGGGTCCATCAGGCGCCTGGGACGGAACCAACGCATTGGCTCCGTCTCCCTGCGGTGGTGAGCGGCGGTCCGAAAGTCTAGGCGAAGAAGAAAATGATCTGACCATGACACCGGTTCTTTCACTATATCTCCTAAATCCAGATCATTTACCCACTGACCAGAGATGAAAATCAAGTCTAGCGCGCCTCCCCCAATGTGTGTAGGGCCATCAGTTACTTGAATCAGATCCAAGGCCGTCATGGAGGCCTGGAACTCCTGAACCACCGTTGATGACAAGCCGGCAGATGGCAGGTTGAAATCACCCAAGACCAAAAGTCTGGGGATCTCAACCGCCACGCCAGCAAGCACCTCTAGTAGTTCAGGTAGGGCTGTAGTCACGCAGCAAGGAGCCAGGTACGTGATCAACAGCCCCATCTGATTACGGTGGCCCCACTTCACAAGGAGGATTCACAGCCAGCTATCTGAGGAACAGTGGACTCCTCGGCTCCAGACTTTCTTTAATCACAACCGCCACCCCCACCCCTACCTTGGGCCTCGGCTGATGGAATGCACGGAAGCCGGAGGCACAGTTCAACCAGGGTACACCCCTTCTGTGCCCAGCCAAGTCTCCGTAATGCCCATAAGGTCCGCGGACTCCTCTGAATCAGATCACAAATCAGGGAGCCTTATTGACCACGGACCGGCATTGCAAAGCATCAGCCAAGACCCAAGCTCTGAGGGTCTTGACCATCCGGGAACGAGTGAGGACTGAGGCCGGAGCACGTGATCGCTTAGACATCGAACACGTGCTCCCAAAGAGCGACACGGCCCCTGCCTCCGCCATATCTGCCCCTCCCACTTACCGTACAGATGGAATAACATTCTCTGCTCGGAACAGACCCCTCCCCTCCTGTCTTCGGACCAGCTAAAATAGTGTCATGAGTGCGCGCTGGGACTGGACATACCCTCCCCGACGGGTCACTCCCCCTACCCGTCACTCCCCCCCCCCCCCCTTTAAACCCCTTCATTAAAAACCTATTTAAAACCCCAAGATTCTTCTTGACGATGCCACCTCTCTGGGTCCCAAGACCCTTCGTTAAGGCAGGCCCTCGATAGTGTGGAGGCCATTCTTGCGGGGCACCTGCAAGCGAAGAAGTTCAAAAGGTGAGTATCTCATGAGAAGAGGCGGCTAAAAGATGGTATGGCCCCCAGAGCGGTATAGATGATACACAGGGTCTATTAAGTCTCAATGAAAAGTTGAGTCTCAGTAAATCCATTTGGAACCTGGTGCAAGATGGTAAAAGATAGAAGTGTAGATACCGTCTTCGAAGGCAAAAGCCCTGATGAGCCGCTAATGATGGAACTCAAATGGCTCCAGATGACAAATGACAGTCACAGCACTTCAAGCACATAGGGGCAAGATGACACAGGGGCAAGATGGCAAGATGACACCAGCCAGTTCAGGGGTAGACGCAAACATCAAGGATATCCCTCTCCTCCTTCTCATTCCCCCATCGCCTCCATCACCCCTTCCCCCCCACCATATGGCCCAGCCCAGTCATAGGCCCTCCGGTATGGTCCAGCCAAGCACACCATCAGGATCATATCGGCCTCCTTAACCTCCCGCCGACGTCCGCTGGCAAAATGAAGGCCGTCCGGAGAGCCCAGAACAGACAGATGGATAAAGGACGGCCAAGGTGGCAAAAACGCCACAGATGTAAACCGCCGTCGCAGCGAAATCATAGCCGCGGCCATAGGGAACTCCCAGCTGGTGATGGAAAACCTAATCAGCTGGGGGGGGGGAGCCCCAACCCCCATCGCCGATAGGCAGATACCTAGCTGGGAGGATGGTATGGGTGGGAGCCAATGGCCAGCCGTTCCAAGCCGTTCCAAGCCGATTCCAGGAAACCACAATCCTTTCCTCCTCCGATCTTCAATCTTCGGCTGAATCAGCTGGGAAGCTGGGAAGCGCCGAAAAAGCCGCCCCTAAACGCCCCAAAATGGCCGCCGCCATGCGCCGCTCGCCTCCCCGTCTCTGTCTCCGTCTCCGTCCTCGGCGTCCGAAGATCTTACACGAGGCCTGAAGGTCTCAATCGGAAGCCAGAGAACCCACGGATCGAGTCAGGGGGCATAGTCGGCCAGGCGGCGTCTCCAAACACCGCATTGTTCCGGGGCCGTCCAGCCTACCATTCCAGAGAACTCAGAGCACCACCATTTTCGAGCATGCGCAGAATAATACTTGATAGCTATGATAGCCCCATACAAAGCCTCAAGTCTAATAATAGTTATAACCTCAGAATGAGGGTGGCCTTTGAGAAGACTACAAATTACTCTTCCTCTTTGGAATTCAAAGTTATCGTTGCTTTAAGGGAATTAGTATGACCTAAGCATTTTATGCTGTTTTGTTACTCAGATTATGATGACTTTCCCTGACACTCCTTTATGCAAAATGAGTCTGGATAGGCAAAATAATGTCCAAATTTGACATGGAAAATTGTGTCCTGAATATGCAAACCAACATTTATTCCACTGATATATTGCATTACAGTGGACTTTTCTTTTTTTTTTTGCACTCAGTCACTCATGAAAAACAGGTGTTTGTGTATGTATGTGTATATGTGGGGATGAGTTAGTATTTCAACTGAGAGTTTCCCCCTTTCTAATGCAATGCTCTATGGCATTAAGCCCAACCCAAATACAAAATGTAGTTCCAAGAATTTTACTGCTGTTTATTTCAGTGACATAAGAATGGGTTTATATTGCTTTCATGCTAACAAGGAACAATCTGTCTCTTTCCCCTAATTGCTTCTTAGTTAGAATAAACAAGGTTTGAAAAAAATGGGTGCCTGATTTGCTGGATTATTAATCATACAAATGTTTACTGTTACAGACTCCTTTATCTTATGCAGAATTTCAAGGAGCTGTCAATGAGACATTTCTCTAAAGCTCCTGGGTTTATTTAGATTTAATGTAAAGGAGTGTCTGAGTAGCATATATCCATACATAGGAATGTGTTTTTGCAATTAATTAATGTACTCTTTTTGTGAGGATGCTAAAACATACAGGAGCACGCATCATAATGCATAATTAAATAATAGATTAATAATTCTTTTTTCATTTGCTCCAATGAACAAGTGTTGTGTTTGGATCATTGTAAAAGAAGAAATATAAATTAAATGAGTTTTTCTCTTGTCTTGTTCTGGGCACCTATCTTTGCAAAAACCATTGGCCAAAGTGTTACCCAGTGTATTACCCATCCAATTAAAGCCTTCTTCAACTGATGGCATAAAAATATCTGAATAAATCCTGTAGCACATGAGCACTGTGGTCTCTTCCATAGAATTGGAAAACATGACCATCCCATGATAGTACAAGGTTCTCACCTTTTTACCTACTTTATTTTTTATTAATATTTATATCTTGGTTTTTCTCTAGCAGCTCAAGGATGCACACAAAGCATTCTTTCCCTCAGCCTTTTCTCCAGAATAGACAGTCTGTTGAACTGAAAGTGCCTGGCCGGGTTCACCCAGGGAGTTTCTGTGACTGAGGATGGATTCGAACATGGAACAGCCCACTCCTACGTTATTTTTTTAACCACTAAACCACACTACATTCCCTGATTCCTTGGCTGCCTGCTTGACCCGCCGCTCAGTTAGCCAATTACAACATACTGAGATTGTCCGTGCTTTCTTCAACACTCTTGTCAGTCAAAAGTGCTTAGTTCTGGAAGTCCTACTTTTATCTCTGGTACAGCAATCCTCTCTAGGATTGTCAAGGTCAAAAAAGACAAGAGGTAACACATTGATACAGCATAGTTGAAGCCCTGTCATTTTATATCTGTGCCATTTTAACATATCAACAAGTGGGGGTGACTTTAGTTGCAATGCCACAACTGATATATTACCTCTTTCAACAACTCTTCTCCCTGGGTTGTTATTTCTGCAATGGAATTAACTTTTATGCAGAATACTGAATTACATCTTCGTTGTTGATCTATCATACAGTTTTTACTGAAAAATAAAAAACCCACTTTATTTTATAGAAAAAACACCCTTCTCTGTCACCCTCAAATTCCTCTTTTATATTTTGAGAAGAACACATTTGTTTTAGATCAGCTATTATTTATAGTTTTTATAAAGCTATTCTTTAGCTTTATGAGAATTATTTCTACTGAAAAATTTCTAGTGAAGAAACTTTGTATTCTTAGAGTTCATTTGCTGTCATGGTCTTGTTTGTGTTGAGTTTTTCCTTTAATCTACTACCCTCTGGTGTGAGGAACTTTTATCACCTCCTAACTCAAATTACTTGAAGAGATGTGATGTTTTAAAAGAAACACACATAGCAACAATATAGCACTGGAAGAAAAGGAAATACAGAATTCAAAACGAGTAAGGGACTCATATTTATTAACACGTGCATAGAACATCATTTCTGAATATGAACATTGGGAGCCATTTGAGACAATGTCAACTAATTTTTAAAGCATTTGCTTAATTGTAAACCAAAGCAACATGCCTAGATACACTTTAGCATCTTATTATTTACAAACCTATCTTATTACCAGGCATTATTAAGTAGTAAGCAAAGTTAATCAGTGATCCATTGAAGTAGTTCATTGAAAAATGAACTACTGCGGGCAGATTTCACTAAAATCAAATGCTTAATTTATTTATAGGCTGTATACCCCATCTTTCTGGCAACAAATGACACTTGATACAATAACAAAAATAAAAGCAGTGTAATTAGAAATATAAGTAAAAGTATACGTATTTAAATGTTGTCTCTGGATTTTCAGGCATGAAAGATATATGTTCTTAACCATTAAAAACATACATAAAAAGCAGAACATTTTCTGAAGTTCTACACCCAAAACACATTTACTGTACATACCAACGGTCCGCCTAGTAATGTTTTGTGTATTGTTAATAGAATAATGGAAAGAGGAACCAACCCATTTCTTTGGCTAAAGAGTTGTTAATCCTGTGTACTGTAAAATAAGATAAAAGTGGCCTCCTTGAGTCAAGCTTGACTTCTGATGACTCCACGGAAATTATTTCCCGAATGTAGAGGTCAGCAGTTCACTAGTATTATCCAGTTAATGTTGCTAAACCTCACTCATGATTAGTCATTTCCTTATTGGAAAGACCTGTCTTTACTGTTTGGTTTGCTACCAACGTCGTGCTCCATTGTCATAACTGGCAGGTAATAGACAGGAAACAGTCTCTACCAGAGCATCTGGGTTAGTAAGGTACGAAGCTTTATCACAAAGCAGAGAACAGTTACTTCAAACTGTGTCATGTCAAATATGAAAATAAAAGACTTTTGCAGTTAGTCAAGACCCTTTTTAATTCAACATTTACATTTCTAACAATAACATAGCAGCCAACCAATTCTACTGGCAGTTATTTATCTTATTATTTATGCACTGTGAAGGAATATTTCACTAAATTCACCTTCCAGTCAGCATCAGGGACATTGTTCCCTGTTCATTTTGTTCGTGCCTTGCATAATTTTATACAACTTTTGTCACCTTTTTCCCAAGCTAATGGATTCCAATATTTTTGGTGTGGCCCGATCATCTTGCTTAGTCTCTTCCAACTTTTATTCAGTCTGCTGTACCTTTTTTTCCAAATGTGGTGATCAGAACTGTATGTAGTATTCCTGGTGCAGATGTAGCATAAATTTCTATAGAGAGACGTTCCGGTGTTGGCAGTTTTATTTTCAATCCCTTTCTCAATAATCCCTAGTATGGCAACTTGACTTTTTCATAATCACCATGTAGAGAGTTGACATGTTCATTGACCTGTTCACTATGACCTCAAGGTCTTTTTCCTGGATTCACATCTGTGTGAATCCAAAGTCAGTGCGACTGTCAGTCTTTCAAGGACAGAACAGGCTAGGTAATAGAAACCTCAGGAAAAAAAATATTTGATTGATATAGGCTGTAATAACAGAACCTTGAAAGCCGAAGTTCTCTCTCTCTCCCCTTTTATACCAAAGAGAATCAAGGCAAAATAATTTTGAGTTTCTTTTTCACTCTCCAAACTTAAGGATCTTCCTGACTTCATAACTCTTACTCAAAAAAGCAGGTGGAAGCTGTGGCCAAGTCTTTGTACAACATCTTGTATATCAATTGTAACATACTGCCAGATCACTCATACCCTTTTCACATCCACTACTGCAATTTGCTGTAAAGTGTTGTGTGATTGTATGCTTGACACTGGATTTTTTGCTATTCAACTGGTCATTGAGACATGTATGAATGTAAGAAAATAGATTTAGAAAAATATATATATGATAAGAATGGGTTTGAAAATGGAGTATTTTGCATGCCAGTGGAGAATACGGTTTCTGAATTGATAAGAGTAGTATATAATGCAAATAAACCACATATGAGCATATTTGGAGTACTTAGATAATGGTTTAATATTGATTAGATAGTAGGACAATGATTTGTGATACCCCTTTTGTTTATTTATTTATGGATATATAAGCAATAGTTTTAGCGGCATTAAAATATGTTGGTTGGAGACTTCAATGTCTACGTATTTGTGCAGGCTGGCCATGTTTGTTGTTGACTGAGAACGGAATGATTTGCAACATGTCTTTGTAGGATACAACAATAAGTGTTGATCTCAAAATTAATGCCGCAAAGATTAAAGATTAAACCTTGAAGTGCACCCGGAGGCTGCAGTTAGTCCAGAATGCAGCTGCGCGGGTAATAGTGGGAGCAACTCGTTGCTCCCATGTAACACCAATCCTGCGCAGTTTGCACTGGCTTCCTGTGGTCTTTCGGGTGCGCTTCAAGATTTTGGTTACCACCTTTAAAGCACTCCATGGCTTAGGACCCGGGTACTTACGGGACCGCCTGCTGTTACCTTATGCCTCCCACCGACCCGTACGCTCACACAGAGAGGGCCTTCTCCGGGTGCCGTCCGCCAAGCAATGTCGATTGGCGGCCCCCAGGGGAAGGGCCTTCTCTGTAGGAGCTCCTACGCTTTGGAATGAACTTCCCCCTGGCTTACGTCAAGTGCCTGATCTTCGGACCTTTCGCCGTGAGCTGAAAACGCACCTATTTATTCAAGCGGGACTGGACTGAAATTTTACTGGGGTTATTTATATTTTAAGATTTAAATTTGTTTTAAAATTTGGGCCACATTATAATATGCTTTTTAACTTTCTCTTAATGTTTATATATTGAATTTTACTTGGCTGTACACCGCCCTGAGTCCTTCGGGAGAAGGGCGGTATAAAAATCGAAATAAATAAAATAAATAAAATAATAGTTGTGTTTGTCAGAGAAATAATTAAAATTTAAATGTGGATTGTAAAAAATGAGAGCAGAAAGAAAAGTTTGTGAAATTAGAGAAGTTTTAAAGTATGCAAATTCTGAGGAAAAGGCAATGGGCAGAATATGGTCTGTTGTGGAAAAACTAAGGTTTGTCAAAAAAAATGGAAATATCTGTATATGAGCATACTTCTGCTTAATTTGTTACATAGATGTGAGAGTTGGATATATCAGAAGAAACCTGATGGTGGATATAGTGGGAAAATGGTTCTGAAAAATATCTGTGGTAAAACAAAGTAAGGTCAAGAATTAATGGATGATGAATAAGTCATGAGCCCAAGTATGATGCTCAAGCATGTAATGTAATCCTGAATGACACTGATCAGCAAATGCAGTGCTAAGTGATAAAGTTATCATTCAATTACATAATTTTCCAATGACAAATGACACCCGGTTCCATTATTAAAGATTATAGAGATGTGTCAGAATCTTTTGATTTAGAAAGACAGGTAAAAACAAGCCAATAACAGCTAGGGAAACAAAGTAAGTTTCTCATTCTGCAGCTGTATCAATTGCTGGTTTTCTCCCAGGTTCAATTTAAGGTGCTAGGTATAAGATAAAAAAGCATTTGTGGCATGGGGTCAGGTTATTTGAGGGACAGCTTTTCCATAATTATCTCTACCCATCCCATTAGGTCCAGCAGACAAAGCTTGCTTCAGGTTCCATCTGCTAAGCGATGCCACCTATCAGGGGCCAGGAAGTGAGCCTTTTGTATTGTGACACATACACCCCCACACACTTTGAAATATGATTTCCCCAGAGATCAAATTGGCCCTGACCCCACCAGCCTTTTGTAAGGCCGTAAAGATTGGCTTTGTCCCCAGGCTTAGGGATCAGGAAGTAGGCTGAGCCTGTGCATTGATTATATTGATTTGGACTGATGAGTCTGTTTTGACCCAGACTGCTATTTCTTGTATTTTTGTTTGTTTCTTTTTACATTGTAGGCCATTCAGAGTCATTCATTTCAGATGGGTGGCCATATAAATGGAATAAATAAATAATTCAGGATTGGAAGCCTTGAATGTCTGCATTAAGCTGTGTGATTGAAGCAGAAAAAATATACAGTTTATTAAGAATATGCTGAAATAAAACCTTGGAACAGAGAGCAGACATAGTCAGTAATCACTTCCCTCAGAGTTGCTAAATTTTCAGTTTGAACAGATCACCTTGAGTCAGTATTTTATGGAAAGAGCTCATGTTGATACGTGCAATCTCAGTGTGAATGTATGGGCTTACAGTATCTCACATATATTCTTGCTGTCATCTGTTAAGAGAAATGGAACTGAATGTGTCTTCCACATTGCTTACACAACTGTCCTGACCTTATTTCAGCTTAAGCAACTATTTCTTTTTCCCAAGCGGACTGAAATTTAGTGAGTAATCTAAATTGGGACAGTCTACCAAACCGTTGTCATATGTGGCATTTGCCAACCGTTTGTTTTTTTCCCCCGATTGTGCTTTTTAGTGTGCATATGTATTTTGGGTTTTTCTATATATTTGACAGATTGGAAATTAAGATTCTTTGTGTAACAGCTCTGCCCTGACCAATTTCTGGCATATGCCTAATTATAAAGAGGAAAAACTAACCATTTGGAACAGCCTCCGGAATCCTAAACCACAAACCTATATGCCATATAATTCATAATATGCAAGTTATAATTTTTGCACTCATAACAGCTGGTGCATATGATGAGCTCATAATGTGCATGGCTCATGAAGTTGGTCAGTGGCAGCTAGTTAGAGTAGGATAACAGAGAGCTGTCATACACAATCAGTATTTTTTTTTCATGAGATTGTGTGAGGTAATTAACGATCAAGGGACTAAAACATTCGCCGTTTCTCCCATAAAAACTAGGCTAGAAATAAATGTTTTAGGAACTCACTATGGATTGGATGAGCTGTTTCAAATATATAATTTTATGTTGCATAGTGGGCTAAGACTCCAGGGTTCTATATTTATATTCTTTTAAAATGTATTAATTAAGCAGTACTGTGATTAAATCTATTTAGTTATAACTTCTCTGCAGCATTTCTTGTACTCATAATAAAAAAAAACCAGTTTTAAGTAGTAATAAAATATGCACATTATTACTCTTTCTGTGAATCTCTTGCTTGTTGGCTGAACATTTCAAAAAACAATTGTCAGAGAAATTAGGTGGCCCATTGTAGCAAAAACAATGAAAAGTTTCGTCTCCCCTTAAAAGCTTTTCTATTAATTCTCCAGAGGCATCCATAAAAGCTTATGCTATAACCATTATGTTAATTTTTGAATATTTCTCAGAATGTTTTTTTAAATATGCTTCTCTATACAAGTATTGAGGATAGATAGGGATTCATTCCAGGGTGGGTTCTACTTACCTTTACTACAGGTCCGCATCATGCCCCCGCGCTTATGCGCATCCGCAGAAGAGTTTTGATTACGTTTGGATCAGTGGGTGGAGCCTCCCACCGGTTTTACTACTGGTTCTATAGAACCGTTCCAAACCAGGGGCAACCCTCCACTGATTCATTCTTAATATAAAGATTCCAATATCTCAGGGGTTGCCACAAAGAAGAGGGAGTCAAACTATTCTCCAAAGCACCTGAGGGTAGAACAAGAAGCAATGGGTTCAAACTAATCAAGGAGAGAATCAGCTTAGAACTAAGGACAAATTTCCTGACAGTTAGAACAATTAATCAGTGGAACAACTGGCCTGCAGAAGTTGTGTATGCTTCAACACTGGAAATTTTAAAGAATAGAATAGAATAGAATTTTTTATTGGCCAAGTGTGATTGGACACACAAGGAATCTGTCTTGGTGCATACTCTCAGTGTACATAAAAGAAAAGATACATCCATCAAGAATTCTAAGGTACAACACTTAATGATAGTCATAGGGTACAAATAAGCAATCAGGAAAATGTTGGATAACCATTTGTCTGAAATGGTGTACGGCAGGGGTGTCCAAACTACGGCCCGCGGGCCAACTGCGGCCTGCGGGTCAGTTTTTTTTGGCCCGCAGCAAATTCTGGAAGTATAATTTAAAATGGCCCTTTTCTGCAGCTCATGCTCCTCCCATGGGCGGGAATAATGAAGGAGGGGCAGAGGAGGCGGCGGCGGGAAAGAGGCTGCTGGCTGTGCCTGCCCCAGCAGTTCTACCCTCACCTTCCTCGGGCCGCCATCGAGAAACAGGTGAGGAGGGTTCTGTCCTCGCCTTCCTCGGGTGGGAATAACGAAGGGAGGGGAGGCGGCAGCAAGCGCGAAGAGGCAGCAAGCGAAAGCAGCGTCACCAAAAGGAGAGACCCGACAGTCTTTTAATCCGTGTAAAATTGGAGGCTTGGGTGGAATTTTAAATCAAAGGAATGCATTGATCAAACCAATATGCAATTGGGGAAAAATCCTGCTGGGCGTGTTGCACGAACTGGACACATCAATCCACGCGCCTTGGTTGCACTGAAGTAAATTCGCGCAAATCCGAGTTAAAAGCTCGGAGGGTTAACAGCGCCTGCCGTCTAGACAGGGGAAAAGGAGCGCTCCATTTCTAAGGGTGGGTGGAAATGAGCGGACTGCTAGGCGCAAGAAGAAATCTCAGGAATAAGAAATGCAAAACCCAAATCCGAGCCAAAGTCTTTCCAGGGTTTGAAAACCTGGGCAAGGCGGATTTTCTGGCTTCTGCAGAAGCGGGAACCAGGAGTCTGCCGGGGAAGGATCCGCCGAGTATCTTCCGGGTTTTCTCCAGTTTCAAAGAAACCCTCTTTTCCCCCCGGCGCGCTTCTTCCAATCTGCAGGGCTCGAATCGCCAGCCTGGGGGCTGATCGCCGCCTTGCTGCTCTCTTCCGGCTGCCCCACCTGCTCTCCTCTGGCAGCAACCAAGGCCCGACTCCTCCGGCCCGGAGACTGCGGGCTCTGCCTCCCTTCCCCGGCGCTTCCTCTTCTTCCTCCTCCTCTTGCTTTTACCGCACCCGCGGCTACCGCTGCAGCCCTTGACGCAGCTTGACCGACGGGCGGAGCGGATCCGGCCAGTCTTGCCTCCTCCCTCCTTGTGTCCCGGGGGAAGGAAGGATCCAGTTTGCTATGGCGCTGTGCCGGTTTCTATGGCTACCCTCCGATACTGGAGCCGCCGCCGCCGCCGCCTCTTGCCAAGACAAACCACTCGGCGGCGCCTGCAGCCACCACTTTTCACCCTAAATCCCTCCGCGGGCTGATCCCTGCAGGAGCCATAAGCATCCCTCTCCTGTACCTCTTCCTTCTCCCGGTCTGGAGAGAAAAACAAAAGTATCCAGGTGGGCCTCGATGGGAGAATTGCAATTATCTTGAAAAGGAATAGCCGGACTAGGGGACACCCCCGAGGGGGTATCTTAATTTTTGGATAAACTTCTTTCTTTTGGATGCTTCTGGGTGGAAATTCCTGGGGAGAACACCAGACCCCAAAGAGTGAAGCTCATACCCTGGGAGTCCGCAGGTTACTCGACAGATGCTCAGAGGTATTGGGTTTTTTCCCCCCTTTATACAGAGTCTGTATAAAGTCAGCACCCACCCACCCACCCTCCTACAGAATGAAGTATTTTGAGGGATATTAAAAACAAATAGAATTAGAATAGAATTGAATTGAATTGAATTGAATTCTTTATTGGCCAGGTGTGATTGGACACACAAACTCGGTAACTTTAAAGTAGGTGGACTTCAGCTCCCAGAATTCCCCAGCTATCAATGGTACTCATCAAGAAAATTGAATTGCATGTTGTTATGTTACTACAAACTGAATGTGACTCAGCCATATAACATGATGCCCAGAGTTGCATTATCACAGAGATGGAAGGCATATAAATTCAATAAATAATGGCTGCGATATAAATAATGCAAATGTATTTTATCTTGCATTATCAGAAATAGGTCTTTTTTCTGCATTAATCATTCTTTACTTTCAGTACAGGGTCCAATTTTGAGTACCACAAATATGGATTGAGACCAATTTAGATACATTTGGAGAGAAGCAACAGGGATGATCGAGAGTCTAGAACAGGGGTGTCCAAACTTGGTCTCTTTGAGACTTGTGGACTTCAGTTCCCAGAGTTCCTCAGCCAGCTTTGCTGGCTGAGGACTCTGGGAGTTGAAGTCCACAAGTCTTAAGGGACCAAGTTTGGACACCCTGGCCAAGATGAATGAATATGAAACATTTTCCCCCCTTAATTGAAGATGATATCCACATATTGTTGCTTTTTAGTAGACTGACTGTATCCATCTGTATTGTAATGTCCCAGGTTTTCAGGCCTCTGATATAGTCTATTTACCACGAGTCACCAGAAATGGCAGCACCAAGAAACGCAAGATAGCAAGTGAGTGTAGAAGATTTCAAACACGGTGGGAAAATGAATATTTCTTTAAAGAAATCAACGGAAAGTGTGTCTGTTTGATTTGCAATGAAGATGTTGCCGTGATGAAAGAGTATAATGTCCATCGGCACTATGAGACCAAGCATCAGAGCTACGCGCCGTACACAGGTGCCAAACGAGCACAGAAATTCAAGCAAATGGCAGCTAGCCTGCAAGCTCAACAACAGTTTTATTTCGTGCTAACAAAATACAGGAAAACGCCACAGCAGCAAGCTATGAAGTCGCAAAACTTATTGCCCAGCATGGCAAACCGTTCTCAGACGGTGATTTCATAAAGCAGTGCCTCATCAAAGTCACAGAAGTAATGTGCCCGGAAAAAGTGCAGGATTTCAACAACGTGACCTTATCCAGAAATACAGTGGTGCGGAGAATCGAGGACTTGTCAGCTAACCTGAAACTTCAGCTGAGAGAGAAAGCTTGTGCTTTTGATTTTTACTCGATAGCATGCGATGAGAGCACAGACGCCACAGACACCGCACAGCTTTTAATTTTTTTGCGCGGAGTCGATGATAATTTTGCTGTACGGAGGAGCTGCTTGATATGATGAGCCTAAAAGGCACAACGACAGGTGGAAATATTTTTGACGCTGTGTCAGAGGCAGTTGAAAAGATGGGGCTTAAATGGGACAAGCTCTGTGGAGTAACAACGGATGGAGCTCCGGCCATGACGGGTGAGCGCAAAGGAATGGCATCCATGGTGTGCGTCAAGGTAAAAGAGAGCGGAGGTGAGGCTGTTAGGATGCACTGTATAATCCACCAAGAAGCACTGTGTGCCAAGACTGTGCAGCTGGGCGATGTGATGAACACTGTTGTAAAAACTGTCAACATAATTCGAGCTAGAGGACTGTACCACAGGAATTTCAAGCTTTCTTATCTGACATGGATGCTGAATACGGGGATGTACTCTACCACTCTGATGTGCGCTGGCTCAGCCGTGGCTCTGTTCTGCAGCGGTTTTATTCGCTGAGATCAGAAATCGACAATTTTTTGAAAGAGAAGGACCGACCTCTTCATGAACTGAGTGACCCTCTGTGGCTGGCAGACCTGGCATTTTAGTTGATCTTCCTCATCATCTGAATACACTGAACAAGAACCTACAAGGCAAAGAACAGCTGGTATCACACCTGTATGCGCACATGAAAGCCTTCTGTGTAAAGCTCCGCCTGTTTGAGACACAACTACGAAGCTTTAATGCTGTACACTTCCCTCGCTGTCTGAAATCAAGTCTGCTTTTCCAAAGGCAGACCTTTCTGCTAAAAGGAGAAATATGTTTCTATAATTACATCTCTCGTGACAGAATTCAACCAGCGTTTTCAAGATTTTTCTGTCATTGAAAAACAAATCAAGCTGTTCTCGACCCCCTTCCTGGTGGATGCAGAAGAAGTGGAGGAGAGTCTGCAGTTAGAACTGATTGAAATGCAATGTGATGATTCTCTGAAGAGTCAACATCAGCTTCTCTCCTCCTGACTTCTATCAGAATTTGGATCATGCCAAGTTTCCTCTGATGAGACGCCATGCAAAAAGAATGATGAGCCTGTTGGCTCAACATACATATGTGAACAAACATTTTCTCTGTTAAATCAGAACAAAAGCAGACTGAGATCCAGAATGACTGATAGCCATCTCTGTGAAGTCCTTCGTGTCTCAACCACCAAACTTTCTCCTGACATCCCAGCCATCCTTCAATCCAAAGGACAGCATCACTGCTCCCACTGAGAGCAATGTTCTTCACATTATAGGCGAGTTAGAAATACACACAGTAATCATGTGTCAATATGTTACCTCTTGTGTGTGGCCCGGGCCACACATGAATTTACTAGGCTTATATACTGTTTGTTGTCCAGTTGTGAAGCAGTTGTGAAATGAGTGATATGGTTGTTAAAAATGCTGCAATGGGCATAAATGTGAGGATGGTCATAAGTGTGAGGACTGGTCAAAAATTACTTTTTTTAGCCCTCTGAGTAGTTTCTATGCCCATAGCCACATCCACTCAGTCACATGAGCAGTTAGCCACGCCCACCAGTCACATGACCACCAAGCCACACCCCAAAATAAGCCACGCCCACCCCCCCACCCCCCCACCCCCCGTGGCCCGGGCCTTTGCTTATTTTTCTGTATTTGGCCCTCACTCAAAAAAGTTTGGACACCCCTGGTGTACGGTTTCCTGCCTGGGCAGGGGGTTGGACTAGAAGACTTCCAAGGTCCCTTCCAATTGTTATTCTATTCTATTCTATTTATTGAAGGCAGGTTTGATGACTGGACATAACAAATAGAAACAGTTTTCTGATGTGAAGTTCTGCTTGCACCAGCCTGTCAGCATCTGGAGAAGTCATGATGAGGCTGGCTTAGTATATTTAACTTCTGATAACTGCTTCCAAGCCTAGCATAGGCTCTACATGCTTATCTATTATCTACTATGCAAGAGAATTGGCAGTTACTTTATTTTCAGAGATTAACCTGGATAATTGCTATAAGTGCAGGCTGGCTTTTCACAGGCAATGGTATTTGCACTTTCATCAAGGAAGGCTAACTGCTTATGAGTTAGAAGAAAATGTGTTGTTCTTCTATTGATCCAGAACAAGAATATCTTAAGAGAAAAAGAGGTGAATTATCTTGTGTGGAATTGATTTTGCAGGTGTCTCTGTTATAGCTCTGTTAAGCTTTGCTTCACAATTATGAAAAATAGGGTTACTCAAACATTTCTCAGCCATGTTTGTATACCTTTGTTGAAACAGTTATTTCAGGATGAAATAATAACAGTAACAGAGTTGGAAGGGACCTTGGAGATCATCTAGTCCAACCCCCTGCTCACACAGGAAACCTGCACTAGGGATTTGAATCGCCAAACTGCCGACCTTTCTGATCGAGAAGCTTAGTGTCTTAGGAACTTAGACCACCTAAATAGGCAGCTTTGTTTGTGATTTGGAAGCTAGACAATCTTTTGAACTATTCTTAAGTGTGCACATACAATGAGAAACAATGACATATACTGGGAGCATTGAGGTCTACAGGGAGAATCAAGGAGGACAAGTGACAAAATATGTGCCCCAATATAAACTACGCCACTTATGTATTTGTACCTGACATCACAGGAATGTATAAAAGTTAGGAGTTCACATTTCATCACTTGGGTATTATCCTGGTTAGGAACAAGTAGCTATGACTGGGAGGGAGTCATGGTTTGGTGTCAGAGCACATGCTTTCCCCGTATCAGGTGCCTGATTAGATCTCTTGTTATCTCCAGTTTGAAACAATGTCTGGATAGCAGGGCTGAAGTTGAGCTGAAGATCTTAAAGAATAAGAATAAACTTTGTTCTTAACATTCTTAAAATCCTAGAGTCACTGGTAATCAAAATACATAGTATTAGGCTGGACTGATCAATGCTTAGTCTCCTATTGTAGGACAGCATTGTAGATTTGAGTCTGTTAAACTGAAAACCCTGCAGTTGTCTGGATTTTATAACCACATTGAATTTTTCATCTTCTCTTCTTTCTGCTTTAACACCAGGTGTTCCTTGCCTGCCAGAGAGTCTGAATCTTCACAAAGAACAGCAAAGGTCAAATAAGCCAGGAGATGTCCAGATGTTTAGCCAATCAGAATTGCGAACCATCGAGCAGTCGCTGCTTGCTACACGCGTGGGAAGCATTGCAGAACTTAGTAAGTGCACATAATGTTTTCTAACTCTTTTCTCCTTTGGATTTTTGAGCAACCACATCATACCCCCAGAGAGCAGGTTTGTAGTGAGTTACCTACTTGTAACATCAATTCATATTCTCTTGGTGAAGTTGTTCAGAAGACAGGTTTTGAATCATGATGAACCTTTTTGCTATGTAAGAAAATAAAGGCCAGGCTTAACTTGAACAGTGCAAATTTATTTTTCATTTGCTAGAATATTAAGATTAGAATATTAAGAATATTATGATTAGAATATTAAGATCAAGTTAAACATTAGTGAAGATTCCCTTCAGATCAGTGGTGGGTTTCAAAATGTTTTACTACCGGTTCTCTGGGTGTGGCTTGGAGGGTGTGGCATGGCTTGGTGGGTGTGGCATGGTGGGAATGGCAGGGGAAGGTAAAATCTCCATTCCCACCCCACTCCAGGGAAAGGTTACTGCAAAATCCCCATTTCTTCCCCTAAACTGGGACTTGGGAGGCAGAGAATATATGGGGGCTCGGCCAGTCAGAATTTTTACTACCGGTTCTCCAAACTACTCAAAATTTACTACTGGTTCTCCAGAACAGGTCAGAACCTGCTGAATCCCACCTCTGCTTCTTCTTCAAGGTCATGGAGCTGTATATAGTATGTTTGAGGATAAGAAGATGGCAGATAAGAAAAGAGTTATGTTGTGTCACAGGGAGTAGGATTTTTGCATTCAGCCTTGAAAAGCACAAATCAAATTGTTTATGTATAGGTATGTGTGCATATGTGGATACAATAGTCCTCAATTTACAACTATTCAATTATTATTTATAATATAATATATTATAATTATATTATTATATAATTATTCAGTCTGACCTAAGCGTAGTACATAAAATTATCTGCTACAATGTCTTACCTGTCAATGACTACTTCAGCTTCAACCGCAATAATACACGAGCACACAATAGATACAAACTTAAGGTAAACCGTTCCAAAATCGATTGCAGAATATACGACTTCAGCAACAGTGGTCAGTGCCTGGAATGCACTACCTGACTCTGTGGTCACATCCCCAACCCCCATAACTTTAACCTTAGACTGTCTACTCTTGACTTCACCCCATTCCTAAGAGATCTGTAAGGGGCCTCCATAAGCGCACCAGCGTGCCTTCCGTCCCTGTCCTACTGTCCCCATTTATTTGTATCCATTTCCTGTATTCATAATCATGTTTATACTTATATCTGTTATCTTATACAGGTTTGACAAACTAACTAACTAAATAAATAAAAATTAGTGACTGTTATAATGATATTGAAAAAGGTGACTTGCAGCTGGTCCTCATACTTACAACCATTGCATCATCCCCACAGTCATGTGATCAGCAATTGGGCGCTTGGCATCTGGCATGAATTTACAACAGTTACATATTGGGGGTCATGTGCTAGTCATTAACAAGCTTCTCAGTCATCTTCTGGCAAGCAAAGTCAATGGGGGAAAGTTGGAATTACTTAATGACTGCCTGCCCTCTCTAAGTGGTTTACAAAGTCAGAATGTTGTCCCCAACAATCTGGGTCCTCATTTTACCAACCTCAGAGGAATGGAAGGCTGAGTGAACCTTGAGTTGGTCAGGACTGAGTTCCTTGCTGTGAGCAGGGTCAGCCTGCAATACTGAATTCTAACTACTGTGCCACCATGGCAATGAATAAATGAATAAAAACTTTTCTCAAGAACTGTTGTGTGTTCAGGAGTAAGGGGGCAACCACTAAAAAGATCTGCCTTCTGGACCATACTCTTCTCTAGAGTGACCTTGGGATCTGCAAATTTTATTTGAGACAGCAACTTCTAATTTAGAGTGTGGACTTTTTTCAGCAGCTTCCAATTTAGAATGTAGACTTTTTCTCTCAGCTAAGTGTCAATTCTCTGCAAGTTACAAATGCTCAGTATTTTGATTTGGGCCATTTTTTCTAGTTTTTCCTTATCTTATTTTATCTCAACTTAACTTTACATTTAATTCCAGCTGTGTCCCCATTTTGGCTACTGTATTGCAAAGACTTCATTTGTGCTTAACCCTCTCGTGTTATCACTGAAAATAGTAATCAGAGTAACTGATATGCATCAAAAAAGATACACAGCAATAATAATTTGCTTTCCCTACTTTGGAATTTTGTTCTGTAAATGCTGTATCCTTGATTGAGGACCTGCTGTTGCTAGGCAACCCATAGTAGGAAATGATCCCTTGTTGAGATTGCTTTGGTGTTAAAAAGCAAAGCAAGACAATGACAGAAAGGGGAACAAAGACACATGATTTGGATCATGAAAGAATAGGGGCCAGAACTCTTAGGGCCTCAGACAATACGCTGTCAAGAGCCTAATGTTATAAAGATAAAAAAGAAACTTAACACCTAAAATGGTTATGATATTGATTTGCATCAGTTTCTGTTAATGTCTGTTTTCAAAATTGGTGTTTATTTGAATCCTTAGAAAAAAGGAAGCAATAGGATCTGGCATGGGAAACAACTGAGCATCAATCATTGCTAAATCTATATGGAGAAATCACAAGGAAGTTTACAAGTTAATTGTTTTACTGTATGTCAGATATTTGCACAACATCTAGTTGATTTTATGAATTGTACATATTGTTGGATTTCATCATTAAAAAAAGTATCTGAAAAAATTAATCCAGTTACGAAGCTCAAAAGTGGGCACATTTTTCAGTATAGATTCTTCAGACAGTTTAGATAAAAATGCTAAAATACTGTTTTCTTTAACTGTAGTTTATTAACTAAATTTATTCAACATGTTAAACCATAAACATGTTTAATGAATGATAGTGACTGGGTTTATACAACATATGAAACCAATATACATTATGGTTTAGCATGATGTGTGAAACCAAATCTGTCAGGTTAATTAGAAATTGTATGTAGAAATGAACCAAGTTCTAGAGTTATTTAAAGGGAGAGAAAATATTATCTCTTTCAGTGTTCTAGATGCTGTGCATAATTTTAAACAAAGTTTATCACGTCACTTCTTTTTCTCAGTTTAAAAACATGTAGAAAATCATTTTCTTATCTAAATCAGTTAATTAGTTAGTTAAATTAATTAGTTGGTTTAGTTAATTAGCATCACACATTCATCCCATACTCTCCCGTCTAAATTTCCATAAGTACTAAATGAATGAATATTTGACCTAGACTTTGTTCTTAAACATATATTTTTATCCAATCTCACTATGAATATAGATTGGTCAGAGCTGTGATGGTGAACCTATGGCATGTGTATCGGAAGTGGCACGCAGAGCCATCTTTCTGGGCACGTGAGCTGTCACCCATTGCTCTTCCCCTTTCCAGTGCGCTGGCCAGCTGTTCTTCATATGCACAGGAACGACAGAAACTGGAAGAGCAGCTGCCAAGTGTGTGTGCGCATGCTGGGAAGATGATCTTCCAGTTTCCGGCACACGTATGTGCATTGGCCACCTGGTCTTTCAGTTTCTGGTGCACATGCACATGTGAAGACCAGCTGGCCAGTGTGCATGCACACACCAGAAATCAGAAGATCATCTTCCTGGCGCATGCATGCACAGTTGCTCTTCTGGTTTCACACACACGCTCCTGTTTCAGCTCTCGGTGCCGAAAAGGTTCACCAACACTGGGTTAGAGGGTTTTGAAGAATAATTAACTCTTGTTCAATGATCCTGAAGCATTTCTTTATTTATGGTTGTACAGAAGCAAATGCAAAACAAATTAAAACTGTAAGGAATGATATAGACTGTAAACAATGACAACAACAAAATGTTTCTGGTATGGCACCCCTATTTACTTAGGGCTGAAACAATACTAATTTACCAAAATGCACAAACCTTTGACTCATTGACATCTGTTCTTCTCTTCCATGACCTCTAACTGGAACCACTCAATCAGGTAGGAGTGAAACTACTACAACACAGACTTTCTAACTCCCAACCTTTACAGACAGTCCATAATGATTCCATAATCAATGGTGCTGAACATTGCTTAGAGGTTTAATTGGACTGAGGGGTTCTGTAGAAGATTATCCATCAGCTGACCAATAGCATTTATGTTCCATTACAAGTCTGGTTCATGATTAAAAAGAATTCAAATCATACATGTTGTCTTGGATCCATGGTTTGTGATTTGCTACCACTACTTCCCTAAAAAGAGAAACCAGACAAAATTATCAAACATCATCAGAAAGGACTTCATGGCAAGGTACATTACTTCCTCCCTCAGAAAATATTGGCTCTCTCTCAAATTCACTCACCTGCTTCTTACGTAGTCACCTGAAGTAGCCAGGAGAGGCATGAGGCATGTTTGTGACATTATCTCTCCGTTGTGGATTCTCTCCAACTAGTGTCCAACCAATCTCCTGAGAAATTCCTCCCTGGTGCTTCTAGAATCCTTGTCCCATCTTTTCATTAAAGGGTTCAGATTGCTCTGAACAGTATCACTGGGTGATAACCTCTTGATGCAATAAGCAAGGAAAAGAATCAACATTTTGATGATGTGATCACCACTCTATAGGATCAAACATGAGCTCTTATCTGTAGCTATTCACTTACTAGCCTGACTTTTGCATTGTAGAAAAATTGCTGTAGATTTCTTTTTAGTCACTTCCTTTCCCTCAGGTCCTTATCACTTTAGGGTTGGCAAGTGGGGCAAAGTTTCATGGGTGCAATAACATCCTTTGCTCTGCCTTTCCCCATATTCCATTAAGCAGGCACAGGATGGAACTGTCCACCAAGTGTATGGAGGAGATTTTAGAAGCACCCTCTGGAAAGCCTCCTTACTCATTTGATCCTAGGGTGGGTCATTTTAGTAGGTTCAACTTCACCCTGTGGAGTTTTGGAGCCTCTGCGAAGTGCAATTTGATGAGGAAGGGGTGATGAAAGCAACTCATTGTGAAAAGGACAGTTGTTGATATCCTTAATTTTCAGATCATGATTTCTCTGCAATAGAGTAAAGAGCAAGTTCAGTGGGTACCTTCCAATATATGTTGTGGCTACATTTGTACTAAACCCAAGGTCATTGTGGAATCCATTGAACAGCACTAATTCAGTTCCCCACAGTATGGAGGTTGAAGAAATGAAAGCTAGTAAACTTGTGAACTTCACCACCAACTCAGAGCTGAGTTCCAAGGGCTCAAGAAAGGCTACTGGGCAGGAAATTGGTTGATATATCAGCAGCAAATCTGGCTTGTCAAGGGGGCTGATTCTATGACCTGCATTCATATCTGGTGCAGAGCTCCTCATTGTTACAAGGTCTCACAAAACTCTCCTAGTTGTCCTTGACTAGGTGACTACTGTACTTAGGACCTGAAATATAATTGGGCATGTTTCCAATAGGGCAACATCCTTCTCTCAGTAACACATGCCAAATCTGCACACTTGCCTGTCACCATATCATATATGAATGCAAGCCTATCATACACAGATCTGTTGATTACCAGCAGCAGAAACCAAGGTACCTGAGAATTTAATCACCTGGGTCTAGGTCCTGATGGAAGAACCATTAATTCTAGTTGTCCTGTATTTTTCTGAAAGTATGATATAAGTTTGCTAAAATGCTATTGACTTTCAGGGAATTGCTAAGGCAGTGAGAAACACATCCATTTGTAGTTAATTTTTCTAGGTTGGCTGCATATAGGATCAACTTCGTGCTCAACAACCCATTAAGAATTACAGACTTCTAAGAAATATAGGATTCATTCTGAGCAGAGTAATTTCCTATTAGTAGGAAAAGAAAAATGAATTCTTTAAAATGAGTCGTAAGATATTAGGGAGTAAGCAGAAATTACAGTACCCTGGAATCACAGCCTCTGTGTTGTGACCTAGGCCCAAGTAGGTAGTAGTAGACACAATCAGTTCAAAAACAAACAAACTTTATTAAAACAGTTGAGAATTAACTCATTCTCAGCATAGTCCAAACTAAACCAAACCAAATTCTTCATAACACAATTCCTCAGTCTTATCACCAACCTTGGTCTAATTAGACTAACTACCAAAGGCTGTTCTTGGCAAAAGTTCAAAAGCAGAAGAAGCCGACAAGAAATAAATGCAGCAATACGAGGAGAAATTCTATCAACCTTGTTTTCTGACAAAGAGCCCAAATGCCGTTGCTGGTCTTTTAAGCCTTATGGGAGGGGCCAATCAACTCTTGGCCCTACTTCCAAGTCGTCCTTTTTGCTTTAGCTGCTCTTGCCTTCTGGCAGCTCTTCTCATGCGTGCATTAAGAACAGGTTCCTCCTGTTCCTCTGCCTCACTACTGTCAGCCTCTGGAGGCTCCGGAGTCTGCACATCGCTCCTAGATGGCCCTGGCCCCACCTCTGCCTCCGATGCAGAGCCCTCATCTGAGCCTTCCCCAGCCTCCAGGACTGGCCCACGTTCTTCCTCAGCCTCATCGCTGTCCGACTCCGTTGGCAGCTCCGCAGGCTGCTGGTGGACCACAACACTCTGTTTGCTTTTTCCCTCCAGTGTTTCCTCCCTTTTCATATCCTTGCTACACATTTCACAAAGAGCTAGCAGTAGCAGTCTGTCTATACATTATCAAGCCGTTCCATAGCTACATATAGACTGTTGTTCATTAGACTGACCTTCCCTATTCTGGCAGCTACCAGGCTCAAGGAAGAATTTGACATTCTTGCTCAAATTCCTGTGAGCTGCTGTACCAACCAATCCACAGGGCATACAGATAGATTTCTGTTGATCTGCATTTAAAAAATCCCAGAGATATTAAAAAAATAAAATAGATGGGTGCCTACAATCCATATTTGTTCTGAAGTATGCTGTGATACACGGAAACAAAAGGAAAGGAAAAAAAATACATGGAAGGAGATGTGCACCTGAACATTTTTTACTTTTTATTAGGCTGATAAGAAGATACAGGGCTGAGATTCAAACCCAACATAGGATTGAGAATCAAATCCTTGACATTGTACGATAACCAATGGTGCTTAAATTGTTGTCCCTCACAGCTTTTTCACTTGCAGTTATTTGTGTTAGCATTGCTATTATTCAAAAGCCCATGCCACGTTGCATGGAATAGAGTGCCTGTTAAACATTTCAGGAATCTCCAAAAATCTCAGTTATGCAATCCTAATTTTCGACAGTTAGCAGACACAGAGAGAAAGAGGAGACTCTCCTAAAATAAAGGGGGGAACTTGGCCACATGCTTTCTGTCACAAGCAAAGCAAATATTATGTGCTGCAATGAATTTCTTGCCAGGCACAGCATATTGGAATGTGCCTGGCTCCTTTGGCTAAAGAAAATCATCTGCCTCTGAAAATGTGTTTTATGAATAATGCCATTATTTTCTGTTAAGAAAACGGTAGGGTTTTATTTTCCAGTTGGCAAGACTACTTAGAACAGGGGTGGGGAACAATGGTCCCCTTTCGACCTGTGGACTTCAACTCCCAGAATTCCTGAGCCAGCCAAGTCCGCAGGCTATAAAAGGGCCATCATTCCTCATCCCTGATTCAGAACGTATTTTGTAGTGTTGATTTGATAGATTTGTCAGCATGTTTGCTTAATGGCATATGCTGTATGTATTCTTATTCTACATTTTATTTGCTATTTTATCCTGTTCTTTCTCTTAAAAACAAACCAATCCTCCAAGATAATCATCTAAGAAGTAAGAAAATGATCAAGGACTGTGAGCATAGCAGAAAAAAAAAAGACCCAGTTGGCAATAAATAACAAATTTGACCAGTACATCAAGTTTAAGACCCCCAATAATGCATAACTCAATAAACAGCAGCATAAAAGCTTTTCTGCCTCGAAAGGCCTCTCAGAAAGAACAGTGACTTGGCCAGGAGTGGAAAACGGCATCATTAGCAATGACTAGGCATGGTTATTTGTTGAAGGCATTGTCCATGGTATTGATCACAACTGAAAATATCTCATTTCTTTTACTTCACGCTGGAGAGGTACAGAGATCAAGGCAGTGAGATATTTATAACACAGAGGAGATGACACACAGGTTCACCTAAAATAGCTATCTATCTAGATCTGAGGAGATTAGGATTTCAAGGCAAAAACAACATTTTCAATTGGGTCCAAAAACTAACTGATCACAGATCAATTAAGAATAATGCCATTTAATTAACCCCAGAATAATATATTTTAACAAATTATTGGCAATGGATAAATGATGGCATTTAGAACCAACAGAATTTCTATTTAGGGGTAACTATATCTCCATTTTAAAAATAACATTCAATTTTATTTACCATCATAGATAAAGAATCAAATCATAATTTGATTAGGGGTTTTAAATTGGTCTTAATATTTATATTTCTAGTTTTAATAATTGGGCATTAGAATAAGTTTTTTAATGTTTATTTTAAATTGTATATAAGTGTTTTATATGCCTGTGAACCGCCCTGAGTCCTTCGGGAGATAGGGCGGTATATAAATATGAATAATAAATAAATAAATAAATAAATAATTACTATATGTGTATTAAAGCAATTTCTCATCTTTCAATGCAAGCTAGAAAATACTAGGAATCAAAATCCTCTACTTTCTAAGAGCCAAAATTTAGGGGGCAGCAATAGCATAATTCTGCATCAATAAATGATACGTTATCTAGATAGAGTCCATTCCTTGTATCCCAGAATGCCCTAGTTTGGGTTAATCCATTGTAGAGAAAAGGATTGTTTCCTAAGTGGAAAACAAAATAATAAAACTGGCATAATTTGTGTTGAATTTTAAATTGGGTATTCTTAATATTTTTAAATTTTTAAATCTAAATTTTAATAATCAGCCTTTAAAATTTGCTCTTTTTAAATGTTGTTTTAAATTGTATATATTTTGGTTTTATTCTGGCTGTACACCGCCCTGAGTCCTTCGGGAGAAGGGCGGTATAAAAATTTAATAAAATAAAATAAATAAATAAATAAATAAAATAAAGGCACAACACAATTGTACAGTTTTTTCCAGCAATAGTGCAGAGGTCTTTTGCCGTTGCCATTGCTTTCATCTACCAAAGTATTGTTGTTATTTAGATTTATTATAGCCACCACTCCAAAACACTCTGGATAATTTACAACATATTTGAATGTACAATTAAATGAATTAAAAATACAACAGCAAAATATAACAATCTGAACAAAAAAAAACCATTGAAAACAGTAAAAAAACACACACACACAACAGGGTGTCCACTGACACCCTGACCTCAACCTCTCTTAAGATTTGACATTGCCTAGATAGAGGATCAAGTTTTAAGGGATTTCCAGAACCCCGGGAGACTGGCCACTGTGTATGTCTCATCTCTGGGAGATACAAGATTGTTTGTAAGTTCAAACAAATTCAGCCAATGCCGTTACCTGCTGAGATGCTTCTGGAGTACCTTTGCATGTTCTGAATGATGCAATCAAGGGCTGGGAGAGCACAACAAATGTCTTTTTTTTTTTTAAATTCAAAAAGTTTTACAAAAAAAAAATTTCCCCTTTCCCCCAGCCCCCCTCCCCTCTCCCTTCACAAAACCCCCTCCCCCCTCCCCCCGACTTCCCGGAACAAACATAAGGTATAGTTAAAAATAAAATAAACATATACTAAAAAAAAAATTTCCCCAAAAATATTATACCAATTTCCCCCCTCTAACTCTGACTTCCTCCTTACATAACCAAAATCCTTCAAAAAAAATAAATAACAATTAACAGTAATAAAATATATAAATCAATAAAACAAATTAATCCTAAAGTATTTAAAACCAGCTAATACATAAAAATCCAATCCAATTCAGAAAATATTTCCCTTATAGTTTCTATAACCATATAATTCCCCCCCCATATCTTTCTTATGTAAGACCTTTCAAAAATATTCTATTTGCAATTCAATACAACACATTATATAATTTCAATACAAGAAATTACAGTATCTATTCAACTTTAGTCCTTCCTCGTCAAAATCCAATATAAATCCAAATATTTAGTCTTTTATGATAGATGTGAAACATATAATCAACCCATTTCTTCCAAATCTTTAATCTTTCAAGAATGCTAATATTTTTGTCTGTTAATATTTCAAAAAAACCTTCTTTCCAGAATAATACTTTTATCTCTTGCCATTTTTTTTGATGTGTTAGTCTCTGTCTTTCCTTTATTACTCCTTTTAAAAAATCAATCACAATATTTCCTAATGTCCAACAATCCACAAATTATTGCCATATATTCCATCAATCCGGAAAGAAAACTCTTGAAAAGCATTAATCCTGTGAATTTTTCCAGTTCGGGAGGCAGCCTCTTGTAACACAGATTCAGGCATTTCATCTAAACTTTTTGGAAAAAAGCTCTGTGCATCATTTTAATTATTCATGACTATATCTTCATTTTTATCTGTTTTTGCTTGCGCCTCCATTCCATATTCCAAGTACTGATTAGACTGGTTAATTTCCTCCAAGCTCTCATCCAAAACATCCCCATTTTTTATCAATTCTTATTTTTGAATAATTAAATACATTCTTTCTGTATAATCCTGTACAAAGTCACGAATCCATTCTTCTGAAAGAACCTCCATGGCAAAGTTCTTGCTGAGAATCCCCTTATGAAATACTTAAACAAACATATATAATCCAACAGTCCACAGTCCAGCACAATAAGATAAAATCTCCATTCAGTTTCACTTTCTCAGCAAGTAAACGCGATTTTTCCTTTAAGTATCCACAAATAGTATTTCCTAGCTTCTTAACTTCTTAGTTACGCAGCTTGCTCCTTTCCACTTTACTTCGCTGTACTTTCACTTCCTCTCAAACGCCATTTTAAACAATCAGTTAAAGCAAGGGAAAAAAAGTTTCTCTTTTTAAAAGGTGGAAGTCAGAAATTCAAAAATACTTGCAATCCAATAATTGTTCACTCGTGCTTCTTCCGTCTGCATGTAGGAATCCACAAAAAGAAATCAATAGAGCAGAGGTGGACACCTTCCTCTTTTCCTGCTTTTGCAGGAGCGCACTGAATACTGGAGATTAAAGGAGGATTCAATGGGATTCAACCTTTCGGGACTTTGCATAACAAAAACAAAGCCCCTAGGGGAATCTACCACTCTCCCCCCTGCTCTTTCTCTCTCTTTCAACCAGAGGGAGAAATTGAAGCCGGGAATAGCTGTTTTTCACTGTTTTCACCGGCTTTTATGATATCCAGTGCGGAGTGCCTTAAATTAGGCACCCAGCGAGAAAGGTGGGGCCAACCAGAAGTCAACAAATGTCTTTTTTTTATATTTGTGGTGAGGTGAGGGATATCCTGCTGCTGTTTCAAAAGAGCTTGAAAACTTGGCTCTTTACCCAGAACTTTGGCAAGGTTGAGTGATGCCCCCTTGCATAATGTGTATTTCTTTATTGTTTCTGTGAAGCTATTGTCATCTTTGCTATCTCTTACTTTCTTATTTTTGCCTCTTAGTGTATTATTTTCTTATTTAATGTTTTTTTTTACTTTTGAGCCACCCAGAGTTGTTGGAAATTGGATGGCATAGAAATTTAAATAATCACCTAAAGTGCCACTTGAATGCCATTGGCATTGACAACATCATAACCAGTCAATTGTGTAAGGCAACTTTACTTGGAACAGTTACATCCTGCCAAAATACCTTTAACACCACAAACAACAGTTGCTTATCTTAGGTCCTTGGGAAGAATTCAACAGGTGGAAAATAATGCTAAATCTAATCTAAACATCTGGCTGATTATGTGACCAATCATAGTGATAGATAGTATTTCTGCTTATTAATAAATCTCATGCTGACTACAACTTTTATGCAGTTTATGCACTCTCTGCTTCTATACATCATAACCAGTGATTATCAAGAGGGAAGGCTATAGTTGAAGTAGAATAAGAAAAGCCACTTAGTGACTTGTTTGCTCCTTTTCAGGTGACCTGGTGTCTCGGGCAATGCACCACCTGCAGCCGCTCAGTGCAAAGCAACATGGCAACACCACACCTTTGCATCATCGGCAGGGGTCGCTCTACTGGGAACCGGAAGCCTTGTACACTCTGTGTTATTTTATGCACTGCCCACAAATGGAATGGGAGAACCCCAATGTGGAGCCTTCCAAAGTCACACTACAGACAGAAAGGTAATATTTCTGTTGAATGGACCCACAATTCCTTAATTACTGTATTTACTCAAAGACACTTGTCTTTAAGGTTATTTTTTTTAAAAAAAGATTAATTAAATAAATATACTCTTAGTAACTCTAAGACAATCCTTTCATTTTAAGGGTACATCATTTAGAAAGAAAATCTAGTCTTTTAAGTAAATATAGTAGTTACCAAATGATGGCTAAGGACTGTAGGTTTCTTGACTCCATCTATTTTGGTTGGAGTTGCTTCTTCTTGCTGGAATACATTTTGTTTGCCATAAAGCCCTCTGTGGCTGATACAGAATATATAAAAAATGACACCAAGTGGCCACAGGCTGCAGATTGGTTCCAGATGTCTCTTTTGGAGTGATCTTCTCTATATATATTTGGTTGTTAGGATGAGTCTCTGAATTGGAAAGGAAATTTACTGGTTCTGTTTGTAGTTTTTAACAGGTTTAGCAGGTTTGGTCTTAAAACGTATATTTTTTACAAATTTAATGGACTTCTGCAGCAGTAATTTGGGAATAGCACCTGAATAAGAACCATCATCAAAAGAATTAGTGTCAGAGAGCAGCAGATAGCTAATAAAGTCTGTTGAGACACAGAAGTGACATTGAACAAGGTCATAATTCATTATTTTTTGTCTGATTATATTTCAAGATCCAAATCTATGGTGCCTATAGCCAAATTTGTTCATTCAGCAAAACTGTTTTCTGCAGTTTTTTTCTCAATCAAAAGAATCTTATTATTGTGTCTTTAAAGGATCTGTTGAAAATTGTCCAGTGAAACCTTCCTTATTACTTAGTAGTTTTGCCTCTTTCCTTGTTATTTCTTAATATATTTTTCTTAGTAATAGGGTTTTTTTTTTATTTTAACACGTGGGAATATCAGTATGATTGCTTCCTTCTTGAAGTTCTGTATAATGCCCTGATGTAACTTCATCCTGGATTGTATGTGGGACCATCAAATTGGTGGATTCCCATTTGCTTGCTTCTTCTTCTTAGTAAATTTAAACCAGCTAGAATTGGTTTCTTGCTCACCCTTGCACTTTTATGAATCAATGACACCAGGCACTCTTTCTGTTTCTTCTTTTCATGATGTATAGTTGCATTCCTGAAATTAAATTACTCCCCCTTCTTCTTTGCTGCCTCCTGCTACTTCCAAAACAGAAGATAGTTGTTAGACCTCAGTAAACATACTGTAGTAGTACATTGCATTGAGAACTCCTGAATTACACTGATTTCACACCTTATATAAAGTGGTCATCCCAACAATATCAGAGTAATACTCAAGATAAGAAATGTTAATACTAACATAGTATATTGAATTTCAATATATATTGCTACTATCTACTATCTATTTAGTGATAGTAAATATACTAACCAATGTATAGGGCACAGGGGTGATCTAAGAAATCTAGAATGGACATGTAGAAACATTTAATTTGCACATATTTTATTTCAAATTACCACCTCTATGTTTATACCAATTTTACACACACACCCCAAAAAAACCAAAATTCTGGCCAGGTAAGTTTTAAAAAAATGAGAGAGACCTTATTCCATAATCTAGTTACATTTTACTGCACATTATTGCAATTTTAGCAGTTATGAAGTAATTGGAACTATATTAAAACCAGAGGAAGGTCTGTTCCTTTTTAAACCTATTTGACAAATTCCCTTTCTCTGGAAAACCACTTTAGGAACTGTGGTAATGCGGTTAAAGCCAGAATAAGCTTTCTGTATGGTTGCCAGGAACTTGCGGTTGATTTGGAAAGAGCAAAGATTCTTTCTGCCATTTAATCAGATGTGCCTTGGTCTTCAGCACCGAAAATCTGGAGTGCAAAGGATTGGAGAGGCCCAGATCTCTTTTTAATGCTTTCCTTTTTAGCTTCAGTTCTCATGCAGCCTCACAAATGTGATTGGTTAAAGTGGTTTCTATTAGTATTTTCAAAAGTTCCTTTTGTGTTTTAGTTTCTCCAAAGAGATATCATTCTTTTTAGCATATGATTTACTTTCATATGCTAGCACTTTCCTTTCTCAACAGCTCATTTCTTTCTTTATTTTCTTTTGGGGAGGGGTGTTTACAAGAAGGAATTGTTTTTAGTTTGATTTTATGTTAGAAAGGAAAGAAGCAAGGAAGGAAGAGGAGGAAGACAAGACAATGTCTCATCCCAGCATCAGAGTTCAATACAGCTGCTAGTCTGGTTATTTTCCATATGTGCATTGCTTTTCTGTTTCACCCTAGAGAAGAATGTATTCAGCTACTCCTGCATTTAAGTTCTGAAGATTGAATGTGAAAGATGCACATCTGCATCTCTTGGTTGATGATGCCTGTAACCTTTGAGCCAGTGGTGGGATTCAAATAATTTAACAACCAGTTCTCTGCCCTACTGACCGGCTGGGTGGGCATATCCATGGTGGGAGTGACCAGGGGGTTTGACAGGCAGCACTCGGCCTCCTGCACCAAGTGCAGGGAGGCCTACTAGGAGCAAAAATGGGCTATGGGAGGATGCCCCGTTTTGGGCCTAGTAGGCCTCTCTGCAGCCTCCTGGGAACAAAAACAGACCATGGGGGGAATGCCACACATACCTGTGCCCCATTTTTGGCCTAGTAGGCCTCCTTGCACTTACCTGGGAGTCAAAACAGGGCACGTGGGGACTTCTGAAAGAGCGGGGAGGGGCCAGCCAGTAATTTAACAACCAGTTCGGCCAAAATGGTGGTGCGAACCGGTTGAATCCCACCACTGCTTTGAGGGGTACAAGAAATTCATATAAAATGTTTCCTTTCCCCCCCAACCCCAAAAATGCTTTTTCAAAAGGCAACTGGACTTTGTTTCTTCTTCAGTTTCTTCTGAAGAAGTTTCTTGGATGAGAAGCGAAATGTCTTCAAGAAAAAACAAAGCCCAGTTGCCTTTTGAAAAAAAGCATCTTTGGGACAACCACGACTGAGAATTTTCATAGGCATTTTCCCCCAATTCTGTTTCTCCTTTGCCTTGGCAATTGCTTGGTTTGTACAGTATTCAACTCTTTTCTGTATCCAGTGCTTGAGTGTCCTGGAGTTCTTATAGGGCATTTTGGATTTGGTTTGTATTATATCGGTCGCAAGTGGGTACAGAAAGGGTCCACCCGAGCAATGCAGGAACACAACTGTTTATTAACAATTCAACTAACCAAAAACAGTGTGAGGAACATTAACAGCGAAACCCCCCTTTGACAGCTCTTAAATACTCGCTGCCTCAGGAACTACACCAATGACAGGGCTTTAAACTCCCGCTTTAATCCTAGCGCGTCTTAACCAATCAGGGATTGCCTGACTGTTGTCAGGGCTTAAACGGGTCGTAACCGCGAGGACTTTATTGGAGCTAACAGATATAACACCCCTCCCCTCTTGGATCGCGCATGCGTAGTCATCTAAATACGCTGGGCGTCTCCGGCTCCGCCCTGATCTCCTAAGCTCCTGGGCGGATGATGTTGCCACAGGAGTGGGAGGGATATGGGCCGGACTTGCTACCAAGGACGATTCCCCCTTTGCAGAAGGATTAGGCGAGGCCTTTTCTGGACTCGCCGAAGATGAAGACTCCGCCCCAAGGGAAGGACTACTCAGCGCGGGAACTTCCGGAGACCCAGGTACGTGTTCCGGCGAGATCGCTCTGCGGTTTGAGGGTTGGTGTCCCTCTCCAGGTCCCTGGCTCGGCCGGCTGGCCTTTGCCGAGGATTCAGTATTGTCATAAAAGGCCGTAGGGGTATCCGGCCTAGCAGTTGGAACTAGTTGTTCGTGGTGTAATTCCTCCGTGCTCGGGACTCGTCGTCTCAACTGGTTTACATGACGTCGCCATTCTCTTCCATCGGCCAGCCGGACCCTGTAAGAATAGGGTCCGGTTATGCGGGTAATCACGCCGGGCACCCACTTGGGGGCGGCCCCGAAGTTCTGGGCAAATACCTGGCCCCCCATGTCAAATGCCCTACTTATTTCTTCATAGTCCCGTGTATAGCCAGAGTCAAATTGGGGATGCAATCGGTCCAAGGTAGTCCGGAGCCGCCGTCCCATTAGCATTTCGGCCGGGCTTAGGTAGGTAACAGGGTCTGGGGTGGTATGTTGTGCCAGTAAGTACTGGCAGATGCGGTGATGCCAATTTGAGGGGCCCAGGCGGGCTAACGCCTCTTTTGCAGATCGAGCAGCCCGTTCAGCCCGGCCGTTCGCCGCCGGGTGGAACGGGGCCGTGGGCGCATGGCGAATGCCATGCCTAGCCAAAAACATCTGGAAAGGTGCCGAAGTAAATTGCGGCCCGTTGTCGGTCACCACGAGGTCGGGCAACCCGTGTGTGACGAACAACCGCTCCAGGAATCTAATAGTGGCTTCCGCCGTGGTAGATGACATGTTTGGCAACTCCACCCACTTGGGGTAGGCATCAACTACCACCAAAAGGACTGACCTAAATATGGCCTTGAAATCCAAATGAATTCGGGACCATGGGGCACGGGGCATCTCCCATTCCCTAACGGGCACTGCCGGGGGAGCCGGCCTTGACTGCTGACAGCTCTGACAACTAGAGACACATAGCTCAATGTCCCTGTCCACTCCCGGCCACCAAACATAGCTCCTGGCCAGTAGTTTCATATGGACAATACCCGGATGGGCCTCATGGAGGGTCTTTAATATAACCTCTGTCAGTTTGGACGGAATCACAACCCTACTTCCCCACAGAAGGCATCCTTTAAAGACTGACAACTCATGCTGTCGGCGTCCAAAGGGAATGAATTCCCCTTCCACCGGGCTTCCGGCCAACCCCTCGGACCCAGTCCAAGACCTGGGCCAGGATCCGGTCCTCTGCAGTATGGCTCGCGATATCCGCAGCAGATGCGAGTCCGCCATTCCTCGACCATTAATATAGGAACAGCAGGGGCTGGGTCAGTGAGCGGAGTAATTAGAGGGCAGCGGCTCAGGGCATCAGCATGCCCGATCTCCTTACCTGGCCTATAGCTCAGCTTATAATTATACGCGGCCAAGAATTCTGTCCAGCGGGACATTCTAGGGGACAAAATCTGTGGCGAAGGTCTATCCCCAGCGATAAGGCCAACGAGCGGCTTATGGTCCGTAATCAAAGAAAAGAAACGACCATACAGATAGTGGTGGGATCTCTTGATTCCGCCACTGCCGCCAGGGCCTCTTTATCTAATTGGCTATAGTTACGCTCTGGCTTGGCGTCCTTGAGTAATAAGCGATGGGTGCTTGGCTCCACTAGGCAACACATGACTCAGCACAGCCCGGCGCCAAATGGTGAGGCATCACAGGCTAAAGTGACAGGGAGTTGGGGTCATATTGGACAAGGACTGCCGGGGCGTCAGGAGGCTTTTAACAGCCCGAAGCGATGCAGCTGCCGCCTATCCCACTTCCACGGCACGTTAGTATCTAGCAACCGGTGCAAAGGCTCTGCGAGGGGCCTTATGGGGCAGAAAAATCGCGTAAAAATTTAGCAGTCCCAGGAAAGCCTGAAGTTCCATCTTGTTGGTGGGCACTGGGGCACTTAAAACTGCTTCCACCTTAGAGGGGCAGGCGAATTCCTTGGGAATCCAGGAGGAATCCCAGAAATTCCACCTGCTTAACACCTATCTGGCACTTTGTTTTCTTTAGCGTTAGTCCAGCCTTCCGGAAGCGGAGTAAGACGGCCCTCAGTTTCACAGCTAGGTCCTCTGGGTGGGTTAGCTGAGATGAGGGCGTCATCAAAATACGGAACGACCCCTCCAGTCCCTGAAGCACCCGCTCCATCAGACACTGGAATATCCGGGGCAATACTAACGCCGAACTGTGGCGATTACATCTGAATGCCCCGGTGTGTTACAATAGTCTGTGCCAAGGCGGAACCCTCATCGACTGGCAATTGTTGATAGGCTTGCGTTAGGTCAAGTTTCGCAAAGACTGAGCCCGACCCAAGGTGTGCAGCAAATGCTGCACTACAGGCACTGGGTGAGGATTCGCTTGGAGAGCCTTATTAATAGTTGCCTTGTAATCGGCACATATCCTAACTGCCCCGTTAGATTTTAATGAGATTACAATAGGGGTCTCCCAGGGGGAGTGATCTATCGGTTCCAAGACCCCCTGTGAGATAAGTTTATCTAGTTCCTCATCGACCTTAGCTCTCAATGCAAACGGCACCCTCCTGGCTTTTAAACGGACAGGCGTTACCTGGGGGTCTAAACTGAAGGACACCGGAGTACCCGAATATTTACCCAGCTGCTCGCTTAATACGTCAGGAAAATCTCGGGTGATGTTCTCATAACAGACTGAACCCAGAGAATGGACTCCCAAAACATTCAGGCCGAAAACCCTGAACCAATCCAACCCGAGCAGGGTTGGCAGGTCCCCTTTTACAACAATCAAGGGCAAATTTCCGGAGAATTCCCCATAACTGGCGAAGACATCGCAGCAGCCCTTGACAGGAATAGCCCTCCCTTGATAGTCCTTGAGGGTGACTGGACATGGCCGCAGGCGGGCGGTAGAAAATGTAGGTAAACACCGCTTTAACGTGGACCAGGCGATCAAGGTCTTTGAAGAGCCCGTGTCCAGTTCCATCCTGCAGGGCTTGCCATCTAGGTTTACCGTAAGGTACATTTTATTACCGAGTGGGGTGGCAGTGGCATGCCCGATCGCAAAACATTCATCTCTCTGCTTGGGAGCCCGGACAGGAGGCTTCCTGCGTTGGGTTGGGTCCCCGGGGGCATCGGCCAGTATAGAAGTCGCACGGCAGACTCGGGCCAGGTGGCCCCGCTTCCCGCAGCGGCGGCAGGCGGCGTCCCGGAAACGGCAGTCGCCCCCCTCATGGCCACCTCCGCAACCAACACAAGACGGGGAAGAATTTGCGGTTGGAGGTTCCAGTCGCCGGGGGGCCGACTGGAGGCGGCGCACCTCCTCGTCCTCGTCCGACGAGTCAGGGTGCCCGCCAGAGGGGCTAGTTTCCTCATAATGGACCGCCAGTGCAGGGATGGCCGGGGCGGTAGGCAGGCGGAACTTCCGAATCTCCGCCGCCGATGCTTCAGCCATCTCCGCCGCCCGAGCCTCATCCAGCGCCGTGGTTAAGGTGACATCAGAGCGAGCGAGCAGCCGCCGCTGCAGTCTCAAATCCGCAAACCCGGCCACCAATTGATCCAGTAAGACATCATCAAGCTGAGGAAAGTCACAGTAGAGGCGGCGGGCGTAGGGCTGTAATATAGTCATTTACCGATTCCCTGGGCGTTGGGCGCTGCGGAATGCATGCCTGCGGGCTATCTGTGACGGCGAGGGGGAATAGTGGTTCCTCAGTTTCTCCAACAATTCGTCCCACGGAACTTCAAACACAGGTTGGGGCGCGGCCAGGACCCTGGCCGTCGCCAAGACGTCTCGCCCACAGAGACTCAGGAAGTAGCCGCGCTTACGCGGGGGGGGCAGGTCTGCAAAGTCCTGGGCGTGCATATAACATTGAAAACGCACTAGGAATGAGTCCCATGTCTCAGCAGCCGGCTCGAACGGTAAGAACAAGTGAGCGCTTGCCATCACGAGGAATGGAGTACTTCGCTGTGTGGACCCCCCCACACCTTCGTCGCCAGTATTATATCGGTCGCAAGTGGGTACAGAAAGGGTCCACCCGAGCAATGCAGGAACACAACTGTTTATTAACAATTCAACTAACCAAAACAGTGTGAGGAACATTAACAGCGAAACCCCCCTTTGACAGCTCTTAAATACTCGCTGCCTCAGGAACTACACCAATGACAGGGCTTTAAACTCCCGCTTTAATCCTAGCGCGTCTTAACCAATCAGGGATTGCCTGACTGTTGTCAGGGCTTAAACGGGTCGTAACCGCGAGGACTTTATTGGAGCTAACAGATATAACAGTTTGCAACTTTGCATGCGTAAAGCTTTCTGTTGTGTTCACTCTGAAGCCCAGCCACTCTTCTATTTAGAACCCTTGAGAATTTCCTCATAAAAGAATCTAGATTAGAAAATGGGTATACAACCTTTTGGATTGCCTGGCTGCATTAAGTGAAGAGGAATTGTCTTGGGGTACATTTAAAATATATAATATATTAATGTATAAATAACACAATAGTGTTAAAAGATTACAATCTTGTGGGGCCCCATTACTAGCTGTCCAGGGCCACATTTGGCCTCGGGCTTCATGTTGGACACACCTGGAATCTTGAATCTTGCGTGACCTTTTCCCACAATTAGCTGTTCTCAAGTTTATTCTTAATTCTGCAATTTGTTATCAGTCTATTATTGGCCCCATGGAAAAGTTAGAAGTAGAACAGTGTAATCTTAGTGAACAATCAGTGCTCGGCACACATTCTTTCTTTTTGAAAGATGCTGCGGCAAAATGCTAGTGTGGAAATTTCCTGTTCTCTGTGATTTCACTTACAGTTTACCTTATATGGATTAACTAGTCTCAGGATATTTAATCTCTTACTTTTTTCCAGCCTTGTGCATGTTTCTCCTTTCCATTCACTTAATAGTGGAAAGACAAAAAAATACATTCAAGCAGAGAAGATTTGCAGAGCCTTAATACAAATTGATAAAAATTATGTAATTTTAAAAAATCCTACATATCAGGAACAAATTTTTTCCTAATGTGTAAGCAAAAACAGTGATGGTTAGAAATGCAGTCTGAAACATTTTTATCATTCAGTTAATTCATTATTTTCACTTTTTCCATTTCTAATCCTCATAGAAAAGTTTAATTTTTTGCCTGAAAATTGAACTTTTATTACAGTTGAGCCAAGGAGTCTAACCATTTCCATGGGGCAAATAGATTCTTTTGAAAAGTAAATGAATTCAATCTTAATCTGCTCAGTGAAAACCTATTTTTGGAAATTTATTCAGTGGAACAGAGGTTTTTTTTAAGATCAAATATTAACAGTTGTAAGCATTCATTCCTAGGATCATTTATAGTCATTTTTAATGGAAATGAGACCTTATGACCATTAGGTCATCTTTTATTAATATTTAATTACCTAGAGATAAACAAAATGACCATAGGCTGGCAAAAAAAGGGAGTGGAAGTGACTTCTGACTTCCTGCTGGCTTCCCATTGACTTTGTTTTCAGGGGTGAAATCCAGCAGGTTCTGACAGATTCTGGAGAACTGGTAGTGGAAATTTTGAGTAGTTTGGAGAACCGGCAAATATCACCTATGGCTGGCCCCAGAGTGGGGTGGGAATGAAGATTTTGCAGTATCCTTCCCCTGCCGCACCCACCAATCCACACCATGCCCACCAAGCCATGCCCACAGAACCAGTAGTAAAAGAATTTGGATTTCACCACTGCTTTGCATATGGGAAGCTGATAGGGAGCATTGGAAATCACCATTGCATGACTGTAGCCGATTGTGGCAGCACTGCAGCAGCCAAAAGATTTAATGGTCCTGAAATTTGAAATTCCATGGGAGTGATGGGTCCTGGATTATGTATGCATTCTTTAAATTAGCACATTTGAGGTATTTTGATTCAAGAATTGTTGCCCTATGATGCATTGTTTTGGCTAATTACAAATAGATAACCACACAGGAGAATTTTAGTAGTATATCTCCCTCAAAAGAATATAGAATATAGAGGTTCCCTAAAGAGCTGTGCAGCCTATCTGTTTGCTTATTAGTCTTCTTCTGAGATCCTTCAGCCACCTTTTATGAGGTAACTGTACCAATGAAATATTTTATCACCTAACACTGGAAGTTTTTAAGAACGGATGGGACAACCATTTATCTGAAATGATATAGGGTTTCCTGCCTGAGCAGGGGGTTGGACTAGAAGACCTCCAAGGTCCTTTCCAACTCTGTTATTCTGTTCTGTTAATTCATTCTATAGAATTAGTTTCCTATTAATGTCTCAATGAAAATGTACTTCAGTAGTTCCTGTTTTTGTGTTAATTTTACAAGGCTGCATAAAATACTTACTCTATAGAGACTAACCCCCAAAAAATATTGTTCTACAGGCTTTGAATTTGCTGCTCAAGGTTTAATTGACTTGCCCTTCAATTTGTCCCTGACTTTAATTTTCAGCCCAAGGGTTAGTTAGTGTGTAGTGAATTTATGGGAGTGTGTGCAGCATGCTGAATGTTGATCATGTAAAGCCTTAACATATATTGCAAGCATATTTTATTGCATTAATATTCCTTAGTCTCCAGTACAGTATGCACTGTAAAATATGGGAACAAGATGTTGAGGAGTTCATAAGTTAAAGGGCAATAATGTTGGGAAAAAATTTAATTATCAACAAATTATGGTGACAGAGTTCTGAAGATAAAGATAGTGAGAGACACACAGAGAGATAAACAGACAGCCACATGCATACCAGCTTTCTCTTCAGATGTATTGGGGCTGCATGGCCAAAATCCAAGACATCTGGCAGGCACCTGGTTGGAAAGCTGATCTATACATAATGCATACAAGTATAATAATACTTTTATGCTGTGAATATATTGGCAATGGCTAATTTCTCCTTGAACATTTTAATGAACACAAACAAATCTGCCTATACAATAGAGAGAGGAGACACTGTTCTTTTCCCCTTCAAACAGACCCAAACTTAACAACCACAATCATCTATTTCCTGATAATTTCTTGGAGAAAGAAAAAAGAATGAAAAAGAGCAGGAAGGAAACTAAAGCAAGGTTTGGATCACAGGAACAAAAAACTAAAGGAAATAGCTAGAAAGCAAATGAGAACCTGACAATATAGTAGCAATAGCATGTAGAATTATATACCACTTCACAAAGCTTTACAACTCTTTCTAAGTGGTTTACAAAGTCATCACATTGCATCCAATAATCTGGGTCCTCATTTAACAACCTCGGAAAGATGGAAGGCTGAGTCAACCTTGAGCTGGTAAGGATCGAACTCTGGATAGTGAGTAGAGTCAGCCTGCAATACTGCCTTTTAACCGTTACACTTAGGCTTAAACTTAGAAAATGCTTTATATCAGGGGTCTCCAACCTTGGTCCCTTTAAGACTTGTGAACTTCAACTCCCAGAGTTCCTCAGCCAGCTTTGGAGTTGAAGTCCACAATTCTTAAAGGGACCAAGGTTGGAGACCTAAAGCAGACCCCTGCTTTATATCAAGGGTGTCAAATCTTGGCAACTTTAAGATCTGTGGACTTCAACTCCCAGAGTTTCCCAGACAGCCAGCCATCTTCAAAAGAGTGGCCTGTGTCTTTTAAAAGCAGATGGACTGCTGAATCTAGTCCTGATGTGTTTGTTCAGAAGACAACAAAGTCCATATTTTGGACAGAGAGGATCGCTGGTTTGAAAGGGGTTTAAGAGGCCATCTATGTCAAAACTGAACAGCCCTCTCTCAACAGAGAGGGAAATATACGACATCATCTATCTCCAATCTACAACACAATCCTTTCAACAGTTCCAAGAAGGCACCACACCATTTTGCACCACTCAGGTAACCCTGATGACACAGATAACCCTCCAGGTGGCCTTAATGACCCTCTAAAAAACCAGCTGTCTGCAAGTAATATAAATTCTTTAATTCCCCACTGTTCAGTCAGAGCTGAAGAAGCTTCTTGGATGAGAGCAAAATGTCTTCAAAGAAAAAAAAACAGAAAGTCCAGTTGCCTCTTGGGGGGAAAATAAAAAAGCACCTTTGGGACAAGCATGACCTGGATGATTGAAAATCTCCGTAGACATTTAGCCAAAGTTGCTTTATACCAAGACATATGATTGATATATCTAATTCAGTGTTGTTTACATTGAGGGTCTCCAACCTTGGCAACTTTAAGACTTGTGGACTTCAGCTCCCAGAATTCCACAAATCTTAAAGTTGCCAAGGTTGGAGACCCCTGGTTTACATCGACTAGTAGCAAATCCTCAGTCAGACAGAAGCCCTTCTCTTCCATAAAAAAAGTTTTATTTTTACAATCATGTCAAACAACTCATTCAATGTACAGTTATATACAATTAGTCGGGCCTGCCCAGTCACCACCCCCCTTTTTAACACTCTTCCCTCTTCTCCCTTCTACTTTCCAGACCTTCCTCTCCTTCTCTTATCTACATCCTCTCCTCCCTCCACCCTCCACCTTCCTTCTCCCTCTTCTACCCCTCTTCCTTCCTCTTCTCCTCTTTCCTACCTCCTACTCTCTCTTTTCTCCCTCCCCACCGTTCTAAAATGGTAACTGGGCAGACCCGACCCTACATTAATTATATTTATACATCTTCAATAATCCCTGTACATTAACCATCACTCCATCTCTAGCCTCAACCCCCCAATTCCCCTCCCCCTTACCCCCCACCCCCCACCCTGACTTCCCAGAACAAAATGCAGGGTATCAAAACTAACAATCATAATCTAAAATAATTCCTAAATTATAATCTCTAGTCTCTCCACACTTAATCACACTCTCAATTCCCCTCTCCTTCAGAAATATATCTAATACAAAATATTTCCTAAATTTACTCATATGCTATTCGATATTTTTTTATCTGATACTTATTTTGAATATAATCAATCCACATTTTCCATTCTAAAATATATTTTTCTTGTATATAGTGTTTCAAGTAAGCAGAGATTTTGCCATTTCTGCCAGATTTGATACTTTAAGTGTCCATTCTTCAATTGTAGGTAATTCTTCTTTCTTCCAATATTGAGCAATCAAAAGTCTTGCGGCTGTTATTAAGTTCAAAATCAATTTAGTCTCTATAGCTGTACAATCCATAATTATTCCTAGTAAAAAGAACTGCGGGGTAAACTTAATCTTCTTTTTCAAAATATTCTGCATGATCCACCATACTTTAATCCAAAATGCTTTAACTTTTTTACAAGTCCACCATATATGGTAATAAGTGGCATCTTCACAATCGCATCTCCAACATTTAGCCTGTACATTAGGATACATACATGACAATTTTTGGGGGTCTAAATGCCATCTATAAAACATCTTATAAAAATTTTCTCTCATATTTTGCGCTTGTGTAAATTTAACATTCCTCACCCAAATTCTTTCCCAAGTTTCCAACATTATTGCAACATTATTGGTTGCTGAAAATTTTGTGCCCACTTAATCATACAATCCTTAATCAATTCAGTCTCTGAGTCTATTTCTACTAATACATTATACAACCTCTTAATATGCTGTTGGCCTTGATCTCTCATTTGTTTTAACAAATTATCCTCAATTTGCTTAACACCTATTTTTTGATCTAATTTCCATCTAGCTTGTAATTGTCCATATTGGAACCATGTATAATTTTTCCCTTCTTCCCCCATCTTTTCTCTAGATTTTAATTGTAATTCCCCCTTTTCCATACAAAGAAGTTCTTTATAGGTAACTACCTCCATCTTTTGATATATATTTATATTTTCTATCATGTGTCTCGGGATTGCCCATATTGGAATCTTTCCATCTAGACAGAAGCCCTTCTCAAATGCACCTAAGATGTTGGAGACTGAGTGGAGATACATTTCTTTCTGCTATGATCTGAAATAGACAGATGGATTCTCAAGTTTTTAAATTTTCTGTACTGGGTGCTTCTAATTTGCTTTGCACAATAGGCTTCTTGACCCAGCTAGAAGGCAGGACTTAAATGTTCTTGCTTAATCTCAAAGTACCTAAGCAAGATAGTTCTTGGATAAGAGACTATTCAGACAGTTTTAGGCCAGAAAACTGGATTCTGGAGAAAGGGAGTAACAGATCACTTTTGTATTCTTGCCAAGAAGTTGAGAAGTTGAACCTTTATGTTTATCTGTTTCAACATTACTCTCTTCTTGCTTTCCTTTAGCAGACAAGCAAATTACTTTGCAACTTTGTATAAAAATATGTGTATTTATGAATAATCTTAAAAGGTTTTCAATTGGCCAATCTCATTTGATGGCTGAGCTTTGCCGCACAATTTTCTCATTGTTCTTACAACAGTCACAAACTTCAAAAATCCTCCCAAACCAGCTACATATCATCCTTTGAAACTCATGCTGCTGCTTCTCTAGAGACAGACCAAAGCAAAGTCATTCTGTTCTTGTGGCTGAGGGCTTTTTCATTGGACAAACTGTTTACCTGACTAAGCTAATATCCCCATCATGATTACACTGAATTAAAAGAGGAAAAAGGCACATTTATTCCCTTGAAATATTTGTCGGGCTAATACATTTTAAAATCTTCCTGAAATGAAAGTAGTAGGTGGTCTTTGTTTTTTGCTTTCTTGCTTTGCTGCTTGTGTCTTTCTGAAGGACAAGGAGAGGGTCAGTTGTTGTTCACAGAGCACCAGAGTGTGATTGTGGGAGGGTGTGACCTTAGGAACTAGCAGCACTGATTGAATAGCTGCATAAGAACAAGCTCAGCAATCAGAAATAGTTACAGTATATGACAAAACAAAAGTTAAGTCCAGGGCACATAAAAATGGATGGTGTTTGTTTGCATTGTTGAGGACACCATATTGAGTTTTTTTACCATACTTTGGAAACTTTCCTTTTAGTTGGAGAAAGGATGTACTGAAGATACTCTGTAGACATGGGGGAGGGGCAAACTCATCGCATCACATTGCCATTGCGTGACATTTGTGACATTCATGGAGCTGGGGGTGGGTGTGGCCTGCATGTGACGCATCCGGCCTGTGGGCTGCCAGTTTGACACCCCTGTTCTAGAAGTTTAACTCTAGGCTCTAAGCTAGGCTCTCCAAATGGTGAGAACAAGGTGGGGAAAATTTATGTTGGTTTTAAAGGTAGTTTGAGATTTGCAAATAGATTACATAGATTACAGATTATATGAGCCAAACCTTTTGAAGAACTTATTTTATAAACCTTACAGTTTAAAACTATACATAAAAATAAAAACATGATTTAATCTTGTTGCTTGCTAAATAATTTACAGATTTAACTCTAAGTTCAATCAGACTCTCTAACATATTAGACATATGAGTTACATTTTTTATTTTTACCATTCTCATGTTTCTTTTTTTTCTTTACTTTCCTGTAAATATATTACATTAGCCCAAGAAGTTTTAAAATAAAGATTTCAAATCTCTTAATGACATTAAGTATGAAATAGTAAATGGATACCCACTGTGTATCACACTGAGTTGCTGTTTAGTTTTTGCCCAAATAGAAAATTTCTATTTCTGAATCTTGGAAGAAAATACTGAAAGTTTGGCTTCATTGTATGGTGTTTGATTCACTTGCTGGTGTTGCCTGAATCCATCCATCCATCCATCCATCCATCCATCCATCCATCCATCCATCCATCCATCCATCCATCCTCCCTCCCTCCCTCCCTCCCTCCCTCCCTCCCTCCCTCCCTCCCTCCTTTTTTCCTCTTTGAATAGGCACCTCTGAATGGTCTGGGACCATTCCCCATTTCTGGAAATGAAATCTTCTGGAATGGGAAGTGACCTGCAGCGCTCTAGATGTAGTCTAGCTAATTGAAAGGCTGTAGGAGCCGGTGAAAAATAGGAATAACAATAGGAAGTTGAATATGACAGTCCATAGTGGGAAAGAATTAACTAATGTTAATCGTGATAGAACACAGCAATCTGTCTTACTTTGCTGATTTTTGTCAGGTTGCATGTCAAACCATGATTTATAGAGATGTTTCATAGCACACTAAAACAAATCCAAAGTAACCACAGTATCTTGTAATACAGTATATGAACCATTATGTCCAAGATGGGAGGAAACAGTGAAAGGAGTTGAAGGGGGAAGAGGGAGTGGTTGGATCACATATTGAGGGAAAACTATAATTTATTTTAAATGGGCTCAGGGCTCAGACATAACACTCAGCAAGCAATGCCACTGTGAGCAGTGCAGTATGAATAGACTGGAAAATAAGAGCTCTCTTGCTAATTGTGCTTTAGGCAAGACCAGGAAAAAAACAGGGAGAAAATATGCAGTACAAATAGTTCTCAACCTACAACATTTTTTTAATGACTGCTCAAAGTTACAGTAGCACTGAAAAAAAGTGACTTATGACCATTTTTCACATTTACAATCCATGGTCAAATAATAAAAATTCTGATGCTTGGCAACTGGCATGTATTTATGACGGTTGCAGTGTCCCAGGGTCTTGTGATCCCCTTTTGTGACCTTCTGACAAGCAAATTCAATGGGGAAACCACATTCATTTAACAACTGTGTTAACTAATTTAACAACTGCAGTAGTTTGCTTAACAAATGTGTTAAGAACAGTCATAAAATAGGGCAAAACTCAACAAATTTCTCACTGAACAACATAAATTTGGGCCTCAGTTGTTGTCGTAAGTTGAGGACTACCTGTACTTATCTCACAGAGGCCTTTGTCCTAGAATGCACTGTTACTAAGATCAAATGAAAATAGTTAGACATACAGCACTGATCCAGTTTTACAGAGGAATTATTGAGTCTGTCATCTGCACCTCTATAACTGTCTGGTTTGGTTCTGCAATCCATCAAAACAGACACAGACTTCAGAGGATAATTAGAACTGCAGAAAAAACAACTGCTATCAACCTGCCTTCCACTGAGGACCTGTATACTGCCCGAGTCAAAAAGAGGGCTGTGAAAATATTTACAGACCCCTCACATCCTGGACATAAATTGTTTCAACTTCTACCCTCAAAATGATGCTATAGGGCACTGCACACCAGAACAGCTAGACACAAGGACAGTTTTTTCCCAAATGCCATCACTCTGTTAATGAAATCTGTTAAACAAATAATTCCCTCAACACTGTCAAACTAGTTATTAAGTCTGCATTACTATTAATCTTCTCATTGTTTCTATCACCCATCTCCTCCCACTTATGACTGTGTGACTGTAACCTTGTTGCTGGTATCCTTAAGATTTATATTGACTGTTTCTGTTGTGTCCCACTCCTCCGCTGACGGCCGGGTCGGGGAAGTCCGTATCAAGCGTGCCTCTGCAGCTCTGCCAAAGTCCTATCAGAATTCTCAAGGCAGGCAGGAGACCAGGAAGTGACTTCAGCAATCCAAGTTAGACTTTGTCTGACTCAGAGAATGCCAGAAAGCAGATCCTTTATATAGGCCATGGAGTGTGGCTCCATGACTCAGCACTTATCCAGGCCTGCCCCTCCCTTCTTTTTGCTGACGTCACCTCTCAATTCTCCGGAAGCGAGGATCTCTCCAGCCTCCAGCTGTTGGTAATCTGAGCTCATGACTGGCTTCACATTCTTCAGGCTCACATGCTGTAGGGGAGGGGTTTAGTTGCTCTGTTTGCCTGGGCATGGTGCCAGGACTGGGGGCTGAATGCACGTCAGGCCCTTCGTCTTGCTCGGCCTGTCCGGGCATGGTGCCAGGGCTGGGGGCTGGAGGCATGCCAGGACATTCTTCCGAACTATCAGCGTCCGGCAGGAGATAAAAGGCGCCCGGCTGCGGCAGGGGGAGTGAGCGAGACACAACAGTTTCCCTATGACTATCATAAAGTGTTGTACCTTATGATTCTTGACGAATGTATCTTTTCTTTTATGTACTCCGAGAGCGTATGCACCAAGACAAATTCCTTGTATGTCCAATCATACTTGGCCAATAAAGAATTCTATTCTATTCTATTCTATTCTATTCTATTCTATTCTATTCTATTCTATTCTATTCTATTCTATTCTATTCTCTCTCCCTCCCTCTCTCTCTCTCACACACACACTTTAACCAAACAAGCAAAGCCATATTGGTGTTAGATTAATATATCAATAACTTCTGAGTGATGAAAATCATTATGTAATTCAGTGTAAATACTGGTCCTTTGGTCCAGAAAAGCAAAATTTCCCAAGGATTTTGCAATTTCTGGTAAGGGAATCCTTTCTGAGTAATGCATACTGTAGTATCTACAATATTTAATTCCTACAATGCAGCTCCTACCAGCCAATCCTATCATGTCTGCATTGCCTTTGCCTTCACTAGCTAAGTTTCAGCAGGAAATTTCAGCATGATTAATTAGAGAGTGAGCTAATAAGAGGTATTGACTCAGCTCATAATTAGTCTGGACATTTCTAACTGCAGATTATGCTGCTAACTATTCAGCTGCTTTCCTTTGCATCATTTGTCATCACATATTTATTGTGATCCCCAGAGTGTATCGTATATTACTCTCATGCCATATCACCAGATGGTTTTTTACACAGGCTGAATAGACAGAGTTTAATAAGCTGCTTCTTTGGAGTCTGCAAGATACGTCTGTGTGCCTCCCTTTTAAGTAGCTAGATCAAGCCCTAAGCCTTTCTTTTGAATTCTACTTGTATTTTCTGTCCTGTTCTCAAATCCTGTATTGGTAATAAGAGAGTGCAACTCTCGTCCTCCTGCCAGAGGCAGGACAGGTTGCAGTTTGGGAATTAAAAGAAGAGACTACTGAATTCTGACAAAGGAAACTGGTGGCTATCATTCTGAAATTTATTTTATTCCCAAGAACTTGTTCCGGATTGCTCCAAACTTTAAAAGCAAGATATCAGTTATTCATGGAAAATATTACAACCTTCTCAAGATCATTGGATTTTTAGTATCAGGCAGACATGTTGTGTTTGGGACACTGAATATTAACATGTTTGTTAACATAACACACCTTTCAGAGTTAATACTCCATCATTCTTTCTATCAGATTGATTGAGAGGAAGGAGGGGGCTATCCTATTACTCTGGTTCTTTGTTTATATCTGAAAAAAGAAGCTTTGATAAATACTACCTCTCTTTACTCTGTAAAGTAAATGAGTAGCTGTTTTGACTGTGAGTGGGATTTAAGTTTTTCTTAATATGGAGTAAAAATGTGCAAATCCCAAAGGAAATACAGATGGATTGGAAAATAAAACGGAGACTCGTGTGCAAACATTTGGGAAATGTTATTACATGGAAAGGAAAGGAAGCCAACTTCCATAGAAGAAAAACCATACTTTTTATATTTTTTATAATTTAATTATATAGTATTGTTTTATAATAACCAGAGTCATTGAGAGTTGGGTGGCGTACACGTTGAATAAATTATTGGTGCTCGTCCACTATATAATAATAATCATAATGATCCCAGGTTCTTGGGAAATATTTGATAGGTGGATAAAAATACCAGATCAAGTCTAAACATCTGGCTGACAATGTGACTGACAATAACAACAACAACAACAACAATAATAATAATAATATACTTTATTCATTAAGCATGAAACTCAGTCAACTGAACATTCAAAAATGCATCACAAATACCATTGATAATATTATTGATATGATGATGATGATGATGATGTAGCAAAGATTATCATTGCTATTATTGCACTGTTTGCTTAACTGCATTGTTAAGAGCTTTCAGCATATCTGAAATCATGGACAGATCGTGCTTTGCCCAGGGAAACCAGCTTCTTCGTTTTGCTTTGCAGGCCGTTTATCGTGCTGCCCCCTCTGATGGAATGGATAAGAGTCGCTCTGGCTCACGCCGGGCACCGCCGCAGTTTCTCGGTGGATAGTGATGATGTACGACAAGCAGCCCGGCTGTTGCTTCCAGGAGTTGACTGTGAACCTCGGCAGTTAAAGTAAGTCTGTGCAAAGCAGTGGCATGATATGATGAAGCAATTACTATGCTGTAACAACCCTGGACAAGAGGTCAATTGCATATGCAGATCCGAATCTCTTTACATTTTTTTTAGCCGTTTCACAAAATGCATTTCTTTCCGTAGAGCAACTGAATCTGTAAGACTGATGTGCTTGCATGTTTACCTGGATCAAGCCTTAAGCCCTTCCGTTTGAGTTCTTGCTTGTTTTTCTCCTGTGTTATCAGATGGCATTCTTCTTCTGAGGGACTGGAGTGCTCATCTGATTTAGCTCAATCTTGCTGTGCCTATTTGCAAAATTTGGAGCTGCTGCTTCAAAGGCTGTAAAATCGCCTTCTTCCTCTTCTTTGCTACAGCTACGGCCCAATTTGCACTTAGCTCCTGCTGTAAGAATTTGCTTTTCGGCATGCTCTCTCTTTCTGAAAAGATGCAGTGTTGCTATTAATTTGGCTTATTTTTACTGTAATAAATAAAAGGCAGCATCACATCTAATAATTTCATAATGCCACTGTACATTTTATATGTTGGCTTTTATAAAGAAGGCTGTTGCCATGGTTCTCACCTATGTGGAGGCTTTTTTAAAAAGAACATAAAAGTTGGTGTATAATTTTACATTTTGAGAGATTTTACCCCCTGCCCCCCTTACACAAGATGACCTGATGTTTGGCATTAAGAATCTGTCAAGGCAGGAATTATCATGTGGTTACTGAAGACCCTCAGAGCAAAACAGAAATGGCAATTCAGATGTCATCTTTGGAGATCAGTGATTTCAACCCTAAACAGACATGGAGATAGTCAAGATTTTCACAGTCTGTTACAAGATCTCCCTTTGCTTATGAGAAAAGGATTTCTACTGTGTATATGTTAGCAGATTTCAACATTTCTTGTATCAATGGTGGGAAAAAGACTTTTAATGAGGTTTTAAGACATAATATATGAAAAAATGAGTGTTTGGATTACTTATTTATTTCTTTATTCAAGCATCTTTTAAGATAACAGATATAAGTATAAACATGATTATGAATATAGGAAATGGATATGAATACTGTAAATGGCGACAGTAGGATAGGGATGGTAGGCACATTGGTGCCCCTTACAAACCTCTTAGGAATGGGGTGAAGTCAACAGTAGACAGTCTAAGGTTCAAGTTATGAGGGTTTTGGGATGAAACTACAGAGTCAGGTAGTGCATTCCAGGCGTTGACCATTCTGTTACTGAAGTCGTATTTTCTGCAATCGAGTTTGGAGCGGTTTACCTTAAGTTTGTATCTGTTGTGTGCTCGTGTATTATTGCAGTTGAAGCTGAAGTAGTCATTGACAGGTAGAAGTTGTAGCAGATAATTTTGTGTACTACACTTAGGTCAGACCAAAGGCAGTATAATTTTAAGTTATCTAAGCCCAAAATTGCAAGTCTGGTGGCATAAGGTATTCTGTTGTGAGCAGAGGAATGGAGGACACTTCTCGTGAAATATCTCTGGGCTCGCTTAATTGTATTAATGTCCAATATGCAGTGCGGGTTCCAGACAGATGAGCTGTATTTTAGAATTGGTATAGCAAAGGTTTTGTATGCTCTAGTTTGCAGTACAATATTACCGGAGAAGAAGCTTTACAAGATTAGATTAACAACTCTTAATGCCCTTTTAGCAATGCTGTTACAGTGAGCTCTGGCTCACTGTATGTATTATACACTGCATGTATTATGGGTGTTAGTATGTTGTTATTGTTTTTGCTGTAACCTTGATGTTCCTTAAGTCACCTACTGACAACTAGATACAAAGTAAGGGAAACAATAATGTCAAAATCTATTGTGTCTTAGTATACAGTGGTTGAGAACTTTTGTTGTTTTTGTGCCTTTAGGTCAGTGTTGACTGTCTGGATTAATCCCTGCAATTTTCTTGGAAGAGTCTGGCCATTGTCTTGTTCTCAGAGTTGAGAGAGAGTGACTGGCCTAAAGTCACCCATCTGGGTTTGGATCTAAAGTAAGCCTAGAACTCACAGATTCCCAGTTTTTAGCCTGGTGCCTTAACCATTACACCGAAATGACTCTTCAGCTGAGAGCTGTCCCTAGAGAAGGAGGTTGTGGATTGCTTTGCATTGAGTGAAACTGATATCACCAAAGTGGGCAAGACTGGATCCTGGACAGTGGATTGATTTCTCTTTTAAGGAATAATCCTGCTTTTATTTTTTGTTTTTTTTAATTTTTTAACATGTTGGGCTTAAAAGATGATTTATTTTAATGGTCATTTTCCACTGAAAGACGAAGGAAGGAAATCATTCTCAATAACTTGTCAGTGTTCAGTGCGATAGTGTTTGGGCTCAGCGAGAAAGACATTTGGAGCTTGCATTGAGACTGCAGGCCACAGGTTGCCGTTCCTGTTTTGTCTCCATGTACATACAAATATAAACACTCTCTCTCTGTCTCTCTCTCTGTGTGTGTGAGACACTTATTACTACAAATCAGGGGTGGGTTCCACTTACCTTTACTACTGGTTCGCAGTGGGAACGCACATGCGCAGATCACCCATGATGATGTTGTGGCGGGTGGGCGGAGCCTCCCTCCAGTTTTACTACTAATTCTATAGAACTGGACCAAACTGGGAGCAACCCACCACTGCTACAGATCTTAGAAAAGTCCAGCATAGCTACCCTGAAAAAAACAAAGAGAGAGTCAACAGTTTAATACTCATAGCTTATAAGTGGTGAGCTCTGAAGCTAAGTAAATAGTCAACCTCAGATTTTATTTATATTTCAGTTAAAAAGTTTAAACTCTTTATTGTTTGTTGGGCAACCTCAGTTACTGTAGAATAAAAAGAAATTTGCCAGAATTTTGCTTATCCCTAATATATACAATTATTTATGAGAGATTGGCGTCATATTCATATTCCAGAAATCCCTTATTCAGATTTAGTTCTTTTACTAGAATGAGATGAACTTCTCTCCCACTGATCATGATGATGATGTAGCCAGAGGCTGGCCGTTGCAATAAATTCCAAGTTTCTTTGTTCTTTCTGACAAATGAAAGGAAACTGTTTCAAGGGAGATTTGCCACTCCTCAATCAGGAATGTTACATTGCCTTGCTTTGAAGAGACAGTCTGTGTTTCTTGCTCTTCCCTCCTAGCTGTTATCCTATTGTAAGCATGCTGGTTTGATAAAGAAGTCCAAATGTTGTAATACTCGCCTGGCAGCAGTTTTAAAATAATACACAATTGCCACCATGCTTGCAAATATCCTCTCTTTTTTATCTTTTTCCCCCCTCTTAACTTGGTGAACAAATGTTTTTGTTTAGGCACAAAGGGTTGGATCAAAACAGTTGTTACTGGTGGCTAAATACTGATTGTCTGGCAGTTGTCTATTCTTGGGTATTGACCAAGAAGAATAAGTCTTGAGTGGTTTAATAGTCTGTAGAGTAGTTACCATGATGCTGTCATAAGCCCCAGATAGCAGGGTGATTTAGTAGGATTTGAAGATGGATCAGTGGATGGATCAGTGTTTTAGAATTTAAGGATGGCATATAGTTGGGTGATTCAAGAACGGAAAGAGAATAGATTATAATTGCTATATATTTATGAAAAAACAAATATGTGCCTGATTCTTTTATGCCTTCTACACTTCCTGAGTATAGTTTGGGTAGATATAATGAGCAAGCTGAAAGTGACTTGGGAAAAGCATTAATACAAAAACTAGGAAGAACAATAAAGTAAAATAACACAGAGCCAAATAATACAGGAAAACAGTATAGTTTTCTCCAAATTAGTTTCAATATCCCCTTCGTACACTTCTCTCCTTGAGTGTCCTTGTCCATGTCTCGAATTTTGACTAATTCTCTAATTTCAGCTGTGTGAGCTGCAATAATTAGGGACAAAAATATCACCCCAGCGTGTGGCTGTAAACAAACTCCTTGACAATTCAGCAGTCTCTGATGCTGATGATTCCAGAGGATGAATAGGATTTGAAAACTTACTTGATAGGAAATTTGTCTAGATAGCCCGACATGTCATTTTAAAACTTTCTGAATTGAATCAATATAGCAGAAGATGGTGAACTGAAGCTGTTCCACAGACTCCATTTCCCAAATATAATTTGCTTCCCCAGTTTTGTCCTACTAGAAGAAACACCATGCCAATATATTTCCTTAACTTTTATGAAGTCTCTTGTTGGAAGAAATATCCATCTGGGTTCAGTTCCAAGTGGGGACAAAGACACTGGAAACATGGAGACTGCTTGGAAAGATGGTTTAATGGTGGTCAGGATCACATGGCTTGAGTTCCTGAACAGAAAAGGGATGAGATCCTGTGTGCTCCCTGGCTTTATGCTTTTTCTGAGCTTTGAACTTTCTGGGGCACAAGAAGAGTACCCTGATTGGCTGTCAGACTCCCAGGGGGTGGGGGTCTTAGCTAGCCTTGCTGGCTGATGTAATCTTCCCAGGTGCCATGTGGTGAGTTTCAGTTGCTAGATGAGTTCTATTATGATGCAGATGATGGCCCATTGACAAAGGTGGGGGGTGGCAGGAAGTTGCAGGGAGCTGCTTTGTCTTTAAAACATGTTTCTCCATTTCTCATCCAGGGAAATATATTCTGCCTTTTTAAATATTTTCTAAAATATTTCATTCTTCTAGGAGGGGGGTGGGTGCTAAATTCCTACACTGTATTAGATGTATTAACTTACTAGAAATTATGTTCAATGCATCTGGACGCACCAAGTTGGAAAAATATTGTATGGAAGCAGTCTAGTGCTCATGAAATGTGCATCATCTTGTAGGTCACTTGGGTCTTAAAAATAATAAAGGTGAATTTGCTTTCATTCTGTTTCAGTTTCCCTGCATAGGTCAATTATAGTCATCATAAGAATTAATCTAAATGTTATCGTAGCTGCATGTTTCTTGTCTAGGTTGTCCTATCCTACAGACACCTACCCATATTGTTAGTTCAGGCCCTTCAATATTACTTAGAATGTAGCTAGCAATGGACACAAGCTTTATTTATCTCCCTTTCTACATTCCTGATCTACAGCAGTTCAGTCCTTCTCTGCAATATCTGCCAACATAATAGCTATGCTGCCACAGATAATCCTTCTAATAATCTTTTATTTACAACTTTAATGGAGCCTGCCCATTACAATTGTAACTCATCATAAAGCAGATCATCACATGATCAGACACAATTTCATACACACACATATACACACACACATATATGCATGCAGTGGCCATTAAGTGAACACTAAGCTTGTAAAGTGACCACCACAGTAGTAAAGTGACAGCCACAGTCATGCAAGCCCATTGTTTGCTATGTGTAGAAGATGATTAGGCTGAGCATCAGGGAAGGGTCAAGGGCGTCATTAGTCTCGAGCCCCACCACAAGAGATCAAAGTCCAGTTCACCTTGAATTCCTTTGATTCCTATCTACCACCAATTTGCTTTGACAGTTAGTAGATTAGATTCTTGTAGAGAACTTAAGCTTGCAATAAGCCTATATATTCATTTGAACTATATATTCATTTGACTCCTGATTTCCTGCATTTGACACAATAGGGTGCTTCTAAATTAACTCTTTTCCGTATCAGAGGTTGATAATATAAACATCAATTATTTTTGTGTGTGATAGGAATTCATAGAGTAGAAGTTTTGGAGGCAGTGTATACTTTCATAGCAATGTTTTGGAATTCTTTATTATCACTCTGGAACTGTTATCACTGTTCACTTTGGTCGGGCAAAGCCAATATTGAAATTTGGTTGTCCTTTGCATTGTTTAGGTGTGATTCTGTGGCTTCAACTAACAGGAAAAAGAAGTTCTTTTTCCTGTTAGTTGAAGTCTTGTTTCACCTTATCTCCCAACATCTGGATTCAAACCAGCCTCTTCCACTATATTATCCCCCCCATAGAAGGTTAATATTTTATTGCTTGAGTGCCCAAAGTGTATGGATTGTTCAGAAATTATATTTCTTCTCCCTAGTTCCAGCTACTATTCTAACACGCAATTATGGTTTTAATTATTGGGAAAAAGAATAACCTATATGCTCTTATTTCACCTTTGGAAGTCACTGAGGCTTTTTAACAGCAGAAAGCAACTAAGGAACCATTTTTAGACTTCAGAACTTTTATTTACATTTTTGCAATCAACCTGTCCCAGCATAGCTACCCTTCATATATAGATATGATCTGCCTTTCAAGGGTGGCTGAGATTTACAGTGACAATAACTGCAATCCTGTTTCAAAAGCTTTGTGAGGATTCACAAGATAAAAATTGTTCATGGTATGGAAAGGCCCAAGTGACTGGGAAATGTCAAGGCAGGTACAGAACTATTTATATTTAGCAACATATAATCACAAAAATGTATGCTCTAGGAATTAGAATAGAATAGAATAGAATAGAATAGAATAGAATAGAATAGAATAGAATAGAATTTTTTATTGTCCAAGTGTGATTGGACACACAAGGAATTTGTCTTGGTGCACATACTCTCAGTGTACATAAAAGAAAAGATACTTCATCAAGGTACAACACTTAAAACACTTAATGATAGTCATAGGCTACAATTAAGCAATCAGGAAACAATTACAGTATAAATCGTAAGGATACAAGCAACAAAGTTACAGTCATAAGTGGAAGAAGATGGGTGATGGGAACAATGACATGATTAATAGTAGTGCAGATTTAGTACATAATTTGACAGTGTTGAGGGAATTATTTTTTTAGCAGAGTGATGGAGTTCGGGGAAAAACTGTTCTTGTGTCTAGTTGTTCTGGTGTGCAGTGCTCTATAGCGTCGTTTTGAGGGTAGGAGTTGAAACAATTTATGTCCAGGATGTGAGGGATCTGTAGATATTTTCACGGCCCCCTTCTTGATTCGTGCCTCAATGGAAGGCAGATTGGTAGCAATTATTTTTTCTGCAGTTCTATTTATCCTCAGAAGTCTGTGTCTTTCTTGTTGGGTTGCAGAACCAAACCAGACAGTTATAGAGGTGCAAATGACAGACTCAATAATTCCTCTGTAGAACTGGATCAGTAACTCCTTGGCATTTTGAGCTTTCTGAGTTGGCGCAGAAAGAACATTCTTTGTTGTCCTTTTTTGATGACGGTTTTGATGTTAGCTGTCTATTTTAGATCTTGCGATATGTTAGAACCTAGAAATTTGAAGGTTTCTACTGTTGATACTGTGTTATCTAGTATTGTGAGAGGTAGAAGCATGGAAGGGTTTCTCCTAAAGTCTATCACCATTTCTACAGTTTTGAGTGTGTTCAGTTCCAGATTGTTCCAGTCGCACCACGAATTCAAATTAAGGTAGAAAGCAACCCTAAGTCCCAATATTACAAATGGTCTCATTTTGGAAGTGATCAGGGATAAGATGCAAAAGTAGCTATTTAGAAAAGGAAACAAAGATCGCTTTAAAGACAGCGACTTAATTAGGCCAATTAAGGGCTTATGAAATGATTTGCACAGTTACAGTTTTACATCAACAGTCCATCAGTCAAAACAACATCTAAAAAGGGGCAAAGACAAAAATGACCCTAAATTACAGTCCTTAATAAAATGTAGGAAGTCTGCAGAGCTTCAAGTGGGCCCCATCAAGTGCAAAAGTAATATTAAGGTGCCTCAAGGGCTTTCCAAAGTCATGCTGTAAAGAAGAGGGAACAGTAACAAGATTGCTGGATCCCATGTTTGGTATAATAAAAGCTAGCTCTTAACATTTACCTGGTTCCATTCTATTTCCTTCCTTCCTTCCATAAGAGATAGAAAACAAAAGTGACAGCAGCCAGGCAGACTTTATGTTAACAGACTTGATGTAATTTATTATGTTTATTAGGAAAGAATTGTTAATAGAGGCCAGATCTAGAACCATCATTAGAAATTATAGGAAATAGCAGTTGTATATCTTTAGAGCAGGGATGTCAAACTCAAGGTCCATGTGTGTCCCCACCCCCGCTCCATTTTTACTGGCGGAGGGCTAGCAAACCAAACTGAAAGCAAAACAAAACAAAAGGAGAAATGTTTTACATTTGAGCATCCAAGAAGGGACAGGAAAGGAGAAAGGAAAAGAGAAAAGACAAAGAAAAAGAAGGAAAGATGGGAAGAGAGCAAGGAAGGAAAAAGAAGAAAAGAGGGGAAGAAAGAAGAAAGGACAATGAAGAGGGAAGGAAAAGGAAGGAAGGAGAGGGGAGGAAGGAAGGAAGGAAGGAAGGAAGGAAGGAAGGAAGGAAGGAAGGAAGGAAGGAAGGAGAGAGATCATAGTGAGAGGGAGGGAGGGTCTGAGGGTCCTACTTAGCATTTGGCCACCACAGATGCCCCCGACATGAGTAATGTCGTGCTAGCCACACCTACCCTGTCCACACCACCCTGTCCACACCCCTCCCCCCTGAGGTCAAACACAACCCTGATGCGGCCCTCAGTGAAATCAAATTTGACACCAAGGTCCCTTCAAACTCTGCTACTGTTACTGTTACCCCTGCTCTAGATAATCACAGGTTGGAGATGCTACTTGGCTGAATGCAAGACGGACATTTTCCTCCACTGATGACTGTCTATCCTTTAAGTGCTACCATCCTACAGTCTACTTTTTTCTCATCAGGTCCAAAAACAAAAACAAAAAAAAACCCAGAAGGGGGAGATTTTTTTTCCAGCTCCAGGAACCAGTATTTTATGATGGAAAATCTCGTCTTTAGCCCAGATCTATTTGACCATATTTTTTTTCGATTAGCTCTAATCTATCTGAATTCCTGCTTTTTCCTGACAATTGCTGGGCTCCTTTAAAATTTAAGTAAGAATCAAATGTCATAACTGCGATTCTATATTAAGGGAAAGAAACTTGGGGCAAAAATGTGGCACATGCGTCTAGAAGAACCTGGTAGGAATAGTTTTGGTTTTTGGGGTGAGATTTCCTCTGAGTAGATCCTCCTTGACAGTTCGTTATTCAGGTTGCTTGTTGCAATGGCAGCGTACGTCATTCAAAGGCAAAACGTGGCAGTGGAAAAAATGAATGGCAAAAATCTCTTTTGAAAGAATTTTCTAACTCTTTTCTTTGATTCATAGAATTGATGACTGCTTCTGTGCTTCTCGGAAACTGGACGCAGTGGCCACAGAAGCAAAATTCAAGCAAGATTTAGGGTTCCGGATGTTGACCTGTGGCCGAACAGATCTGGTCAAGCAGGCCATATCTTTGCTGGGGCCCGATGGAATTAACAGCATGAGTGAACAGGTATAAAGAATTATAAACCATGTAGAAAATAAAAAGACTTTGCTTTTTAAAAAAAGTTTGAAATTAAATATTAATTTTCTGAACAGCTCGAAACAAAAGTGCTTAAGGAGAATGAGTTTCTTTTACTCAGAATGGTTGCTTATGTGGGGAGTTTATTATAGACATATTTCTGATCAGTAAGTGGTAACATACTTAAAACATACTTAAAATAGCGCTTGGGAGCAATCCCTTCTTAGTGACCATTGAAACTCAAGGAATCTCACAGCCAAATAAGAAAGGCAAGATTCCCTGTTCTATTTTCACCAATAATAAAATTGTATACACCATTCATATTTCCTTTTAAAACTCCTAAAGAAGCAAAACAAAAACAGTAAGAATCCTGAAACATTTAAAAAAACTTAGTCCTACCAAAAAAGAGAGGTCTCTTTGTAGAATGGAGGCAAATTACTTTTTCTTGCTCCATCCATTTATTCTGTCTTTGGAGCATGAACCTCTCTTTAATTCAAACAAGCAAACATCAGTTTTTTTCTTCATTCACATTTTTGGGCAATAGTAACAGTAACAGAGTTGGAAGGGACCTTGGAAGTCATCTAGCCCAACCCCCTGCTCACGCAGAAGACCTGTACTAGGGATTCGAACCGCCGAACTGCCAACTTTTCTGATCAACAAGCTCAGTGTCTTAGCCACCTAGTCAGGCTAATGATTAACTTTCCCTTCTTGACTACATTTGTGCCTGATATTGTCAAAGAGACATTAATCACAAAGGATATCTTGATCAGCCAGACAGAATATTTTAGATTAATATAAATTTGTAGCTAGAAGGCTCTGTAGTGAAGAGTCAGTTAATCTAGTTTTCCTCCAAACAGGGCAGTATTCCCCTAGAGCTAGAAACTCTCAACAGAGTTGCCTGGCATTTCATTTCAAATTAAATCAGTATATATAAAGGCATGCATACCAAAGATGCTATTCCTCCAATTGCAGTTAATACTTTTGGCAATTAATATAAAGTTCCAGTCTAACCTCAGGAGTGAAATATTTGGACCTGATCACCTGATGTGGTAGCGATAGCGGTGGGTGGTTCGGAGAACCAGTAGAAAAAAATCCTTGCCCTGCCCCCCCCCACCCATGCCCAGCTGACCTACGCGATCATCAGAGGTGTTTTTTTTTTACTTTTAAAAGCATTTTTTCTTTGGCCAAAAAAATGCTTTTAAAAGTTAAAAAAAAAGCCACTGATGATTGCGTGGCTCAGCTGGGATTGTCAGAACCCTTTAATAGTATTTTTTCTACAACTTCTTCGGCCGAAGAGGTTGTAAAAAAAAAAGCTTTTAAAAGGTTCTGACGATCAGGCAACTCAGCTGGGAAAAATGCGTTTAAAAGTAAAAAAAAAAAAGTTGGCCACGCCCACCCAGTCACATTACCCACCAAGCCACGCCCACAGAACCGGTAGTAATAAATTTTACATTTCACCACTGTCTAACGTGTTAAAATAAACCTGTTAAAGTCTAACCCCATGATGGTGAACCTATGGCACGTGTGACAGAGGTGGCACGCAGAGCCCTCTCTGTGGGCACGCATATCATCGCCCCAGTTCAGCCAGCTGGTCATCAGATTTCTGACACCCGGGGGGGGGGGCACACACATGCACACAGGCGGGTGTGTGGCTTCCGGTTTGGACACTCCGTGCCTAAAGTTTCGCCATCAATGGTCTAACCTTTTAAAATAAAATAACAACATAAATTTGATGAAGGACTGCTCTGCAAAATAAATGCCCAATATTTTATTCTTTGTAGATAACAGTAGAGTGGAGTCCAGAATCCATAAAGGTCTTGAGATTATAACCTTCATCTTGGCAAAGAAGCGTTAATCAAAATTTAATAAACAACTTTTTAAAAAGTATGCTTTACTGGTAGTCCTTGATTTACAGCTAATCATTTAGTGACCATTCAAAGTTACAATGGCACTGAAAAAGTAACTTGCATTCAGTCCTCATGCATAACTATCGCAACATCTCCATGGTCCCATGAGCAGCAAAATTCAGGCATTTAGCAGCTGCCATGTATTTACAATGTTTGCAGAGTGCTGGAGTCATGTGATCGCCATTTGTGACTTCACAGCTGGCTTCTAACAAGTAAAGTCAATGCGGGAACTAAGATTCACTTAACAACCACACGATTCTTTTAACAACTATGCCAAAAAAGGTGGTAAAATCAGATGTGATTCACTTAACAACCGCCTTGCTTAGCAGTGGAAATTCTGATCCCAGTTGTGGCTGAATGTTGAGGACTACCTAAACCCATCTACATTTTGAACATCTCACATCTGTTTTTCTAAATAAAATCTGGGGGGGAAACGTTTGATGAAATAAATGGGCAAACCCAGGCATGCAAATCAACTTCATATTTCATAAGGTTATCATTTGATAATGCACCTCAAGGGAATTTCTTGTGGGATTTTTTTCTGCCTATAATGCTAGTGATAAGATTAGCTGTATAGTTGTCTCCTTTCAATTTTTTCTCACATATCAAATAATATCAAATATCACTTGTCTGAATCAAATAATATCAAATAAAGCTTGTCTGAATCAAATAATATCAAATAAAACTTGTCTGAATCAAATAATATCAAATAAAACTTGTCTGAATTTAATAATATATTTGTGGATTGATAGGTGTTTGCAAATGGTCTAGTGTCCTGCTTCTTGTATTTGAACCCTAGTCTGGCCACTAGGACATCACTTTGTGATCCTGAAAGAAAGATCATAAATCAAAGACTATAAATAAATGATTATGAATACTGCTGTCCACACAGGGTATGACTCCACTGATGTATGCTTGTGTGCGGGGTGATGAGGCCATGGTCCAGATGTTACTGGATGCTGGAGCAGACCTAAATGCTGAGGTGAGACTATTCTTATGATTGCATCTGTTCTGGGAAGACAGGTTAAAAACGCAGGAAGCCAGAGACAAGGGCACTCATGTTTTAAAATGCTACATGACTTTGTTAGAACAGCTAAAATATCAAATCCAGATTTAATCTTTTTTTGAGCCATCTTTAGGAACATTTTTACCCTTTGATGCATGTAGCACTCCCTCTCTTTAATAATGGTCTTTATTACAGGAATGAAAAATAGAATCCTTGAAAGCCAAACGTTATTGAACAAAACAGCAGTGCTTATCCAGTAATGACATCAAGACCTAGTACTTCCTGGTGCTAAACCCAGTCCCCTATGGCAGTAGTTCTCCACCTGTGGTCTGCGGATCCCTGGGAGGCTGTGATGTCATCACAGGGCATCTGCGAAGGCTTTAAGAAATGTTATGATTTAAGTCTTGAGCTAAGTCTTGATGCCTTTGGACATGGTCTGTGGCCACAAAGGGCATTTTAAGGAGGTCTGTGGTGAAGAAAAGGTTGAGAACCATTGCTCTATATTATCTTCCAAATGTATCACTTCATATTATCAGTATTATTATTTAATGATCTTAACATTATAGTTCCTAATTTGTTAAACATGGCTAGATTCACCCAATTTAATTTAATTTTTTAAAATGTACTGCACTATCATCTACCAGGATCTTTTGATGGTTTTATAGTAAGCCAAAAACCAAACAAGCCATCTTACATCTTAGCATGATATCCAAATCAATCCAACCTAATTTGGGCTTTAGACTATCCTTCTCTTTGATTGGGTGCTTCACTGAAATTTTAAGTCCAGAAATTTTAAGCTTGATCAGCTCACTAAGAAGTAAGCCAACAAAAATCTTGCTTGTGGAACTGTGGTCACAAGCTACAGAATTTGTCTGCGTCAGTATTTTTATGGAGTATTAGCTGCATGCACATGGTCTGGTATACACACTTCTTTCATATAAACTTGTATTTAAAGCCTGGCTTAAAATGGCTGAAATTCATATCGTGCTCCTGAACAAAAGGTGGCTTATATATCAGTGAATCAATCAACAAAACTGACATTTTATGCAGGCAGAGAGTGGACTGAACTAGCTGGGCAGTCAGTCAATAAAGAATAAAAAAGAATAAACAATAAAGAAGCATCTCATACAAAGCATATTCATCTCCACTCTATGTTACCAGTGCCAACCATGGACACTTAAAATAAAACATAAACAAAACTTAGTCACAACGAAATGAGTTTTTTGAGGAAAATTGCTGGAGTGCCCAGAAGGGAAAGAATTGGCAAAGAACCAATCTTAAGCTACATACAAAAATAGTTTGTTCACCTGGAGAGAAGATCATGGGATTCCATGGCATATAAGACATTCACAAAAAGGGGAGAAGGTCAAAGAACACAAGGTAGACCAAAAAGAAGATGGAGAGACAACATCAAAGGCACACTATAACAACATCAATTAACAAAGGCTGAGGCTGCCAGAAGAGCAAGAACTAGTACATTTTATTTTCTCAATACCTGAAGCAGTAAAAGAGGAAGTGAAGAAGAAGAGGAGAAGGAAGGACCATTTGTGGAAAAGGGGCACAGTATTCAGTCACTTTTCAACATCCAGCTGAAATGAGATGCTCTTTCTTTTGCACTTATAATTTCTGTTTCTCTTCTGCATCCTATGGAACAGTGAACTTTTTACAATCTAATAATTTTTGTGTCCTTGTTCACAAGGCTCTTTGGCAATATAAATAAAAGATAACCATATGAGGGTGAACTAATAAATAATTTCTTCTCCTTTATCATAAGTTGCCCATTGCCCATCATTCTACTTATAGAGCTCCTGATTACATTTGCCAGGGTATAATTTGGGACAAATCTTGCAGAATCAGTTCTTTGTAAGATTTATAAGTCTAAAAAGTCCAGAAAAATTGGGCCAGAATGAAAAACATGATGCAGCATTTTTTTGTTTACTTTTTAGTTTGCCTAAGGCTACCCACAATTCAATGAATGAATAGTAGTTTGTTTCAGGGGAAAAATATGCTATCTATTGCTGCTAGTGCAGTGAAACAGCAAGATTTAATAATGGGAGATTTATTAATCTTTGATGGCTTCACAAACTTTCAGAACCATTGTAGACAAGTGACAATCTCCATGTTAAAATAATATATATTGAAGGCGAATTGAAGATAACTAAATAGAGTGTAAACATAATTTTCATCATACAAGAGGATACTGAAAAGCAGATAAGGAAAATGGAGGAAAGGGTGGTTGAAGTTGATTTAATCATGCTTTGTTGTACTTCTGCTACTTGCAGAAATTTTGATGGAGAAGTGGGATAGGTTAAGATAAAGTAAATGGGATCACAAAATTCTATAATAGGATCCAGTGCTGGACTTTTCGGTTGCTCTGCTAAATGTCTTTGGTTTGTTAGCAATTGAAAATTGATGCAATCTGGTTTGCCATTTGTTGAATTATTTAAAATTGATTTTTCATGATGTTTGCAAAACAGAGTCTCTGGTGGAACTCTTCATTGAGAAATGGAGTCAAATTGGGATAGGAAGAAGAGTGCCTTTTAAAAATAAACAAGATTTTCTCTGGTGTGAAAAATTGCTATAGCAATCTGAAAACCATCACCTTTAAAACTTTCTATAGTGTTGCATTGCAATCTATGCTGAAGCAGCAGTTTGATATCGAAGAACCTTGTCATTAACTATGGTGGGATATCTGTAATGGGACAACATTCATTTTTAACCTTCAAGCCAACAAAAGCTTATTGGCAAACCATGTCATAGAAGGAATTCAGGTGGCATTTGTGTTTTCTTAAGGCTAGTTTTAAAAGAAGGGTCTGAAATCCTTTAGCTGGGTGATATTAAGTACTAGTTATAAAGTCTTATTTATTTGTACCAAAAAAGGTGCAGATTCTGAAAGAGAAAAAAGAGCCAGTTTGGTCTAATAGTTAAGGCACCAGGCTAGAAATCAGGAACTGTGAATTCTAGTCCTACCTTAGCCATAAAAACCAGCTGGGTGGCTTTGGGCCAGTTACTCTCTCTCAGGTTTATTCTGGAACATGTTGTGGAATTTGGAAAGTGATGGAATAGATGTATAATTTTAATCTTTGTTCACATGGTATAAAGTTACAAGCTGGCAAAATCAGAATTTGAAAAAGTAAATCTGGGGGGCAGCCAAAAATATTTTTTGTTAAAGAAGACAATACTACCTAGTTTTTTTTTTTAATATTGGACTAGCTCGTTATTGATATGCAGGAAAGTTTATCTCATGTAGTCAAGGTTTCATGCTATTTTTAAAACTTGAGTTGTGCATTGTGATAATAGGTTTTTATAGGTTTTGTTCATTTGGTTGTGGATGAGGGTTTCTTAGTTTAAAAAAATAATTGTGAGGTGTGAAATGCATATCTTTTTATGAGTTTATGAGATGCAGCAATTAGTCTGTTCAGAATTTCAGATATCTCTGCAGTATGATGTTACTTCTTGTCTTAGAATAGGCTGAAGTGCAGATAGCAGGCATTATTTCTGCTACTATTATATTGAAGTGTTTTCGTATTATCTCAGTATTGGTGAGAATTTCATGTGAGAACTAATTTCCAATACATAGTTTTTTAAATTTCCTGGTCTAACCTTAAAATACTCTTAAGTAGCCTGGCATGAGACTGTTCCTCTGTGAAGCTGACATTTGTAGGCATTCTTTTTTACATGTTCTAACAAATAATCAATTACAACTAGTATGGTGCTGTGTTTGACAAGTGTACAACTTATGATTGACTAGATAGTAGAAGAGTGTTTTCCTGCCAGCAATCGAATAGTGAAAATTACAGAGAAAAAATTGGGACAGTTAGTTCAAGATTCTATGCTTAATCTAAATCTGCTGAAGTCAATCCTCTGCTGTTTAGGATGGCCAGCAAAACAAGAAAAATTTACATGTATAGAACCATGATGGTGACCCTATGGCACATGTGCCAGAGGTGGCATGCAGCGCCCTTTCTGTGGGCATGCAAGCCGTGCCCCAGTTCAGCTCCGCCATGCATGTGTGTGTGCTTCCCACTGGCCAGCTGGTCTTTGGGTCTCTGCTGTGTATGCACAAGGAGCGGGGAGCATGCGGGAGGGCCATGAGCGCATACATGAGCATGCGCAGAGGGCGTGCATGCGCAGGGGGTTAGGGCATGTGTAGGAGGAGTTTGCACATGTGCGAGGGGTGGGGCATATGCGCAGGGGCCACACATGCATTGCATTTTGGGCACTCGGTCTGGAAAAGGTATAGAACATGTCACTTCCCTGCCCCCCACCCCCAACAATATCTTCTTAGGGAATTGTTTCAGGCATCATATTAAACTATCTTTAATGTTAATATAATTCACAATCCTGATTTTATAGATATATGTTAACTTTAGGTTAAAGTTAGCTATTATATAGTTAAAATTAAGTGTAGTTTGAGGTTCAGACTGGAGAATGGAGTATGGCAAACAGCTGGGAAGAATGAGAGAAAAGCCATGGAGCTTTCAAATCTCTGTCTTCTGCTATAACAAGGTAGAATAGACAGCAGAGAATGGAGCATTTCCCTGTCTCTGCTTGCCTAAGCTGGTGATGGTACCATGAACCATGACTAGTTAGACCACACATTGAACTACACTTCTTCTAAATTTAAAGTGGGACTCTTTCTTTCTGTCTATTTATTAGGAGGAAAAGGGTGTGTTTGAGACCAGAACTCTCAAAAACCTTTTCTTATAAAGTTGTGTCTAAATCAGATCATTAACTAATTTCTGAAAAATTCATAGCTTTAAGGTCCTCTTGGTTTTGTTGAAACATTGTATGAGTTTGGTAGGTTTGTGTGATTGTGATACTTTGAGAATGAGATGGAGAGTAGCATCTCCCTTTATCTTTCTGTTTGTTGGAATATAGTTTGAAGCTACTGATGTACTGATGTGATCATCAGATGAATAGTAATTGATTGTAAGAATTGTATCTAGCTAGGCCTTTTGATTAAAAGGATCTAAGAAAAAATGGTTAAGGAAGTCTATTTTGTTGCCCAGTTAAATTTTGATTAGATTAAACATAAAAAAAAAGGATTTTTAAAAAAGAGTTTGTTTTGCATGCTTGCTTGCTTTTCTCTGTACCTTAGTGTGCCAAGCATTCTGGCAAGTTTGTTTTGTTTACACATACAATGGCTTTTGCTGAAGAGTCATATATAAAAGAAACCTACTTTATCTGTTTATAGGTTGTCAATACTCCTCATAAATATCCATCCGTCCATCCTGAGACCCGTCATTGGACCGCCTTGACATTTGCTGTGTTGCATGGACATATTCCTGTAGTCCAGGTATTACTGTATTTCCCTTTTGCTCCATCTCATAGTTTATTTCTCATGGTTAGTTTTTAATTGGCAATCATTCCATACAGCAGCCATTTTCATATATATATATATATATTGCTACTTCTTTCTTTGCTCTGTAGATATATAATAACACTATTATATACAACTACAAGTATAAGGCTGCAGTCTTAAGTATACCTATTAAGAAGTAATTCTCATCGGATAGCTAGAATTAAATCTGAGAAATTTGCATGCAATTAAAGGCTAAATCACTGTGAAATGTAAATAAGGCAATTAAAAAAGAAATTATGCCAATAATATCCTATTGGCATTTTGAATAATTTTTGACCATATGTTTATGTATCCATTTATTTATTGTTTAATAATATATTATTATGTTACATGATAATATGTTATAAAAGAAAGCTTCCTTTCTTTTCCTCCTTTTGTCCAACCTTGTTTTAAAAAATCACAGCCAAAAAGAATAGACATAAAACAATAAATAAAAATAGAAAGAATAATACTGTGGGAGTTTAGGAATCACATAGAGTTGTTTTGGAGCTCTAAAACCCCTAATCCAACGAGTTTCATTCACTAAAACTTTATAATTTCTTCATGCTATATAGAACAGATTAATGATATTCGTGGCTATCAATTCCAGCTCCAAGTTCATAAGACATTTAAAGTGATGACGGTTTCATAGAGGATAGGTTTATCAGTGGTTATTAGAAAAACTGGAAAGGAAGTTTGCTTTATCTCTAATTTGGAGAGAAGCAAAAAATGACTTCTCTATGATATCCTGCTTTCTGAAACTGAATATGGTATGTTATTGGTCACTCTCTATTAGCGAGATCCAAGAAGAAAGTTCCTACATTATTTGTAGATTAAATATCAGTGTGGCATTATGTAAAGGCCAGTGGTCTGCATCAGTGATGAAATCCTACTGGTTCACACCAGTTCAGGTGAACCGGTAGTAAAAAAAAGCTACCAGTTGGGCCGAACCGGTATTTCTAATGATCAGCTGTGCCACGCAATTTAAAATCTCTAGAAAGCAGGGAATCCTGCTTTCAAGGAAATCTAAATCGTGCGGCACAGCTATTCCCCCCCTCGCTGTTCTATTTACCTTCCCAAGCCTCCTTTTTCCACGCACAGTGTGCATTTGGTATGCACTGCACATGTGCATACACGCAGCGTGCATTTGGCGCACACCGGGCATGCGCGGGCAGTGAACCAGTGGCAAACCAGGGAGGATTTCACCACTGCTCTGCATTCTAGATATTTTTCAGCCTTTCTTGTTTTCCTGTATATTTTGTAATTTAGAACACAATAAATACTTTGATGTCTCAAGCAGTGGACGTTATGCTTTTCACCCACCACCCACCCCTTTTGCATATATACCGTAGAAGTGAACTGAAACAGCAACTCATATTACTTCAATGTTGGTGACAGACCAGTGTCTTCCATCTCACTGGAAGACAGCAATCTAGCGCCTTCAATTGCATCTGAATACAAAATGATTCTAGCCTCTAATAGGAGAGAATGGATTTCAAGTTCAAGCAGAATATCTGGAAGGTTGATCGCTACTTCTCGGCATCTGTTGTCTCACATTGCCTAATAGCAGTGCTGTTTTTGATGGAACCGACAAGGAAGGCCAAATGCAAGACTACCATAAGATGCTTATGACTGATCACTCTTCACTGCTATTTATTACTGCTCTCTCTTTCAATAACAGGATTCCTTTAACAATGTAGTGTCAAGCACATTGTGCTTTCATGGCTCCTAGTCAAGTGATTTAAATCCAGTATAAAACTTCTGAAATAAAGAAATGGACATTATCCATTTAAAAATGGTTACATTTATAAGATTGAAGATTTACCTGTGACAGATAATGTACATCAATGTATATATGATATAATGGTAATAGTTAGCATAGCTTACTCTAGAACAAATTAAACCGATTGTTTGTTGAAATGTTGCATTTGTTGAATCCTTGAAATGTTAGATTGTGAAAATAGTATTGGAAAGACCAGGTTGTGGGTTATATAAATAAGAAGCAACCCTATCCTCTTCTAGCACTGGTGATGTTACCTAGTTGGATAATGAAACATCTGGAAGAAAACAAGTTCAGAGAGCAACAAGGACCCCCCCCCCAGTTCAATCCTGAGCTACAAATAGTCCCTTCTATTAAATCAGAATTGTTGGGATGGGACAGTTTCTTTGGCAACAGCAACATGGAATGGGTGAATAATTCCTTTGGCATCTACCCCAATAAGAATAAGAATATAAGCAGAAGATTGGTTTTAGACGGGATAGTTATATTTCTGAATCTTTGGATTGTTCTGAATGGATTAAAAGTTGCCATGGTAGAGGATATATGGTGCCCTACATCTATGATACCATTTCAGGTTTTTGCATTTCAGTGCTGTCATATTCTTTAGCTGGTTCTCCCCACCCCACCCCCACCCCACCCCCACCCCACCCCCACCCCGAAGCCTAAATATATTCAGTTCCCTCAAGCTTTCCAGTGTCATAATAATATGAGCTGACATTTCTGTGGTGGTGAAAAAAAATGTTCAATTGCTACCATTTGGTATGTTGCCTTCTCAAACCACTTTAGGGTAATTTGTGGTTGTATTGTAAATTACTGTTTGTTTTCATGATAGAATCCTCATGTGTCTTCTCCTCCCAAGATATAGAGACACTTAAGGATGTTCTATTTCTGAAGTTCTTGAACTTCTCACTTTGGTATTTGTTTTAATGTATAGCCCACTCCAAACATCCCCAATCTCTGTCATTCTGAAATCTTTTAGGTTTCTCGTAACATAAAATTCCATTTATTGTGTGAGAATGGAGCATTAGGTTAGGTGAAAACGGAAGATGTATAGCTGGGCTGCAGTTCCTAAGAACTGTCAAGAAGGGCAGTTGTCCATTGACTTTACCTTCACTATGAAAACACAACAGAAAGCTCTTGGGAAGCCAACCATAAGCTTGCTGATTCTGAAGCAAATATAAATCAGGTTGGTGGCTTAAGAAGGCAGTCATAAGAGAAAGCAGGGAATTGACCATTCAGTGTTTGGGACATTTTTTTGGGGGAAAAAAAAGAGAGATAAAAGGGCTGATCCTTTAAAGGCCATTATTTGGAATGACTGTGTTGAAAATGTTGCACATTTACTGTTGTGCAATAATCCTGTCTCAGCAATGGTACAAATAAAAAAGAGGTGTTAGGAAAAAAATCCCTGCAAACTGCATGCCCGTGTGGGATTCTACAATTCATTTGACACACAGCATTAACATTCAGCTGTTCTTATCACCTTTTCCCTTGATGCTTTCTTGGTGGCAACCAAAGACGACAAGCATCTTGTTTTGTGACCTGGCCTCTAATTTGATGGCCCTTAACCTTGGACTTCTCTACTTATTAATTTGCTGTTACCTGATGTGGGCTGGAGTATGCACTAAGTGGTGGCAAAGATCTACATGACTTTGTTGGTTGTCTGTTGGTCATCTGGATTTTTGGATCCCATATGTGATAGCTAGTATTTATATATTTTGCAGCATACAGCTGCTTTAGATTTTACAAGTTTTGGGACTGCAGTTTCTGGCTCAGAATGATGGGGTTTGCAATAAAATGGAACTTGCAATAAAATGGATAGGTTGAAGAAGATTGCTCTTCTGTGTTGGATGAGCATTTTAGGTCTTGTGTAGAAATGTGTTTTTTTTAAAACAAACAAACAATGGATTTCTTTTATAGCTACTACTGGACGCAGGAGCCAAAGTAGAAGGTTCTTTGGAACATGGTGAGGAAAACTATTCAGAAACACCCTTGCAACTGGCAGCAGCTGCTGGTAAGGATTATCTTATCATAATACCTTAGTTAATATTGTTTGATTGAAGAGAATAAGAAGCAGGCTTTTCGTTGTTACTGATTTGTAGGAAATTTTGAACTGGTTAGTCTGCTTTTGGAGCGAGGTGCTGATCCTATGATTGGAACAATGTACAGGAATGGAATTTCCATGACTCCACAAGGTGATATGAACTCCTTCAGCCAGGCTGCTGCACATGGACACAGGTATATTTGGTATGCTTTTAGTTAAGTGTTAAAACAATGTTTGAATGGGATGTTTAAAGCATTTGACCTCCAATTCTTGTACATTCAGATTCACATATATAAATTTACACTGTCAGGTTTTTCTTAAATATTATTTTTAATACAATAGGTAAAGGATACATTCTGTTTGCTATTGCTATTGTCCATGAAAACTAAACAAAAGTAAGGAGGTGTATATAACCGTAATAATGCAGGAACAGACACTGTTGAGATGCAGGCAACGAGTTACAAGCTGGATGTTGGTATTAAAGCAAGTTAAAAATCAAGATAGCCTAAAGTCAGGAAAAATATTATTGTCCTGGAAAACTCTTACCTTAAATGCTTAAAATATCTATTTTACCTTTTAATCTTCTTGCCAGATCAGATTGCATATCCCACTTGGGGGAGGTTTTTTTAAGTGTAAGGTACTCATTTTGCTCCTTACATTACCTACAAATCAAATACAGCTGAAAAAATATTGGCTGTATTTTATTTTGATATCAATTCTGAGGCTATCAGACTAGGGACAAAGACAGAATTGACCTGTAGGCCATCTCAAACCAGGATCTATTTAGGACAAGCCCGTTTAGCTGTTCAGATTTTAACAGACTACAACTTGTGTCAGGCTGATGGGTTACAAGGCAAAAAAAAATCTTGACGAACATAATATTCCGTCACTTGATATTTGTTTTAGCTTTATAACTCAGTTGCTCTATCACCTGAAATAGCTTGCAGGAGCACCTTTCAATGAGATTTCAATGAAAGGCAAAGACAGAAGTATTTGTGAAGTCAGGACCATTGCAGTAGAGAGAAGTCTCAAATATAGTCCTAGTTTATAGATGTAGAACTTATGTAAAACTTCAGGAAAGGAATATGAGATACAAGGTTTGTTCAGGAAATAGATATTCCAAATATTCTTCAAATTCAATTCAAATTCATATCTTTATTGTCAGTGCACAACCTATCTACAATGAGATCAGTTGAGCTTCCTCAGTGCACCCCCCCAACACAATACAATTCTTCAGTATAAAGATTTGATGGAATCACAAGGAAAAACAACAGATCTGCAAATTTTACTGCCCTGGCAGTATACAGAACTAATGAACCATTAGGCTAGTAACAAAGGGGTGACTTGTGAGAAAATAAGACAAGTTTAAGGCAGGGAATAAGCATGTGTATATATGAATCAGAAAGGCACAAAGACATGATTTTAAATCAGCTTGTTACTAAGCGCTTTGTGAATGCAGTGTCTAAAAATGCCATTAAGTCATACAGAATTTCTGTCTGTGTTGCTAAACCCAGACATCTTTGCACTTATAAATCATCCCTTGATGATGCAATCATTGGATGATAAATAATCATGTGTAGAATTAGAGAGGAAAAGTTAGCATTTCTGTATCAGGCCCAAGAAAATACATGAACTGAAAGTGCAAAAAAAAAAAAAAAGCAGCACCATTTGAAAGGCAACTGTCTTATTATTTGTGGTAACAAAGGATTGAATAGTTGTCTTTGCCACCACTTCTAATGTTTTTCATTTACCAAGATCATCTTCTATTATGACCGTATATCCTTTAGCTTTAAAAATCCAGGAACTGATTTCAACTGGCTATAAGTTAAAAATGTCATTAGTTCTAGTAATACCACTATAGAGATTTATGTAGATTTATGTATATTTAATATAAATATATTTATACAGAAATTTATAGTAATATAACTATAGAGATTTATGTGCCTTGGAATGGAATGCACTTGGACACCTACCCAATTGGGATATAGATAGCTTAGCATTACCTTCCAATGATTGATGCCATCCAAATAAGATGAATCACAACTCTCATAATTTCAACAACCCCAGAACTCTTTTGCAAATGGCTTTATATTTCCATTATAAAAATAAAGATGGATGGATGGGATGGGTTCTGTTCAGATTGAGAAATCATACCTCACCTGAAGTTTGGATGGAGAAAAGCTTAGATCTGGTGCAGACTCAGTCTTCCCCTTGATGCATCTGTCATAAATCAAGTCAGCCATATGTTCAGTAAAGAACTCATTGTAGAACTCTTTAGCTCTGAGTTGCTATGAGTTGTGACACATTTAGCTATGCTTGTCATCACCTGGAGAATTCTGGATTGCAATTATCAGAGGTTTCAAATGTTTTCTCCTCTTATTGTAAAGCACAATAGACACACTATCGCAGATAGCAAAATAGACACCTTCCTCCCCGTCTAAACAAACACAGAGATACATACACTCAGCCCACTTGCTTTGGATACATTGCTTATTCTATCCCCCACAGGACTGAACATGCGCAGCTAGCAAGATGTAAGCGTATCAGGTAGGTGGGAGGTAAGGGAGAGGTTACATGCTGGGTTTCATTGCTTGTTTATAATTATTTGTTCATTGGGAGCAGCTCCATTGAACTTTAATGGCCTTCGGATGAAAGCTTGTTGATGGACAGGATATGGGTTTTTTGAATATTTGACTTGCTATTGTAGCCTCATGTATAAAGAAAAGAAAATACTTTGTTTACTAGATCTTGTTGGATGAATTAAGCAGAATTAGTATTAGCCAGATGGCTAGTGGACTTCTGTTTCACTGTTAACAATTCCCATATGGTGGCCTCTGCCCTTCCCTTTTCTGTCTTTTGGCTTGTGATTGATAGGAATGTGTTTCGTAAGCTTCTTGCTCAACCAGAGAAGGAGAAGAGTGATATCTTGTCCCTGGAGGAGATATTGGCTGAAGGAACTGACTTAGCAGACAGCACGCCTGCTCCTTTATGTGCAAGCCGCAACAGCAAGGCCAGACTCAAAGCTCTGAAAGAGGCAATGTATCACAGCGCTGAACATGGCTATGTGGATGTAACCATTGACATCAGGAGTATAGGTCAGTTTGGGTTTTTCTCTCTCTCATGAGAAATGACTCATCAGAAAAATGGTTTGATGTAAGAGACCCTTGTCTGTTGAACTGACAGTTTTTGACTGCTCCTCAGTTCTTGTCAAAACAGAAATCAGGCAACTGATAAAACATGTCTAGGAATACTGGAAATTCAAGTGTTAAAAACAAGTATTTTTAATTATTATGGATTTATTACATGAGAAAAAGTACAGCTCCCATTCCATAAATTTGTAAATATTTATATTGTTGCGAACCAAAGTGAAATACATTTTGCTCTTGGCCAAGAAACCAAGAATAGCTGGGAACATTTTTACAATCATGACCATGGCAAGGGAGAAGGCCTTAGGTCCCATCCAGTAGATAAAGGAGTTGATATAGACTACTAATTTCTTCTCTCTGACCCCAAAAACTTTCAGCTCAACTAGAGCTGCTGGTTCTCTAGTTTGACATGTGTACATCTGGAAATGATCACAATAGGTTTTGTCTTGCCTTGACATTCATTTTCTGAAAAGACAGAAATCAAATGAATTTAATGGTAATAGCAATAGCACTTAGACTTATATACTGTTTCACAGCCCTCTCTAAGCAGTTTACACAGTCAGCCTATTGCCCCCAACTATCTGAGTCCTAATCTTATCAATCTTGGAAGGATGGAAGGCTGAGTCAACCTTGAGCCTGGTGAGATTTGAACTGCCAAATTGCTGGCAGCCGGCAGTCAACAGAAGTAGCCTGCAGTACTGCATTCTAACCACTGCACCACCAGTCCTATTAATAAATCGAGTAAAGAATTGTGGTCCTGAATATGTTGCTGAACTACACCTCCCAGGTTTCTTTACCATGTTCGTTGTGTATCCTGTAGATTGTAGCTCAGCAGCATAGGAAGGGCTTCTGGCTGCTCAACCCTTTCCTAATTAAAAGTATTTTAAAATAAACAGGCATGCATGTTTTTGAAAAAGATCATGCTGGTTTCAGTAGTACTACATAGCATCTTTCTTTTAAGCAAATGCCCCAGCCTATTCTAACAGATGAAAACTGGGGTGCTTAGTAGGTAGTAAATTTCTGGAAGGAGGTTACTTTGGCTTTACAGTGTAGACTCTTTCCAAAAGTAGCAATTCTGGTTCAATCCAGTTCGTCTTTGAAGAGCAAAGAAGCTGGTTTTAACCCTGGAAATGAAATTGACTAGGAACTGCTTATGAAAAAGCAAAAAGCTTGAATGGGCAGGCTGGATGCTTGGACAAAAAAAGATTTTGCATATGTCTAAGAAATACAAAGAAGACAGCTGGGAGGAAGAAAAATAGTATATGCCCATTTTCAGAGCAATGCTTTTTCAAAAGAAATGATATATGAGCAATTCAGAAATATCCATATATAGTATTTGTTAAATGCATACATTATCCAAAGCATCAATAAGTACCCTAAATTGCATGCTTATCATAAATTATAGTTATTTTTGCACTGAATTTAAGACACTGAATAGGCCAAAAGAAGATCAACATTAAATGTCTTCTCTCATTATCATCAGAGAACATGCTGCTGATGCTGCTCTAAAATCAGCCTTCTGAATATCCGCATCTTAGAATTTCTATTAGATAGTTGAATTCATGAGTTATTTTGGTGAACAGGAAACTGGTAGCAGGAAGGAAAATGGAGCTCTGCACATTTAGTCCTACCCTAACTGTTATTCTAGTTCTACTGTTGCTGATGCTGGGGCTCCTCCTATTTTTCAGAAGGAAGCTTCTTAAAATCTTGAAGGATCATGATAGCATTTAGAACCTTGATCATTTGGGATTCCAAACTGTGACATCACGAGATGTCACCAGGATAGGATAGGATAGGATAGGGTAGGTAGGGTAGGGTAGGGTAGGGTAGGGTAGAGTAGAGTAAAATAGAGTAGAATAGAGTAAAATAGAATAAACAGAGATGGAAGAGATCTTGGAAGTCTTCTAGTCTAACCCCCTGCTCAGGCAGGAAACTCTATACCATTTCAGACAAATGGTTTTCCAATCTCTTCTTAAAAACTTCCAGTGTTGGAGAATTTACAACCTCTGGAGGCAAGTTGTTCCACTAGTTAATTGTTCTGTCAGGAAATTTCTCCTTAGTTCTAGGTTGCTTCTCTCCTTGATTGGTTTCCACCCTTTGCTTTTTGTCCTGCCCTCAGGTGCTTTGGTGAATAGCTTGACTCCTTCTTCTTTGTGGCAACGCCTAAGATATTGGAACACTGCTATCATGTCACCCCTAGTCCTTCTTTTCATTAAACTAGACATACCCAATTCCAACAACTATTCTTTATATAGGAGTGACCTTGCTTTTCTTTGCAACAATAGAGAGAATATGGCAGAAACAAAGATAAAGGTGAGAAGTGTGACTCCAAGCAGTGCAAACTTCATGTGAAAAATTATCCTGGCAGATAGTAGGCAGTTCTTACTACTATAAAAGAGTTATATAAAACTTCAACACTAGGTGTTTTACTTTCATAAAGTCTTGGCACTAGGGTTCCATATGGAATTTGACCTGCCTTGTTTATTTGGGAAGGTCCATATTTCCATTCTTAATTCTCCCATGGTTACCCAATTCTTCTTCCTGCACTCTTTTTTTTTATATGCAGAAATTCTCACTTTAAAAAAAAAGTGTGGAAATGTTGCTCAGTTTTTGCAACTTACAATGATTCTCCCATTTCTTTTTGAGAAGTGCAATTCTGACATGGGCAATTATACTTCAGGCAGGTAAACATATTGTAGAGTACCATTTTACAACCCTGTCATGATTTTTAATTGTCCCTTTAGTTAGGGCTAAAAACATTTTCCCTCATCAACAAAACTTTCTGGATACACATCTTCAGAATACTGAAATAATGAAATGGTGCTGTTTTATCATTGTCATTGCAATGTGTTTTTCCTAATTAAACCAGCTATTTTGTAATCAGCTCTAACATGTTTGACGTTCCATAGAGAATGGAAAAGACTGCTACTAAGAGTTAATTATAGTGGCGTAGTGGTTAGAATGCAGTATGGCAGGTTAACTCTGCCTCGTGCCAGGAGTTCAATTCTGATCATCTGAAGGTTGATTCAGCTTTCCAATTTTCCAAGTAAATTGAGGACCTAGATTGTCGGAGGCAATATCTGATTCTGTAAACTTCTTAGAGAGGGTTGTAAAGCACTATGAAGAGGTATATAAGTCTAATTGCTATTGCTATAGTTGTGTTGGGTTTCCAAAAATGAACAGTATATCATTATTGTTAGATGTTATGTGTCATATATATACGAGGACTGAGAAAATATTGATCATGATGGTTCCAGCTTTCAGTTCTAGTCTTTAAGGTAAGGTGTTTTCAGCTGGACACTCTGTCTCTCCAGACCATCTTCTCCTTACCATTATTACTCTGTCTAACCATTTGACTCTGGTTTTGGATTTCAATGTCCACCCTGGAGCCATTGTTACTACTACTCTTTGTTCTTTTCACTGGCTGCTTGTTTAACAAAGGCCGATGACCTGGTAATTGTATCCAAAGGAAAAGCACACAAAATTGGCAATGGGTTCTCCATTTGTGTTATTGGCTAATAACCAATAGGTTATTAGGAAAGGAAATAGTGTATATACAGTAGAATCACATTCATAAGTCAAAGGCCTTCATATTATAATATTGTTTCTGATTTTTTTTACAATCAATAGAAACTTTCAGATACTTTTTGTTTTAAATAGGTGTTCCGTGGACTCTCCATACATGGTTAGAATCTTTGCGAATTGCTTTTCAACAACATAGAAGGCCCCTTATTCAATGTTTGCTGAAAGAATTTAAATCTATCCAGGAGGAAGAATATACTGAAGAACTCATCACACAAGGATTGCCTTTGATGATTGAAATCTTGAAAGCAAGTAAGGTAGGTGACACTACAGGCTTGTCATTTTGCAGATAATAACTATTTGCAATGGGCTTTTCCGCTTATAAAGCAAATAGCTTATAGAGCAAAACAGAAGCATTACAAATGCAAAGGAAGAATTTATGTGCAACAGTAAAACTTTCACCAAAATATTTGAGGTAAAGCAATCTTTATAGCAGCAAACCATCTACAATCTACTATCCAGTGAAAATAAGTATTGTAATCAAGGATGAAATTCTCCCGGTTCGGACCAGATCAGCTGATCCGGTAGCAATGGTGGCAAGTGGTTCAGAGAACCGGTAGGAAAAATCCATCTCCCCCCCATGCCCAGTCGCCTGCTTCCCTGCTTGCCGCTTCTTCAAAAAAATGCTTTTAAAAGATAAAAAAAGAGGCTCTGATGATCACAGCTGAGCCACGCGATTGTCAGAGCCTTTTTTTTACTTTTAAAAGCATTTTTTATAACCTATTCAGCTGAATAGGTTGTAAAAAGAATGCTTTTAAAAGTAAAAAAAAGATCACGCGCCACAGCTGATCCTCTCCCCACGTGCACTGGTCTACTTACCCCATGCCTCCTTTTGGCGTGCACTGCACACGCACCTTGCATTTGGTGCGTGGTGTGCCCTGCGTGTGCTCAGCGCGCATGCACAACCAGCGAACCAGTAGTAAACCGGTTCAGATTTTACCACTGATTTTAATCAGAAGCAGATTAGACAATGTATTCAAAGCAAGTATTCATGCTTTTGTATTTCAGACTACACTGCTTGCCTTGTTATCCTCTCCCTTTCTCTTCCTTATTAAGTACATGTATTTTGCTAGTAAAACTTATTTGTGTAATATACCTTCAAACTGAAATTGCAAACTGTGATCTGCAATATCGGTGTAGAGAGAAAGCAAACCCAATTGGTTGCCGGTTTGAAGGTAATGGGAAATAATTCGTGATAACACAAAAATGAGTAATGAAGAATATTGTACAAGAAAACAAGTTAGGGGGAATCATGGAAGCACTGTTCCATGAATGGCTTCACATTGGATGCTATCCTGTTCAGATAACCATGGATTATTGAGCAAGCAACTATTGAATCAATTCACACAACACCAGAAGCTAACATTTAATCTCTCGTGGCTTTCTTCCATGTGCCAACCAAAACCCTGAAAATTAATCCAACATGCATGACATTTAGTGGGTGTGAACAGACATGCCTTTAAATGAACTGTGCATTGTAAAAGCAATTAATATTAATAATTTGATTTAAAAAATCAAATTCTCAATAACTTATAGACTAGAGCACTAGATCAGATCTGGAAGATATAGCAATCTATATAGCAGTCTATATCACTGTGGTTTAATCCCTTAAAAGGAATAATAATAATAATAATAATAGAAATGCATATTTGGTTTCATAGTATAATTTTGATTTTAAAAATGCCCTTTGAAATATAAAACAGTATGATAATGAAACATGCATTATTCAGAGGAATAAAAGATTTTGATTGTTAATAGACAAATGCTGTTTCAAGAAAATATCCCATATATTTTGTGAAAGAGCCTAGTGCAGACCTATTATTATTTGAAATTAAATCAACTTTTAACTAGATTATTCATGTCTCCTTTCTCTCTCAACCAGATAGATTTTTTATGGTCTAGTGACTGTTGTAACCTATATATTACTTGTCATCAATGTCAGTATTTCTGTATCTAAACAGTTCAGAAAAGCCAGGATCCGCAATCTTCATAAATGTGCATCTTGCATTCTCCATATGAGAGACAAACATCAGGTACACTAGTGTGGCATGTCAATATACTCATAATTAACCAGTGTCACATAAAATGATTAGCATGGTGTTGTCTAGAAACTAACCTTGGATTTGCTGGATTTGCATTTAAATCCTTATAAATAATTCCTTCTAAAACATATTTCATCAATGGATTTAAAAGACCCCTTCTGTTGTTGTTTTTTAATTTACGTAAAGGAAATATTTGTTGAAATTTCCTGAAGAACCAAGAAGTATTAATTCTGTATCTTGCGTGCCCTCTTTTGATCCATAAACATTTTCCTGGCCTGAGTTTTTGAGGCACCAATTTTTAAAAATCTTTTTAAAATCAAGCCTTGGCATTATTCCCAGTAACCACTGAAAGACATTTTATGTATCTCATTTGATTAATGGTATTCTCTTTGGAAGAGCTATAATTTAGTTTTGTCAACATAAAAACCTATTTTTCTCAAAGTCGTCATTGCCTCTGGCTGTTCACTTCAACATCTTAGATTCGCTACTTACATATGTTGACTAGTATTAATGAAGTATTGAATTTCAAATCTTCTGATAGCAATCTTTCAAAGTATTATTTAATCATGAAACACTGATACTGGAGATTTTCCCCAAAGACAGTTTGACTAGTTTGGGGCAGTGCTCCTTTTTATGTTAACAATCTCATATGAGGTCAGTTTTTTGAGGCAGAATAGTCTCAATAACGTCTACTGGAAGTCTACTTTATTAATTGTATGGCATAATAACAGAACCTTGAAAGCTTGACAGAGATTCTTTTTCTTCCTCTTATACCAATGAGAGTCAAGGTAGGGCAAACTTGAATTTTTGGCTTAATCCCTCCTCACTTCCAGATCTAAACTTATATTTTTGTAAAAGCTGTTGAGATCTTTCTTCAAGGCCACCTTCATACTTCTCTGGATATGGCTGAAAGAAGATGATAATCATATTGTGTGACTTATGACAAACGGAAACTCCTAGAATCATAGTGATCTTTTAATCAGCAATTTCCCTTTCCCAGTTTGTTTTTATATCTTCCTGTCAGAGACAGGAAGAAAAAAATGCATGTCTCATTCCAGTACATAATGCAGTTTTCTTATAAAAATTCAGCAATTGCTCAAAGATTGAAGGCATATTCAATCTTTCATCCATCCGTCTGAACAATTTTTAAAAGATTCTACTGATATCATCATAATCTTCATCATCATTCTTTCATCCATTCATTTTAATATTAGATGGCTCATCCTACTTTAGTTTATCATCTGTCTTTCTGCCCATTTTTGAAAAAAATAGTTTAGTCTGGACAGAAATAGATAGAACTTTTTTTTTCAGACTTTTGCCCCACACTAGCTTTATCAATTCATGGTCACCAAAGCTAGAAGAACTGAAAAGCAATTTGCTTTGAATGACAATGGCTTTCTATATTGTTAGTTAGGACAAAAGTAGGATGAAAACTATACTTTTATTATTTGGATTGGTTTTTGCATTTGGATTCTAGTTATTTCAGTAAGAATGCCTCATTTATAGACCAGAAGCTTTCAAGTTCGTAACTTCAATGAATTATTCAGCAATTGTTTTCATCCATCTTGCTGCAACTTTGCTCCTTCCTCTATTAGCCTGTGAGAGAGAGGGGAGAGGGAGACAGAGAGACAGAGACAGACACAGAGAGAGACAGAGATAAAGACAGAGACAGAGGGATTGGATCAATTTCAGAGGAGCGCCTGAAGAAAACATCAGTACCAGTGGGTTAAAACCTATGAGGAATAGCTTCAGCTATATGATCAAGGAAAATCTCTTGACTGTAGGATCTAGTGAACTAGTGAAATAGGCTACCAGATGAAGAAACCAGATAATTTCTTAACCAAATGCATATTTTCCTGGGGTTGTGCTGCAGCAGTGGAGGAGAGACACAGAGTCCTGGGGAAAGATGCAGCTGCTTTAAGGAGTCACGTGTGATACATGAATGTCCTCATATGCTTCATAGCACTGTTTTTCCTAGCAATGGCATAGCATTTTTGTCTCTCTCCTTGGCAGCCAGCTCCTGGTGCCTGATGCATGGATATATGTTGTTCATCCTATTTTTGTTAGAGTTGCCAGAAAACGAACATATGCATTTACAGTTTTATTGAGCTGTGAAGTTGACTTAATTTTCTTCTGAATTTTCAGCTGAAAGACATAAAAACAGGTTTGCATTATGTGCTTTTATCAGAGTATCATTCTGTCTGAAGAGAGACATAATTACCTGTATTGGTGGTTCTCAACCTGTGGTCTACCCCGAGGGACGGGCGCAATGTCATCACAGAAGGCTCACGAAGGCTTGATTTAATTTTTAAGTCTTGGTTGTCCATGGCCATGGTCCATGGCCACAAAAGGTATTTAAAGTGGGTCTGTTGTGAAGAAAAGAACCACTGACCTATATAGGATATCTCCACAATGATTTATCAGCTTCTAATGGTGTAGAGAAATTGCTCAGGGAAAGTAAGACAATATCTGCTCACATTTTTAGACCCTCAAAGCCATAAAACACTTGAATGAAGGAACTTTGTTTTGTGTTTATTTTACTGCATTTTTTTTTTGTTTCAGAATGAAGTGATTAGTCAACAGCTGGCTGTCATTTTCACTCATTGCTACGGACCTTATCCTATTCCCAAGCTTACTGAAATCAAACGCAAACAGACATCTCGTTTAGGTAAGCGTGCTGCATGAGATCTTTGGTTTCAGTTTAAAAGAGATGTACTGTAGACATTTGGTCTTGGTAGACTATCCATGTAATCCAAAGTCAGAAGAGATCATAGAATATTCTAATCAGGGCCAAAGTTATTTATTTATGTATTTATTCAATTTGTATAGCTGCCCATCTCACATTTCTGACCCTAGGCAACTTGCAACAATTAAATATAATTATAAAAATAAAGAATATAAATAAATGCTAAACTCAAACACAAAACAAAAATGCAGTCAGCAGATGAAAACAAGCAATAGATACCATTTATTAAAACCATTGGAAAGCTCAACATTACTATTTTTCCTTTCTATTTCCCAATCAAATGCCAGTCATTTATATCATCAGTTTTCCAATTTGGAATATGGGTATGTAGACTTTAATAATGATTTTATGACCATTTTTCTCCCAGAGATCAAACTAAAACACATTATTTACTATTTAGGAGAACTTGCATTCACAACAGTGATATTGCTGGCAATTGTATCTGTGCTACCTTCTTTTTTAGAGTACTTTAATAAGTAACAAGCAATTTGGACATAGGAAAATGGAAGGCTTCTGAAGCAGTTGGTATATTTGTATGTTTGTATAGGTGCAGCTTGGAAACTTCATCTGCATTAGTTCAAATTTCTGCAATATAGTAGTCATTGATTAACCACCATTCGGTTTTTTTTAATTATTTGCATTTATATCCTGCCCTTCTCCGAAGACTCAGGGCGGCTTACACTATGTCAAGCAATAGTCTTCATCCATTTGTATATTATATACAAAGTCAACTTATTGCCCCCAACAATCTGGGTCCTCATTTTACCTACTTTATAAAGGATGGAAGGCTGAGTCAACCTTGGGCCTGGTGGGACTTGAACCTGCAGTAATTGCAAGCAGCTGCTGTTAATAACAGACTGTCTTAGCAGTCTGAGCCACTCAAGGGCCCTTAATGATCGCTCATAACAGCACTGAAAAAAGTGACTTATGACTGTTTTCACACTTATGACTGTTGTAGCATCCCCAAGGTTATGTGATCAAAATTCTGAGGCTTGGCAGCTGGCTCATATTTATGATGGTTGCCGTGTCCTAGGGTCATGTGATCATCTTTTGGGACCTTCTGACAAGCAAAGTCAATGGGGAAACCAGATTCACTTAACAACCGTGTTAACTAATTTAACAACTGCAATGATTCACTTAACAAATGTGTCAAGAAAAGTCATAAAATGGGGCAAAACTCAACAAATTTCTCACTTAATAGCATAAATTCTCTTAACGATTGCATGAGTCACGTAACAACTGTGGCAAGAAAGGTTGTAAAATGGGGCAAAACTCACTGCACAACTGTCTTGCTTAGCAACAGAAATTTTTGGCTCAGTTGTGGTCGTAAATTAAGGACTATCTGCATTTTCCAGATTTATTTACTTATTTATTTATTTATTTATTTATTTATTTATCTTCTCTAAATTGATATCTTCTAACATGTTCCTATCAGCCAAGACCAGCATGATCACTGTTATTGAAGCTGAAAACAAATTGTATTAATCTGGTGTAGAAATCTGGTGGTTTAGACCACGGGTGTTTAACTTGATTTCATCACATGACGTACCGTGACGTATCACGATGTTTTTTGATTTTGCAGAGTTGGGGAGGGTGTGGCCTGCACATGACACATCTGTCCTGTGGGCCATCAGTTTGACAGGCCTGGTTTAGACATAAGCAAGAGTACTGACAAATAAAAAATAAGCCATCCATCATATATTTATATAAAATGTATAACCCTACCCAATTCCTTTCCCAGGACTTTGGCACTTCGTAAACCTCCCAAATATGCGGGGAAAATAAAACCATAAACCATTGAATTTTATTATGCAGTGTGTAGCAAACTTGAATATAAAAATACTGTACGCCAATATTTACCACTCTTCTCAGAACTGTTGAAAAATACAAGTGTTTGTTTAAAAATGAAAATAAAAAATGAGAAATAAAAGAAATAAAAATGAAAAAAATACAAATTATTTTCTTAATACTGGCCTTGGGCCAGACAGCATTTTTAAAATATTTTTATTTTCTGGGAAAGAGGCTTGTGGGATTGTCTTCCCAAGATAGCACAATAACTTGACTAATTGGGGTGCTATGGATGGACTTTGAAATGGGGAATCGTTTCTCCTTTTGTCTCAGGTAGCAGAGTATCTTAGATTGCTCTGTTGCTCTGTTACCTTTAAAAATAGTTTTATAATCTCTTTCAGTGGCTTGGAACGCACTCTGGATGACAATACTTGAGTATATCTCCTGTCAAAATCTTCCAACTTGAGCAGGGGGTTGGACTAGAAGATCTCCAAGGTCCCTTCCAATTCTATTACTCTATATTCTATGTGAGGGATGTCATAGATCCGGCCCGTGGAGCTGCCCTGGCAACAGTGAAGGACTGGCCTGTGGTGCCTCTGCCAGTGAAAACAAAGCTCAGGAGGGCTGCATGCGGGTCCTCCTGAGCTCTGTTTTTGCTGGCAGAGGATTGCAGGAGCTGCTGCAGCTGAAAATGGAGCTCAGGAGCCCATATTCTCTGGCAGAGCATTCAGGCCACCACAGGCGCCCCCAACAAAAGTGACATCAAGCTGGCCACACCCATTCTGGCCAAGCACCCCTCCCCAAGGTCAAATAACCCTGATGCGGCCCTCAACGAAATCGAGTTTGACACCCCTGTTCTATGTTCTTCAAAATAACTTCAAAGGTGTATTCATCTTAAATTACAGTCTTTTATAATGAAGATCAAATATATTGATGTTTTAATTTATTCCAGTTAAAGTGTCTTCCTCTTGGTTTTTTGTTTGCTTTTTTGTTTGGGAGGTGGTTTTTTAAAAAATTCAATCTGTTGTTTTTTGTCATTTCAGATCCTCATTTCCTCAACAATAAAGAAATGTCAGATGTTACATTCCTTGTGGAAGGAAGACCATTTTATGCTCACAGAGTATTACTATTTACTGCATCTCCTAGGTATTTATACATATGAAAATGGCATAAACTTAATTTTAGTATTTTGGATCACAAAAGGCAGACAAATTTATAGGTTACCCAAGAGGAATTAAGATTATATTTCTTCACTGGCTGAAGAAATTGCTGGTGATCACTGCATATCTCACCCCAATAAACGTGACTAGTTGAAAAGTGTGATAGAATCCAGAAAGGGACATCAAAGCATAAGGAGAAACAATACAGATCAATTAGGAGTTTGGTAGTCTTCTTAGGGAAACTATGTTCAGCAGCCAAAATATGTTTCTGCTCTAATGGTAAAGTCTTACACTAAAAGACATTATTACTGTACATCTCCAGTTGGAGAAATTTGCTTGCCATTATGAATATAGAGCCATTGTGGTAAATATGATTAGACACTAGTTTTTCTACTAGCTTTAGAGCTGAATAAAGGTAGACCTTTCTGGACAGTACTCCATCAATTCCTGTCACTTCCACAACTGGAAAATTATTGTCATTTATTTATTTTTACATTTATTTATTTATGAATATAAGGTATTGGGACCCAAGCAGAGGTGGTATTCAGCAGGTTCTGACCAGTTCTGGAGAACCGGTAGTGGAAATTTTGAGTAGTTCACAGAACTGATAAATACCACCTCTGACTGGCCCCGCCCCCATCTAGTCTCTGCCTCCTGAGTTCCAGCTGATTGGGAGGGAATGGAGATTTTACACTATCCTTCCCCTGGAGTGGAGTGGGAATTGAGATTTTACAGTAACCTTTCCTTGCCATGCCCACCAAGCCATGCCCACAGAACCGGTAGTAAACAATTTTGAATCCCACCACTGGAGCCAAGCATAATTTTTCCTCATTGCCAAGCTGTTTTCTTCTCTGAAGCAGGAAAGGTGGGTTGGCTGTTGCTGAAAGTGCTTGAGATGACTTCAAGAAGCCATTGATAATTGCTATTATTTTACCCTTCTCTGAAACACTTCAGTTCTTGGCTACCTTCTCCTTAAAAAGGGTGGTGGAAGCGAAGAAATTACATACTACCTTAATATCTAATTTGGCCTTCCCGAGCCTTCTTCCTTCAAAATGACCTTCCAGAATTATTACTCGGCCCAAAAACTTGACTATTTGAACAAGGCTGACTAGTACAACTTGTGATCTGGCATTATGAAGTTAAGGAGTTCATAGCTTTGGCTGCTACTGACAGATCCTGGAACTTATTTTTTCTGTATAAAAAAAAAAAAGTGGAATATATGAGTCTCCAATGGATAAGTATCGTCCTTAGGTGTGAACTTTATACCATGCTAATGCAAAGGCTAGTTTTTACCCTAAATCTTTTTTTCCCCCTTTCCTTCATGATGGTGTTTTGTTGTTGTTGTTGTTTTTACAAATTTACACATTACAAATTGTTCTGAAAAAGCAAATGTAATTTGGATGTTTCTCTGTAGGTTTAAAGCCTTGTTGTCCAGCAAACCTCCCTCAGATAGCACTTTCATTGAGATCAGCTATGTGAAGTATCCCATTTTCCAGGTAACGTTGAATGTCTCAAGAAATCTTGGTATAACTAATAATTAGAACCAGAGAAATTTCCTGAAATATGGACTTTAATTACTGATTTCTAATTTCATCTTTGTTGTTCATTGGAATCAAACTGCATATGAACGACATTGATCTACTTTTATGTGGCCTGGCCATAGAATTAAATATTGTAACATTTATGGTAGGAATGGTAATCAGGTTTAAAAAGTGGAATTATTAGCAAAGTTTGAATTCCGAGGTCAGTTAGAACAATGGTTTTACTTGCTTGTTTGACTTTTATCAGACCTTAATGATTTTGTAAATACAAGTAGTCCATGACTTACAACCACAATTGAGACCAAAATTTATGTTGCTAAGCGAGGCATTGGTTAAGTGAGTTTTGTCCCATTTTATGACCTTTCTTGCCTCAGTTGTTAAGTGAATCACTGCACTTGTTAAATTAGTAACATGGTTGTTAAGTGAATCTGGCTTCCCCATTGACTTTGCTTGTCAGAAGGTCGCAAAAGGTGATCACATGACCCCAGGACACTGCAAGTGTCACAAATATGAACCAGTTGCCAAGCATCAGAATTTTTTAATCATGTGACCATGGGGCTGCTGCAACAGTCGTAAGTGTGAAAAACGGTCATAAGTCACTTTTTTCAGTGCCGTTGTAATTTTGAACAGTCACTAAATGAACTGTTGTAAACCGAGGACTACCTACAATTCAAAGCAGTGAACTTACACAATACCCCTTCTTTTTCGTCCTATTTCCCCCACAAAAACAACCCTGTGAGGTGGGTTAGGCTGAGAGAGAGTGACCAACCCAAAGTCGCCCAGCCATTGTTTTATGCCTGAGGCAAGACTAGAACTTACACTCTCCTGGTTTCTACACCAACAACGTAAACACTACACCAAACTGCACCCTTCATCTGGCCACCATAAATGCTTTTCAGGAATTTCTTAAGTATCTGGAGGGTTGGGGAGGGCATCTTTCCTATCAGGAATATATCTGAAACCCAAGAGAGGCTCTTTTGAAGATACCTTCTGCCTTTTTCTGTGTTGCTTTCATGCCTTCTCTCATAAGCTTGGTTCTTACTCAGTCAGTAGTTCAAAACCAGGGGTGAAATTCAGCAGGTTCTGACAGGTTCTGGAGAACCGGTAGCAGAAATTTTGAGTAGTTCAGAGAACCAGCAAATATCACCTCTGGCTGGCCCCAGAGTGGGGTGGGAATGGAGATTTTGCAGTATTCTTCTCCCAGGAATGGGGAGGGAATGGGGATTTTGCAGCATCCTTCCCCTAGGGTGGGAATGGAGATTTTGCAGTATCGTTCTCCAGCCACGCCCACCAAGCCACGCCTACAGAACAGGTAATAAAAAAAATTGTATTCCACCACTGTTCAAAACCATTTAAAGATGCAACTCTTCCACAGACTTTTAATTGTTCACTGGTTTTATGCCACTTCTAGTGTGCAAATTTCAATTTATGTTTTTAGTTTTTATACTTTGCTTTTTAAATTTGTTTCACTGCCTTTAGCAATAATAAATCAAATGAACTTTTTTTTTCAGAAGTGAGCTCCTTTAATTACTGGTATTACACATTTCTTTTTTATTTTCTCATATTGAGGTTTTCAGAAGTGTGAATAATTAAGTGTTCCTTAATTATTCTGAAAGAGGTTTGCTAAAGAAAACTTGTCAGGTTTAGCTTGCCTTTCATAGGAGCATGATTGGCAGAGATTTACCAGATGATGGCATCCCTTGTGTTGTATTTGCGTACTATAGTGAATTTTTTTTCTTGCCTTACTTTTGTATACCGAATTTCTTCCCACAAAACTGCTGCTAAAAAAGAGAATATGAATTCTCTTAGGAGAGAAATTAGTTGTTAATTGTATAGCTTTGTAGCCAGTAGGTTTCCTTTATCAAGAATCCTTGAGTAAAAATAAGAGAAACAAAAACCACGCCCCAGGCTTAAAGAGTTAAGGGTTATCTTTTTACCATATCCTAAAATGTATTAATACTATTTCATTCTTTTCTGTTTTCTATTTTGAAATAACATTGATTTATCACTTTTCCCTTAGTTTTCAAGAACTTCATAAACAAATGCATTTTTGTAATTTATGGGTTTGTTTGTTTTTTTGTTTCAGCTTATTATGCAGTATCTCTACTGTGGAGGTTCAGAGTCACTTCTCATTAAAAACAATGAAGTTATGGAGGTAAGAGGCATCTTATACTAAAAACTGCTATTATTATTACAAGTGTGCTAAGTTTACTAGATTTGGCTAAATTAAAATATTTGGAGCTGAGACCAATGATAAATTAATTGAATTTATTCAGCTGCCTGGACTTGCTTTTGATGAGATGGGTATCTGCATAAATGTGATAAATAAATTAATAAAAATCTTCCTTACATGTAGACTTTTTTTTGACCCATAGAATTTTTTTTTCATTTGTAAAGGGCTTTAAAAGCATGCAATCACCTGGTAACTTTGGAGGAAAAGAAGAAAAGTGAACAAGACAGCACCCATAGTTTCCAATTACATTAGATACTATTTGAAATACTATGATATGTACAAAGACAGACCAAGAAGTTGAAAAAGAAATATTCCTTTTGGTGCCTACAAAAATGGTTACCGTCCCCAAACCTGTAATAATGCTTTTTCTCATTTTTCAGCTTTTATCTGCTGCTAAATTTTTCCAGCTTGAAGCATTGCAACGTCACTGTGAGATCATCTGTGCAAAAAGTATCAACACAGAAAATTGTGTGGATATTTATAATCATGCCAAGGTAATCCAATATTGTTCCTCATATATATTCATTGGTGCAGGAATCCATGCCCATCCCCAGCAGAAAATGTCCTTGAATAGGTGTCAAGATCTCATTGTTGCAATCCTGGCCTAATTTTTGCCTATGCTTTGTTGCATCTTCCCGCACCATTACAGTGAGAAATTGCATTGGCCAGGTCCAGTTGTAAAAATTCTTCCCATCCTTTCCAAAGGCGTTTTCCTGGGCATTTCATAACTATACTGGGACTTGCATAAATAGGGAGGGGAGAGTATTTAAATTCTAATGACTAGCAGTAGGACTTGGCTCACTCTACCTATATATGACATGGCTATTAATATTGTGTATATCATAATCCATATGGGAATTTAGCCTGTTTAATCCAGTGGTGAAATCCAATTTTTTTTACTAGTGGTTCTGTAGGCATGGCTTGGTGGCCATGACAGGGGACGGATACTGCAAAATCCCTATTCCGTCCCTACTCCTGGGGAAGGATGTTGCAAAATCTCCATTCCCACCCCGGTCTGGGGCCAGCCAGAGATGACATTTGCCAGTTCTCCAAACTACTCATAATTTCTGTTACCGGTTCTCCAGAACCCGTCAGAACCTGCTGGATTTCACCCCTGGTTTAATCCTGAAGAAATGTAGTCAGGGGATAGGATAAGGGTTCTGATTAGTATTCTATGCAGAAAAGACTGCTGCTCACTTTTTGCAGTAATGATTGCTTTTTTAAAAAACCCATTAAAATTGGTGAACATACATATCCATTGCACTATTCTTTTTGGGTATAGCAGTGGCAGAGTTGAATGTATAGAGTGAAAGGATGTAATTTCAAAGCCCATTCCCAGAAGACCTTGGATTTGTACATTGTGGCCCACCTTCTGTCAGCCTGTCGTACTTTATCACTGCCACCACCTGCCTTCCTTGGAGAATGGTTTTAACTGGTGGCCTCCTAACCCTAACCTATAAAACAGATGTCTTGCCTTTGAGCAGAGAGGAGGAACAAAAAAGGATAAAAAGAATTCAATAGGGCCACTTCCTGTCTATTTTAGCTTTCAGGTACGTGACTATTAAAAACAGTCCCTGCTTCTTTGGAAAATTAAGTAATTTCACAAGTGATTTTTTAAAAAAAAGAAATCAATTAAAAATAAGGGAAAAAAGAGACATAAACCACTTTAAGTATTTACATGTAGAGACAATCATCAGCATGAAAAATAAAAACACAATGGTGCTAAAATTACAAACAGCGTTTTATAGACATTTCCCACCAAAAAAATAGAGTAAAAAGGATAAGATTCTGGGCAGAGAACAAGACAGCATTGACCCACTAATTCTATGGCAGTATTTCTAATGGAAAGAGTTGCCCATTTTGATCAGTGATGTAAGGACTGAATTTGTGTAGTGACACTACTTATCAGATAACCCATAACCCTTGAACAAATACAGAACAAAATAAATTAAAACTTAATACAGTTCTCAACTAGCTCGTTGCTATTCCTCTAAAAATTCCAGACCTCTATAAGTGTTAACACCTATTAAACCAAAGAAATAAAAAACATGATTAAAAAAAAAATGGTTAAATCAAATATAGAACGCCACTCACTTTCTCATAGGAAGCAAACTATTGTGCTATCAATCCATCATATTGATATATCTTCTCATATATTGGCTTTTCTTTAAACTGTCTCTTTTTAAGCATCTCATCAACTTCTTCAGTCTTCTCATTCTTGTTCATTTTCTTCACATTATCAAACAACCTTAGGGAACTGTTTTCATAATAGTCTTATCAATTTGGTTTCATTAATTCCTTTTCTCTTCTTCAGTAACCCATTTGTATTTGCTTAGAGAGGCCTGTAAAGCAACGGTCCCCCAACCTTTTGGGCACCAGGGACCGGTTCTGTGGAGAGAGGTTTTTCCATAAGCTGGAGGGGGTGTGGTTTCCTGTGCTCCTGCATCCTATGGATGGGACTTCGCTTGTTTGGGTGGCCCAGTTTCTGACATGCTCCAGACTGGTGCTGGTTCACGGACTGGGGTTGGGGATCCTTGCTGTAAAGCACTATCAAGCAATCTAAAAGTCTAAGTGCTGTTGCTATTTTCTTTTGCCCCTGGCAAAAGCCCCACTCTTATTTTCATTTCTATATAACAGTTAGACAAGAACATGCTCTTCTTCACAGCTATTTTCAGATGCTTGGATCAAGCAGACCAAATACTACCCATTATTTTTCTAGCAATATTCATCTTAATGTTTTTCCATCTTTCCTGCTTTAGTAAAGTTTCTGTCAAGGTATGCCAATAGAAAGCTATACAGATTTTTAATGAAACACTACTTACTGCACTTAACATAACATAACATAACATAACATAACATAACATAACATAACATAACATAACATAACATAACATAACATAACATAACATAACATAACATAACATAACATAACATCAGAGTTGGAAGGGACCTTGGAGGCCTTCTAGTCCAACCCCCTGCCCAGGCAAGAAACCCTACACCATCTCAGTCAGATGGTTATCCAACATTTTCTTAAAAATTTCCAGTATTGGAGCATTTACAACTTCTGAAGGCAAGTCGTTCCACTTATTAATTGTTCTAATTGTCAGGAAATTTCTCCTTAGTTCTAAGTTGCTTCTTTCTTTGATCAGTTTCCACCCATTGCTTCTTGTTCTACCCTCAGGTGCTTTGGAGAACAGCCCGACTCCCTCTTCTTTGTGGCAGCCCCTGAGATATTGGAACACTGCTATCATGTCTCCCCTAGTCCTTCTTTTTATTAAACTAGGCATACCCAGTTCCTGCAACCGTTCTTCATATGTTTTATCCTCCAGTCCCCTAAGTCCTTATAAGTTGCAATTGTCCATTTGCTCTGTTAAACAAGGTCTGTGCATCATTTTCATTATTATGGTTCATTACACAATCAGCCAGATGGATTTGGCATTTTTATCCACTTATTAAGTCCTTATCCAAAGACCTGGGATAGGCAGATGTTGATATTTGATGAGGTTAGAGATATTGTCCCAGGATGTAAGCTGTTCCAAGCAAAGCTGCCTTTTGCAACTACTTGATGGTAAATTTGTCAATGCCGATGATGTTCAAACGGTACTCCAGTTGTTTTGGGATTGCACCCAAAGCACCTATCATTATTGATTCTAGCTTTGCTTTCCTTTGCCACAATTGTTCTAATTCTATTTGCAGGTCTTTGCATTTTGTTATCTTCTCCAGTTTTTTCTCTTCTTTTCCTCTTGCTTCAGGTACTGTCATGTGACTCATGTCCATTATCCAAATGATGCAACAAAAACTTTTTTGTCTTTCTTATTGACAATTAAATCTGAGGTGTTATATAGCAGGTGCCTATCTGTTTGAATTCTAAAGTCCCAGAGCACTTCAGCTTCTTCATTTTCTATGATTATTGCTATTTTACAATCTCACCAGTTCTGGTTTGCAAGCAAATGGTATTTTGTGCAGATCTTTCCAATCCCTTTGTTGCTACTAGGTCATGCTGTTGCTTGCCATCAGTCTGTGTGATCTTGCAGTAGCTGTCTACAACAGGCAGTCCACTGTTTCTTCATCTTCTTTGCAAAGGCAGCACTTGCTGTCTGTTGCTGTCTTCTCAGTTCTGGCTTTGTATGCATTTGTTCTTAAGGCTTGGTCTTATGCCACCAGAATTAGCTCATCTATCTTTTTCTTCAACTTTCCTGCTTTTAACCATTGCTAGGTCTTGTTATTATCTGTTTTCCCTGCTATTTTTGTTAATGTACTGGGCATGTAATCCTTTGTCTTTCCATGCCCTTTTTATGTTCTTCATTTGGTCTTTATTGTAGGCCAGTTTGGTATCTTCAGTATTCAGTAAGCCTTCCTAGTATACTAGCTTCAGTGCATTATTAATATTATTTGGTGCCTTTGAGACAATGTTGGACTAGCCCTTGCAGTTTTCTTGGCAACATTTCAGGAGTGCTTTGCACTTAGCTGCTTTATAGGGCTGAAAGAGAGTGCCTGTCAGGCCTGGAAACCCTACTAGGCCTTAGGTTTCCAGACGCTGCCACATTTCTCCCCTGAGGGGAAGAAGGGGGGTTGAGGGGTATGCTAACATTCTTCAAGCGGTCAAGGTCGGATTGTGTTCACATCTGCAGAAGGAGTGGCAAGAAGAGGTTTCGAATAAAGTGGAAGAACGTTGGACCATGTGACCGGCAAAGGGGTTAGAGGGGTGGGACTCTTAGGGTTTGTATAACTGGGAAAAGAATCCGGAAGTTTCAGTTTTGGAATAATGTCAAGGTTCCAGAAAAACCTCCTCTGCATAAAAAAAACTCAGAAGCCATTGTCTTTCAGAGTTCTTTACTAGCATAAGGAAACTGGCACTCGATGAGTGAAATTCCAAAACTGAAACTTCCGGATTCTTTTCCCAGTTATACAAACCCCAAGAGTCCCACCCCCCCCACCCCTTTGCCGGTCACATGGTCCAATGTTCTTCCACTTTATTCGAAATCTCTTCTTGCCACTCCTTCTGCAGATGTGAACACAATCCGACCTTGACCGCTTGAAGAATGTTAGCATACCCCTCAACCCCCCTTCTTCCCCTCAGGGGAGAAATGTGGCAGCGTCTGGAAACCTAAGGCCTAGTAGGGTTTCCAGGCCTGACAATGACCTGCCCAAGTCACCCAGTTGGGTTTGTGCGTAGGGCAGTATTAGATCTCACAGTCTCTGATTTCTAGTCTGCTGCCTTAACCACTACATCAGACTGACTGGATCATACATTCTTCTTATGTGGTCATAAATCATTTGGTTCTCAAGCCTAGAGCATGACATTGTTTGCATACAATAATACGCATACATGCACCCCCTAGAGGACACATTACTGTAATGTCACAAGTATTCCATACACATTTATCCATTGGTACAGTATATCATCCAGCTTCCCTTTTTGAGCAATCATTGTCTTGTGTATTTTTCTTATCCATTATTTCTTTCACTTCATCCTTTTTCATATTTCCCAGTAGATAATTCCATACATTTGTGAGTCAATTTACAATACAATTCTTATCTCTATGTCCAAAGCCATTTCCAGATTTTTTTTTCATTAAGTCTATTTTTTATTCAGCTCTGTTCAATTTTAGGAAAAAACCCCAACCTTTTAACATTCCATATAATAAGAGACAACCATTAGATATTGTTAATACAACTTAAACCCTAGTGTAGCAGATTTTCGGTTTAACATGACAAAATCCATTGGACGCAAACTTGGTCCAAATTATCATTACTGTATTGGGACTTCTTAAATCCTCAGAATAATTTTTCCCCTGCCAGAAGTATTTAATACCCAGAAGGAAAGATAGATAGATAGATAGATAGATAGATAGATAGATAGATAGATAGATAGATAGATAGATAGATAGATAGATAGATAGATAGATAGATAGATAGATAGATAAAATAGATACACACACACGCACACACACGGTAAATTAAATATATATATATAAAGTATATATATGGTAAATTAGTATCAGGAGGGCAAATTAAATTCCATGTTATTTGTTCTAAGTGAGATATTTGTCACATAGACTGTATTATCCAAGTAGTTCTACCTCAGATTGTCAAGAGATATTGGATACTGTTGAATAAGCCTAAAGCACCATGGGCTGAAGAATTACAGTTTATTTATAGTTAATGTATATTTATTTATGTTTCTTTTTTTCTTCCTACCCTTCATTATCCATCTTCAGTTTCTTGGAGTCACAGAACTAGCTTCCTTTTGTGAGGGTTACTTTCTAAAAAATATGATGGTCTTAATTGAAAACGAAGCTTTCAAACAGTTGCTGTATGACAAAAATGGAGATTCACCTGGCCAAAATGTTCTACAAGATTTACAGAGGACGTTGGCAACACGGATCCAGTCGATTCATTTATCATCCTCGAAAGGCTCCATTGTATAAAGTTCCAGAAGTGTTTGAAGTTTCATCAGAGATGCTGCACGTGAAATATTGCTGTTGTATTATCTTGAGCAAATATATAATTCTTTTCCTACTGGAATATTACATTGTGGTTATGGGCCAAAGGTGCTGCCACTTACTTGAATCTTCTTTTGGGCAAGATGTTGTGGTACAAGTGACTCCTGGGCATTTTTGGAACTACAAGGGTGCATTGGTGTCCTTTGAATGACATATTGTTCACATTCTGGATGCAGAAGTGCTGTTGTGTAGCTAACGCCAGCAGAAGACGGGCTAAGTGCTGGTAAAGAGCAGAAGCCCTGAAAGAACAAGAATGCCATGGAACAATTCTTTGACAAAACCAACACATCAGGTTTTTATTACACAATATTCTGTTCTGTTTGTTATTTTCTTGTTTGGGAGGAGACAAGCCCTGTAATACTTCCCACTTTCAAAGTCCATTGTATTACACATTTAAGAAATATAGGACTGGATTACTTGCATATTAGCAATTTTTTTAAAAAAATGATAAGACTGTTAAAAATGTGGAAATGTATTTTCACAATTTGTTAGTGGTGTGGTGTTTTTTTTTAATGGTTCCTAAATAAATGGGATGGCTCTAAATTGTTTTCCCCAAAAGATATATTTAAAATTGAATGTAATATGTTAAGTTTGGTTATTCTTTTGTTTTTAAATGGTGAAACATGCACTGTGTAAACATATATATGAAAATGGTTCGGTTCATCTGCTTTCTTTAAAACTGATATAATCTTGCCCAAATGTTCTGATTACACCAAAGAGGTGCAATTACCAAGAATTTAATATTTGGGGTAGGGGGAAAATCTGCATGCTAGTTGTGGTTTGGGACTTAAAACAGCAATGAAATTCAACATGCATTTGCATGGTAATGGTACTTGTAAAATGTTATGTTTGTGCTTAATTTTTCCAAGAAAAAAATGACAATGCAATGTTAATTCACTGTCAATACCATTTGTGAAATTATATTTCAGGGTTTATTTTCTGGATGCATACAGTTCCCACAGAGTTTTAAAGATGAAGATTTCTAGTTGTATACGAAAGGTCAATCCTGGGTCTTTATTAAGTGAAAAGATGGTATTTTGTTACTAGGCAGAGGTTATGATCGAGATGATTTATTTTAATTATATATTAAATATATGCTATAGAGTGATTTCTTGCCATAAATTCAGAATGAGTCAACTATATGCTTATAGAGGCCTGTACCAGGTCTTGGATTATTCAGTGACAAATATTTTTAAGACAACTTTAATAAGTGCCACACAAACTCAACCATGTTGATTGGATAAGCTGTTATTTTGTGGACTTGCAGGTACACTAGATTCCATCAGAATCGTTTATCATGCTAGCTTTCCTTTGATAGAAATGAATTATGGCTGGTTCATAAGCTTTGAGATATTCGTGATGATGATGGCGCAAAAGTATATTCTTTTATAAAGGTGCTACTTCTCGTTTAAAGATTTTTTAAAATATATATATATATACAGGAATATACAGGAATCCAATTTTTGTAATAGAAGGTAAGAAAAGAAAGCTCTGGACAATCCTCCTTAGTTGCTACTTAAACCATTGTAAGCAACAGTACTTGCAAAGGTGCCTAAACTATCTTAAAATTCTAGTGGCACAGTTTGAATAGTGAAATATGAGTCTTGCCCATCCCTGCTATGTGGTCTGCAATTAGCCTCTTCCTTTCACTGAATGTTTGCAATGCTTATAGGGGCAAGAAGCTGACCACTGTTGAGACTGTCTCCTTGCAGTCCTTCCCTTATGACTGTGCTTCCTAGTAAGTAAGACAGCAGGTGGGCTGTTAACATCACATCTGAAAGTCCTGTATGTGTTAATTGCCAAGTTGCCAAACAATGGTTCAGGATGTAGGATCATGCAGCACTAAAAGTGTACGAATATTTTGTTTTTTTTCTTTTTGTTCTTTTTACAAACTAAGGATGCATTCTAAAGCCAACTTCCCACAACATACTAGAACCAGGCCAACACAATGAGCCACAATATGGTTTATCTGGGCATAGCATGTTATAAGAACCCAGCCATTTATTTTGTGAAGTCGGGTTTAGAGCTAAGCTTGTAACAGGAATCTAATTTAATCGAAACTGTTATTGTGATGTAACGTTTGTGAATGTAAGAAACAAAACAAATGGTTTTTTGAACTCTGTGCATGTCCTGTTCAACTGTGAGGGCTTGTTCTGTTTTGAAAGGAAAAAGGAAAGTTAAATGGCATTTGTGAAAACAGTTAAGACATATGTCCATCTTTGCGGTACTGGCCTATAAATACCAAAGGAATTGGGACAGGGAAGAAAAAAAGCTTATAGATGGATCCTCTTGATAAGAAGTTTAAAAATCCAGGCTCAGAGACTGTTGCACAAATCTTTGGGATTCTCATATAATGGGAAGAAAGCTACAGGCAGTTCTTGACTTACAACAGTTCATTTAGTGACTGTCCAAAGTTACAACAGCATTGGGAAAAAAGTGTCTTATGCCCGTTTTTTTGACACTTTCCACCGTTGCAGTATCCCCATGGTCAGATGCTTGGCAACTGACTCACATTTGTGAGGGGTGCAGTGTTCCAGGGTGATGTGATCACTTTTTGCGAACTTCTGACAAAGACAGTGCGGCAGCCAGAGTCACTTACAAACTGTATTGTAACTTAACAACTGCAGTAATTCACTTCACAAGTGTGGCAGGTAAGGTCGTAAAATGGTCCGTCTCACTTAGCAACAGAAATTGTGAGCTCAATTGTGGTCGTAAATTGAGGACTACAGTGCTTCTCTGTTTTTTTCCAGTTTGGCTGCCAATGGCTTCTCCCCTCTTATTGACCCAGGGCCTTGAGGGGAATTTCAGAAGCGCTGCCATGTTTAAGGAGGGCCAAGGGAGATCCTTTCTGGGCTACTCGGACATGGATGGCAGCAATTACATTCTTTCATCCTTTTCTGACAGGAAGAGTGTGCTGCAAGACAAAGCAAATTAAAATTGCATAGCTACAATTAGAGGACGGATTGTCCCAGTGGTGGGATTCAAATGATTTTACTACCGGTTATGTGGGCATGGCTTGGTGGGTGTGTCAGGGGAAGGATACTGTAAAATCTCCATTCCCACCCCACTCCAGGGGAAGGTTACTGCAAAATCCCCATTTTCTCCCGATCAGCTGGGACTCAAGAGGCAGAGAATAGATGGGGGCGGGGCCACTCAGAGATGGTATTTACAGGTTCTTCGAATTACTCAAATTTTCTACTACCGGTTCTTCAGAACTGGTCAGAACCTGCTGAATACCACCTTTTGTTTGTCCACCTATATTACTGTGGCTTTTCCGTGTTCTGCCACTGCCTTATTATCACATAAATTCCTAGGATCTGGGACTCCAGTTGTCTTCAGGAGAGAGAAAGATGGTGACGTTTTCTATTTCTTTCTTTTTCAGTGCAAATTAATAGCAACAAGTATTTTGATTATTCTTCCGGAATTGATGTCATGTTCCAGTGTCAGATTTGTATTTTACATATTTACATTTCTTTGAAATTTAAAGTATACTTGCCGTTTTATTGAAGTTGCAAACTGATTGAGAGATTTAGAATCAAGATAGTATTGGATTGCTATTAAGATAATATTATGCCAAATGTTAGCTACATGACCATGGTCTATGGCAAGATGTATTAAGAACTTAATGGACCTCATGGCTCGTCCACTTCTTTTGCTATGTCTGCAATCTCCTAATTGAGAGATTGTTTTCATCCAAGTTCCTACTTCCTATCATTCTGCAAAGGCTCAACTGTTGAATAATAAGCTTCTGGAACCATCTGTGTGCTAACAATGCAACATACATATTATTAAATAAATAACTAGATAGCTAAAAAGACGACCTAGATCTGTCATGGTGAACCTATGGCATGTGTGCCAGAGGTGGCATGCAGAGCCTTCTCTGTGGACATGCATGCCATCTCCAACTGCTGTTCTGTTTTCAGGCCCTTTTTGGCCTGTTTTTCAAGCTGTTTTGGTCCCAAAAACTGGCCAGAACACAGCCAAAAAAGAGGCATGCGCACCGCACCGGCCAGCTGGTCTTCACAGGTACTGGAGCACCAGAAAACGGCCTGAAAACAGCCAAAAACCAAGCCATTTTTCGGGCCTTTTTCCGAGCCATTTTCAGGCCTTTTGGGGGGCAGTTTTCAGGCCTGAAAGACAGCCAAAAAACAGGCATGCATACACCAGCCAGCTCGTCTTTGGGTTTCCAGTGCTCCGGCACACGCATATGCACGTGTGTTCCGGTTTGGGCACTCGGTGCCGAAAGATTCACCATCACTGACCTAGATCATATAACTAATAATGATTTAACAGCTGCTGTTACTCTTGTTGTATATGCTTTTGCTGTACAGTTCCAACAATACATAAAAAGATATGTATTATGTATTACTCAAACAAGCCAACCATACATGATACCTTGTCTTTGTCTTTGACTACTTTCTAAAGAAAAGAATTCCCAATACTGAATTTTCACTCATCAGTTTTATGTTACCATTAATCGTCCTATTGTAGGAAGGCAAGTAGAGATAAAGGAAATCCGTTTTATGACACTAACAATTGTAATTTCTAAGCTCAATTATCAAACTCAAACATTATCTACCATAGATCTGATAGAGAGTTGGCACAATTAACAGGAACAGGTTTCTCTGAAATTAAACATAAAACTTAAATGGGCAGGAACCTACATCCTCATACAAAGAACTGTGGCTGGTTTTTGCTTGTCTCCAGTCACATAAATACGTTATTTATCCTCCCACACAAACTCCAATATCAAATGAAAACTCAGTTTATCAGCTCATTTTCACCGAAAAAGTGTGTTTATCCGAATGCCTAGTGAATAGCTTCATTTAGTCAGCTTCTTTCCTTCCTGTTCTGAAATCATCCCTTTGGCTGTTTTTGTAAGATGGGATTTCAAAGAATTTGGCCCATTAAGAAAGAGTTTGCACTGAGGAGAGAAAAAAAAGGCATGTACTTATTTTTTAAGAATGAAAGCAGAAGTCACAGACAAGTAGGAAAAAGCCTAAGCAATGAAACCCTGCAGAATACTTGGTGATGAACACATTTGGTAAATTGAACCCCAGTTCACAAGGTCGGATATTTAGGAACACTCTAAATCTATCTGAACTATGCACATAAAATATGAAATGGGACTTGGATACGCCTATAAAGTCAAGAAAATCCTAATCAAATTATCTGTACCACATGACACAAGTAAAAAAAGATGAAGCTTTGCTTCTACATTCCTAGTCACCATTTTGACATTTTTGACACCCAGTGCCTCTTCATGTGATATTTAACACGTGTATCGGGATAAGTTGAAGCTTGCAGCTGTATATCTATATTGAGTAGCAATTTGCCTTTGAGTAACATGTGAATTCTTCCTAAGTCTTCAAGCTCCTAAAAATTTATCAACTGCCATTTTTTGGTCATAACAATATTTATTCATTCTGCCACTTTCCTTCGAAATTTAATTTTAATTTCGAATTGTATCTATTTTCATTGAGCTGCCTTTTGATAGGCAATGAAGTGAATGTTTTCATATTTTATGCAGCACCTTCTGTTTGGTGTGGCTACAGGTCTCAAAGACTTATAGCCATTTCAAAATAGACTTTAAAATTCAGCATTCAGATTTTTCAATGCCTGCAGTATAAAAGACCCATGACATTTCTTCACAATAAAAGGAATGTGTACAGGTGGGATAGCCCATAATCTGATTTCCTTGCTTCAGAAACTGACGTTAGCCAGCCATTACAGGCTATATACACATTTAGAGTTTCACACACACATATTGTAAATTTCTGAGATACCTTTTTTGCTGGGTTAGAATAGAGATGACTGGAGATGGCACATGTTTCAAAGATTTATTACCATTAAAGAACTGATGAGAATAAAGTAATCAAAATACGACAAAATTCCAGCCATAGCTGTCATACCGCACTTAGGATTCTATTTCCTGTCTGACACTTCAATATGATGCTATAGAATATTGAAACCCTCATTGCGGCTGTATTCAAAATACAATTTTGGCTACATTCAAAGTATAGTTTTGAGGGTGAAGTAATTTGGTAAAGGTCCGTGTTTTCCAAAGCTCTCCCTTTTTCTGGCAGTAAAAATAGAATAAACACTTTGAAATATCGTAATGATACCTCAAATCTGCTGACTGAGTAGATCTTGCCCCTTGTTTTTCTGTCCCTGTTCTCTGAAGTTACACACAGTCTAGTCTTAAAGCTCCAAAAATACACTTATAGCAATAGTGTATTTATAGTGTATCTTTAGGAAGTATCTTAGGAAGTAACTATAGTGTATCTTTAGGAAGAATGACTGGCTTAGTTCAGTGCAATACTTGTTTTGCAGCTGTCTTTCGCAGTACCTTTTTCAAATTTGGGTACTGTCCTCTTTGTAAACAAATTAGCAGTCTACGTGGACAGATTACATATCTAGAATCTCTAATCTATGCTCTCCAAGCAGAAATTAGGTACCCAATTCAGCCATTCCAGCTGCTGAGCCATCAGCCCCCTCTACCACAAAGATCCTGCAGGAAAAGGGCAGTATGGACAACCGTGGGATCTGGCAGGGTGAGAGCTGTGAACCATAAACACAAAGCTTTTACAGTGTCCCAGTATAACAGATATAGTGCCCTTGCTGACCTAAATAGGAACACTAAAGTGACAGATCAAGGTAGTTGTGATACTGATAACTCAAACAATCAAGGGATTATGGTTCAAGATGAAGAACTTACTTTGGAAAAGTGTGAACCTACTTTGGAAAAGTGTGTATCAAGTATTACAGATCGGTCACACAAGAAGAGCAAGGTATCCAAAAAGAGAAGCCACCTTCTGATTGGTGATTCAATTGTAAGGGATGTAAATTTAGGAAAGGATATGGAGGTTTTGAAAGACGTCAGGTGTCTACCTGGTGCTACTGCCAGCAGAGACAAGAGGCGTATTCTTAAGATAGTCAAGAATGCCAGTAAGGATTCTGATGTTGATGCTATTATACACCTTGGCACAAATGATCTGTCCCAAAAGGATGTGCTTTCTGTGCAGAATGATTTCCAGAGCTTAGGGTATGAACTTAATAGCATAGGTTGTAGGCTTAACTTTTCAGAGGTTTTACCAGTACATAAGGAACAAAAAGGTAAAGGCCAGCGTGTAGTGGAGTTTAATGTGTGGCTAAAGGAGTGGTGTAAAAGGGAAGGCTTTGGTTTTATTAGTCATGATGTCTGCAACTGGTCCAATGAAAAATTGTACAAAGAGATGGATTGCATCCATTAAAGAAAGGGACTTACTTAGCAATACATTCACAGATTTTCTGGATAAACATTTAAACCGAACAGTGGGGACAGAGAATTAACTGATATAGAAAATTTCTGTCCCCAGCAATCAAAAACTAAAAGGGTTATCAGTGCATGTAACATAGATGTCTGTATGGGTAAGACTATCAACCATGCTATCAAGCAAAACCAAGCATTTAACAGTGAGTGCCATACCATGTGCACTAAACCAACAGGTGGCATGAAAGTAGGGGCAGTCAACACAGGTTATGTAGACAGTAAACACAAGATCAATCCAAATGGACTCAAATGTCTATACACCAATGCACAGAGTATGAGGAATAAACAGGGTGAATTAGAAATCCAAGTAAATGAGGGTAGATATGATATTGTTGCCATTACGGAAACTTGGTGGGATGAAACTGACAAATGGAACATACAGCTAGAGGATATAAATTATTTAAAAGAAATAGACCAAATAAAGAGGAGGTGGAGTTGCACTATATATAAGAAATAACTACATCTCTACAGAAATAGAAACACAACAATGATGAAAATCATCTTGAATGTATTTGGGACAATATAAAAGGGGTGATACACGATATTGCCATAGGTCTATACTATAGGCCACCCAACCAAACAGAGGAAGTAGATGAACTTTTTGCTAGTCAGCTAACTAAGGTATGTAGGAAGCACATCACAGTAGTAATGGGGATTTTAACTACCCTGACATCAACTGGGAAACAAACTCTGCACCAAGTGGAAAATCCAACAGGTTCCTAACAAACCTAGCAGACAACTTTGTTTCCCAAAAATAGAGAAGGCGACAAGGATCAGCCATATTGGACTTAATTCTCACTAACAGAGATGAAATGATAGAAGGTGTTGAAGCTACAGGAACCTTGGGGCAAGTGACCACGCAATATTGGAATTGAACATTAAGCAAATACAAGTAGTAGAACAAAGTCAAACTAGAGTCTTGGACTTTAAGAGAGCTAATTTCAATAAACTTAGAGAGATCTTGAGAAGGATTCAATGGATGAGAATCCTCAGGGGGAAAACAACTCAAGAAGCTTGGGAAATTTTGAAAAGTGAGATTATAAAAGCACAGTCTAACACAATACCAATGAAGAAGAAAATAGTAGATCACAAAAGAAACCAGCATGGATGCATAAAGAACTATCTGACAAATTGAAAGACAAAAGGACAAATATAAAAAGTGGAAAGAGGGCAAATAACTAAGGCAGAATATCAGCAAATAGCCGAGCCTGTAAAGATGAAGTGAGGAAAGCTAAGGCTCACAATGAACAAAGGCTAGCGACAAAAGTAAAAATAATAAAAAGCTTCTTCCAACATGTTAAAAACAAGAAAAAGTCAAGGAAACAATTGGCCCATTGCTGGGAGAAAGTGGCAAGAAGATGACAAGCAACAGGAGAAAGCAGATCTACTTAACTCATATTTTGCATCTGTCTTTACACAAAAGGAAAAACAATCCAACCTATCAAAAACAGCACTACAAAAACAGATTAGAAACACAAGTTAAAATAGGGAAGAAAATGGTAAGTGAACACCTGTCTACCCTAGACGAGTTCAAATCACCAGGACCGGATGGATTACACCCCAAGGTTCTGAAGGAACTGGCAGACGTGATCTCAGAACCACTGAACTATATCTTTCAAAGATCCTGGAGCACAGGGGAGCTGCCAGAGGACTGGAAAAGAGCTGATGTAGTTCCCATCTTCAAAGAGGGGAAAAAACAGATCCAGGAAACTACAGACCTATCAGTCTGACCTCAATACCGGGGAAGATTCTGGAAAAGATAATCAAGCAACGAATCACCGAACACCTAGAAGCAAACAAAGTAATAACCAAAAGCCAACATGGGTTTGTCAAAAACAGATCATGCCAGACTAATCTTATCGCATTCTTTGACAAAATGACAAAATTAGTAGACCAGAGGAATGCTGTTGATATAATTTACTTGGACTTCAGTAAAGCATTTGATAAAGTAGACCATAACCTACTACTAGATAAAGTAGAAAAATGTGGGTTAGACAGCACCACCACCAGATGGATTCGTAACTGGCTGACCAACCGCACTCAACGTGTAGTCCTCAACGGAACTACATCCACATGGAGGGAAGTATGCAGTGGAGTACCCCAAGGCTCTGTTTTAGGCCCAGTACTCTTCAACATCTTCATCAATGACTTGGACGAGGGGATAGATGGGGAACTCATCAAATTTGCAGATGACACCAAGCTGGCAGGAATAGCCAACACTCCAGAAGATAGGCTCAAGTTACAGAAAGATCTTGACAGACTTGAACATTGGGCGCTATCTAACAAAATGAAATTCAACAGTGAAAAAAGTAAGGTTCTACATTTAGGCCAAAAAAACAAAATGCACCAGTACCGTATATGTGGTACCTTGCTCAATAGTAGTACCTGTGAGAGGGATCTTGGAGTCCTAGTGGATAACCATCTAGATATGAGCCAGCAGTGTGCAGCAGCTGTTAAAAAAGCCAACACAGTTCTGGGCTGCATAAACAGAGGGATAGAATCAAGATCACGTGAAGTGCTAGTACCACTTTATAATGCCTTGGTAAGGCCACACTTGGAATATTGCATCCAGTTTTGGTCGCCACGATGTAAAAAAGATGTTGAGACTCTAGAAAGAGTGCAGAGAAGAGCAACAAAGATGATTAGGGGACTGGAGGATAAAACATATGAAGAACGGTTGCAAGAACTGGGTATGTCTAGTTTAACAAAAGAAGGACCAGGGAGACATGATAGCAGTGTTCCAATATCTCAGGGGCTGCCACAGAGAAGTGGGAGTTGGGCTGTTCTCCAGAGCACCTGAGGGTAGAACAAGAAGCAATGGGTGGAAACTGATCAAGGAAAGAAGCAACTTAGAACTAAGGAGAAATTTCCTGACAGTTAGAACAATTAATAAGTGGAACGACTTGCCTTCAGAAGTTGTGAATGCTCCAACACTGGAAATTTTTAAGAAAATGTTGGATAACCATCTGACTGAGATGGTGTAGGGTTTCCTGCCTGGGCAGGGGGTTGGACTAGAAGGCCTCCAAGGTCCCTTCCAACTCTGATGTTATGTTATGTTATGTTATGAAGTATCCTAAAGACCTTTCCTTGGATATTTGGATACTCTTTGAATAAACTGAGATTTTCTCCAATACATGGCAGTCTAAAATATTAAACAATTATCATATTAGACATCTACAATTCTATGAACTGTATGCAGAATACATAGATCAGAATAACAGAAAAACAGATTGGAAGGGACCTTGGAACTCTTCTTTTGACGCAGGAAATCCTATATAATTTCAGACAAGTTGCTGTTCAGTCTTTTCTTAAAAGCCTCCAGTGATGGATCAGCCCAACTTCTGAAGGCAAGCCATTCCATTAATTGTTCTCACTGTTAGGAAATTTCTCCTTAGTTCTAGGTTGTTTACTTGCACAGCACAGAGATGATGTTATCTAGTTGGGTAATGAAATGTCTACAAGACAACAACCAAACTCAGAGAGCACCAAGATCCTGGAATTTGTATGTCCTAGACTGGATTTTTCTCTGCTTAGCTCAATAATAATAAGGCCAATCAAAAATACATGCACTCTTGATTGCAAATTGATATGGCAAAATGAAATTGGGCATTACATGTTACTATCAATAATGGTGCATTGCACTTTTCCTGGCCAACTTTCTTCTCACATTAAAAATGTAATAGACCTAATGCATTTGGGGGCAATCTTTCTGATAAGTGTGCACAGGTCAACCATATTAAAGAAGTGCCACAATAAACGAACAATAATTGTAACCTGATATCCCCAAACTACTGATGGGTTGATGTAGTTTAGCCTCTGGCCAATGAGATGAATAGAAGACCCACACTTTGGATCCCTTTAATTAAACAGTGACATTTATCCAGAACCAGGAAGTATGCTTTTTCTGTTGTGATACCTGTCCTCTGGAATGTAATTCCAGAATATAAACTGAACACATACCAAAAAAGTTATTCCCTCCCTCTTGAAAGTTCATGTAAATTCATGACAGGAGCAAAAAAACCTGTAATTTTCTTGTCTTACTCATTGAACTGTGCGCAGGATTCTGATGATGTCATCCTTTATTTGGGTGCCTCAAAGTTTTTCCACCAAGACATTCATTCTCTGTTATCAACAAAATCTATTATGAAGGAAAAGATGAAAAAGTTATGCAATGCTCTTTTTTTAATTTATTTTTTGAAAGTAGAAGCACTCTGTGATTGCCTTTTAAAAGCCACATTTTCTTTTGGATGAGAGAAAAACGAAAAAAGTATTTTTGTCTTTGCTTATTTTCACATTAATAGAAAAATCAAACTTGTCAGTAGTGGAGAAATAGCAGCAGGCTGATAGCATTATATTTGGTCAGATTCAAAAAAAACCCTCCAGCGTATCTCTCTAGAATGTCATTATAACATCATTGACCTTCATCATACAAAAGGGCTACTTTCAGCTGTGTTTCTATCCTATTCTAGATTGAACAATCACACAGCAAGTTTTGTAAGGTTTTTTTCTTAGTCTTTTGAACCAGTTACAATTAAAACAGTTAAGAAGGCAGTTAGAATAGTCAAATGATCAGGAGAAGTAAAGGGAAGGTGAGATCTTGCCTGGTAGCTAGGGTACCGTTAGAGGTTGAAGTCAGTAGTCCAGAGATGTTGAGCCGAAGGTCCACAGAAATCCGCCATAGCCATCAAAGGCTAGATGCAGGCCTAGAATATCTGCAAATTTGGGGAAACGGGGCAGAGAAATATAAGTAGTCTGTATCAATCTAGGATTCAAATGTCAGCGTCCTACAATGAGCTCAATCCATAAAATTTAGAGTTTGAGAGTAGAGTAAAATAAAGAAATAAAGTCTGACATTGAAGAATTGTTTTCTATAGAAAGCAAGGACCTGGAGGTCCCTCTTAAACAGATGTGGTTCAGTTAAATGCGCTATCACCCTTGTATCCTGAGTCTTCAAGCAGATCATCTTGGCTGTCTTCTTTGAAGTTGCCAAGTTGAGGTTAAGTTAAAAAGACTTGCCTAAGACTTTGGAGAACCACTTGCTTTATGTTGCCCTCTAATTTCTGTATTGTCAAGGCCATGCTGGCTGGGATTAGTGGAAGCAAGTTTAACATTAAGAGGCAATAGGCTGGGGGAGAATAAGGTAGAGAGGGTCAAATAGATGGACCAGTAGTCTGTTGTTTTACCAATTTACTATACACATCTCATTGAGATATTATATAATATTTTTTGACAACCATTGGCTGAATTGATATAATCAACATTAGATTACAGTTTACTATAATGTGCTAATCAGTGGTGGGTTTCAAACTTTTTTACCACCGGTTTTGTGGGTGTGGCTTGGTGGGTGTGGCATGTCATGGTGAGCATGGCAGAGGAAGGATACTGTAAAATCTTCATTCCCTCCCCCTCCAGGAGAAGGATACTGCAAAATCCCCATTTCCTCTTGATCAGCTGGGACTTGGGAGGCAGAGAATAGATGAGGGCGGAGCCAGTCAGAATTTTTACTACTGGTTCTCTGAACTACTCAAAATACTCCTGAATGGGTCAGAACCTGCTGAAACCCACTTCTGTTGCTAATGCAATCAATGTAAGACAGTCATATAAAACTCAAATGTTGTGATAGAGGCCAAGGAGTAGATGATGAACTTTTCCTTTTTTAAAAAAGCTTGTTATCTGTGAAGAAAAAGAAAAAGGGAAACATTAAACAGTGTGTTTTCTGAACTGGGTCTAAAATGCTTCCCCCTTCAAACTAGTAAGCATGTTACGCTGCTTTGCTGGCAGACTGAGGTGGTAAAGATATAAAAGGGGTTGGCTCCTCCCTGCTCATGCACGTGAATCACGCAATATCTGCAAAGGGAATGCATGATTCTAATGAATGATCTAAAACAGTGGCTCCCAAACTTTTGGGCATCAGGGACCAGTTCCGTGGAGAGTAAGTTTTTCCGTGGACTGGAGGAGTGTGGTTTTGCATGCTGCCTGCATCCCGTGGATGGGGCTTTATTTCTTTGTGTGGACCAGTTTCTGGCATGCTGCGGACCGATGCAGGTCCACACATTGGGGGTTGAGGACCCCTGATCTAAAGTTAAAAACTGAAAACACATGTGGAATGTTTCCTTTTCTAAAATGTATACCCTTTTAAAATAGTGTTTTAATAGATTTTTAAAAAATATATTTTTTTAAAAATCCAATTTTAAAATAGCTCACTATAACAGCAAACCAATAAAACTAGGATTATATTCCCCTGAGATCTAGCAGATGTTTATTCAAACTTATTAATAAGCATATATAACATGATTTAGGATCTATAGCATTACTCTGATGCTTTGAGTGATTGTGGAGAAGACTCTCCTAAAATTGCTACAGCGTATTTCCAAGATAAATATGCTTACAATACCAATAGACAAATGACTAAGCAAATTGACTAGGAGCTGGAAAGTATATTTGATTTATTTACAAGATTATGCTCTCAGTGAAGATCTTTATCAGAGATACTTTGCTCTTTTTGGAAAAAAAACAAACTATACTTTAAATTCTTCATGCAAAGATTTCATTTGGCTTATTGCCCTTGTTCTAAACCAGACAGTTGGTCATTAATATGATGCCAAACCAATAAAATTATATTCCAGCAGGCATGGAAATTTGAAGGGAGATTGAATGGTATTTTCTGTATTTTTTTTTTCACTAAAAAGGCATGCTAAACCTCAGTTCAGCGCATTTTAGTTAAATTCCCTCAACTCCTAATGTGTAAGATTCCCTCCACTACTTCCAGTGCTGCAATCTTGTATCACTATATCCCTTGCCCTCCAGAAAGCACAACAAAAACCACTTGATAATAATTTATTCACTCCTGCCCTAAAATTATACAATCAAAAGATGGTTTAGGAATATTGTTATAGCATATAAGTTTTTATCTAAATTGATAGATTAAAGCTATATACTGCCAGACAATTTTTCTCCACCGGCAAGAGACAGCAAAATATGGTATGACCTTTGCATTGATAGAGTAGCCCAGAATGATTCATCGTTCTAACTCTCTTCATTCTTTTTATGCACTTTTGTTCTGTTAGGTACTATGGTATGGAAATAGCAAGATAAGAATGTGTTAATCATGCTCTGGAGAAAAAACATGAGCAGAGGTTAAAACTTGAGTTGCCAAGTCAGTCCAGCACATCATGGTGACAAAAAGCTCTGCATTTGTATTCATTTTCTCTCTATAAATAGACTCATTCCAAAATATCCATGGGTTTAGTGATGAGGTTTGAAGCTGACTAAATGTTACAGATTGAATAGGACTCCATTTCTTAATTCTGGAACTGTGCTTTAAGCTACTAGAACTTTAAGAGAACCTGCAGTTTTAGTGCATTGAGCCTGTTCATTGCTTGTTCAGGGTGGGTAAAACTGCAGACGTAGGCATGTTTTAACAGCTTAGAGCAAGGTGTCAAACTCAATTTCATTGAGGGCCGCATCAGGGTTGGGTTTGACCTTGAGGGGGATGGGGTGGCGTGGCCAGGGTAGGTGTGGCCAGCTCAACATCACTCGTGTGGTGCTCTGCCATCAAAAACAGGTTCCTGAGCTCCATTTCTGACTGCAATGGCCTCCTGCAACCCTCTGCCTGTGAAAATGGAGCTTGCAAGGGCCATGTGCAGCCTTCCCGAGCTCCGTTTTGGCTGTGACGGGCTCCTGCAACCCTCTGCCAATGAAAGCAGAGTTTGCAAGGGCTGCCTGCAGCCCTCCCGATCTCCGTTTTCTCTGGCAGAGGTGCTGCGGGCCAGTCCTTTGCTGTTTCCACAGTGGCCCCACGGGTGAGATCTAGCCACCCCTCGGGCTGGATCTGCCTGCAGGCCTTGAGTTTGACCCCTATGGCTTAGAGCGATGTTTCTAAACCTTAGCAAGTCTAAGATGTCCAGATTTTAATGCCCAGAATTCCCCAATCAGAATTGGAAAATTGAAGTCCACAAATCTTGAAGTTGTTGAGGTTAAGAAATACTGACTTCGAGAAATCAACATCCCACTTATTAAAAGTTATGAGAAACAGTGGGGCAATGGCAGTTTTGGACGATTAGAGAGATGTTGAAGGAGGGGAATGATTTTAAAACAACGGATTTTAAAAGAAATATAAGGCTTGATTCAGAGTATGTTGGTATTTTGACTGAATTATTTTTAATGAATTCAGACCAACTAACTATGTCAAGTACATGCAACTTGTGAGTGAAAATGAAAAAGAAAATCAATTCTAAATTGTATCACTGATAACAGAATGTGATCCACCTCTTGACTGAAATTTAAATTGATATGTAAGGATTATATAAACCCGTTTCTTTCAAACCTTATTTGTAGCAAAGCAGCATGAAAATCCATTTCCTTCTACAACAAATATTTTTGTTTCATTTTAGTTAACCTACATCAGCAAATCAAATGAGTGGTTTTAGTGACACCTGTTGTTCTGTCAATGCAATCTTCCATGCAAAAAAATAGTATTAGTTGTAACTATGGGGTTTGTTGCCAAGGATTGCACTGATATCTAGGTCAGTAGTTGTGTGTTTGTTTTATGTCAATGGTCTTGTGGCACAAAGGAGTTCAGCTTTTATAGCTGTACTCAAAAAGTGTTGTTTTTTTGTTCGCTTCAAGTTTCAGCATGATGGCTTAATTGCTGTATAGATCTTACATATACTGATTTTGCAATAAAAGACAGCAGAGAACAAAAAATTGTTTGGAACACCCCAGGGTAATAAAAGAAGTAAAATACATTGAACCTTGATTTTTTTTTAAAAAAAAAAAACTTGCTTATATTAATATGCATTCTCTGTCCTGCTTGAATTGATTGTTGGTAGTGCTGAGCACTACTGAAAGAGTTCCAGATCCTTGAGGTAATGCTTCTAAGTTGGTGGCTTTCAACTTTTGTAGTGATAAGAGCCTTTTCTAACCAGTTTCTTTACTGCACAGGACCTGATGGTTTACTCTGAAGTCTTATCCTCTGCAAAGAATTAATTATAGAACTCAAAAGCTACAGAGCAGCCTGGTGCTTAAAGAGGTGAAAAACTGCACAAGAACTGAGTGTGCCCCCTGTTAAGTTCGGGTATTGACGAGGCAGGAGACCAGGTTAGTGACAACAGCTCTTTAATATAGTGTGACCCAGCAAAACTCTGGAGAAAAACCTCTCCTTATATACACTTCAGCCTGAGGCTGCAACCAATCAAGGCAGATATTTCCGCCTAAAACTCCCGCCAAAACTTACAGTAATACATTACACTCCTTCCCTCCCAGAAGGCACTTTGCCAATATTTGCATATTACTTCTCTCGTAGTCCTGCAGGTCGTGGGCGTCTCCTGACTCTCCCGGACCTCGCAGTTCACCTGGAGTTGAGTCGAGCTTGCGGAGGGACTTTTCGTTCCTCTGAGCTCCTCCTCCCGGCCATCCGGCCCTGGATTGTCGCCGGCTCGGACCTGCTGTCCTCTAGAGGGTCTGAGGGTGTCGCTGGACCTCGCCTGGCTCAGATAAGTCTCTGTTTGGTTCTATGCTTTCTGTTTGTTCTCGGCTCCAGTCAGCTGTGGGGTTAATTAAATCATAGTCAGGGCTCGTCTCGCCTAATTCTGCCTTATCGCTCAATCTGTTTCTTAGCTGATCTATGTGGCGCCTCCAAACTCTGCCATCGTCTATTTCCACTAGATACGATTTGGGGCCCGTTTTGTCTATGACTATCCCCCTCTTCCAGTTTGGGCCGTCGCTATAATTATGGGCCCACACTGAGTCTCCTATGTTTAATTCCCGGAGTCTATCTGGTTTTGTTTTGAACCCGTCCTGCACGTAGTTCGGGTGTAGCCGGTCTAGTGGGCACCGTAGCTTCCGCCCCATTAATAGCTCGGCTGGGCTGCGGCCGGTGGCCACACAGGGGGTCCTGTGTTGGACGGTTAGGAATGCGTCGATTTGTGCCTGCCAGTCTCCGGGGCTGCTTCGTGATAGCGCTTCTTCGCACCGAACAAAGCGTTCAGCAAGGCCGTTCGGCGCGGGTGGAGCGGCGCTGAGAGGCATGTCGGATGCCCTCTTCAGCCAGGTACCCTTCAAATAATGCTGCAGTGAACTGTGGGCGTTATCGGACACGAGGGTGTCCGGTAGCCCGTGCGTGGCGAAAAGGTGTTTTAGTGCTGAAATGACAGCTCCGCGGTTGTGGATTTCATTAGGATGATCTCCAGCCATTTGGAGAATGCATCCACCACAATTAGAAATGTTTGGCCGTGGAAGGGCGGCAAAATCAATGTGAATGCGGGACCAAGGGCCTTGGGGTTTCTCCACTCCAACACTGGGGCCGTGGGTGGTAGTGGTCTGGATTCCTGACATACCTGGCATCGGCCAACCCTGTCACCGATTTCCCTGTCCATTAGGGGCCACCAGACATAGCTCCTGGCTAGCCCTTCATCCTTACAATTCCTGGGTGACCCTCATGCAGTAGTTCCAGGACTTTTTCTCAGCTTCTCTGGAACTACCACCCTATCCCCCAGAGCAGGCACCCCTTGCACAGACAATTCCCTCTTTTCTTTACAAATTCTCTAAAACGGTCGCCCGGTACCATCCCGAACCCAAATGGCTGGAAATCATTCTTATGAGATCCATGACAGCCGAGGCCGTAATCCCAGTCCTGCGGCGCCTATTTGTAACCCACGGGTTACCAGACACCCTAGTCTCCGACAACGGCCCTCAATTCACAGCGACCCTGTTTGAAGGGTACTTGGCAGAAGAGGGCATCCGGCATGTCCTCTCGGCGCCGTTCCACCCTGCGACGAACGGCCTTGCAGCACGTTTCTGAGTGCAAAGGAAGCATTGTCCAGAATCAGGCCAGGCGATTGGCAATTAAAAATTGACACCTTCCTAGCAGTGCAACACAGAACCCCCTGTGTAGCAACTGGCCGCAGCCCAGCAGAACTACTGATGGGCAGGAAGCTGAGGTGCCCATTAGACCGGTTAAACCCAAACTACACCCCAGACGGGTACAAAGGGACAAACGGTAAAACAAGAGAAATGACAGTGGGAAGTCCAGTATGGGCACACAATTACGGAGAAGGCCCAAATTGGGTAAAGGGGACAATCCTTGAAACAACCGGACCCAAATCGTATCGGGTAGAGATAGAGGATGGCCGGGTTTGGAAGCGCCACATAGATCAATTAAGAAAAAGAACAATCACAAGTCCAGAAACAGGCCCTGACTATCCAATGTTTGAATCCACAGCTGACTCAAACCCGGGGCAAACGCGGGACTTATCTGAGTGCGATGAGGTCCAGCGACACCAACCGGTCCCTCCTGAAGAGAGCAGGAACGATTCTGCAAATAATCCAGGGCCGGATGGCCTAGAGGAGGAGCTGAGAGGAACAAACAGTCCCTCCGGCCAGCTCGACTCACTCCCAGAGAATGAATTGCGCAGGTCCGAAAGAGTTAGGAGACGCCCAGTCTACTTGCGTGACTACGTAGAAAAATAAGATGCTAATTTCATGTAAATAGGGGTAAAATGTTTTCTGGGAGGGAAGGAGTGTAATGTATCTTTAAGAGTTTTGGAGGGAAATTAGAGCGGGAAATAGCACGTTGCTGATTGGCTGTTGCCTCCGACTGAACTGTATATAAAGAGGGGTTTGTCTGTTGTTCGCTGCTGGGTTCACTATAAACTAAAGAGCTGTTGTCACTCATCTGGTCTCCTGCCTCGTTATTGCCCGAACCTAACAGATAGATTAAAGCTATATACTGCCAGACAATTTTTCTCCACCAGCAAGAGACAGCAAAATATGGTATGACCTTTGCATTGATAGAGTAGCCCAGAATGATTCATCGTTCTAATTCTCTTCATTCTTTTTATGCACTTTTGTTCTGTTAGGTACTATGGTATGGAAATAGCAAGATAAGAATATGTTAATCATGCTCTGGAGAAAAAACATGAGCAGAGGTTAAAACTTGAGTTGCCAAGTCAGTCCAGCAAATCATGGTGACAAAAAGCTCTGCATTTGTATTCATTTTCTGTCTATAAATAGACTCATTCCAAAATATCCATGGGTTTAGTGATGAGGTTTGAAGCTGACTAAATGTTACAGATTGAATAGGACTCCATTTCTTAATTCTGGAACTGTGCTTTAAGCTACTAGAACTTTAAGAGAACCTGCAGTTTTAGTGCATTGAGCCTGTTCATTGCTTGTTCAGGGTGGGTAAAACTGCAGACGTAGGCATGTTTTAACAGCTTAGAGCAAGGTGTCAAACTCAATTTCATTGAGGGCCGCATCAGGGTTGGGTTTGACCTTGAGGGGGATGGGGTGGCATGGCCGAGGTGAGTGTGGCCAACTCAACATCACTCGTGTGGTGCTCTGCCATCAAAAACAGGCTCCTGAGCTCCATTTCTGACTGCAATGGCCTCCTGCAACCCTCTGCCTGTGAAAATGGAGCTTGCAAGGGCCATGTGCAGCCTTCCCGAGTTCCGTTTTGGCTGTGACGGGCTCCTGCAACCCTCTGCCAATGAAAGCAGAGTTTGCAAGGGCTGCCCGCAGCCCTCCCGATCTCTGTTTTCTCTGGCAGAGGTGCTGCGGGCCAGTCCTTTGCTGTTTCCACAGTGGCCCCGCGGGTGAGATCTAGCCACCCCTCGGGCTGGATCTGGCCTCTAGGCCTTGAGTTTGACACCTATGGCTTAGAGCGATGTTTCTAAACCTTAGCAAGTCTAAGATGTCCAGATTTTAATGCCCAGAATTCCCCAATCAGAATTGGAAAATTGAAGTCCACAAATCTTGAAGTTGTTGAGGTTGAGAAATACTGACTTCGAGAAATCAACATCCCACTTATTAAAAGTTATGAGAAACAGTGGGGCAATGGCAGTTTTGGACGATTAGAGAGATGTTGAAGGAGGGGAATGATTTTAAAACAACGGATTTTAAAAGAAATATAAGGCTTGATTCAGAGTATGTTGGTATTTTGACTGAATTATTTTTAATGAATTCAGACCAACTAACTATGTCAAGTACATGCAACTTGTGAGTGAAAATGAAAAAGAAAATCAATTCTAAATTGTATCACTGATAACAGAATGTGATCCACCTCTTGACTGAAATTTAAATTGATATGTAAGGATTATATAAACCCGTTTCTTTCAAACCTTATTTGTAGCAAAGCAGCATGAAAATCCATTTCCTTCTACAACAAATATTTTTGTTTCATTTTAGTTAACCTACATCAGCAAATCAAATGAGTGGTTTTAGTGACACCTGTTGTTCTGTCAATGCAATCTTCCATGCAAAAAAATAGTATTAGTTGTAACTATGGGGTTTGTTGCCAAGGATTGCACTGATATCTAGGTCAGTAGTTGTGTGTTTGTTTTATGTCAATGGTCTTGTGGCACAAAGGAGTTCAGCTTTTATAGCTGTACTCAAAAAGTGTTGGTTTTTTGTTCGCTTCAAGTTTCAGCATGATGGCTTAATTGCTGTATAGATCTTACATATACTGATTTTGCAATAAAAGACAGCAGAGAACAAAAAATTGTTTGGAACACCCCAGGGTAATAAAAGAAGTAAAATACATTGAACCTTGATTTTTTTTTTAAAAAAAACTTGCTTATATTAATATGCATTCTCTGTCCTGCTTGAATTGATTGTTGGTAGTGCTGAGCACTACTGAAAGAGTTCCAGATCCTTGAGGTAATGCTTCTAAGTTGGTGGCTTTCAACTTTTGTAGTGATAAGAGCCTTTTCTAACCAGTTTCTTTACTGCACAGGACCTGATGGTTTACTCTGAAGTCTTATCCTCTGCAAAGAATTAATTATAGAACTCAAAAGCTACAGAGCAGCCTGGTGCTTAAAGAGGTGAAAAACTGCACAAGAACTGAGTGTGCCCCCTCCTCCCCTAGAATGTATCTTATGCTTTCCTGCAATGTTAGCATTTCCTATAACACAGATTAAAACACATAATTTTTATGGTTGTTTAAAATATGAATGCAAAGGGAAGGTTTTATGTGGTGAAGAAGACAACCTCTGACTTCAAATGATCCAGAATTCTGGATCAGAATTAATATTGGTTTGGAGATAATACTTGTGTTGGCTTTTCCTGTCCCAACTCTCAACCAATGGTCAAGTGCCTCAAATATAGGGATCTAAGGTAGATATCTCAAGTATTTATACTGGTGGTCAGTATTGGTAGAAAATACTCTTAAATCCTATTTTTGGATTTGTCTTTAATAAGGACCTGGTAAGGCGGGAGCAATGCTTTAATATATTTCAGAAGGGACCACAAAAATAATAACAAAAATACAGTGTATGTACATATTTATCAATTGACTAATGTTTCTGTATTTGAATAATTTTGGTAGTGTCAACAAGTGATTGCTCCTGTTGTGTTTACTGCTCTAAAATTATTTGCATGACTTCTGGTATATTAAATTTCTTAAGGAAGATATCTATCTCTAACCATATATCTGTCTATACACACACAGACACACACACACACACACACACACACATATATATATATATAGTCAGCCTGCAAAACATTCTTGTCAGATCAGCCATGTTTTGTGCGAACTGTATATTACTGTTGTGAGCAACAATGGTATATGATCTTTAATTAATTGTTGGAATTAAAATATGTTTTTATGGATAAACCTGTCTTATGTATTCAGACGGCAAAACCCTACATTCAATATTAGCTATTGATTTTACAGTTTCACAAAAGATAGAAAATCTTTTCATTTTCATTGGATCTGTAGACACATTTTACATTGGCTTGTGACTTTAGTGTGCCATGTCAATCCAGATATCATGGTTAAATTATAATTTAACAAAAAAACAGGCTAACCCAATGAGTGAAAGGAATTGGAACACATTCTGATGATTCAGAACTCTTTTAAGCGAAGTCACAAAAGGAGACATGAACAACGGGAAAACACAAGGAATAAAGAAAAAGTAAGAAAGAGAAGCAGGAAAACAGACACAGCCATTTTTAAAGCCTTGGTTTGTGGTGTCATAATTGGCTGAGTTTGCAGAGCACAGTAAACTAAATACCAGTTTAAGCAAGAAACCACTTTATACATCTGTTCAATATATATTAGTATGAGATGTGCTGTGGTAAGTTGAAATCTTATTCACCACAATTTTTAATGAACCATAAGTGTTTGAAACAGATCTACATGACTAACATTCGGCAAAATTAGATCCTATGCTATATTTGCCATAAAAATGTTCTGCATATAAACTATATTCTACCTCTTTGGTTTCTGAATTAGATACAGTAATTGCATGACATTTACAGTCTCTTCTCCAGGGAAGTCAGATCAGATTTCAGCATTCAAGATTGTGCAGTGCCTTTATTAGAAACAAACAGCTTAGCTAAAAGGTGGGGACAAAACTTTCTTATGAAACATGCCAAGAAAACTACAATACTGCATACATATAAATACAGGCAGTCCTCAACTTACGACAGTTGAGCTCAAAATTTATGTTGTTCATTGAGAAATTTGTTAAGTGAGTTTTGCCCCATTTTAAGATTTTTCTTAAGACTTTTCTTGTCACATTTGTTAACTGAATCACTGCAGTTGTTAAATTAGTAACAGTTGTTAAATGAATCTGCTTTCTCCATTGATTTTTGCTTGTCAAAAGGTTGCAAAAGGTGACGACATGACTCTGGGACACTGCAATCATCACTTGAGTCAGTTGTCAAAACATCCAAATATAATTCACATGACCATGAGGATGCTGCAACTGTCTTAAGTGTGAAAAATAGTCTTAAGTCACTTTTTTCAGTGCCATTATAACTTCAAACGGTCACTAAATGAACTATTATAAGTCGAGGACTACCTGTAATCAAGAATCGATTCAACAGCAACTTCAAATTAAATTTAAAATACCCAAAGATCACCAAGTATTCGAGTCCCTAATCACCCATCAATTCTTGCAACTGTTTTCCGTTGGCCTTATACAGTATTTTCTGTTATATGTTTCCACCTGTCGGGTCATACTCGAGTTGGGCAGCCATATAAATGCTTTAAATAAGAAAAAAGGTAGGGTAAAAACAATCTTCCTAGTTTTATATAGGTCAGAAAGCAAAACGGAAATCAGTCCCAAATATAGTGGTAATTTAGGAATGAGATTTCCCACGAGTTTTATTTTATTCCTTCCCTTTGTGGGGGTGAGGGTGTAAGAAGGGGAGTAACATTCAATCTAGTAAGAAGTCGAAACGTGCACAATACACAAAAGAGCAGACGAGCCGCTCCCTAGACATTTGCCCGTCCAGGTTGAACCCTGAAGGGCTTTTCCGCCCGCCGCTCAAATGTCTACCAGTGACGTTGCGGAGTGGGAGGGGTGTTGCCGCGATCTCTTTCTTGATCGCGAAGGGGCGGGGACTCACGTGTCGCTCCTTGATGACCTCACTCCGCCCCCCCCAGGGCCTATAGCTTTTTATAACGTTTCTTGACCAGCAACAGGGCGGGGGGTTGGGCTTCATGGAGACGTCAGCAGGGAGACTCTGTGGGCGGAACAGGAAGTCGGTAACGCACGTGTCTGCGTACGGGGAAGCCTTCTTCAGCTGCTCCGTTCCTGCTTTCGTAGCCCTGTTGGAGCCATGAGTCGTCCCGTAACTTGTGTTGCCTGGGTGCGCCAAGGTGTTGCCAAGGAGACGCCCGACAAGGTGAGAGACGCGTCCCTCTTCTTTCCAGAGAGGCCCCCCCCCAAAAAAAATCATTTCTGAGCTTCATTTCGGGCAGCAAAGCAGTGGATGCTTTCCTCTAAATCAGGGGCCTCCAACCTTAGCAACTTTGCGGACTTCAACTCCCAGAATTCCTCACCCAGCTTTGCACGCTGAAGAATTCTGGGAGCTTTCCTCAGCTTTGCTGGTTGAGGAATTCTGGGAGTTGAAGTCCACAAGTCTTAAAGTTGCCACGGTTGGAGAGCCCTGCTCTAAATTAGTCGCTTATGCAAAAGCAAAGCAAAGGAAGGCAATGTGGAAAGCGAGAAAAAGTGGAGGTGATTGTATAAATTTCCACTTTGTCTCATCCCTGAAATGAAGCCAACCAAGCTCAAAAGGGTGTATTTCACAATTTTTTTTAAAAAAAAATTAAGGCTAATTTAAATTGAAGGCTTTTAAATTAGGAAAATGGGTTGCATATTTTCCTTTGAAAATCAGACAAAAAAAGTCGCATGGTGTCAGTTTCTGGTACTATTGAACTTTGCAAGGTAGAGTACACATTGAGTGCTCTTCTAGATTTTGCACCAGGAATAATATTTTGTCCCTGTTTATCAAGCCAGCTCATAATATCTTACAATTATGCGTAGCAAACTGATTGACCTTCCAAAACAAAACAATAATAATGGCAGTTTTGAGTTTTCATGGAGCACACTATTTTTTCCATTGTTCTTGTTGTATTATATAACATCCATAATTCTCCATGTTTCAATATAATATTTATATGTAACTTTATTCATTTTACTTGCCCTTCATATAGAATTGTTTAGGTTGTCATATCTGAAAGGCCTTCCCTTGATTTATAGTGTACCAGGAAACATAACATGAAATTAACTATTCAATTTCAGTTTGTTTCTGTAGTCCCTCTTGCAGATAAGTGTCTTCATTTATGCTTCCTGGGCACAATTTTTATATTTGATAGTTGACTTTCTAGAGAGTTTTACAATTTATTTTGTCAGACTGATTTTTTTTAAAAATCAAGCTGTCAAAAATGGTCTGTTGATTGGAATAGAGCTGCCATACCTGAGGACCAAGAATGTGGGCAACCAGGAGACAATAGTAAAGCAATATTTTTAAAAAAACCTAGCTCTACTCTTATTTTGTTTTATAATTTAGATATAATAATCCTAATTAGAATATGTTGGATGAAACTTATTTAAAAATGACTTTGTTTTTCAAATAGTCAGGCATGATTTTACTATAGGAGGTTTTATTTTCCACGTTTATCTTGCAGGTACAACTTGACAAGGAAGAACTGAAGCGTTTAATTACTGAAACTAAAGAGAGATTGCAGTATGTTTGGATTGCATTTAAACAAGATTGAAAAGTCAATTTACAGCAAAACACCTGTATTTGTTCAATTTAAAAATAATTAGTCAAGTGAAAATCTAGTTTATGTCTAATTACATTTGTCCAATGGAAATATATAAACTGGATTGAGTGATCTACAGCATAAGTCTAGTAGGTGGGAATTGTGTTAGTGATATATGAAAATGATATAAGAAATTTTTAGCATAGAAGTAGTAGTGGAAAAATATTTGTAATTAAATACACTCTATTGACATAAACTGCCAAAAGTAAACATACCATTTCAGGTTTTGGGGAAAAAATAGAATTAAAACTGGAATACTCTATAGTAGAATTTTGGAATAGAAAATAAAGTCATTACATATTAAAAGTGCTGATGTCTAATAAAGTTTTATAATTGTACTAACAATAACATGCATTCAATACACTGAAACTATGTTTTTTGTGAGGAAGAGACTGCTACAGAATGTGATTTGTTTTTTCCACAAATAAGTATTTTCCAGTTAAAGGAGATAGGTTGTTGATTGTTAAGTCTTTGTAGGATTGCAAATGATTGCTCTAAATTTATCTCCCAAGTACATGACAATGTCAGATTTACTCATCTTCATATTTATCTGGGATACTATAAAGTGAGAAAGGTGGAACCTGCAAAGTTATTGGCACAGAAACAATTTGGAATTGTACAAGCAGATAGATAGTGACATTATTGTTAACTTCTTTACATGAAGGGCAGAGGATGAGGATGAGGATGAGGATGGAGGTGGACAAGAAGAAACCTCAGGTGCCATGGATGTTGTTGATGGTGAGGTAGCCAGCTCTGCTCCCAAAGATGAGGATACTGATAAGCTAGATGACGATGAATTGGCAGAATATGACTTGGATAATTATGATGAAGAAAATGCAGGTATTTATCTCTCCTTCCTGCTGTACACAAACAACTTCTCTATTCAAGGATGTGCAATTGTGTCTCTTTACAAAAGATGCTACTTGTTTCACAATTATGAGTCTGATCAAAAGAAATCTGCTTGTCATATGATAGGTACTGACAGCATTGGAGAAATCTTTGCAGGGCTTGCAGTATATGGAACTAATGAAAATGATCCATATATCACTATTAAAGATACTGTGAGTATTAAAGCATGGTTCCTTTGTTTTTGTAACACTGAAGATTGTTTATATACATAATTTTGATACTGGCTAAGGATAACATTCTGTATTGGTTTGGGGTGGTAGGCATACGATAAGTGTTATTTGAAGAAATGTTTCCGATTAATCAATTTGAAAAAATTGATTTGATTAACATCTGTCTTTTTATATTGTATTTCTGGGCTTCTGTTTCAGCAACATACTTGATATAAACTACTTTGCTCAATAGTAGTAACTGTGAGAGGGATCTTGGAGTCCTAGTGGACAACCATTTAGATACGAGCCAGCAGTGTGCAGCAGCTGCCAAAAAAGCCAACACAGTTTTGGGCTGCATAAACAGAGGGATAGAATCAAGATCACGTGAAGTATTAATACCACTTTATAATGCCTTGGTAAGGCCACACTTGGAATATTGCATTCAGTTTTGGTCGCCATGATGTAAAAAGGATGTTGAGACTCTAGAAAAAATGCAGAGAAGAGTAACAAAGATTAGGGGACTGGAGGCTAAAACATATGAAGAACGGTTGCAGGAACTCGGTATGCCTAGTTTAATGAAAAGAAGGACTAGGGGAGACATGATAGCAGTGTTCCAATATCTCAGGGGTTGCCACAAAGAAGAGGGAGTCAAGCTATTCTCCAGTGCACCTGAGGGTAGAACAAGAAGCAATGGGTGGAAAGTAATCAAGGAGAGAAGCAACCTAGAACTAAGGAGAAATTTCCTGACAGTTAGAACAATTAATCAGTGGAACAACTTGCCTGCAGAAGTTGTGAATGTTCCAACACTGGAAATTTTCAAGAAAATGTTGGATAGCCATTTGTCTGAAATGGTGTAGGGTTTCCTGCCTGGGCAGGGGGTTGGACTAGAAGACCTCCAAGGTACCTTCCAACTCTGATATTATTATTATTACTTTGCTAATATATGTTAATTTCAGCTACATTAATGTTGAAGATTCTCTTTTAAGCACAAGAATGTATCAAGTCATAATTTTGTACTTTTTCCACTTGTCTTTTCATTATACTTATTTTAATTGTATCCTCACACATTCAGTTACTGTCATGTACTGTTTCTGAATACCTTTTATTTTCAAATTTGTGAAAGCTTAGTCTGGGATTGGAAGAAGTGCACAAATTGCTTTTCTTAAACATTAAGAAAAGGTTTTTTAAAATGTCACTTATTAGATGACAAGACAAATTCTTTTAAAGTATGACTGATTTCAGTTAGTTTTTAAAAGACTAAGCATTCCCAAATATTTGTATGCACCTAAAGTTGTTTCATGGTATCTGTTAAGTGCTGTGATAAAATAAGGATTTGAAAATCATGTTCAATCTTGTATTCTTTCAGGATCAATATGAGAAAGAAGACTTTGTGATTAAGTCAAATGACAGTCTTGTTGTATGTGGCAGAGTTGATAAGGACCACTGCAGCCTAGAAGTTCATGGTAGGTATTAAAATCTTTGTGGCTTTTAAAAAAGAATTGTGGAAAATATGGATGGTTTAGTCATTAAGTTGATTTCCTGTACTATCTTTATTCATAATGGTCACCTCTATGCTTGAATTCTGCCTCTTTCCAAAAAGGGCTTTTTATACAGGATATAAATTGCTGTAAAAGCACGATTTCAAGTGTTTTGTATTTGTTTTGAGGTGCTACATTTTGAGCTTGATGTGTTACTGTCAGATTCTTTTTTTCCCTATCTTGTGATTCATACCCTTCCCTAAAAATAAGAACATGAATGCTTTATTATATTTTTTATTATTACAGATTTATCACTTAGTATTGTATAAAACTACACACTTTTTGTCATTTGTTTATAATGATATAATCTGTTTCATAGAATCATGTCATTTCTAAATCACTTCCCCATATTCTCTTAATGCATTTCATGGGAAAATAAAACTCACTTTTATAGCCTTGTACTTCCTCACAGTTTCTTGTCAATATTTTGGAATAATTTATATATCCTCCATAATATTGAAACGTAACATTGAAATCTGTAGAGATTCTCAGTCATCCAGGTTATGGTTGTCCCAAAGGTGCTTTCTTCAGGAATGGATTTCCAGAGGAAAATTGCAGATAACAGGAACCAGGAGCACTACTCAGGTGACCCTGAGGACACAGATAAACCTCCAAGTGCTTCAATGATCCTCTAAAAGAATGCAAATGACCAGCTGTCTACAAGGAATATAAATCCTTCCATTCCCCACCATCCTGTCAGATCTGAAGAAGCTTCTTGGATGAGAAGCGAAATATCTTCAAAAAGAAAAAACAATGTCCAGTTGCCTCAGGAAAAAAACATCTTTGGGATAACTTTGAAATATTGCTTATATTAGATCAGGCTACTTATCCATTTGGTTGAATTGTGTTTGCTTTGACCACCAGTTCCTTGGAGTCTTCTAATGTTTTATTACTGTCATTGAGTTCTACTGTTTCTTGTATTGCTTATTGGATCCTCTCTTGATTAATAAATGCAGAGGTGTAAAAAAGTAAATGAAATATGATTAGTATTGATATTGGCAACCTGTGGGGGATTTGTTCCACTTGCATTTCTTCTTTTGAGTTCTACTTATCTGGAATTCAGTAAACTGTAGGAGAGAGGGAAGAGTACGATATATGCTTGAACTCCAAAATATCTTCCCATATTTCATTTTTTAATTTGTGATATAGTATAGTGGTAATGTTAATTTTATTCTTCTCTCAACAACAAGCGTATACATATGTTCTTTATGTTTTTGTAGTGGGAATATGATTTTTTAATTTAGTTGACGTTATTTAATTCTTTCAGTTTATAATCATGAAGAAGATTCCTTTTATGTCCATCATGATCTTATTTTATCTGCATACCCGTTAAGTGTGGAATGGATGAACTTTGATCCTAGTCCCAATGATTCTGCAGGTAAGTTAGTGTATTATTTTATTTCTAATGATACTAACATTATTATTATCATTATCAGTATGAAAGTGCAGATGAGAACAAATGTTGAGGATAAATATTTTTTTCTTTTTTTTCTTTTTTCTACCACATTTTCCTTCTCCTTTTTGTTTTTTTCTCTGAGCATATTTTTACCTCAGTAGCCATTCTCTTTCCTTCCCTGTTTTCCTTCTGGATTGTTTCTCTTCTAAAAGTGTGTAACTTAGAAGTAGATTTTTCTAGGCATTTCCCTGTAGGATTGTGAGAAAGAGATTAAATATTATAGTAAACTAGGGAATCTTATTATCCAGCATTAATGATAATGATCATACTGTTTTTCTAATTGTTGTGATAACCTATTGGAACAACTGGCTAAATAGGTTTCAGGGCACTGTTTTCTGATGTCTTTTGTCTTTCCTGAGGAAGTAAAGGCTCTCAGGCTACAGGTTGTGTTCCATATTATGCAACATTGTAAGACTAGTGGGAGAAATTATGTATAGCTTCAGTGTCTAAGCACACAACATCTCCTTTCCATCTAAATTCAAGGAAAACTGATTCAAAAATTGTGAGAGATTTTTGATAATTAAATTGATGAGGATGATCAAAGTGAAACTTAATCAAATAGGTATTCATCCAGTATTGAATGGAGTTGAATGGGCTCCCCTTCCAGATTCTTATGCTTCTATGCGCTCAACCTTATTCCTTGCAATAAACATCTTTTCTACTAACTCAAAAAAGGTTAAAGTACCAAAATAAAATTTATTCTCTCCAGAGTCATGAGATGATAATGTAAATGTACTACTAGTAGAAATTCACACTAGAAGAGGTATGTAGTGCTTTGGATCTGCCATAAGCAACTTGTTTCTGGGCTTGAGAAAATATATGTTTGAGCTGTCTCAACTCAATACATGTAGTCCTTGTTTAGTAACTGCCTCATTTAATGACCATTCACAGTTATGACAGTAATGAAACAGTAACATCTGCTTCTAAGAATAGCAGGTATAGTAAGGGTGCCCATCCCTGAGCCAAGGCTCCCTTGCCTACTTTGGAGCTACTACACACCTCTATATGTTAGATAATGGCAAGCAGTTTTTAACATATATGTGTAGGATTTATGAGATTACACATAATTAACTTGGATATTTCTTTAGGAAATTATATTGCTGTTGGCACAATGAATCCTGTTATTGAAATATGGGATCTTGACATAGTGGACTCTTTAGAACCAGTTTTTTCATTAGGACATAAGGCAAAACTAAAGAAAAAGAAACAAAAGAAGGTAAGTATAAGCAAATTTCATATTAATAAAGTTTAAACTTTCTCAGTAAGGATAGCAGGAAGTGGCTTTTCAGTCTCTGTCATATATACACGATCTAATCTTGTTACTCTTGGAAACGTTATATGTTGTCTGCTGTTTGTCACCAAGTTGTCAGACTTGCTGGAGGTAACAGTTGAAGATTCATCCCAGCCTGTTGTCTTTTCTTAGTATGATCTGATAAAATCTCCAGAAATCTATAAGTGTGCACGGAAAGGCTTCTTTGTCCATGTGTCTATGCATGGTCCAAGGCTGATCTGGATAGTTGCAACGTGGTTTTGGAGATAGAAAGATTGACTATTCTTCTTTACATAGCGCATTTTCAAATTCATTTTCTGTTTAATATTTACAAATATTTTAATTGCTAAAAAAATCAGTGGCTGAAGATTCTCAGAACAGTTTCTGCCAGCTGTTGTGGAAAATATTAGACTAGAATGATCCTGTATGTTTGAGACTATTTAAGACAGTAGAGTAAAGGAGCAAGGGCAAGAATTGCCTTTCACATTTGGAAACCTATGCAAGGGTTATAGAATTAACATGTTTTTATTATTATAGTTACAAACTCTAAAAGTTCTTCATCTTTTTTACATAAAGAATTTATCCAAAGAAGACCATCAGGGGCATACTGATGCAGTGCTTGATCTTTCATGGAATAAACATCTCAGGTAAAAATATATATTTAAATATAAATTAGTGTGAATTATGTTTTTTTTAAACATTTCTATAGCTCACAATGAAAGTAATTCACAGTTGAGTTCCACTACATTGAAGTAAGTCATAATTATAGATATCTGTAGGACAATTGCCATAGATTTGGTCTTTCTTTCATCTTATTCATCTTTGTGAAGATGTATTTTTGAAATATGCTTTTGACTTATGCAGGTTTATTAATTTGTGTGGCTTAATTTAATCACTGTATGAAGCCACAAAATTGGTCTTAGATAGCAGAATACATATTTTTCAGTCTTGGCTTAAAGGCAGTCATTGGATATTTCAAAAATACAGTTCTAAATACTTGTTACTTTTTGGATTTTATAAAGCCTTACATATCTTTGCTGCTGAATATAACCAAGACTTCATGTGCAAACACAAACACATATATTGTACAGTATCTGAGTATACAGTTTTGAAATAAGTGTGGTGCTTGTTCATTTATTTCATGAATCAACTTGCATGAGATGTGCAAATGTGATGCCTGATCTTTAGGCGATTATGTAAGCAGTTAAACGGGGCTGATTTGGGATAGCTCAGCTCTCTACGAGTCTCACAAACTTTGACTTTCCTCGTCACAGTGATATTATGTGTCACACAGAATCTTGAAGCATGTTGTGCCTCAACTCAAAGGAAATTTTTGAAGACCTCTACAGAAAAATAATTGAGATCATATCAGGCCAAAAAAAGGCTGTAAACTTCAAGGGCCAGCCAGGGACATACCTTGAAGTAAAGATTTTGGGCAACAGTTAATTTTCCTAAGAGGTATCAGGAAAATTAACCAGAGGTTGGGGACCCCTGATCTATAGGCTTCTCTTATCTTGATTGAAGGAAATGATTTCAGGAAAGCACTTTGGGAAAATCCAGATTCATAGAAGCCAAGTGTAGCAAAGTAAAAGCATTGGCTCCCAAAAACAGCTGTGGAAACAGTGGCTCACAAGAAGTTTGATATTTGCCTCAAGTTTACAGAAACCTCGTCTGATTTTATAGGGTTCTCAAGCAGTATAGGCAAATGAATCAAAAATGAAACTTTTCAAGCTACAGGCAAGTTATTACATTATTGAAGCAAGTGAGAATTCACTGTGGATGAGAGACTTCTGCAGGACAATATCATGCCATCAGTGTATCAGTTGAAATCAAGCAGGTCATGTTGAAAGAGAATCCAAATATACAATCAAGAGAATGGATCATGAATAATATGTTATTCAAAAGAATAAATGTTGCAAATTAAGTCCAAACCTAAATCCCAGAGAAATGTGGCATGGGTTGAAATTCCTATACAGCAATCTGAGGTACTGATGATCAGGAAATGTTTGGCTACAGTTCTTGCAGCTAAAAGGATTACACTGGCACAACTCATAGGGTGATTTTATCTGTGACATAAATGAAAGAGGCACCAATCCTAGGGATAGCTTTTCATTCAGTGGAACCATTTGAAGGTTCAATAACAATCCGTAGCAAGAACATGCAAAATGTCAGAAAATTCAAAAGAGAGTAAATAACAGTTTTTTCAGAAACTGTTTTGTTATTTACCTTATATTTATTCATTTAATTCATTGGGCAATCTATCTGTCACTCAATTAAAAGAAAAATTTCTGAGCAGTTAGAAAGTCATTAGATTTTATTTAAAAGCAATAATCCCTCTCTCTGTCTCTCTCTCCCTCCCTCCCTCCTTTTCCTCCCTCCTGTGTGTGTGTGTGTGTGTTGGGTAAAACATGAATTGATTTCAGACCTGCCATTGACTCTATTTGCAAATCAATATGCTTGTTTCTTTTAGATCTGTCTTGGCAAGTGCCTCAGCTGACCATTCTGTAATTCTTTGGGACATGTCCAGGGGCACAACAGCAGCAACACTTTCTCTTCACACAGACAAGGTATGTTGATGATTCTAAAAGCATAGCCAAATTCATCTATTGCAGCAAAATAACAAGGAAATCTGGCACAATAGGATATTGTACAGATGTATTGCAACAAATGCAATTTTTTTCTCCAATACTGGTTTTTTTTTTTAGGTAAAATATTTTTAAAAATACAAGTTCAGTCAGAGAAATTGTATCTATTCTACTTGCCACTAGAAAATTAGCCTCTCAATTTCCTTACCCCTCCCTAGAAGAGCTTCAGTACTTCAGTGTTAATTTCAGGAACATCATCTTCCTATTCCATGTATAAGCCATATAAGCAAAACTATTTTAATTTATTTTAATCTGTATGTGATTTTTGAAGAAACCTTTATATTTCCCCAGATGGTCATTATTCGTTAATAAGCTAGGAAAAAGAGAGAATGGGGATCTGAGAGCCTTACTAAATGAGGATTTATGAACCAACAAATTGTTGACATGCTGTTGTGCAGCATCTGTGAACACGGAGATAGCTCTGCAGTCTCAATCTGGAAGCGCAGAGTCTAGCACAATGGGGGCACTGGAAGTCCATTGTTGCAATAACAGTGTAATGCCCTTCACAGTTTTTTTATCAGTTTTTGGCTGCGCCTGTCTTCGAAGCTGGTGGAGACTTCGTAACACAGACTCACCAGAGGGTTCTATCTACCAAGTTTCCAGTTCTCTTGGTTGGATGTCACAGTGGTATAAGGTTTCCTTCGCAGTGATTTTGTAGTGCTTGCGTAAACAACCTCAGGGTCTCTTCTCAGTCTCTAGTACACCAGAGAGCAACTGGTGAGGCATATTGTTGCTTGCCCATTCTGATGATGTATCCCACCACCACAACTGGGCTCTGATAATCAGAGACTCAATGCTGGTGGACTTTGTGAACCTCAAGGCTGGAGACATTGTCTTGCCACTGAATGCCAAGAATGGAACAGGGAGCATGTATGTGAAATTTCTAATGTTGTTTGTTATGTCATCAGTAGATCATAGAGGAGCGAAAGGATAACCACAGCTCTGTAGACTTGTAGGGGTTTGTAGAGATATCGACATTGTATTGATTGAGCACTGTAATACACAGCCACCCCAAAGCCTTGTTAAATGTGATACTTATAAATTCTTAAATAAGTAAAACAGAGTTGGACTTTGGATTTAAAAAATAAAAAATAAATACCGGCATATGAAAAAATCAAAGCAAAACTAGGTTCAAAAGCTCAATTTAAATTGTTTTTGAATTCTAAGAGACCAAATGATCAAGTACTAAGAAGGATGGGCTTTTTTATCTATTCTATTAAAAAAAGTTCTGATAGGCAGCTTTAGGGATGAAAAACTGCATTTGTGACTCCCCCCCCCATCTTTCTACAACTTCATTAGTTCTATTAAGTACAGGTTTAACAGTATTATAATCCTAGTTTGATGAGCCAAGTAAATCTATAGAGAAAAAGTCTCTTAAATTTTAGATTTAACTCTGGCTAATTTTGTGAGAAGTTATGCAATCACAGCCCAGTGGGAGAAATTAATGTCAACTCCTAGTTAACAGAATTATTCAAATAACATTTGATCTTCGTTTTCCATGGCTATTTCTTTAGATGTTTGCATTCTAGTGAAATGAGCTCTATAGAAATAACATTTAATTATAAATGTTCAAACCAATTAACAATTCCAGACTTTTTGTTCTACATAATGAAGTTTTAGCTAACCTAAATTTTACAAGCTGATGGTTGTATGCCTTAAATTAGCAGTTAAATAGATCATTGAACACTCCTTTCTATTTGTGAAAAAAATTATAGTAGGAATTAATTAAAATCATGTACACTGTAAAACTACCATTTTGATGCAAATATATTTCAAATCTAATTTGTTATTTTTAGGTGCAAACACTGCAATTTCATCCATTTGAAACACAGACTCTCATTTCTGGCTCTTATGACAAGTAAGAACAAGCTTCTATTGTTTCTATCACACTATAAAAGTATAGTTTCAAGAGGCCACTGGACTTTCTTGTGTTTCTTTGAAGACATTTTTGCTTCTCATCCAAGAAGCTTCTTCAACTCTGACTGGATGGTGGAAAATGGAAGGGTTTATACTCCTTGCAGACAGCTGGTCATTTGGATTCGTTAAGGTCACCTGGAGGTTTATCTGTGTCTTCAAAGAAAAACCAGAAAGTCCAATTGCCTCTTGAAAAAAGCACCTTTGGGACAACTATGACCTGGATGACTGAGAATCTCCATAGTTATAACAGTACAGGTAATATATAAACCACATGATGGCAGAGATAAATAATAAAATGTAATACAGGTAGCCCTCACAGTCTTTTATGACAACACTCTTCCCCCAAAAAGATACTTAATGACCTTTGATGGCCAGCTCCCCCCCAGTCATGTGACAGCATTTCAAGCAGTCAATCTGCATTATGGTTACGTGTAGTGTCCTGTGGTCACAAGACAACAATTTACAACATTTTTGCCAAAACCTAATGTTTGCTCCGCTTTTAGAAAAAAGTCCCAGATCAAACAATGGGTTTGGTTTACCATCTTAGGAGTGTACTCACTTTAGTTGCCAGCAGTTTAGACATTAATGGTTGTGTGTTGTGTTATTTTGAGGGGCACAGCACATTTACACTGGTGTACAAGCTGTATACTCACTACTTTACATTGTAGCCAAGTGTCATTTGTTCGGTGTTGTCATATGAAAAGATATACGTAAATATTTACAAAATATAAGGGGGTGTATTCACTTCTGTGACACGCTGTAAGTCAAGGACTGCCTGTATTTCTTTCATAAGGTATTTGACATAGATAATACTTTGTTAATAGTGTCTTCTTTAAAGCATATATTATAGTTTTGGTATGATTTAGGGAAGTGCTTCTCTGTGTATTCTCAACGGGAAGGGTCAACCTGATTTTAGCATCAGGTTGCATTAGCTTTCTATGCAAACTTAATTAGAAACAAGACCATTTGAAACTAGTAATTCCACTTAATAGGCTTGCATTCGCTGTTTATTACTTTTATAACTAGTGAGATTGCTGTAACTTTTACTAATGACTCAGCTGGAGTAGGAGCATTTTATTAGGTTGGGAAAAAAATGACCTTGCTGTGTCTCATGGGTAAATTAAGTCTAGTTTATAATGTTTAAAAAATCGGGTGCCAAATTTGAATAAATCTTTATTGATACTTTCAGATCAGCCATTTTATATGACTGTAGAAGTCCACAGGACAACTATAGAACCTGGAGATTTAGTGGACAAGTTGAAAGAGTGACTTGGAATCATTTTTCACCTCACCACTTCTTAGTAAGTACAATAGTTCTTTGCATTTTGTCTTATCCATTCTACAGTATTTCAATTCAATTCGTTGTATACCATCTAGAGTCACATTGTTTGTGTTAGGCAGCTCTAAAACCTAGTAAGTAAGATAGAAAGAAAATGCTTCACAGGATCAGGGGTGGGGTTCATTGCATTTGGACCTTTTCCTAACTGCATCGTATAACCTCTGCGGAGCTGTGGTGGCACAGTGGTTAGAGTGCAGTATTGCAGGCTAACTCACTGCTCACTCCAGGAGTTCAATTCCCACTGACTCAAGCTTAACTCAGCATTCCATCCTGCCGAGGTCGGTAAAATGAGGACCCAGATTGTTGGGGGGGGGAGGCAAAGTGCTGACTCTGTAAACCACTTGGAAAGGGCTGTAAAGGACTATGAAACAATATATATGTCTTAAGTGCTATTGCTATTACTGCAGAGCAATTCTTGGAAAAAGTTGATTAAAGAATTTTCCAGTAAGTGACCCTAGCAACAGGTGTTCCTGTGTACTCTTGGAAGCATCTTTTTTCTTTAGAATCTGAAGTGTTACATAGCCCTAATATATCATTCAAGATTTTCAAGGCAGCCATCGTATTTTAAGATATAAAATAATCTATGTACATTACATTAAAACACTTCCTAATTAGTGGAAGTCTTGCTGCTTTGCAATTTGATAGTGCTACCTTTATTTCATTAAGAACTGCTTTGGTAATGTAGAGGTTCCTGACAGTGAAGTCTTAACTCAAATATGGCAAGTTATGCTGCCATAGATAACAGATCATTCTGATCTGTTGCTTGTCATCAAATCAGGAACAACGGTACCTGCATGGCTAGAGTTGGCCACCAAACATCCAGCTGCTTGTTTTGTGTGCAGTTTTTTCCCAACTTCGGCACCGTTCTTCCAGAATTTGCTACAATGGCCCTTCAGGCTGGATGGGTCATTTCTGGGATTTCAAGTCCTTACTTCCGAAAGATCTTCAGATTGAGAAAGGTGGCCTGCCTATTGATTTTGTTTTTAAAATCTCTGGAAATAATTTGTTGTAGGCTAGCACAGAAGATGGATTTGTATACTGTCTTGATGCTCGTTCCCATAAACCAGTCTTCACAATGAAAGCACATGATGAAGAAGTATCTGGTAAGCATTTCTTTTCCCAGTCAGGCTCCTAAGAAAATCTCATTCTAGTCAGATATCTTATATAATTATATCATATTTTTGAGGCAAACGTACATTTACCATTCTACAGTGCATAAAGAGCATGCATTATTTGGTTGGATCCTAGGGATAGTTAACCATTTGAGAGATAGGTTGTTCTGCTGCTCATTAAGGAGGCATTGTCTTGCCCTCTCCTCAAGAAGCCCACCATGCTGGACTATTTTCATCCAGTATCTAACTTCCCTTTTCTAGAGAAGATTGTGGAGAACGTGGTTGTGCAGCAGCTTCTATGGGCCATGGATAAAGCTGAATATCTAACACTTTTCAGTCAGTATTCAGACTTGGTTGGTTAGAGATGATATTGACCACACTTCTGAATTAAGTGGCAGCAGGGCAGGAAAAGTGCGTATGTTCTTGCTCTCCTTGATTTCTTGGCAACCTTTGATATCAATTGTGGTATCCTTCTGGGTTGGTGTTGATTGGGAGAGGAGGGGTTCTGTGGGTTTAACAGGGCATGGTACTTTCTTCATTTCTATTTAACATCTAAATGAAGTCACTAGGTGAGATTCATTGCCAGGGTGTCATCGGTAAGGTGATGATATCCATATTGTTGTCCTTCGCAAACTCAGTACTACTAATGCCTTGTTCCAATGTCTGAGGCTGTTGAGGTCTGGATGGGGAACAATAGGCTTCAGTTGAACAAGATTGAGCAACATTAGAATTTGGGGCCTCCTGGATTTGGAACTTTACCATTTTTAGTTCTGGATGAGGCTGTGATACTCCAGAGAGACCCTGGGTTGAATCTGGGGTTCCTTCTATAACTACAACTCCTGCCCGAGAAGCAGGTTACAGTCATATCTAGGAGGACCTTTGCACAGCTTTGTACTGTGCCCCAGTTTTGTCTGTTCCTGGACTATAAGCCTTTGTTTAGTCACTCACGCTCTGCTCATCTCCAAACTGGATTACAGTAACTCAATGCTGCCCTTGAAAATCACCTGGAAGCTTCAACTGCTGCAGAGTGCAGCTGCACAGACAGTTACATCCCCCCCCATCCCCCGGAAGGGGAATATTATACTGCAAGATGCACTGATTGCCAGTTTGTTTTAGTTACAATTTTAGGTGTTGCTTTTCATCGTTAAAAGCCCATAGGACCAAGTTATTTGATGAACCGCCTCTCCCTGATTATAGCTACCAAACCCATCATATCGAGCAGGAGGGTTATGCTTTGGGTGTCATCAGCAAAGAAATTCCACCTGGCAAGACCCAGATGGTGTTCCTTTTCTGCTGTGGGTCCTGCCCTCTTGAACATCTTTCTCTCTGAGATGAAGTTGGCCCCATCCCCGTCTTATTTTCCAGAAGGCCCTTAATACTTTCCATTGACTTTGGAATCCCATAATTTATTTATTTATTTATTTATTATTTAAATTTTTATACCGCCCTAATGAGTTTGCAACATGATTATTTAATGTCAACTAATTGTTGTTCTTCCATATTCTTGGTTTTGTAATTTGGGGTGTGTGTATGTTATATGGTTTTAATTGTTAATATGTTGGTAGACCACCCAAAATTATATTTCATGAGCCAAATGACTATATAAATCTAATCACTTAAATGGAGTTACTTCTTGTTTTTGAGTATTTTTGACAAATGAAAGATTTGCAAGTACCTTTATCTTTACTAATGGCAATGGAAGAAGATACATTTCAGTTGGCATTGCTGCACCATGGATGTGGGCTGCCTTTAAACCATAGATCCCTTAACCTAAAAGAACAAGGCCTATAAGAGTGATCTTCTGTTTTCTTCCTGACTTAATACTAAAAGCACCTGCTTATGTTTTCCAGGACTACAGTTAAGTAGCCAAATCAAAGGATGCCTTGTCACAACATCTTCTGATAAATCTGTGAAAATTTGGGACATCCTAGGAAACAAGCCTTCTTTAGTCTATTCCAGAGATATGAAAATGGTAATTTCCTCTAATACATAAAGTCTAAAGATGTTGGATTTGCACAACTTCTGCTAATTTTGATTTAGTTCACCGATTTGAATTAGAAATGTGTTGTTGAGATGTATTGAGTCAGCAGAAAATCAGAAGAGGATGTGTCTTCTGCCCACAGGGTGCCCTGTTTTGTGCAGCTTGCTGTCCAGATCTGCCATTTGTTTATGCCTTTGGAGGAGAAAGGCAGGGACTACAACTCTGGGACATAAGCACAATTTCCACAGGTGACTGTTCTCATTTATTTTCTAGTTATGTAATCCTAAGAAAAAGGTTAATTTCTTCTTTAAAATTAAGAGTTTTTAACTTCCCTCTCTTTTTGGCATTACAGTGAATGATGTTTTTGGAACTCGACAGAGGCTAGCAGTTACCACATCAAGTTCTGAAACAAGTAATTCTGCTAATAGCAGTAGCAGCTGTGGAGGAGCTGTAATGGAATCATGAAATAAGCTTATGTTTTTTTAATTAAAATTCTAAGTAAACCATTTTTTAAAACCTGCTTTTAAGATCATGTTACCATGAAGTTCAGCCTTGATCTTAAAAATTTTCTGAGGTGTTAACCGGCTAGAAATTGGAATATGCCAAAACACAAAATCACTAGCAATAATATAACAAAGTAACCTTAATTTATTCATTTGTATTAAGAAAGATTAAAGGCATTCTGATGCATGTAACAACTACTTAAATCCTTTGACATTGGCTATCTGGTTTAAAAGCTACTATTTAAAAACCAGTTTTCTGAGAATCTAAAGGAAGCTCTCTATATTGTGGAAGGTTTAAAATGTATTGTTATTATTAACCAGGATTGGATACCTTGTGAGAGCATGATTCTTTGATCGTCTATAAATATATTTATAATATAGGCACATGCTAATTAATAAAATTAATTGGCATAAATAAAGTAGCTAAGATTAACAATATTGGGTTTCCTCTCTCCTCCCCCGCTCCATTTGTGTTCAATTCTTGGAGAGTGCCTGGTTTTTCAGAAGTAGTTTGCTATTGCCTCCTTCCTAGGGCTCAGAGAATAGAATAGAATAGAATAGAATTTTTATTGGCCAAGTGTGATTGAACACACAAGGAAAGTGACTGGCTCAAGGTCACCCATCTGGCTTCATGCCCAAAGTTGGACTAGAATCCATGGTCCCCCGTTTCTGATGCCTTAATTACTACACCATGACTCTCATCTCTTTGATTCAGACCATTAATTTAATATACTTCTACCTAGGAGAACTATCAATGTCAGCATAGTTAATATTGGCTGAAGATCATAATGTATAGATAAACAATTGGTTTAATAAAGCAAAAACAATTTCTACATACTGGGGGGAAAAAAAACAGTACACACATTAAAAAGCAGTATTTTAATTTTCTGTAAGAAAACAAATCTTAATGATACCTTCATTCCATAAATATATTAGCAGCAGAATTTCCCTTTCAAAATAAGTGGTTATCGGTTGCAGTATAGACAAAGTTACATGAATAACCTTTGTATGTAAAATTCATGCTAAAACTAAGCTTGCATTTCAAACACAAGCATTAGCATGCCTTACTCTGATTTCCATACTATATTTTTGTTTTCTAATTATCTCTGAATGCTCAATTGTCAACAAATGAGCAAATAATTCATTGATATATGACAGATATCAATTTAATGAACTAAGTTAAGCTACAAACTTTTTTCCAATAAAAAAACAGTTTAATGAAAAAAAATTTGGTTTGTGCATATTTTCACATTAAGTACGTCCTTGACAGCTGATGCTATTTCAGCTGTATCCATCATGCATCAACCAAGTCACCAATGATACCGTTTTAATAGATGAACATAGTAATTATCTTGTTTTAATGTTCCTGGCAATCAGTCTGAAAACAGATAAGCCATTTTCATTACAGATGAGAATTTGGCCGCTGAGAGTAAGTTTAAACAAACAATTTTAGGAATTGCCTTATTTGTGACAAGAAAGTGTATCAGCTGTCACATACATGGTGGTTCTGAGTTGGCAATTTTCATTTGTTGTAGAATTTATCAATTCTTCCTCCTCTGAAGAATCTTCCTCCTCCTCTTCTTGGGCTGAGAGACTAGAGGTTGGTCCTTTACAAATTTTTAGATGGCGAGTAAGGTGGTATTTTGTTAAATAAGCTTTGGAACACTTTTCACACACATAATCCCTTTTTCCTTCATGAGAGTTTAAATGTTTCTTTAGGTGATTTGTCCTTAAGAATAGCTTCTCACATTGTGGACATTTGATTTGACGTTCTCTAAACAGGAATGGGTATGGAGAAGAGCGACAGCATTTTAGACATGAGAACATGAAAACAATTTTTTAATATTTGAGAGTTCTTTTGAGTTTGACGGCTTGTGAGACATAGATTTCACACAGTTGTTCTAATCTTAAATTTCCCATTTAGCATTCAGAAAACTCCACTTTTACATGCATAAGGCTTTGCCATCATCCACACAATATTTGGTGGGAAATAATCTAGAGGTGCTTTTTGTTCAACATCACATACTTAGAATTTCAGCGTTACAATTTCATCCTGGAAGAATTCCTATCTTCTGTTCCAAATAACAATCTTATATATGCAGTCTCTACCATTCCTCATGGGTTAGGCCTTGTATACTTTTTTTATAAGATAAGAGGATTAAATACCAGCTTATCAGCCTTCATCTTGACACTATTCACCATAATATATTTTTCTTCTAATAAATCTGGGTTTCTTCTGAGAACTGTCCTATTACTATCATGGCTCTTTTAAATATGGACCCCTTTAGTTTGTAGGCAATAAATTAAACACACAAACACAAAGAAATAATTTGGAATGTCTCCTGAATGACTCACTGTGTATGGGTGAGCACATGCTGCTTGAGATCTTGACGCCGCATAAATAGTTTATCGCAATAATCACATTTCAGATTTTTTTCTCCAGTGTGGATAACCATATGTGTCTCTAGGTGTGCCTTCTGAGTAAAAGATTTTTCACAGAGTGCACAGCGATAATTTTTTTGACCTGAAAATAAGACATAAAGATTTACATAAGATTATTTCATCCCATCCACAGAACAGTAAATATAGATTGAAATTCCAAGCTATCAACATGTTTGATATTACAGTAGGGGCTATACAGTAGATTTTAATGCTACAAGTAACTAATGGCATGGAATATCAATGAATCTTATTTTCTGCTACAGACAACATACTACACACAACTCTCCAATTTTCTAAAGATTTCCAAGTTGTTTTTCTAAAATTGTTAAAGATTCTATGCTCTTTGTTAGATTCTTTTAATTTCATGCTTCTTCAACTGGTTATCTCTAGCAAAAGGACAAAAGAAAAATAGTTTCCTAGTGATAAACAGTCACTTAAAAATTTGGGAACTCACATCCAAAATCAAAATCTAATTGGTCTCTAAAATATTGTACGTCACATGTATGCAAATAAATATGCAAATAACAAGGCAACACAATATTCCGTTCTAAGAAGGAACACACAAAACCAGTCTTCACTGTGACAAAACAGTGCAATTGGTTCTAAATATTTGTTTGGAAAAAACTTTAAATGTTCTTCCTCACTTACCTGTATGAATTTTAAGATGGGTACGCAGATTGCTGGGATCACTGAAGGCCTTGCTACAGAAATCACACTTGTGTGGCTTCATACCTATATGCCCCATGAAATGAACATGAAGCTTAGAAGGTGATATAAAAGCTTGAGGGCACATAGAGCATTTCCATTTCCTTTCCTTACTGTGTCCTGATCCAGGGGTACTGCTGTGTCCCTGACTGGGGAAGTGGCTGTGGAGATGACTACTCAGATGGACCTTAAACTCTGCATAGGAGGCACATTCTTTTCCACAGTGACAAGTATGCACATCAGGATGCTCAGGAACACCTTTAAGAGAGGTAATTATTTATGATGCAGCAGAAAATATGAAGCCCCAAAATACAGTAGTGGCCAAAATTGTGGAAACCTTTTGGGAAAAGTCTATTTTTGAGGCTTGATGGCTAATAACACCACTTTTTTTTGAAGTTTCAAGATAATCATATTCCACTGCTGGAATGGCCTGGGAACAGCCCAGACCTTAACCCAATTGAAAATCCATGGAGCCGACTAAAGAAACTTGTTACGTCATAGAAGCAATCTTGATTTCACATTATAACAGCTGTAGAACTAAAAGACTTGGTTCATTCCATGGGAAGACGTCATAAGGCATTCATGCTAACGGTTACCCAACTAAGTATTAACTGATGATGTGATAATTTTTGTATATCTCATTTTTTCTATGGGTGATAATTTTTATATATCTCATTTTTCTATGGGTGATAATTTTTGTATATCTCATTTTTCTATGGGTGATAATTTTTGTATATCTCATTTTTTCTATGGGTGATAATTTTTATATATCTCATTTTTTTTCACTTTTCTTCTTTATACTGTACCTGCTATTCTAATAGCAAATCTTTCATAAAAGTTATTGCATTACATTCTTAATTAAATTATCTTTCCATTGCTATATAATTTTATGGTACTATTCCAAAAAAAAGTGGTGTTATTAGCTAGTTTTAGAAAATACACTTTTCCCAAAAGGTTTCCACAATTTTGGCCTACTACTATAAATAGGAAGGTAACAAAAAGCATTATAAATTTAAAAGGCATAAGCTTCAATCTTGAAGCTTTGCTGAAATATGAAGAAAGGGAATCGCTTACAACTAAATCCAATCAGATCAGATAGAGGAATATATAAATCAGAAGCTTCTATTCGTATCAGATTTAAGCTCCCCACTTGGATCATACTTCCAGAAGTAATTTTCAGTATTGGTCAATGTTCCAGGCCTAGGAGCTACAGACTAAAACATTTGGAGAATGCCATATTTGGAAAGCCTAAATTAATCGCTTACCAATCTGCCGGGCATAGTCACGACTATAGTAAAAAAGGAGCTCCTGGTCTGGAGGAATGTCACGTGAGGTGCAGAAGTAAATCTTTCCATCGTGAGGGTAGGCTACCAGATTCTGTTCTTCCCGGTTCCTATTTCACAGAGAGGAAAATCTTAAAATGTATCATCTGTATGATTTTCATCACAAATATCCCTAAATCATTTAACATTCTTCACTGAAGCCAACACTAAAACAATTTGCAGCAACAGCACTGAATGAAACTAAACTAAACTGATGCTTTTGTACTGTGGTGCTGGAGAAAACTGCTGGGAACATTTGAACCGTAAGAACCAACCAGTAAAGCTGTACTGCAGACTTGAGAGCAGTAACACTGAAACAAAAATATTCTGGAGATGTAATGTGGCAGCAAGAGTCATTGTAGAAGACTCTGAAAAAGAAGCCAAAAGAAGCCAAAGTGGCTAGACACTATCCCTGGTTACACAAGCACAAGGATGTAAGAATTCACAGCAGTTACTGGAAGAGAATCCTGTCAGGACATCCGGTCCTTCGTGCTGCAAAGAATCAAAAAGGCTGAACGAATGAACAATGAGGTTCACTGATCTATTTATCAGAAACAATTTATTTTCAATTGAAGGGACCAACTGTTAAAACTATTTTATTGTACTGCAGTCCAGGTACAAGAAAATTTGAAATGATAGGTATTTTTTAAATTTCTTCCTAGAGACCATCCTTATTTTACCTCCATTATGAACTTGTACATTTTAGTATTTGGTCAGCTACCAGATATACATTTCACTTTTTTCTATTTTACTAAAGCTCTGATGTTCTGTTCTTAAATTGCTAAAGTAATCTAGTGGTTATTTAGTCTTATTGTGTGCAAATATATTATATATTAATACTAAAACTTGTTCCAGATACTATTACTAAAACAAACAATGCTTTAGTTTTGGTATGCCATACTCTCTTCCTCTGAAGATGCTAATCAGCATTCATGCTGTATTAACTGTTTTCATAATTTCAAGGAAAAATGAACAAAATGTCTTCCACATGAAGTATCAAATATTCATAAAAATAAAAAGAATCACCCAATTCTGCTTTTTGAATGAAATATTTGTTTCTGAATTTTAAATCTTAATCTAAGACCTAAGAGCCACATATAGCTACAAAATATCATAATTGCTGACAATTGTAATTTTAATGTGGCTGAGTGGAAAATATTTTACATGAATGTGGAAAAATGACATCAACTATATATAAATTATTTTACTTTTATTTCATTAAATCAGATACATTTTTGTCTAACTCCACCCATTTTTTAGAGTGCAGGCCAAAACATTCAATTCAAAGGAAAATTGTAGTCTTCCAAAAAAAAAAAAAAGGCCGCACATCCCTGTTCCAGATGAAGTAATTCTGTCTCACATTATACATGATTTACCATCTCTTTACAAAGGGCACCTAAAGCATTTCTCAAAATATAACGAGGTACAGTTAAGAATGACAATACTTAAAAGATCACCTTAGATAAATTTTTAAAAAGAGATCTGTAAATTCAAGTTTAGCTTTAAACAGATTTCAAATGCTTTTCCAATCACAAGTCTTCCAATACTTCAAGGGCTGTCACAAGGAAGAGAATATGCATTTATTCCTTTGGATCCCAAGGATAGGGTGAAAAACAATGGGTTGAAGCTTTGCACAGATACAAACTCAAAATAAGGATGAATGTCCTGACTCAGGCAGTTATTAAACACTATGATGGAGTTTTGGAGGCTCCATCATAGGAGGTTTTCAAGCAAAGGTTGAATGATCATTTGTCTGGGATGGTATGAAGATTCTTGTCCTGGGCAAAGCATATACTGAAATGGCTCTAGATAAGTTGCTAAATCAAGAAAATACCATGAAGATATTAAGATACCTGAAGACTACATAGGAAGATGCATTTTTCGAATTATAATACAATCAACCTAATGATCTAACAAAATAGTAATGCAAACACATGCTGAATCAGTCCCACTATTTGATTGTTAATCCAAACCTGCAATAGTAGATTTTGTTGAAATATAAAATTTCAACATAAAATGACTGTTGGGGGCGAGTTAGTGGCCCCAAAGGAGGTGGTTCGCAACTTGGGCGTCCTCCTGGATGGTCGGCTGTCCTTTGATGAACATCTGGCGGCCGTCACCAGGAGGGCCTTTTACCAAGTTCGCTTGGTTCGCCAGTTGCGTCCCTTCCTTGACGGGGATGCCTTATGCACGGTCACTCACGCTCTGGTTACGTCTCGGCTGGATTATTGCAATGCTCTCTACATGGGGCTGCCCTTGAGGTGCACCCGGAGGCTGCAGTTGGTCCAGAATGCAGCTGCTGAGTGGTAACGGGAGCCGCTCGTGGCTCCCATGTAACACCACTGCTCCGTAGTCTGCACTGGCTTCCTGTAGTCTTCGGTGCGCTTCAAGATTCTGGTTACCACCTTTAAAGCGCCCATGGCTTAGGACCCGGTACTTACGAGACTGCCTGCTGCTACCTTATGCCTCCCACTGACCAGACGCCTCACAGGGAGGGCCTTCCCAGGGTGCCGCCCGCCAAACAATGTCGGCTGGCGGCCCCCAGGAGTAGGGCCTTCTCTGTGGGAGCACCAACACTCTGGAACGAACTCCCCCCTGGCTTACGTCAAGTGCCTGATCTTCGGACCTTTCGTCGTGAGCTTAAAACACATTTATTCATCCAAGCAGGACTGGCATAAATAGTTGCTTTTAAATTGGGGTTTTAATAATATTTTAAATTTTTAAATGTTTTAATTATCGGCCGCATAGTAATAGTTCATTTTAAATTCTTTTAATTGTACATATTCTGTGTTTTATTTTGACTGTACACCACCCTGAGTCCTTCGGGAGAAGGGCGGTATAGAAATTTAATAATAAAATTTTAAAAAAAAAAAGATTTTTCTTAAAACTATTGCAGAGGACTAGTTTGGTGTAGTGGTTAAAGGCATCAGGCTAGGAAGACCATGAATTCTACTCCTACCTTAGGCATGAAGCCAGCTGGGTCGGCTACTTCCTCTCAACCCTAAAAAACAGGTTGTGGAAAACCACTTCTGAAAGTCTTGCCAAGAAAACTGCAGGGACTTGTCCAGGCAGTCACTAGAAGTCAATGCTAACTTGAATGCAATTAAAACCAAGAAACCTCAACCCTATTCCAAGTCCAGACTTTTTTTTTCCTTTTGACAACACTATAGTCCCTTAATTTGGGGTAAAGTTGGGGTGAATGGATGCCCTTCCTGATGCCTACATGGAGTTTGCAGCAGATACTTTTTCTCTGTGCCCTAAGACAGAAATATCTGTCACAATTTAGGATTGATCTTTCAAACTTCTGAGTGGGGGGCCAGCATGTTCATCATTAGGCCACCACACCACTCATTCCAAATCCAGAATATTGAGGAATAAATATTTAATCTTTTTTTTAAGAAAAAAGACAGCATTATGTTATAAATTATCTAGTGAGATGTAATAGGATTATCATGTAATTACTTAGAAATCTTTGTTGTTGGTTTTTGTTGTTGTAGTTTTATCCTTTTCTCACCTGGCCTTCCGCACAAATATCATCCAGTTACATTCATTTTCATCCGTTGTAATGATGTAGAATTCCAGGACATTATTGTGATACATCTGAAAGAAGATAATCAGAGCCATCTCAGATGGTTAAAAAAATCTTCCGACAAAGTGAAGAGAGCACCTTAGCAGCTGCGTGAAGTTGTTTTGATTAGTCATCACTTCCTTCAGGCAAATCACATAAGCACAGAACATAGGATAACAGTCTCCACTCACTATCACTTAAAAAATCAGAGCAATACATAAAGACGTTTGGATGAACTTCTGTGCCAGGGGATTATTTAGTTTGTAACAAGGTACATTCTCTTCTGTCCTCAATTTCCAAAGAGCTTTCTCTGAACCCTGGCACTGGGTAATGAGTTGATGGAAGGAGGACAACAGCAGCAAAAACCACAGTGGTAAATCTGATTTTGAACTGCAATGCTTAAGATACCATTTCCATCCCAAGCATAGGAGAGAGAGAGATAACTGTCTTTGGAAAATATTTTTCTATATAAGAACAGGAGAGTAAATCTATAATCATTTTATTCATAATCATATCTATTAACAAAATACTTTTATCACTTATTGTAATTAATGCAACATTCCAATTTTATATGTGAAGAAGAACCTAGTGCAAACTAGTATTTTTTTCTTGGGAACGATTTAAAAAAAGTATTATACAAACTGACCTTCCAAATGTGATTGGCTGCTTTGTCTGTCCAGTCAGCTACTTCTACTGAGTGACTTTGTTGACCAATGAGTGGTCCAAAGCAGGTACGGACAGGAATCGTTTCCCGAGTCCACACACCTATGAGTAGTTGGGAAAAAATTCTTTTTTTGTTTTAAAAAGTTTTATTTTGACATTCTTATCCAATAACATATCCAATAACATATTTAATGTACCCTCATATACAATTAATCGGATCTGCCTGGTCACCACCCCCTTCCTTTTCCTTTTACTCTCCTTCTTTACCTTCTTCTACTTTCCATAACCATCCTCCCCCTCTCTTATCTACATCCTCTCCTCTTTCCTCCCTATTCCTTTCTTCTCCCTCTTCCCCTCTTCCTTCCTTCCTTTCCTCCTCCTCCTCTTCTCTTTCCTCCTTCTCTCTTCTACTCCTTCTTTCCCTTCATTCTAAAGTAGTAACCAGGCAGGTCCGATCTTACATTAATTATACATCTTCAATCATCTTTGTACATTAACTATCAATCCATTTTCTACCCCCTCCCCCTCCCTTCCCCTTCCTCCCCCCACCCCCCAGGACTTCCGAGAACCGAGTACAGGGTATAAAACTAACAACAAAAATTAAAATCTAGCACAAATCATAATCCATAGTCGTTCCTTAAAACCTCCACTCCCCTTCCAAAGACAAAGAAGATACTTTTCTTCCACTCCATTATATATCAGACCATTCCACTCCTAGAATTCTCCAAAGTTTCCAATTGAGTTAGTGTTTATTCTTGAATAAAGTACGTAGTTTTAATATCCAACCTTCATCAATCAATATCAAAACAACGTTCCATCTTCCAATATTCACCAAGGTTTCTTCTAAAATGTCTTTCTTCCTTAGCAATCTCTCAAAATAGTTCATATTTCCGACTTAGTTTCTTTAATTTTTCTGTCCAACCTTCAGGGGTAAGCAATAGTCCATCTTTTCACATCTTTAACATTTATATATACAACAAATAATATTACAAATATCCAAAGTGTCAATTGTAATAATTAAAATCTTCACTTTACCTTACTTATGTCAAATAACATTGTTAAAATTACACCTATATCATCCACAATATATCTATTATAACAATTACATTCTAATTAACATTACATCCATCTCTTAAATATAATATTTAATCCAAGTTCCTAAATTTTACTATCTATCCTCCAAAATTAAACAATATTCCATCTTCCTATTCCTTTATACCTTTAATATATCATATAGTACCCCTAAAATTACACATTTATATCCACAATAAGTCATTTACAAAAATTAACCATAATCATATTTAATAAAGTTAAACATTCTCCCTCCCCTTCTTCTATCTTACACATTTTCAACCATCTATTCACCATTCAACTTAACATCTGTTAACAAAGAATTCCCAATCTTTAATACATTAGTATAAAAATCTCGTGCTTTACAAATTGTATTGAGAAAATACTTTTTCCTTTATAATTCAGTGTTAAACCTGCTGGAACCTCCCATCTAAAATATATCTGATGTTTCTTAAGCTCATCCACCAGAAAGGCAAATTCTTTTCTCTTTCTTAACATTTTAGGAGGAATTTCCTTCATCATTATTATATCTTGTCCTAATATTTGAAATTTATTTTTATAAAATGCTTGCAAAATTCCATACCTAATCCTCTTATTTGTAAAATAAATAACCACATCTCTCGGTAACACTTCTGCCTTGCCCACCAGGAATTAACACGATAAATTTTTCAATATTAACTTCAAAATCTTCTGGTTCCATTCCTCTATCTGGGCAAAGGCCTGAATAAAATCTCTTTCAAATTTTCCTCTTTAAATTCTCTTAAACCCTTACCCTTATAGCATATTCTATTAATTTATATTGTAATATAACCCTTTCTTCCTCTGCCTTATCAGCCTTAACCTGAATATCATCTATTTTATTTTCTAAATTCAAATTAATTTGAACTTCATCTATTTTCCTTTGCAAATCTAAATTAATTTGGTTAAATTCATTCAGTCTTTCTTCTGTCTGTGTACTAGATAACAATAATGGAGTAATTGATTCCTTTAATTTTTCATCTCCTTACTCTGCTCTTCCACCAAATCTTTAAAATCCAGTATTTCTCTCCATTTCATTAAATTTTGATCTATTTCTGAAAGATGAGCCTCCATAAGCTCCTGTAAAAAATTCCTTAGACTGTCTTTAATATCTTCTTTCAATTTCCGTACCTGAAGTGAAGATATTTCCAATAATTTAGAAGTGGTTAAATCTCTTTGCTTAAAAGCCATTTTTAAACTAAGTAATATCAAGAAGATGAAGAAGAAAAAAAGGGGAGGGAATAAAAGAAAAAAAAAACCCAATAAATTTTCTTCTTAAACACTGTAAAAAAGATAATAAAAGAAATAGATTTTTTTAAAAAGAATTCCATTTAGAAAAAAAATCTTGTTTTTTTCTTCTTAGAGGTTCCACACCAGCAATTGTAATCAGCATTTCCTTAGCTTTCACTTTCAAAAAACAAAACGCCATCTTTCTTCATCTCCACTCTTCAAATAACTTCTCTGTCAGGGAGTTAAAATCATCTTACAAGCAAATGCCAGCCTTCCTGCTTTCGATTCTTCCGTGTTGAAAATTTATCATTAATCCTCTTCAGTCACGGAGATGGACGCCATGCTTTGCTCTGCTTTTGCAGAGGCGTTCTGGACTCTGGAGCTTTTTTTGAACTATCGAAGGAGCGTTTCCCATCAAACCACCAGAAATCATTCTGGGGCTTTTCTTGGGGGCTCAAACTTCAGTTCAAATGCTCATCTCCCCCTCTTTGCCCGAGGCAGAGATTTACGAGCTGTTGACAGAAGATTAGCACTGTCTAAACAGCTCTCACAGAATCACAAAGAACGGGCGGACTGAAATTGCCGCCATTAACACAGCGGAGCCAAACCGGAAGCCGGAAAAAATTCTTTAGTCCTCTGATTACACTTAATCAAATCCAGTAATAACAAGCAATATAATGTAAGATTCACTGCTAAGCAAAAACAAAATGGAAATCACAGAAGCTATCATATCTTTGTGAGTAAACCTATAAATGATATTGCATTGATCCACTTTATTCTAATATCAATTCATTTGAGGTGACTTTAAAATGACTTGTGAAAGTGAGATTGGGATTTGTTGCACTTACTAAAGATTTCATGCTGCTTTTGGCAAAAACAGAAAAAAACAGAACTCCATAATATTTTGTAATAACATTCCCATCTTCAGAAAGTAGATGGGGAATGCAATAAATGACAAATAGTGAGATGGGCAGAGCTTAAACTTAATATATAACTAAAACAAAGGTTTCAAGCTTCTTATGAATAGTGCCTCAATAACAATGTTTGATTAAGCATTAATAAAATCACATTATATTTAAGTTTCATCTAAAAATAGAAGTAATGCCAAAAATAACTAAATAAGAGTATCTAAAAGGAAAGGGGATTTCTGAAAACCAATCTAGCAAAGTAAAATGTAATAGAATATAAATAATATAGAATAAATAATATACCGGAATAAGGTACCGGAACAGGCTTGTAAGTGGATCACAAGCTTCCTAACAAACAGGAAGCAGCAGGTGAAGCTAAGCAAGATCACATCAAATACCTGTACAATTAGCACAGGGGCCCCCCAAGGCTGTGTGCTCTCCCCACTTCTCTTCTCTCTGTATACCAATGACTGCATCTCCAATGATCCATCTGTTAAGCTACTGAAGTTCGCAGATGACACAACCGTGATTGGTCTCATTCGAGACAATGACGAATCCGCATACAGACGAGAGGTCGAACGATTAGCCTTGTGGTGCAACCAAAACAATCTGGAACTGAACACACTCAAAACCGTAGAAATGGGAGGCTCCAGTGACGTCACCCTCCTGCTGGGTGCTCAAACAGAGCACTCCGTGTTAGAAGATTGTAAAAGTCAGTGAAACAGAAAATAAATCACTGTTCACTGAGCTTAGCATAATCTCTGGGTGAAAGAGGTTATCAGAATTGTGGAAGAGTGGCAGGTCTGACAGGGGGTTTGCTCTCAAGAGCGAATTTTCCTGGATTTATGACCCCACCGAATTCCACTCCTTCCAACTTCAGCACGCCCCTGTTTTTATCAGGGAAAAGGAGAGGAATGTCGCTTCTGCTCCAGAGGACTTATTAAATTGATTGATATTCCAAGCAGACGGGAATTTCACAAGCGTTCAATCTTTGCTGCAGAATCAGCACGGCAAGTACCGACTCCCTTTTTGAAATTTGAAACCTTTCTTTGTCTTTGATTAATTGACTTTTAAAATGGCGTCTAAAAGTGAAAGTAAAAATTTTTTAGTACGATGAAGCAGCGTTACTTGTGGATTGTTACAAAGGAGTTTTTATACTGAAAGGAGGAAGGAGAGTTATTAAGTTTGAATTCCTGATTCTTTTGAAGACAGAATGGCAGCTAAACCTTTAAAGCCTTCTGGAAGAAGAGGATCTGAACCAAGTCTTGAGAAAATATTGAAAGAACAATTAAAACTTTCTGAAGATAGGCAAAAAGAGATGATGGAGAATTTTAATGCAAAAATAAGAGAAGATATTCTTATGGCAGTTCAAGGACTGAGTAAAAAATTGAAGGATTGGAAGTGGAAATGCAACAGATCTCTCAGTCAAATAAGTATTTAGAAGACGAAATGAAAGGTGTTCAGAAAAAAGTGGATCAAAATGAAGATCAGGTTGTGATATTACAATATAAACTTATGGAAGGAGCTCTTAGAATTCGTGGTATGCAAGAAGAGCGTGAGAAGACTTAAGAAAAATTATATCAGAAGCATTGGCTGAATTTATTGAAGGACCCCAAGAGGTAGCTTACCAAATTGATAAAATATATAGAGTTAATTCTTGGATTGCAAGACAGAGAAAGCTTCCTCGGGACATTGTGGTTTATTTTGTGAAAAGGACTATGAGAAATCAAATTCTGCAAGTTTCATATCAGACAACTTTAAAAATTGGAGAACAGGAGTTGAAGGTGTTGAAAGAGATTCCTTCAAAGATGTTAAGAGACAGGAAGGAATTTGCTTTTTTTACACAAGAACTTAAAAAACATCAGATTCAATTCAGATGGGAGGTGCCAGTTGGACTGACACTATTCTATCAAGGAAGGAGATATAGAATTGACACGGTTTTAAAGGCAAAGGATTTTCTTTCTACAGTTTTGAAAGTCGAAATAGAAGTGATAGAAAAACTTCAAGAGACTCAAGAAGGCGTGGTGACCCAAGAGCCTTTATTGCTGCCAGTATTAGAGGAACCACAAGAGCAAAGGGTGACAAGAGGAGCCCTTAAGCGTAAAGAAGAGCAACAGTCTCAAAGTAAAAGTCAGGATCCCATTATGGAAGCTGTGGGAGGAGCTAGACGGAAGATACCGGAGGAGGAGCTTCCGTTGTCTGCTTCAAAGCTTCAGGAGGCCAGTAATGGCAAATAGAATCTTGTCATGGAATGTTAATGGCTTGAATTCAGCTCAGAAAAGAAGGAAAATATTTCACTACTTGAAACAATTTAAAAATGATGTGATTTGTTTGCAAGAGACACATATAAAATTATCAGACCAAAAATATTTAATTAATTCAAAATTGGGTAATCATTTTGTTGCATCAGCTTTGGAAAAGAAGCATGGAATTGTTGTATATATCAGGAAGGATTTACCAGCTAAGCTAATTGAGGCAGATATTCAAGGAAGATTTATTGCTATTGAATTGGTGATAGATGCAAAAAAGACTTTGTTGATAGGTATTTATGCACCTAATCAGCAACAAGAAAAGTTTTACAAAATGTTACATGAGAGGTTGACCCTCTGGGATTATAGTTCGTTTATTTTATTAGGAGATTGGAATGGAGTAATTGTAAAAATTTGGAAGATTGGCAGAGTGGGATTAATAAATCTTCCGACAAAGTGAAGAGAGCACCTTAGCAGCTGCGTGAAGTTGTTTTGATTAGTCATCACTTCCTTCAGGCAAATCACATAAGCACAGAACATAGGATAACAGTCTCCACTCACTATCACTTAAAAAATCAGAGCAATACATAAAGACGTTTGGATGAACTTCTGTGCCAGGGGATTATTTAGTTTGTAACAAGGTACATTCTCTTCTGTCCTCAATTTCCAAAGAGCTTTCTCTGAACCCTGGCACTGGGTAATGAGTTGATGGAAGGAGGACAACAGCAGCAAAAACCACAGTGGTAAATCTGATTTTGAACTGCAATGCTTAAGATACCATTTCCATCCCAAGCATAGGAGAGAGAGAGATAACTGTCTTTGGAAAATATTTTTCTATATAAGAACAGGAGAGTAAATCTATAATCATTTTATTCATAATCATATCTATTAACAAAATACTTTTATCACTTATTGTAATTAATGCAACATTCCAATTTTATATGTGAAGAAGAACCTAGTGCAAACTAGTATTTTTTGCTTGGGAACGATTTAAAAAAAGTATTATACAAACTGACCTTCCAAATGTGATTGGCTGCTTTGTCTGTCCAGTCAGCTACTTCTACTGAGTGACTTTGTTGACCAATGAGTGGTCCAAAGCAGGTACGGACAGGAATCGTTTCCCGAGTCCACACACCTATGAATAGTTGGGAAAAAATTCTTTAGTCCTCTGATTACACTTAATTAAATCCAATAATAACAAGCAATATAATGTAAGAGTCACTGCTAAGCAAAAACAAAATGGAAATCACAGAAGCTATCATATCTTTGTGAGTAAACCTATAAATGATATTGCATTGATCCACTTTATTCTAATATCAATTCATTTGAGGTGACTTTAAAATGACTTGTGAAAGTGAGATTGGGATTTCTTGCACTTACTAAAGATTTCATGCTGCTTTTGGCAAAAACAGAAAAAAACAGAACTCCATAATATTTTGTTATAACATTCCCATCTTCAGAAAGTAGATGGGGAATGCAATAAATGACAAATAGTGAGATGGGCAGAGCTTAAACTTAATATATAACTAAAACAAATGTTTCAAGCTTCTTATGAATAGTGCCTCAATAACAATGTTTGATTAAGCATTAATAAAATCACATTATATTTAAGTTTCATCTAAAAATAGAAGTAACGCCAAAAATAACTAAATAAGAGTATCTAAAAGGAAAGGGGATTTCTGAAAACCAATCTAGCAAAGTAAAATGTAATAGAATATAAATAATATAGAATAAATAATATACCGGAATAAGGTACCGGAACAGGCTTATAAGTGGATCACAAGCTTCCTAACAAACAGGAAGCAGCAGGTGAAGCTAAGCAAGATCACATCAAATACCTGTACAATTAGCACAGGGCCCCCCAAAGGCTGTGTGCTCTCCCCACTTCTCTTCTCTCTGTATACCAATGACTGCATCTCCAATGATCCATCTGTTAAGCTACTGAAGTTCGCAGATGACACAACAGTGATTGGTCTCATTCGAGACAATGACGAATCCGCATACAGACGAGAGGTCGAACGATTAGCCTTGTGGTGCAACCAAAACAATCTGGAACTGAACACACTCAAAACCGTAGAAATGGTGGTAGACTTTAGGAAAAACCCTTCCATACTTCCACCTCTCACAATACTTGACAACACAGTATCAACAGTAGAAACCTTCAAATTTCTGGGTTCTATCATATCGCAAGATCTCAAATGGACAGCTAACATCAAAAACATCATTAAAAAAGGACAACAAAGAATGTTCTTTCTGCGCCAACTCAGTAAGCTCAAACTGCCCAAGGAGCTGCTGATCCAATTCTACAGAGGAATTATTGAGTCTGTCATTTGCACCTCTATAACTGTCTGGTTCGGTTCTGCAACCCAACAAGAAAAACACAGACTTCAGAGGATAATTAGAACTGCAGAAAAAATAATTGCTACCAACTTGCCTTCCATTGAGGACCTGTATACTGCACGAATCAAGAAGAGGGCCGTGAAAATATTTGCAGATCCCTCGCATCCTGGACATAAACTGTTTCAACTCCTACCCTCAAAACGACGCTATAGAGCACTGCACACCAGAACAACTAGACACAAGAACAGTTTTTTCCCGAAGGCCATCACTCTGCTAAACAAATAATTCCCTCAACACTGTCAGACTATTTACTGAATCTGCACTACTATTAATCGTTTCATAGTTCCCATCACCAATCTCTTTCCACTTATGACTGTATGACTATAACTTGTTGCTGGCAATCCTTATGATTTACGTTGATATATTGATCATCAATTGTGTTGTAAATGTTGTACCTTGATGAACGTATCTTTTCTTTTATGTACACTGAGAGCATATGCACCAAGACAAATTCCTTGTGTGTCCAATCACACTTGGCCAATAAAAAAATTCTATTCTATTCTATTCTATTCATATAATATATATTAAGCATATATAAAAACTCAAGTACGATGATATTATTTTCTATGAATACCTAAGCCTATTTCCATTCACTGCTAACCTGAGATTCACTACCGAAGTAAAGGTAATAGTCATACCTAAGGAAGGAGTTCCAAGACAAGTTGATAATTGACAATATTGTCCACCTAAAAGAAAGCACAATTCTCTATTACCATCATTTTGCACATGTGAAATATTGCTATTAGATTGGGAGATAAAATAATACGGTGTTAGATTTTCAACTTTCTTCTTCAAAGCATATCTTTTTTCAGAAACTGTTAGGCTTTTCAATGTTATGAAAATATTTAATATAACTGCTATGACTCTAATAACTGTATTCATAAGAATAAACAATTACCTGCAAAGGTTAGACATTCCCATTATGTTTCAATGAATTCCCAAGTGAACAAAAGCCAACATAACTTCAACATGGTACAGAGTTAAGTACAATGTATTTCAGGAAATCTGAATGCAGATTTACAATTTATGTGTAGTGCTTACACTTTTAAATAAGAAAACAGTGGGTATGGTAGGTGCAAAACATTGAATACTCAGTTAATGCAGTGCTATTTTTTATTATAAAATTATTTGTAAAATCTATGTACCCTATAATTAATCAGAATAAGACAATTCCATATATGAACAACTATAAGTGGGACAGGAAACACACTGTGTTGGTAGAAAAAAGAATGCATTCAACTGCCCTTCAGCACATAAAGAAACTAAATAACGTCAGTGAAGAGTTAGAACTGTAAAAAGACTGGATGTTTCAGTAAAGCAATGATTGAAAACCTATCTCCAAACCGATCATAAAGTACATAACAGAGAAGGTACCAGTTCTGGAATAGCCACAATCCTCAAGTATGAATATTACGGAAAATGTGTATGAACAGCCGAAGCCTGAAGTGCATGCAAAGAGACCCAAGAATTATTTCAGAGCTAGGAAACTTGGCTATAGAAAATGTTTGGAAAGTGTTATACAAAGTACTGAATGAAAAAAAAAGTCCAAACATCTGCATCTGCAATATTCACTGTTTTATTTTGAATGTGTAAACAATTGCACAGTAATTGCATACAAATTTGCAAAATTATGTGTTTTATCACACAGAGATTGCATTGTACCGTAGGCTTAATAATAAAGCTCTGTCCAGATTTACCTTCTTTCCCCAGTACAATACTGGCTTTTTTTATCCAGCTACTGCATCAAAAGGTGTTTTGAGAATATACAATAAGCAATAAAAAACAACTTACCAACTTCAGGTCCCATTACAGCATGGCGGATATTAAGCTGTTTTGGGAGAGAAAGTCTGGCCCTGCTCTCTATTGGAGTGTCAGAAACAAAAGTCACTGGCCCATGATCTGGGCAATCTGACGGGTAAGCCTTGTCGCAGAGGGTGCACCCTGTGAATAAGAAAAAAGGATATAGCACGAGAGAATTGTTCCTATCAGTTACTATAACACAGGAGTCCCAACCCCTGGTCCATGGCCCTTTGCCTGGCCACAGCTCATTTGGAACTGGGCCACAGAAATGGTGGATGAACATTTGTGAAAGCGGCAGACGTATGCATGTGAAACCATCCCCTTTCTTCCCCCACCGCCGCCATCATCTCCGCAGGTCTGCCAAGCTGGAAAGGTTGGGGAATGGTGCTATAACATACAGGCAAGATGAGGGTATAAAAAAAAAAACCAACACCCCACACAATAATATTTATTAGACAAATGTTACAAATGTTAGCTTTTGATGGGGAACAGGGTTAGAGACATAATATGGGCATGAGTGGACAACTAAAACTGGTTAAATATTTTTATCCATATATTGATTATGGGAAGAAAATTTATTTGCAAAATTGAGGTATGGATTCCTTCATGAGGAAAACAGGTAACGTAATTGCAGGGGAATTTTCTTCTACAAATATATTCTTCTGCACATTCAACTTGCAAGTAAGAAAGAAATAGCTTTATAAGAACATCCACTATAGCAGTCCAACTATTACAACCATAGTTTTTTCTCATTTGCATGCAGTACTGACTAATGAAAGGTGTGGACAACTGAAGAGAAAAAGTCATCTTTCTTCCTTCTTTGGAAGAATTACAAGTAAATAAATGAAAATTGGTGCATGTATTTTGAATAATTATAATTAAACATTGAATGTAAAAGCATTCAAGACATATGAAAAACAGATGCTTATATGCATGCCAATTTCTCTGAACTGAGAGAAAGAAGAGAAAGTTGATCTCTTCAATGACTGAAACAATCCACAGTCTCTTTAATTTTTATGTATCTGTATCCATCCTAAATGAAAAAAAAAACTTCGTTTGTAGTCAGGAAAGAGAACGCCTAACTGGGATAAAAACAAACTGCAAAGCAAATAAATATTTATTGTATGTTGCAGGAACAGACAATTAGTACCTTTCAAATGTTTTGCATTTTGTTACATTCGCTATAATGACTGATGTTTAAGTCTCAGTAAAACCATGCAGAGAAAGCATTGGCTTCCCTTTGCATCCTGCATGGGTTTCCATTATATAATAAGCCAAATTATAGTTGGTTCATTTTTGGCTTAATGAGTTATGCCAATTGGGATGCTTTAACCAGGATTAAGTAATGGCTTACAGTCCTATGTAAATTCAGTGATTGGCTAAAAGCTTAGTCCCAGTTTCCGCACCTTCTGTAAACTTTTTCTATAAGTCCACTGGATTTTATCATAAGTACATACATTTAAAAGGAGAATACGTTGAACTTTTTGAAGTAGCTGGAAAATACTGTTTAAGACATATTGTGACACATACTCACATATTGTAAACAATGTAGCCATATTCTCCTTATTGGAATTGGAATCTTCCATCTGCAATGATGATGGCACAAAAGCAAGATTGTCTGAAGAGACATCCACATGATTTTGTCCCATGGCTACTTCCTGGTTAATGGAGGATACAGTCACAGGCTCCAAGCTGAGACCCACTTCATGTAATGAGACAGATTCCAAGGAAGTGAGATTATGTGAGGTAGAAAGCGCAACACTCACAGAATTGCTGCTCATGGCCACTGTATGAATAGAGTCCCCAAGTGTTCGGTCAGACATCCCATTGACACGGCCCGAAATGTGGTCAGTCTCCATAACAACAGGAAGTTCCAAACTGTTACCATGGATGGGGATGACACCATTATGCCCTACAGTTTCTGAGGCTAAACCACCATCCACTGCTAGAGGCTCATGATTATGGCTGCCATTTGCAATTTGTGAATGATCCCCACCTACATCACTCATCCTAAGCTCTTCAGCCATTCTGTCGCTTGAGATTGGACTGGTAACTCTTGAAACACTTTCTATGGTAATTGTTGTATCCAGAGCTACATCATGGCCATCATTGGGATGCAAACTTTGAGTGTTATGTGCGTTCACTGAACGAGAATCCATGGAGACAATGCCTGCTTCAAGACCCACGGATCCATTGGGCTGGTAGGGATCTAAGTCTGAAGGATTATTGGAGACAGATAAAGCTGAGTTACTATCAACATTGATATTGTTGGGGTGAATACACTGAGGTGGAGGTCTGTCAGCTAAGTAAGATATGAGACCTGAAGAAGAGGAGAAATGAAAGAAAGGCAAAATAAACACATTGTCTCATACTAACAAGTCAAGTTTTAAATTGCTGAACACAAGGAAAATCAATTTCCACTAGTGCAACCAATAAGCCTAAGACTCAGTATTTACATCTCTCATGACTTGCAAATAGAGTCCATGTAATTTAAAGAATTATTAAGGCATGAGAAAAAAGAAATGCACAAGTTCACTTAAATAATTTCAGATCATATCCATTCTTGTAATAATTGTCAGATAAATAAAACACAATTATAAATCTGGAAGAGAATGTTCAACACATCCCTATTTACCTGTAAAATGTATATCCTGTTGCCTATTCAATTGAAGCTTTGCAACTTACAGTCAAGTGTTAACCATTGCCCCCATATTACTGATCCCAAGATTGAAACAAAGTCTATTGTGTCATGCTACATACCAGGTAGAATGTGTCTAAAGTAGCTGCTTTCTAGATGAGGGTACGGTGGTGGAGGTAGGGTATAATTTCTTTCTGGTATACCACACATCACTCCTCGATCTCCAATGCCCATTGGAAGCATCAGAGACAAAGCAGACGGCAATGAGGGCCCCAAATTTGGAATTGCAACTGGTAATCCTAATAAAAAACAAAATAATTAGTCTACAACTGATCAAACATTTGGGGAGACTGGATGCACAGAGATTAAGACTGAAAAGGTCATTAGAGATTTTGATTTCAACTTAAATGGAGTAAACATGACTTAAATCATACAAACACCTTTGTTCATAATATCCTTACTGTGTCACATTTCTATTGCAAGTTGACACTGACTTTTTTGTAATAATGGAAAGATGCTCAGTTCTTGAAAATTATAACTAAGAACCAGATTGTGTGCAATACCAAACACTGAGGAAAAAGTATTAAAGCAAAAGCAAGTTTCCTAAAGCTGGATTTAGACATGTCACACCATCTCCCAATTTGAAAAGCACAGAAATAAAGACATCAACAAAATGTCTCTTTATCCTAACTTGATACGTTACCTGGTGCTGGTATAGCATTATGGGTGGGGGAGGAGGTCAAAGCAATGTGATTTCCTGCAACAGCCAAGGCATTGCTCACAGAAGAAGCTGCCAGTTGTTCCATCCCCACAGGGCTCAGACTCATTTCATTCATCCTAGACAAAAAAAATAATGGGATATTTAAAATGTACACAATAGTTCAGGCAAACATGAGTTTGGCATTTAACAAACATACAGAACACGGTTCAAAACAGGTTTCTATCACTTTTGAATGATGGCAAGGGGCTGCCCCTAACATGGAAGGTCAAGGCAAAAACCACATTTATTTAAATAAGTAATTTCAATACTTATTATAAATTATAAATATAATCAATTTCATGATTTTAATATCTTAAATCTACATAATGTACATTATGACATGGTTTACATAATTCATGTTGTTATATTATCATACAAATACTGAACATCACTGTGATTGACATCGTTCAAGTTAAAACAGATATTTGGGAATTAACACTCCACCCTGAATGATCTGTTAGATCTGTAATTTTCAAAATACTGCAGGCATTAATTCACCAAATCACAGCAATTCCAAAAGCAGCTTCATGCTTATAATTCTTACATGTTAACTGCCATCTTTAAAATGTTGCTTGATTATTTAAAAAGCTTCTAAGCGCAAATAAAAATCACATTCTTTTTAGACTGATTGGAACTATAATTATTTTAGAAGGAAATGATATTTGTGAATTTTATCCTTATTATTGCCACACATTAGAACCTACTGCAAATTAGGTAGTTGTAAGACAGCAAAACATTTGTAACCCTGATCATTATCTAATCAGAGTTAAGCAGTGTGTTTGGAAGCCGTACGGGTCTGGATGGGGAGAAACAGGCTCAAGCTTAATCCCTCCAAGACGGAGTGGCTGTGGATGCCGGCATCCCGATTCAGTCAACTGCAGCCACGGTTGACTGTTGGAGGCGAGTTACTGGCCCCAAAGGACAGGGTGCGCAACTTAGGTGTCCTCCTGGATGATCGGCTGTCGTTTGAAGATCATTTGACGGCCGTCTCCAGGAGGGCCTTCCACCAGGTCCGCCTGGTTCGGCAGTTGCGCCCCTTCCTTGATCGGGATGTCTTGTGCACAGTCACTCATGCGCTCGTTACCTCTCGCTTGGATTATTGTAATGCTCTCTACATGGGGCTCCCCCTGAAGTGCACTCGGAGGCTTCAGTTAGTCCAGAATGCAGCTGCGCGGGTGATAGAGGGAGCTACGCGTAGCTCCCATGTAACACCGCTCCTGCGCAGACTGCACTGGCTACCTGTGGCCTTTCGAGTGCACTTTAAGGTGTTGGTTACGACCTTTAAAGCGCTCCATGGCTTAGGGCCTGGGTACCTACGGGACCGCCTGCTGTTACCACATGCCTCCCACCGACCCGTACGCTCTCACAGAGAGGGACTTCTCAGGGTGCCGTCCGCCAAACAATGTCGGCTGGCGGCCCCCAGGGGAAGGGCCTTCTCTGTGGGGGCTCCCACACTCTGGAACGAGCTTCCCCCAGGTTTACGCCAAATACCTGACCTTCGGACTTTTCGCCGCGAACTGAAGACACACCTTTTTATCCGCGCGGGGCTGGCTTAAATTGAATTTTAAATGCCAAATTTTATTAATTTTAAATGGGTTTTTTAGTGTATGGTAAATTTTTAAATTGTCAGGCTAATTTAAATAAGTTTTTTAAATTGCATTTTAATTGTATTTTGTATTGTTTGTTTTATTCTGCCTGTACACCACCCTGAGTCCTTCGGGAGAAGGGCGGTATAAAAATCAAATAAATAAATAAATAAATAAATAAATAAGCATACTGAATATGCTTTTTCTTCCCCTGTCTTTGTTCATTGAATGAATATTTAACTCATTTAGGTTTTGTAATTGACACTTACTCTGATCAACATTCCCTGAATTCACACAACAGAAACACAAGAGCTAGGCTCTGAATCAGTCCCTTTTTTGAGCATACCTCCTATTTGAAAGAAATCAAATTAACAGCAGTGATTCCCAGAGGCAAAAATGGAAGTCTTCCAAAGACAGATAATTCTGCTACAACAAGCATGATTCAGTATTTTACTTAGACCAAATTAAATACAGCAATGTAGATTCATCCAGCCAAAGCTCACAAACAGTAAACCAGTAGAGATGTCCCAAATTTTTCTCACAGGCAGGATCCCATTCCCAATGTCCCTGAGATTAACCACTCTCAAGGACAGATTATTTTCTTTCTTTCTCTCTTCCCCTCCCCCTCTTTCTTTTCTGAAAAAGGACTTGTCCTTTCTTGAATACAGAGAAGCACAAGCCCCAAGAGATATAGTTTAGAAAAAGAACCTCAGTCCGGGCCTAAACTGTGCAATGGACATATGTTGCCATCATTTGTGCACCGGATACATTTGTGCACCGGATATGAATAAGAGCCCCTTGTTGTGTTCCATAATGATAGACAAATCCCAATTGTCCCAGCCCTTGCCTACCAGGGAGGAACTTGATGGCCATACATCATGTCAAAATTCAGTCAGAGTTTGTGGCAACTAACAGTAGTAAAGAGAAATAACAACTAGCACTATCCTGCTCCACCCACACATGAAGGATGTTCTTCTTTGCTGTAAGAAACATAATTGAGGAAAAAATATCAATTTATCAACTCACTTTCTTAGCCTGAGTTTGTGACTAAATCTTCTTTCAACTACAGCTTTCCTTTTTACAAACGGAATAATGCTTGCAGATAGAATATGAAGATTTTATATTTCCCAATCTCAACAATGTCTTCTTACACCATTTTTAGCATTCTTAGTATGGGGATAGACAGATCATTTACAGTGAAATGGAAGTTAATATGCTGAATAGACTCACTGTTCCAGTCTACACTGTCTTTATCAATATCCTCATGAGGTATTTATACATCAATATCAACAATAAAAAAGGATTAGTCAATCACATTTTGTATGACAGTTCAGTAAAACCTGACTGTATTTCTACTGGCTTCAGATCTTTTCAATTTACATATACTTTGGGTTTTATATACTTTGACTTGTAATTAAGTAGATGCTAATTAACCAATAATGTTAAGTCCCACCGCCTGAAAGAACATGTCATTTGGGAATCTTCTTTCACTTTAGTAAAATTTAGCAGAAGCATTTCTGATTTATTCACAAAATAACAGCAGCTGCTTAATCTTTGAAGAAAACTGGTTCATCAAAGCCTATGCCACAAGGACATTACTGATCTTCATTATGTAAGGAAATAGTAATAAGGCTATACTGAAATACTAGAATTAGTAGAAACTTGCTGTTTCCAGCAACATACATACACGTGTGTGTTGTGTGTTGATATATGATGTCTTTGTATACCTGCATGCTGTAAATATTTGTTTCCTATGACACATACCTATATATTGTGCCTTTGAAGTTATAACACAAACATGTCACATTGACTTCCTGGAATAAACATGTTGTTATTGGGGGTCTGCTGTAAAGTATCTGGTATTTATCAAACTATATATTCCACCTTTTGATCAGAGCCTTATCTCTCCTCCCCCCTCCTCTGTTCAGAAATATCAGATTGGAGATGCTAACACTCAACCTATGTTGAGTTCCCTTCACACCAAGGAGTCAAGTGGTCAATTGTGAGAACAAAGAGAAGAGGGAATGATGCTCATTAAGAGGCTCTACCCTGTTTCCAGGGGATACACAAATCAAAGATGCCAGAATTGGAGGTTTATGATGTTCCTAAATAATATAAAAGTGTTTCACATTCCCTCTCTTGTTTGTAGTTTGCATATATATCTTGTATGTGTTTGGAACAGCTAACCATTTAAGCTTGATCAAGATTAAATGCTATGTTATTCAAGCCTCTGTTTTTAAGCTTCTTGTTTGGCATTTATGAGCTTAAACAATCTACCCAATGGTTATCTTTAAAGACTTTTGCTGTTTAGATACAGAATAATTTATGATCTTCCCCTCAGTGTAGTCATTCGTGACAGAACTCTAGACATGTTCAGAGACACTCACCTAAAAACTCAGGCATCAGAAACAGATTCCTGGGTTAAACCCCAGAATCATTTTGTCATTTATACGAAGCCATACCCACATGCAATAATCCCACCTGGGATGCATCTGCCGGCGAGGCCGGGCCTACGAGGGCCTCAGTGGCGACGGCCTTCTTCTCCTTCTCCACATCTGGCTCTCCTTTTCCAGCTTTTGTCCTCCAGCACCTTCCACCGCCGAGCTCCAAGCAAGCCAGCATCAGTCTAAGGCGGACCTAGCCATCTCCTGCAGCACCTGAGCCCAGGCCCTGGACACGCCACCGCCCACCGCCGGAACCAGAACCGCCTCATGGAGTACCCGGCGGACCTCGGGGAAAAAAAAAGAGATGGGTGGGGTGGGGGACAGAAAGAATTGGAACACCAACCGCGCAGAGCGCCCCCCTCCGGAAGGGGCGGTTGTGCAGCTGTGGACGGGATCCTCCTCTGAAAGGAAGCGGGCGGGGTCAAAAGCGGTAGGGAGATCATTTCCGGTTTGTGCCATATCGTGGAAACGCCCTTCTCGCTACTAGTCCATCCTCCCTTTGCTATAAACCCAGACGTGACGTGCTGCCCGCCGCTCGCGTAAACTCCGTGTAAATATCAGCCCGGCTGATTTCTGCTGGGTTTTTTCCTCAGATCTTCGTTCTCAACGTGATCGGCGCTGCCTAGAATACGAAAAACGTTTTTTCTGACGCAATCTGCGCAATGTAGTAGTACGGTTTAAACTCCACTGAAGTTACTGGGAGTTAAACCGGCAGTCTGGTGTGTACTTTAGAGCAGGGGTCTCCAACCTTGCCAACTTTAAGACTTGTGGACTTCAACTCCCAGAATTCCTCAGCCTGCTTCGCTGGTTAGGGAATTCTGGGAGTTGAAGTCCACGCAGTTTAAAGATGCCAAGATTGAGAAACGCTGCTTTAGAGTACAAATCAAAGTTGTATGTTGTTTTAAAGACATGAAAGGCTTAGTTATATGATAAATAATGTATAATGTAACTAAAATGGTTTTAATGGTTTTTCTATTGCAGAATAGAATAGAATAGAATTTTTTATTGGCCAAGTGTGATTGGACACACAAGGAATTTGTCTTGGTGCATATGCTCTCAGTGTACATAAAAAAAAAACCTTCATCAAGGTACAACACTTAAAGATAGTCATAGGGTACAAATTTAACACTTAATGATAGTCATAGGTTACAAATAAGCAATAAGACACCTTTGCTAAATTTCATTTAGTTTGTATGCTATGTTAATTGTTCTAGCAAAGGCTGATTGCAATTAAAAAGAGTCATTTTTTACAATTATGCTGTTGTTTTTGTATCATATTCAGTTATAACAACAAAGGATGCTTCAACTTAAGATGAATTGGATTTTTTTTAAAATACATTTTTTGGAATTTTACAAGACATTTACACATTTCAGAAAAATATTTACATTGGATAAAGGTAAAGGTTCCCCTCGCACATACGTGCTAGTCGTTGCCGACTCTAGGGGGCAGTGCTTATCTCCATTTCAAAGCCAAAGAGCCGCTGTCCGAAGACGTCTCCGTGGTCATGTGGCCGGCATGACTCAACGCCAAAGGTGCACGGAACGCTGTTACCTTCCCACCAAAGGTGGTCCCTACTTTTTCTACTTTCTACTTACCCTATTTTTTTTACGTGTTTTCAAAACTGCTAGGTTGGCAGAAGCTGGGACAAGTACATTGTATAAATTGGATACTGTTATGCTATAGTCTTCTGACATAGAACTGGAAAAATCAGATACTGAATGTGATTTTTAGATCTAAACTAAAAGGCCAGATCAGAAAGCCATAACCCAACAGTTAATTGCAGAAATATTTTCCAAAAATTACAGTACTATAACTAGCTACCTTGACCCCCAGTTGTAACTTTAAATAAATGTTTTCTTGGGGCAAATAAAGCTCTATCCCAAACATTCCAAAGGACATAATCTTCTACATTGAGAAGAAGAAGTACGTTAAATATACTTAGTAATATTAACTTTGTAGTCAGAAGCATCTGCATAAAATAATGACACCAAAATGATGGCATACAGTGATATTTCATGCAGATCCTGTTTTCATGATAATTTTGCCATTACTCTGTCCTGCCCTTTCTGTGGATACCATGTCTCTTCTGTAGATCCAAGTAGCAGAAATTTCAGTTGGACTCATAAAAAGACACTTTTTTGTTAAACACTACAAGGATTTCATGAAAAAAGAAAAAAAAGAGTGATCCATTAAAAAAACTGTGAATGAAGCATTGGCAGCATTGAAACAAAGAAATAAAAATTTATTCTAGTTCTATATTCATTTCCTTGTGGAGAAAAGGGAAATAGGAATGGTTTGAGGGAAGCCTAAAGAGCTAAGAATATCTTTTTAAAAAGGAATAAAAAATACCTATCTAGATACTGAGTCAATTTGCTTAGGTTAGAATCTAACACAATTACATTTATCGTATTTTCTTATATTACAGTTTGAAGAACAATTCCTATCCCTTTTTCGTAAGCAAGATAGGACGTGCACTAGGATACTTTATTCTGTGAAATACGTTTGATTTGAAGTGAAAAATGTTTACATTTGCTTATGTTTCATGAACAATACCATTCTTAAAGTTACAACATTTTCAAATAGAATTAATTTCTTTTCCTGAAAAGATTGAAATTTCTTTTTAAAAAACCAGGAAAAGTGTATTTTTAAATGTGGGGTAGAACTCTGCCATATGGATGCATATAAAACAAGGAATAATTATAGTGGAACTAAAATGATCAATTTAGTAATGACAATGGTGCATATAATTTATATAGTATAATTTGAAGTATAGATGATTGCTCCAAGACTCATATCTACAATTCACCAGAGAGAACAAGGGGAAAGGGGTTGGGAAATGGTTAAATGGGAGAAGAATAAGATGCCCTTATTACAGTTGCATATATTGAATTTAACAAATACCTTCTTTTGCTGCTGCACACATCTTAAAGGATGCTAGACAATTCCTACCATGTTTGGAAATATGCCTCATCTGTCACACACTCAACCACAAGGGAGCACTCTTTCCTTTAATAGTCTATATATCTCACATTTCTGCACACATTCACACACATACATGGACATACACATCACATTACAACTTGTCATATGCAGTTTAAATCTGCAAACTTCTATGAACTGACTGATGCCATTATTTTAGAACAGCGGAAGCTGCAAAATCTGTCCTCGTGCTTTGGATTTCAATAAAGAAAGCCCTTGGCTATTTTTTTTTTCAGCTGACAGGAGATCCTCAATTTATTGAGGAGAAAGAGGTGGAGCTTTGGCAACTCTTGTCAAATGCCTGCAAACTTTTCAAGTTATCCATCCTTTTGGAGGCAGGTAATATCAAAGGGCACTGCGGATTACAATATGTGAAGAGTGTTTACAGCCTAGAAGATTATTTATGTTTGGTTTTATCTCTATAGTCACACATCCAAGCTTGAAGAAAAGAAACACGGGAACCCTCTCATTATCTTTTGAAATATGAAGATCAGAGGAAAACCTGGGTTTAAAGTGTGGAGTGATGCTCCTAGAAGCCTGCTTATAAATTAGAAGGCATCCTGATTCACTAATAACAGACTAAGGAACAGAACTGATACTTGGATAGAAGACAGGAATTTCATGGTCATTTTTACTGCCATGGACCTTAAGCCAATGCCTACTTCTCCGATCACCACAAATTGTGGAGCAGAACATCTGGCCAATTGGACCTCACCTTCAATGGATAAATTCCAGAAAGCCTATTCTGGAATTTGACTCTGAATTGCTTCTAAGATGGGAAGTAAGAAAGATGATGGGCTCTTGAACCGGATCTCATGTTCAGGACCAGCATCTCTTGGAAGCAGTCACATTACCGGTTCTCATGGTTTACCACTCCGAGAACCATTTGGCATCCCTCTTCCTTTTGGACAAACGTACTGGGACCATCAGCCTTACAATGGATATTCCGGAAGATTCTCTTATTTACCCTTTTCTGGGTATGTGGGAGTTTATGACTACTCATTTGAGCCAGCTTTCATTCGGAAGAGGAATGAGAGGGAAAGGCAGAGGGTTCGTTGTGTAAACGAAGGCTATGCACGCCTCAGAGACCATCTTCCCAAAGAGCTTGCTGAGAAGCGTCTCAGCAAAGTGGAGACTTTGAGAGCTGCCATCACTTACATCAAACACCTTCAGAATTTGCTGGAATATCATCCTTTAGGAACAAATAAGACGGCCATTCCAGCTACAGATGCACCGGGAGTTTCTGGTCCTAGTTTAAGAAGAGAATGCAACAGTGATGGAGAATCTAAAACTTCATTAGCTTCATCTCCTTACAGTGAATTTGAGGAAGTTTGTGGTTAGGAAAACAGTCTATAGAAAAAAAACCTCAAGACCATCGATCTCTCCCCCAACCCCCCAAAAAAGCCAAAGAATTTCCAATCTTTTGTGGATCACCTGGAGGACCAAAAAAAAGTTATCTCTATAAAAAGGGTAGAAAAAGATATTGAGAAGACTGTTTCCAGTATAATTCATTCTTGGCAATCTTCAGGTGTTTATGTAAGAAAAATATAACATAGTTCCTAACATTTCCTTATTTATGTTATTGAATATTTTATGACAGCTATCTTTTCTAAAATTGGAAACATTATTGACTTGTAATCTTTGTTTTGTTTTGGTTTAGTTAACACAACAATACAGTCAGATGTGTTTTTCCACCTCTCTCGTAATAATGCTCTGCTTATTAAGACACTGTCCAGGCTTAGTGGACACTGGACAATACTGCTGTAATTAGTAATAATTAGCAGAGAATTATCTCTAAATAAAGTGAATTATATTTACATCCCAGGGAATGTTTTGAAATTTGGGATTAAGTCACAATTATCTTGACTTTAATGGGGTTTAAATTAAATTGTTTTGAAATTGCTTACAATGTGATTACTGTCTTCATATTTTAAGGTTTGCATTTAGGATGTGCTAGATTGAAAAATGTGAACAGAACATTTTTTGTCAATATGTGATTTTAATGTGCCAGATGATGACTAAAATAAATAAATGTGTTTAGCTGTAATTTCAGTTTAGGTAGCTCTAATGTAAGAATGAAACACATTTTTTCCTGATGTTCTTATCTTGCTTATTAATAACCATCTTATATGTACATATAAACTTAATTACAATGGCATTTGGGTGATATATGTAGGTCTCATGTGTACACACACTAATGTGTCAAAATGGAGCAAAATAAATACAGGCACAATAATGAGTGATCTTCAAAATGCCAAGGATGAAAAATATGGATAAAGAAGCAATTGATACATAATTTCAGTGTGATGGGGAAGGGAATAAAATCTAAAAAAAAACAACAAGATTTGGATGATAAAGTTTGCACTTATCCCCAGATTTGCAAACAATATGTTTGATTGGATTTAGAGAATAGGCGCAAAACTTAGTAGTACTTACTAAGCGAGAGGAATCTGAGTCTGTCTTAAAAAGTGAGGAGGTATTGCTCCATGCATTCCTGTTACTGTGAATTAATTATTTTGCAAACCTAGCCAAATGGCATCAGAACAAAGGAAGCTAATTTAAAATAAGCCAAATCATTAGTCTATCAAGTCTATGTATTTATCATGATAATTCCTCCACTCCCATTCATGTCTTACTTTGCGTATAGTCATGCACTGATGCGACACTGAAGGAAAAATAGCCCTAATATTGCATATTTGGACAGATCATACTACATCAAGCTGGTAAAGAACATTTGTAAAAAGAAAACATGAGAAAAACTGTCTCCTGCACACAGATGTCCCAAAGGTGCTTTTTCAAAAGGCATCTGGACTTTGGAAAAAAAAAAGTCCAGTTGCCTTTTGAAAAAGCATCTTTGAGACAGCCATGACTGAGAATCTCCATAGACACTTGTACACAGATGTAACGCTTGACATACTTGCACTCTGTATACATGCTGAAAATAGGGTTAATCAAGAGGTGTGGTCTAAGGATGGAGCCAAGAGCATGAAGCTACAGCTCCTTGTCTACCCATGATTCAAAAGAATGGATTTGCTTTCAGGGAAAATACTCTGAATCCAACATATTTTAACTCCAATGATGTGGAATTAAAATTAAAACTTTCAGAAAAGAGTGCCAAATCAAACCCTGGGTGGAAAGCAATGGCATTTACCTTCTGCATTTTGTGGAGTGTTTTATAAATTTATTCTTTGTACTCAGGTATGCATTCTATGGTATGTGTGGGTTTTCAAATTTTCAGAAGCTCAACTTAGGAAGAGAATGAAATACTTTTACTCTCTTGACACATTTTAAGCTGGTTGTGAGATATTATCCAGTGATTAGTCCAGTTCTGGAATAGCCAGGAGACCTGTATCTTTGAAAGAGCTTCACGTGGCTGCCAAAATGGTCTTTTATTTTTAGTTAAAAATATAGAAGAGATTTCAGTGACATTATGTTTCGCCTTGGTAGGTGCTTCCTTCATGTAGTAGTAGTAGTTTTGAAGACAACTTCAGTCCCAGTCACCACCACCACAGATTCTTTACAGGTAAGAAAGCTAACTGAATATTATTTTGGCTAATATTGCTAATATTCTGCCATAAAACAACTGCAGCAAGACCCCCAACTTCATTTTCAGCAGGCTTCATGCTGGAATTATTTTAAATCCTGTTTTTCAATCATTTAAGCAAGTGAATAGGATTCTTGTTACAGAAAACAGATAATGATCAGAAGTTTACATTCTTTGAATTAATGTTTGAATTAAAAACAAGACCAGGAGATGTCTCACCATATGATATGATTACTGTTTGCCATAAAAATACTTCACTGATTCCATTAAATACAAGCTCAACAATTTTATCAGTAATTAATTAGCAGCCAAAGAATAAATGTTGATCATTATCCACATGTGTTATATCTCAAAAATGGATTCTAATTTATATTCATGATTACATTGTTGCTATTAAGAGTAATATGGTCTACACGGCAGCAAACTTATGTCTTGTAATATGAATTGCTTTTTAATTTAAAAGCAGAGTTCAAAAAAGTATTATCTATGACTAATGTACATTAACACCAAAACACAACAGAAGTGCTGTGAAATGAAATTGGTAGTAAAGTACCATGAAGATGAAAAGCTTTAAACAAGTATAATTATAATATATATTACTATTAACAGTAAAAGAAACTAGCTTTTATTGCTAAATATAATGGGATAGATCCAGATTTAGGTAGGTGGAACTGAGCAAGCTAGATTAGTTTGATCCTTTCCCCTAGCATTGTATTTTAGAGATTCTATTAAGAATGGGCTATCGTTTTGGCAGACAATTGAATTCTTCTGGAACAAGAATTCGGTTTCTGAAGCATTTGTTCTGTCCAGAGCTTTGCTAAATGAATAATGCAGCCCCCTAATTATTGGAGTCTCCCTTTGCTTCCATTCAACAATGTAGTCCAGCGGTGTCAAACTGGATTTCTTTGAGGGCTGGATCAGCATTGTAGGCTGGCTGAGGGTGGGGGGGGGGGGAGACAGACGGATGCCTCCTGCAGCACCCTGATGGCCAAAATGGGTCACGGGGAGGGGGGCTCAGAAGATACAAAATAATTGGAACTACTACCCACTTTTGGCTGTAGACTCTTGCGCTGCTTGTTCTATCACCATAAAACCTCTAACATATTATGCGGAAATGTTTTACTACTCAAAAATATTGCTCCTTTTTTGGATAACTAAACACAATTTCAGTTTCATGCTTCTTGCATTTTTAAAATGCTTATGTAGAATATTTTTACTCTGAGTGATGAAATTCAGTTTTCTTTTAGGCATTTACATCTAGCAAGAAGACAACAATAGAACCGAAGATAGATATCAGGCAAATGTGTAAGTTGCCCAAATATATTGTCTGTTGCTCACCTAATGGAAAATTAGTCATATATAATTCAGGCAAGAGGCATGAAATTTTTAAATGGGTAAGGTAGGATAAGATGAGACAAGCTTTGTTCTGGACTCTGAGACTCTGGATTCATTTTAATATTTTCTGGGGATAAACTTTCACATACAATATTACAATTTTTCCAAATATTGTTATCGCCCTTATTTCTGGATGCAACTCCCAGAATTCTCTGCTAGGTCCAAATTCTGGGAATACCACACATGCGAAGGGCATCTAGTTTGAAAGTTTAGGGCAGCATTGGGAGTCCTATTGAACACAGCTACAACTCAATCGTGGTAAAATCCCATGCTATTATTTTCAAAGAGATATTGTTGACTATTTCTAATTTCTGTCATATGTCTATTTTTTGTTATTTGAAATACTAAGCATGGATAAAAACTTAAAATCTCAATGACTGAAGATACTGAGGTCACGAAACTGTTTGCTGACAAAGTGAGCAAGTTTCAAATAAAGCAATATATACTTCAGTCTTTGCCTATATTCTCTTTTGTCTAGACAAATGTTTATTTCAACTGAGTGTGGAGTATATTATTATTAAACTTTGAAAATAGATAATGATCCAATCTCACATATTTTAATTAATATTTGAAAAAATACAAAGACCAGGAAATGTCTCCCCATATGACATGATTACTGATCACCATAAAAATACTTCACAGATATCTTTCAATACATGCTCAACAATTTTATCAGCTTGCTTTAATCTTCTTCTCAAACATAGACAAACAAAAATATCCATTAAATTACAAATTTACAAGCACTTTGATACTATCACTATTTGTAAAGTGTATAATCCAATTCATATGATTCTTTGGAAATTCCTAAACGCTTATTTAGTTGGTTTTTCCCAGCCCCCAGTAATAGCTTCACTAACGTTCCTTTCAAGTTAAATTACTCTGTTTCAATAAATGACCATAGATATCTTAGAATTAAGGAACAAGGGCTCAAAAGAAAATGAATTCACATTTGGAAAGAACATCTGTCTCTGAATAACTACAAGACCTGAAGCATCATAATTTTAATAATATATCACAATATTATATCAGAAGTATCATCGTTCCTGCTATCCAGGAATTTCATGAGAGCAGATTGCTCCCAACAATAATTTTCCATCAGAAAGATAACAGTTTATAGCTGAGAACATGCAATTTAAAATATATGGCTAATTATAAAAACAAACTACTTCAAATTCCCAGGTATAAAGAAAATGTACATATTTATGTTTAAGGATTAACAATTAAATCAGAACTCTGGGCACGAGAACAAGGGAAAGAATAAGTGAATTACCCTAACCAGAACAGATTAATAATATATACATTAATACTTCCCTAGGGGAAAGATTATGGTGTCAGCTTACTTATATAGAGAACAATCAGTTTTCTAAATATGGTTCCTATGCAGCCAAAACAACCAACAGCCATGGGCAATGGGCAGGTATTACATAGACTATCAAATGCCACAATTTCCAGAAATGTACTACAAAACATTTAAAACCAACACCCCATCTCAAAAAATTGTGTATTAAACAAAAACATCACAATGCTCAATAGTATGCTTGGGGGCCATAAAAAATAAAATATTATTAGAGAAAAGAAATGATGTAATTTATTCAATTTAGAATGTAGAATATAAAATAACAAGGTTGGATAGGAATTTGGAAGTCTTTTAGTCTAATCCCCTGTTCAAGCATGAGACTTTATACCATTTTGGACAAATGGTTGTCCAATCTCTTCTTGAAAACCACCAATGATGGAGTACTCACAATTTCTGGAAGCAAACCCTTCCACTGATTAATTGCTCTCATTGTCAGGAAATTTCTCCTTAGTTCTAGGTTGGATCTCATTTAATGGTCTTTCATCCCATTCCTTCTTGTCCAGCCCTCAGGTGCTTTGGATAATAGGTTGTTCTCCTGTTTTATGTGAGAGCCCCTTGTGTACTGAAAGACTAGTATCATGTCACCCTTAGTTTTTTTCTTAGTTAGACAAGACATACCTAGTTCTCTCAACCGTTCATTGTACAACTTACCCTCCAGACTCCTTATCATTTGTTGTGTTTCTATGCACTCTTTTTAGGGTCTCAGCATCTTTTTTGTATCATGGTGACCAGAACTTCCCTATTTTTAAGAAATGAAATGAAACTTTGCTGAAGTTATATTGAAATTTAGAGAATATATTTATGGTGGTATGGAATACATGACCATCAGGAGAGAATAAAAATGTTCTCTTTCATAAGCAAAACAGAATAGCAATAAGAAATCCCTAATTTCATTCAGATATAACCAGATCCAGCTCTACTTAGACATTATATTATATAATAACATTAGTCTCATGCATTTACATGCTTATCACAAAGTCAGACCAATGTTTAAAAAGTATTTCCAATATAAACTTCAAAAGCAAAGTAGGAACAGCTAGGATCAATGACTGAAGTGAGATAGGTATAACAAGAACACTGGAACATGAGTTTAAATCTTTCTCATTTTGGCCAGATCAGGTCTATTATTTCTTTCATGCCTAGAATTATCCCACAAAGATATTTTTTTTGTAACAGTCTGTTCTTCTCTGTTTACCATGAGCTTCTCCAAAACTTCTTTCTAGTTGTTTTGAATTATAAATTACATTAATCCTAGCTAATAAGGCGAATGGGCAGAAATAATAGGTGTATAGTCTAGGACAGTGATGGCTAAACTTTTCTGGACTGAGTGCCCAAAGTGCACACCCAAACCCCCAAAAGGCAATGTGGGTGCAGTCCCACCCCTGTACATGTGGATGTGCCCCCCGGATGCCCCATGCTCCCCACACATGGACACATGGCCCCTCCATGCACCCCACCCCCTCTTGCGTATGTGTGGCAGAGACCCGACAACCAGCTGGCTGGCAGGAGGCGCATGCGCAGAGAAGCTGAACTGGAGCAATGGCTTGCGTGCCCACAGAGAGGATGCTGCGTGCTACCTGTGGACGCGTGCTATAGGTTTGCCATCAAGGGTCTAGGATATATGGAGGAATGAAAGTTTTGAAAGAATGGAATGCTGATTTAACCAAATTATCAATAACCAAAAACTAGCTAATTAGCTGGTTATTTGTTGTATGCTAAATAATGCACGATGAGTTGTGTTACGCTGTGAGAATTTCGAGGCAACACCCGCAAGAGAAAAATCAAACCCATCTTCTATGGTTTCTCATTTATTCCCTCATAAAAGAGTTGGCAATTCCTCTTAAGACTTGAACCTCATCCAAGTCATAATTACATCCGTTTGAAATTCCATAAACTGGGAACCAGCCTTCAGCTATTCAACAAGTTTCCTGTATACCACGTGCTTTAGCAACATACTTTGGCAACCATAGAGCTTGAGCTGTTTCCAAACAGCCAGCCATTCCTCACTGGACACACCATGAGATGTTTGACCTGAATTCATTAACAAGAGCTGAGGATTCAAGGAAAATATCTGCCTTGCATTAGTTGCTGGAAGCATGAAAAAACAGTGAAAGTTCTACTGCACTTATTGAAAGGGAGGCTTCTCTGGATTTCTTGAAATGGGTCACCTCATGGGTTAAATGCTTGAAAGCACTGATTGTAGAGTGCCAATATGGACAATTGTGCCATTAAAAAAAAGTTTTGGAAATCTCATGTACACAATTGGTAATTATGCAAGAATTCTAATGCAATTGATCACCCACAGGAATTCAATCATTGCAGTTTCTGTTTCAGCACATTAGCATTTTCCAAAATCTACTAAACCACTTCTATCTAAAGTTCATTTTGATCTCATGATCAACAAGAATAAAAGCTAAAATATAGCTACCATTTTCCTCCATTATAGGATTGTCTCCTGTCTGTCCCCTCCCTGCTTTCAAACAAATTAACTACCTTTCATATTTTCAAACAAAAGCTTAGCAACCTTTTAGCTTTCTGGTGGCTGAACTGAGGTAGTATTAAGCTGGAAAAGGAGAAAGAAAAGGTGATTCTCCAATATGGTCTTCTCAGAACCAGGATTCTCCAGAGTATTAGGGAACACGGTAGAGGACTATTCCTTATTTCTCTTAATTTTATATCAGCCATTTCTAATGAAGCACCCTCCAAATCTCTTGGTTTTGTAGCAACCAGAATTCTCAAATATTATGTTATGCAATTTCTGGAGTAACACAAATAACCAGGGAAGGCAGTCTGGGCCAGTTTGGACCATTAGTGCATCTGCTTGCAGAGACCTCTCTAAATATCCTTTAATCCCCCAAACTCATATTTAGATACATTTGGAATACAGCCATTTATTGTAGTGGAAAATTTATTTCAATATAACTATGGGACCATTATGGATCAGCCAGATTGCTTCACTCAACAAAAACAAACAACAAAAAACCAACCAAAAAAATCAAACAAACACAACGACGAGAGAATGATTATTGTAGAATTTTCCAGATCAAAAAGTCTATCCTTGAAATAGTGTGCTTTGCATTTTCCTAACCTACAACTTGTCCAAACTTTTGAAGAAATGACAATATAATAGAGATTATTTGCATATTAAGTCATAATTGATTAAAGCTGATCTCAAGGCTGATGCTAACACAGACACATATGCATTCTGTGTACATTGTTGTTATTGTTGTTCACTTGCTAAGTTGTGTCTGATTCTTCACAACGCCAAGGACCACAGCACATCAGATCTCCCTATCCTCCACTGTTTCCCGGAATCTACTATCCTACAAAATGACCTTGATTATGTATCTGAATGGTCAAACAATTGGCAACTCCAAATCTCTGCCAACAAATGCTCAGTCTTGCACTTGGCAATAAAAATCAGAACATCAAATACAAGCTGGGCGGAAATGATCTAAAAGATGACCCACACTATGTCAAGGACCTTGGAGTACTCATTTCAAAAGATCTAAGCCCCAGAGCTCACTGTAATAACATTGTTAAAAAGGCACTAAGAGTTGTCAACCTTATTTTACGACGTTTTCTCTCTGGTAACATAATACTTCTAACTAGGGCATATAAAACCTTTGCCAGATCTATCATTGAATACTGCTCACTTGCCTGGAACCCACACTGTATTTCGGACATTAATACATTAGAGAGGGTCCAGAGGTATTTTATAAGAAGAGTACTCAACTCCTCTGCTCGCAATAAAATTCCTTATACCACCAGGCTTGAAATTTTAGGCCTGAATAACCTTGAACTACGCTGTCTACGTTCGGACCTAAGCTTAGTACACAAGATTATCTACCATAACGTCCTACCTGTTAATGCCTACCTTAACTTCAATTGCAATAATACAAGGGCTATCAATAGATACAAACTAAATGTAATGCGCTCTAATCTTGATTGCAGAAAATACGACTTCAGCAATAGAGTAGTAAATAGACTAAATAAATAAATAAATAAATAAATAAATAAATAAATAAATAAATAAATAAATAAAATAAAAAATGTCTGGAACATACTACCTGAGCCTGTTGTTTGTTTCTATAACCCCCATACCTTTTACCTTAAACTGTCTACCATGGACCTTACACTTTTTTAAAGAAGTCCCTAAGGGAGTGTGCATAAGCACACCAGCATTCCTACCATCCCTGTCATACTGTTCCCATTTATATGTACTCATTTTATGTGTTTATGGCTCTCTTTTGTTTATTTATATCCATTTATTTGTGCCAATTTTCATGTGTCTTTGTCTATATCTATGTCTATACTTATACTTGTTTCCTGTACTTGTTGACAATTAAATAAATAAATAAATAAATCTGTCCAAACTCATGTCCATTGCGCCAATGACACTATCTAATCATCTCATCCTCTCCTGTCCCCTTCTCCTTTTGCCTTCAATCTTTCCCAACATCAGGGTCTTTCCCAACCGCTTGTGTACATTGACAGAATTTAAACACTAATGATGAGGAGAGAGCAAGGGAAAGAGCAAAGTCCAACATAGACAACTAGCATTAAAGTTGGATTAGAAGCTATCATGAGAACACTTTAAAAGTTCAGAAACAGTGGTGGCCTACCACAAACATACCATTTGAAGAAGTGGAGAACAATCTCTGCCAACTCTAGACAGTAAACAGTAACAGATCATTTACACATAAATGAAAGTGAACTTAGTTCTTGGGATTCCCCCCCCCACCTTTCTTTCAGAAGGGGAAGATAAAAAGAAAATGCACTTCAAAAAAGAAAATTTCCATTTGATCTATTGAGAACTCAAAGCAAAGGTGAAGTACCTTCTCAGCAGCAGGTTTTTCTCCAAAAGCACATTCAAGTCAGTCCCCTTCCCCCAATTTTTCATTTTTATGGCTTTCAGATAATAAAAGCCACTGCATTGATAGTATGTATTTACTATGAAGGAAGATAAGAAAAAAAAAAAGAATTGAGCCTTTTTTGGCAAGATTTTCAGAAGTGTCTTTTCCTTTCTTTATAGGCCTGAGAGAGAATGATTGACTAATGCAGAGGTGGTATTCAGCAGGTTCTGACCAGTTCTGGAGCGGAAATTTTGAGTAGTTCGGAGAACCGGTAAATACCACCTCTGACTGACCCCACCTCCATCTATCCTCTGCCTCCCGAGTCCCAGCTGATCGGGAGGAAATGGGGATTTTGCAGTATCCTTCCCCTGCCATGCCCACCAATCCATGCCATGTTCACCAAGCCACACCAACAGAACCGGTAATAAAGAATTTTGAATCCGAACCGGTAGCAAAGATAAGTGGAACCCACTACTGTTCAGTTCAATAATGCTGAAGCAATTTCTTGCCCAAACTGCTGATTTCGGGTCCTGCCACATTTTTATATATGTGGACCTTGATCGATTTCTTCTTCATCATTCATTCTCTTGTAGACGTGTTTGAAATCATTGCCTTGCTATACGATGCACTTTAATTTCAGGTGACAAAGAAATAGCCCGCATAGTTCATTGATACAGAGCAGAAGTCAGCCTTCCTTTGATGGCAATTCAGTTCGTCCTAAAACGCCAAAGCAAACTTCAATTGTGTATTTCAACCTGGGCACTTGACAGTTGTTAAGAGGTTTTCTTGTGGCATGCAGTGTTTGATTTCAGCCAGTAATAACAACTTGCAGGTAACTTTTAAAAAAAAGCAAAAAAAAAGCACTTTTGCCTCATTGTCACAAAATACGGCATGAGGGCCTCTGGTGGCTGAGACTGCTAAGACAGTCTGTTATTAACACAACTGCTTGCAATTACTGCAGGTTCAAGTCCCACCAGGCCCAAGGTTGACTCAGCCTTCCATCCTTTATAAGGTAGGTAAAATGAGGACCCAGATTGTTGGGGGCAATAAGTTGACTTTGTATATAATATACAAATGGATGAAAACTATTGCTTAACATAGTGTAAGCCGCCTGAGTCTTCGGAGAAGGGTGGGATATAAATGCAAATTAAAAAAAAGAAAAGCTGGAGAGTCATCCAGGTGCTTTTTTGCAAACTTGAGAGAAATGCTGATATTCTTCTTAGTAAGCCATGGCTTCTGCCTTGCTATTCTCCCATGAAACACATTTTCCGGGTGCTTTTCTAATGGTGGAATCATGAACATTGACTTCAGCCAAGGCAAGAGAAGCCTGCAGCTCCCTGGGATGGTTCTGCTATTTTTTGTAACTTCATGAATGATTTTATGTTGTGTTGGCGGATTGAATTTTATAGTAGCCCATTCGGGAAAATTCAGTCGTGCCCAAAATCTTCACTTTAAAACTGTATCTCTGGATCTGTGAGGCCCAAAAGGTTTACAGGCTTTTTTGAACCTGCTTGGTATTGATTATTTTTCTACAGAGGTCTTTAGAAATTAATTTTGAATGGGGAATCTTCTAGAATCTGTGTAATAATAACTTCCCTGAGAAGAAGGAAGCCAAAATTTATGAGAATCAAACAGAGCAGCCCTGATTGTTTAAAGAAAATGCTTACATAACTGGCTTTAGTTATTTTTCTATTGAATTCACTGAATTAGGGGATTGATTACTTTTTTCACACAAGCATAATGAGAAGGGTTATTTATTTATAAAATAAACACAACCAGTCTCAAAGTTTTTCAGATTTACATTCAGATTTCCTTTATGTATCAGTGGAGTCCTTGCACAAATTGGTTCATGTCAAATTCTGTTCATGTGGCACAGATATGCAAACATATAGAAAACCTGCAAGTGGGCAAATAATTTTGACAGAACTGTAAATTCAAAAATAGATTGATGCTCTTCCTGAGTGCTGGTTTACTGAAAGACATACAGGTTGGCTGGAACCAATTGTGCACCACTGCAGATTGGAAAGAAACTCTTGCCTAGGGCAGGGTTGGGATCTTTCCAACAGTCTCACTTGAGATCATGCCAGATCTTGTGTGCCCAACTCAGATTTCCATCTTCTCACGTGAAACACAAATTGAGAAATTAATTTTATTCAAGAGGACAAGAGTGATTCTTTGGAATCCAGGAAACACATCTTGATGTTTCCTAAGTATAAGCTTATCATTAACAGTCTGACTAGTTGATGATTTGGAAATCTAACTAGAAGGACAGGACTCTTGCTAAGAGGACAAGTCTTCTATCCTTATTATGAACAAGATCTGACCTTCATTAAATGCATCAACCATCATAAATACATGCCGGTTGCCAAATGCCTAAATGTCCAAAGGAGAGAAGCAACTTAGAACTAAGGAGAAATTTCCTGACAGTTAGAACAATTAAACAGTGGAACAACTTGCCTCCAGAAGTTGTGAATACTCCAATACTGGAAATTTTTAAGAAGACGTTGTATAACCATTTGTCTGAAGTGGTGTAGGGTTTCCTTAAGCAGAGGGTTGGACTAGAAGACCTCCAAGGCCCCTTCCAACTCTGTTATTCCATTCCATTCCATTCCATTCCATTCCATTCCATTCCATTCCATTCCATTCCATTCTATTCTATTCTATTCTATTCTATTCTATTCTATTCTATTCTATTCTATTCTATTCTATTCTATTCTGTGTGATTGGACACATCAGGAATTTGTCTTTGGTGCTTATGCTCTCAGTATACGTAAAAAGACAAGATACATTTGTCAAGAATCATAAGGTAATAACACTTAATGATAGCCATAGGGTACAAATAAGCAATCAAATCATACTGGGAAACAATCAATATCAATATAAATCGTAAGGATACAAGCAACAAAGTTACATTCATGCAGTCATAAGTGGGAGGAGATGGGTGATAAGAACGGTGAGAAGACTAATAGTAATAGTAATGCAGACTTAGTAACTAGTTTGACAGTGTTGGGGGAATTATTTGTTTAGCAGGGTGATGGCGTTCGGGAAAAAGCTGTTCTTGTGCCTAGTTGTTCTGGTGTGCAGTGCTCTGTAGTGTCATTTTGAGGGTAGGAGTTGAAACAAGTTATGTCCAGAATGCGAGGGGTCTGTAAATATTTTCACAGCCCTCTTGGGGATGCTGTTACAGTTGTAAGGGTAAGGATCAGTCATAATTAATTTTTAAAATGCCATTGTAACTTTGAATGGTTGTTGTAAATTGAGGATTACCTGTAGTAACTGTTAAGTTCGGGAAGTAACGAGGCTGGAGACCAGGGTAGTGACAACAGCTCTTTAATATATGGTGAACCCAGCAACCAGGCTGGGGAAAAACAACCCTTTATATACTGTTTAACCGGCGGCTTCAACCAATCAGCAACGTGCTTGTTTCCCGCCTAAATATTTAAAGATACATAACACTCCTCCCCTCCCAGAAAACACTTTACCACTATTTACATATTATTTACATGTTATTTTTCGACGTAGTCACGCAAATAACCTGGGCGTCTCCTAATTCTTTCGGACCTGCGCGGTTCAGTCCTGGGTGGTGTTTTGAGCTGGTCGGAGGGGCTTCTTTCTCCTCCCAGCTCTCTCTCTAGGCCATCGGGCCCTGGATTACTGGCAGTTTCTTTTTCTTGGCCCTCCGGCCTTGGATTACTTTTTGAGTTTTCCCTGCTGTTTCCATCGGGAACCTGATGGCGTCGCTGGACCTCCGGGACCTCAGCTAAGTCTTGCGCCTCCCCCGGGTTATGGTCAGCTGTGGATTCAAATAGGGAGTGGTCATTTTCTGTCTCAGCTAGCTCGGTTTGTTCAGCTATTCGTTTCCTTATCTGGTCTATGTGGCGCCTCCATACTCGGTTGTCTTGTAATTCGACTAAGTATGACTTTGGACCGGTTGCTTTTATGATTTGCCCTGCGAGCCAACTTGGGCCGTCCCCATAGTTGCGGGCCCACACTCGGTCGCCTATGCCCATTTCTCTCGTTTTTTCTATTTCCCCCTTGTAACCCTCTGGTGTGTAATGGGGATTCAAACGGTCAAGTGGGCACCGGAGTTTCCGTCCCATCAATAATTCGGCTGGGCTTCTGCCTGTAGCAGTGCTTGGGGTTCTGTGCTGAACGGCCAGAAAGAAATCTATCTTTGTTTGCCAGTCACCTGGCTTGAGCCTGGACAATGCCTCCTTAGCGCTCCGGACGGAACGCTCTGCAAGGCCATTCGACGCAGGGTGGAAGGGCGCAGAGGGCATGTCGGATGCCCTCCTCTGCCAAGTATTCCTCAAACTGGGCTGCCGTGGATTGCGGGCCGTTGCCGGACACCAGAGTGTCAGGCAACCCGTGGGTTGCGAATAGGTGGCGCAGGGCTGCGATTACTGCCTCGGCCGTGGTGGATTTCATGAGTATGATCTCCAACCATTTAGAGAATGCATCGACAACCACGAGGAAGGTTTGGCCGTGGAAAGGGCCAGCAAAATCAATGTGGATTCTTGACCAGGGCCCTTGGGGTTTTTCCCATTCCCTGACTGGGGCCGTTGGGGGTAGAGGTCTGGACTCTTGGCAAGCCTGGCATTTCCCTACCCTCTCAGCAATCTCTGAGTCCATGAGTGGCCACCACACATAGCTTCTTGCTAACCCCTTCATCCTTACGATCCCTGGGTGACCCTCGTGGAGGAGGTCCAATACCTTTCCCCTTAATTTATCCGGGATTACCACACGATCACCCCATAACAGGCACCCCCCTTGAGCCGAGAGCTCATCACGTTTTTTTACAAATTCCTTAAACCGTTCGCCCGGCGCAGCGGGCCACCCTCTTTGTACCCAACCGAGTACAGTCCTTAACATAATGTCCCGGTATGATGCCGAGCCACTTCCTTAGATGTGACTGGGCCAGAGTCAAGAGTCAATCAGCAGGATGGGCGTCCCCGGAGTGGGATCTTCGATCGCCCCTGGTAGTGGGCATCTGCTTAACGCGTCTGCATGCCCCACTTCTTTCCCTGGTCGATGCTGCAGCTTGTAAGAATAAGCGGCTAAGAAAATAGTCCATCGAGTCAATCGTGGCGAAAGTGCCACAGGCGTTGGTGATCGCCAGCCAGTATTCCTAACAGCGGTCTGTGGTCAGTCACAATTTCAAAGTCTCGCCCAAAAACATATTCGTGAAATTTTTCACCCTGACACAATTGCTAGCGCTTCTTTATCTAACTGGCTATAGTTCCTCTCTGGGAGGACATCGTTCTGGAGTAGAAGGCTATAGGGGCTTCTGTGCCGTTTGGAAGTCTGTGGCTGAGTACAGCCCCACCCGTAAGGGAGGCATCGCATACCAACACTAGTGGTAATGAGCTATGGTACTGGATGAGCAGGCTGTCGCTCGAGAGCAGGTTTTTTACTGCTTCGAAAGCCCTACTTTCCGACTTCCCCCAAGACCAAGCAGTATTTTTTCCTAGAAGCTTATGCAGCGGTTCAGCAACGGTCGCTTTGTTTTTTAAAAAAACCGCGTAAAAGTTCACTAGCCCTAGGAATGCCTGTAGCTCTGTTTTGTTTTTGGGCGCTGGAGCCTTTCTGATTGCCTTGACCTTGCTCTCAGTGGGGTGAATTCCTTTCTTGTCTATTCGGTAGCCCAAGAATTCGACGGATTCTACCCCTATCTGGCATTTGTTCACTTTAACCTTTAGTCCGGCTGACCGGAAAATGCCCAGAACCTTTCTCAACCGCTCCCCCAATTCCTCTACGTTTTCGGCTGATATCAGTACATCATCGAAGTAGGGAACTACCCCTGGGAGCCCTTGCAGAAGTCGTTCCATCAAATTTTGGAACAGCCCCGGTGCCACACTCACCCCAAATTGTAATCGGGTACACTTGAAGGCCCCCCTGTGAGTTACAATCGTTTGGGCTTCGGCTGTGTTGGCGTCTACGGGCAGTTGTTGGTAGGCTTGAGCCAAGTCTAACTTTGCAAAGACTTGCCCTTGCCCCAAAGAGTGCAGCAAGTGTTGCACCACGGGAACTGGGTAAGCGCTTTTCTGTAAGGCTTTGTTTAGCGTCGCCTTGTAGTCAGCGCAGATTCTAATTGACCCATCTGGTTTTACTGGGGTGACGATTGGCGTCTCCCACTTTGCGTGATCGACTGGCACCAAAATCCCCTGATTTATGAGCTTATCTAGCTCCTTGTCATTTTTGGGTTAAGGGACAAAAGGGCCTCTCCTTGCCTTTAACCTAATGGGAGCTACCTGGGGGTCTAAGTTGAAGGAAATAGGGGTCCCCTTGTACTTGCCCAGGCAGTCCTTGAAGACATCTTCGAACTCGTTCATGAGCATGTCTTTCAGGTTACAGTCACTTCTGTAGATGCCAGTCACTCCCATGCCCAGTGCACGAAACCAGTCTAGTCCCAACAAACTAGGCAGGGTCCCTTCGACGATCGTGATGGGCAGGGTCTTCTTGTGTGGTCCGTACTCGACTCGGACGGAGGTTGTCCCTCGAACAGGGATGCGATTCCCTTGGTAGTCGTGGACTCGTAGCCGTTGTGTTTGCAGGTGGCGCTTCGCGACTGACGGCAGTGACTTCGCCAATGTGTCCCAGGACATGATGGTGATCGCTGACCCGGTGTCTACTTCGAGTCGGCACCGTACTCCTTCTATTTTGGGTTTGGTGAAGATCTTCTTCTCCACTCGGGTTGAGGCGCGGCCTATGACCACTGTCGTTTGGTTTGAATCCGCGCCTTTTTTGTTTGAGCCAATCGCGGGTCGCCTTGCCGATCCCGCGCTCTGATTGGCCGATTTGAATTTTCGGCGGGAAGGTTGGGGAGCTCGACAGACTTGAGCTAGGTGCCCCTTCTTCTCGCACCGCCGACATGTTGCGTCCTTGAACTTGCAGCGCTGGCGCTGGTGTTGACCTCCGCAACTTCCGCATTCGTCCCGGTCCTCTTTGCCGCGTTTCTCGGTTCGGCAGACCCCTTCCTCATCCTCACCGTCGGATTCGGTCTGGATCTCTTCTTGATGCACCGGGGTTGACTTTGTGCTCGCCTTTGGTGTGAGAGGCTTTTGCAGTGTCTCCGCCGCTTGGGTGGACATTTCATGCGCTCGGGCTTCGTCCAGGGCGTTTGCCAGCGTCAGATTGCTTTTCGATAGCAGCCGCCTCCGCAAACGCATGTCTCGGACCCCCCTGATGAGTTGCTCCAGCAGCACCTCGTCTAGGTCTCGGTACCCACAGTCTTTGGAGGCTTTCCGCAGGGCGGCCATGTAGTCGCCGATGGATTCGCCCTCTAGCTGCCGGCGCTCTCCAAATTCAAAACGCCGCACGTATTTGGACGGCGTTGGCGCGAAATGGTTTTTAAGCAGGGTTTGCAGAGTTTGCCACGATACCGATTGTAACGGCGTTGGCTCTGCCAGGGCTTCCGCGATGTCGATGACCTCGGGACCGCAGTGGCTCAAAAAGTATGCCCTTTTGCGGTTGTCTGGAACTCCTTGCAGTTCGTTGGCTTCTAGAAAGCTTTCGAAACGGGTCATATACGTTCCCCATTTCTCTTTAGCCGGGTCAAACGGTGCGGGCGGAGTGTAACTGGCCATCTCCGTTTTTCTGCCCTGTGTTTGCTGGGTTCGGTTCTTCCGTGCTTCAGCTCGGTTCTGGTGCTCCTTAGCCTCGAGATCCCACCTTCGTCGCCAGTGTTAAGTTCGGGAAGTAACGAGGCTGGAGACCAGGGTAGTGACAACAGCTCTTTAATATATGGTGAACCCAGCAACCTGGCTGGGGAAAAACAACCCTTTATATACTGTTTAACCGGCGGCTTCAACCAATCAGCAACGTGCTTGTTTCCCGCCTAAATATTTAAAGATACATAACACTAACCGTATAGCTTCATTAACTGTTCCTCACTTCCAAGCTTATATTTTTGAAAAATTAAATGGGATCTATATGAGTCTGTGCCTCATATGCTTTTTCCCTATAAATTTTATCTGTAATTGGCAAAGATCAATTTTACTCTGATTAAAATTGGAAAGCTGGTTTATTTCCCCAGATTAGAACATATTGTACCCATAGAACAGAAATCTTTCAAATTCAAATGGAAAATTCCTCTGGGAAAAAAAAACCAAAATAAAAAACTGAGTGATAAGACTAAATTAGTAAGAAGGTAAAACCCGTTTCCATGGGCATGTTGTGCCAGGCTACAGGCAAAAGATTACTGATTCATTGTTGTGAGACTAGTCTAATTTCAGCCATTGCAGTTAAGATAATAAACTCTTTACCTTATTTGAAATTCAATGCCAGCTTAGATCTTGGTTGCAAATAAATGAACTTTTAAGCATTCAGAGCTGGGATGAGCTGGCCACGTATTTTTCTTTACTGAAATCACCTTCCAATGCAGTCCTTTTGCTTTGGTTAAATGTTTCCAGAATATGTTTTTTTCATAAACTTATTTACTGTTAAGCCCTGAACTAAAATTTACTAGATGTTCATCTTCTGTTTCCCAATTAAATCAATGGGGCTTTCCTATTAAAAATATTTTTCCTTCTAGAAAGAGGATGTTTTTTTAAAAAAACTTTTGTTGTTGCTGAGTTATCAGATAGTCCTTTGCTTGCCTTAGAATGATGATGGTGCATGTATTGTGGGTTCCCCCCCCCCCAGAGAAGGCAGGCCATGTGCTTGTTGATAAAGATCTGACTTTTTTCTTGTCTGGTAATATTAGTGGCTCCAGCCTGAGGATTCCACAAAACGATGTATGTTTTCAAAACATGAATGCTTTGACTTGCGCCTTAACTTCATTTTGATGTCTTCTGAAACCAGAAAACAATGGAAAATAATTCTAATCCAATTCAGGCTGTAATGGGATCAGAGTCATTTTTGCTCTGATCTCTGATCAAGGGCTTTTCAACTCTTCAATCTTCTAACTTCCTTGACACACACTTACTTCTCTGAATCTCAAGTTGCAGTGAACATGATGGCCGTGATCTACCTTTGTTTATCAGCAATAATTGTACCCCCTTCCCTTTCTACAGCTTTACTGGGAATATAATTAAAATATAGCTTCTTTTAGCATGGACTGAATTTTATAAATAGTCTCCAGATTGCCTATGATAGTCATAGAGCAGGACTAAGAATGATATATCCAATGGATTATATTGATGGTAGCATATAAGTTTATAGAATTTCCCCAAACCATTTCCCAATGCATTAGAACCACAACTCTTAGAATCCCAATTCTTAATCTGGTTTAAAAATCAGGGCTATATTAAAAAAAAAAAATCTAACACCTGGTCAGCAATTAAGTTACACCTTTCAAAAGTTAGTTGTATTTCAGTATATAGTTATTTTTAAATATTTAAAAAATAGGAGTGTGATGGCTCAGCAGTTAAAGACACTGAATTTATCAGCTGGAATAGCCTAGGTTCGAGACCCGAGTGCTGCATCACGGAGTGAATTCCTATTACTTGCCCCAACTCCTGCATGACTAGGTGAGTCTAGCTCAGGGGTACTCAACCTTTTTATACCTACCACCCACTTTTGTGTCTCTGTTAGTAGTAAAATTTTCTAACCGCCCACCGGTTCCACAGTAATGCGCCGTGTATCGTCTGTGCATGCCTCTCGCACATCGTGGATTGGGATTGGGGGGGGGGGCGCTGGCTACCAGCTCTGCTTGTCTGTTACAGCTGGGTAGTGTGAGGGGAGATGTGCGAGCTATTCTGGGACAAGGCTCTTTTGTTTGCGGTTGCACTATAGTGCCATTTAGTTTCACTTACGTAACGTGAACTAAACTTATGCACGGGCGATACAAATAGTATATTTTCAGAAATTTAAATTGTCACGGGGAATTTTATGAAAACCTAATGAAAATTTTTTTAAATAATGCTATGATTTTTTTTTTAAGTCAATTAAATTAAAAAAAAAGGAAAGTGCTTCAGGATCGGACAAAACCCCTACCGCCCACCATGAAAGCTGGAATGCCCACTAGTGGGCGGTAGGGACCAGGTTGACTACCACTGGTCTAGCTAGTAGTAGTTCAAAAACATACAAATGCAAGTAGATAAATAGGTACCACTGTGGTGAGAAGGTAACACTGTTCTGTGTGCCTCAACGACGAGTGGACAGGAGAAACTGTTCCCTTTTTTAAAATATGCATCTTGACAAATTCTTCCCAAATGTATTCACTCCTGATGTGAACTACAACATTCTTGACGTATGTGGCTCAAAATTTTAATCCCATATATGGGAGGTCAATAGCTTGGGAGATGTTAATGTTTAGACTGGAAACTAATACAATCTAATATAAGCCTACAGGGCTCTAGCAATGACTACCCTAGGAAGAAAGTTGGAACAGGGCCATGTCTGGAGATGGAAGAATCAAAAGCAGCAATGACACATAATGTGCTGAATGGGTCTTTGGATCAACTGATTACAAGGTAGCTGAATTCCTTCTGTTCCTGTTTCTGAAAAGGGATTTCTTTAGGATGAAAAGACTTCCCTGTGAATATTATTATAGCCTCTCTGTTTTAGGAAAGCACAAACCATTTTTTCTGCACAATAAAAACCAAAAGCAACTGTTTGGGTGCTTTAACTAATCCTTCATAATAATCAGTGGCAGGTAACATGCTGCTTTCAAAATGACAATTATAACATTCAAAATTATCACTTTTATGTTCCTCTCAAGGAAGAGGCAAAATGTACTGTTTGTGGGTGGCAAAACCCTATAATAAAAATTTATGCAACTTATATTTGACTTTATTTTGCAGGGGAACAAAGGGAGAAAAAAAATGACACTCTTGTATTTCTGTGTATATAGATGAAAATGTTTCTTGGAAATGTATGATTGAAATGTAGGACCCTTCTGATGCTTACAGCAAGTTTAGATGTAAGAGAAAATTGTGACCAGTTGAGACTTGGCCATCATTCATTAGAAAAAAGAGATGAAACCCAGCTGAAAAAGATGGATAGGATTTACATTTCAGTGAGAAATAGATAGATGTTTGATATGTGAATTTGTGCAAATCTATTTTATATTAATTTTCCAGTCCATCATTTTTGTCCAATGAAGTGGGAAATTGTTTCAGAGACTAGACAACACAGTACTAGAAAAAAAACACATAATGTCCCAATGTCCCATTATGTCTGCAACATAATTTTGAGATTCTGATTTTCCTAAGCCAGGGACGTCAAACTCATGTTGTCACAGCGGCGTCATATGACGTATCAGGACTTTTTTCCTGTTTGCTAAACTGGGCATGCGTGTAGCCAGTGCGTGACACATCCAGCTCACGGGCCGAGAGTTTGACAGCCCTGTCCTAAGCCATCATAGATGGATGCCAGGAGCAGCCAGGAGAACCTCTGCCGCCCTCTTGCCCCTGAGCTGGCCAGGCATTTTGGACTGTAGATGCATGTTGGAGCTGTGCGCTGGAGCTGCGCAAGAAGCCTGTTCGGCGGGGAGGGAGGGAAGCCCCAACCTGCCTGTCCTGCCTGACAACTCTGCTCCCCTAAGAAGTGACCGCGTCTTTGGACATGTGAACCATTGCCTGTTGCTCTTCCTGGTTCTGGCGTGTTGGCCACCACCACCTGGTCTTCACACAGGTATGCGTGCCAGAAACTGGAAGACCAGGTGGCTGGTGTGCATGCATGTGCCGGAAACTGGAAGATCATCTTCCCAATCCGTGCATGCACACTAGGCAGCTGCTCTTCCGGTTTCTGGCGCTTCCGCGCATGTAAAGACCAGCTGGCCAGTGCGCCGGAATCTGGAAGAGCAACAGGCAATGACTCCCATGCCCGGAGAGATGGCTCTGCATGCCACTTCCAGCACGTGTGCCATAGGTTCACCATCGTGGGGATATAAAATCTCAACCCCCTTCAAGAGATTACTGTGAAGGACCTAAATTCAGGCTCAACCCATGAAGTAGAACGATAAACAGACAGATATGAAAAGATATGTTGACTAGTCATTCCAACCATGAATTTTTTACAGAATATTCCAAATTACAGAATGTAATTTGTAGAACCATTTGATGGATCCAGTAGGAAGAGGCAAACAGCTTTTGTTCATGGGATTGTTTAAATCTTATTTTTGCATATTTGCATATTTTGCATATTTCTTTACAAGGTTTGCTTATTATCCACAACAATTACCATTTTACTGTCATTTAATGCAATAACACTTTCCATACTTTTTTCATGTTTTAGACATGATTATATTCCAACCAATTCATATATTTTATGCGTGTGTATACATGTATACACACACACATACATACATAGTTTTTAAATAACGTATTAGAAATAGCATGCAAGCTTAAAATAAAGTGTATTTTAAAATAAAGTGTACACCTTTATTTTAAACTTTTCAAGTTTATTCTCTAAATTAATTACTCAGAATTTTTTAATATTTGTCTTCAATACATATTCATATCGTCGAATACTGCACTGATGCTGAAGCTAAATTTTGATCAAAGTTTTAAACTTTTTCGTTTCTTCAAATAATTTCAGCAACTTTGAGCTCATGCCATGTAATAATCCTCTACCGGAAAGAGACAAAGCAAAGTACCAGCTACAAACTGGTCTCTTTTTCTCTTTGCAACTTCCCATCTGAAGTTTAATGCACATGCCAGTACATGCTTAAGGAAGGGTACTGCTTTGAAGAGAACAGGGAGCTAGTTATGCATGTTTATATGAGAAAGAACAAAGATAATAACTCAGCTGCCTTTGCCAAGATGGAGTATGAGACTGTACACTGCCATTCAAGTGAACAACAAAACCACCAGTTGTAGGATAGGTCATATAGGAATAGAAAGTAAAACAAATATAGAATTCTGAAGTTCTTGCCTGTTATGGCCTAGATGCTCTTGACTATAGTGGCAAGGATTTATGAGAACTACAGTTAAGAAACACTTAGAAGATACCATACAGTATTATGAGAGACTGAGTAGTTCTTGAACTAATTCTAGTACTTAGTTCTTCAAGCAAAAGTTACAGTTAAAAAAAGAAGTAGCAGGCATACAGAAAATATTATAAAATTCAAATTCCTGAAATTTCTTGAAGTAACTCATTAAATTGGGTTCACTTTGAGGGTTTGCAGGTAGATTAGCAAGGCTTTCCAGCTCACCATTAGTTAATGATTTTAGAATTACAGAATTAGCTTCAGTACTTCTATAAACCTTTATCACTTATTTCTCAGTTGCTCTATTTTCCCCATTATTCATGATCCGAGTTCATTGCAAAAAGGGAAATTACCAAACTTACTCCAGGATCCTCAACATAGCATCCATGGACCTCTTCCTTGTCAATGTTCATGCTCCACATTACTGCTTTGATGAAGGTATTTTTTCTTTTATGTACACTGAGAGCATAAGCACCAAGACAAATTCCTTGTGTGTCCAATCACACTTGGCCAATAAAAAATTATATTCTATTCTAATAAAAAAAATCTGTTCTATTTTGGGGACAGGCAGCACTTCTCCCCAAGGGTTGCCATGATATTTGCAACAAGCTCTCGACATTCCAAAAGACCAAGTGTTTTAGATATTATTGTGAACTGTATTAACTAGCTAAAAAGAAGTGATATTTTGTTTTCTTTGATGCAGGAACTAGAATCATAAATTATTCCAGTTAGAAAAAGTTTTCTTTAAGAATGAAGAATGTATGAGCTCTCAACATAGGATGAAAGAATAAATTTTCTTTTTCAGTACAAAACACATACACAACCAAGTGAATTCACTAACAAAACCCACTTTATTCATACTCAGTTCTCCTTCAGTGGTACAACTGCACCCAATATACTGTAAACCAGATAGTGTATTTCATCCTTTCTGATGCAGTTTTAGGTAAGCAGGCTGGATGGCTAAATCAATATTCTGTCTTTAGATATACTGGAGGGCACACATAAACAAAATGTCAGCCGGATCTGCAGCATGGGTTTCTTCAACATGCTTGCTATCAGCTGCCATAGTAACGGGTGGGGGGGGGGGCTCAGGTATTTGGGATGGGGAAGCTGGTGTAGCCCCATGAGAACGGAAAGGGAGGTTTGCACTCATGAATTATGGTGCTGCTGAAGGGAGGTGTTTACACTCTGTCAAGGCCAACTGTCCTGAGACTCCAGATGGGAGACATACCTGAAGATGGGCTTTTCCACAACATCATACTGGACTTTGATTGGACTCTCAGTACTGGACCCAGGGTGTGTGTGTGTGTGATTTGGGATGTCTTTCAATCTGTAACTTTCGTGCATTTTGAATCAGATCTTGCCTTGCTTTCACTGCTTTCAAACTTAATAAAAGTACCTCTTCTCTAAATCAATGGAGTTTGAGGTTCTCTTTCCTGAGTTTTTTCCTGACATAAAATGAGTTCATGCAAATGTAGAAGAGAGCTTTTTTGTCAGTAATTAGAATGTCAAGTTTTCTATCTTTCTGTCTTGATACTGAAGACAATGTGATCTTATTGTTTGCAATAGTGCCAAAACGACATAAAGAGACACAGAGATTCAACACACGTCATGCTCTTAGCCTGAATAGTAGATTTTATATAACTTTTACAAACGATTATCTGTTTTATCCTATGTTTAAGCTTTAGTTTATTGAGCTTGTCAAGTTAATTCCAAACTACTACTGACATGTTTACTAATTTTTTTCAAAAGAATACATAAATGCCAGGCTGCGCTCTTTCAAACTTTTCTCTATTAGTGCCATTTCTTTCAGTTTATCTTTATTAAGCTGCCCTCTACTGGTGGCACTCTGATATATATTGTAAAACATTTTACAATGAAGCAGAACTCATTATGAGTTCGGTAAAATGAACATAGCTTAGTCCAAACTAACTGAATTTAGGACTACTAGAGATTATTTGTAAAGTTCAAATTAAATTACTGGTACCGCAGAGTAGCAGCAATACCATCTCACCACAGTATTTCAGAACAACTGTTTTGCTCCTAAATTACAAATCAATCTAATTGTCTTTAAATGAAAGGTAACTTGTGAAATGTTGCAATTTCTAAATATTTAGAAAGTTTCAAGATCTGGAAAAATATTTTGAAGAGAAAGTCTTGGAGAATAAAAAAACAAAATGTAAATAAGCAGCCATTTAAATTTATAAGATAGAAGTAAAGTCAAAAACAGTAAAAAATCAATATGATTTCCAATTTGCCATTTTAAGAAGTAAACTCAGATACTGCTTTCTCTCTACACGGTCTATTTAGTCAGTGTAAGTAAGAAGATGCAACAAAAGACCAAGTTTTTGTATTTCTAATGACAGTTTGGAGGACAGAAATAGCACAGACTTATATACCGCTTCACAGTGCTTTACTGCCCTCTCTAAGCGGTTTACAGAGTCAGCATATTGCCCCCAACACCCTGGCTCCTCATTTTACCGACCTCGGAAGGATGGAAAGTTGAGTCAACCTTGAGCCGGGGAGACTCTGAACTCTTAGAAGTTGCCAGAATTAGCCTGCATTCTAACCACTGCGCCACCATAGTTCTTTATCAATATAGCAATTTTGTCTGTTCTAGACATGAATGGCTTAAAGCATTACTAAAAACTATGTCTTCAATGGAAAGTTGGTTTCTTTTCAAGAAAATAGTAATTTCCCTCCACTAAAGTACAAGTAAAGCTTCAGATCAGGGACATTACTGGCATGAGATGTGCACAGAATCAACTGCTCCTAACGTACCCCGTCGTGTAGTGGGGATACAACTTATCCTTGCCTAGTTAAAAACATCTCAGAAAAAATGGCTGAGTCACAAACTTCTCCAGTAAAAATATCTGCAAATTTTGCTACATCCTACAGATTACTAGCTTAGTCAGGCTTATTTTACTGGTCAAAATTGCCATGCTAACAAATCAATTCATGAGATGTTATATATTATTACTTGGGAGTCTAAATCTTTATTAGAGACAAACAACTAAAGTTAGGGGGAAAAATCCACCAAAAATAATCTTCTTGATAAAAGATGGGTATCAAATTGGGCAGTGATCAGAAATCTCATTATAGGCAGAACAAACCATTTATTAGGATCAGATAATCTTCTGAATTTCACATTTTTTCCCCTTAAAGAAACTCAGTCAGCTTCAGACAACTTGCCATTAGATCAAAAGAGCAACACATCTTGGTTTTTCCTGTCTTGTACTATATTTTTTAAGTCCAAAAGTTCTAACAAACAGTTTGTCAATCAGTTTCCACCTGGATTGAAACATAATTAACGAGTAGTCTGAGAAAGAGGTTCTGTCAGTTCTGTGAATGGCTTCTTTACCCTTTGATTACTGCAATGGGCCTCAGCTTAATCGCTTTCTTGCTGATGCCAGCTGCATGGCAGGTGTTAACCACATCTGTCACATTCTTATAAGATTCAGGTGCCTAGGAAAAAGGAGATAAAAAAAGGAAATGATATGCTTTGAGGTGTTAAAGAGAAAACAATTTATCCCAAATCAGAAAGGAAAAAGAGAGCCCTTTCCACGCAGAAATTAGGGCATTTAATTTGGTAGATTTTCATCAACTGTATTTTCTTCTTCTGATAAGAGATGCTAATACTTTGCTGTGAAAAGAAATCCACCCCAAATATAAAATTGTCCAAAGAAAGATTAAAAGAACTCTCACTTCTTCCATGACTAGTTTGGGAGATGCAACACGGATCGCAATCCCCATATCTGCCAACTTGTCCAACACATCCTGGAAATCCAAGTTACGTCGCGATTTGGCACGGGACAATGCACGGCCCTGTAGGACAATATGTTTCTTTAAGTACCAGTCTTCAATTGAAGCAAACATTGTTATTGTGAATGAAGAAAGCAGTTACATATGGCCTTGACCATATATTAGAATAAAGAGAACATACTCTTAAGATTCCTGAATTTCTTAAAGTTTTCTAATACACATATATAGGGACAATTGCTTAGATGTGCTCCACTTTCAACCTTGACTGGCCAGGTCCAACCAAGGTGCCTAGGAATCAGGTCTTGTGGTGTATTACCGTGTTTCCCTGAAAAGAAGACCCTGTCTTATATTTCTTTGAAACCTGAAATAAGCGCTTGGCCTTATTGCCATGCACTCAAAAGCCCGATTAGGCTTATTATCAGGGGATGTCTTATTTTGGGGGGAAACAGTGTATGAGTTTGAGTCAGTAAATCTTGAGGAAGTGGACAGGTTCTCACTGCAGTTACCATCAGCCACCTGATTGCTGGATCCTAATTAAAACAGCCACAAATTTGATTTGTAATTGAGTCACTCATGTCCTAGTCACTGCATGGATCAACTATTGCAATGTGCTCTACATGGGGTTAACTTTGAAGACCACTTGGAACTTAACTGGTCAAGAAAACAGGAGTCAGAGCAGTGATGGGCATGTCTTGGTATGCCCATTTAATACTTTGTGAGTCTGTATTTGTTTCCAGTATTCTTCTGGGTGCAATTGAAGATAGTAGCTATGACCTATAAAATGCTATTATTTTTAGTGTTGTGGTGGCATAGTGGTTAGAATGCAGTACTAACTCTTCTCATCATTTGCCAATTCGATTCTGACCAGCTCAAAGTTGACTCAGCCTTCCATCCTTCCCAGGTCAGCGAAATGAGAACCCACATTGTTGGGGGCAATATGCTGACTCTGTAAACTGCTTAGAGCATTGTAAAGCACTATGAAGTGGTATATAATTGCTAATTGTTATTGCTATAGAGCCTGGTTACTTGAAGGACCAACTATTTTCTATAGTATCGGTCTGGCTTGCTTGATCTAACAGGATTAGCATACTTAGGGTTCCTTTATTAAATTATGTCATCTATCGGCATCCAGGAAGCATGCCTTCCTCCCCTGCTATTTGTGTGGGTGCCACCTAGTATTCAGGAAAATCTACAAATCTGGCTTTTCTTCCAGGCCTTTGATTAGGCTGGCGGGGGTCCCCACCAAATATTATGCAGTGTGGATATAGTTAGACGGTTCTTCCTTCCCTCCGGTTTGGTTTAATTGTACATTATACAGTCGGCTTAAAGTTGGGATTGAATATATTAAATACATACACCATCTAAATCAGGGGTCACCAACCTTTCGGACCTCAGGGACCACTACATTCATAATTTTAAATCCTGCAGGCCACTAATAGGATCTGCCTAATGACCGGCTGGGTGGGCATGGCTAGGTGATCATGTGACTGGGTGGGTGCGGTCAACTCAATGTCACTCACACTGAGGGGTGCCTCTACTCTCCCCTCCCACCCCTCCTTGCCTGCCTGCCCGGGCTCCTTAGGGCCCCAATAGGAAGCAGTTGTTGGAGTAAGCAGCCACCAGGAGAAAGAGAAAACAGTTCAGTTCAAATTGGATCAGGCTGAGGAGGAGGCTCAGCAGAAGCACCTCACTAAGGACTAGGAGCATAGGCTTTCCAAGCAGAAGGAAGACCTGTGGGAGTACAAGGACAGGTACCGGCGCCTGGAGGCTCAGCGGGCTGAGATGGTCAGCCAGTTTCAGGCCATGATACAGTCCCACTGGAACAAGGCCCTCCGGCTCTTCGCCACCAGCGGTGCTTTCCTCCAGCCTTCGTCCAAAGCCCTGCATCAGGAGGCCAAAGCAGACCTCAAGTCGGAATTTCTGTCCCCCTCTGACCCACACAAAAAAACCCCAAAGCGGGGGAAACTCTCTGCAGCAACAGAAACATTCATTGCATGTATCTGTCCCAGGAGGCCATAGTTTGAGGACCCCTGATTTAGTGCAATATAAAAAAATGCTATTTATTTTTCTGCGGGCCACCAAAATTTTCTCACGGACCACCAGTGGTCCACGGACCACCAGTTGGTGACCACTGATCTAAATCATCCTGGACATTCTATACTACATTGCCTGCATTTCTAAATTACTATAATCTCTCTGCATCCTCATTTGATCCCACAGCAGTCATAGATTTGTGACCCCATTCCTCTTGCCAGAATAACTGAAGCTTTTTTTTGGTTAGCATATTATCCAAATGTACAGAAGCATGAAGCAAAAAGCCCATGATTTGGAATAAAGCAAGTGGTTTCCTACTCACTGCTCCATGGCAGGTGGTTCCAAAGGTTTCAGTCATGCCTTGTTCAGTACCAGTAAGGACGTAACTGCAAGTTCCCATTGTTCCACCGATCAACACTGGCTGGCCAGTCAGCTGGAGACACACATACAATCAGTATTAGAGTTATGCTGGAATGGGTGCAAATTATTATCAACCAATAAAAATAAATGTTGATGAAATACAGCTGGTATATATTTTTATCAAAATCAGCTAATTTACATTTTTTACTCTAAACTAACTTACAAAAGAGGGTATATTTGTGAATATATTTGTAATATATTTATGAAATCAGATTATGCTATGCAGCCAATTAAGTGAAAAATTCCACCAAAGATTCAAAAGAAATTGACAGCTCATGAATGATAACAAGAGAGAAATCTCAGAAGTTCCTACTTGGTAATCAACAGCTATAAGAGGGTGGTGAGGAGGGAATGCTCTGGTTGATCCTTTCCTATGCACCAACAGGGTCCGTTCTTTTCCATCTACCACGTGCTGTTCTACTTTTGCAATGTTGTGAGACACATCGTAGATTACATGCATGTCCAGATCATCAGGGGTGGTGTTGAAGACTTTAGCAAATGCCTAGAAAACAATAACGGTACACGAGGTAGTTCTAATAATATGTTTTGAGGAATTGGTATATATAGGAAGGGAGACTAGAGCTGAAATTGTTTATGGAAACTGGAATTTTAGTTACAATTATCTGTAATTCTTTCTTTAACAATCAGTTAATCTCAAGTTTCCTGCGTTCTAAGAATAGATTTTAACAGCAAATTTTGTGTAACTGTACTTAAGAGACATTCTCTAAATTGGGAATGTGAAAAGACAATTATATTGGTAAAATGTACTTCAGACTTTGGCTGGAATGGAGCATATAGTTCAGCGGAAGCATTAAAAAAATGCTTTTCTGAATGTTGCCTTGCTGCTCAAGATTGCAAAATCCTTCGATTTGAAAAACAAGCCAAGCCTGTTTTTTTTCTCAAAGCAGAACATGGCCATTATTTATGGCAAAGCTATTCATATGCACTGTGAGCAACTATTTGGAGCACTGCTCCATCCATCACAAAATAGGTATGATCTAAACCTAAAATCTTAATGAACTAAAGTGAATTGGCTTTCAACCCTAAAGATCTAGACAGTATAACCCAAATTTAGGGCAAATCAATTTTGGAGAAAAGAGCTGTAATTAAATAAAAGCTCAGTTGACACTTAATGTTTAGAAACGGAAGCCAAATGTATTCATACCACGGGAAGATGCAATCTGGGAGCCAATGTATTGGAAACTGAATCTCAAATTTAGCTCTTAAATAAATTTAGTACTTCTGAAATTGTTAGTCTGGTGTCTTGAAGCAGAATGCAACTGAGTTTGTTTGCATTGATATACAAGTAGCACTAACTGGGACTAGAAACATGGTTGCTAAGCAATGAATCAACAACAGTGACTTATGATTTTACTTCTACCTTCTGAATTCTGCTTGGCACAAGCCAATTAAGATGCACACTAATGGTAATGGCTGCAGGATGCTGCAACAGTTGTAAATGTGCACCAGTTGAAACGTACCAAATGCTGCGATGGTCGTAAATGAAAAAATTGATTGCAAAGCTATTTTTGGCAGCATTACAACTTTGAATGGTTACTAAACAAGGCAGCCCGTAAGTAAGGACTACCTGTATTTCTTTCAAGATAGATATATCACAGACCAACTTCACGAATCCATGCTTTCCAGTTATTCTGGGACTGAAGTCCATGTCATCCACCATCAAAACACATCTGGAGAACATCAGGTTGGGAAGAATATCTTAGCCAGAGCTCAATTTCCTTATCCTAGCCTGTTATACTGATGAGGTAAAATTACTTCATTTTTAAAGAGACAGAAGTGATGAGCTACTGCTGTCCCCTCTTACCTGTCTAGTAAGAAAAGTCATGGAGGAACGATTGACCCACGCATAGTTTCCAGCTGCTGCCATCCCTTTCAAATAATCTTGGCCCTCCTGAGAAGCAATCCTGGCACATGCCAATTGGCGGTCATTCACTATGATCTTGTCCCGTTTCATTGCTTTTTCCATAGCTACTAAGGCATCTGTAAAAATAGGACTAAATAAATTCAGAAATAGTGATCTGGATCAGTAGGTCTAGAACTTAAAATATAATTTCAGATTCCATAAATATAAATTAATTGCATACAGATGGTGTATTTTTCCCATATGGATTGTGCCTTAGAAACTAGCTTTAATATTACGCTGGATAGTCACATTTAATTCCCAGAACAAAAAGGGCATTAGCCACATACCTGTAGCTACTTGGTGGCCAAGACCTCTGCTCCCACTGTGGATCATCACACATATTTGTCCCTTATGGTCTATACCCATCTTTCGGGCAGCATATTCATTATAAATGTCATCCACAACTTGTATCTCAGCATAGTGGTTTCCTGCTCCTAAAGTCCCCAGCTGTTAAACAGAATAGGAGAACTTAGCTTTTCCCAACACGAAAAATGAAAGATTTGTGATTTTTATTAGAAAATCTGGAAAATTAATGCAATCTTACATCCATTTGTTTTATTAATGGACATTAAGGCGATTACTTTCACATTCCAGATGTTAAGAGAAAAGATTCTCTTCATTTTCTGAACTGTTGATCTCCTTTTAAAATATAACTAAGGGGTATTAGACTAAAATCAAAACATTAGATCAGATGTAAATTTTAAAAAATCATTTAATACTGAATCACCAAATCAAATAAAAATAAAAGGCAATATTTAAGGCTAAATAATCAAAAGGTGAAATTTCATTACAACCAAGTGAAGTCCTCCTTACTCAGTGCAAGAGGTGGTTCTATAGTTACAGAATCTAACTCCACCCTCAGCCATGGACACTTATTGAGCGAGTCACAGAGCATGATACATGAAAACCAAAGGTGGTTGAGTAACCTTTTGAACCATGACATCAGCTACTCAAATCTCTGGATATTGTTCTGGTGTGCTTTAATATTATTAAAATCAACTTGATTAAATTAAAAATAAATTAAAATAAATTAAATTAAAATCAGCATTAAATGATCACCCAAAATTATATCTACAGTCCGATTACCTGAGGTAAACCCCTTTTCTTAGCTCTTGCCGACACTTTGTTTGGATCTGCCTGCAACATCCTCCCATATTCTTCACAATGCTCTTTATCCTCAGCCCAGGCATAGCCCTCTCGTAAGGACCAGTCTACCCCCATCTCTAAAGCTTCCTCCAGGTCCCTGGGGATGAAAAACACTCCAATTAGGAGATCACAGACAAATACAGAAGAAAAGTTACCACAGACTCACTCCTACATCTTAGTTCACAATTATCACATTACTCAAGAGTATAAATACTTCCCAGATTCCAGTGCTCAAGTGTTGTCATCTAGGGAGAAGCAGAAAGCATTCCTTTTTCATAGAAAGACCTTCCCTGTGGAACAAACTTTCCCTTGGGATCTGGCAGCTCCCCTCAACTTTTAGCTTTCCTGAAAACTGAAAAGGGCTACACATTTTCTCTCAGATTCTGGGATAGGATAAAGTTAGAGCCTGAGAATTGCATAGTTTGATGCACTGATATGGTAGATTAGGTGATTGATGTTCTCTTTTTTGTTCTTGCTTTATCATTGTGACCCACCTAGAATTGTGTTCTATAAAGTGGGTAGCTATGTAAATCTTTTAAATCAAGCATTCATTAGCAAACTATGCAATTAAAACATAGACCTCTATGTAAAATACCTCAAATAAGTGAGGTTTATTTTTCTTTTCTTCTACAAAGAAAATAGTGAGTAAATCCGGAGTTATCTGGACACAGAAAAAAAACAAAAACAAAAAAACACCTTAAATAAGTTGGAAAGTTTCCTTTCTCCTCATCTTACAGGGGCAAAAGGACTGCAATGCAGCAAATATTCAAATATTTGGCAAGCATAGGACAGGCTCTAGAGAAGATAATGAACTTCGAGGAAAAACAACAGGGATGTGTCAATTTAAACACGATGGCATGTTTTGGTGGCATTAGAGTGGGCTCTTCTAATTGGTCCCAGTCCCCACCTATAATTTTTTTTAAAGTTCCGCAGATGTCTTCCTATGTCAGGCCTGCCCCAACTCAGATCTTTAGGTAAAAAAGTCCCTCGACTCCATTTGGTTGAAGTGATAGGTTCTCATGCTAAAGTTAAGTGGTTGCAGTGAAAGTAAGGCTATATCTGAATATTCTCGTGCAAAGGTTACACTTTTTCCCTTTGCATGCCTCCCCCCCCCTTTGACCATCTGTGTCCAATAGCATGCTTGGTTGTTTGGCACCACTCGATGCAGTTTTACATTCTGTTCCCAAGCCAGCTGTCCGTGGGGGCTGGTTATCTTTGGTTTGGCACCTCTGGTTTCTGTCAAGGCTCTCTCCCACCGTTTTTCCTTCACATTCCCATGTCCTTCCCTCCCCCCCTTTGCATTTTACGGTAGGATGCCAGCAAGGCGTAGAAGCTGAAGATGGCAGATCTGGATGCCCTCCAGTTGCATAAACATAATTCCTGGTAAAATGGAATTATGGAAATAAAAGTCCTCTAGATATATGATGACTAACCTTAGAAAAGCTTTCAACAGCTATATAGCAATAACTGGAAAACATTCTGGCATTTTTACGTTTGCTACTCAACAGATTTGCAATGCATGTGATAAGTTATATTTCATTTTCCTTCTGCCACCTTTCCCTTCAAAAATGAAGTGATATTACTGACATTTGAGAAAATTTTAAAAAAATTGTTCTTACTTTGCATTCATGGGGATGACACCCTTGGATCCCACCCCTACAGGAATGTGGTCAAACATGGATTGTGCAAGCTGCTCCTTCACTGGCTGGACATCACACTCATCAAGGTTGGTCCGCAGTAATCGAACACCACAGTTAATGTCAAACCCTACACCTCCTGTGTGAGTAACCAGAACATACCTTTCAAAACTTAGCTCGAACAAGTCATTTTGTGCAATTGCTAATATTATGAACCCAAAATACTCAATTACTAAGTTTTCTGAACTCAGAAAACTCAGAACTCATCATTGCAATCAACTGCATTTTTGTTGCATCTATAATTAATTACATTCAGTAAACTTTATATAGTTCCGTATATATTATTTCTTTATCATAATAAAGAGCCATGATGGTGCGGTGATTAGAATGCAGCCTAATTCTGACTAATGCCAAGAGTTGGATTCTCACTGGTTCAAGGTTGACTCAGCCTTCCATTCTTCAGAATTTGGTAAAATGAGGACCCAGGTTGTTGGGAGCAATATGCTGACTCTATAAACTGCTTAGAGAGGACTGTAAAGCACTATGAAGCAGCATATAAGTCTAAGTGCTATATTTGTATCACATGGAAAGAACATAACTATTCTGCATTAATTTCAGGGTAAACAAACAAATGTTACACTTCATCATAGGTCATCCACATATTTATCCTCCATAATCACACTTCATAAAAATTATTTCAGCTTAACACTGAATTTTGCAACACAAGCACTTGTTATTTTAAGATAAATCTAATAAATAGACACTGTCCTCAAAAAAAAATCAATGACAGTATTTTGCTTTGGCCATCATATGTATTCTGGAAAAATTACCACCTGTTTCTTCAGGTCAGCTCAGAATAAAAATACGGCACCTGTACCATAAATTGTTTGGATAATTAAATCTTTTTGGCCTTCGAACTAAAAACTGTCTAACAGTTGAAAATGTAACATACTACAGAACATATCTCCAATCACCTGTTACTTACATAGAGTAGTTAACAATATCTCTGTACAGCTGTCCTTTGAATTGGAGCCTGACACATCTATCACCTATCTGGAGATATAGTACCTAAGAGTTCTCTTTCCACGCAGATACCAACTATAGCTGTCCATACCTGGTGAAACCACTGCTTCTGGATCACTCATATCAAAGGCTGCCATATTGCCAATAGCAAAGCCATACCCTGAATGAACATCGGGAAGTCCAATAGATCGCTGAAATGCAATTTAGATTAAAAAAAAAGGGGGGGGGAGAGAGGAAGAAAAGCAATCAATATCAGAATAAATATGAATTCTATTCCTATGCTATGACGTGGAGTCACAATGTCACAATGCCATTGTAAAGCATCCAAAAGCAGAGGTTTCAACATTTCTATCAAGGGGTGTATCATATTCAAAATGACAATGCAAATAGATATCTCATTTCATTTAAAAAAATAATGACAAATGTATACCCTCTATTTTCAATATAACCTTGAATATCTGAATTTATACATCAAGAAACTGTTAGGATAGGGAAGTCAGACAGTATTCTTATTTTGGAGTTCTTAGTAATTCTGAACTTGGTTGTTTGCTTGCAGAAGTTTCATTATCCAACTAGGTAACATCATCTGTCCTTGCATTGATGATTTACCATTTTTATACTTCTCACAACTACATAAATTCTTTTCTATTGGAAATCATTCTTATTTTTATTTGAAGCAATAGTTCTACTATTCTTGTAACAGTTTATTATATAGAAGAATCCATAGTAAAGTCTTCCTATAATGGTTTTATTATGGATTTAAAATAACAAGGACTCACATGAACAATACCAGGTAATGCAGCTACATTTCCAATTTGTTTCATGGCTGGAAGAAAGCCACCAGCACCTAAAAAAAAAAAAGGTAGGAACTAATTTCCTGTTTCATATGAAAATGTAATTCAGAGTTAACATTTTAAGGATAAAGAACAGTACTATTCTCTTAACATTTCTGCAGAACTACGAATTATGAATTTAAGGCTTATTCCTAGATAAACATATAGAGGACCATAACTACAATCACAGGCATATTTCATATGCTAGGCCTATAGAAAATTAAAATATTATGAAACATAAGTTAGACTGGGCATGAACCACATCAATTCAAAATTGGAATTTAAAGGGTACGTGTCTTTACATTTAAGCAAGCAGAACTAAAGAGCGAATGGTTATTTTCTCATGCCCAACTAATGATTCTTCATAAACCAAGGCCTTTTTAAAAATGTGTTTATCCAAACAGACTATTGAGGATAAAAATAAGGCTTAATATCAGTCTTCTAAATGCTTTTAATTAACCTCAAAATATTTATGATAACTAAACACAGAAGAAGCTGTACTGGATTTCTAGGTATATTTGTTGAGTATGTGACAGATTTAAAGGAGACAAATATTGGAGGCATAAGGAAACAAGAAGATTCAAACAGACAATTGAAAACTCAAACTTGCCTCCACCTCGGCATGCATTTCTTAGTTCTTCAAACATCAACTTCTCCAAAGGATCGTTCACATAAAACACACCCTCCACCTAGAGACAAAAAGATTAAAATTAGAAAATGGACCACATATTCAGAAGTAGGCAAACAAATATTGGCAAGGAACTGTATCATGCAAACTAGACTGCTTCCATAATTGTGGTTTTAAATGCAAATTTTTAAACGTTTTAAAAATACGTTCCAGTAAAGATTTAGATGTTGAAAATAGTTTAGAGCAGGGGTCCCCTGGGTCACCAAACATTCTGTTGGGAACTGGACCACACAAACAGCGGGTAAGCGAGAAAAGCTTCATCTGTGCATGCATGAGATCTAGGTTTCACCTGAAACCATTCTCCCTCTCCCCCCTCTCCTGGTCGTGGTCCACAAAAACTGTCCCTAGTGCCAGAGAGGGTGGAGACCACTGGCTTTGAGATAGCTTCCTAATGAGGGGTCCTTGATGCTCTCTGAGCTAGTTTTCTTGCAGACGTTTCATTACCCAAACTAGGTAACATATCAGTGCTAGTAAGGAGTGCTGTTTGCTGTCAAGTTTATATTCTGGTGACTTGCTTTGTGTGGGTGAGGGTGTTCTTAAGAGTTTCTTTGGTTGGGCTGTTTATGATGGCTCTTTGGCAGTTTCTTGATTGTTTACTTGATTGTTGGTCTGAAGCTTCGTAAATAACCAGAAATGTCATTATTTTGAATCAAGTAAATAATCCACTTTTAAGAGAAACCATCAATGGCACAGCTGGCACTCTGATTTAGCTACACTGACAGATCAAATTCCTCCCCAGCAGTTAACTGGCAATTCTAGATGCGTTATTTATAATGATCAATCGCCTTTCATCCTTTGAGCCAATATCGTTTTGACAATTATACAAAATAATAAAATGCAATCGTATGCACTGCAGTAGGTTAAAATCATATATATAAACTCTTATTTAACTCGGTTGAAAATCGAGCAGAAGCAAGCAAGTGAACCCTCGTTATTTTCATCTTCATCGCACTGGCAGAATGATCGCCCAAAGGGATGAAGGGCCCTCGGGGGAGCTTTTAGCTATTCATTATATTGAGCTCCAGACCGAAGTTTAGCGATGAAAACGCCTCTAAGCAACTCACGTTCATGTTGGGCACAAATCCTTTCTTGATGCGCCAGCAGTTCTTATCCAGCTTATCCAAATATTGCAATTCATCGTTGTAGTTTCGGCTCATGGCGAAAAGTAAGCAAACGCTCCGAAGAAACTATATACTAGAACAACGGTTTCTTTTTCCCCCTCAGGTGCTTTCTGGCAAAGCCCGGCCACGTTCACTTACGCCAGTACGGAGGCCGAGATGGCTCCGCCCCAAATCTTGGCCAGGCCGAGAAGAGATCCTACGGCGGCCGAAAAGGCTCAGTTTAGGATAACTGGAGCAACGCTGCAAAAACTGGGGCGACCGCTGGACGGAAATAAAGGGATACCAGAAGCTGCTGCGTCTTTGCTTCTGTAGTTTTGAAACAAGAGTCAAATAGCTCCTTTTGTCTGTCTGTCTATCTGTCTGTATCTCCCTCCCCCTCTCTCTGCCTTTAGAAACAGCTAAAAGTTGGTGTTTTTTCGTGCTACTTTGTATCAGATGAAACAAAAGCGGACACGCTCAGGAGAGTGAAATGGGAAAAATGTGGGAATACGCTTTTGAATAAGGAGAAACAGCCAAACTACGACTCTAGGCGTACTTTTCACTTAGAGGTGGCTATCTATAGATACATTAGTTGCTGGAGAATAACATTTAACTCTGTAAGATTTCATGGTGAAGGGAACATATATACTAAAATACTAGAATTGTTTCCTGCAACATATATACTGATGTCTTTGTATACCTGCATTTCCTTTCTCATGAAGAACATACTTACTGCTGTACAAGTACATCCTTCCTGCATTAACCTGCATTAAGATCTAAAAACCTCCATAAAATGCCACTCTGTTTCCCACAAGATCTCAACAAACAGAAGCAATCTACACACCTTTGTAGTGCTAATAGGGGACCAAGTGGCTAAACTGCAGAAAAAATAATTGCTACCAACTTGCCTTCCATTGAGGACCTGTATACTGCACGAATCAAGAAGAGGGCTGTGAAAATATTTGCAGATCCCTCGCATCCTGGACATAAACTGTTTCAACTCCTACCCTCAAAATGACGCTATAGAGCACTGCACACCAGAACAACTGGACACAAGAACAGTTTTTCCCCGAAGGCCATCACTCTGCTAAACAAATAATTCCCTCAACACTGTCAGACTATTTACTGAATCTGCACTACTATTAATCGTTTCATAGTTCCCATCACCAATCTCTTTCCACTTATGACTGTATGACTATAACTTGTTGCTGGCAATCCTTATGATTTATATTGATATATTGATCATCAATTGTGTTGTAAATGTTGTACCTTGATGAACGTATCTTTTCTTTTATGTACACTGAGAGCATATGCACCAAGACAAATTCCTTGTGTGTCCAATCACACTTGGCCAATAAAATCCTATTCTATTCTATTCTATTCTATTCTATTCTATTCTATTCTATTCTATTCTATTCTATTCTATTCTATTCTAAAGACAAAAGAAGGAAAAGATAACACTACAGAGGAATGCAAATTCAGAGTTAGATTATATCACTGACCTTTACTATGGGATACACAAACCAGATTCCAGGATATGCAGATGCCAGTTGATGGTTTATGACATCCCTAAAGATATTTCAAAGACCTCCTTTTGGTATAAGAGGACATTGCTTTCTATCATGATTTTTGTATTCCTTCCTAGCATGTATCTATATGTTCGGAATGACTATCCATTTGAATCTGATCAGAATTAAATGTTATTTTACTCAAGCCTCTGTTTAAGTCTCTTGATTGGCAGTTATGAGCTTAGACATATTAATAAATGAACCTTACAATGGAATATGTAAACATGTTAAAAGAGACTACTGTAAACCAGGAATTCATATAATATACTTTTTAGTCTTTAAGGTGCCTTGATGCCCTATGTTTTTGCTGCAATAGAGATAGTAGAAACAAACTGAATATTTTTAATAAGGGATGAATTTCAGCCACCAAAGTATTTGCTGCATTTGTGGTAATTAAATCTGTATCAATATAATCAGCGCTTCAGAATCAAGGGTTTTCTGATTGATGCTCATATATCCAGCAGTGAAAACTATTTTAGAAGATGAGGCCTGCGTGTGTGCTGATACCCTGTGGACTGCATCTCTTATCATCCCCAAATTTTGGTGTGACTGCGAATGAAAACATGAGATACCCTCATTAGTTCTTTGATATTTTAAAATTAAAGAGCTGCTCGGGTCTGCAACACAAATCACCCTTTCATGATAATTGGCTTGATTTTTGGGATTTTTTTTTTTAAAAAGGAACGTCCGCTTTCCCTTAAGGTAAAGTGTCCATTTTCATGCCATAATTCAAGAAAAAACTAGAAACTAAGCAGTTCTATTAAATCACATAATTAATGTGTCAATTCCAAGGCATATTTTGAAGATGTGCAATAGTATCTTTGTTGATGTTACGCTGTTCTGGTCCACATCTGGTCCATGACTGTCCATCTGATTCTTCTGTATGTTGTGAATCCAGATGAAGGAAGACAGGATAGTGGTGCTGAGTTGAAATTGCAGTTCCCAAATTTAAAACCAGAATTATCTGCTCATTTGGTGAATATCATTGCAAAAGGCTATATGTAAGACATGACCAACTCAATTTTATGACGTTTTACGATGGTTATTAAACAAACATTACTGCCTTTAAGCAGTCATTAAGCAAACCCATTGTTCACTATGACACAGTTTTGCTGAAAACTGGAGCGCTGATTTTACTGTCATAAAAATTCAGTCATGTGACCACAAGACACTACAAATGGATATAAAAGTGAGTTGTGTTGCCAAGTTCCCAAATTGTGGCCACTTGAGTTGAGAAGGTGACTGTCAGAACTTCAGATCTGGATTGTAAGTCCCCCTTTTCAGGTAGGCTGTAACTTTGAATGGTTGCTACGTAACCAGTTGTAAATCAAGGACTACCTGTATTACAGTGTTCATTAAATACAATAGGACTTGTAAGGAAAAATTGACATTGGATTGACAGGATCTTTGTGGAAGTTTAGTGTCTCTTCAAAGAATGAGTCTTATCTACAAAGTGTTATCTATTTTTATGTAATCATTTTTAGTTGGGCAAGATCTGTAATATTGCAGTAATCATACGATGATGAAAATAGTAACTAGGGAAATGTTTTTTTCCTATATAAGTTGAACACATTGGGTTAAGCCATTATTTGTTTAAGCATGGCTTATTCAATAAATTCCAATTAGGTTAATTACACAACACATTCAACAATAATTAGATGTAGCATAACAAATGAAATTGCATGAATCCAGTCATAGTGTAAGTAAAAAAATAAATAGCAAATTTCATTTTATATTGAAAACAAAATGAAAATTGCAATTTATAATGAAATTTGCTACAAATTTCATTATATGTTGCTATATCCCACATAGACAGTGCAGACAACTGAAGCCACTTATCTAGGTTTGAAGTGGACCATTTTTGTCCCATAATCCATAGCCAGCTTGTTTGCATTCACTTGGAATTATGAGAATCATAGCCAATGGATCTAGAGCAGATGTCTCCAACCTTGGTCCCTTTAAGACTTGTGGACTTCAACTCCCAGAGTTCCTCAGCCAGCTTAAAGGAACCAAGCTTGGAGACCCCTGATCTAGAGCAGGGGTGAAATCCAGCAGGTTCTGGAGAACCGGTAGCAGATATTTTGAGCAGTTCGGAGAACCGGCAGCGGAAATTTTGAGTAGTTCAGAGAACTGGCAAATACCACCTCTGGCTGGCCCCAGAGTGGGGTGGGAATGGAGATTTTGCAATATCCTTTCTCCAGGAGTGGGGAGGAAATGGGAATTTTGCAGTATCCTTTCCCTAGAGTAGAATGGGAATGGAGATTTTGCAGTATCCTTCCCCTAGAGTGGAATGGGAATGGAGATTTTGCAGTATTCTTCTGCCATGCCCACCAAGCCACACCTACCAAGCCACACCATGCCCACCAAGCCACACCCACAGAACCGGCAGTAAAAAAAATTGGATTTCATCACTGTTCTAGACGATTCCAGTGTAGATCCTATTACAGAATCCAAGTTTTTGAACCAGGTCTAATGTAATATGTAAAGGATCCAAATGGGTTTTAATAACTTTTTTAAAATATATTTTATCCTGCCTATGTTATTTTTATAAATGACTCAAGGCAGTACACACACCTAATAATTTTTCTTCTCTTTTGCCCACAACAGCAACCCTTTGAGTTGAGTTGGGCTGAGAATGTGACTGGCACAAAGTTATTCAGCTGGCTTTCATGCCTAAGGCAGGATTAGAACTCAGTCTTCCTGTTTCTAGGCTGAAAAAAACCAGATTTGAGGTTTGCCATAGCTTGTAGATTTGGGGAAGGAAGGAAGGAAGGAAGAAAGAAAGAAAGAAAGAAAGAAAGAAAGAAAGAAAGAAAGAAAGAAAGTTAGTTGTGTATCTCTTCGCTGACACCCAAATTCTTACAGCCAGGTATGGTAGTTGTAGAGTTACTATTATCAAATATTTCTCTTACACAGAAATTAGATTCACTCATCATACTAAATTATATTGTGATTTCTTTTTAATCTAGTGTGTTGTAACCATATTAAAAAACATTGGCTAGTTTGAACCCAGATAACAAATTCAATAAAATATTACATAAGCTTACATGATCTTTTCCACTTCAGGAAGGAAGGAACATAAATAAATAATGGTATTTCTAATACAAAGTTTCTAACAGCACTGCAAAACTCTCAAATTCTTCAACTTTCCTAATTAAATTGTCGTTTCACATAATATACTAGAATTAGAAATCTTTTGGCCATATATAACAGGGATAGGCAATACATAGGAGTAGGAGGCCTGGGGACTACAACTCAGCTTTTTGACTTTCCAGAAGGCCAGAAGAGGCTATCAGATGATACTGTAATGTATCTGAAAGGCATGGGAAGGAAAATTCCATGTGTGTGTGTGTTAATGTAGACTTAGAAGCAGGAGACTACTATCTGTGCACTTAACACCACTCCATCTCCTGGCTAAAATCACACTGATGAAATCTATCAATTTTGTTTCCAAAATTGAGCAGCTCGATTTTGGGGCACTGGGTAAACTTATTACCCGTTCCCGATATTTAGTTTTGAGAGTGTTGGGTCAATATTTTCAGCTTCAGTTTGTTGCTAACTTAAACCAATATACTATGCATTTCTGAACTTCTGGTCAAACTATTAAAAATTTCATCTATTTGCTCACTCACAAATGCATATTGGCTCTTATGCATTTTATGCATCTATAGTAAAAAAAAAAGTCAACATTTGCTTGGAGATCAAGATTTCCTCATTATTGTAGACTTTGAATATCAGTGGAAACCAGCAAGAACCCCTAAGAAGATAAACAAAACATATTTTGTTGCAGGTTTATAACAGCTTGATTATTAGAAATCTCACTTCTCACTGTTTTGTAAACTGAATTCTAGAAGTAAGTAGCTTATGATTGACAAAAAGAAATAAAAATTGTCATGTCATTGGTATTATGGAGTCACTGGGCGTGAATTGGGTGGTTGTAAACTTTTAAAAAATAATATAAGTATTTTAGTTACAGAAATACACATATTTGTGGATATGTGTTATATGTATGTTTGGTCATAAAGGGAGTCTGAATAGGACATACTGAAAACTCATTTATTTATTTATATCTCAAATTTGGAGACCATCTGTCTACTTCATGGAGCAACTCACTGTATTGGAAGCACATGACAACTTTCTGACAAATATCTAACATCTATACATCATCCTAATCATCTTTTATTTTTCACACTCAGGATATAAAATAAGAATAGACATTACCAAATCTTACCTCATAAATTCTAATACTGGGCTTCATAAGAATCACTGGGTCCAAGATAGGCAGAGGAAACCCATCCTTTAGTTTAACTTAATAAAACATAGAAAGAGAAAGAAAGAAAAAGATTCAGAGTAGTTATGACTAGAATAAGTTTTGCAATTGCACACATTTCTCAATCTAAAAGCTGAATATGTTGTATATTATTGCTCAAATACAATTTTTTGTTTTTTTATGTTGTTTTATTTTTAATTCTTCAGAAAGTAGTTTATAATTTCTTCGAGAAATGTTAATATTTTTAAAGACAGAAAAGGGAGGCATTGAGATGCACATTTTTTTGCAATTATTATGCTTTGTTTGGATTCCACTGACTTTGGTTGTGACTACAGCATGGACAATTGTAGTTATAAGTAGTATAGTACTGTCACATGAATGGATATAGATCTGAGTTACTGTTGTGCAGGGATAAAAATCTAAGCTATACAACTGATACATTTTAACTACCAGTCTTAGAAGTTCTTGATTACCCTCTCCATTCTAGTGTTGGATTTTAACTTTATTTATGGCCATGCTGGCTAGACTTTACAGGATTATTTATCAGTTTTAGCACATTAGAAGCTGGCTTAAAAACAAAAGTCATTAAAGAAAGAGAAATTGAGAGGAAGAATGATGAAACTACACTTACAATTGACTGCTGGAATTATTCCAGTTTGTAAAATGTAAGACAAGAAATTATCCAGAAGCGAAGCCTGCAATGTAAAACAAAGGTTGACTTTTCTTCAAAAGAGAGCTGGGATGACAGTGTTTAAACAGGATTATTTATTTTTATCAGTATATCAATGGATGATATATTCCACCAGAAAAGTGACCTGATGCTATATATAGAAAGCAACTTTCTAAGTTTCCTAATAATTTATGATTTAGACTGCAAATTTTTTTTTTGTCAAAACAGTATACAAAAACAAATGTCATAGATAAAACAGCATATCTTGAAGAATATATATATATATATATATAATTAAAATTATGCATCAACTATATTAATTGGATATAATGAAGGGAACAATAGGACAGGAATGGTAGGCACATTTGTGCTCTTATGCACGCCCCTTATAGTCCTCTCAGGAATGGGGTGAGGTCAATAGTAGACAGCTTTTGGTTGAAGATTTTGGGATTTTGAGTAGAGACTATGGAGTCAGGTAATGAGTTCCAAGCATTAACAACTCTGTTACAGAAGTCATATTTTCTGCAATCAAGTTTGAAGCGATTGTCATTTAGCTTGAATCTATTTTTTGCTCTTGTAATATTGAGATTGAAGCTGAAGTAGTCTTTTATAGGAAGGATATTGCAATAGATGATTTTGTGTGTTAAACACAGGTCATGTTGAAGTCGATGGAATTGTAAGTTTTCTAATCCCAGGATTTCAAGTCTGTCGGTATAAGGTATTTTGTTGTTTTCGGAGGAGTGAAGAATTCTTCTAGTAAAATATTTCTGGACTCGTTCTATTGTGTTTATGTCAGAGATGTGGTATGGGTTCCAGACGGATGAGCTGTATTCAAGAATAGGTTTGGCAAATGTTTTGTATGCTCTAGTTAGTAGTGTAGAGTTTTTTGAAAAGAAGCTGCGTAAAATTAGGTTTATAACTCTTAGGGCCTTTTTTGCTATGTAGTTGCAGTGGGCTTTGGCATTAAGGTCATTTGATATGAGAACTCCAAGATCTTTGACAGGGTGGGGGTCGTCAGTTAGGTAATGTCCATCAAGTTTGTACTTGATGTTGGGGTTCTTTTTTCCAATATGTAAGACTGAGCATTTGCTGGTTGAGATTTGGAGTTGCCAAGTTTTAGACCAATCAGAAATTAAGTCGAGGTGTTCTTGAAGGGTAGAAGTATTATTAGTGGTATTAAATAGTTTGACATCATCAGCAAAGAGAACACAATAACTTGAGATTAGGTCACAGAGATCATTTATGTATAGTATGAAGAGTGTTGGTCCAAGAACACTACCTTGGGGAACGCCACTTTTGACAGGAACAGGATTTGATATAGCGTTGCCAATTTTGACCACTTGTTGTCTGTTTGACAGGAAGGCATTTATCCAATTGTGAAGAGGTCCCGAAATGCCGTAGGATTTTAGTTTAAGGAGTAGTTTATCATGTACTACTGAATCAAAAGCTTTGCAGAAGTCTATGTAGATTGCATCTATTGCTTTTCCTTGATCAAGGTTGGTAGTCCATATATTTTTGCAGTGGAGTAGTTGTAGGTTACAAGACAATTTTTTCCTGAAACCAAATTGTTTATTAGATAGAAGGTTGTTTGTTTCAAGATGGAGTGTAATGGATTGGTTAATGATGGATTCCATTACTTTGCATGAGACACAACATAGAGAGATAGGTCTGTAATTTTCAACAAGGCTTGGATCTCCTTTTTTGAAGATAGGGATGACTTTGGCTAGAGACCAGAGTTTTGGAAGGGAACAAGTTTTGAAGGCTTTATTAAAAATTATGCTTAGGGGTCCAGCTATATTAATTGAAAGTTTTTAAAAAAAGTATGCACATAGTCCATCTGGTCCGATAGGTAATGATGGTTTTAGGTTGCGAAAGGCTTTTTCAACATTATCTTCTGTGAAGTCTATATGTGTTAGGTCGTTGTTATCTTCTGTGGAATCTATATGTGTTAAGTCGTTGTTAACATTTTTGGTACGATTAAGGAATGTTGGATATGAGCCATCACTGTTTACAAAGACTGAGCCGAAGAATGTGTTAAAGAGGTTTGCTTTAACTGTTTCGTCAGTACATTCTTTGCTGTTAGGTTCTTTTAGTGGTGGAATCGATCTTGTTTCTTTAAGTTTATTGTTCACAAAATTATAAAAAGCATGACTGGAATTGGTGCATAGAAGGTCTTCTTCTTGTTTAGTGTGGTAAGTGTTACATTCTGTTTTTATTTGGTTGCAAATATTTTTGTAGCGGTTTTTGCAGCTCTTCTCTAAATCCTATGCAATATTATATTTGCACATTATTTTATTTGCATATTTTTATTTAATAAACTTCTCATAAACTTTGTTCTACTATTTGTTGCAATAATTTACACATTACTGAAAGAAATTATCTTGAAAATGAAGCATCAACCTCTTATGGAAGAAAATTCAAATTCCCAGTTTGAAGCATGCTGCTGAATCTCAAGAATTGCATAAAATGTCTCTGTGTGTCTGTGTATGTGTGTGTCTGTGTCAGAAGGACCCTAAAGGTAGAGGATGCCACAAACAGTTAAGTGAAGAGTGAATATACTCAATAATAATACAGCAACAATACTTACCTGTAGAAAGATAGAAAATGGAAAGCTGTGAAGAGGTACTAAATGCAGAATCTAAGAATGGTAATTGAGTGGTAGAATTTCCCTCAGTCCTTTGTCCCCCAAATTCCTTTTTCATTTTTTAGATATAAAACACTATATAGTGAAATAGTTCTCAAGAAAACAATAGGAGAAAGGGCAATCGTACTGAAATGTTATTGGAAAGAAAGTTAAAATTAAAGGAAAAGAAAAAAATAATGGGATCAATAATCAGGACAGCATATTTTATAGAATTTAATAGTTCTATGAAGAAAATTTAAAAGGTAAAGTAATATACTTTGTAAGCAATTTAGTTCTATCTACTATAAGTTGCACCTGCTTATTTTTCCTAGAGGCTGAAATTTACCTCAAAGAGGCCAACATTGGAATGAGCCAAGGAGATGTGGAAACTGCAAGAAAGCAAGCATAATGCAGAGATTACTGTACATGACCAAGATAATGTCAATCTGGCATTGCTGATGGGTTATTGGTCTTGAATCAGAAAGATTGGGGTTCAGATTTCTACTCAATGATCTTAATCATTTACACTGGGGCAATCCACACTTCCTGTTTGCTCAGGTGTGAGGACAACCCACCCATTGTTTCAAGAGAGCAGGCAGAAGTGATATCATCCTTAGCCCACCTCTAGGCTGCTGGTGAGGCAAGCTCACTCCATGTTTGTAGCCAGCCAGCCTGCCTTCCTTCCTTCCTTCCTTCCTTCCTTCCTTCCTTCCTTCCTCCCTCCCTCCCTCCCTCCCTCCCTCCCTCCCTCCCTCCCTCCCTCCCTCCCTTATCACTAGTAACCTGTTGAAATTCTGGACTTTTAAAATAGATTCAGTAGAGGGAGGATGGCATCTTGTCCCTTCTGTTTTTTTTCAACAGGGAGGTTCTTACTCCCATGTTTTTGCTGGCTAAAATTGACAAAAGTTTTGTCAAGTTTCCCCTCTGAGCCCCCCAAACTGTTTTTTAAGGGATTGCAGTAGGATAATGAAATGTGGGAGATTTCTTTCTTTCTTTTCTTTTCTTCTTTCTTTCTTTCTTTCTTCCTTTCTTTCTTTCTTTCTTTCTTTCTTTCTTTCTTTCTTTCTTTCTTTCTTTCTTTCTTTCTTTCTTTCTTTCCTTCCTTCCTTCCTTCCTTCCTTCCTTCCTTCCTTCCTTCCTTCCATCCTTCCTTCCTTCCTTCCTTCCTTCCTTCCTTCTTTCTTTTCTTTCTTTTGTCAAACATGTATGAGATAACAGTAATAAGTATAAACATGGATATGAATACAGGAAATGGATGCAAATAAATGGGGATAGTAGGACAGGACGGTAGGCATGCTGGTGCTCTTATGCACGCCCCTTACAGACCTCTTAGGAATGGGGTTAAGTCAACAGTAGACAGTCTAAGGTTAAAGTTATGAGGGTTTGGGGATGTAACCACAGAGTCAGTAGTGCATTCCAGGCATTGATCACTCTGTTGATGAAGTCATATTTTCTGCAATCGAGTTTGGAGCGGTTTACATTGAGTTTGTATTTATTGTGTGCTCATGTACTATTGTGGTTGAAGCTGAAGTAGTCATTAACGGGTAGTATGTTGTAACGGATAATGTATTATGTATTATGCTTAGGTCGGACCGTAGGCGGTGTAGTACTAGATTGTCCAAGCCCAAAATAAAAGTTCCATAATACAATTGCAGCATGACCTTTTTATATTTTATATTTATTTTAAGCTTCCATACTTTTAAATACTAGATTAACCAATTTAAGCAGCTTTTGGCATACAACGGATTAAAAATGTAACAAAGGTTTTTACCTGTTCAAGCACAATGTAGTTAGCAACCTCCGGTTAAATATAGTCAAATCTGCACGAGCTCTGGTTGTCTGTGAAAAAGAAAGGTTACTATATTGTAAGTAATTTTTTCACAGTTAGACAGCTGCTGTAATAATATCTGGGAAAGACCTTGGGATTCGAGGCAAAGTGATGTTGCCTAGAAAATGGTTGGATAAGAGACAGCATAGCCCCCTGCTAAATACTGGATGGGACAAGAGGCTGTGAAGGGACTCTTTCTAGTTTCTTGGACTGTAAATGAGATGGTTAGAGAATTGCACTTTCAGACAGGCAAGATTGAGGCCTGCCTTACCAGGTAGACACAATCAGATAAGTTAATTTTACTTTATTGTAAAGCTACATTAATAGAATCTTGTAACTCTGAAAATTCCTTCCTTCTCTCTAGAGTTCCTGCTGGCTTCCCAATTTACTTTGCTTATTGAATGCTTGCAGGGAGAAAATCAACTAGTCCAAACCTGCCAGGCAGGTAAGTGGCTGCTGTCAGGTAGGAGAGAAAATGAGAATATGTGTGGAATGTGCTGGTTAGGATATGTGAGAGTTCATGAGAGGTGCCACATGGGTCAGGAAAGATATACAGGTGTGCACAAGAGATTCCAACAAGAGATTCCATTTGGTTCGGGCAAATGAGGGGATGACATGAGTCAGGAAATGTGCACAAAGATGCATGAGAGGTACCATGCAGGAGGGGTAGGGCATGCGAGGGGGGCGGCATGGATCAAGAAAGGTACCATATGAGTCAGGGACTGCATGCCAGGGGGAAAACATGGGCTGGAAAGGATGCATAAGGATACATAAGAGGTGCATGTAGATTGGGGAAGAGGCATGGGGGACAGAAGAGCCTGCACAGAGTTCCCTTACCTTCTGCTGCTGCCAGGTAGAGTAGAGACTGAGAAATTGCAAGAGTGCCTGGGAAATTGTCACAGAATGGACTATTGATAATGAGGGTCATGTGACTGCAGCAGCAGCCTGGCAACTGAAGCAGCCAAACTTTCTCAAATTTCATTTTGTTTTATTTGGAGATGTAAAATGAAAACAATCGCTATGAATAAGATCTACATTTTCCGTGACTTTTGAATAATATAGGCAGAAGTAAGCCAGTTGTTTTGAATTTTTAACTTTCATCAGGGCGAATGAGACAGAGTATTGTAATTCTAATCTAAACCATCTGAGTTACCTATAGCCTGTCCTTAAAATACAGTTAGATTTGAGATGGATCAAGGAACTATTTTATAGCCAACACCCAAGCACTGGGGTTCTTAACAGTCTAAATAAGATGAAAAATTTGAAGGATGGCTCATAATGTCACATATTCCTACAAACAGGTCTAGAGAGAATTGGATATTGTAAGACTTACTATGTTCAAGGTGAACATGGATTGGGTGGTTGAGTTTGGAATCTTTGCCAATACTTCCATAGAAGCAGAAAAGTCCAGAATTGATTTATTGTCATGCAGACTAATCACAGGTGCATCAATGATTCTTATGTTCATAATTACTGGAAGCGGCTTTGCATAAATATGAGAAATCTATAGAGTTTAAAAGTAGAGACCAAGTTTCAGAAAAATTAAAACAAAGTTTTAAAAATGCAAACAGCAAGTTTTGAAGAAATAAAAAAATACTTACAGTGGGAATGATGCTCTCCAATGCATCTGTGGTTAAATTGAAATAAGAAGAAAGCTGTAAAATGAAACGACATGTTACATTATCTTACAAAAACTGTGTGCCTTTATATGGACTTAATTATCTAGAGAGACAATGGTCTCCTTTTGATCTAATGTGTTCCAACAGAGGCTGGACAGGTCAATTATTTACCAGGGTGCTTTAATTTAGCTCCCTAAATGCATTTCTCTGCTTTTAAAAAAATGTACTGATTCAATTTTCTTACTAGCAAGTAGAGTTAAGCTAAATCTTTGTTCAGAAATACTTCTGTTTAATAGATGCTTTTAGTACACATGATGGCCATAAGCAAGTTAAACCTGCAGAATATTATTTCTATTTCCCCTTGGATGTGGAAAATTTAATTAGCAAAGAAAACGGGGGAGGGAGAGAAAGATGGATGAACAAAGATGAATTTGGAGAGCACCTTGTGTATAACTCCAAGATTTTTAGCTGCTTTTAAATTAAACCCAGAAATATTAAGGTATGGGAGTTATAAAATAGTTCTGTACTGAGGGTTCCACAAATGAAAGCAAGTCATTAGATCCCACCCCAACCTCAAGATATTACTAAAGATTAAAGCTTGATGCTATTTGGAATTCCTTTGAACATCAGCCAGGAGGTGCTGTATGAGCTGTCATCTGGTAAGAGTACACTTATAAATAAATAGATGTGTTGGAATTGCAATTTCCAGGATCCCTATGTTTCAGAATGTAGTTGTCAAGGAAAATATTCCAGAGGGCTAATAGAGTATGTTCATACAAAGCCAAGAGATCAGACAGATGTGAAGGAAAAAATGGCTCATATTACTAAGAATAGTTTGCAACTCCTAGAGGCCTTTCTAGGAATGCTTCTGAATCCAGTTTTCTATGACAAATTCCTTCTTCAGCCAGTTCTCTTTGGCAGGATGAAGTCCTTCTCTTCATTAATTCCTATCTCATGCAGCCTCATGAACCGTTGACCTGAAGTACCGTCCACCCAATCTTGAGTAGACAGAAACTATATCTATATGAGATTTGGTATCCCTGCCAATCCCTAACTTGCTTCTCTTGCCTTTGTTCTCAGTTACCTTCAGATTCCAATTTAAAGGTGTCATAACAAGGACAAACATTCTGCTGCAGTCCCAGCATTGTTCAGGACAATTGAAGTCTCACTCACTCATGAGCTGAAGAGGGGATGAAGGCAATGCAAGCTTCACTTGGACATGTTTGTATCATGATTAGTTGCAAGTGGAGAAAGGCCCATAGTAAACTATGTCAAGGAGAAGGCTGGGCTTGGGCAGGATTTTAGAATTAAAAATTTTTTTCATTGGCCAAGTGTGATTGGACACACAAGGAATTTGTCTTGGTGCATATGCTCTCAGTATACATAAAAGAAAAGATACGTTCATCAAGGTATAACATTTGCAACACAATTGATGGTCAATATATCAATATAAATCATATAAGGATTGCCAGCAACAAAGTTATAGTCATACAGTCATAAGTGGAAAGAGATTGGTGATGGGAACTATGAGAAGATTAATAGTAGTGCAGATTTAGTAAATAGTTTGACAGTGTTGAGGGAATTATTTGTTTAGCAGAGTGATGGCCTTCGGGGAAAAACTGTTCTTGTGTCTAGTGGTTCTGTTGTGCAGTGCTCTATAGCGTCGTTTTGAGGGTAGGAGTTGAAACAGTTTATGTCCTGGATGTGGTAATGGTAAATGTGGTAAATGGTAGACTAATACATAGCAACCCTTTCTTTAAGACACAGCGTTTTGCACTTACCATTTCCTCTTGCTCAGCAGAGATAGTAAAAGCCCCAGAAGCGTGGAAAGCCAGTGAAACAGACTGCAAGAGATATTCTGAGATTCCTATATAGAACATAGAGTTGTTCTCATTCAGAAGAACAAAGGGAGTTGGTTTGAAGGGGGGCTCTGTGATTTCTTCCACTGGATAGACTGTTCCCTGAAAAGAATTTCAGAAATGATAAAATATCATAGCTTGCAAACTTTAGCCTTTAAAGCAGTTTTGAGGGAACCAGATCATTGAAATGCATCCTTGAAATTAAGAGCAGAAGACATATGGCCAGAGCACTGAGTACCATTCTAGAACCCTGAACATGGAAAACTCAAAAGTTAATAAAATAAACTGTGATTTATTTAAATCAGTTTAAAAATAAACTGAAAAATAAACTATGATATATTTATTTTTATTTATTTATTAATCACATTTATATACCGCCCTATCTCCCGAAGGACTCAGGGCGGTTCACAGGCAAGTAAAAACATATAAATACAAATTAAAATAACAATTAAAAAACTTATTCTAAAAGGCCGAATTATTAAAAAGCAGTTTAAATAATAAAACCCATTTAAAACCAATATAAATTTAAAATCTAATCCAGTCCTGCGCAGATGAATAAATGTGTTTTAAGCTCGCGACGGAAGGTTCGGAGGTCCGGAAGTTGACGGAGTCCTGGATGGAGTTCGTTCCAGAGGGTGGGAGCCCCCACAGAGAAGGCCCTTCCCCTGGGTGTCGCCAGACGACACTGCCTAGCTGACGGCACCCTGAGGAGTCCCTCTCTGTGAGAGCGCACGGGTCGGTGAGAGGTATTCGGTAGCAGTAGGCGGTCCCGTAAGTAACCCGGCCCTATGCCATGGAGCGCTTTAAAGGTGGTTACCAAAACCTTGAAGCGCACCCGGAAGGCCACAGGTAGCCAGTGCAGTCTGCGCAGGATAGGTGTCACACGGGAGCCACGAGGAGCTCCCTCTATCACCCGCGCAGCCACATTCTGGACTAACTGCAGCCTCTGGATGCCCTTCAAGGGGAGCCCCATGTAGAGAGCATTGAGTAATCCAGATGAGATGTCACGAGGGCGTGAGTGACCATGCATAGGGCATCCCGGTCTAGAAAGGGGCGCAACTGGCGCACCAGGCGAACCTGGTAGAAAGCTCTCCTGGAGATGGCCGTCAAATGATCTTCAAAAGACAGCCGTTCATCCAGGAGGACGCCCAAGTTGCGCACCCTCTCCATCGGGGCCAATGACTCGCCCCCAACAGTCAGCCGTGGACTCAGCTGACTGTACCGGGATGCCGGCATCCACAGCCACTCTGTCTTGGAGGGATTGAGCTTGAGCCTGTTTCTCCCCATCCAGACCCGTACGGCTTCCAAACACCGGGACAGCACTTCGATAGCTTCGTTGGGGTGGCCCGGTGTGGAAAAGTACAGCTGGGTGTCATCAGCGTACAGCTGGTACCTCACACCGAAGCCACTGATGATCTCACCCAGCGGCTTCATATAGATGTTGAACAGAAGGGCGAGAGAATCGACCCCTGCGGCACCCCACAAGTGAGGCGCCTCGGGGCCGACCTCTGCCCCCCTGTCAACACCGTCTGCAACCAATCGGAGAGATAGGAGGAGAACCACCGATAAACGGTGCCTCCAACTCCCAATCCCTCCAACCGGCGCAGCAGGATACCATGGTCGATGGTATCGAAAGCCGCTGAGAGGTCTAATAGGACCAGGGCAGAGGAACAACCCCTATCCCTGGCCCTCCAGAGATCATCCACCAACGCGACCAAAGCCGTCTCAGTGCTGTAACCGGGTCGGAAACCGGACTGGAACGGGTCTAGATAGACATCCCTGAAGCAGTGCATATAGACATCCCTGAAATCTTGGACTATTTTGGCTTCACAACTTTTGCTACTGGCTAGAATAGGAAATCATAGGTGCATCAAAAATAGCACTAATTAATATATTTAAATATTTCTTTGATATGGTTTGCCATCAAAGCTATTGTTGAGACAAAATGATGCTTATTCCTTCAAGTGAATAACAGACATATCAGAGTGCAATTTCAGAAAATGTACGTTATAAATATATTAGACTTTACCTTTAAATCCAAGTTAATTGATGATTCCAAGATAGTTGAAGAGTTTATCAGGGAATAGTCTATTACTGCAAAGTTACCAATCTGAGCTTGGACTGTTGGGATATGGGATAAAATTGTCAGGATTAGATAATGATGCTTAATGACAATAGGCATGATGCAAACTAGAGCTGATAATGATTTTTTTGTTTTTTTTACAAAAACAATGGTACTAATACGGGAGACTGCTTGAATAGTTACATAAATATTGCAAAGCTATATTTTCAACATAACCCTAAGCATGTTTACTCAACTATAAGTTCATTTAGCATTAACCATAATATTGATCTTTTTGATGAGACTGTATCCTCCAGAATGTTCTACCAAAACAAGCCATCTCTCATTCACCATCTAATCCAGGGGTCTCCAACGTTGGCAACTTTAAGCCTGGAGGACTTCAACTCCCAGAATTCTGGGAGTTGAAGTCTTTCAGGCTTAAAGTTGCCAACGTTGGAGACTCCTGATCTAATTGATTTTTATGTGCATTGAAGCAAGCTGGACTAGATCTGGGTGTCCATTCTAACTCTACAATTTTATGATTCTATAAAACAAGCACCAAAATTATTATATTTTCAAGTATACAAAAGTATCATTCTAGCCATCATTTTTATTTTCAGAAACTCAACAATAGCATTGGTGAAACTATTCCATCATTAGTTTACTAGAACTGGAAGGTTTCATAAAAATTACCATAAAATCATTAGCTCATTTTGCCAAAACAACCCAAAAAATATACCTGGATATTGGCTGAAGTTTTTATTAATCTTTTGGATCACAAAATTCACTTGTGGACACAACTATAGGAATGCAAGCAAAAAATATTATTCTAGTCAATGTTTACTTACTTATATGTTAGTAATAAGATATTCCTAAGACTTTATAAGTCTGTATATCTATACTTATATCTTGCTTTATAGGTAGAAAAATAGTGATTTTAAAAATCCATCCATAACTGAATACATTTGCTGTAATCAGTTAAATACTGGTACTATAAATCTGACTCTAAATGATTTGTCCTTTGTCGATGAAATCTATAGAAACAAAGCAAAACAGAATGTTTCTGAAAAATATGGCCCCAAATATCTTTCAAAAGGAAGGAAGCTCTATAATTCTGGAGCATTATTCTAAAGGCTGCTTTAGTAAGCTGAATACATTCATTCATTGAGTGCCACACTATAGTCAGAGAGACTTTATTTAAGCAGAGAATATAATGTACAACAGCAATCCATAAATAAAAAATGATAATGATTCTGATGATTATGGAGCTGAGCAATAAGTGTCCCAAACAAGATATTTAGAATATTTCAAGTGATTTATTTTGAATGTCTGACCTCATCTTCTGATATAATATATATGTGATGAAAATAAAGACAAGAAAATATTTGCTATAGATGTTTTAAATAAATAACATGTACAGTAATTTGAACTAATTTCTAAGCTATTGAAGGGTCCTTACCTTCCTGTTCTATCATCTGATCCGAGCAAAATAAATCATGTCTACATTTTTTTTATACAAACACATATACACAATATACATATAAATCTAAATCCTATTTATTCAAATGAACATTAAACAGTCTTATGAAAGCACTCATTGCCACATTAAACTATTGTTTATAGTTTTAATTGGTTAGTTTTGAAAATGTCTTTATGGTAATTTGTTCATATAAATGGAACACAACTTGCAAACTACAAAATATTTATAACATTTTTGCACGTATTAAGGCTTTTGTTATTTATTTTAATAAATACATTTTAGAAGAAATTGGCTGTAGGATGTAGAACATTAGGAAATAAATCCTTGTGGCTTACATTTGTGGCCAGCATGCTACACAGAGATTTTACCAGAGAAGCAGTAGAATATGTATACAACCACCTGAAAAAAAGCAAGAATATTATTAATTTTTTTTATAAAGTTTTTTATTTTATAGACAAACATACATTTAAAGCAGCAGCAATTCCTTCTGTGTGATGTCTGGTGTTTTCTTCCTGGCTCCATTATTTTATTGTTTTTTCTTTCTTCACTTCAATTTGAACTATTACCATTTTTCCACAAATACATTATTATTATTTTCTTACATAATTATCCATTACTTATCTGTACCTTTCTTCTACCCAATGGTAAAATTTATCCCATATCTTAAAATATTTTGAATCCTTTCTTTCTTTCATCATCAAGGTTAATCTATTCATTTCTGCACAATCTAAATTTTTTCTAATAATTTCTCCTTCCAGAGGTATTTTCTCTGCTTTCCAATTTTGCGCAAAAACTATTCTTGCTGCTGTAATTACATGTATAATCAAATAAATATTTTCTTTACTAATTTTCTCTGCTAGGATCCCCAGTAACAACAACTCCGGTTTTAAATCAATATGTTGTTGGGTTATTTCTTCTAACCAACCCTTTATTTTCTCCCAATAGTTTTTGGCTTCTGGACATGTCCACCACATATGATAATAAGATCCTGGTAACTGATGACATTTCCAACATTTAGCTGATTTGGCTTTAAACATTTTTGCCAGTTTCTCAGGTGGCATATGCCATCTATAACAGGGGTCTCCAACCTTGGTCCCTTTAAGACTTGTGGACTTCAACTCCCAGAGTCCCTCAGGCAGCAAAGCTGCTGAGGAACTCTGGGAGTTGAAGTCCACAAGTCTTAAAGGGACCAAGGTCAGAGACCCCTGATCTATAAAACATTTTATATTGATTTTCTTTATATGCAGTGGACATTGTTAATTTATAATTCCTCTCCCATAGCTGTTGCCATTTGTCTAGGTCTATTGAATATCCAAATTTTTTAGCCCAAGTTATCATAGTTTCCGTTATTTGTTTCTCTTCTAACTCAATCCCCAACAAAAAGGTATAAGTTTTTAAAATTAATTTGTCCTTTGTTCCTGTGAGAATCCTATCCAGCTCAGTCTTTTCTAAATAAAAACCATAGGGTTTAACATCTTTCTGATATCTTGCTTGTATTTGATAAACATATACCAATCTAACTCAATCCCCTGTTCTTCTAAATCTTGTTTCTGCTTCAGTTCTCCCCTGTCAGTTAACAAGTCCCTATACCTAACAATATTTCTAAGATTAAAAGTATTTGGATATATTAAAGTCTCCATTGTTGATAACCATGTTGGCATTTTCATATAGTATTTATCTCTAATCTTCTCCCATTAGCAATGCATTTCTTATGTAATGTCTATGAAAATATGTGTGTATCTTACTTCTCCCATACCATAAAAAAGCATGCCATCCTAGCTGCAAATCATGTCCTTCCAAAGTTAGTAATCTTGTATTCCTTAGTTCCACCCATTCCTTCATCCAAGTCAGCGCTGCTGCCTGGTAATATAGTTCCCAGTTTGGCAGTCCAAATCCTCCTCTTAACCTCGTATCCTGTAACATCATTAGACTAATTCTAGCTTTTTTCCTTTGCCATATAAATCTTCTTGTTATCTTGTAAAGATGTTGAAAATAAGTTTTTTCAAGTTTTATCGGTACTGTCTGAAATAGATATAATAGTCTTGGTAATATGTTCATCTTTATAATTGCTATTCTCCCCATGAGTGAAAGTTGCAGGTTTCTCCATTTCTCCAAATCCTTCTCAATTTGGTTTTTCAGTTCATAATAATTATCTCCTTTTAACGTTAAAGAATATTGTTAACTTGTGTTAATTAAATTTTCTATGCGTGCATCTACTATATTGAGATAGTGGGGGGGGGGGGGAAGCAGCTATAATGTTCTTGAACATGATTGAATCATACTTGAAGTCCTGTGTAAGTTTTCTACTAAATGTTTCCCAATTTTTATTAGAATATTTATTGCAAATAAATCTGAAGGTTTTTTTTAGTGAGAAACTGGTGGTATACGTACGAGATTGAAGCTATGACTTATATTTCCTGATACTTATTAAAATCATTAGACATATTTTTCCTTCTTGATCAAATGAATCACCTGTATTTGTTCAGTCAATTATGCTGAATCATCAGAAGTAAGTCTCAGAAATGTACTAGGCTTGTTTTCTGTAGTATTATGGAATATATTATTTGTAATGGAAAAAGCTACACTTACCAGTGTTTAAAAACTGATAATCAAACTGTTTTAGGGATCCTAAAGTCAATACTTGCAAGTATACTTTTTAATTAGAACATTTTCCACTGTACCTATAAGATTGATTCAATCTGATGTCCATATCATCTACATATGCTTTACAGCTGTCAAGCAACAATTTTAAATGACCGAATACATTCCGAGACACGTTGACAACTGCTGTGAGATTTACTCCTGAAATGAAGACAGCCGCCCTTCCAGAATCTTTGCTGTGGACAATAAAACACAAATGCTCATTTTATCTTCTTGTTCTGAAGAAACTGCCAGGATTGCTTTAGAATTACATAACAAACTAGCCTCTAAGATTAAACATAAACATATATAATATACATGTCTAATAATCAAAGTAAAAATACATGCTTCTATATAAAAAAATCATCGAAAATTAAAAGTTCATTTTTATCTTTCTCAAATAGGAAATTCAAAAGTGATCTCCAGATAGAAACAAAGCAAGATTAGGGTTTGTCTTTCATCAAAGTAGCCAGTTTTGTCATCTCTGCCACAATCCACTCTTCAGTTGTGGGAATTTGTGTATTTTTTCACTTCTGATTGCTTAAATTGTATATTTTTATATGATGTTTCTGCTTTTTTTTTTAACCTTAGACTAAGGGGTTATTTTATTATATATTTCAGTATCTGTACTGAAGAAAGTTAGAAATCAACTTTTTCTTTTTAATTTTCTTGTTGTTTTTTAACTTCTTTCGTTTTGTCCTCCCATTTTTCCTTTTATTTTATATTTTATTTCTATTTGAAATTTAATGAAGTTAATACAAAATAAAATGCCAGGAAAGCTGATGCTGAAGAACATATGAAGAAGGGTTCTTTTTAGCAAGCAACATAGCTAATTTTTTCAAAACCTGCCTTCCAGAGGCATCACATTACAACTTCAATCATTTCTTGCTGACATCTCTAGATAGCACTAAATTATGAAAAGCCGATGCAAAATCTAAGCTATCCTAAATACACCAGAAGTACCTACTAGAAAAGCAACTCACACACTCAAAAGACTATACAGGTAATCCTCAACTTATGACCACAATGGAGCCCAAAATTTATGTTGCTAAGTGAGACAATTGTTAAGTGAGTTTTGCCCCGTTTTATAATCTTTCTTGCCATGATTGTTAAGTGAATCTGGCTTCCCCATTGACTTTGCTTGGCAGAAGGTGGCAGAAGGTGATCACATGACCCTGGGACACTGCAAGTGTCATAAATATGAGACAATTGCCAAGCATCTGAATTTTGATCACGTGACCATAGGGATGCTGCAATGGTCATAAGTGTGAAAAATGTCCATAAGTTACTTTTTTCAGTGCCATTGCAACTTCAAATGGTCACTAAATGAACTGTTGTAAGTTGAGGATAACATGCAACCTCCTGAGATTTATTCAGTGAGTACTATCTGCATTCTTACAAAGTTGGTTCTAGTTTAGGCAGAATAAGATCATTGTCTTTGGTTGAAGATGCTGAGGGCAGTGGGATGCAGATGCAGGTGCTTCCCTTAACTGTTTGCTCTCCTTACTTCCTGAATCTCCCTATTTTCTATGTGAGCCAGGATAAAAGTATCTTTTTAATTAATCCAGGGTTTCTCTTTTGCTGCAAAAATTTAGAAGTTGGAGTTCTTTAGGCTTAAATATGTCTAAATATGTATTTCTTCAAGAGGCAGACTGTCTTATCTTGCAAGAAGGCAGCAGTTTTTATCCCTTTGCAACACCCTTCAAGGAACTCAAGATGAAGCACATAAACCTAGTTTTTAAAAATTTATTTTGCAATACTGGTGAATTTTTAAAATTAAAATATAATCATGCCTTTGTGGTTGTCTAGTATGTTCATGGTACTTTCACCATTCGACCTTTACAATGTCCCTCCTGTCCTGATTCAAATAGCCACTTTGGGGAACATTTTTTGACAGGACCACAATGGAATAAAAGACTTCCATTTCCACCTCCTCCTCCTGGGACAGTTATTTGTGCTTTATAAAATGTGTGCAAGCATTTGTAAAGCTGACAAGGTATCAATGCCTTCATTATTCCACTTACAATAGCCAGGTCTCCGCGCTCCAATCTCCAGTAGCTATTGCTGAAGCATTTTCAACTAATAGTTTAATCCCAGTGCCAGAGATGAGAGACAAGGATGTATTGGGAAATTCCGTGTTATCAATTCTTATCCTGTCAAACACCAGAATTATATTAGCTTGATTTAAATCACAGTCCATGAATATAGGTAAGGCTAGCTGGAATAGTATAACCACCACCACCAATTGTTGGTGAAACACTAAGCAGCTACAGATTTTATAACATGCACTTGTACCTGGTTTTCCCTAGCATTGCAGAACTTGGTGGACTCTACATGTGATTTTTTTAAAGATGACACTAACCAAACTTCAGTTATTTATTTAATCTATATATATAAAAACCAAATACCACTCACTCATCATGAAATCTCCAGAATGGTAAAGCCTACAAACTTGAAATTTGGCACCTATGTTCCTTTTGCTTTCTAGGTGCTCGCTAAGAAAGGATGGTCATTTCGAAATGACCATCGGATCATTAGTATTTCATATACAGTATTATATTCACACGCTCTGATGCTAAGGAGTTAGACACTCTACTCCCCCTCCCCACCTGAAAGGAACTTCTACCCCTTCGCTAAACCGGGCATGGGCGTGGCCATCACGTGTCTCATCCGGCTTGCGGGCTGGGACATTCTACTCCCCCTCCTCCTCTGTTGCCTTAAGTTTCAGGCTTTAAGTGTCAATTTATCACACCAATCACATTGCTTCTTAGCGAAACACAGGTGTCCAGCTAGTTTATTATATTTGCATTCTGCCAAGCTTAGAAAATGACTTTGGGTGACTTGCCCTATAACTGCATAAAACAAAGATAAAGATAACACACTTTTTTCATAATATCACAAATGAATGGCTAAATAACTATTGAAATTCTAAACTGTCCAGGTCATGTTTGTCCCAAAGGTTTTTTTCAAAAGGCAATTGGACTTTCCTGTTCAGGTGATGGGTGATTTGCTGACCACAAGAGCAAAGAACACCAAAAGAACACCAAGAAAGCCCAGTTGGCTTTTGAAAAGCACCTTTGGGTCACAGTATCACAGGTAAGATGCTGACTATTCACATCCCAAAAAAAATTGGTTTCAAGTTTCCAGATGACCAGTTATAATTCAACCAGGATATTTAGAAAGAATGCTGCCCTAGGGGACCTATCACTTGATAGTTTTTCTTGTATATTTTTAAGCAGTTGGGCATATTTGTGTAAGAGAAAGCAAGGCTGAGTTTGCTCAGTTAGTGACTCAAACAGTGACACCAGTTTAATCTTCTACCATCCTTTGAGATTACCAGCTTAATTTTATACAGATTAAAAATGACTGTTGAACCTTAAAGGTAAAGGTAAAGGTTCCCCTCGCACATACGTGCTAGTCGTTGCCGACTCTAGGGGGCGGTGCTCATCTCCGTTTCAAAGCTGAAGAGCCAGCACTGTCCAAAGACGTCTCCATGGTCATGTGGCCGGCATGACTCAACGCCAGAGGCGCACGGAACGCTGTTACCTTCCCACCAAGGTGGTCCCTAATTTTTCTACTTGCATTTTTACATGCTTTCGAAACAGCTAGGTTGGCAGAAGCTGGGACAAGTAACGGGAGCTCACCCCATTACACGGCAGCACTAGGGATTCGAACCGCTGAGCTGCCGACCTTTCGATCGACAAGCTCGACGTCTTAACCCCTGAGCCACCGCGTCCCTTCCTGTTGAACCTTACCCATAATAAAAAGATAAGAGAGGCGCATTACTAAATTGGACTATATGAAACATTAATCAGAAACTGGGAGATGGCTACAAGATAGCCATACCAGTTAATCTCTTCAATTGGAAACCATATTCCAATAACTGCAGAAAGAACATCTACATTCATTCACCCATTTCAAAACTAAAGCTGAAAAAAAAAAGAAATCAAATGGGTTTTCTGGGGATAGTAAAGAACTGGAACTTTGAGAAATCTGTATTAAAATAGTGCTTGCGCACTGACTGGGTTGTGAAATTAATGAGGGGTAGAAAACCATTGAAAGTACTTAACACTGAGTTGTACTAAAGGGCCTTGTTATGAAAATATTTCTTACTTTGAAATTGTGTAATTGAGTGCAGAAAACAAATATGTGGATTCTCCATTCCAGTCTTCAAAGGTCTTTTCTTTTAATTTCTGCTTCAGAAGCTCTACTCCAAATTGATTACCTATAAACATACAACATATATGTTCACTGAAATAGTAATTTATAGACATTTGTGTTACTTCTTATTCTGCATCTATGTTTTTATCAGTCTGGAGTGGTTGCTAGGAATGACTTATTGCATTTTATATTACTAAAATATTTTGAAAATGCTTTGGTCCATCCTATGCAGAATGTTATTAAAGATCTCCTAACAGTGATTGAGGGCCATGCATTATTTTATTACTGAATAATATAATGACACAAAAGTTTGGATATGGATACTGCAGTATTGCAGAAGAAAAAAAAGTGGAGAAAATCACAAAATACAGAGGTTTACAAGGAAAAGTAAACCACTGTGGCAAATGAAAGCAAAGAGAGTACTAATAGCAATAGGTGCTTTTGGTGCAATCCCAAAACAGTGGAGGGTCACTTATTAAAATTATGTGCTGCCAATTTCACCAAGGTTAAATCAACCACTTGAACACCATCACCAATGGCAAAATCACCATCAATCAATTGCAAAAGGAAGCTTTACTTTTTTTTTTTTTTTTGTTTACATTTATACCCCGCCCTTCTCCGAAGACTCAGGGCGGCTTACAGTGTATAAGGCAATAGTCTCATTCTATTTGTATATTTTTTACAAAGTCAACTTATTGCCCCCCCAACAATCTGGGTCCTCATTTTACCTACCTTATAAAGGATGGAAGGCTGAGTCAACCTTGGGCCGGGCTCGAACCTGCAGTAATTGCAGGCTTTGTGTTCTTAATAACAGGCTGTTCTTAATAACAGGCCTTACCAGCCTGCGCCATTCACTTGCTGCAATGATACCTTTAAATAACATCTATCTATCCCACAACTTTGGAAAGGACTCAATAGGTAGATAAAAATGCCAATCCAGTTTAACATCTAGCTGATTGTGTAACCAATTATTATATCCCACATTTCTTGTAATAACTCAGAGGAAATTTCCTCTTAAGGGGAAGATACATTATTTATTAACCTTAACCGGTACAATCAGGGTTGACATTTGATTTAACATCTTGATTAAATGTCCTCTGGTGCATTCATTCTTCTCAAGGTTACAACATAGTCATAATTCCAAATATTTCTTCCATACTCACCATAGTCCAATGCTTTTTGTGTGATTTTCACTTTGATTCCTGGGTTAGCCTCAAGAAGCAGGATGAATAAGCCCAAGGCAAGTAAAGTGATAGAAACTTTCATTCTCTTTCTTCCTCTCTTCCTCTCTTTTTCCACATAAATGTATAAAGATAAATTAATTTAAAAAATTTGGTGGCTAAATACGTATGTTTAACTATCTGACCATACTCATTTACCTTTTTCCGGTGGGAAAGAAACCTCCCATCCTTAAAACTTAGCATCTTGATCATGAAAAGGCAATTATAAAGATGTGAAGACATTCTGCATATTCTCAGAATCATATTTTTCTTTATATATCAGAGAACTGAACTTTGGAATAAAATATTGGCAATATTAAAGCTTCCTTCATTTCTAAGTGCTTATATTGTTGATCATTGTGAACAATTTCATTTTTCTTATGACAATTTTCATACAGTGAATTGGAATCAGTGAACACATTCTAATTTAGATTAGGTTGAAGTTAAACTTTTCACAAAAATCTGCAATAAAATTATGCCCAATAGTGAATAGGCAAATTGACTTCCTTTCTAATGAAAATATAGTTGAGTGCTTTGACTGTTGACAGTCAGTTGTAATTTAATTGAAGCAAGCCTTTATCAAACACTAAAAACTTCATTCAATATTACACTGACAAGTTTTGTGTTCAATAAAACTTACTCTCAGGTTAATATGCATCAAAACAGGTTTATTATTATAACTTCACATTTTTCTGGAATTAATACCACAATATCAACTTCTGCTGGTCAAATAACTACAGGGCAAAGAAGTAAATATCCTTGTGCTAGAACTTCAGTTTGAAGTTTGAAACTTCTGGGCTGAGCTATGCTACCAGATCTGGGCCATGCAAACCTAGTTGATAGTTAGCAACAAGAAGATACAGAAAAGTCTAACTCACAAATACCTTCGTGTTTCCCATATGTGTAACTCCTAAACCCCCATCTATAGGTATAAGGGCTTACATCATTAGTATGTCCCTTTAACATACTAATAATCCATTACTTCTCTCACTGAAAGATTATTATAAGTGCTCAAAGCCTTTCCCATTAAACATGGGGCAATTCTGACCACCATTCATTCTCAGGCCATTTACAAGAGGTAGTAATTCTTTCAAACATAATAAAGTAAGCTTCTATGTCTTCTTCCTCTGTCAATTTAGGGAATTTTATGTCTTTTGTGTACTTTTATGTACCACCTCCCCCTACTATATGTTCTGAAAATCCTAAAGGTGAATGTACCCCTTCTGGAAGTGTATCAGCTCCCCATCTCTTTTCTTCTTGCTTCTCTTCTACTTTTCACATTCTAGACTCTTTCCTCTCTGTCTCCCTCCAAAATTGCTCTTTTAATTAACCAATGCCTTTCTTCTTGCTGTGGCTTCAACATTTTTGTAATGGTATCAGAGTCTAGCCTATTTTCTGTTTGGTCTGCTTTCTTCTTTGGCTTAATTACTGATCTAGAGTGGATATGTCTCTATGAAAGTAATAATCTCTTCTAAGGGAGAATCCATCCCTTCTGCCTTTTTTCATATCTGTTTGGTGCAAGCTCTAGTGAGGTGTCTGGTTTCTGCAGCCAGGATGTTGGATATTGCCTGCAAAGCCTGAGTATTGCAAGGCCAAACTCCCTTCCTTTTGTCACCAAGGTTTGTTCTATTTTCATGAAGTATTTAATGAATTCATTGAGTTTAAGCCAATTCCACTTGTGTGTTTGGCACCTTGTGTTGGAGGTCCACCACTATTACTTTGTCACAGGTTCTTTTAAGTATATCCAATTCAATTGGCTCAAAACACCCAAGAGTCGGCACAGGTCCCTAGGCAACCTGCACACAAGCATTCACAAGCTATTACTACTCACCCCTACTCTTCTCTACTCCTACCACTCTATTACTCCTTGTGAATCCTACTATTGCTAATCCTGGTGAATACTGATAGAGAAAACTTTCAAGCTGCTTTACATCCACACATTAACACATACCGTTTGTGCTCTCTCTTCTCCCACACCTTCTCTTCTCGGCACAGCTTTTATAGTTGCTCTGCTCTCTAGGGAGAAGTCTTAAAGAAACAGCATGAATGTAGCACAGCTGCTGGCCATTTTTTGGGCAACCCACCCTCTCACACTTACTTTGTTTTTTCTCCATTACAGATAGCAATAATTGGGAAACTCTTTGTAAAGAGATACTGAAATAACTTTTTTCATATTTTAAATTTTGCCTTGAATGAAAAATATTGATTAGCGAGTTCTATATTTTTTTCTATAGTTCTATAGTGAGTTCTATATTTTGAATACAGCACAGTCCCCCAAAGAAAGAAAATTATACTGTCTCAGACTTTAATTATAAATGCACTGAGAAATAGTCTGAGGCTGAATTTGTGCATAATGCTGAGAGAGAAAGCCCCACTGAAATCATATTTCTGAGTTAACATGCTTACAACCATATTGTATCTTTAAGAATTTGTTGTCATATGAACACATTGTAATAGGATATTTATCTTCATGCCTTATTCATATGAATTCATATATGAAACATATGTTTGTTGCTTATATCCTTACGATTTATATTGATATTGTTTCCTGATTGCTTATTTGTACCCTATGACTATCATTAAGTGTTGCACCTTATGATTCTTGATTCTTTTCTTTTATGTACACTGAGAGCGTATGCACCAAGACAAATTCCTTGTGTGTCCAATCACACTTGGCCAATAAAAAATTCTATTCTATTCTGTTCTATTCCAAAAAGCAATTTACAAAAGCAAATAATTATTATTACCTAGTTAGATTTATGGCCTCTATTTTCTGTAGAAACTCATGGCAGCTTACATACTAGATTTTTATTCCAACACCATCTTCTGAGTTATGTTGGGCTGAAAATGATTGGCAAAAGCCACCCAGTAAGCTTTCAAGGTTGATGTGAATGTGAGTCCTCCTATATTTAATCCAATATGCAGCCATTATACATTTGTTTTCAATTTGACACAGTGGCTAATTTTTGTCACAACTACTTTCTCTTGCTTCTAACTTTAAAGAAAATCTCTCTATACAATGACCATCTTTTTAAAAAAATGTTTACTATCCAAAAGGGCTATGTATCAAGACAAAAGGGCTATGTATCACTTATACGATCCACACAAATTGTAACAAAGGACAGAAACATAAATTATATGCCTTTCTAATGACCTGGTTGCTTTGTTATCTAGAATTTTCAGTTTCATCATGAATTTCAGTCATTGGTTACTATGTTTATCTCCTAAATTAAGTTTGTTTTACACGGAGTACTTTCTCATTGAATAGTTTATGAGAAACTGGCTCTTTATTTAGAATTAATGAGCAGAAGTGGTGATCCAGCTCATTGATTTTAATCAGGACTTATTACACAATAGCATTTATTTTGGCCATAGCTGCTGAAAGCTAATTTTGCCTCATTCATTTTAGACCAGCTAAGAATTTTTCTTTCTTCCTGCTGTTGAAAGACACCCAGCTAAGTACTTCCCTTAGAATCAAAGCTTCTTTTTTCCCATCAGCTAACCATCTGATTAATCACCAAATCAATAGGTTTCCATTACCTTAGTTTTGTTAGGATGAATCTCCGTGAGCCCAGAATGAATGTTGTCTGTCTCATAAAAAAGCACCTTTATTTATAACCCAGCTGTGAGAGAAACTCATGCAATGAACATAATCTGTAAGAAATCTTTTAAGTACAAGCAAACATTAACTATACCTTATGAGGTACACACAATTGATCTAGTTAAGATATTCTCTAAAAAGATAAAAGGTTACTCCTGTATTTCCATCTTTGTAGATTTCTGGGCTCTTGCCATTGCTGAATGGCTTTGTCAGACTGTTTCCTATCTTTTTGGTGGTTTATGACTCCTTGGACAAATAAAACTGCTGGTAAATGGTTCCTAAAGGGAGCCAAAAGTTTAAGTACTGTGGAATGAAACTCTGACATATAATAATTTTTATGCATAATTCTTTTCCTTATTAAAGCAAAGGCCTGATTATTGTTGTTAAGTTCTGGAAGTAACGAGGCTGGAGACCAGGGTAGTGACAACAGCTCTTTAATATAGGGTGAACCCAGCAACAGGCTGGGGGAAAAACCTCTCCTTTTATACAGTTCTGCTGGAGGCTTCGTCCAATCAGCAACGTGCTGATTTCCCGCTCAAATATTTAAAGGTACAAACATGAATACATAACACTCCTCCCCTCCCAGAAAACACTTTGCCTCTATTTACATATTTATTTACATGTTATTTTTCGACGTAGTCACGCAAATAACCTGGGCGTCTCCTAGTCCTTTCTGACCTGCGCGGTTCAGTTCTGGGTGGTGTTTTGAGCTGGTCGGAGGGGCTGTTTTCTCCTCCCAGCTCTTTCTCTGAGCCAACGGGCTCTGGATTATGGGCTGACTCTTTTTCTTGGCCATCCGGCCTTGGATTACTTTTGAAACTTTCCTGCTGTTTCCCTCGGGAACCTGATGGCGTCGCTGGAACTCTGGGACCTCAGCTAAGTCTTGCGCCTCCCCCGGGTCATTGTCAGCTGTGAATTCAAATTGGTGTTGGTCATGATTTGTTTCATTTGGTTCGGTTTGATCAGTTATTCGTTTCCTTAACTGATCTATGTGCCCTCCACACTCGGTTGTCTGGTAGCTCTACCACGCATTTATTTTGGCCCGGTTATCTTTATTATTTGTCCTGCGAACCAACTAGGGCCGTCCCCATAGTTTCGGCCCACACCCGGTCGCCTATGCTCATTTCCCTTGTCTTTTCTAGTTCCCCCTTGTAACCCTCTGGCGTGTAATGGGGATTCAAACGGTCAAGTGGGCACCGGAGTTTCCGTCCCATTAGTAATTCGGCTGGGCTTTTCCCGGTGGCCGTGCTTGGGGTTCTGTGCTGGACGGCTAGGAAAAAGTCTATCTTTGTTTGCCAGTCACCTGGCTTGAGCCTGGACAATGCCTCCTTAGCGCTCCGGACGGAACGCTCTGCAAGGCCATTCGACGCAGGGTGGAAAGGCGCAGAGAGGGCATGTCGGGTGCCTCCTCTGCCAGGTATTCTTCAAACTGGGCTGCCGTGGTGAGCCCCATTGTCGGACACCAGAGTGTCCGGCAACCCGTGAGTTGCGAATAGGTGGCGCAGGGTTGCGATTACTGCTTCGGCCGTAGTGGATTTCATGAGTATGATCTCCAACCATTTAGAGAATGCATCAACCACCACTAGGAACGTTTGGCCGTGGAAAGGGCCAGCAAAATCAATGTGGATTCTTGACCAGGGCCCTTGGGGCTTTTCCCATTCCCTGACTGGGGCCGTTGGGGGTAGAGGTCTGGACTCTTGGCAAGCCTGGCATTTCCCTACCCTCTCAGCAATCTCTGCGTCCATGAGTGGCCACCACACATAGCTTCTAGCTAACCCCTTCATCCTTACGATCCCTGGGTGACCCTCGTGGAGGAGGTCCAATACCTTTCCCCTTAATTTATCAGGAATTATTACACGATCACCCCATAACAGGCACCCCCCTTGAGCCGAGAGCTCATCTCGTTTTTTAACAAATTCTTTGAACCGTCGCCCGCAGCGGCCACCCTCTCTGTACCCAACCGAGTACAGTCCTTAACACAATGTCGGTATGATGCCGAGCCACTTCCTTAGATGTGACTGGGCCAGAGTCCAAAGAGTCAATAAGTAGGATGGGCGTCCCGGAGTGGGGTCTTGATCGCCCCTGGTAGTGGGCATCGGCTTAACGCGCCTGCATGCCCCACTTCTTTTCCTGGTCGATGCTGCAGCTTGTATGAGTAAGCGGCTAAGAATATAGTCCATCGGGTCAAGCGTGGCGAAAGTGCCACAGGCGTTGGCGATCGCCAGCCAGTATCCTAGTAGCGGTCTGTGGTCAGTCACGATTTCAAAATTCCGCCCAAAGACATACTCATGGAATTTTTAACCCCTGACACAATGGCTAGTGCTTCTTTGTCTAATTGGCTGTAGTTCCTCTCTGGGGAGGACATCGTTCTAGAGTAAAAGCTATAGGGGCTTCTGTGCCGTTTGGAAGTCTATGGCTGAGTACAGCCCCACCCCATAAGGGGAGGCATCGCAAACCAGCACTAGGGGTAATGAGTTGTGATATTGGACGAGCAGGCTATCACTTGAGAGCAGGTTCTTTACTGCTTCAAAAGCCCTATTTTCTGACTTTCCCCAAGACCAAACAGTATTTTTCCCTAAGAGCCTATGCAGCGGTTCCCCAACGGTTGCTTTGTTCTTTAAAAAGACCGTAAAATTCACCAATCCCAGGAATGCCTGCAGCTCTGCTTTGTTTTTGGGCGCTGGAGCCTTCCTAATTGCCTTGACCTTGCTCTCAGTAGGGTGAATTCCTTTCTTGTCTATCCGGTAGCCCAAGAAAACGACGGATTCGACCCCTATCTGGCATTTGTTTGCCTTGACTTTTAATCCGCTGTCCGGAAAATGCCCAAAACCTTTCTTAAACGCCTCCCAATTCCTCCATGTTTTCCCTGAAATTAGGACATCATCAAAGTAGGGAACTACCCTGGGAGCCCTGCAGTAGTCGTTCCATTAGGTTTTGGAACAGCCCTGGTGCCACACTGACCCCAAATTGCAATCGGGTGCACTTGAATGCCCCCTGTGCGTTACAATCGTTTGGGCTTGGCTGTGCGGGCGTCTACTGGCAGTTGTTGGTAGGCTTGGGCCAAGTCTAACTTTGCAAAGACTTGCCCTTGCCCCAAAGAGTGCAATAAGTGTTGCACCACGGAACCGGTAAGCGCTTTTCTGTAAGGCTTTGTTAAGCGTCGCCTTGTAGTCAGCGCAAATTCTAATTGACCCGTCCGACTTTATTGGGGTGACGATTGGCGTCTCCCACTTTGCGTGATCGACTGGCACCAAAATCCCCTGATTTATGAGCTTGTCCAGCTCCTTATCGATTTTTGGTTTTAGGGCAAAAGGGACTCTCCTCGCCTTGAGCCTAATGGGGGCTACCTGGGGTCTAAGTTGAAGGAAATAGGGGTCCCCTTGTACTTGCCCAGGCAGTCCTTGAAGACATCTTGAACTCGTTAAAGAGAATGTCTTTCAGGTTACAGTCACTTTTGTAGATGCCAGTCACTCCCATGCCCAGGGCACGAAACCAGTCTAGTCCCAACAGACTGGGCAGAGTTCCTTCGACGATCGTGATGGGCAGGGTCTTCTTGTGTGGACCGTACTCGACTCGGACGGAGGTGGTCCTCGAACAGGGATGCGATTCCCTGGTAGTCGTGGACTCGTAGCCGTTGTGCTTGCAGGTGGCGCCGCGACGGACGGCAGCGACTTCGCCAAAGTGTCCCAGGACATGATGGTGATCGCTGATCCCGTGTCTACTTCAAGCCGGCACCGTACTCCCTCTATTTTGGCTTGGTGAAGATCTTCTTCTCCACTTTGGTCGGAGCGCCTATGACCACAGTTGTTTGGTTGGAATCCGCGCCTTTTTGTTTGAGCCAATCGCGGGTCGCCTTGCCGATTCCGCCTGATTGGCGATTTGAATTTTCGGCGGAAGGTTGGGCGCTCGACAAACTTGAGCTAGGTGCCCTTTCTTCCCACACCGACATGTCGCGTCTTTAAACTTGCAGCGTTGGCGCTGGTGTTGACCCCCGCAGCTTCCGCATTCGTCTCGGTCCCCTTTGTCGCGTTTCTCGGTGCGGCAGACCCCTTCCTCATCTTCACCGTCGGATTCGGTCTGAACCTCCTCCTGGTGCACCGGAGTTGCCTTCGCGCTCGCCTTTTGTGGGACCGGCTTCTGCAGTGTCTCTGCCGCTTGGGAGGACATTTCATGTGCTCTGGCTTCGTCCAGGGCGTTGGCTAGCGTTAGGTTGCTCTTTGCTAGCAGCCGCCGCAAACGGATGTCTTTGACCCCTCGGATGAGTTGCTCGAGGAGCACCTCGTCTAGGTCACGGTATCCGCAGTCCTTGGACGCTCTTCTTAGGGCGGCCATGTAGTCACCGATGGATTCGCCCTCCATCTGCCTTCGCTCTCCGAATTCAAACCGCACGATTTGGACGGCGCGCAGCGAAGTGGTTTTAGTAAAGTCTGTAAAGTTGGCCACGACACCGACTGCAACGGCGTTGGCTCTGCCAGGGCTTCCGCGATGTCGATGACCTCCGGACCGCAGTGGCTTAAGAAATAAGCCCTTTTCGGTTATCTGGAACTCCTTGCAGTTCGTTGGCTTCTAGAAAGCTTTGAAGCGGGTCATATACGTTCCCCATTTCTCCTTAGCCGGGTCGAACGGTGCGGGCGGAGTGTAACTGGCCATCTCCGCTTTTCTGCCCTGGATTTGCTGGGTTCGGGTCTATCGTGCTTCAGCTCGGTTCTGGTTCTCCTTAGCCTCGAGATCCCACCTTCGTCGCCAATGTTAAGTTCTGGAAGTAACGAGGCTGGAGACCAGGGTAGTGACAACAGCTCTTTAATATAGGGTGAACCCAGCAACAGGCTGGGGGAAAAACCTCTCCTTTTATACAGTTCTGCTGGAGGCTTCGTCCAATCAGCAACGTGCTGATTTCCCGCTCAAATATTTAAAGGTACAAACATGAATACATAACAATTGTATTGTTGGCCACAATACAAAAGGCTCCAGAGTTTAAAAAAATAATAATATTTTTAAGTTCCACATGTTTGTCTCAGTAGGCTTTCAACAGATTTGGTCTCTAAAACAGCAAATATTGTAGATAACATTGCTTGTGATATTAGAATAAGAGCAAAATCTTAATATGCTTTATGGTTGCATAATTTAGCCTTATTGGGATTAAGGCTGTTGTTTTACTAGAACTTCTGTGTTGATGGCTGAAGCTAGGTTTAAAAAGGAGCCAAAATGCATAGAATTAAGAAAGGGAACACTTTTAGAAATATGCTCATCTGACTTTGAAAGAGTACTTTTTACTTCTTTTCCTAAAAACATTTATTCCTCATCCCTCTCATCATCCATTCTTCATTTCAACATCCTTGTTTATGATAGAGAGAGAATATATACTCATCCTTAAGAAACTATTTAATGAACTATTGGAAAACATACCTAGATCTTCCCAAGATATATTTTCTATCTACCTTTGTATCTTACAAAGTGTGACTAACTAGGGATTTAAATTTGAAAGGGAAATCTCAGTATAGAAGGTCAGGAACTTTAGGGCTTTGATAAAAGCCAATGAATCACTCTTCCTTGACCTGGTAATGGTTTATGGAGACTTAGTTTAATAGAGGGTGAATTATAGTAAAGGATAGACTGATGAAAATGTATAACTACCAAGAGCTGAGAACTTACTAGACTATTGATAACTGAGGTCATATTTCAAATGTTGGATATTTTCGTAATGTTGTATGTTCAGTATATAATTCTGAAATAAAAATAAAATAAAGAAAAAAGTTATTTCTAAAATATAGCAGTTTTGTAGGGTATTAGTTAGAATACTGTATATATTTGTCACCTGTGGTAAGCACCCCAGGATCCTCAGATATATGCTGGCTTTCTTGATCTATATAGTTTGGTTCCTCCAAAAGGACTTTATCCATAGAGAAGATTTCGAAAATTTGCAAATCTTTGGTTCTCTAAGCCTCTAAACCCTAAACTTTGGTTCTCCACATCTTTCTTCTGTATGAGTGATATCTGCTTAGATTAAAAGAAGACACTTGGGGAATTCATTAATCTTGACTAGTTTTGGCCACTTTGCTGGCTTTAAAAGAAAAATTAATAATTTCATGTTTTATAAGGGATTCAGTGATACCTCTGGTTAGAAGTAGCATGTCTTCAAATATGAGTTGCAGAAGAACATTAGTGGATACAGGCATGTCTCTGTCTTCTGCTTCTGAGCATCCCAAAGGTCTTCCAGTATATTTTGGGGTCAGTTCAAGATGATGGTTATTATCTATGAAGCCCTTCATGGTGCAGGATGGGGTTATTTGAGGGGCCCACCTATCTCCAGTTATCTCTGCTTGTTATCTCTGCTTGTCCTATATGAAGGAACATAGAAATGTCCTTGAAGAAAATATGTGGCAATCATTTGAAAAATATGAGCTTTAAACAAGCTTAAAACAAGAAGGCATGAGGAAACTCCCGATTTTCATTGTATTAAGTGGGAGAGAGACACCCCGCCCCAAGCAAACAAAAAACAGACAAACAAACAAATACCCATTGTCAGGCTTTTGAGATGGTGCTATTAAGCCTGACACATAAAGACCAACAAGGTGGACATACTGTACCACCTAGAAACCATTTTATCTAATAGGATTCTGGTGGCATGCAAAAAATAAAGGAGAAATTAGAAAATGGGGCACATCTGAAAGAGGTTCATTGGGATTTATTTTTAATTGTTTATAAATTTTTCCTTATAAAGGAAACCCCAAAACAAATAATTAAATAAGCCTAAAGGACAGCTTTCTGAAATAAAGGAATGTTTTTTTAAATAAATGGTATATGTGGGCAGAATGTCCATGGATGAGTCTATCTTGATAGTGTAGTTGTATGTTTGTTTGTTTCTGAGCCACCCTGGATGCTATGTGTTGTTTTTAAATTATCTTTATTATTGGCTATTTGTAAATGTTACACCCAGAATTACATGTTTTAAAAAAAGTGGACTGCCATACAAATTTAAATAATGAATAAAAATAAATAAATCTGGTTGAAAATACTGGACTAAGCTACGCCTTGGCCTGATGCAATAGAATTGTTCTTCTTATTATTTTTAATTTATTTGACTCATTATAAATTATATGGTAGATATTGATATCTGGTTGATATATTATAACATGAAAGGTTCCTACATGAATTCAAACAATGTTCCAGATTACTATCTTGTGGAATTCTAACTGCTACTGCTGCTCATGTTCCTTTTGCTGAGGGGAACAAGGGTGAACACAGAAAGGGGTAGGTGGAATCTGACAGTTTAGGCATGCTGATTGCTCATATCTTATTTATTTATTTATTTTGTCACACAGTATATATAAGCATAAGCATGAAATAACTATACAATATATAAGCATATATATAAGTATGAGTATGTAATAATTATATTAATTGGATATAACAAAAGGAAACTATAGGACAGGAACAGTAGGCACTCTTGTGCTCTTATGCAGGCCCCTTACAGACCTCTTAGGAATGGGGTGAGGTCAATAGTAGACAGTGTTTGGTTGAAGCTTTGGGGATATCTATCATCGACAAAAGCCTTTATCTGAAAGAATTTCACGAATGAGAATCTTTAATATTGGCTGAGACTTTTCACTTTTCATACAACAGGCAGTGTCAAGGCAGTCACAATATCTGGATGTCTAAGTACTGAAAGGAAACTGCCAATTGTAGGTCATGGCCTAAACCTTGGCTTAAATTTTAGAGATGGAATCAGTTGCAGGGTTAAATGTATGTCAAATAGCAGGAAGTCATTCTTAGTCACAAGGGTTCTTTCATTTTGGTGAGTTGGTCCTGATTTTACAAACTTTTTAAATGGTTAAGTGAATTATTGCAATTAATGAATCACAGTCATTAAGCAAATTGACTTTGCTTGTTGGAAGCTAGCTGTGAAGGTCACAAATGATCATCACATGACCCTATGACTATCATAAATGAGCCCTGGTGGCACTTCTGCCGCCTGCCGCCTGCAGTTTGATCCTGACAGGCTCAAGGTTGATTCAGCCTTCCATCCTTCTGAGGTTGGTAAAAGGAAAATCCAGATTGTTGGGGACAATGTGTAGATTGCTTAGAGACGGCTGTAAAGCACTATGAAGTGGTATATAAGTCTAAGTGCTATTGCTATAAATATATGCTGGTTGACCAGCACCCCAATTTTGATCCCATGACCGTGGGGATATTGCAATGGTTATAAGTGCAAGGACCAGTTGTAAGCCACTTTTTTCAGTGCCATTGTAACTTGTTACAATATTTCGGGTGACCCGCTCCCTCCTTCATCAGGAGGTGCGGGATGACCCTTTGCAGGGACGAGCCGAGGAGTTTAGTGGTTATCTATACGATAAAATCGCTCAGCTCCGGGACGGTCTGGACTGAAATTGGGATGATCCAAGCGAGGGAGAGGAGGCACGTCTTGTCGAGTCTGTTTGGGATGAGTTTGACCCTGTGGCTCCTGAGGACGTGGACAGGTTGTTGGGGAGGCTTCACGCCACGACATGTTTACTGGACCCGTGCCCTTCCTGGCTGGTACTGGCCACTCAGGAGGTGACACGAGGCTGGCTCCAGAGGATTATCAACGCTTCTTTGTTGGAAGGGGTTTTCCCTGCCGCCTTGAAAGAGGCGGTGGTGAGACCCCTCCTCAAGAAGCCCTCCCTGGACCCAGCTATTTTGGGTAATTATCGTCCAGTCTCCAACCTTCGCTTCGTTGCGAAGGTTGTAGAGAGTGCTGTGGCGCGACAGCTACCCCAATACCTGGATGAAACCGTCTATCTAGACCCGTTCCAGTCCGGCTTCCGACCCGGGTACAGCACGGAGACAGCTTTGGTCGCATTGGTGGATGATCTCTGGAGGGCCAGGGACAGGGGTTATTCCTCTGCCCTGGTCCTATTAGACCTCTCAGCGGCTTTTGATACCATCGACCATGGTATCTTGCTGCGCCGGTTGGGGGGATTGGGAGTGGGAGGCACCGTGTATCGGTGGTTCTCCTCCTATATCTCCGACTGGTCGCAGACGGTGTTGACAGGGGGGCAGAGGTCGACCGCGAGGTGCCTTACTTGTGGGGTGCCACAGGGGTCGATTCTCTCGCCCCTTCTGTTCAACATCTACATGAAGCCGTTGGGTGAGATCATCAGTGGCTTCGGGGTGAGATACCAGCAGTACGCTGATGACACCCAGCTGTACTTTTCCACCCCGGGCCACCCCAATGAAGTTGTTGAAGTGCTGTCCCGGTGTTTGGAAGCCGTACGGGTCTGGATGGGGAGAAACAGGCTCAAGCTTAATCCCTCCAAGACGGAGTGGCTGTGGATGCCGGCATCCCGATTCAGTCAGCTGCAGCCGCAGCTGACTGTTGGAGGCGAGTTACTGGCCCCAAAGGATAGGGTGCGCAACTTAGGTGTCCTCCTGGATGAACGGCTGTCGTTTGAAGATCATTTGACGGCCGTCTCCAGGAGGGCCTTCCACCAGGTTCGCCTGGTTCGGCAGTTGCGCCCCTTCCTTGATCGGGATGCCTTGTGCACAGTCACTCATCGCTCGTTACCTCTCGCTTGGATTATTGTAATGCTCTCTACATGGGGCTCCCCTTGAAGTGCACTCGGAGGCTTCAGTTAGTCAGAATGCAGCTGCGGGTGATAGAGGAGCTACGTAGCTCCACGTAACACCGCTCCTGCGCAGACTGCACTGGCTACCTGTGGCCTTTCGAGTGCACTTTAAGGTTTTGGTTACGACCTTTAAAGCGCTCCATGGCTTAGGGCCTGGGTACTTACGGGACCGCCTGCTGTTACCACATGCCTCCCACCGACCCGTACGCTCTCATAGAGAGGGACTTCTCAGGGTGCCATCCGCCAAACAATGTCGGCTGGCGGCCCCAGGAAGGGCCTTCTCTGTGGGGGCTCCCACACTCTGGAACGAGCTTCCCCCGGGTTTACGCCAAATACCTGACCTTCGGACATTCCGTCGCGAACTGAAGACACATCTTTTCATTCGCGCGGGGCTGGCTTGAATTGAATTTTATCAATTTTAAATTTTTCTATTAATTAATTTTAAATGGGGTTTTAGTTTTTATATATTTTAACTTTTCAGGCTAGTTTTAAAATAAGTTTTTTAATTTGCATTTTAAATTGTACATTGTATTACCTGTTTTATTTTTGCCTGTACACCGCCCTGAGTCCTTCGGGAGAAGGGCGGTATAAAAATCAAATAAATAAATAAATAAATAAATAAATAAATAAATAAATAAACTTCAAATAGTGCTAAATAAATGGTCATAAGCAGTGGTGGTATTCAGCCATTTCTATCCAATTTGGGCGAATCAGTAGTGGCGGCTGCGGGAGCTCTGCCCACCCACCCGGTTATCATCATGTCCCGTTTTTGACCCTCTACGCATTGGCGAAAGCCTCTGTGCATGTGCAGAGGTAGCATGTTCGAATGAAGCAAGCGTGCATGCTCACATTTGCGAACTGGTAGCGTGTAAGGTAAATGAATATCGCCCCTGGTCGTAAGTTGAAGATTATCTGAATATCCATCAAAAACAGTGACAAGACTCAAAACATTTATTTAAAAAGTCAGTCCATTTAAGCAATACAGTTCTTATTACATTGTTCTTATTTAGTCATATATTTGGTAACCCTGCATGCTGTTAGGTCTTGAGAAGCATAAAAATAATCAGCTCCATGATGTCTTTTCATAAGCTAGACCATTATGAAAGTGCTTTTTCTTGGCCCAAAGAAATATTTACACATTTGCCTCCTTTCTTAAAATAAATACTTTAATTCCAAAACACAGAGGTTGCATGCCCTATCTGAGAGAGAAAATTGGAAAATACTAACAGATTATTTCACAAACAGTAATAATGATATCACACAAACTTTTAAGATTTCAAAATATGATGTGGTTATACCAACCAATTATTTATTCACAGCATTTGGAAGTTTATAGACAATGTTTTGTTTTTTACACTTATTTCAAACAATGAATGATAGTCTTTAAAATCATCTCGAGAAAACTGCTTACAGGGTGCTAAGTATTCCACAGTAATTCTTCCACTTGATGAAACATCTGATTTCTTAATATTTGTAATTTAGGTCAGTGGAAATCAGTATATATCCCTGGGAAGTTAAAAAAAGCAACAGAAAGAAATAATTTATCATCTCCAGTTACATTTAAATAGTTTCATTGTTTGGTTTTCATGTTGATTTTCACTGTGCACTAATTGTACTCCTCATTGCTGACTGTATTTTACAATTTTATTATCATTGTTTTCTTGTGGATTTGTGACTCAGTTTTAACTTCCCTCTATTTTGCTGAAAGGACTTTAGTTATTAGGCCGTCTAAAATATTGTTTAAAATGTAAAATCTGTAGAACTAAATTTCATATATAGTATAATTTAAGATTCGGAGACATTCTGCAACAGAATGGGTTTAGGAGACAACAGATTAATAATTTTAAATTAAATCAATTTTAGGACACTTCATTGCTGACTTGAAGGTTGCTATTTTTCACTAAGAAAAATTTAGCAGAAAGCCTAGCCTGAAAGAGCTAAATGAGATGTCTAATTCTGCCCTTTTAAACTAAATTAGAGATTGTGGTTTCCTTTACAGGTGTTAATTAACATAGCAGTCCTGAACTAGTTGTATTATAACTAACTTGGAATGGTTATTGAGATTATTTTCTTTATATTCAAAAGGGTTTTGCTCAGTGATGGGATTCAAATAATTTAACCACCGGTTCTCTGCCCTAATGATTTCTTCCAACAACCAGTTCACCAAACTGCTCAGAAAGTTAACAACCGGTTCTCCCGAAGTGGTGCGAACTGGCTGAATCCCACCACTGGTTTTGCTTCACAAAGCAATCTAATCATGCTCCAGGTTCCCTGCTAACAATGCCAAATCAACTCAGACCCCACATTTCAAGGGTCTCCTCATACTGACCAGTGGTGGGATTCAGCCAGTTCGCACCACTTCGGGAGAACCAGTTGTTAACTTTCTGAGCAGTTTGGCAAACTGGTTGTTGGAAGAAATCATTAGGGCAGAGAACCAGTTGTTAAATTATTTGAATCCCATCACTGATACTGACTGTCCATGCACTGAAGTCATGTCAGCTCATATTGCCTCCTCAGTGACAGAGACTTATGTACAATTCACACAATCAAATCAACATGCAGAAAATGAAGGTGCTGCACAAATGTTATGAGATGGAGAAGCACGTCAGTAAAATAAGGCTTATAAGTATATCCATTCTTATCTACTAATGCTTGATTTTGAGCCAATGTCTGATTATTTCATTAAAAACAAGGTGGGTTATAGTTTGTTGTTATTTGCACTGGGGCTGAAGTTCTGAATATTCCCAAACATATCTTCTCAATAACTTAAATTTATGAGTTTCGTCACCAAGGAAATCATCACTCTGCGTTTAAATATAGAGGGAAACAAAGAGGATGTTCTGCAAAGAAAACTGAATTCTACCTTGTTAACTTCAGTCACAGCTTCAGAAAAAACAAGTTTGGCCATTCTGGGTAACTGTAATCCTCTCTTCAGTGCAGCTTAAGGCAACAAAGAAAAAAAAAGAGGAAAATACACAATAAACAGATGCAATATGGATGCTTCTTAGTAACACAAACTCTGGATAATTTGAAGTGGCCTTTTGGTGACTTCATAGGAACAAATAATAATTATGCAGCATAGTGCAAGTAAGACTATAACATGGAATGCCAAGTTCAAGGCAACTCTTAGCCATCAGAATCAGTCATTTTCTCTCAGCCTAATGTACCTCACAGAGTGATTGTGGGGAGAACAAGAGAAGGAGCTGGGTTATACAATTGCACAAAATAAAGGTGAGATATAAATCTAACATCTGTATGTCTTCATAAGTTTCTGGAAAAAGGTTGTATATAAATCTAACAAATAAGTAAATGTAGATTCTGATCATAATAACATTTGTTGCTTAGCTATCACACTGTATTTATTATTCTCAAGACTTAATTGCATGTTGTTTTATTGCTGAAGTTTCTCTTTATTTTTAAACATGATTTTAGGTTCAATTACTTTTTGGTTCTTGTTCTTAAGGAGTAACAAAATCTCAGTTGATGTCTGTTTCTGCTATTTACAACATACCTTTCTATAAGACCTAGGATCTTGTTAATCCTTGGGAAATATTCACTTAAATGACGACCCAATAACCATAACTTGTGAAGAAAGTTTTCATAATTCTTACCAGCGATTGGTGGAATTACGGTATTTTGTAAGGAGTAAGATAAGAAGTTCTTCAAACGTTGGACCTATATAATAGAAAGCTATATTTAACACTACTCCCAGAAAATAGAATAGACACATATTTAGGCAAAGTCTGACCTTGATTAGTTTGCTTCATTTAAGTTCTCCTCTGAGTTGACTATTTTTAAATTTTGTCTAGTCATGTCTCAAGCAGCATTATTTTACAAATACTCAAGATTCCCAATTCTGACTATCTCTCACCTGATGAATTTACTTTTACAAGAGTATATACTTCCATTGACCAGAAAATCAATCAGTCACCCCCCTCCCCTTGATTAAAATAAAATCTCATCAAAGTCTTATCTTCTTGTCCCTGGTAATACCTCTTGCTCCTAGTATTTATCCATTCAATCTAGAAATAAGGGAGAATTTTCTGACAATATGAATAATTAATCAGTGGAACAGCTTGCCTCCTGGAGTTGTGGCTGCTCCATTGCTGGAATTTTCACATAAAGATTGGACAACCATTTGTCCTGGATAGTATAAAGACTTCTTCCTTGGGCAGACAGTTGGACTAGAAGACTAGAGTGGACTCCAAGCCCTATGATTCTATGGCTATCTAGTTATGTATTGCTGTGGAGCCAAGAGCAAATATATTGAATTGTATTTTATTATAACAAGTATACAAATAGGTAAAAAATCTGAGTATAAGAATTTATTTTTATGACTGTCCTCCTTTCTACTCTTATCCTTTATTCTACTTTGAATTTCTTTTCAAAAAACCTGTGTTTAAATTATAGATTTAGAGTAATGAAGTGGGGTGAATTTCTTTTCTCTTTAAATGATCACATATACAGTTTTGATTGCTTGGAAATGTTGTATAGCTGTGCCTGTATAGCTAAGAGGACATAAGTGGAAATAGGTCAGATTGCCCCTTCATTCACACAATCTAGGCAAAACTCTAACTTCTGTTTTTAACTGCTGGGTCAAACTCAGAATTAAAACTCATTGCCTTGTATTTTTACAACTCATTGCTTTGTATTTTCACAATAAGAAGTATTCTAATACATGTTTCTATTATTATTATTATCATTTTTCATTTACCTGGAAAGAGCCAATGCTTGAATAAGTCAGAGACAGATATAATCTAAAATAAAACATAGGAATGTAATAATTTGGTATTTGTAAGTCTTAACATTTTAGTGTGAATTGGTACAGCTGGAAGGGGGCACCCGTTCTAACACAGAAATCCAAATTAAAATGAGTTCACCAGCCAACATCTACCCAGGTTTTGCTTGACCATATCTGGTGAAGAGAAGCCTACAACCTCCCTAGATGAATCACAGCTGGGAGAGTAATCAACTTCCTTTATCACAAGATGTAGCAATATTACTAGTGTGGATTAGTGTGCAGTAAGATAGTATTCATGATGCTGTTCATAATCATCAGCACTAGGACCAATGAATCACTAAATAAGAGATATTTCAGAAAATGAGTCGGAAGGTCTTCTTAGGTGCATGTTCTACTTGTGCTTATCAAGATCCACCTGATCAGCTACTCTGGAAACAGAATGATATAAAATCTGTTCCTAATGTACTCAGAACAGCATACGGGGAGATTCAAGGCACTTCTTTATAAGGAAAGTTTCCTTATGGCACAGAATACTTAAGGAGCATTCCTGTAATCTATGAGTATTTACAAATAGATAACTAGAGCACAAGGAACAGAGAGGGAAATATGAACAAGGAAAAAAGTTACAGTATTGAAAGAAAAAGCAGAATGTCAGTAATTCAACAATGCATTGATGAAGGACTTCCCTCTTTTAGCATCTAGCCCATTAGTATTATATTCATAAAGCCTGTCTGCTGAAAAAAAAATCAAATCTACCATGTTTCTTTTTATGTTGTGTAAATGACAGCAATGACAACCCCAAGTGAAAAATTTAGAAAATAATTATTTCAATTGTAATCATGGACTGAGTTTCTTGATGGGCTGGTCCGAAAGTAGTGGGTTATCAGAAATTATTACCTCTGGAGCTGTAATAAGACAATTAGCTTTTGTTTAGCTATTACTGCATTGGCTTTCAAACCTATAGACTACAAAGAGAAAAAAAAGTATCAATAGATGGACAAAATAATATTTGTGTTTATTTGGGCTAAAACTAGAGTGTTCTATTAATATATTCAATTTTTTTTCTTGTTCCTGATCTTTTATTCAACAGGGGAGAATTTTTCATGGTCTACTTCACCAACATCTCCTTTCTCCAAATTGTTTCCAGTAGGTAACTTAAATTCTTTGTAATCTGAGATGGTGCCTGAATATCTAAAGATAAATATTTTTCTCTCTTTTCTCTCTTTTCTCTCTTTAGATATTTTTCACCATTTTCTTTTTTGTGTTCCACCCAATAGATTGTAAAGCTGGGGAACAGGCTGACCTATTTGCTGTTAATCTTATGTAAAAGTTCTAGACGTTTCTTTAGGTAAAGAGCAAAGTAAAATTATTAAAGTTTTTAAAAAATGCATTTTAACCTCTCATTTGCTTAAGAGAATACTAAGAGGACAGAACATTTAAACAATTTGTGTGCAGTTTCATTAATTTCAGTTCTTAAACAGACTACTGTCTTCTTAGCACCAATTAAAATGTGAATGTTAACAATTTTTGAATAATGAGCATGGACATAATGGTGTTTATATTAAAAATCCTGTTAAGGAGGGAGTCATTTAATTCACCAACATGACAATCTCTTATATGGTTCAATGAACCATAGCTAAGAACAACACTGTCCTAACTAGCAAATCAAGGACAAGCTAATAACAACAGAGAACATTCCATAGTTCCATTATCTATGACAATTATATCAAAGAGACCAGCTCATACACCTGTACTTTGCTTCAAAAGCAAATATTGCTTCCTTTGTAAAAGAAAGTACTAAAGGAGGCATTCAAATAGTCAATCCTAAAATAGTGCCAACATTATTAGATTTGGTCTTTTATAATATAAAGTTAAAAAACATCCTGGATGGGATTTCCAGGAGATGAATGGAGAACTGAAGACAGCTCAGTGAAATCAGAACCATCAAATCTGATTGGCAAACACTAAAGCAGTGGTAAGTCTGGATATGAAGAAAACATTTTAAAACAAGGAAACAGCATAAAAACAAACATAAAAACAGAATGTCAGAAATGATAAAAATAGATGGGAACCAAGAAAACAAGAACTTTAATCATTTTTGCCAATGGCTGAGCACATTACATCAAATTATTACATAGCTGTGATTTTCATTGGCTGGCTCTTGATCATCTCTATAATAAATGGCAGGGAAGAAGTGAGTTTTATTCAACCAATTACTTTTATATATTGTAATATTCTATAATTACTTACTGCATTCACGGCAAAGATGGGCTTAATCATTGCGCTTGACAGAAGAGCAGATACTACTACAAAACAAGGAATCTCTATAGTGAAACTATTATTTTGCAACCTTAAAACTGGAGCTGCAGTGACCATTAATTTCATTCTCAGTGGATGTGATTTGGCATAATGCTGCATAACCTGCATAAAGAAATAATTATTATTTACAATAATTATATATAGTCATAATTATTTGGTCCCAAATCTACATTGCTATGTATCTTTACTCTAAAACAACATGTGTACGTGATTAATTCCATGCATATTTACTTGGACATATAATCCCACTGTCCAGTGAGATTTATGTTCTGATAAATTTGTTTAGAATTGTTAAGTGTAGTTATTTCAAAGCTGGAATTAGCAATATGAAGAGTAATAAAATTCTTAGATTTTTACACATTACTTACACATTATGTGCATGTTGTGATTCAGAATTTACAAAATTTCTATGCCTCACATCTGCTCCTGACAAACTATGGTGAGAGCAACTAATTTATAGAGTAGCTACAAACTGGAAAAACAAAGAATCAGATCTCATATTTGTTCGTATGGGTTGAGATTCTGATCCTAACGGAGCTGGATTAATATTTTTCCTTCATTATTCAGTCAAATCATTAATTTCCATGGAGGAAGAAATGGACAAATATCAACATGAATTTCCTGCTATCACATATCCTTTGATCCTTTCTTGAACACATTTTCTGCATGCTGAAAGAGACAATCTTTCCTTAAATCACATTTTGTCAAAAGTAAATGCTAGAAAACTTTTGGAAATCAATCAATACTTATCCAACATTCATGCATATAAACCCACAATTGTTTAGATTTTTAAAATATCTCATGCTTACTTGAGGAATGACTCTGCTTAAGATATCTGTGGTTAAATTAAAGTTTGAGGAATGCTGCAAAATGAAAGAAATATATGAGTTTCCTACTCATCTTTTAAATGAAAGACTACTTAAATCCCTTCCCTTGATTACCATCATGGAGTGTTTTGTGCATAGGAGCAGAAATTTTTATGTCTCTTTCCACCTATTTATTTTATATCCTACCTTTCTTTTGGAAACTTAAGGTCTACATAGTGCTTTTCACTCCCATTCCCCCCACCCCAATAATTCTGTGAAATAGGCTAGGTCAAGAAAGAGGGGCTTAAGTCATCCAGCGAGCAATGAGACTGATGCTTCTTTGCTGAAATGGAATGAGTGACTGGATGGATGAGAAAGGTGCAAACCTGAGTTTGTATTGTGTTGTGTTGCCTCTTTTATAAAAGGTATCTTGAACCTAGGAAGACCAAATAATGTACCAAAATTAGGATGAGACTATTTCTTATTAGTCTTCTATTAACTTGATTTGACATGAAAGTTATTCTGCATGGTGCTAACAACATAATAGGGAGTTGAATATGGATTATTGCTTTCCTGATTGCTGCTGTTCAGCATCCTTCAAGTACTTGAGAAAGGGGCTGCAAAAATCCAGATGACTGCTGTATGGCAAAAAAATCTAGTTGCTAAAAGTTGACAGTGACATGATGGCACATAATCAATCAATTGCCCAACAATGAAGATGTTCAAGTTTGAAAAGCCCACCAAGATTTCTTTTTACAAATAAAAATATGAATATGAACAATATGAACACAAGTTACGATAAAATCGTTCAGCTTCGGGACGGTCTGGACCAAAATTGCAGTGACTCAGGGGAGGCGTCCGAGGGTGGTCTTGGTGATATTTTATGGGATGAGTTTGACCCTGTGGCTCCCGAGGACATGGACAGGTTGTTGGGTAGGTTGAATGCCACCACATGTTTACTGGACCCGTGCCCCTCCTGGTTGGTGCTGGCCACCCAGGAGGTGACACGAGGCTGGCTCCAGGCAATTACGAGTGCTTCCTTGGTGGAGGGAGTCTTCCCGGCCGCCTTGAAAGAGGCGGTGGTGAGACCCCTCCTCAAGAAGCCTGCCTTGGACCCGGCTGTTTTAGGCAATTATCGTCCGGTCTCCAACCTTCGCTTTACGGCGAAGGTTGTAGAGAGTATGGTGGCATATCAGTTTCCCTTACACCTGGATGAAACTGTCTATCTAGACCCGTTCCAGTCCGGTTTCCGGCCCGGTTACAGCACTGAGACGGCTTTGGTCGCGTTGGTGGATGATCTCTGGAGGGCCAGGGATAGGGGTTGTTCCTCTGCCCTGGTCCTATTAGACCTCTCAGCGGCTTTTGATACCATCGACCATGGTATCCTGCTGCGCCGGTTGGAGGGATTGGGAGTGGGAGGCACCGTTTATCGGTGGTTCTCCTCCTATCTCTCCGATCAGTCGCAGACGGTGTTGACAGGGGGGCAGAGGTCGGCTCCGAGGCGCCTCACTTGTGGGGTGCCGCAGGGGTCGATTCTCTCGCCCCTCTTGTTCAACATCTATATGAAGCCGCTGGGTGAGATCATCAGTGGCTTGGTGTGAGGTACCAGCTGTCGCTGATGACACCCAGCTGTACTTTTCCACACGGGCCACCCCAATGAAGCTATCAGTGCTGTCCCGGTGTCTGGAAGCCGTCGGGTCTGGATGGGGAGAAACAGGCTCAAGCTCAATCCCTCCAAGACAGAGTGGCTGTGGATGCGGCATCCTGGTACAGTCAGCTGCAGCGGCTGACTGTTGGGGGCAGTCATTGGCCCGATGGAGAGGGTGCGCAACTTGGGCGTCCTCCTGGATGAATGGCTGTCCTTTGAAGATCATTTGGCGGCCGTCTCCAGGAGAGCTTTTTACCAGGTTCGCCTGGTGCGCCAGTTGCACCCCTTTCTAGACCGGGATGCCCTATGCACGGTCACTCACGCCCTCGTGACGTCTCGCCTAGACTACTGCAATGCTCTCTACATGGGGCTCCCCTTGAAGGGCATCCGGAGACTGCAGTTAGTCCAGAATGCGGCTGCGCGGGTGATAGAAGGAGCCCCTCGTGGCTCCTGGGTGACACCTATCCTGCGCAGACTGCACTGGCTACCTGTGGCCTTCCGGGTGCGCTTCAAGGTGTTGGTGATCACCTTTAAAGCGCTCCATGGCATAGGGCCGGGCTATTTACGGGACCGCCTTCTGCTACCGAATACCTCTCACCGACCCGTGCGCTCTCACAGAGAGGGACTCCTCAGGGTGCCGTCAGCTAGGCAGTGTCGTCTGGCGACACCCAGGGGAAGGGCCTTCTCTGCGGGGGCTCCCGCCCTCTGGAACGAGCTCCCCCCAGGACTTCGCCAACTCTCGGACCTTAGAACCTTCCGTCGTGAACTTAAAACACACTTATTCAGGTGCGCAGGACTGGATTAGATTTTTTAGTTTTTTAAATTTTAAATTTTAAATTTTGTACTGATTTTAATTGGTTTTGTTATTTTTAGTTAAATTGGCCGGTTAAATATTTCATTTTAAAATTATTTTAAATTTATTGTCTATCTATGTATTTTAATAAGGCTGTACACCGCCCTGAGTCCTTCGGGAGAAGGGCGGTCTAGAAATTTAATTAATAAATAATAAATAAATAAATAAATAAGTTTAAATTACAGATATTTGCAACCTTTTTAATATTTAAATTAGTTACTTTGTTTGAGTTAGTGGTTACTTTGGCCTGACCCCATATACGAACGCATGCATTTTTTCAAGATCACTTAGGACTTTTCATAAATTCAGGCTCATTCACAAAATATGTAATACTACTAATAATGCTGTTGATACTATTGATAATTACCTCTTCAGAAAAGGTTATCTTTGACACTCTTGTAGTGTAATAAGTTAAAGTAATAGAGTTTAGCAAAGATTCAGAAATTCCACCGAAGAGCATATAGTTGTTCTTTTCTGGAAGAGTGAAGGGAGCTGCCACAAAGGGAGACTCTGTATGATTACCTGAAAAATACACAGAAACCTGAAAAATATATAGAATAGAAGTTTACTTATAGAACAAAACAAGTATTCCATGATCACTTAATGGAGGATCAATCTTATTGATTTCAATGGGCTTCATTTAGAAGTATACCTCCTTCTCTTAAAAAATGTCCATGACTGCTCATGCATTTCTTTACTATTCTAGCTAAAGGTTTCCCACTAGTGAATGAGGTGATTTTGATTGAAAAATGCAACTCCAAAGATCTAATTCTATTTATGCCGCTACATATTTTTATAATGAACTCACACAGACAAAAAGGATGTTTGTTTAAAAAGTCCATTGCCCCTTATTGGCCTCCATTTCTGATATTTGAAAGAAATGCTCCCATTCACTTCAATCTATGTTTTCCACTTTATCTCATACAACTGTGGATCAGAAGTGCAGCACAGAGTTCAAGCTGATCCATAGTATTTTGCTAGCATCTAGGACAGGGTCAAAACTTATGGGAGTAATTTAATTTAGAAATACACTATACTTTACGCATCAAGTATTACACTTATTATTGATGGAAAATCACTTACGTACTTTTTGCTGAAAAAAATGGCCTCGTGGTTTATGGATTTGATGCTTAGAAAGAGTAACTTATTGATAAAGGATATTTTGATATAACCTTCGAGCAGGGGTGTCAAACTCGATTTCATTTAGGGGCACATCAGGATTGTGTTTGACCTCGGGGCGCTGGGGGGGGCATGGCCGGGGGAGCATGGCCAGGTCGATGTCACTCATTGAAGCTCCATTTTTAACCACGATGGCCTCCTGGAGCAGCTTCCCTAGGCTCTGTTTTCTCCGGCAGAGGGCTTCAGGAGACCATCACAGCCAAAAACGGAGCCTGGGCAGGCTGTGTGCAGGCTCCCCGAGCTCTGTTTTCACTGGCAGAGGGTTGCAGGAGGCCGTCGCAGCCAAAAATGGAGCCTGGGAGGGCCACACACAGCCCTCCTGAGCTCCGTTTTTGCTGGCAGAGGCATCGCGGGCCAGTCCGCTGTTTATAGGGTGAGCCTGTGGGACAGATCTATTTATTTTCTTTGTTTTGTTTCTAATATTTGTACAGTATTGTTTATAATCTTGTTAAAAATTTTCAATAAAAATTATATTAAAAAAGAAAGACAATATTTGCAAGTGCTGAATGAATAGTTACAATATCTTGTTTAGCCCTGAGTTTTAATTTATTTCACTTTTGACTTTCAGATTTTTCAAATTTTCTATTCCTATTCTGTAATTATCCCTATAATTACCATCATCCCTCATGCATGGCTGGGTGTTATGGAGTTTATAATTACACAGACTAAAATGGTTGAGAAAGGCAGATTTAAGTCCAATTTTAGCAGCTTTTAGTTCTTGTTATTAATTGATGCCCTATCCCAATGAAGGAAGTGCTTGTATTTATGAAAAAAAATCTAAGAATTAAACAAGTAAGCTAAAATAAAATAAATCTCAATTAAATAAATGAATGGGACACAAGAATCAAAATGTTTATCTACATTTCCTAGAAATGGACAAACACTGAATCAGAGAATCTGACAGGTTCATCAATTTAATAATCTAATAATAACACAATTATATTTATAAATTTATAAAATAAAAAAAACAATGTTTTAAGTTTCTGAAGATTGCTAGATGATAGCCTATAAAATACAATTTCAGACAGTATAACAACCAGTAGGATTACCTTAAAATCCAGATCAACATAGGATTTAAAGACTTCAGGAGGTTTAATAAGTGAATACTTTACTTGGATAAAGGGATTAATCTGGAATACACCTGCAACGTTATTGAAAAAGCGAAATTGAGGTCTCTCAAATTCTCTCTTCCTCAAGATCTTAGATACTCAAGATCTCCGATACCCTCCCCTCCACACATCCTGTAAGGTAGGGTAGGGCTGTAAAGCAATGAGCATCTCAATGTCATCCACTCACAATAAACCTCACACACAGCAGGAATTTCAAGAATTTTCCTTTCTAAATCCAGCAACCTTGCCATTAATCTTACAGATGACTAGCTAATCAAGTGAAGTGTTTTGAAATAACTAGTTCACAAAACTTGAAGCAGATCAGAATGTTAGGAGCGTGACAAGTGATATATCACGTTTGCTTGTGAGCAATGCCTGTTGCCTATTAGGCACAGATAATATTGAAATTAACAGATCTCCTGATAACACTTGTACTTTAGCTTCAGAGGGGAAAAAAGATTTTATTCTTTGTTTATCCTTCCTAGTCCATGTCCCGAAGATGAGCAAATTGGCCCCAGCCTCAAGAAATGAAAACTGCTACTTAATACTTTGATAAAAGATGTAAGATACTAGAAAGAAATTTATTTATTTATTTTTATTTATTTTAGTTTGTCACACAGTATATATAAGCATAAGCATGAAATAATTGTACAATATATAAGCATATATATGAGTATAAGTATGTAATGACTATATTAATTGGATATTACAATTACAAGTCTCTGGTCTGTATTTGCCACTATTCTTGGTTAGTTAGCTATGCCATGGTAGAAAACAGTGTGTCATTAATCCAGCCTACTTTTTGTAATAACCTAAATCAAGGTATAGCTCCCCACATAAGGAACAGCAATAATATAAATAAATAAATTTAATCAACAGTATAAATGAAATAAATCAAACATTCCCATTTAAGAGAGAAAAAAATTCTCCATGCTACTTCTGAGTTTAACACAAGTTAATATTGAGTTTAACACAAGTTTGTACTTTCACTGCAGCAAACCACATTTAAATTCTGCATTTGGGGTTTCTTTTTTTTTTTTTTTAATTCAAAAAGTTTTACAAAAAATTTTCCCCCCCTTTCCCCCCAACCCCTCTCCCTTCACAAACCCCCTCCCCCTCCCCCCCTGGCTTCCCGGAACAAACACAAGGTATAGTTAAAAATAAAACAAACATATGCTAAAAAAAATTTTTTTCCCCCAAAACTATTATACCAATTCCCCCTCTCTAGCTCTGACTTCCTCCTTACATAACCAAATCCTTCAAAAAATTAACAATAAACAATAATAAAATATATAAATCAGTAGAACAAATTAATCCTAAAATATTTAAAACCAGCTAAAACGTAAAAATCCAATCCAATTCAGAGAATATCTCCTTATAGCTTCTATAACCATATAACCATATAATTCTTTCGGGACACAAATATTTTTGTCTATTAATATTTTAAAAGACCTTGTTTCAAAAATAATACTATTGTCTCTTGCCATTTTTTTTGGTGCATTAATCTCTGTCTTTCCTTCGTTGCTCCTTTTAAAAAGTCAATCACAATATTTCCTAGTAATTCCTTATGTCCAGAAATCCAAAAATTACTGCCGTATATTCCATCAGTCCAAAAAGAGAACTCTTGGGAAACATTAAGCTTGTGAGTCTTTTCCATTTGAGGACAATCTCCTGTAGCACAAATTCAGGCAGCTCATCCAAACTATTTAAAGAAAACTTCTTTAGATCACCTTGTTTCTTCACGATCAAATCTTCATATTTATCCACTTTTATTTGTATATCCTCCATTCCATTTTCCGAATAATTGCACTGGTTAATTTGCTCCAAACTCTCATCCAAAACGTCCCCATTTTTTATCAATTTGTATTTTGAATAATTAAATACATTCTTTCTGTGTAGTCCTGTATAACGTCCGAACCCATTCTTCTGAAAGAACCTCCATAACAAAATTCCTGCTGAGAATCCCCTTGTAACGTACTTAAACAGCGTAATATAATCCAACAGTCCACAGTCAAACACAATAAGATAAAATCTCCATTCAGTTTCGATTCAACAGCAAAGCTCCCTTTGATGTATCGCTCTGCTTTCAGTTTCTCTAAAACGAAACTGAAGGGGGGGAGGAAGTCAGAAAATCAAAAATACTTGCAAACCAATAATTGCTCCTCACATTCGTTCCGCCTGCTTTTCGTATCCACAAAAAAAATCAATTGCTAGCAGAAGTGGACATCTTCCTCTTTTCCTGCTTTTTCAGGAGCGCAGAGAATACTGGAGGTGGGGGAGGGGTAAAGAAGGGGATTCACCGTTCAGGACTTTGTATTACAAAAACAAAGCCCCTAGGGGAATCTACCCAATTCCTCCCCCTTGCTCTGACTCTCTCTTTCAACCAGAGAGAGAAATGAAGCCGGGATCAGTTGTTAAATCCGGCTTTTACGGTATTCAATGCGGAGTGCCATAAATTGGCACCCAGCGAGAAAGATGGCGCCACCCAGAAGCCCCATTTGGGGTTTCTTTACTCTAAAGTGAAGTGATAGTGATATTCCTTATAGTGGTAGTACTGGATGCTATAACACAGTGCTTCTCAATTATTTTCTGTCATGCCCCCCTAGGAAGAAGAAAACATTTTTCGCGCCCCCCGTGCGACTGTAAATAGTATCATTTATGCTTGTTATGACAGTGTTTGCCGAGGTCAAACGCGCCCCCCTTTATGGAGCCCCACTATTTGAGAAGCACTGCAACAGCAGTTTGAAAACTACAGAAATGTAACAAGAAAGAGGGTGAGCAATGTCATGCTATAGGAAGAAATAGTCCCTCTGTTTGCTAATACTGAAATATATTCCCAGTCAATAGCTGTCTTTCCAACAGTTGTTTTCATGAGTCTTTCATATACTAATAAAGAAAGGTAAGATAGAAAAATGAAATTGTTTTTGGAAAAGAAGCCTTCAACTGATAGAAACATATAATTTAAAAAATCACTGAGTGTATGGATGACAAATATAATTCCACACTTTTGAAAAATTATCATTTTATATTGAGCACAGAAAGCTGTGATGTGTTATGCATTCTTCCCTTAACTCAATATCAGTGTAAGTATCAATATAAATAGTATTTATCAATACAAACAGTATCAGAACGGCTTTCATTTTCAACTTCACAATTCTTAAGTTTTAAAGATTTTGCACATTGCTCAATCGTTAGTTTACAGAACAGTAAGTCCATCAGCAAAATATAGTTAGTTTATCACAGACTCACCTTTTAATCCTTTAAGTACTTCAGTTTCCTTTTGGATTCTTAATATAACATTTAGGCACAGCTGTGAAAAAAATATATACATACACAAGATTTTTGATTTTTGTCAAGTGTAGGAAAGAGTCGACTATGAAAAAGAACATAGTGCTCTTTGGAGGCAAATCCATAAGCCACTCAATTTTTCCAAACTTACTTGGTTTTCCAATCTTGTATGTATGACCTTTTCCAAATGTTGAACAAAAGCATTATAAAACCACCTGGAGATTTTTTAAAAAACCAGAACGTATGTTAATTCCTTCATAATTTAATTTGTTAGATAATAGAAATATGCAGACATATGCAACAGTTGAATGCTCATTGAAAGTTAACTGGTATGAAGTTTAATAATTAATTAAAAAACTACCTCATGACATGCTACTTTTGGGATAAGTTTTAAAATGATTGCATTCTCCATTTGGCTTCCACATATGAAACACAATATGAAAAACTGAGATATTTATCTGAAGAAGACTGGAATGTTATAAATCCCATTTAATTTGTTGGGGCATAGTTCACAACAGACAGATTTAGGACTGTGTGTAAATGACTGGATGTTTCTAATATATGGAAGCTTTTAATTTATACAAATTTTTAATCTACACATTACAGGTATGTATCTCTATATATTTATTAGGGTGACCTGAGTGAAACTTGAGTTTATCAGACTTGGATGTTTATCAGGATTTGTATACAACAGACCAAATTCTGCTACAATTTATGTTATCTACATAATTTGCAACATCATACAAATAACATGCACTGCTCAATATATCAAAAATTCATTAAAAACAGACACCCATTACAGTAGTTCCTTATAATTAAATATCGTTATATAATATATTTCTTGAATTTACCTTCCTTCACTATTAAGCTGGACTTCAATATTACCAGTGCTCAATTGGCAGTTTTGAACAGACACCAGAAAATCTCCTCTGTTATTTTGTGCCACTATCATATTTGTTGTAATAGACAGTCCTAAAATTGATATTTCAACTTCTCCCTGATAGTCACTGCACAGGGAAAAATAAGAAGAGGTAGCAATAGTTAAACTCAAGATCTCATTCAGTTTTAAAAGTATTTTTGTGTTTCAGTTCTTTGTTTAATTTCTAATTTAAATACTGTCTGGATGAAAGTATTTAAAGTATTCTTAGCTTTAATTATTTTCAATTATCAGGTGACAGAATAAATAGCCTTAGATTTACAAAACTGCACTTACATCAGCCAGCTGTTCAAGGTCCAGTGTGTAGTAACTGTCACAGAAATATTTTTAATTAATAGTCTAATACTATTTCCAGGTATCAGGACCACAGAAGAATTATATATTGAAATAGATGTGATTTGAATCCTATAAAGAGAGAAGCTTGACATCATATTGCAAGATGAAATGAAGCTTAATCTATGCAATGTAAAGCAGGGCATGTTAACTCAGAATAAAGTTGACGTGGCTTGTGAAATTAAAAGAATAACTAAAATAAAATATGCATTTATAGAAAAAATGATAACAGCAGCAGTTATACTGAAATAAACAAATACATTTTATATCAAGAAACTGAAGTATATTGTCACAAAATTCAGAAATTAAAGATAAGGTAACACATACATGGTACAGATAGGCAAATACCTTGATACTGTGTAGTCAACTTTGCCAAAAAAGAATTTCTCAGTGCCGATCTCATCTGGAAATATTTTTGTCCTTAGTTCTTGTTCAAGGAGCTTCATTCCAATTTCTTTTGCTAAAAGGAATACATGGTGTTCAGCTCCATCATTTGTCAGTCTATTATTTACTTAAATTCATAAGCCACCCAATATTCTTCTGAACATGTTTGAAGATGGAAAATTTAGGGGCAGATTTCTTAGTAATTACTTTAATTCTTCATATCCTGCTCCTTAATTACTTACCTTGAAATATTGTCAAGAAACAAGGTTATTCTGTCAACTGCGCAGAAAGGGAAGAGAATTTAATGAGGACTTATATCATTGAATAAGAATGCTTACTGTATTTCACTTTCAGACAATTAGGATGGACTTGTGTAGATATGCAATCTAATTTCTATTTTACAGATATGAGATTCCTTAAGCATGTTTATAAACAGCATTTTAGGCAGATGCATGCTGCAGGCTCAAATTACTTCAGTTCTCTGAGGTGATCATTGCAATTGCTATGATGTTTGAGGAAATCCATAGTATTATATAAAAGTTTTGAAATATATTAAAATATAATTGTAAAATAAAATAAATCAATTTACCATAATTCAATCCCCTTTGTGTAATTCTTATTCTGACTTCAGGGTTAGCCTCAAGTTGAAAAAGAAATAAACTTAAAAGAATGAAAACCAAACAGAATCTCATCTTCCTTATTCACCTTTTGTTGAGTATTACCTGTTAAAATATATTGTAAGCTTAGTTATTTCATAATCCTAATTCTAATTTCATGTTTGTTAAAAGTAAAATTTAAGGCACAATTACAGTTAAATATTTAGAGCTAAAATTATTAGGAACATTTTTACATTTTTATCTTACACAATTTGCCATATATTTAACAGCTGTAACATTTTCATCTGTATATATTTTAAATATCTTCATTGTAAATATTTTTGTAGAAAAAAATAGAATCTTATAGACATCATATTAATTTCAATACTTAGATGCAGGCTTAGTCCTGAGATAAAGGAGATGCATTGTCATGATTATCCGTGATTTCAACAGGTCTCCTTGAAGGAAATTAAAGTCTGGTTACAACATCCCGATGCAAAGCAAATTAAGATCAGAAAACAAAACCCAGGGAATGCATGTAGAGTTAAAACCAAGGTACAGGATAATTGTAATAATCTTTCAAAAGAAAGATTTTGTAATCCTTACCTCTAAAGACTCCCAGTGTTCTAAATGTCAGAAACAGGAATATAAAAAAGAACAGATGGAGCAATTATTCTTTTCTGAGCATGATACTGCAAAATATGAGAACTGTACATCCTATAAGCAGAAGCAAACGCTTCATTACTTTTTTAAAAAATATTGGCCTGACTACTTTTGTTTGTGTATGTGGTTTCATTGTTTGTGGTACAGGATGCACAATACAAAATCCTGGAACGGTTAGTCAGAAATGAGGACATGCCAGCTAACTGAACTGAAACTCTGTCCAAAGCAGCTACTCAGAAATGCTGAAGCTTAAAAACTTCAAGAAACCTTGTCTCACCTCCAACGTTTCTGATCCTCGAAGACCTTCAAGGCTTGGTACAAGGTTATTTATCTTATATGTATTTCATTTAATTTTTAATTTAGCCACCAAAAGTCACATTTTTTAAAATAACAATTTTTATTGCAGTTTAAAAAGATAAAGAATACAAACGAAGAGAAATATTAAAAAAGAAACAATGAAAATTGCAGAGAAGAAAAGAAAAAAGGGGAAGGGGAAAAGGAGGAAAAATATATAAAATGAAAACAATTTTTTAAATTACTTCCCTTTCATCAAGACAAATGGAAACATTTTCAGTAACCTAATGCCCTTCTCTAATATTTCAACAAAAAACCTCTTTATCCCATAGCTCAACTTTTACCTACTAGCATATAAAACCTCATCATTCAGTCTTATTCAGCAAAAGTCCATTAAAAACTACCAGAAAGAATACATTAGAATTTTTAATATTTAATCCCTTCAAATGATGTCCAAATTAATTTATCAATTTCTCTTCATCTCCTTTCAATTTCACTTACTCAACCAAAGTTAGAATGTATATGATTCTTTTTTTAAGCAGCTTAATGGTTTTTTTCTTGGATTTAGACTGAACATAAGACTTTAGACTGAGAATTGTTTATAAATAATGTGTGGAAAGAAGAGTGTTTCTGTTGCATTTTTAGAGTAATCTTGTTTTTATAGAAAACATTGTATTAGAACTACTTCAAAGTGAACTCTGCAACCCTGAATCATTTGATTCCATAGCTGTATTCACATGTTAGCAAACCATAATCATTGTTATCACACAATGGTAAGCCTAACAAGCCAACTCAATTAGATGCAGAGATATTGCCAGATATGAGTGCACTAGGTAGAGAAGTGTTAATTCTTCTGCTTGGTTCTTCTTTAAGTGGATAACTCTTATTTCCTAGTGGCAAAGAAGATAAATATATTGTAATTGAGGCTGGCACAGACTTGCACGAGCAGCATAAATGATGTGTATGGCTTGTTTGGTTTTAGTGTATTATGTGAATTCAGGTAATTGTCCATGGAGAGAGAAGTATGTGTAAATTACTTTTGCCCCTTCACCCAAACTTCAAGCTTCCATCTCTACATGAATATATGACTAGCATCTAAATATATATGGTTCTCCAGTTTCAGAATGATAGTTAGAAGGGAATCAAGGCAAATGAATGTGTGTCTACTTCAGTTTAATTACCATTGGAATCCCACATAAGTGTGCATCAGATTGCCAATTAAACCAGCTTGGATTCTCTCTAGATTTTGTTTTTGCTAAAATCAGAATAAAATAAAAAGTGTGCCAACTCACAGAGATAGTTTAATGATCAGCAGCAAAATGCTATATGTTCTAATTAATCATATTACTTTTATTTAATATACTTGATTTGCTAGTTATTGTTTGAACTTCACACTGCGGTCAGTGCCAAGTCTGTCTGACGGGAAAGACAAATATCCCGAGGGTTTCACATGTATTCAATTCTCTTTTAGAATGCAAAGGAACATTGTGTGTTATTTTCAGCAATCCCATAAGCCAGGAGACTATTCCAGCCCCTACTACCCGAGGTAGATGTTCATTTAATAATTTTCACCAGGAAAAAAAAATATTTATTTATTTTATTTTATTTATTTATTAAATTTTTATACCGCCCTTCTCCCGAAGGACTCAGGGCGGTGTACAGCCAAAAGATAAAAAACACAAAAATATACAATTAAAACAACAATTTAAAACCGAGCATATTAGAAAAAATGGCCAACATTTAAAAATTTAAAATTTAAAAATATTAAAAATATTATGCCAGTCCCGCTTGAATAAATAAGTGCGTTTTCAGTTCACGGCAAAAGGTCCGAAGTTCAGGCACTTGACGGAGTCCAGGAGGAAGTTCATTCCAGAGCGTAGGAGCTCCCACAGAGAAGGCCCTGCCCCTGGGGGCCGCCAGCCGACATTGTTTGGCGGACGGCACCCTGAGAAGACCCTCTCTGTGAGAGCGTACAGGTCGGTGGGAGTATGATTGTCCAGTATGATATTGAACAGTATGATATTTGCCAGACCTATTCTTGAATACAGCTCATCCGTCTGGAACCCATACCACATCTCTGACATTAATACAATTGAACACATCCAGAAATATTTTACTAGAAGAGTTCTTCGCTCCTCCGAAAACAACAAAATACCTTATACTACCAGGCTTGAAATCCTGGGATTAGAAAACTTAGAACTCCGCCGACTTCGACATGACCTGTGTTTAACACGCAAAATCATCTATTGCAATATCCTTCCTGTAAAAGACTACTTCAGCTTCAATCGCAATAATACAAGAGCAAACAATAGATTCAAACTTAATGTCAACCGCTTCAAACTTGATTGCAGAAAATATGACTTCTGTAACAGAGTTGTTAACGCTTGGAACTCATTACCTGACTCCATAGTCTCTACTCAAAATCCCAAAATCTTCAACCAAAAACTGTCTACTATTGACCTCACCCAGTGGTGGGATTCAGCCAGTTCGCATCTCTTTGGGAGAACTGGTTGCTAACTTTCTGAGCAGTTTGGCAAACTGGTTGCTAGAAGAAATCATTAGGGCAGAGAACCGGTTGTTAAATTACTTGAATCCCACCACTGACCTCATCCCATTCCTAAAAGGACTATAAGGGGCGTGCATAAGAGCACAAAAGTGCCTACCGTTCCTGTCCAATTGTTCCCTTCATTATATCAAATATAATATATTATATAGCTGTTGCGTATTTTTACTTATATATATATATATTTTCTTTTATAATGTGTTGTTTTTTTTATGTCGATGTTTGTGTATACTGTTGTGACAAAATGAAATAAAAATAAATAAAAAAAAAACTGTATGGTAATGAACTGGAAATGCAGTAAAATCTAGGCTGTTGCATAGGTACAAATACAAATGTTCAATTAAGATTGTTTGCTAGGCAAACAATTTATAGACACAATAGTATCTTTGATAAATTGTAATTAAGTAATAAAATGAATCCAAGATTAGAACTATGTTATTAATTTAATAGGGGTATGTTAATCGTGATACATGTTACGTTTTCAGATATTCAGAAGTTTATTTTCGCAACTTAACAATAACTCCCTAAACATGTCAGTGATACACACATTGCAGTTACAATTAAACATGGTTTATTGAATAAGCTGTAATTGTGAGATAAAATACAAACCATGGTTTAAAAATTATAACTGTGTTTCACATAATTAATAATAGCATTTAATTTTTGTAGAATAAGGGCCATAGGTGGCCTTTAAATGGTATGTTGGCTCACTTCAAAAAAGTCATAGACAGGACTACAAGCAAAACTGAATTTGATTTTATTTAGTTAAATTTAACACTATTAACATGATTCCTGCTAAAACCAAGACTATATGATGAGGTAATACAAGAAATGATTCCAGTCAATGTTACTGCAAATGGGACATTTGATTGACTAACTAGCATCAAGCCATTCTGTGGTAGTTTCGGTTTCTAGTATTAATCCAGTCAATGGAATTTATAAATCATCTTTTAAGACTTAATTTAATCTGCAAGCCATCATGGCTTCTTTTAACAAACCATAATTAAAAGAAATTATGCTTGGCACAATATATAAACCCATTCCCATTTAATATAAAAGAAATGTATATATTTCCATTTGTGTGTGTGTGAATGTATTTGGGCTTGGAAGCCAAGAAGCTCAGACCCGTTAAACCTAGTTAGTTTATGGATGGGAGATCACCAGAAAACACACATCCCCACCGTAGGCTAAATTGTGAAGTGGAAAAAGTAACTCAAGATAAAGGAAACCACTTTCATGTTGCTCCCATTACAGTCATTTAAAAGTGTTCACAAAGGTACAAGCAATTGAGATTATTTGATCAAGATTCTTCCTTTTTTAACAACATGAATCGGTCCATACCAGAGCTGCCATGTTATAATCCTGTTGTAAAGCAAGACCTTGCCGTCATAAATCACAAAAGCCCCAGTCCTCCACATTCTATTTCGTGCAGCCTGACAACGCCCCATAACCAGATGCTGGGGACAAGGATGGATTGGATGGCTCGACCCCCAGATAAGGAGTCCTCTTTAGTCTATGGAGATTCTCAGTCATCCAGGTTGTGGCTATCCCAAAGGTGCTTTTTCAAGAGTCAACTGGACTTTCTGGGCTTTTTTTGAAGACATTTTGCTTCTCATCCAAGAAGCTTATTCAATTTCTTCAGTCCAGAGCTGAAGAAGCTTCTTGGATAAGAGGCAAAACGTCTTCAAGGAAAAAAAACAGAAAATCCAATCCCAAAGTCCTTTTTCAAGAGGCAACTGGACTTTCTGGGTTTTTTTCCCTTGAAGATGTTTCACTTCTCATCCAAGAAGCTTCTTCAGCTCTGGACTGAAGAAACTGAGGAAGCTTCTTGGATGAGAAGCGAAATGTCTTCAAAGAAAACCCAGAAAGTCCAAGTTGCCTCTTGAAAAAGCACCTTTGGGAGTCCTCTTTAGATATGACAGCCCTTTGCTACCAGAGAAGCGCCAGACGAGAAGAACGCGGATGCCACCAACCGAAGACCAACTTCGGTAGAGAGCAGGATGATAAGGCGAGAAGCGACTCGGGGGGGGGGGGCGGGGAGGAGGGAGAGAGGCAGTTGCATGGAACGACGCAGCCGCTGAGAGGGGAGGGTCAAGCCGAAGAGCGGAACTACGTCATCGCAAGGTCGCCGGGGTCAAGGAGGCGGTTCCTCGGCAGCCCCAACCCACAACAAACAACGGCGGCGGCGTCTTCGCTGCGGCCTCCCTGTGCCGCCACCTTCGCGAAGGGGCCTCTGCGGCGCGCGGGGGAAGGAGGGAGGGACGGCGGCGCAGGGAGCTTAGGCGGCGCGAGCGCAGTTGGCCGCCATGAAGCTCCGCGTACGGCTGCAGAGGCAGACGGCTCCGTTGGAGTTGGCGGAGGCGGAGCCACGGCTGGGGGATTTGCGTGCGCACCTTGGCCAAACCCTCTTGCCCGCTTGGGGTTACAGGTATCGGCGAGCGGAGCTGCCTGGCAATGAGTGTGTGAGGGGGGATAGTCGACAAGAGTGGTGGGAAGCCGGGCTTCCCTATTCTAGGAAATGGAAACGGTTTCCATTTCTAGGAGAGCCAGAGGGATGGACCAGAGTCGGAAAAGACTCGTTTGAAGACAATAAATGTTTTATGCTTTTATAGGGAGAAAACTTTCGAGGTCTTCAAAATGCTTCAGTTCGATAGTGACAGTTGAATGGAACAGATGCATAAATAATTTGGGGATTCAAAGGATAAATGTCATATATATATATATATTGGGGCCTGGCACAAAATAGGAATGAGGGAAACATTTAAGAGGAAGATGTCTTTGCCCTTCTTTTCCCTCTTGAGTAAAACTATGTGTTTATTATATCTTAACAAGATTGGTTCCCAAGATGGATTGCTTTAAATTAAAAACTTAACTGTCGGATTGGCAACTGGCGGGGAGGTGGGAAACACATCTCGAGGGACGGGGTGGCTTTCTGTATTGCTGCCAAGAAAATTGCATGGATGTTAACCAGAAGTCAGGCATGGCTTAGAGGAGGTTTTATTGTTACAATGTACAGCATTGAAGTGAATCAGATTTTAGGATTTTTGGCTTAGTGATGGCACTTGCAGTATTGTTGGCATTCCTAGGATTATAAATGATGTGGAATGTATTTGGGGTCAGTCCCATCCTTCACACACGATTTCTGTGCTGAGGAAAACATGACAGTTTTCTAAAAAAAATAATATATCTTATGCATTTCAGGCTAGAAATGGTTTGGTCAATGTTTCAGTACATTGACCAAAGCAAAACAAAACAAAAATATTTACATACCAGGCAATGTTCAGAATCTTGATTTGTGAAAAAGTGGGGGACGTATCACCTGAATAGTTTCTTCAGTGATTATATTTCCCAATCTTCAGGCATTTCTTTATGTTGAAGTCTTTCGAATTTTTGATAAAACAGTTTTGCAGGACATATTGTCTAAACAATGTAGCAAGTTAAACTAGAACTGATTCATTTTCACCCTCCCTCCACCTAATGCCAAGTCATTATCTTTCAGGTTTGCCTACTTTTCAAAATTGTAAATCTAAAGTACATAGTTTATTGGAAAGGAAAAAAAATCGTTTTTGGCAATCATTGTGGGGAATCTGCACAGCTTTTGATCTGCTTACTGAATATCTATTCCTTTATGTAGGGGAAATTTAATTTCACATCTTACATAGCAAACCTTTTAATTCATGTGGCTTGATGGATATTTTAGAAATATTTTCATTGAATGATGGATTTCTGGATTCCTAACTTTTCAAATAAACTAATGTATAGAGTAATTGGAGAATTAAGTAACTGAGTCAATATATACTTAGAAACAAATCTTATTTTCCCAAGTAAGCTGTACATGAGATTATATTTTAGTGAACTAGTTCATCTATAACCCTGAATCTAGTCTTGCTAGTCATAGGTATATTCATGAAGGTATTAAGATTATGTTGTGATAGTTAGAATCAGACTTTTCTGCCCTGTTGTTGAGGGATATACTGTAAGTGAAAGATGATAGTATTTTCCTTGTGAAACTGAAAGTCAGAGTAAGATTACATGTTCAGTTTCATTTATGGGCTACAGTTACAATAGAAACTGATAGTTATTTCATGAAAATTATGTAATTTATTAACATTGGTAATACACATACCTCTAATTACTTATCACAGTGACTTATTTTAGTCAGTGTAATATAGATATCCTCTCTAGAAGACTATGGGTGGCTTATATACACACACACACACACACACACACCCCACAAACATCCATCTCACAAAAACAGCTTGAACCATAACATCAAACAGTACAAAAACAATATGATAGGGGTTCAGCCAATAAATTTCATTTACATTAATCCCAGGCCTGGGAATAGAGCCAGGTCTTAAAGGTTTTCTGGAATCCCAGAAGAATGAATGCTAGGGTTTCATAGCTGAGACTTATAGTGGTAGGGTTTGGTATGCTAGAGATTTGGGATTCATTTGCCTTGAGTTTACAGCGAAAAAAGTGATTATTTAAAAAATTAAATATTGCTGTTTTCTTTAGACATGCCCTGTAAAATAATAGTCACTGAAAAAATTATGTATAAAAACTGATTTTGTGATTGTTGAATTTGAAAATATATCTTGCATTCAAAAGTGAGTTGCAAATATTGTAAAGTGAAATGCACCATTTAGGTTTTGTGGAGATGGACATTGTGTTTGATTGTGAAAGATTTCCCTTGGAACCTATTAATTTTCTTTTTTAAAAATTACATGCAAAACTTAAAATAATACTTTTGAAAGGCAAATCATAAGTTGGATACTATTTAGTTACTGCAATGCTGGCAAATTCAAGAGCCTTGATAATATTTTTTTTATTTAGTAAGACTGAAAGCATTCTTTTAGAAATGTGGCCTTTCTCTTTAGCATTCTGCTACTAATAATTTAAATGCTAATACTACAAATATTACTTTTAAATATGTATTAGACTTACATTTCTAAAAAAAAGTTTATTCCTGGCATGCAAACAATTATGGTGGACTAACATATATAATAAATGCAGGTGAAAATGAATCTGTTTGAGACTTGTTTTGGTTTTAGTGATTATACTTATTGGTTGCATTATAGTAAATTGTGAAATTAGGTAATTAAGGACATCTTTTAGTCTGCAGTTAGTGTGTGTTCCGTGTTCCTCAATACAAAATGTGTGCTTAATGTTCTTTCCCTGCAGTTCTGACATCAAGTTTGCAATAACGTTGAACAACAAAGACTCTCTTACTGGAGATGAGGAAACCCTAGCATCATTTGGGATTGTTTCAGGAGACTTGATATGTTTGATATTGGAAGATACTGAGACAGAATTAAGAGTATTTCCAACTCACACCTCATCCCTGCAACCACAACAGAATAATCATGAACCATCCTCTTCAGCCATTTGTCACAACCAATCTAGAATTTTAGATAGCGAAAGAGACAATGGACATCTACCAGACTATAAAGTTCAAGATGATATTCAGATGAATACAGACAATATGGTAAGTCCATAAGAAATGAAGACTTTCATTGTGCTAGTAGGGAAAATACTGAGTAGGGAAAATACTGAGATACTGCTTCCATTATTTTTAGAGAAACCAGCTTTTTTCACAAAAATCCTTTACTCTTATCATTTTAAATATAATTTTTAATATAATTTTTTTAATGCTCTCTTGTTTCTGCTGCTATCCTTTCAAGGCAGAATCCAGCCAAGCATTTGCTTCAGAAACTGTATCTGATGACTTTGACTTCCAAGAAGCTGCAGGTTCTTATCCTTCTGAGCCAATGCTTTGCTCTGAAGCTACGGATGGACAAGTACCACACTCTCTTCAGACCCTATACCATTCTGCAGAATGTACCAGTGCCAATGATGCCTTGATAGTTTTGATCCATCTTATCATGATGGAGACAGGATATATACCTCAAGTAAGCAAATTTTTACAAAGGATGTCTGAATGTGAATACTTGGTTGAATTGCATTTCTCATCATTTCTCATAACTTTCATCATTGACATAGATCTTAGGTCAGTAATAAGATAATCTTGGCTTCTAGTAAGTCATGATTTGCTGATAACACATAGTAATGCTCATGAATATTTTGGTTGTCACAATCCAGAATATTATGGCCACACATTGTTCTGCATTAATCGTAATTTGTACTGCATACCCATTGAGAAGAACACAGTTAATGCACAACACATTATCTAGTGAAAGAAATATGAAAACCAGAACTGCATATAGTATTCTAGATGTTGCTTTACAACCTACATTTGTATTATGAGTGTTGAATATTAAAATAAATGTGGGATTCCAATTAAATAAACGTATCTGATTGTCCCTTTTTAATGAGCTTTAGCATGGAAACTTTTTAGGTAAATTCTTGTCTTGCAGATATTTGCCTTTAGCCCATGGAAGAGGAATGAAATAATACAAAATAGATTTCTCCTTTCTAATATGTAGAGTGTGTCACATTAAAAATTAGACTAATTAGAACTGGGATAGTGAATATGAGTAATCAAAGATTTATCAAGCTTCCCAGAGCAGCCATATATGTAGAATTATGGTTAGTTCTGACTTTAATATTTTAATCTCAGTACTTTTTTTGGGCAAATATTTGTTGCTTCAAGTTTGATTCATGACATTTTAATTTAGCCTCTTCATTATCAACAGCATAATTTTAGATGATGATCTTAATGAAAACTAGTTATCACATTGCATAAATATATAATTAATAATAAGGTGTAAGGCTATGCCAATGATTGGGACTGCTTTCCACCGGCCCAAGCTGCAAAAGATGCACAGATGACCTGTGAAAGCTCTCAAAGGAGGTGGACACTGACTCATGCCCAAAAGAAAGTGACTTCTAGCCTGTTAACATTACAGAGGCTGGATGAAGAGGCACACAAGCAGGAACCTTAATTTCAGGATGAATGGGGCTTTATTTGATACTCAGTGGCCACTTTTGTAATTGTTTTATTAACTTGATAACAATAAAATTACTGATTAGAATTGTGGTTCTCTATAAGGCTTTCTACCATAAGAAAGGCTGAGCGCCAAAGAATTGAGGCCTTTGAATTATGGTGCTGAGAAGACTCCTGCAGGTCGCTTGACTGCAAGACGATCAAACTGGTCAGTCCTAGAGGAGATCAACCCTGACTGCTCTTTAGAAGGCCAGATCCTGAAGATGAAACTGAAATACTTTGGCCACCTAATGAGAAGGAAGGACTCACTGGAGAAGAGCCTAATGCTGGGAACGATTGAGGACAAAAGAAGAAGGGGATGACAGAGAACGAGGTGGCTGGGTGGAGTCATTGAATCAGTAGGCATGAGCTTAAATGGACTCCAGAGGATGGTAGAGGGCAGGAAGACCTGGAAGAACATTGTCCATGGGGTCGGACACAACGTCGCAACTAACAATAGCAACAAAATAAGACTTTCTTGTAATTTTTTGCTGGCTGAGTGAGAAAGATTTGACAATGACTACTTACATGCTTTAGTTGCACTGTTGCCATAATCAAAATTCCCCACCCTATGATTTTAGTAGTGCTATTGCAAACAGATAACAAATCTGTAGTCCAGTTTTAGTTGCCTTGTTAAATTCCTCTTTTATTATTCATAGGGAACACAGTCAAAGGCAACAAGAATGCCTGACAAATGGCGAAACAGAGGTGTTTATAAGCTACAGTATGCCCATCCCCTCTGTGAAAATGGCATTGCTGCCCTTACTTGTGTGCCTTTGGGAGATCTTATTGTTATCAATGGTAGGTATATTCTGATATTTATTTCATTGAAGGCTAGCATTTGTTATTCTTTGTCTTCCAAGCTGTGTAACTGCTAACAAACTTGAAAGACATAAGAATCAGTTGACTCTTATCTCATACGTGATGTCAGCTGTTAGGTGTTACTAAGTATGACAAAATGCATTGTGAAGTGCTACGAAGTGAGCTAGATTATCCGTTTGAACTGTATTAAAAAAAGAAATGGCAGTCTTCTATATTTTGCAACTTTATAAGAATCAGCAATGCAAATGTAAACTTGGACACATAAACTCTGGAAAAAGGCTTTCTTAGCTGATTTTGCAAAGGTTTCAGTACAACTTGTGGCAAGATTGATGTTTTCTTTCTTCCAGTGTTTTAACTACCTATCATCTTTGTCTTGGAGGAAATGTGATATTTATTCTCTCTCAGCTGAGTGTTTTTTAACCAAATGTGCATGGAATTTACATAGTTTATCAGTTACCCTAGTCATCTTCCTCCAACCCTTTTACTGACCTCCCAGCACATCCTCCCTATTTCTCAAATCTTGCCACCAGCTCTTTCTGCAGTCCTTCCCCAACCATGGCTGATTGATTCATGTCCATGCCCACTGCCTTCCAAATCTCTCTTCCTGATTCGCTGCATCAAATTGGTTCCAGCTCTTCCTCTGAGCAGCAAATTGAGATCTGATAGTGACCAGACTAGATTCCTGCTTCATTTCCAATCAGCTCTTCAGTCCTTCATGGATCTCAACTCTCATTAAATCTCCAAACATTAACTCTCATTAATTGTCCCACTCCCCAGTGCTTATTTAAAACACTTATAAAATATTCAGATGTTTATTTAAATCAGACAACGATAAAATCATAATAGTAACTAGATAACTCTGACTCAATGAATCTTTGCTCCAGAGATATTTCCATATCCAAAGATAAACAGAAAGAGATATAGAATGACATCTGGCAGGCAAAAACACTGGGAATGGGAACAGCTTCGTACTTATTGTTGTCTTGCTCATTGGAAAGCTGATAAGGAGTGTTGTAATCGACAATCACATGTCTAGCTGAGTGCAGCAGCACTGAACTGGCCACAACTTAGGCAAATTTCAATTACATGAGAGTCATGGGTCCTGGATTAGGCCATTTGAGATATGTTGGTTGAAAAAATAGTGCCCTGTGATGCATGTTTTGCCCAGTTGAAGGTTACAAATAATCAGACATGAAGCCTTTAGTAGTATATTGAAACTAATTTGCTTAAAGAGAAGGATTAGATACTGAGAGACAGGGCTTCAAAAGAGATAGAACAGTGGGCAGTCCCATCTGAGATGTGTTTAAGGTCTCAGAAAAGTCCCTTTTGGAGGAAGTGAGGGAGACTTCATGAGCACAGACAAAATTAAATTATTCACTCTGTAACACCTTACACTTAGTAATCCAAGCTGGTTAGATTCCTTCATATATCCTGGAATATTATGTCACACAGCTTTCAAGGGGAAAGAAGGGGGGTTGTTATATTTTTATTGTTTTTCTCATAGCACACACTGCTATTGGTCAAATTTATTCTGTTGAGTTTCCCCAGGAAGTTCAGAATCATCAGTAATGTTTTTGTTAAGCTCTCTCATGTCTTTTTCTATTTTTAGCAATGTTGAAGATTGACATTGACATCAAAAGTGTGAAGAGACTACAGCTTCTGCCAGCAACATTTATCTGCTTTGAAGACTCAGGTATCTGAATCTGAATTTTGAGGAACAACTAGAAGCTAATAGATGAATAATGCCACACTAATTTTAATTGTTAACTGAGCAAATTAGAAGTTGAGTGCAGTAGATGGGAGGCATTTTTAAGTTGCATCATTGAACATTTTAAACCTATTCAAATAACTACAAAGCCCTCATGAACTCCTGTCAGGCTTTGAGTTCCTCAGTAATATATTTTATGAAAACAAAACATTCCAAACAATGAAAAAATATATTGCAAGGGACAGATTTTCTCTTAAGGCAGAAGAAGATACTTACACATTATAGACAATTGCGGTGGGTCTAATGCCGTGATGGCAGACCTATGCCATGCGTGCCACAGGTCGCGCATATCACCCTCTCTTTGGGAACGCGGGCCATTGCGTGCCCCGTGCAGTTCAGCTCCGCCACGCATGTGTGCATGCCTCTGCCGCACATGTGCGGGGTTGGGGCGCATGTGGAAGGGCTTGTGTGCATGCGTGGGGAATGGGGCACGTACGAGGGCCCCGCACACATGCATGGGCATATGCTGGGTGTGCACATGTGTGGGGGCTGGGCGCGTGCAGGAGGAGCCACACACATGCACGGGGGCCGCACGTGCATTGCATTTTGGGGATTTAGGCGTGCTTTAGGCACTTGAAAAGGTTAGCCATCACTGTTCTAAAGAATCTGGTACAGGTGAAAAAAAAATGTGTGGCTGACAAAAATATTCTGAAAAATACTAATTTATTATGATACATTCTTCTTTTTCCCCCATAATCATAAAAACATGTTTAAAGAAAACCATGATAAAGCCGAAAAATTTGTATACCAATTTAAGATAAAATAGCTATTTAAAAAGATAATTTAAGATACATGTGGGAAATGAACAAGCACATGCGGAATGACAGATTAGTTGTGTTTCCATTCCCCCCTCCTCTCTATTTACCAAGAAGACTTTACTTTTATTTGGCCATTAAGAGAGAATAAACTGGTTTATTAAACCTGATTTTAACTTTAGGTTATTAAGCAGTTGTCTGGAGTTTCTTTTAAGTCACCTTTTAATCTGGTGAACCCCACTCCAATTCTGGTTTATTCTCCCTCTTGGCCACAACAGGAGGAGATACTGATGCTTGAATTGGGAACTTTATGCTGATACCTTTAGTTTGTGCAGCTAATCTAGGTTAGAGCTATATCCAAACTTGCCCACATGTGTTTTCTTTCATTGCTGCATTATAACCTGTAGGAAAATATGGATATACTGTGTTCAGGGGGAGGTTTTGAGCTAGATTCTAGCACAGGCTTCATTTGAGGCAACCTTCCACTTTCAGCCTTTCCCCATTTATATTTATAAGGCTTTATCTTAAAAAAAAAGTTTACACAACCTTTCCTTTGTAAACCACTTGCTTGTTTATACAGTATTTAGCTAATGGTGTAATGGCAGATAATGCCTCACTAGGGGGACCCATTGTGTTGAAAATTTTAAGAGACTCATTCTAATAGCACTCTTAAAGGGGGCTATAGTTTCCCAGCTCAAAGTGAAATAATAAAACAGCCAAATATGTTTATTGTTGAAATACCTTTTACAGTTAATATAATGTGGCTTCTTCTCTTCTTCCTCATTAAAAACTTTTTAAAAAACTTTCCATAGATTCTCTGTTGTGCTATTTAACCATGCTAATAGGTCCACCAAATTAATCAGTCCATGTAGGCTTTGCTGACAGTCTGAATGAGAGAACCAGTTGTTTTCCATTTTACTGCTTGGTGATTTATTCTTAGAGGCAAATAATTAGAATAGAATATACTGAGCAAGAGGGCTTGCTCAGAGGGTGAGCAAGAGGGTGGCTCAGTAGATAAGATGTTGAGCTTGTTGATCGAAAGGTCAGCAGTTCAGCGGTTCAAATCCCTAGTACCGCATAATGGGGTGAGCTCCCATTACTTGTCCCAGCTTCTGCCAACCTAGCAGTTCAAAAGCACGTAAAAAATGCAAGTAGAAAAATAGGGACCACCTTTGGTGGGAAGGTAACAGCGTTCCATGCACCTTTGTCATGCGGCCACATGACCACGGAGACATCTTCAGACAGTTCTGGCTCTTCGGCTTTGAAATGGAGATGAGCACTGCCCCCTAGAGTCAGGAACGACTAGCACATATGTGCGAAGGGAACCTTTACCTTTTACCTTGGTGGGAAAGAAACAGCGTTTTGTGTGCCTTGTGCATTTAGTCATGCCGGCCACATGACCACGGCGATGTTTTTGGACAGTGCTGGCTTTTTGGCTTTGAAACGGAGATTAGTACCACCCCCTAGAGTCGGGAATGACTAGCACATATGTATGAGAGGAACCTTTACCTTTACCTATACTGAGCAAATGATACTTATTTTTAATTTTTCCTAAAGGAAATGTTACAGGCGTGTATAAGGATCTTCAGAAGCTCTCTTGTCTCTTTAAAGATCGACTAGTATACCCTCTTCTGGCTGCTACTCGGCAAGGTAAGCATATAATGGAAGGAGTCTTAGCAATCTTTTTGTAGAATATTATGGAACAGGTAAAACCACCAAGAATGATGAGTGAAGTATGCTTGTAGCCCCATGTGCTTAGCACAAGACATGGAGAACACCCCACCCCCCCACCCCGACCCCGGAATTCATTTAGCAGGAATGTTTTGAGAGTATATCAGCAATATTTTCTTTATATGATTCTGGATTCCCTTCACTTATTAAATGTGATCAAGTTTGGGTCAAGCTGTGTTAAGAGTTGAGATGACTCTATACATTGAGCTCTCTGCCGCTGATTAGACTAATGTTTCTTAACCTCAGCAAGTAAGATGTGGGTTTCAACTCCAGAAGCTGAAGCTGGGCAATTCTGGGAGCTGAAATCCACGTATCTTAAAGTTGCCAAGTTTGAAAAACAGTGGTGTAGACCAGGGGTGTCAAACTCAAGGCCTGGAAATAGCAAAGGACATGTCTGTGTTGCTTCCAGCCAGGTGGGGTTGGTGGTGGTCGTGGGTGGGACGGGACGGGACGGATGCCACTCGCAGCACTCTGCTGGCCAAAATGGAGTGCAGGACAGCTGTGCGCTGCCAACCAAAACAGAGCGTGGGGTGACTGTGTACTGCCAGCCAAAATGGGACAGAGGAGCTGCGTGTGGCACCGCTTGTGCCCCATTTTTGCCATAGATGGCCTCCAACATTCTGCCGGCCAAAATGGGGCATGGGGGACCATGCGTACCCCCGTGCCCCATTCTGCCCAGCTGATTGCTGCAGGCCATCCAGGCTGAAAACAGGATGCGGGGGAGCCACACATGTCCCCCATGTCCCGTTTTGGCCGGCAGAGTGGTGCAGAAGACGTCTGTCCCATCCCCCTCCGCCTGGCCAATAGATGACAATTACAATGCTGATCTGGTCCTTGAAGAAATCCAGTTTGAAACCCCTGGTCTAGATGATCAAGTGTACCGTCTGAAGCTCATTTGTGCAAACAAGGTTGCCACTCTCTGTTTAGGCTCTCATGCCAAGTAACCAGAATGGGTCCCAACTCAGAAAGATTCTGTCCCCACCAGCTTCTAAGCCATAATTCTTTTGCTATTTATAAATTAGACACTTCCTTCTGCTTCTCATCCTATCATGACTGCAGCTGTGACTTGCAAGTTGAACAAGTACCAAATTCTAATTTGAGAAATGTTATAAAATAGATTAAAATCTGTAAGTGCCTTTTGAAACAATTCTTGTTTCACTTAACAGGCAAAAAACTCTATTGTAGTTGAGCCAGCTGAAGAGGCTATTTTCTATGTGGCTTGACAACATAGTAAAGCAATAATATATTAACTTTGATCTGAATAGGAGTGTTTTTTGTTTCTTTTCTTTTTTACTAGGCTGAAGAAAAACTAGATGATATTGCATACTGATCTCATTGTGTAGGTGCCAGAGGATTTTGGCTCTAATCAGGAGAGTGAAACCTTTCATTGTTGAAAGTCTAATGTGACTTCTCCTTAAATAAGTGCCTTCTAAATCTTTCAGGGAGGGTGCTTTAGAGTTTTATTTCAGGGACTATTGAGTATTTGGTTAGTAGCAATCATACCTCTGGTAACATTGTCTTTTTAGTCCTACTTGGTCATATGTTTTAATAGAAATAGAAATACAGTGGTACTTAAAATTAACTTTTTTGAAGTTTCAGTATTTCTGTATAATTTTTCTGATGTGATCTGTTTCCAATAGAAGTCCTAAAAGTAGGTAAAGAGAACCCAGTTAAACAAATTATCTTAATATTATGTCATTTTTGATTTCTTTAGCCACATCTTATCAACATGCTTTGTTTCAAGCATTATGTAATTATAATTATGAAATGGATAAGTTAAAACTGTTGGGATGTTGTAATAATGTTGTTCTTCCCCTTCTCCTTTTAGCATTGAATCTACCAGATGTGTTTGGCCTGGTGGTTCTTCCATTGGAGCTGAAACTCCGAATCTTCCGGCTCTTGGACTTTCGCTCATTAATTTCATTGTCTGCTGTTTGTCATGATCTTCACGCTGCTTCAAATGATCAGTTATTGTGGAGGTTCATATACTTGCGAGATTTTAGAGGTAATTCTTTTTAAACTTTTTTTCTAATGATACGACGCTGAATGAGAGGCTTGTTGTCAGCTTTGCAAGTTAATTTGCCAGGGTTCTTGGTAAGGAATTATATCTCTGTGAAGCTGTTTGGACATTGTGTCCAATAAATGGTTATTGTTTTGGAGCAGTCATGCAATCATTACAAGTTACCTAATACGTTGTCTACATCATTATAGAATTGCTGTAGCAAGCTGATTTGTATCTTACATGTTTATGCAGATCCGGTTGCCAGATCTCGAGACACGGATTGGAAAGAAGTAAGTGGATGTCATGATATATTTTTTGATTTTGCTTTGTTTAAGAATATACACAGTCTGAATAACCAAGTTACATTCTCAGCTAATTGAAATCTCCAGTCATTATAGGAAACAAACTCTACTTTAAAGATCACGCTGAAAGAGCAGATGAACATTATTATTCGAATGGGTGCCAGTCTGCACCGCTTCTTTCAAGCTGTTGGATTCTGGTCAGAAATCCATATTGATTGAAAAATTGCATGAAATAAAAAAAATTATGAAGCTGCAGAAGGCATGGAGATAGTTGTACTAATAAATTTGGTTCATATATTCTAAATATCCAGGAGTATGCTAGCAAACCTTTATAACAACGAATGCTTTGAAATCTTAAGCTAAATTTTATTTTCCCCCTTTCTACAGCTGTACAAGAAAAAATTGAAGCAGAAGAAAGACGCACTGAAGTGGAGACACACAATGTTTCTGCCCCCTCCTCCCCTCCCTGTGCCATTTCATCCCAGTCCATTGTATCCCAATCCTTTTTGTCCTAATCCACTTTATCCCCCCCATATCATTAGTGGTGAATTTGATGAGAGGCCAGCAGTCCCTTCCATTGGTGATCCAATAAGCTCCCTCTTTCCTGGCCCTGCTGAGCTTCCAAGTCTTCCTATTGCCTCACATTTAGATCCATTCTCCACTTTACCATATTTCGATCCTTTTGTGTCATTTCCAGAACCCAATCCAACTCTCCCAGGAAGAGCCAATCGGAGCCGCCCAATTGATAGTCGCCGTGCATTCATATGAGAACTCTTTCAGCCTTATTGATAAAGTTTTAAACCTCTCTTTGTGGGCTTACTTTAAAACTGTACAGCTTCAGAGCTATGATGTCTACTGTTTTAAAATTATGATAGTGCATAAGTACTATAGCATCTTGATTCCATAGACTTGGGCCCAACAGTTCAGTGCAAACAATTTTTCCTGCCTCCCTTGGAAACGCAGATCCCTTTTGCAAGAATATTGAGGGACACTATTCTTTTCATTTATAGTGGCAGGCTCCTTAGAAAGTAAAAGGAGGTTTGCTTTTGTTGCATCAGATAAAAAGCACTTTAAAATATAAACATCTAAGTTGGTCTGGGTTGTTTTCATTTTTAAATCTGTCATTTAAATATTTGTGCTATGTTCTTTTCTCCCAGTAATTAGCCTGACTAAATGCTTTTTCCATGAAAAGATTTTCTATTCTACGAAATATCTGGCACTTGGAAGGCTGCAAAAACCACCTGATTTGATTGTTCTTCGGACACTTTATATATTTTCTTTATTACTTGAAAAGCAATGCTGGTATTGGGGATTTCAAAGCACAAAGAATATTGAGTTTAAATGATTTTTTTTTTACATATGAGAGAATAAGACATTGAACTGTTCACCTTACAAACAGTTGAATAATAACATGCTACACAGTATAACCCAGAAGATGAGAAATGGTGAATGTCAGAAGCTCTGGCAAAAAATTGCTGCCTTTCTATTTCAGTTTTTTTCTAGTAAATATCAACAGAAAGTACCCCAAGTACTTCATGAAATAAAATGACAGGGCCATCTGTACATTTAAAGAATTGTGTGATTGATGGGACTAATGAACATGATAATTGTTTTAAACATTTTTCAGCCAACTAAATTGGGTAAACATTCCTAGTTATTTTTAAATGTATAATTACAAGATGTGCAATTCTTAGGGATAAATAGACATAACTCTGTCTAATTGATCAGTTGATAAAGAGATATATATCTTATTAGAAGGTAATCATCTAAGATTGAGCACAAATAATATAACCATGGATGACTGTCCATTGATGGCTTCCCAAGGGAAAATGTATTATCTTTGCTATTCCTCCGAATTTTTCTCTGTATAGTATTTTCAGCATTAACAAAACAAAAAATCACTTAAGTGCACTGATTTTGATGTGTCATTTTTGTCTCATCCTAAATTTCAACTTGAGAGATTGAACACAATACTAAATTGTGAGAATTCAGTAGGTAGATGTTATGTCCCACAGCTCAAATTCTAAATTCTTTAGTTTTACTAACAGTTAAATATGTGAGGGACATAACATCTAAGTATCACATATTAAGTGCCTAAATTAAAGATGTGATTGTACTATATTTAGAATATGTAGTACTTTATAGGTAGAGTATTATAAAGATATGTTTATTTATTATTACAAGGAGTGCTCAGTATTTGTGACCAATGATTAATTGTTCTAACAGTCTGGAAATTTCTTTTTTCTGTCCTTGATTAGTTTTCATCCATTGCTTCTTGTCCTACTTTCAGGTGCTTTGGAGAATAAGTTGACCCCCTCTTCTTTGTGGCAGCCCCTTAGATATTGGAACACTGTTATGTCACCAACAGACCAATAGTTAATACTTGTTTATAATACACTAAAGTGCTGTAATCAACCTTGTTAGAACTCAAATATGCAAACAGTTCTAAAATTGCTTGAGTCTTAACAACATAATTTTGCTTTATTACTAAACAATTGGTTCTTTGTAGTTGTATTACTAATACTTGCACTGTGGTGGCGTTTTTCCACTTAGGATATACTGCTCAGAATATTGCGGATGATAAAGACCTTTGTTCCAACAACTGTACAACATTGGTATAATTAGCTCTTTGGCTTGCAAAATAAGCTAACTGCTTATGAGAGGAATTATTTAACATTTCTGTAATATTCCAGTGCAAAATGGACTAGTATGTAATTGTTCTACCCTTATTGAGGTAGGTTAAACGTACTTGAGAGGAGAATTGAAGATAAAATTTAGTAGATGTAGGAATTATATTAATTTATTATGTGCTGGTGATAGGAAACTTCACTAGCAAATTCTACCAGAATTTTCCTATTGCACTCTGAAGTCATTGAACAGTTGGCTGTACAGTGTCATCCTACATGACACATTCAGAGAAGTCATATTGATAATATTGAAGAAATTAGATCACCTTGCTATGAACATTTAGCTTAGCTAACCACGGGCTGGGTTTGACAAGCAATTCCAGTTGGATAATTTTAAATGGGAGTGGATCCTTATCTGTACTTCTCATAAAATGCTGAATTGTTCTTCAGAGGCATTCCATATAGTTGCTAAACATTCAGAGTAGTGGTAATGTTTGTTTTCCGCAGTCTACCAAATGTTTTTACAGGATTTAGGAAAAAGGAGGGGACAGTAGGTAAGGTTCCATTCTAGAACTTGGGAAAAAGGTAGCTCTTGCTAACATATCCAGAGCTTTGCCTGTGCAAACAATATTAAGGAACAAAGCAGTTTGTCTGGCTTTTTTGAACTTGGCTCTACTGAGTTGAAAAATTATGTGCTTACTCTAGACTCAACCATGGGTGTCCAACCTTTGGCTTGCCTAGGCTGCATTGAGTGAAGAGGAATTGTCTTGAGCCACATATAAAACAGCAGTTAATGTATATAAATCACGTTAAAAATTTACAATCTTGTGGGGCTGCATTACTAGCGTTTAGGGCCATGTGGGTTGGACACGCCTGCTCTACAACCTGTATACAGCAAATGCATACATAATACAATGTCCCATTTGCATCAGTTTTGCTTAGATACTGCAGTAAAAGGAGGTCAATCGTATCAATGCTTAAAGTGAGAAATCTAAAATCTTTGCAACAGAACTCATATTTTCCTCGTCTCTTTTAACATTTCACTTGTATCCTGACTATTGGGTGGCTAAACTGTTACGGCATACTGCATAATTTGGATACTGATATTGGGGAGAACTTTTGAGGCTGGGAAGAAACATTTCCCATGTTCTATTATCCTGAATGAATTGCTACTTCCTATTTTGCTGGCCTCGAAATATTGAGTTGTACTTCATGGTGGCTGGCTTCTTTCTAAACAGTTTTATCACTTTTGAATGTATGTGTGTAACTTTACAAAATAAGAATTTCATGACTTGATTTCTCTAGAGAGGTAGTTCATTGTGAAATCCTAGTCTCAATGAAAGATCTTTGCTTCAATCATCTTTTTCTGAAATGCATGATACACAGCTATAAAGATGAATTCTGACATGCTGATATAGTTCAAGACCTGTATATTTGTTTCCATACATGGTACTTCGGTGTAAAGTTCTACATCATTATAGTTTAATTTATTACTTTGGAATAGGATAATTGATATTAGGTCTTGGACAAATTGTACTATTGTAATGTAGCAAGCAAAGGATTTGAATTCCAAATGATCTCTTTATACACTGCTGCACCTGGGAATCGGAATGGATTTCATCCTGGTTGTATACCGAAGAAAGTAAAATGGTTCAACTGTGTGCTACCTAAGAATTAAAATAATTTAGTTCAGGAGAGTTGAATTGAGAAGGAATAATTCTGGGTTTGAATTTGGGGATGTCACAGATAACACATTTTCTGAGTAGTTTTATAATTTGAGTTTTTAAAAGAGTAAACTAGAACCTGACTTATAAAAGACATGAAGAATCATGCTAGTAGATAAAAATAGTTAAGATAAATGAACATCGAGGAAGATGATAAGTTTCACCTCACTTGCCTCTTTTCTGCACATCTGCCGCAAATGGCACAGCAAGTGTTCAAGGCAGTTTATATGCACTGCAGCATTCTATAGGCCTGATCCATGCATGAGATGACCTCTGCGTGTAGGTGATGGTGGACATGTATTTGCTTTCTGTAACTTGATAGCATTTAGACACCAATGGGATCCAGATCACAGGGAGGCAGATTCAATTGCCTTTTGATTTTCCCTCCCTTTACTGAATATAGGAATACATACAAGAAACTATAATGATTGATACGTTTAAAGACAAATTTGTATAGGGAACTATAAAATGAGTGAGGAATTTGCAAGAAAAGAAGACCCAAATATCCAAAATTGCTCTAAGGTTGGATTGTGATGCTAATCGGAAAACAGGCTAGCAAATGATTTCCTCAGGTTGCGGATGGTTTCAGCCTTTGCCTCATCTTCATTTGTGATACCTCGCTGTGAAGATTCTGAGATGTTGAAGGTGTTTGTCAAGGATTGTGATTTGCTGAAAAAAAGTAATAAAAATTTGATTACTTCCTTTATAAAATTTGGAAGCTTTAGGAAGTAGTGGGTCACTACTGTTGTTAGACACCAATAGGGATACTTAAAAGTTTATAAACCCTTTTTAGTTTTCAATATGCAATTTATTCAATGCATAAGTATGTGATCTCTTCTCCAAATAAATCCTAAAAACTAGATAGCATTAAAGCTATGAATCAAAAACATACTTCTCCATTGATTGATTGAAGACAATGATCTAAAGCTACATTTTTGTGTGGCAAAAATATGTGAAATGTTGAAGTGTCATGCCTTGGGACAGCTTTGCAAGTCTCTAGACCAGGCGACTTTCATCGATGGAACTATGAATTTCAGATTGTATCAGCAAATTGTACAGGAAAATAGAATATCTCTCTGAGGTGAAGCTTAAAAGGAGCAGCAAACCAATGATCCAAAACATAGAAGCTATATGACCAAAGAATGGCAAAAGCAGAAGAAACGTAATGTTTTGAAATGATCAAGTCAAAATCCTGGCTTTAATTCTATAGAAATATTGTGGAAGTGGGCAATTCACTTGAAAAAGCCCATCAGCATATTTGATTCTGTAATTAGGAATGGGCTAAAATTCCTTCAGGCTAATGTTCAGAAGAGATCAACAGTTATCACAAATAATTACAGTTATTGCTGACCAAGGTGGGCATACCAATTCCTAAAAGCAAAGGCTCACAGGGTGGTGGGCTGTGGTTAAGCTGGAAAATGTTTCTCCCTATATAAGACTGCCAAATATTAGGTTTAATGTAGTCTTCCGTTTATGTTCAGTTGTTGAGTCTCTCATGTTTGCACTTGTTTTGGTGTTCTATTCTGGAGAGACTGATAATGCTTGACCTTAACTTTAAATTGCAAGAATTATCCATTGGTAAAAAAAAAATCCCACATACTTCAGATGAGGATGCTGCTTAGAAGGTTCACTGAATCCTTGACCAGGAGCCCATCCTTGTGCTGGAGGCCGAGGTTGCTGGGTGGGAAACGTGCCTAATTTGGAAAGCTGACTTGGTGAGCTTCCTGATGACGATCTAGTTTGCTGGGGAGATCCAGGTGACTTCTGCTGCTGTGATGAGGTGGACTGAGGGCTCAGAGGTTGCTGACCCTGTGGGGACAGCCTTTGCTGGGGTGGGGCTCCTGGCTGTATGGGCTGTGATCCTTGAGGCTGCCATGGGCCACCTGGAGCAAAGGAATACAGACATGGTCTGTAAAACAAGATTAGTTTTTATAAAAGGTCTGATCTTCATCAGTATTATGACTCTGAACTGATACAAGTTTGTTGGAAGACTGGACACCCCCTTTTCTTGGATTATTAATCACTTATAATTAATTATAAACCTTAGCTGATGAAGAGTTCTAAGAAATATGAAAACTTTCAAGGATTTTAAAACATCTCTTGTTCCCATGAATATATTATCTCTGCATTTTTTTCTCTCATAGTCAACTTTGGAAAATTTTCATAAAGGAGGTTGAATATATGGCGCCCCTCGATAGCTAACTTCTTTAAAGAATCAGTAACTATGAACAGAGAACCTGCCAAAAGGTGAACTGGGGCTGATACCAAATACACTAAATTAGAAAGGATGAAAGAAGAGTGGGTCACTACTTTCCTTCTGGCAAACTAGTGTTTTCTAATTAGTGGTGCCAACTCTTAACAGCCATTTTAAGATAAGTCTCAGAAAAAACACTTCCTTTGAGCACTCCCATTACAGTCCCTTGTCACACATACCCATTGGCACAGATATTTATAGATCCTTGCCATAACTCAGCTTAAAAAGATTAAAAAACATCTTTATTGTCTCAGTTTTCTAACTTTCTCCTAATAAAATGCGTTTTAAATTCTGGTCTTTAATTTTTGAAATCTGTAACTTCAATCTGTGGGCAAGCTGCGCATCTGAAACAAAAATATATTTCAACGTTTCTGAAGTTTTTGTTGGCATTGCTTCTGTTTCCTTATTAAGCTTGGATGTTAAATCTAATATTTTTTCAGGATGGACTGTCTGAGAAGAAATATATATTCTTAATCTTTTCGCCTTCTCTATAAATACTGCTGTAATTTATTAAGCTTAACCCTGCCTCGTCACCATATTCCCGGAAAAAATCAGCAGAAATCTTGACAGCCACATTTCATTACTCATATATTTACAAAGGAAACTAATACCCCACTCTTAAAAATTACATGGTACAGGTAGTACCTTGAGGTGGTGGTCGGGGTTGGGAAAGCTGTCCAAGATGTGGTCCTGACATTTGTGATTTCAATGATGGAGGCTTGAAATAAAGACAGTACAGTCAGAATATCACAAAGAGAATCAACAGAAGTATGTTATGTATTGCCCATAGCAATTTCAAATTAAGTACTACTAAAACTCTTGTGTCTGTTTGATTTTTTTGTAACCTTAAATTGGGTAAGCATCATAGGGCAACCATTTTTGAATTAACAAATGGTCTAACTTAAAGAATGTCTCTAAAATACAGGATTTGGGATTTCTGTGGGATTGAAATTTGGCAAAATTGTAGCTGTTTTTGGTATGCTGTGCTCTGTACTTGTTGCAATCACATTATTGTAATTTCCAACACTCTGCCTGCTTTCTGTAAGGAAAGTCAATGGGAAAGTTAGCAGGAAGTCATTCCCACTCACACTTTTCTTTTAACCTATATTAGTCTGTAGGTAGGGAAATATCTCTAGAACAATGATACTGTTACCGTCAATCAAGGAAGCACAACCTAACAGTGCCAAAGTCCATTTTATTTACCAATTAGTAATTACGGAGACAATCACATCGGCAAAACTGATAGGTGCTTGGCTTTCAGAATAAAGGAGCACTTTCCAAAATGGGTTCAGACAGTACCAAGTAATCCAACAGCAACCATGGCCACAAAATGCCACCTTCTGCTATCGTGAGACATACTAGCTATGGGTCACCAAGTCAATTTAAACACTGCATTCAAAGTTTTGCTATGCCACAGGAACTCTTTCTGTGTTTCGCCGAAGCGGTTGCCATCAATCGATTGAAGCCTCTTGTGTGTGCAGAAACAACTGTATGACACTCTGTGCCTTCCGTGGGTATAAGGTTTGTCATGGGCTTGTTTCCACATAGGCCACGTTCCACTAGCGCTCTTGCTGGACCCTATGTTCTATGTCACTTTTAATCATGTTCTTGTAAGTTTGGTACAGACGAGTCAATACAAAATGCTTGCATCTACCGCCGTTCGTTTTAACTGCATTGTTTAAATGATTCAATTATCTAGTACAGCAGTGGCACATGTGCCAGAGGTGGCACTTAGAGCCCCCTCTGTGGGCATGTGTGCCGTTGCCCCAGCTCTGTTTCATGTCTCTGCCACACATGCCCGCCTTGCAGTTTGGGTGCACATCTTTTGGACACTCAGCGCCTAAAAGGTTCACCATCACTGATCTAGTATATTATCTAGTATATTATATTATAAGCTTCTATTTATAGTTAATCCTTTGCTGTAGCTAGAATAAATGGGGAGAATATGTTGTAGATAGGCAAGGAAACTCTCTGTAACTTTAGCAAAATGTGTAACACTTCTTGAACTTTTATTCCTTATCTGAGTAAAAGGAAGAATTTAAGTAGGTGCAGATTCATGCAATACAATAGGGAAAGCTGAGTTCTTTTTCGCATAGCTTTCAAAAAGCCAAAATCCTATTCTAATGCTTCTGTACTTCACAAAGTCAGGTTCACTTAATGAAGCATAACTAAATGTAATACAGTTTATCTTAAAAGCTGCTTAGGACAAACCTTGCAATCTTGAGACCTGTCTGGTGTCTTTTATAAGGATCTGAGCAACCTGCAGAACATCAGGATGGTAAGTGACATACTAGAGGACCATAATGGCCTTTCAGGGAAATCCTACAGGAGCCCTCTAAAGGGAAAAGTCTCCTTTATATTAATGCTAAGTTCTTTAATATATTGGATTTTTTTTAATTTAGAAATTTGCATAGGGGTTTTGATCTCAACCAACCACACCACATTTAAAAGTTGGAAAAATTAGAGATGCTTAATTATTTTATAATGAATAAATAGGGATTTAAAAACACTCAAGTTTAGTTGCTTTTTATCCATAGTTTTGATTTTAGGATAAGAAACAAGCTATTAGATCAGAGGCCTGGTTTAGCAATCAGCTTCCCATAGCACCAAGTGAAAAGACCAAGAAAACAACATGAGAATAATATTTCTTTTTTGCTATAATTCCAAGTGATATTCAAACACATGCCATCTGTGAACCTGGAAGCTCTCTCTCTGTGTGTGTATCAAATTTCTATACTGCCCATCACACTTGCATGCCTCTGGGTGGTTTCCAGATAAAACAGTAAAATGATATAAAAGCTATACTTAAAAACAGTTTAAAACAAGATTAAAGCAAACTTAAAAGGAACAAAATGAAAAGGCAGCCCACCAATCTCCTCCAGGCACTCTTGACTGACTCCTGGTCAGTTGGAGAACAATTGATATTGTGAATGAGTATGTTCCTAAAATAAGGACACTTATATCTGATTTGAGATTGAAGAGAAAGCAACAGTTAAACATCTTTCTGAGTTAAGAACATTCACTATTCAACATTCAGGAGCTTTTAAATATATTTTCCTAGCCTTAATTCAAAAGCTGATTGGCTCGGTGGACTTTGACAGCTTACAATATTTGGAAAGGATTGCTAATGTGACAGCTGTCTTCAGGATTAACCACATTGAGGAATGGATTTCATACAGATAACTCTGCACATCTTCCATATGATTTTTGCTACCTGTCCAATAAAGTATGCCTTGTATCACCTGTTTATTTGGATAAGAGATGAAATTAATATTTCCAACTACTGTATTTGCATTATTTATTTATTTATTTATTTATTTTATTAAATTTTTATACTGCCCTTCTCCCGAAGGACTCAGGGCGGTGTACAGCCGGAATAAAATACAAAATATATACAATTAAAAGAAATTAAAATAAACTATTACTAAACGGCCGGTAATTAAAAGATTTAAAAATTTAAAATATTACTAAAACCCCAATTTAAAATCAACTATTTATGCCAGTCCTGCTTGAATGAATAAATATGTTTTTAGCTCACGACGAAAGGTCCGAAGATCAGGCACTTGACGTAAGCCAGGGGGGAGTTCGTTCCAGAGCGTCGGTGCTCCCACAGAGAAGGCCCTACTCCTGGGGCTGCCAGCCGACATTGTTTGGTGGAAGGCACCCTGAGAAGGCCCTCTCTGTGAGAGCGTACGGGTCGATGGGAGGCATAAGGTAACAGCAGGCGGTCTTGTAAGTACCCGGGTCCTAAGCCATGGAGCGCTTTAAAGGTGGTAACCAGGATCTTGAAGCGCACCCGAAAGACTATAGGAAGCCAGTGCAGACTACGGAGCAGTGGTGTTACATGGGAGCCACGAGCGGCTCCCATTACCACTCGCGCAGCTGCATTCTGGACTAACTGCAGCCTCCGGGTGCACCTCAAGGGCAGCCCCATGTAGAGAGCATTGCAATAATCCAGCCGAGACGTAACCAGAGCGTGAGTGACTGTGCATAAGGCCTCCCGGTCAAGGAAGGGACGCAACTGGCGAACCAAGCGAACTTGGTAAAAGGCCCTCCTGGTGACGGCCGCCAGATGTTCATCAAAGGACAGCCGACCACCCAGGAGGACGCCCAAGTTGCGAACCACCTCCTTTGGGGCCACTAACTCACCCCAACAGTCAGCTGCGGAGCAGCTGACTGTACCGGGTGCCGGCATCCACAGCCACTCCATCTTGGAGGATTGAGCTTGAGTCTGTTTCTCCCCATCCAGACCCGTCGGCTTCCAGGCACCGGGACAGCACTTCGACCGCTTCGTTGGGGTGGTCCGGGGTGGAAAAGTACAGCTGAGTATCATCAGCGTACAGATGATAACTCACCCCGAAACCACTGATGACCTCACCCAGCGGCTTCATGTAGATGTTGAACAGGGTAGGCGAGAGAATCGACCCCTGAGGTACCCCACAAGTGAGGCCCCTCGAGGATGACCTCTGCCCCCCTGTCAACACCGTCTGCGACCGGTCGGAGAGATAGGAGGAGAACCACCGATAAACGGTGCCTCCCACTCCCAATCCCTCCAACCGGCGCAGCAGGATACCATGGTCGATGGTATCAAAAGCCGCTGAGAGATCTAATAGGACCAAGGCAGAGGAACAACCCCTGGCCCTGGCCCTCCAGAGGTCATCCACCAACGCGACCAAAGCCGTCTCCGTGCTGTAACTGGGTCGGAAGCCGGACTGGAACGGGTCTAGATAGACAGCTTCCTCCAGGTGCCGGGGAAGCTGCCATGCAACCACACTCTCTACAACCTTCGCTAAGAAGCGAAGGTTGGAGACTGGACGATAATTTCCCAAAATAGCTGGGTCCAGGGAAGGCTTCTTCAGGAGAGGTCTCACCACCGCCTCCTTCAAGGCGGCGGGGAAGACCCCTTCAACCAAAGAAGCATTTATAATCCCCTGGAGCCAGCCTCGTGTCACTTCCTGAGCAGCCAGTACTAACCAGGAAGGACACGGGTCCAGTAAACACGTAGTTGCATGCAACCTCCCCAGCAACCTGTCCACGTCCTCGAGAGCCACAGACTCAAACTCATCCCAAATAACCTCAACAAGACGAGTCTCTGCCACCTCGGCTGAATCATCGCAATCATGGTCCAAGCCATCACGAAGCTGAACGATTTTATCGTATAGATAACCGTTAAACTCCTTGGCTCGCCCCTGTAAGGGGTCATCCCGTCCCTCCTGTTGAAGGAGGGAACGGGTCACCCGAAACAGGGCGGCCGGGCGGTTATCTGCCGATGCAATGAGGGTGGAAACGTAGGAACGCTTCGCCTCCCTCATTGCCACTAGGTAGGTCCTAGTAAAGGACCTCACTAGTGTCCGATCAGCTTCGGAACGGCTGGACCTCCAAACACTCTCTAGGCGTCTTCTCTGGCATTTCATCTCTCTCAGCTCCCCGGAGAACCAGGGAGCCAATTGAGATCTACGCCGGGTCAGAGGCCGCAAAGGCACGACACGGTCCAAAGCCCCAGCCGTGGCCCGTTCCCAAGCCGCAACCAGTTCTTCAGTCGTGCCGTGGGTAAGATCCTCAGGAAATGGCCCAAGCTCCGTCAGGAACCTCTCCGGGTCCATCAGGCGCCTGGGACGGAACCAACGCATCGGCTCCATCTCCCTGCGGTGGTGAGCAGCGGTTTGAAAGTCTAGGTGAAGGAGAAAATGATCTGACCATGACAACGGTTCTTTCACTATATCTCCTAAATCCAGATCATTTACCCACTGACCAGAGATAAAAATCAAGTCTAGCGCGCCGTCCCCGATGTGTGTAGGGCCATCAGTTACTTGAATCAGGTCCAAGGCCGTCATGGAGGCCTGGAACTCCTGAACCACTGTTGATGACAAGCCGGCCGATGGCAAGTTGAAATCTCCCAAGACCAAAAGTCTGGGAATCTCAACCGCCACGCCAGCAAGTACCTCCAGTAGTTCAGGTAGGGCTGTAGTCACGCAGCAAGGAGCCAGGTACATGATCAACAACCCCATCTGATTTCGATGGCCCCACTTCACAAGGAGGGATTCACAGCCAGCTATCTGAGGAACAGTGGACTCCCTCGGCTCCAGACTTTCTCTAATCACAACCACCCCTACCCTGGGCCCTCGGCTGATGGAATGCACGGAAACCCGGAGGGCACAGTTCAACCAGGGGTACGCCCCCTTCTGTGCCCAGCCAGGTCTCCGTAATGCCCATAAGGTCCGCGGATTCCCTCTGAATCAGATCGTAAATCAGGGGAGCCTTATTAACCACAGACCGGGCATTGCAGAGCATCAGCCGTAGACCCAAGCTCTGAGGATCCTGACCATCCGGGGAACGAGTGAGGACTGGGGGGCCGGAGCACGTGATCGCCTTTAAACATCGGCCACATGCTCCCAAAGAACGATACGGCCCCCTGCCTCCGCCATATCTGCCCCTCCCACTTACTGTACAGATGGAATGATACTCTTTGCTCTGTTCAGACCCCTCCCCCCTGTCTTCGGACCAGCTAAAATAGTGTCGTGAGCATGCGCTCACTGGACTGGACATACCCTCCCCGACGGGTTTCCCCCAACACCCGTCCTTGCCCTCCCCCCCTTTAAAAATTCCCTGTTTAAAAATCCCCAAAGGCTCTTCCTCGACGCATGCCACCTCTGGGTCCCAAGACCTGTCATTGAGGCCGGCCCTTGGTAATGCAGTGGGCCATTCCTGCGAGGCGGGGGCACCTCGCAGGCAGAGGAGTTCATGTGCGGAGTATCGCATGTTGAAAAGTAGAGACAGCGAGAGAGAGTCATATCCTCAGAATGGACAAGTCAAGAATAGATGGTCCAACCAATGGGAGGCCCCTTTGTCCGATGGAAAGTCAAAGTCAAAAATAGGCCAACAAACCCATATGGCAAGTAGGTGAGAAGCATCGTCATCCCCACCATCGCTGGCACTGTCAATTCCCAGAAAGGGAATGCCCGGAAAGATCTTACAAAACTGGGTGGAATCCACTCCCCCACCTCTTCAAACAGGGCGGGGGGGTTCAAAACCTGTCGAAACAACAATGACCCAACAAGGAGAATAGTATATGGGGCCAAGAAGGACGCCGTTCTCAAAGCTCACCTCCCGCAGCCTTAATTCCATGCCGCGGTCTCGTCCAAACTTCCAACACTGATGATGAGGGTGGGCGTAGATATAAAACTCAGCAGACCAGGCGCCAATAGACAAATGCGGGCGTGGGCCGTGTCCTTCCACCTGTCGCCCCAACCGCCCACACCATGGCCGCCACCGTCTGCAAACTCCCAACTGGCCCGGTCTTCGTGTCCGCCACCTCCGCGAGGACACATACCTCAGCAGCCCAAAAAACACACTCCCGGGCTGCTGGGAAGATGGAAGCCGTCCGGTGCCGAGGACGCCAGAGTGTCAAAGACGTCCAAATCAGGAAAGCAGGCCGCGCGCCAAACGAAATGACCACTCGCTCGCCGCTCGCCCCCCCGCCCGTTCTCCGCAGCCGCTAACCCGAGAGGGTCCAGAGACCCCTCCTGCGGCTGCTGGGATGACAATCCAGCGGGTCAGGGGGTATAGGCGGCTCGGCGAGTCTCCATTCCCTCGCTGTCTCCCGTCTCAGCCGCGAGCCTCCATTCCCCACGCATGCGCAGAGCCCCACAGCATTGCTGTTTTGTGCATAGTATTTCCATCTGCCTCATTAAAAATAAACCTTGAATTTTTAAAGATCAACCTTGATGGAGAGAAAAGAAAGTTACACATGCAAATCTACAGTATTCTGCACTTGTTGAATTAATAGCATTCCATATCGCTTACACAGTTGTCTATGCTGTTGTAAAAACAACTTTAAGGAATTTTCAAGTCCCTTTCCCCTCTGTCCGGCTTTATACCTCAGATTGCAGCCTCAGCTACTATGTTATATAAAAAGTACAGAATTACATATTTGTCTATAATGTAGTTAGGGATCCTAGAAAAAAAAGCATAGTATTTTATTCAGAGTAAGATTTTTTTTTATTAAGAGAGTGTTGAAAAGAATGTATTTCGATGTCATTTGAAAATCAGGCATCTGGTTAGATTGATTTCCCTGAAAGATGCCTCCGGTTCTTACCCAAGGCCTCAGAGGTGAAGAAGAAGATCCCACAGTCATTAAAGTCTGTGTCATCCTAGATACCACCATATCAGCTATAAGCTGCCTATCTTCCTCCACATGCTCTCCTATCAGAGGCATTGAGCTGTCCATCACCTGTTGAAACAAGGAAAACATTTTTTTCAATCTGGTTATATTTGCTAGTGCAGCAGAAAAGCTCAGACACTGCAAAACACATGTTCAAGAACATTGTGGCTTTGCTTCTTGCTCCCTTGTGTGTCAGTTTCCATACAAGTCAGAAGTTTTTTTTAAAAAATGTGACACTGTTTCAATGACATCACTCATACTTTTAAGTTAGAACCCAATCAACTTTTCCCAATCCAGGAAAGAAAAAAAAGCTCTCCACATTTCACAAGGATGGGATTACAACTGATCTAACTATTGTATGAATTGCTGAAAGAAAATTTTAGGTTTTCCTTGACAAATTTAACAGTTTTAGCCCTGGCTGAAAATCTTCCCTATTCATTGCTCCTTTATATGTAATATGCTAAGCCATAGTTCATCTGATGATAGCTTACTTACTTACTTGGATGGATTTGTGCAGTTTGGGCAGTTTTTTTAAAAGAAGCACTACATTTTGGCATAAGGTGTGAAATCAGCCAAGATACTTTCATTTACTACATTTAGATGGCTAAACATCTAATATAAATTACTCAAGGCAGACAAAAAAATAAAAACACAACCAATAATTAAAAACATAAATAACACTGCATAAAGTAGCATAAATGCTGAGAACCATAACATTACATAATAAATATAACCAAGAAGCAGGCTCACCCATGCTGTCAGGGCCCAGATTTGACAGCAACACCAAGTTTTTAATGCTATGCAGATTTGCAGGGTGGAAAAATTGATTACAATATAAGATGAGCAAGAATGACATGGAACTCTTCACAAACCAATAAAGATTGGTTTCTTCTCTCTTTAATTAAATTTTTTATCTAACGTTTTAGATTTCATGTGAATAAATATTTCCTCTGAAATTATAAATATATGCTTATTCTGACCACAAGATGGTGCCCTCATATCTCCCAAGTCTTTGTAGTTCTACTCAATAAAATAGCAATTGGGATGTTCTCCATCAGAGTGATAATAGTCAACTTACTCTCTTTTTGACTCCATATCTAGTCAGAAGATCTTCCAGGAAAAAGAAAACATCAATAGGCTTAGAGGTTGCAAAAGTTTTCAAAACTACAAAAATTGTATTCACCTCCTCCTGATGTCTAACATTGTGACCAAGGATGTACCAAAACGGTGAAAGGAAAGAACACACGTTCACGACTTGGAGAGCAACCCTGCCAATCATGGGGGTCTGCAATAATGTGAAAATGTTGAAATGTGGCACCACAACACAAATTCTGTCTTTTCAACTTGTATCCCAATGTGGCACATAATTATGTATATCTTGTAGTTTATGTCCCAACATTGCAACCCAAATGTTGTCGTATGCCACCTTCTCCACCTGTGGGTATCATGTTTCCAATTCTAAAGTAGTAAAGCTGTAGGAAAGTGGTTAAACTGTTATTTTTATGTGTCAGTTATCTTAATACAAAAGATGGGGGGGACCTTATAAAATCAAGATTGGAGAAATTAGCTCATAATTTCTAGAAAGCTGTCTTCTGGCGGGCCCAGGTAAGTAATGCTGTGAGCATGAGATGTTCATCAGTTTTTCTATCTATTTGAAATAATTGTCGATTTTTATTTATACTTTCAAGTCAGGTTTGACTCCTGATGACTGCCTGAATTATTCCCAGCATTTTCTTAGCAAGGTTTTTCAGAAGTGATTTACCCTTGCCTTCTTCCTAGGGCTGAGAAACTGGCTGGCTCAAGGTCACCCGACTGGCTTTGTGCCCAAAGCCTTAACTACTACAAATTGGCTGCTAGTTGTATATTGTTTTCTATTAAAAAAAATTCTCAAAAACAATTACAGTTGAAGTGCAACAATAAAAAGAAAATATAACATAGAAATAGGAAGTAAAATAAAATCAAAACAAGTAGAAGCAGCAATAGAAACTTAAAAATCACAAGTGTTATCACACCCTTAAAGTATATTGGAAAATAAAGCTTTCTACATTAAACAAGAAGCAATTATTTAAAATTAATTTATAGTCTAAGAGTGGACACAAAGTGGCCTTCTAATGCTGAGATAAACACAAGAAACTCAATGCAAAACTGTTTTTCCTTGTTTCTGGGAACAAGACATTCATGTAGCAGCTGAGAAAAAAACAGGTTGACCCAGCTATACAGTTCTGATCTTTACCCTGTACGAGGTTTGTGGCTGTCTCCCTTACACTTGTTTTTTCCTGATAAAAGTATCTCAGAGAAAGGAGGGATATGATCAAAGAGAGGAATCTACATGGAAAGCCCCTTTTCTTCTACTACTTCCCTCATTCCATGAAATCTGTAGGCTAAACAGTCCTGTTTCCATTAGTCAGGAAATTTGGATTATCACAAGAACTCATTAAAAACATCACATGAGCATGTCCAGTAGCATAAGGTTAACTAGACATTTACATCAAGCAGTAGGGCTAAATACAAAGAACAATGAAATGATTATATTTTGAAGTGGGGGAAACTGACAATTGATTAAAAAAATGTCTCTTCATCTGCTACTGTATAAGCAGCTAATCTAAAAAATGAACATTTTCTTAACCTGGTTATCTGCTAAGGAGATCTGATTGCGTTTAACTCGTCTTCAGAAAGATGCTAAAAAAAGGCTGTTCCAGAAATTTTCATATACCGTATCACACAAATGAACAGCCTTTGGACATTAACATCTGCTCTTTGCTCTTTCTGTTTGGCAGCATGCTATTCTAATGGTACATTATTTTTAATGAGTATTCCCATATAGTTATATAGTTTGGCTTTTAGGTTTGGGAGCCACCTAGAGGTGCACAACTATGGCAGTATATAAGCAATAAGAAATAAATATCCATACATGAATGCTTTCAAAATAACATGTCAGCTTGAACTACAGTATGCACAATTTTAGAAGGGGATGGATGCATATTTCAAAAAGATTTGTTTTATTGATTTGATTGCTCTTGTGATTTATATCTAAGTGTACACTTCCCTTATTGTACTTGTGATTTAAAAGATTATTTTTTTTAAAAAAGGACCAGTTGCTTTTGGAAGCATGTCAATAGGAATATTCATTCTATAGGGTTTCGTTCTATAGCATTTGCTACAATTCTGCAGTCATCCTATTGGGTTTGCTGCAATTCTCTTTTATTAAAGATAATTCATGTTTTCGATCTGGGTTGCGATTCTTTTTCATCTTCCTAGGTAATTCTCATTGCAGTGCTTAAAATGGGTGGGCTAAGTAAGCGGTTGTGACTTCCAGTATCTGAATTACCTATTAATATACTGTATATATAGAATTAATTCTATAGGCAAGTGATGGTGAAACTTTTCAGCATCCAGTGCTCATTATCCAGATTTGGGTTATCTTCCAAACATAAATTTCCTTACTATCTGCTTGTATGGTTGGCTAGGCACTGCTCTTTCCAACAGTACCTTTTAGGCATAGATAGTTATTGTATTTCTGCAAAAAGCCCCAAGGCAGGATCCTGAGACATATCTATATGTGCGCAATTCAGGAGTAGGGACAGGCTAGATCAGGGGTTGGCAACCTTAAACACTCAAAGAGCCACAAAGGTCCTAACCGGAAGCCCCCCCATTAAATTCTAGAGCCGACCAGAAGTCCGGTTCCCCCACCATAGAGTCTCCTCCTAGCGTGGTGTCCTTTTTCCTCTACCTGTCCTAACTGAAAGCCCTATCAATTGTGGAGCTGACCAGAAAACTCACCCCTTGCCATAGAGTCTGTTCCTGGTGCACCGTGTTTTTCCTCCCCATAACTGGAAGCTCCTCTCAAAATTGTGGCAGCGACAAGGAGCTGCAGCAGAGGGATGAAAGAGCCACATGCAGCTCCAGAGCCGCAGGTTGCTGACCCCTGGACTAGATTGAAAACTATGCAAGGGAGCGGATCTGCATCTTTATGTGGTTTAGATGGTGAAATAAAAGTGTGCTTTATATTAAAGGTTGGGATTGTTCAACTGGGAAAACAATGAGTGATTTAACTTTTCTTAGTTTTCTATTTTTACTGGAAAGATTTCAGTATATCACAAATGAAATCACTATTAACAGAAATATTGATCAACTTTTAAAGAACAGCCCTTCTTACTTTGCTTTCCCTTCATTTTTTAATGTTCTTTCCTTAGAGATAGGGGATGGAATAACCACAGTTTATGGTACGGGAGGCAGTTATCTTCAGTGCCTTCAATGATGATGGTAAATAGACAACCTGCAGAGGATTCTTATGTCTAGAAATTTAAAAAGCCAATTCTACCTTTTTCTTCTAAATCAATACCTGTTTTGATAAGAAACTAGCTGAAATGGCCATGGAAAAAGATGGGAGAATTAGAAATGCAGAATATTGTTTAGATGTCTTGTAAAATTCTAGAACGAAACAGAGCAACTGTACAATAAAAGCCTAATCTGCTAATATCCTGGCTGCTTTCCACTTTCCTAGATTGTGCTTTTAAATGCTTTGCATCAATAGTACTCCTAGGATTTCTAAAGTATAACTTGGGATAATCAGAAGAAAAGTCATTTGATTTTGGCCTGAAGCCACCTATACTGTATATATTCCACCTCCATATGAAGGTTTTGGCGAGTACACTTTTGTGTTAACTATTAAAAGTGACCCACATGACAGTTGTTCTTGCTTGATTTACAGGAAGAGAAGAAATAGAAAAAGCAGAGATTCCCCCCCCTCCCTTCCTGGCAGCACACTTGTGTCACATAACCTTTGACCTGTCACTGATTCCTGCAGGACATTTATGCCGCAGAAGAATGTGCTGGTCCTGGAGGGCTCATGTGGTTCTCATCAGCTTCCCAAGGCTCAGTGGGTGGGAATGCTCTCCCACATGCAGCTATTTGGATATGTCAGTGGCCCTGAATGTTGCAGTAGGCCGGCTCTATTCACCTCCCTGCGTTGGTGGAGTTTACAGCAGGGCAGACACTGAGTCTCCATTTCAGCATCCTCATATGGTAACCAAGGACATTTGCTCATTTTTCTCTCCAGTTGCTCTGATTATCTTCTCTCTTCCCCCCCCCCTTGAGTAGGTTTTGCATTTCAGCTTTGATGATTTTCAAATATCCATCCCTCTCCACGATCTGACCCTCTCCACTCTGACAAATAAGTTTCTCTCAGCATGGCGAGCTTTACTTCAAAAAACTTCTGTTTTTTTTTTAGAGCTAGAGTGTCCCTGATAAAGAGGGATAGAAGGATTTATTATTCACGCCACCCACAAGCTCCTCGGGGACTTCTCGTATTTTGTTTTAGCTGGAATCTCAAAAAAAACTGCGATTCTGATTCAAGGCTTCATTTTTGGGGTTTGGCCAAACAGAGAACTGCAGTAATACATATTAGAACCTCCTGAAGAAATATTAAAATCAGCATCTGAAGAAAGCTAACTCAATGAGGTAAGCTAGTGCCTTCCAGGTGTTTGGAGTTCAACTATCATTTTCAATTATCTTAACCAATGGTGAGGGATTGCGGGGATTATAGCAAAACATCTGGAAAACACCATGCACCTGCTAAGTTTTTGTTTAAAAGACACAAGAGCAAGATAGATCCCTTTTTCTGGTCTGATGGCCGCCAACAAGGTCATTGGTTTTCTTGTCTTTAGACTCCGCCAGCTTTTGATTAGCATTGTTCCATTTCTCTCTGCTTTAAACTTTTTCTTTCTTATATCACTGCTTTGATGTACATAATCTACTCTTTCCTTCCTCTGAGTTGGCTGGCTTCCCAAGTCTAATGAAAACAGCACAAAGTTCAGTATACACATCCCATTGTGGTGCAGTCTATAAAAGCTGGGTGATGAAAAGAGACAGGAGCCCTCTCTATTACAGGGCATTCAACTTTGTTCTGCCTCTTTCTCCCTCTCCTTTAGATCATGTACTTACCATTTACACCAATGAAGCAAGTGGAAAAGGAAGTTGAGTGGAATTAGCATCCTGAACATAGTTATTGAACTGCTAGGTTTATTCTTTTTCCAAGTTAATATGAGGTTTTGTTTCCCTGCCCTTTATTATTTCCATTCATAGCATTCACCTTGTTTCAAAGTGCATCCTAGGAGGAAAAACCTTTCTTTGTCATTTAAAGATACAAAAAGTGCTTGAAAGGGCCTGGCAGACTGAAATGGAAAAGTGCTTCCTAATTATTTTGACATAGATGTATAAACCTGAGAATGGCTAATACCCTACTATTCTGAAGCCAAGACTTCTATTAAATCAGTTAAATGGAATAGGTGAAAAAGATGCATGTGTGTCTGGATGGGTTGCCATACTTTATTAATTTTGTATGGCATACATTTGTCAGGGAGCTCTACAATGCTATGTTATAGAGTATCTTGACAGCCTAATTGCTGGTTTGTTCAGTTTTGCATTTGTGTGCTTATCCATAACGAACCATGGGAGGTAAACTAACTTGTACAAGCTGGCTAGTAGCGTTTGGGATGGTGATTTCTTCCCGGGCCTCTTCCACCAATCTCACCTTGAATCAGAGCAGGTCCACCATCGGCCCCCATTCTCTTCACGCAACCAGCCTTTCCCACTGGAGTGGTACCCATTTATCTACTCGCAATAATGCTTTAGAACTGCTGGATGGGCAGGCAGGAGCTAGAGGCAAGTGATGGGTTGCCATGTTGAATCTCTTTGTTTAAATGGTACTTACATTCTATTCATTCATCTCTCCTCACCTCAATGATATAATCTTTCCCATCCTTGCTGTGAACAGCTTTGACTGCACAGATGTCAAGGCCGCCAAACATCTCTGCAACAGAATCTGCCCAGAGTCGGTATCTGCCAAAACCAGAAGGGATTATTATTAGTTTAAACTGTGATTAAAAAATAAAATAAAATCAAACAAGCTTCTTATTTAGGGATGGCAATATTCTTAACTTTCCACAAAATGGATAGCTTTGGTTTACAGTGCTTATATGCTAATAATACAGATGTTTTCTTAAATTAAAATATTTCTGATTATATCTATATTTGCGATGAAAATATTAATATATTGTATAGCTTCTGTATTTTACATTCAACTGTCAACAATACAGAAACAAGGGACTTCCGGTTTGGCACCATAGGTGATGGCGGTGATCTTTATGATCACCAACCTCTGGATTATGTGGAATCGCTAGGACAGCTTAAATCTGCTGTCCAGCGGTTCGGAAAACCCCCTCTTCGGGAGAAGGAGAAGGTGGTGAGGTGAGGGCAGAGGTTGAATTTCCCTAAAGCCCCTGAGAAAAAAGGGGTTTGAAGGGTTAAGTTCCCTCCAGTAACCCGAAGTGCTCCAGATCCGAGGATTCTTCTGCTTTGGCGGAACCAATCACCACGACCAAACGCCGAGATTTATTTTGGACAATAAAGGATTATACCGGACAGAACGAAAGTGGGAGAACATTATGCAAGTAGCCAAGCCGATTCCCCGATACTTTGTAACAAGCTTGAAAACAGTAAAAAAATGGAGGCGAATTGTTAACAAGTTAACGAGTGGAAAGCGAAAGCGATACTTTCAGCGTTTGCTGCAGTTGGTAATTTGCATGTTATTTGCTGCTTTTACTCTTTAACTCTTTGCTGCCTGCTGATAGAATCTAGGGGAGATTTTTAAATACTGCTTTAAAAGACTGTGTTTCTTAGAGGTTAAGAAGATTTAAAGTGAATATTAAGTTGGAAATAAAATAAAATAAAATAAAATAAAATAATTTTATAGAAGATGGCAGCCAAACAATTAAAGTCTACTGTAACAAAGAGCTCTGGAACTTTATCAGCTGGTGCCTCTCCAGCTCATACAGCAGAGACTAGAACATTGAATTTAGAGGCGTTACAAGAGAACTTAAAAGGCTTTATAGAAGAAAAATTTAAAGTAATAACTGATGAGATGTCTGAAATGAAAGAGCAGATATCAGAAATTCAAGTGGGAAATAAAGAAGTTAAAGAAGGATTTGTAATGGCAGTACGAAGTTTGGCAACGAATGTGATTTTATTGGAAGAGGAGGTTGAAGAAATTAAGCAACATAATTTAAAATTAGAAAATAAAATGGATGAATTTCAAAGTAAAATGGAAAAAACAGAGGATGAAATAGTTTTGATACAATATAGAAATATGGAATTTGCTCTTAGAATTCGAGGTTTGAAAGAAAATAAGGAAGAGAATTTAAGGGAAATTTTTTCTGAAGTATTTGCTGAGATATTAGCAGCTCGTCCAGCAGATGTGGCTTATCAAATTGATAAAATATATCGTGTGAATTCTTGGATAGCAATTTAAAAATGACATTACCTGTTTACAAGAAACACATATTAGATCTTGCTAAATGTTGGAGATGCGATTGTGAAGATGCTACTTATTACCATATATGGTGGACTTGTAAAAAAGTTAAAGCATTTTGGATTAAAGTATGGTGGATCATGCAGAATATTTTGAAAAAGAAGATTAAGTTTACTCCGCAGTTCTTTCTACTAGGAATAATTATGGACTATACAGCTATAGAGACTAAATTGATTTTGAACTTAATAACAGTCGCAAGACTTTTGATTGCTCAGTATTGGAAGAAAGAAGAATTACCTACAATCGAAGAATGGACACTCAAAGTATCAAATCTGGCAGAGATGACAAAAATCTCCGCTTACTTGAAAGACTATACACTAGAAAAATATATTTTAGAATGGAAAATGTGGATTGATTATATTTAAAATAAGTATCAGATAAAAAAAATATCGAATAGCATATGAGTAAATTTAGGAAATATTTTGTATTAGATATATTTTTGAAGGAGAGGGGAATTGAGAGTGTGACTAAGTGTGGTGTGACTAGAGATTATAATTTAGGAATTATTTTGGATTATGATTGTTAGTTTTGATACCCTGCATTTTGTTCTGGGAAGTCGGGGGGTGGGGGTAAGGGGAGGGAATTGGGGGGTGTGGTAGAGGGGGAGGGATGGTTAATGTACAGGGATTATTGAAGAAATATAATAATAGGGTCGGGTCTGCATAGTTACCATTTTAGAACGGTGAGGAGGGAGAAAAGAGTGAGTAGGAGGTAGGAAAGAGGAGAAGAGGAAGGAAGAGGGATAGTAGAGGGAGAAGGAAGGTGTAGGGTGGAGGGAGGAGCGGATGTAGATAAGAGAAGGAGAGGAAGGTTTGGAAAGTAAAAGAAGGTAGAAGAGGGAAGAGTGTTAAAAAGGGTGGTGGTGACTGGGCAAGCCCGACTAATTGTATATAACTGTACATTGGATGAATTATTTGATATGATTGTAAAAATAAAACTTTTTATAAAAAAAAAACAACAATACAGAAACAAGCATGCAATAAATACATTCCAGGTTATCATTTGGTAGAATAGCATTGGAAGTGTTACAAAAGATATTAAATGCCCTACCTGCAAAGATCAAAATCTGTGTAATGGCTTTTTCTGTGACATTCAATGGAAGTAAACATTGGACTTCGCAAATGCAAGATAGAAAGAGTATTGACATTTTTAAATTTTGATGTTAGAGAAAATTCAACATCAAAACTGAAGAATACCATGGTTAGCCAAGAAAAAAAAAGGATCTTAGCAAAAAATTATCATACAAATGTCCACAAATACCATACTTTGGACGCATTGTTCAAAGACCTAGCTCTATTGAAAAGTTTATAAAGCTGAGAAAATGGAAGAAAAGACAAAAACTCAATTGCTGTGGTGATAGGTGAACTATTGGAAGACTTGAAGAACCAGGTTGAGAAGAGGTCACTGAAGATAATCTATGTATGTGGTGACTAAGAATTAACACCAACTTAATAATACATAATCAAATAGAATAACCATGTCCTCAGGAACTTGGTGGGAAAAGAAAGAGAATTATAAGAATTAAGAACTGTGGTAGCACAGTGGTTAGAATGTAGTACTACAGACTACTTCTGTTGACTGCTGGCTGCCAGCCATTTGGCAGTTTGATTCTCACCAGCTCAAGGTTGACACAGCCTTCCATCCTTCCAAAGTTGGTAAAATGAGGACAGTATATTGTTAGGGGCAATGTACTGACTCTGTAAACTCCTTAGAGAGGGCTGTAAAGCACTATGAAGAGGTATATAAGTCTAAGTGCTAAGTGCTACATTTCTTGAGAAAGCTGGACAAAGAATGACTTCTGTCCTTAGTTCAGTACTGAGTATTTTGACTAGATAGTGTCCTATTTTGTGTCTTAATAGGTATGTTAATTCTTACCACTATATCAAGCAACACCAAATGTTCAATGAGCTGTTTTCTCTAATAAAGAAAAAAGTTCCCAGTACTGGGATGCCTATTCCTGGTGGGGTTTTTTGTGGGTTTTTTTGGAAAAAAGTATGACTAGCCCATGCAGCTCTTTCCCTACATAATCCTTTTAAAACAGAATCTGAAAAGAATAGAGGCCTAGTAGGCTGAAAAAGAGCTTCTAGTAAGTACTACTTCTGCTTTAGATGATAAGAAAGAAGAAAATTCTCTAGAAGCACATGGTCTCACAACAGTTGTCTAAATGAAACAAGCAAAAGGAATTTTTAATTTCATTTTTCTATTCTCTTGAACATTCTGCAAATTTCAAAAATTCCAAACATTTGTGGAGAAGATTACAAACCCAGGCTGGATAAAGAACATGGAATGTAATTCCTCATGTATCCAGACCATATGACAAAAGAGGACTTTCCTTTCTTTTGTAGACAATTGTAACAAGGATCGGGGCTGCAGATATCTGAAGATTATCCATCACGATAGGAATCTTCCAGACTATTATGTGCTTTAATGGACATAAAGTTTACAGTGGCCCCATGTTTTGACATGCTGTCAGTGAGAATAACCCCTCATTTCCACCCATGGTTGCTTGTTCTCCATATGTCAATCACTGCCCAAAGTGAAAAGGATCATAGAGGCAAATTCCTTGTTGCCCACATTGGACAATTAGATGACAATGATTAGTGATTATCAGTGATTAGTACACGATAAACTTCTCCTTAAACTGACATCCTATGGCATCTCAGGACCCCTCCACAAATGGATATCTGCTTTTCTGTCTAACAGACAACAAGTGGTCAAAATTGGCAATGCTTTATCAAATCCTGTTCCTGTCAAGAGTGGCGTTCCTCAAGGCAGCGTCCTTGGACCAACACTCTTTATTCTATACATTAATGATCTTTGTGACCTTATCTCAAGTAATTGTGTTCTCTTTGCTGACGATGTCAAACTATTTAACACCACAGACAACACTTCTATCATTCAAAACGACCTTGACCATCTAACCGCTTGGTCTAAAAATTGGCAGCTCCAAATTTCAACCAGCAAATGCTCAGTCTTACATATAGGAAAAAAGAACTCTAAAACTAAGTACATACTAGATGGACATTACCTTACAGACGACCCCATCCCGTTAAAGACCTTGGAGTTTTCATGTCAAATGATCTAAGTGCCAAAGCCCACTGCAACTACATAGCAAAAAAGCTCTAAGAGTTGTAAACCTAATTTTATGTAGCTTCTTTTCCAAAACACCACACTACTAACCAGAGCATATAAAACATTTGCTAGACCAATTCTAGAATACAGCTCACCTGTTTGGAACCCTCACCACATCTCTGACATCAATACAATTGAACGTGTCCAGAAATATTTTACAAGAAGAGTTCTCCATTCCTCTGAAAACAACAAAATACCTTATCCCACCAGACTTGAAATCCTAGGCTTAGAAAACTTGGAACTCCGTCGCCTTGACAAGACCTAAGTTTAACTCACAGAATCATCTATTGTAATGTCCTTCCTGTCAAAGACTACTTCAGCTTTAATTGCAATAATACAAGGGCAACCAATAGATTTAAACTTAATGTAAACCGCTTTAATCTAGATTGCAGAAAATATGACTTCTGCAACAGAATCATCAGTGCTTGGAATACTTTACCTGACTCTGTGGTCTCTTCTCATAATCCTAATAGCTTTAACCAAAAACTTTCTACTATTGACCTCACCCCATTCCTAAGAGAACCATAATGCATAAGCGCACAAACGTGCCTACCGTTCCTGTCCTATTGTTTTTCTTTTCTTCTTCCTATATATGTTTATATGTGTATATACTACATAATCTTTTTGTATGATGTTGTGACAAATAAATAAATAAAAAAAAAATAAAAAAATAAAAAAAGAGCAGTGATAACACTTGGGTATCATTGGTTGTGGAACTCTGTCTCCTAGCCCCTAAAACCTTCGTTGACTGTAACCATAAGTAAAATGCTTTTGCTCTGCAGGGTGATAGCACCTAGGCAACCTTAGCTTAATTAATGCTAATTCATTCTAATTCTAATTACACTTAATTAGAATTGGGTGAGAGTCCACAATTCCTGAATTGTAAGCAAGACTGGAAAATAATAATAATAAAAGATCCAGAATACACTGGAAAACTACTTCTGTATCGTTTCCAAGAAAAGCACATGGACATGTCTGTCAAAGCAGGGTCAAAGATGATCCCCATTTCATTTGATTTCAGTGCAATTTAATTACTATGCTGCTGCCAACTGTTTTTATTCCTTTGCTTTATTTTGCATTCTATTGCAGTTTGTTATGTTGCCTTTAGCTCTTATGTCTAAGTTGTCAGTCACTTATAGAAAGCTGCATATGAGCTTTCTATAGTCATGTCAAAATATCTAGTATATGGAAGGCCTACAAAACAAAAAAGGTATTCTGTATTTCATCCTTTCTGTATTTAGGGGTATTTGCTTATTTTTATCTTTTATAAGGGTTTAAAAGGGGTCTGTGTAGTCTGCTGCCATCCTGAATCTAAGCCAAATAGATGTAAATCAGGATAAGATTTGTAGTCTTGGGAATTTTTATTATTTATTTATTTATAAAATTTATTGTACAAATGAAAAAGAGGGATGCGGTGGCTCAGTGGCTAAGACGCTGAGCTTGTCGATCGAAAAGTCAGCAGTTCAGCGGTTTGAATCCCTAGTTCTGTGTAATGGGGTGAGCTCCCGTTACTTGTCCCAGCTTCTGTCAACCTAACAGTTCGAAAGCAGGTAAAAAATGCAAGTAGAAAAATAGGGACCACCTTTGGTGGGAAGGTAACAGCGTTCTGTGCGCTTCTGGCATTTAGTCATGCCAGCCACATGATCATGGAGATGTCTTTGGACAGCGCTGGCTCTTCGGCTTTTAAATGGAGAAGAGCACCGCCCCCTGGAGTCGGGAACGACTAGCACATATGTGCAAGGGGCATCTTTACCTTTAAAATTTATTATCTCATGGTAACTCTGGGTGGTTTACAACCTTAAAAGATAAAAACTATACAAAGCTAAAAAGACAAAAATAAAATATAATGCAGCCCAATTAAAAGATAGAATGGAGGGGAAGTGAGGTCTGTTATTAATTGATCAGCCACCTCCACTGTGATGCTTCTTCATTGGAGCCCCAAGCTCACTGGCAAAGTCAGGTCTTTAGACTCTTATGGAAGGTCAGGAGGGTTGGACCTCACTTAGGGAGCAAGATGTTCCGAAGGGCAGGTGGAATGGCAGATAACACTCTTTTCCTGGACCCTGCCAGCTGGAATACTTTGGCTGATTGGACCCATATCAGAGCTCCTCAGCTGGCATGAAGTTGGAAATCTGGTAGAGTTGAGTTTTCTATATTTCTGCATAAGTAACAGCACTTGCTAAATACACTGTAGTTTATAGTCAATTAAAGTAAAAAATTTTTTTATTAGGTCCAGCCCTACCTATTAAGCCTAATGAAATAGATAACTTAGATAGCTTATCTTGTGAATCATTAAAAGGGACCAAAGAGTTATTTGATCTTAAAAATGCAAAGAATCTGATGGCAAATGAACCGCTTTATCCAAAGCTGCATACTCACTCACGCTGACTAAACAATGGATAGGAGAAATATTTCTTGTACTTCTATTTTTCTTAAACGTTCTTTTCTTTCACCCATTAAAGTGGGAGAAAAAATTAGTTATATTAAGTCTAGATAACAAGTTATAAAAACTTTGGGTGTAGTTTCCCCCATCCCTCATTCTGGGGGCTTTTCAGAAATTTGAAAAAACTTGAGATACGGCAGACCATGTTTCTGTTCTGAAATACCTTGAGAATGCCCTCATATGGCGGAAATCTGTCTCTAGTGGAGAAATGGCTCATTCTGATTTCTGACTGAAATCACCCTAACAGTGTTGCCATTGTAGTCACCACTGCACTTCTAGAGTGAGGTGACAAAGCATTAGGGAAAGGCAGAAACAATGGGGACAGAGGTGAAAATCTGAATACCTTTCTTGAAGAGAAACTCTAAAATTAGAATAAATTATCATTGGTGAGCTAATTCTTTCCCACACTGGGTTTGTGTGAGGAGAAGGGTACTAGGAATGTGCTGTTGACATTGCGGATTAACCTCATGAATCAAACAGGTTGCCCATGCTAATTCACAAGGAACGTCATGGAAATCTAGGGCTGGAGGAAAGGAACAAAGTGGCTCCTCATGAAAGAATGAACACGAAGATGCTGGAAAGACAGCACACAACTTTCTAAGGTAAGTGTAGATAGGAAATAATTCAACAATCTCAAACAAGATTCGAATGCAATAGTAGTTGGGCATAATAAGCTCATCCTGAATACTTCAGTGCAACCTAAACGAAAGTCCCATGGTCCTGAGGCCATCCAAGAAGTGCTGAATAGGAGTCTGTTCAAATAGTTTTTTTTAAAAAACAAAACAAAAACAAAGGAGATGTTCAAATTGTTCCATAATCTATTCCACCACAAAATTTAGGGGAGGTGGGGAACAAGAGAATGCTAACTAAATTCATTCGGCCCAAAAGATAAAGACTCCAGCACCTCTCCACCAGTAATCAGCACCCAGATCAGCATAGATTAACTCCAAGGTTAACTTCAGACCAACAATCAAGTAAGCAATACCCCAATGAAGAAACTGCCAAAGAGCCATCAGTAAACAGCCCAACCAAAGAATCTCTAAGACCGCCCCCCAGCCATACTGACAGGTGGGTTTCAAATTTTTTTACTACCGGTTCTGTGGGTGTGGTTTGGTGGGCGTGGCATGGGAAGAATGCTGCAAAATCCCCATTTCCTCCTGATCAGCTGAGACTCAGGAGGCAGAGAATAGATGGGGGCGGGGCCAGTCAGAATTTTTACTACCGGTTCTCCAAACTACTCAAAATTTCCACTACCGGTTCTCTAGAACTGGTCAGAACCTGCTGAAAGCCACCTCTGAAGACACCAGAATATAAACTGATAGCAAACAGCACTCCTTATTAGCACTGATGATGTTACCTAGTTAGGGTAATGAAACGTTTACAAGAAAACAAGCAAGCTCAGAGAGCACCAAGGACCCCTCATTTCAACCCTGAGCCACAAATATTCTCCTTTATTGAATTCATTCTGGCTAGCATAAAGTCCTGCCTAGGATCTGTAGGAAGCGAAACATTCAAATTGGTTTATGCCAGGATTCTGCATAGGATTTGTTTAAAATTCAGCTGCAGAGCTAACATTGCATCATAAGGGGGTCAGTAGAAGGCTTGATCAATCACTTTTGCATTCATATGTGGGGTTACCAAGATTTAGCTGAGCACAGTGAGATTCATGTGTCTCACATATTTCATAAAAGGAGCATTTAAAAGTATATTAATACAACACATTTCAAAAAACAACTACACATTTCAAGTTAATTACAATTCTATATCATGTTTTACAGACTTGCATTGGAATGTGTACAGGAGACATTGCCTTAGGTTGGCCTATTGCATTCAATGTTATATACCCTGTGAGGCAAGTATACACCCAGAGGTCTTCTAACCCTATTTTAAGGCAGTTAGGTTTAGCCTAGGACCTTCTGTTGTGCAAACAGGTGCTCCATTATTTTGCCATAATGGGTTACAAAATACCCAACAGCAATGTAGCAAAAACATATAACGACCCGATTGAATCGTTCTGTGCAGAAAATGTTGGCATGGGACACCTGCCTTGACTGGAAATGGAGAAGCTCAGGCATATTCTCCTTCAGCCTGTCCTCTCACTCTGCCTTCTTGGCATGACAATCTAGGATAGGGGTCTCCAACCGTGGCAACTTTAAGCCTGGCGGACTTCAATTCCCAGCAAAGCTGGCTGGGGAATTCTGGAAGTTGAAGTCCGCCAGGCTTAAAGTTGCCAAGGTTGGAGACCCCTGATCTAGGATGAATAGGAGATATCACCCCACTGTGCTCTCTCGCTCCAGAGAAAGCAAGCAACACTAGATTTGAGCAGTTAAATGAGGAGGAGAAGCAGAAAGCAGCAGGCCATGTTTTAATCTCCAAAAATGCAAATTGGGCTTCTGCACTACTGCTGGTTGTTTGAGATAATACTTAATGCAGTTTTAAGCCTATCAGATGTACCCCAAAGGTTGTATGTTAGTAAGAGTAGCTCTTTCTATTTAATACCTCTCAGTCATGGCGATCTGTTCCAACATGGCAGAACCTGTGTTTGCTTTCCAGTTTCCAGAGATTGATGTCCTCCTGGGAAAAACAAACAAGCCATATGAGAACAATCAATGCTCCCAAACATTGTAATTCCTCTCCAAATTGAACAAAGGAGGGAAGAAATGAGGGAAGCGGGACAGACTGGGTTGGCACAAAAACCTTTCAGAGCCCTGCTGTCTTCGAAGCTTTTTAACTGTTGCTGATGATTCAGTCAATGCGTAACACCATCCATAAGCTGGAAATGGCCCTCCAAATGCTGGCAACCTCCCACGTAGTTACATCTTTATCCAAATCCTTGTTGGGTGTTCTTATATCAGCCTTATGAACTCTTTTGCAGGGTATGCCAGGCATTGTACAGTAGAAATGTCTGTGAAAAGGCTGTGGAATAATTAACCTTGCCCACTGCAGTACAGAATTTAAACTGCTCATGAAGCTGTATGCCAGAGAAGCCAAGCAAAAGCTTCCCACAGAAATCAGTGAGCTTTAGAATTGGTCTTAAAAAGGGGGAGATGATAGGATAAAAAGCTAAACCAGTGGCTTTCATTGAGGTCTGCTTCCTATTGTGATAGAAATACAGCTATCTCTTCTGAGGGAGATTGAATGGCACTAAAAACCACCCACTGGCTTTCTCCCACTGATTGCTCAAGTGGTATTAAAGGACTCAAGTCTTTTTTTTTCTTGTAACTGGTTATTAATGCCTGTGCTTGCTGGTAATGCCGCTGGCACTACCAGTGGCACTACCTGAACAATTACATTTGGAGTGTAGCATCCACAAAATTGCTGAGCTGCATGATCAGATACTATAAATGGCAGCTTTCACAGGCTCTTGATGTGCATCATCAGAAGGGTATGAGAACATAGTTGTCTGCTGAAAAGTAGAACATTTTGAAACTAATATTCAGAATTTTAATTTCAGTATCAATCACAGGAGCAGCTTTGAGCACATCACTTGTTACAGTGATACAAATATTTTTTCCCCACATGCTGGAAAAGAACTAGCTATAAGATACATTTAATTACATTTTGAATGATGCTTGGGTAAGACCAACACAATGCAGTTTAATTCTTACAGCAAAGGCTAAGCAAAATATATGGAAACGTTCCTTCAAATACATGACTATTCAGTTCAGGAAACTGTATATTGACAAGCTAAGGAAGTGCTAATCTTTCTGGACTTTTAAAAAATAATTTCAGATCAAGAGCTTAATCTACATTACAATTTTGGCTGATGTGTCCTCCTTGCGCAGTCTTAACTTTTGTAAGTTAGCATCTCTTCTGCCCTCAGAAAAGATGGCATCACTTAAACAGAAATTTAGATTGTTATATGTTGTCTATCACACACAAAAATCACAATTTACTAAGATGCATGTTGATGGCTTCAAGGAGAGGTATAACACAACATTGGCAAAATGATGTATTGCTGATGCTAACAGAATGGGAAGTATAATCAACGGTGGTAAAATTAGCAGTACATATTCACAACTGAAGTTTGACTAAATTCAAGCAAAATAGTTTCCATGTATATTATATATTACATAGCAAGGCAAATGTAAACATTAGAGTACATTTTAAGGGGAAAATAATTAATTAAAGAACTGAAGTTAGAAATACATGAAAATTGAATTGTATAAATATTGAATATCAGTCAGGATACAAATGGGAAGTTGGAAACTAAATATTTATTCAATAATGCTTTTAGCAGATTTCCCCCCTTTTTCTCTTTTCTTGGGTGATTTACGTTTAAATAATAAATAGTAGAGATATTGGCATTCAACTCAGACATTTAAAAAGAAACTTATAATCCTTTTCCTTTTTGTTAAAAACAACTCAGTACATTTTGCTTTTTATCCATTATCAACAATATACTGAGCACCAACTGCACAATTTTGCAATCTCTCTGTCCAACTACCAATTCAATATTTGTTCTAATTTTTTCTTTTTTGTCTATTCGATTTTTTAAAGATATTAAAAATGTATTTTTTCAAAGAAATAAAACTGTGTACCTTTTTACTTCATTTCGGTCACTTAAACACTTATGCTGATATTGGTAAATCATGTAAAATAGTTTCTTTTTCCTTCCTTCCTTCCTTCCTTCCTTCCTTCCTTCCTTCCTTCCTTCCTTCCTTCCTTCCTTCCTTCCTTCCTCCCTCCTCCTCCTCCTCCTCCTCCTCCTCCTCCTCCTCCTCCTCCTCCCTCCTCCTCCTCTTCTTTCTTTCTTTCTTTCTTTCTTTCTTTCTTTCTTTCTTTTTTCTTTCTTTTTCTTTCCTCTCTCTTTCTTGTGCTTGTCAAATGAATGTACAAAAATTTTCTGTTACGCTACTGATGACAAAATGCCTTACATTCTGCTTGACAAATGTTCTTTGTAACACAATGCATTTAGGAAAATTTTATATTGTGAACAATTGAACAAACAATAACATTTGGGAGTATGTTCTAAGAATGATATAATTATAACATGGATTGGTTGTGGTTAAATGGGTTGTGAATTTTGCTTTTCCTGTTATTTTTGAGTTCCTAGTCTTAATTTTATTTATTTATTTATTTATTTATTTATTTTTTATTTTGTCATATCAGTATATATAGGCATTAACATGAAATGAAATAGCTATATAATATATAAGCATATATATGAGCATAAGTATGTAATAACTATATTAATTGGATATAATGAAAATAAACAATAGGACAGGAACGATAGGCACTTTTGTGCTCTTATGCACGCCCCTTACAGTCTGCTTAGGAATGGGGTAAGGTCAATAGTAGATAGTTTTTGGTTAAAGATTTTTGGATTTTGAGAAGAGACCACAGAGTCTGTTAGTGTGTTTCAAGTGTTAATGACTCTGTTACAGAAATCATATTTTCTGCAATCAGAATAATTATTAGTCACTATAAAACAGAATAATTATTAGTCACTACCCATTACAAAAGGTGCTGCAACTCTAGAGTTGCATCTCTCACATCTGGAGAACACCAAATCCACTGTTGGTTGCCTAATCCTTCTTTTAATAGACCTACTGACGTGTCTTTTTTATTCTATGTGCTGCTGAACAGCAAAACAACCACAACATGTGCGAATTTCTTTAACTTGTGATTCAGAATCCTGTTAAGACAATATGTTTGGCAGCTGCCTAAAGCCTCACCAGAAGGGAATGCATTATATCAAAGTTATTCTTTCTTTTTTCATTTAACATACATTATTTTTCTTGGCTAGCCTTTAAAACAAGAGAAGAATGCAATATTTAGAATGTAACGTGCGTTTAGAATTCTAACATTTCTTGGTTACTACTTTTGTTTTCAATTTCAATCTTCAGCATAGTCACAATATCTGTAAAAAAAGACTCACATGTAAGCTTTGTAATTGTTGCCAATTTTCTGGATTCGGATGTCGTATTTGGAGTCAACGAAAGTCTCTGTCGTGACATACGTTTTGGCCATGGCTACCACACTTACAATGTCTTGGAAATCATGCTGGTTCTCAATTTTCACCTATGATTGATAAAGATCCAAAACAGAAAAATGTGCCATAAATCAGGTATTACTAGAAATTACTGTCATTTTGCTGGGTGAAATGCCCTGAGGAGGGAATACATTTAAAAAAACCTGAGGGATGGGAGTTGTAAGACATTTCTGTGCATAATGCTCACTCCTTTCAGAGAAACAGAATTTTATTCATGGTCATTCCAAAGAGGAAGCCTACAGAAAAGGTGATAAAATACTGTACAATCAGGCCAGAAATGTACTAACAAGGGAGATCAGAGCAGCAAAAAGAAGCTACTCTGAAAAGCTAAAGAATCAGTTTTCAGCAAATGAACCAGCAAACATGTGGAAAACTCTTAAAAATATCACCGGCTATGGCAAACCTCCTTCCCAGGCTGAAGGTAATCAACATCTGGCAGATGACCTGAATGAGTTTTACTGCAGGTTTGAAAGGAAACTACAGTCACTTATCTCCACAACACCCATCTCAGACACACCAACAACAGCCAAGCCTCCTACATCCCGTTGGGTTCACAACCCCTAGTGATCACAGAAAAGGAAGTGTCTATTTCACAGACAAAAGCCAGGAAAAGCTCCAGGCCCAGACAAGATAACTCCTTGCTTAAAAGTCTGTGCTGACCAATTGGCCCCCATCTTCACTCATATCTTCCATAAATCACTAGAGATATGCTACGTTCCTTCTTGCTTCAAACGCTCTACCATCATCCCAGTGCCGAAGAAGCCCACCATCAAGGAACTGAATGACTACAGACCAGTTGCTTTAACATCTGTAGTCATGAAAACCTTTGAAAGGCTAGTGCTTTCCTACTTGAAAACCATCACGGATCCACTGTTAGACCCCTTGCAATTTGCATACCGAGCAAATAGATCAACAGATGATGCTGTTACTATGACTCTGCACTACATCCTACAACATCTTGAATCTCCAAAGACCTATGCAAGGGTCCTCTTTGTAGACTTTAGTTCAGCATTCAATACCATAATTCCAGACACTCTTCTAACTAAGCTAAACCAGCTACAGGTACCTGAACAGACTTGTAAGTGAATCACAAGCTTCCTAACAAACAGGAAGCAGCAGGTGAAGCTAAGCAGGATCACATCAGATACCTGTACAATTAGCACAGGGCACCCCCAAGGCTGTATGCTCTCCCCACTTCTCTTCTCTCTGTATACCAATGACTGCATCTCCAACAATCCATCTGTTAAACTACTGAAGTTCACAGATGACACAACAGTGATCGGTCTCATTCGAGACAATGACGAATCCACATATAGACAAGAGGTCGAACGACTAGCCTCATGGTGCGATCGAAACAATCTGGAACTGAACACACTCAAAACCGTAGAAATGGTGGTAGACTTTAGGAGAAACCCTTCCATACTTCCATCTCTCACAATACTAGACAAAACAGTATCCACAGTAGAAACCTTTAAATTTCTAGGTTCTATCATATCGCAAGATCTAAAATGGACAGCTAACATCAAAAACATCATCAAAAAAGGACAGCAAAGAATGTTCTTTCTGCACCAACTCAGAAAGGTCAAACTGCCCAAAGAGCTACTGATCCAGTTCTACAGAGGAATTATTGAGTCTGTCATTTGCACCTCTATAACTGTCTGGTTTGGTTCTGCAACCCAACAAGAAAGACACAGACTTCAGAGGATAATTAGAACTGCAGAAAAAACAATTGCTACCAACCTGCCTTCCATTGAGGACCTGTATACTGCACAAATCAAAAAGAGGGCTGTGAAAATATCTACAGATCCCTCACATCCAGAACATAAACTGTTTCAACTCCTACCCTCAAAACGATGCTATAGAGCACTGCACACCAGAACAACTAGACACAAGAAGTTTTTTTCCTGAAGGCCATCACTCTACTAAACAAATAATTCCCTCAATACTGTCAAACTTTTTACTAAATCTGCACTACTATTAATCTTCTCATCATTCCCATCACCAATCTCTTTCCACTTATGACTGTATGACTGTAACTTCGTTGCTGGTAATCCTTATGATTTATATTGATATTGATTGTTCCAGATTGCTTATTTGTACCCTATGATTATCATTAAGTGTTGTATCATTAAGTGTTAAATTGTACCCTATGACCATCATTTTAGTTGTAAATGTTGTACCTCGATGAAGGTATCTTTTCTTTTATGTACACTGTGAGCATATGCACCAAGACAAATTCCTTATGTGTCCAATCACACTTGGCCAATAAAAATTCTATTCTATTCTATTCTATTCTATTCTATTCTATTCTATTCTATTCTATTCTATTCTATTCTATTCTAGTCTAGTCTAGTCTAGTCTAGTCTAGTCTAGTCTAGTCTAGTCTAGTCTAGTCTTGTCCATTCCTCAATTCCTCCAAAGCAATTTGAAATAAACATACTAATCATCTTCATTCCTATCAATCTGAAAATACTAGAACCACATAGAGGGACAGAATAAGAAGACAAATGACAAATCAATCATCGCAATACATCTTTGCTATTTTTCTATGATTGTGATTTGTTCTAGATAACTATTTACCATATCAAAGCTATGTAAGTCTTGAAGCAATGCCCGTCTTCCAATCCCTGTCGTTGTTCCACAGAAAAAGAAAATGAAATACATTTTTGTTTTCTCTTTCATGTTTTAAAATATGTACTCTGTGCATTTTCCTGTTTGCAAATATATATATATATATCAATCTGATGCTTGTAATGGTGTGAAGCTGCCTATCAAGGCACCATTCCTCCTCTACTAGAGATCACCTTAAAATGGAAGGATAGAACAGAATGTCCTTAGTACATTCTAAAATAATTGCAGAATGTTTATGTTGCAAAACAGAAACTGAACTTCTATGCTACCACCAACTTGATTGCACTGGGGTAACCAAAATCAATTCTCCCACCTCCATCCCAAAAGGGAAGGGGAAAAAAAAACGACTGAGAAACAAAATGGCCTCTTGTCAATTTCACCCTTTTATCTAAAAATAGCACCCCCCATCATGGACTTGCTAAGAGGGTTGAAACCCAGAAAGGAGGAAAGACAAGGCAAAAGATCCTTGCAAAATCTCCCTGTTGAAAAAGATTATGATTTGCATCATCATCGCTGTTTTGATTAAAACATAGCTAGACCAGAAATAGGCTTAGCCAAAACTCAGCTAACATGGGATCAAAAGAAATCAACAGTTGCTTTTGAATTGGCATAAAGACCTCCATGGAAATATCCTTGGCGTGCAGGAATTAATAGAGCAGAGGTGGGAGGGGGATACTAATTTGAATCTCTTTTGTGGAACTGAACATCTACCCTCCAACCTGGAAATGTGAGGGGTTGATTTTCACTTAAATCCAGTTCAATTTGAGGCTCTGATTCCACCAGTACAAGAAGTACAATATAAGCTATGGAATTTAGAACAGATATTGTCATAGGATTCCATACATATTGCACGAGCTTCAATCAATGCCTCAAAGATTGCCTCTGTCATGTGAGACACAAGAGATCTTGGTGGCCCAAAGTACATTTGGCCAGCTATGTCCAGCTGTCAGGTGCAACCTTTCCTGGCTGGGTCTTATAGAAAGTCAGCACCCACCCACCCTCCTAGAGAATTAAATATTTTGGGGGATATTAAAAAGGCAGGATAGAATATTTCCCCTAAAGGAGGGATGAAAAAAAATATCCTAAGGGAGGCAGAAACCAGCCCCAGTCTCCTTGCCCCAAGCAGAAACTGAGGGGGCTAGCTTTTAGAAATGCAGGTTTGGTAATCCATTCAGAAAGACTGGGCCAGGCAGAAACTGCAGATAAGCAATTAGGTTGACAAGATTAACTCAGACAAACACCTAGGATTTGCATTCCCCCTCTGCCTATAGAGCCAGCCATGGCCTCATAAGAATCTAACAACAGCAATTAGAATATTAAAGGACATATTCGTGCAAAGGAACAGGAAGCTCAAATACAGAGCCCAAAGAAAGTATAAAAACCCGCCCACTCTCAACTCCATTTTGTCAGCTGTCTTAGAACTGCATGCAGTGCATGTGTTGGTTCTGTTCACCAATAAACATAATCTTTCTTTCCAATCACCTTTCATTTCATTTCCAGCTTAGAACTGGACCTGGATTTTTCTTCCAACAGACACAATAGCACAAAATCTGACAACTACCGCAGTATACCTTGCAGTTGGCTGGAAGCTGCCATTGATGCAGAATGCAGCTGCTTCAAACATCCTAAAGCCGTGATGGCGAACAGGTCGCATGTGTAGCCATATCAGTGGGCACGTGAGCTCAGCTCCAGTGCACATGTGCGTGCCAGCCAGCTGATTTTCAGGCCTTCTGGGCCCACTAGAAGTAGGAAAACAGGCTGTTTCCTGCCTCCGGAGGGCCTGGGAGTGGGTGGGAAAAGCCTATTTCTCTCTCTCACCTGGCTCTAGAGCCTCTCTATGAGTCTGGGGAGGACGAAAATGGCCTTTCCCACCCCCCCAGGCCTTCCAGAGGCCAGAAACTACCCGTTTGCCAACTTCCGGTTGGACAGGAAGTGACTTTTTTGCTGTCCCCAGCCTCCAGAGCCTCCTAGTGGGGGAGGGAAAGGCCATTTTCACCCTTCTCAGACTCATAGAGAGGCTTTGGAGCCAGGTGAGAGAGAAAAATGGGCCTACCAGGTCATCATGTGCCAGGAGCAGAGGGGAGGGGGGTGAAGTGCACAAGCGTGGGGGTGGGGCACATAGAATTATGGGTGTGGGCACGCGTGGGCGCAACCCCCCTGCCCCCCGACTCCTGGCACACAATGGCAAAAGCATTAGCCATCACTGTCCTAAAAGAATTACCTATAGGTAGCTTCAGAGTTTTCATAATAATTTTTATGCTCTTAAATGCCTTAAGACCCTGATGTCTGAGAAATATCTGTTCCAGTAATATGTATCTGAAGCAGGAAGAAAGCTCTCTTAAAAACCCTGTGCCTGGGAGATATGCATGATGTAAGAATGTGGGAGAGGGCTTTCCCTGTTCTGTCTCTACTCCTCCCTCTTTCTTTGTCTAAGTTTTTAAATGCCCTTTCCTAATATCGCACAATATTGATTTGGGGTTTTTGTGTTTTTTTTGGTATAAGTTGAGTATTTTCCTTTTTACCCTTGCAGTAAAGTCTTAACATAGCCTGACCACTCTCTACTATTCCTTCTGAAATCTGTACCTATATTATGATTCCTTTTGGTTGAGGCTTTTAAAAGTATTATTTATATGTATTTCGTGTTACTGGGTTAATTTATGTATATCACCTTTTCTGAGATTCTTAAAGATACAGAAATAAAAAAAACGAGGTTATCTCATTTTTTCCTGGTGCTTTTAACATGTCATACATTACAACCAGTGGTGGATTTCTTTTCTTTTTTTTTTTTTAATTCAAAAAGTTTTACAAAATTTTTTCCCCCTTTCCCCCCCTCCTCCCCCCTCCCTTCGCAACCCCCCTCCCCCCCCCGACTTCCCGGAACGAGCACAAGGTATAGTTAAAATAAAACAAACATATGCTAAAAATTTTCGTCCCAACTTAATTATACCCTACAATCATCAATTCCTAACTTCCCCAAAAGCAATCAAAATAATACATCATAATCATTCAAAACAGTCTGATAACTCTTAGTCTGATATCTACGTTGAATATAGTCAATCCATTTTTTCCATTCCTTTAAGTATCTTTCTTGCGTATTGTCTTTCAAAAAGGCTGATATCTTCGCCATCTCAGCCAAATTGGCAACTTTCAATATCCATTCTTCTATTGTTGGTACTTCTTTTTCTTCCAATATTGTCCTATTAGTAATCTTGCTGCAGTTATTAGATTTAAAATCAATTTAGTCTCAATTACTGTACAATCCGTAATAATTCCCAACAAGAAAAATTGCGGCAGGAACTTTATCTTCTTTTTCAGAACATTTTGTAAAATCCACCAAATTTTTATCCAAAAGGCCTTTATGTCCTTACAAGTCCACCAAATGTGAAAATATGTAGCGTCATCACAATTACATCTCCAACATTTTGCTTGCATTTCTGGATACATACACGATAATTTTTTAGGATCTAGATGCCATCTATAAAACATTTTATAAAAATTTTCCTCAGATTCTGTGCCTCGTGAATTTAACATTTCTAACCCAAATTTTTCCCACGTTTCCAATAATATTGGCTCCTGAAAATTTTGTGCCCACTTTATCATACAGTCCTTTACCAAGTCCCTTTCAGAATCTATTTCAAGTAACACATTATACAATCTCTTTATATGCTCCTGAGACTGATTTCTAATTTGCTTTACCAAATTTCCCTCGTTCTGCTCTATACCAATTTTCTGATCTCCCTTCCATCTAGCACGTAGTTGCTCATATTGAAACCAAGTATAATTTTTCCCTTCCTCTCTTAATACTTGCAGAGATTTTAACTGCAAATTACCTCTTTCAGTATACAAAAGATCTTTATATGTAATCATTTCCTGATTCTGTTCTATGTTTATATTTTCTACTGTATGTCTAGGACTTGCCCATATAGGAACCTTATAATTTAGTTTATAAGAGTATTTTTCCAAACACAGAAGGGCATTTCTTGGCACATGATTTTTAAAGGCCTTATCCACTTTTTTGTCATAAATTAAATATGCATGCCATCCATATAACAAATCATAACCTTCTATATTCAAAATTCTGTCCTCTGTTAAATTAAACCAATCACTTATTGCAGAGAGAGCAGCTGCTTCATAATATAATTTAAAATTAGGCATTTTAAACCTCCCTTTCCGAGAATCTTGAATTATTTTCATTTTAACCCTAGCTTTTTTACCTTCCCATATAAATTTGTTAATTCCCTTCTGCCATTCCTCAAGATTCTTATCTTTCTTAATTATTGGTATCATCTGAAAGAGGAATAAAAATCTAGGTAAAACATTCATTTTAATAGCAGCAATTCTCCCCAGCAAAGATAATTGCAATTTTTTCCAAACAATCAACTCCTTCTGAACTTTTTGCCATAAAACCTCATAGTTATTCTTATACAATTTCACATTTGACGTAATATAAACCCTAAGTACTTAACCTTCTTTACAATTTCAAATCCTGTTACTTCCTCTAGTTTTTCTTTCTGTTGTCTGGCCATATTTTTATTATCACTTTTTGTCTTTTCTGATTTACCTTAAACCCTGAGACATTCCCATATTGATCAATTATTTCCAACAAAGATTTACTAGAATTTATAGGGTTTGTTAAAGTAATCACCAAATCATCTGCAAAAGCTCTTAACTTATATTCATACTGTCTAACTCTAATTCCCTCTATCTCCTTTACTTCTCGTATTTTATCCAATAATGGTTCTAGAGTTAAAATAAACAATAATGGTGATAAAGGACATCCCTGTCTTGTTCCTTTCGCAATCTTAAAAGGTTCTGTTAAGCTACCATTGATTATAATCTGTGCTGTTTGCTCTCCATAAATTGCCCTAATTATTCTTAAAAAACCATCTCCAAATTGCATCTTTTCTATTAATTTAAATAAAAAATCCCAATGCAATCGATCAAAAGCTTTCTCTGCATCGAGAAAAATAAATGCTGCTGGAATAAAATTTTTCTTTTCTAAGTACTCCAGTAAATTAACAATCTGCCTAACATTATTCCTCATCTGTCTCCCTTTTATAAATCCAGATTGATCATTATGAATTCTTCTGCAGAATCAACATTAATCTATTAGCTATTATTTTAACAAAATCTTATAATCATTATTTAAAAGTGAGATTGGCCTATAATTCCCAGGTTTAGAACAATCCTGTTCCTCTTTTGGTATCAATGAAATAAAGAGGTTCTCCATGAGAATTCCCCCTCCTAGTTGTATCTGATTAAATAATTCCTTAAGTGGACCTAACATCTCATCCTGTAAATTCCTATAATAACTAACTGTGAGCCCATCCGTACCAGGAGTTTTCCCCATTTTTAATTGTTTAATTACCAAAATAATTTCTTCCGAAGTTATAGGCCGATTCAGTTCATCCGTTTGTTCTAAAGTTAAATTTTTAACCTTATATTCCTTCAAATAATTATCAATATCCCTATTCAATATATTATCTTTAAGATATAAATTTGTATAATATTCTAAAAAAGCTTTTTTAATTTTATCCTGTTGATATCTCTCTTTACCTTTATATTCTATTTTTTCTATAGTACGTTGTTTTTGTCTTTTCCTTAAAGTGTATGCTAACCACCTACCAGGCCTATTTGCATTACAAAAAGTATTATGTTTGGCATATTGTATATTTGTTGCCACCTGATCAGCCATTATCATATTAAATTGATTCTGTAGTAACTTTATTGCATCTTTAAGTTTTTGATCATGTGGATTATGTATTAATAATTGTTGTTTCTTATAAATTTCCTCTTCTAAATACCTACGCTGTCTTTGTTGCTTATTTCTCTGTCTATTATTAAGATATATTAATACACCTCTCATAAAAGCTTTACTGGAGTCCCAAACCATTTCTATCGATGTTTCATTATTCAAATTATAATCAAAAAATTCTTTCATCTGCTTTTTACATTGATTTACATTATCCTGATATCTAAACAAATTTTCATTTAATCTCCAAGTTCTTCTACCCTCTTTTCCATATTGCAATTCCATCCAAACAGGACTATGATCAGACAAACATCTTGGAAATATCTTAGTTTTCTTCACCCTAAAAAGCAAATCATTAGAAATTAAAATAAAATCAATACGTGAGAAGGATTGATGCCTATCAGAGAAAAAGTATAGTCTCTTTCCTCCAAATTCCAGTCTCCATACATCTCTTAACTCAAAATCTTCTATCATATCAAAAAAGGATTTAGGCAGCTTTGCATGTGCAGGTATCTTCTTGGAAGAAATTCTCTTGTCCTTTCGTGTATCTATTACTCCATTCCAATCTCCCAAAATAATACACGATTTATAATCCCATAGATCAACTTATCATATAACATTCTATAAAATTTTTCTTGTTGCTGATTGGGTGCATATATACCAAGCAAGAGAGTCCTTTTGTTTCTATTGTAAGTTCAATAGCAATATATCTTCCGTGAATATCTGCCTCTATTAACTTGGCTGGTATATCTTTTCTCAAATAAACCACTATGCCATGTTTTTTCTCCAAAGCTGAAGCAACAAAATGTTTACCTAACTTTGAGTTTATTAGGTACTTTTGATCTGATAATTTAATATGCGTTTCTTGTAAGCAAATAACATCATTTTAAATTGTTTCAAATAATGAAATATTTTTCTTCTCTTCTGAGCTGAGTTCAAACCATTGACATTCCAAGTCAAGATTTTATTTGCCATTACTGGGCTGCTGAAGCCTTTGAGCAATCAACTGAAGATCGTCCTCCCGTATCTTCAGCCGTGCTCCTCCCACCGCTTCTGTAGCAGAATCCTGAACTTTACTTTGAGTTTGTTGCTCCTTTTCTTTACGCTTAAGGGCTCCCCTCGTCAGTCTTTGTTCTTGTGGTTGTTCCTCTGATGGTAACATCACTGGAATCACCTCAGCTTCCACACCCATTTGAGTCTCTTGAATTCTTTGTTCTATTATTTCTATTGCAAACTTCAGCACTGTAGAAAGAAAATCTTTGGCCTTAAGCACTGTGTCAATACGATATCTCCTTCCTTGATAATACACTGTCAAGCCAACTGGAACCTCCCATCTAAATTGAATCTGGTATTTCTTAAGTTCTTGTGTAAAAATGTAAAGTCCTTTCTATCCCTTAACATCTTGGGAGGAATCTCTTTCAAAACCTTCAACTCCTGTTCCCTATTTTCAAGTTTTTCTGAAAAGCAACTTGCAAAATTTGATTCCTCACTGTTCTTTTCAAAAAATAAACCACAATGTCTCTAGGAAGTTTCTTTTGCCTAGCAATCCAAGAATTAACTCTATAAATTTTATCAATTTGATAAGCAACCTCTTGTGGATCAAGTTCAATAAATTCAGCCAGAGCTTCTGATAAAATTTTTTTTAAATCTTCCCCTTTCTCCTCATTCAAACCTCTAATTCTCAGAGCTCCTTCCATCATTCTATACTGCATCACCACCACTTGATCTTCATTTTTATCCAATTTGATTTGCATTCCCCCCATTCTATTTTCTATTTGTTGATTTGACTGAACAATTTCTTGCACCTCCTCCTCCACCACCTCCAGTCTTTTTGCCAAACCTTGAAAAGCCATCAAGATATCTTCTCTTATTTTTTTATTATTCTCTTTTATTTCTTCTCTTATTTTCTCATTATTATCCATAATCTCCTTAAACCTTTCTTCAGACACTTTCCCTTGCTCTTTAATCAGATCTTCTAAAGCTGGTTCAGAACCCCTTCTGCCCCCAGTCTTAGGTGGTTTAGTAGCCATTTCAGTTTTAAAATTCACAAAATATAAGTCTAGAAACTTCTCTTTTCCCCTTTAAGTATAGGAGAGCTCAGTTCACTTCATTAAAATCCACACATAACATTTCTTATCTTCTTAGCTGCACAGACTGTTTAAAATTCCATTCGTCACTTTCACTCCCGTTCAGGCGCCATCTTTAAGAGTCAATTAAAACAAAGGAAAAAAAGTTTCTCTTTTTTAAAAGGTAGAAGTCAGGAAATCAAAAATACTTGCAATCCAATAATTGTCCGCTGGCACTCATTCCGTCTGCTTAAAGAGATCCATAAAGATAAGACAATTAGCAGAGATGGACACTTTCTTCTTTTCCTGCTTTTGCAGGCACGCACTGAAGTCGGAGGGCTGGAATATTTATGGGACCCGTCGACCCTTCGAGGCTCTGCTTAATTAAAACAAAGCCTCTGGGGAGGTCTACCAACATTTCCTGCTGCTCTTATCTTTCCCCTTTCATCCAGGGAAAAAGATTAAAGCCGGCTTTTCCTGGCTTTTACGATGTTCAGTGCGGAGCCCCTTTAATTAGGGGCTCAGCGAAGAGGTGGAGCCACCCGGAAGTCCCAGTGGTGGATTTCTAACGGTTCGCCCTGGTTCAGGTGAACTGGTAGTGGCGGGAGGCTCCGCCCACCCACCCGGATGTCATCACAAATACTCTGTGCATGCGCAGAAGTGGCGCTCGCTCATGCGTGCTCCTGATTCCAAACCAGTAGCGAAGGTAAGTGGAACCCACTACTGATTACAACTCATATCATCCTCAAGCTGGAGATAATAACTGTATTCATTCATATCATCTGGAAAATAACAGAATGCAGAAGGAGCTTCTGTCTGACTTTGCTTGGTTTTGTATGTGGTTGAAAAGACACCAGTGTGTGTATGTAGTAGCAGTTGCAGATTTAGGTAAATATGAGATGTGGCCTGCAAAAATCAGGATAACTGCTAGATAGCATTAAAGAGTAAAAGTTGGAATGGGGTGGGGGAGTAAAAGTTAGGGTTTTTTATTGCTTTGATGCCACTTAGTGATTGTCTGACATTTGCAGTGCCAGATCTGGTAGCTCTAGGTTTAGGATCAGAAAGGTTTTTTGGATCTTATCCGGACTGCTTCTTTACCAAGCATTGTTTGCTTGTCTCTGTCTTTACAGGGAAGGGTGCTCTTTGAGAACTGCATGGCAAAGAGAAATGAACAAATATTTTTCTGGCGTGGAGTGGACCCATGTTGCTTCCGCCTATTTGTGCAGCTGCTGGAGATATAGAATGTCTATGTGGAAAAGAAAGCAACTCTGCTGCCATTTTTAACTTTTACCACTGTAAATATATTATGGAATTGTAGAAATATATACTTTAGATGCTGCTAACTCCTGCCTCCCCCCAAATATTATTATTTACCTATTTATTCATCTGCGCTGGACTGGGTTAGTGTTTTAATGGGTTTTAATGGGTTTTTAGTTCCAAATTTTAATTCTGGCCAATTTTAATAAGTTTTTTAATTGTATTTTTAATTTGTATTTATAGTATTGTATTTTTATTTGGCTGTGAACCGCCCTGAGTCCTTCGGGAGAAGGGCGGTATATAAATGTAAATAATAAATAAATAAATAATAAATAAATCAGTGACAAACTGCTTATAATTTTAACATGGTGTATGACATTTACAATAATTATACTATTGACTGCATTGCTATTTACTTTCGATGTTATAAAACTGGAAGCTCTTCTATCATTAAACTTAAATGTGTAAATAAAATAATCACATTTCTCGTCCTGATTAAACAAATATGTCTCCCGTTCTTTTTTTTTTAGTTTTCTCAGTCTTTAGACTGTGATCTTGTTGGGAGCCAATTTATCTGAAGCCCATTTATCTATCTACAGTAATATAGAGTTAAAAAAAAAACTTGCTGCATTTACACATAGCTTTCTTGGCAAGCCAAAAACAGTTGGAAACAGGGTAATCACATCTCAGGAATTCTTTAATTTGGATTACTGCACTCAGTAGGATGTTGACTTGGGTTTCCTGGCCTAAATGACCCTTCCCAATGTATGGTTTTTTTTGGAAAGACTGAAGTTATTACACAGCCTAGAAGCTCCCTGATTACTCTTTCCAGAACAATTTTGCTATTTGGAAGTATTATGTCACAATGATTGGAATTTAGCTAATCAAATCCTCTGAAACTTCCAGTAAGAGCAGACTCTCATGGTTTCGCTTTCTTGCGAAAGATACCCTGTTTCCCCGAAAATAAGACCCAACCAGCTCTAGCATGATTTTTCAAGATGCTCGTAATATAGGCCCTGCCCCCAAAATAAGCCCCAGTTAAGATTGTCAGCAGACGGAGGCATTTAGTACTGTATTTTTCCCGAAATAAGACCTAACCTGGGAAATAATACTTCTTTTGGAGCAAAAATTAATATAAGACCCGGTCTTATTTTGGGGAAAACATGGTAGGAGCTGTGGTGGTGCTGTCGTTAGAACGAGGTATTGCAGGCTAATTCTGCTGCCTGCCATCAGCTTGATCCTGACCTCCAACTTTATTAATGGGTGGCATTTTTGCCAAATAAAAGTGACAGTATTAAGTACTGTTAGGGGTCCTATCTAATAATCCTATCTAATAATCCTATTTAATAATCCAGGATGCTGGGATTAAAAGGATTGCACATTTCATATCCAGAAAATGTTAAAATATTATGTTGTCTCTTTTTGAATATTTCTTTGAACTCTTTCCTATATTTTTGAGCCAAATGACCCCAAGAGCAATTAATGTTCAAACAAACAAACAAACAAACAAACAAACAAACAGGATGGTCTCACTATGCCTTTTGCAACTTCCTGTATCTGTTTTTTTTAGCAGATATAAACATTGAAATAAAAGCATTTTGTGCTGATCTGCTGAGGTCCAAGTAGATACAAGCATAATTGTATCTGATCCTTGTCTGCTGAGTTATATTTGTATGAAATCAGTGTGTGTACAGTATGTTTTTTCCTTTATGCAACCACACACAAAAGAAGTAACTGCAGAGAAATGTTGCAGAGTTGAGGAAAATATACATATTGTACTTCTTACATCTCACTTTTTCAATAAGTTAGAGGAGTTCAGGAAAGGCATTGGGGTACTTTGCACCACAACTTTGGATGTACCCAGGAGCCCTCAGCATTTTATCATTATACAGGTAGTCCTCAACTACGACCACAATTGAGTCCAAAATTTATGCTGTTAAGTAAGAAATTTGTTAAGTGAATGTTTTCCCATTTTATAACTTTTCTTGCCAAATTTGTTAAATGAATCACTGCAGTTGTTAAATTAGTAACCTGGCTGTTAAGTGAATCTGGTTTCCCCATTGACTTTGCTTTTTGGAAGGTCGCACAAGAGGATCACATGATCCCGGGACACTGCAACTGTCATAAATATGAAGCAGTTGCCAAGCATCCGAATTTTGATCATGTGACTATAGGGCAGGATGGCTAATCAAAGCGTGCACAATTCCAAAATGCAATGTATTTGCGGGCCCTGCGCATGCGCCCTTCTCCCATGTATGCATGCGTGGCCCCTGCACGTATTCTGTAATGCATGCCTACTGCCCATGCTCTGCCTCCCCACGCATGAGTATGCTGTCCCCCACATGAATCCCCCCTCATGCGTGGCAGAGCTGAACTGGGGTGACGGTTCGCATGCCCACAGAGAGAGTGCTATGTGCCACCATAGATTCACCATAATGGTCGTAAGGGATGCTGCAACAGTTGTAATAGTGTGAAAAATGGTCATAAATCACTTTTTTCAGTGCCATTGTAACTTTGAGCGGTCACTGAACGAACTGTTGTAAGTCAAGGACTACCTGTATATATCCATTTAAATCCTCATTCAGTTCATAGATTGCTTGCCTTCTAATTAACAGGCAAGGCAAGGCTGAATCTAGACAGCTTGATAGATCTGCTGGCTAAAGGAACCAAAGTTGACTTAAATTTGACTATTGCACACAATGTGCCTTATGACACACACACAAGTGTGCTCTGCACTGCTGATTCTACCTCCATAACGTGCTTCAGAACAAGGAATAGAATAGAATAGAATAGAATAGAATAGAATAGAATAGAAGGGACTTTGGAGGTCTTCTAGTCCAGCCCCCTGCTCAAGCAGGAGAACCTATACCATTCAACTGCTGATGAACAGCGCATGAACGATGGGACATCTTTGTGCTGAAGTGAGGAGCTTGGACAGAAGTGCCCATATTTTATAGTTGGGAAAGGAAAATTCAGTAGAGGCCAAAAGCTCACTTTAAAACCGAGTATTAAAAAAATACTGAGTACTGAAAAAAATCAAGGCAGAAGACAGTGAAAGATCAGCCCTATCTGTGGCTCAGGAAATTAAGTTCATATGTTGCTCATGGCTTTATTTCCTAGGTCACAGTCAATGTTTTCCCCTTCCATTCCATTAACTTTTTTTTGGAGGGGGAAACTTTATTAGGTTATAAATGAAAAGTGAAAGTATCTGGACTACAGATGTATACTTTGGCTCATTTCAAATAGGAGGAAATGGAAATTTAAAGAGTGGGTTTGCTTCCATGGAAAACACAATGCAATCCCCCCCACCCCCCGATCTCATAAGTCGTAGGTTACATGTTCAATTTGGGTGCTCCTAATTTGGTGTTCAATAAACACATTTTGGAACTTTGCATTACACACTATATTTTGGATTGGAATCACTACAGCTGAAATTAGGAAACTGATTTCAACTTTGATAGATCTTTTTCCTTTCTCCGAATATAAGCAGCTCTATATTAAGATACAGGGATGCGGTGGCTCAGTGGCTAAGATTCTGAGCTTGTCGATCGAATGGTCGGCAGTTCAGTGCTTCAGATCCCTAGTGTTGCATAATGGGGTGAGCTCCCGTTACTCGTCCCAGCTTCTGCTAACCTAGTAGTTTGAAAGCACGTAAAAAATGCAAGTAGAAAAATAGGGACCACTTTTGGTGGGAAGGTAACCATGTTCCGTGCGCCTTTGATGCTTAGTCATGCCGGCCACATGACCACGGAGACATCTTTCGACAGCGCTGGCTCTTTCGCTTTGAAACGGAGATGAGCACTGCCCCTAGAGTCGGGAACGACTAGCACATATGTGCAAGGGGAACCTTTACTTTTACCTTTTTATTAAGATAGATCTTTAGGTTCAAACAATTTAGTGAGTTTTATAGATAAGAGGTAGCAAATCTTCAGTAAACTAAGCAAAGACTTTGGTTCCATGATCCATAAAAGACAAGGTGTGGTTTGACAAAAAGGAAGCAGCTTTTGGCCAGTGATCAGCCTCATATATTATTAAAGATGTATGGAATTTTTATTTATTTAATTGCAAAAAGGGAAACCTGTAGAGCTCAGACTACAGATACTAGTAATCTAATAATTTTAATACAATTATATGAGAAAGAGAGACAGAAGGAGTTGCAATATGCTGGACATTGGTGTGAATATTCAATAATGGATAAGAAGTCTGAATTGACCATTGTTTTCCTGTTGAAGATATGTGAATGTATAGTATGCGACTTTTAAATGTTTTGAGATTTAAATATGAGATTCTAGGAATCTTTAGCTTGAAATAACAGAATTACAGAGTTGGGAAGGACCTTGGAGGACTTTTCTGGAGCATATTTTGATTTGCATTACTATGAAGTTCTTTTCAAGACTATATATTTCATATACTCAGACATACACATATGCACATAGCTGAAAAGGGTGGAAAGCTTAAATACAGCTTTATTTTTTTTTTGAAAGAACACAACCATTAGCTCAGCGTGATATGCATTCTACTAATTTCTCATTTCAACTTCCCAAGAGCTTCCATTTAGAAACCAAAGACTTAATTATTTTGCAAAGAAGTCTTGCCAAGAAACAAACTATAAATCTTCTTACACAAAGAATTTTAAAACTCTATTACAATGTTTCAGTTATTTCCATCTACAAGAGGTTTATTCTGAAAAATCCATATTACTAATAATTTCCAGATACTGACATTGTGACACAATGCCTTTATGTTCAGAAAAAGATTTAATAATTGAGCTCATTATTTGAGAAGCCTGTAATTTACAGCAATGAGTGCAGCTGCTAAAATGAATCAGAATTCGTGTGAATGGAACGCTTAACCTGTGTTACATCTGAATTTATTTGCCCTGCTTTAAAGAAAATATTTGCCTGCTGTCAACTAAAGACTTTTACTCTTTTCCTTTTGAAAACAGTTTTTCATACTTCAGAATCACTTATTTCTAGCTTTGGAAAAAGCATGATGATGAAAAAGCTTTCTCCTCAAAAAGACTTGATGTTTAAACAAGACATTAATGGGCCTCCTTATTTTTGGTTACATGGAAAAACACAAACAGCCCAAATCCCCAAAGCATGAAAATATTCCACCCTAAATAATGCAAATAAGTAGCTACAAACAACTAAGTGTTGGTTCATGAATTGCCTTAAATAGGTACTTTTTTTAAAAAAAAGAGAAGAAATATGGCTAACAGGGATCTGAAGGAATCTCTTTATTTGATCTAATTTTAAAGGCCTAAAACCAAAGTTACAAAAATACACATTACCCATAAATAGGAAATGTACTTTCCCTTCACTATAAAACTGGCACAATGCTGTTCCATGATCTGGTCAAAGAGAGGTGAAGACTCTATTTGAAGGAATGTGGTACAGATGGGAACCAAGTTACCATATAACTGGCATGTTGAGTATTTTAAGTTTCATATAGATATGAAGACAAATTCCTTGTGTGTCCAATCACACTTGGCCAATAAAAAATTCTATTCTATTCTGATATGGAGAAATTTGGGGACACATGCTGTTCCCTCATTTGGTCAGTAATAAGTCTAGAGCAGGGGTCTCCAACCTTCGCAACTTTAAGACTTGTGGACTTCAACTCCCAGAATTCCTCAGCTGGCTGAGGAATTCTGGGAGTTGAAGTCCACAAGTTTTAATGTTGCCAAGGTTGGAGACTCCTGGTCTAGGGAACAACTTTGCTGGTTTCTACAAGCTCCTAAAAAAGAGCTTCTTCAGAGTGCTTTGAGTTGTTGCATCTTTTATTTTCTTGCGATTGTGGTATTGTCTTGTAGTTTTGTTATGGGGTTTTGTTTATACAGTATTATATTATTTTCTAAGTGAGATGCTAAAAGTATTTTTTTTATTGTGGCAGCAATAAAATAGGGTTAATAATAGGATTCAGGCAGATGTCATGATCCAAGAATCAGATGATGACTGAGGCGAAGAAGCTACTTCAGCAGGACCTGTGGAATGTCAGCCTCAGGAGCGGCAAAGTCAAAAATCCCCTGATGCTACCTGTTCCTGATGACGTAAGGCCTCCCAGCCCCTGTATCCAGCAAGTAAAGGGGTGAACAGAGTAGTGACCTTCTATCAGGCTCCTTGCCAAGCAAGGGAACAAATCTCTTGATTTTGGATGCAGGTAAGTGCAGGGCGTGCATAGAGGCTTGGGGAGGGTGAAAAATGGGCCTACTGGAAGTTCGGGAAGGCTGGAAAAGGGCCCATTTCTAGCCTCCAGAGGGCCTCAGGAGCTTGGGGAGGCTGTTTTCACCCTCATGGAGGCTCAAGCCTCTGGAGCCCAGGGAGGGCAAAAATGCCACCCCCCCATGGTGCAGGAGGCCGACAAGGCCATGCCCACTATGGCCACGCCCATCCAGCAACCAAGCAGAGAACCCCTTGCTAAAATTTTTGAAGCCCACCCCTGACTGTAGTACACAAACAAACTCAAGCCCTCCAAAACATTTTAAATAAACCAAAGACCAATTTGGACAAATAATCAAGCAGTAAACAATAACCTAATCAAGAAAATACCAAGGAGAAAAGAACACCTCTAGTAACACTGACCGAACAAGCTACAATATATAAACAGAGCAAATTCCACTCCTTTCTAGCACTGAAAAGTTACTTAGTCTGGTAAGGAAATGTTTGCAAGAAAACAACCAAAGTCAGAGAGCACTATGGACTCTACAAACTTTGTTTGCCAAGGAGAGAAAATAAGGCAGAGAACTGAATTTGCTTCCTACAAGAAATCCAATAGTAATATGATTCTCCTAAAAATCTGATGGGGAAAAGTGCTAATGCTTTAAACCTTAATCTTATTTCAAGCTTTCTCGCTCTGTCTCTGTAAATAAACTTTATACCACAGAAATGTCGAAAACCTCAATGAATCCTTTCAGAAAATAAGCCTGGGTGAGCATGGGTACACTGAAAATCTTACCATTAAGAGGCGAAGTATATAAACATAACCATCTGAAGATACTGACCATTTACTTCTGACAATTTCGATCACACAACCAAAGTAGTGAAGAAAAACTTCTGCTGGGATCATTGAAGTTGAGAGAATTGTGTGGGTATGGATGGCTTTATGTACTCGATAGGCACCTGCCTCCCGTATGATTTCACATTGGCCAGATTAGTTTATATAAAATCGAAGTCAAAGACCAGAAAGTTATTTTCAGTGCACATTTCTGGATTGAGTATCGATAAATTACAAGATTAGATCCAGGAAAGGCAGTTATCTTAAATTACTTTACATGGGATTACTGTAGAGGTTTTTGCATGGGTGAAGATAATAAATGGACTTGCCAAGGATTGAACTGACCTCTTAAGATGTGACATCCAATTAAAAGGGAGCATCATAATTACTGGCTTCCTTTTAATATAAAATGAAACAGAATACATCAGAACGGCAATATATTTTTGGCTTCTAGAATTCTAAGGTTTGCACAGCAGGAAATCTTGGCTATGACAGCCAAACACAGGAACTTATCTGATTTCTAATTTGCTCTGAACTCCTGATCTGTTGCCAGGTAGATTTGAAGTTCCTTCCTGCTGGTTCAATCCATAGTTGGCATTAGATAAAGTAAATACGCATTGCATTAACCAATCATCTCTCTCTCTCTGCCCTTCAGTCAATAAATTACCATAGAAGGTGATATTATAGAAGAAATTTTGAACTAGATTGAAGAGCACTTGGACAATTTCATGCTCAAAACCAATATATTAACCCTAGAAGATGGAATTGCTTAATCAAGCAATTGATCTGATGACATATGGTTGTGAAATTTGGACAATGCAGAAGTTAAAAGTTGTATAGTTGAAATGGCAAATGCTTAACATAGCATAAGGTAACAAAAAAAAAAGTATATGTCTGCCAAAAGACTGGATTACATAACATAGCTAAATAGATTGCCTCATGGAAATGGATTGGCCTGGCCATATCACATGATGAGCCTATCAATGCTGGAAAATAATAATCCTTAATTACATATGAACTGACCTTAAGAAACCTAGAAAATGTCCAAAGTAATACTGAGAAATTGATATAATTTAATTTGGAAGTATAGAGGCCTTTATTCTGAAGTGGATTAATTTGGGCTGATAATAAATCACATACATGCATATCCAAATGTGTGTGCATTCATGGGATGTGATGGTTCAATGGTTAAAAACACTGGGCTTGTCGTCTGGAAAGCTGACAGCCTGGGTTTGAGATCCAAGCACTGCATGATGGGATGAGCTCCTGTACTTGCCCCAGCTCCTCCCCACCTAGCAGTTTGAAAGCATGCAAATGTGAATAGATAAATAAGTATCACTTCAGTGGAAAGGTAACAGCATTCTGTGCGCCTTGGCATATAGTTGTGCTGGTCACACATGACCACGGGAATGTCTTTGGACAATGCTGGATTGCAGAGTGGTGATGTTTTCTTTTTAGAAATAGGTGCTCTTTTGTCTGGACTAATTTGCCTAATTTGTGGATTTTTTCAATCCATAATTAGAATACCAAAAGCATTTTTAACAGGCAGATGGTCACAGTAGCCCAGTATTTAATTCAAATAGAACCCAACTATATTAAAATTAAGAAAATACAGTATATCAATATTATGGAATGGTACAACCAGTTCACATTTTAGGTTTTGGCTTCTTTACTCTCAATTTAAATTCTGTCAGCTTTATTCTCTCTTTTATTTGCCATATATTTGGTAGGTTTACAAATGGTACTAAGCTATACTGTGGTTTTAATTGTATAGGTTGAGATATAGCCTAGCATGTGATGTATGATCCAAGGCTATTGTGATTTCCTCAAAAATCATGCTTAAGCAAGATCCACATAAGCCAGGTAATTAACTGTTTCTCGGGTTAGTTTAGTTCTTCCTTACAAAGTTGGTTGCCAAGCAGAGAAAGTGCTTGTTAGATTGAAGAGGTCTTAACTTTCTCCTTAGAAATGAATTGCCACTTAAATTCAAATTCAAGTTCTTATTTGCTTTGGAACAAACAAGATACTGATATAGAAATAGAATTCCAGGAAAAATGGCTTATTGGGCAGAAAAACCAAGTTATAAAAATCGATGACCTAACAACTTTCTATCAGCTGAGCCAATTTGAATAATCTTTTGTAGCGTCTGAGAATTATTCTCAGTAATAATATGATACTGTTATTTTCAATGCCAATGGATATCCTAGTGTTTATTTTTGCTTTATTTTATTAAAACTGAATGCACACAGACATATGTGCAAGAAAAGGGGGGGAAAGCAGGGATATTTTGCCATGTTGCCATTAAAGGCTCTGCAATTAAAAATTTTGCTTACACAGTGAAAGAGAGAACCTAGCTTTCCTGTGAAACAATTATCCCTGATATGTTTCCAAGTTTTGTGAATTTACCCTGGAAGAAAATATACTTGCCCTCATCATATTTCCTGTAACCGTTTTCTATTTCAATATCCTGCACTCTAGATAATACCCATCTGTTTCTTTCATGTGGTCTGGCCAACAAGATCAATATATGGACTTACTTACCTCTTTTAATGAAGGGCTGAAACAAAGATTTTAGAAGTTTGACTTATTGGATTGAAGAGATTCATGTGAGAATGTCTATGCACATCCTTACCTTTCCCATTCCTGAATGAGCATGTCCCAGTTTGATGACCATTGGAAAAACTGGAGTTGTGAGCTGAAAGAGGAAAGAAATTGTTATCAAAGTAGAACATGAAAACCTGTTTCAATGTTGCGATTTCAGTCTGGATCTATTCAACAGATCCTGGAAGCATTTGGTTATCATATGATCAAAAGAAAACATGTCAGACGGTCCTATGGAAAAAGAGACTTTCAACAAGCACTTCCCAATAGCTTTTGTCAATATCTGCTGGAGAATAAAGCCTAGATGTGTGGCAAATGCACATGAGTGCACATGAATGGCTTTTTTTTTATTCACGTAGTCTTCAGATGTACAGACTTTTTAAGCAGCTGCCACACACTCTGCTCAGACATTGGTAAAAGTTATTTGGGGATTTAAAAATATGTTAAAAGTGCGATCACCAACTGTCGTGTACAAAGTCTTCCAACTTCTATTTGAACCATTATATTTATTTGTTGTTAAATTTGGTATGCCACCCTTCAAAAGCAGACTGTTCCAGGAGACTTCATAACAAATTAAAATTGCAAAATAAAAATGTAAGAACAGTTTGCATTAATATAAAACAATAAAAACATATTCATTTAAACAGTTTAACAGCATTTTTGTTTGAAATTAGCATATTATTTTATTCAGAGCATACAAATTAAAAATGTGTGTTAACTTGCTGAAATGCAATAGAAGGCAATACATACTGGGAAAAAACAAAACAAAGTTAGAGGACTATCTCTGAAAAAGTTGTTTTGGATAGCCACTGAAGTCATCAATAAGGAAAGGCTCCAATATCAAGGCTTTAAAGATCTTAGTGTAAGAACTAAGTGAATTTAGTGAAATTAATGCATGTATTTATCGAATCAATGCATATGGTCCCCCATCTGTTAAAAAAAATCTTTAGTAATGAACAAAATAAGAAAAAGAAAAAATAAGAAAAAGAAAAACCAAATAAAACACCACCAAGTCTTAGTTAAGGCACAATCAGGTTCATCTGTCCTAGAGCTCCCCCGCCCCCCATGAGCATCCTGGATTAAATGGGGGAAAGCCAGATCCTTGTGAAAGACTAATAGAGTTGGGACTGTCTGTGTTTGGGGAAGGAAGCTATTCCATAGGGCAGGTAATATGACAGAAAAGGAACGTTTCCTGAGACTTACCAGTTGACACTCTTTCATTGAAGGTACCTGGACTATGCCCATTTTGCCAAATCTGGTGGGATGGTGAATACCACTGGGGATTAATTTGGTCCCATGCCATGAGGGCTTTAAAGGTGACAGCCATTAATTGGAATTGTACCTGGAAGCTCACTGGCAGCCAGTGCAGTCCTCCTAGCAGTGGTGTTATAAAGATAGCCCAAGAAGCTGCTGATACAGTTCTACAGAGGAATTATTGAGTCTGTCATCCGCACCTCTATAACTGTCTGGTTTGGTTCTTCAACCCAACAAGACAGACACAGACTTCAAAGGATCAGTGGAACTGCAGAAAAAATAATTGCTACCAATCAATTGGTATCAAAAAGAGGGCTGTGAAAATACTAACAGATCCCTCACATACTGGACATAAACTGTTTCAACTCCTACCCTCAAAACGATGCTATAGAGCATTGCACACCAGAACAACTAGACACAAGAACAGTTTTTTCCCAAACACCATCACTCTGCTAAACAAATAATTCCCTCAACACTGTCAAACTATTTATTAAGTCTGCATTACTATTAATCTTCTCATCGTTCCTATCACCCATCTCCTCCCACTTATGACTGTATGACTGTAATTTTGTTGCTGGTATCCTTATGATTTATATTGACTGTTTCCTAATATAATTTGATTGCTTATTTGTTCCCTATGACTATCATTAAATTATTATGATTTTTGATGAATGTATCTTTTCTTTTATGTACACTGAGAGCGTATGCACTAAGACAAATTCCTTGTGTGTCCAATCACATTTGGCCAATAAAGAATTCTATTCTATTCTATTCTATTCTATTCTATTCTATTCTATTCTATTCTATTCTATTCTATTCTATTCTATTCTATTCTATTCTATTCTATTCTAGATGTACTGCAGTGTGCCTGATCTGCATATGCTGCTGCAGTCCAGACAACCTGAAGCTTCCAGATGCTCTTCAAGAGCAGCCTCACATAGGACATGCTGCAATAATTTAAAGGGGGGGAAGGGTTGTCTAAAGCATGAGTGATTGTGATTAGTGCCTCCTGATCTTCAAATGGGCACAATTGCTACATGGAATTAATGTACAAGCTCTCCTGGCCATGGCTGCCATCTGCTCCTTGAACAGAAGCTATGCATCCAACAGAACCCCAGATTTCAGATATTGTAGTTTGTACCCGTGAAAGTCTTTATAAGTTAATATCACCTCCTTGAACTAGAATGAGTTCACTTGTTCAGAGATGAACAGGATTTTTTTTTAAAAAAATAGTTTAATATGTTTATAATGCTTATTTCTACTCCGTACACTTTTATTTTATTATTATCTGAGGTATGTGGATAGCTTTCAAGGGCAATCCACATGTAAATACTTTAAAGTAAACTAAATGTGTTGTTGCTAGGACACTAATTACTGTACAAGGTTATCTCTGTCTGAGAAGAATGATAACAGGCGGATCAGTGCACTGAGGTAAAAGGCACTCTGTGTCACAGTAGGCCTCTAATGACCATGAAAGCTCTAGAAGATCTCCAAGCTATAAACGTAATTATTTAGAGGCCTGCAGCCAATTCCAGAACACGCTGAATGCCACTCTGCTGGACAGATAAGCCTTCCACTAACTGTATTCCTGGCTCATGTGGACTGAGCTGCAGTTTGTTGGCCCTCACCCAGTCCATAATGTTGATTCAACACTTTCACTGCCAGAACTAAATCTGATGAAAAGAGGCAGAGCTGGATGTCACTAGCATATTGATGATGCTTTGTTCTAAATCTTAATGTGATCTCATGCAAAGGCTTCATATACATGATAAATAGTCTCAGGAATAAAACAGAACTTTGGAACCTTTTTTGTAACCTGTTGAGGGTCTTTTCCTCCTTTGTAAGATTATTAGTTTTGAGCTTCATGGTAGCCCTCACTTCCTGTAACACTTTAGCCTAAGAAATATGAGCAACACCAACCAACCCTGCTTTTAGGAAAAGTTAAGCACAGTACTGTTCTAGCAAGATTTTTGGCCTAAAAACTGTTAGGAGAATAATAATAGTAGCTGATTGCCATTGTTATTTTCGATTATTTTGTTTTTATTGCATTGTATGCTGCATAGTGCCCACAGTCTATAAGGACTGGAACAGCATATAAATATTTTCATGAAATGTATAAGATTGGAGCTGCTAAAATTTCCCCTTCTACCCTCCTGAAACTTTTTTTTTCTTTGAAGCTGACCACCATGATGGGAAAAGTTTAAATATCAAAACTTATTACTTTAGATTCATCAAATATGGTGATGCAAATTATGTTTAGTTTTAAAAACTAATAAAATATATTATTCCTGTTCAATCATCAGTTTGCTCTTTAAAGAGAAACCTGGTAAGATCTAAATATAGAATGGAGAATGTTATCTCCATCTGTGGCAATTCTATATATACGAAATTATTCTTCACTGAAGCTCTCTTTTCCATTATGTTGATTAGTAAGAAAGGTTGCAAGGTGGCAAACTTCCAATATCTTACTTTATTCTTGAAATTAAGAATACCTCATAGTGCAGAGTTCCAAATTCCCATAATCATGAAGACCACACGTCAAGTTCCCAATCATGCAAACCACACGTCAAGTTCTCAAAGAACTGTGACCACATGTCACAGATCTTTGGGAAGGTGAGAGAGCAAGGTTATCATAGCCTTGGCCATGGCCAGGACCTGTTTTCCTCAGCAATATTGCCACTACCACTCTATAGCTTTAGAATGGGAAACATGGCTTTGCATCCAGGCAGACTAAACCAAGGGGTGGTTGCACACTTAGCCCCACACTAAGGAAATGTCAGAGGTAGGGCCAAGTTGGGATCTGTTTCTCCCATCACTAACATCATTGGTGACAATTCTTCCTGGTTATGAGACTCACATTATATGGTCACGTTCTTGGATTGTCCTGCCTGAGCTGAATTTTTCACCCTATAGCTAGGGCAAGGAGGACTTGCATCAATGGTTACAGTGATTATAATTTCATTTTCATTTGCCTTCTCATTACACACAACTCATTAAAACAGAAATAAATGTAGTTTAGAAGGAGACTAAATGTCTGTTTAAGCACCATACCTCAATCTAAGGAAAAGATTTGTCATATGTCATGCCACTAAAAAGAAAGCATTTAAAAGCATAATGAATTTCACCAATAAATGTATGAATTGGATACTGATTGAGACTCTCTGAGGAAGCATTCCATAGGGCATCATCACTAAAACACTCTTATTTTTGTAACCATCTGTCTCACTTGAACAGTGAACTTCCAATCATAGTGTCAACCTTGCCAAGTAAACCAGACAAGAAACACGATTAGACAAGTTAAATCTACTTTATTATAAGGCTACATTGACAGATTTTTCAAGTTTGAAGGTATGAACTTCCCAGACTCCAGTTTAAAGGCTTGCTCCATTAGACCAGGTCCTTCCTTTGTTTCTCTGACCATTAAGGGACTGTAGCCTCTTGTCTTATTGTTTCTCAGGCAACATCTCTTTTTCCCTGTCCTCAAGGTCATCCATGCATTCTGTGATGATCCGGGGCAAGGCACAGTGGCAACACAGTCAGTTGATAGTTAAAATGCCCCTTTATTGCTCCAACTTTCCCTCACATGCTTCCCCATTTATGGCCGGTCCCAGAGCAAAGTGCTCTCTCTCTCTCTCTCTCTCTCACACACACACATACACACACACACCTCCAGCAGCCTCTGGCTAAAAGTAGTCTAGCAAAATGCTGTTAGCACAACAACTTCAAAGCAAGAAGTCCAGCAGGGCAAAGGAATAAGTCAATGAGTCCAGGAAGCAAAGGAACAAGGCAGTTAGTCCAGGAAGCAAGGAACAAGGCAAGAAGTCCCGCAGACTCCAAACGTCATCAATGGCACACAAAACTCCACGAATTCAGTATTTGTTCCCAACAAAAGCCCCTCCCCACAGCATCTCCTTAAGTCTCAGTCCCCAAGTGTGCCTTGTGAAGAGGGTTGGGGTGCTCTCCTCCTGAATCATCGGGTCAATCTGCACTGTCCTGCCTCTTCTCCACTCTCCATGCTTGGGGATCAGAAGGGGGCAGTCCTTGCTCATCGCCTGAGCTCCGTTGCTCCATTGCCTGAGTGCCCAGGACTGCCTCATCCTGCTCCTTCCCACCTTCCTTGAAAGCCAATGAGGCTGCCCGCTCAACCTCCATCGGGCCCAGCTCCGGCTCATCCTCTTCTGAAGATTCAGGCTCTGATGGGGACACAACACATTCCGTAACACTTAGAAGGGTACTTTTGCTCACCCTATTTATCCTTCCACACACTGCTCTTGTTCTGTCCCCCCTCCCACTTCACGGAGAAACGCGAGTTTCACAGTCCTTTTATTGACACAGACCTGATTCTTCTGTAGGAAGCACAATAATAATAATAATAATAATAATAATAATAATAATAATAATAATAATAATAATAATAATAATAATAATAATAATAATAATAATAATAATTTAATTTTTATACCGCCCTTCTCCCGAAGGACTCAGGGCGGTGAACAGGCAGATAAAATAATACAATACATTACAATAAAAACACTATTTTAAAAACTTATTCAATATAGCCTAAATTTAAAATACAATACAAAATATAAAATAAACCCCAATAAAATCCATGTTTAAAAACCCTATTTAAGCCAGTCCTGCTCGGAAGAATAGATATGTCTTCAGCTCGCGACGAAAGGTCCGGAGGTCAGGAAGTTGTCGAAGTCCTGGGGGAAGCTCATTCCAGAGGGTAGGTGCCCCCACAGAGAAGACTCTCCCCCTGGGGGTCGCCAGCCTACACTGTTTGGCTGACGGCACCCTGAGAAGACCCTCTCTATGGGAGCGTACCGGCCGGTGGGAGGCATGTGGTAACAGAAGGCAGTCCCGAAGATATCCTGTTCCTATGCCATGGAGCACTTTAAAGGTGGTAACCAGCACCTTGAAGTGCACTCGGAAAACCACAGGTAGCCAGTGCAGCCTGCGCAGGATCGGTGTTATATGGGAGCCACGAGTGGCTCTCTCTATCACCCGCGCAGTTGCATTCTGAACCAACTGAAGTCTCCGGATGCACCTCAAGGGGAGCCCCATGTAGAGAGCATTACAGTAGTCCAGGCGAGAAGTGACAAGAGTTAGCAGAGACCCTGCAGAGGCCCGCCAAGTTCTCAAGTCTTTATCTCGGACAGAGATAAAAGCACTCGTGTCCAAGTCCCGTTGCCAAGCTTACAGGAAAGAAAGGCCTTTAACTCCCGAACGACCGAGCTGCAACATACGCTGGGTAGTTTTTGTCCGTCACAAAGCCCAATGGCAGCTCCACCCGCTTTTATCCCCTGTGGGGTGTGGCTCCATGACTAAGCACTCTCTGAGCCTGCCACACCTCTTCCTCTGCTGCGCATGCTTATCTCTTTGTTGCTGCCTCGGGTTGATCCAGGATTGATCCTCAGCAGCTGGAGATTGGGGCATTGCCAGGGAGGAGGAGGAGGGTCCAGGAGAGGGAGGCCCTGTCAGCTCCTCCCCCTCACACTCTCAGAGTCATCCTGTTCCACGAGGACAGGCTCGGGGGACGGAGCCACAACAGCTCTCCCTGACTTTCTCTTTCCCTCTTTCCATTCTTAGCACTATGTACTTCTTCAGTGGATTTCAGGGAAGCTGGAATGAGGACCAGCAACCTGCTGGATGAAACAAAATATGCTTCAAGGCTCCCCAAAATAATTTTATGGTCCTTATGGGTGAAGGTTGGTATAACCCAGTTCCCATGTATATTCACTTGTAGGTAATTCTTGTTGCGACCAATAATTCTACTGCAAAATAAATGTGGTAGGATTTCCACTTTAATGATGTGCTTGTGCTATATGCATGAAGGGCATAACAACCTCAAGAGTGAAGCTGGGACCCAAGCAGGCTATTTATATAACCCCAGTCACAGTTCTCGTGGGAAGGTGTTGAATATAATTAAGAAAGGATATGGCAAGAGTTTAACTAGAATAAACATGTTTGTACTGAAACCTTGGATAAAATAAACCATGGAACTCCAGAGTATTTGTTTGGTTAAGATCTGTTTTCTTATGAGAAACAGGAAAACAAACAGGATAAAGTTATTTGAATTTACAAAGTCGCCTGTACTGATCACAGAAGCCGAAGCTGGTAGAGTTATGGAATAGGAAATGACACTGTCACACTAGAGACAAATGAACAATTCACTATAAGTAAAGCAACAGGGTGAACTCTCCAAATCTCATTTGCACAAAATATTGGTCATTTGAATGTTTGATGGGATTATTTTTTTAGTTATTCCTGTTTTCCCAATATAGCTAGGGGCTAGCTGAAATAGTTCCCTGCCTGCAACAAAATCTAGGGCTGGCCAAAGTTAGCCATAAAGCAGAGGTGTCAAACTCAAGGCCCGGGGTCTGGATCTGACCCATGGGGTGCTTAGATCTGGCCTGCAGGGCTGCCCTGGAAAAAGCGAAGGATTGGCCTGCAGTGCCTCTGCCAGTGAAAACAAAGCTTGCAAGGGCTGCACACAGCCTTCCCAAGCTCCGTTTTCACTAGTAGAGGGTTGCAGGAGGCCGTCACAGTAAAAAATGGAGCTCGGGAGCCTGTTTTCGCTGGCAGAGTGCTCAGGCCACCACAGGTGCGCCCAGTGGTGGGATTCAGCCAGTTCGCACCACTTCGGGAGAACTGGTTGTTAACTTTCTGAGCAGTTTGGTGAACTGGTTGTTGGAAGAAATCATTAGGGCGGAGAACTGGTTGTTAAATTATTTGAATGCCACCACTGGGTGCGCCCAACATAAGTGATGTCATGCTGGCTGTGCCCGGTCCCCCAATGTCAAACACAACCCTGATGCGCCCCTCAATGGAAACAAGTTTGACACCCGTGCCCTACAGTATTCATACAGAAGACAATTGGATTGACAATGGAACTTGCACTGGAACTGAATTAGAATAGCTCCATCTCTGGAGAGGCTGTAGATACGAGACCCACCATTGTAACATCCCGTTTATGCTGATTAGACCTGATGCCTGATGAAGACAGAGCTTAAGATTTTACCAAAGTGGGCTCCAATGCCCTCTGCAGCATTTCAGATATCTGCACCTCATAAATGCCATAAATGAAATAAGAGTGTTTGCTCTTGCTGCAGATTAAGATCAGTCTAAAAGATGGGGCAATAAAGTGACAGCTGTTCTCATTTAGGCTAGCAGTTTCTGGAGTCCATCTTTCTCCCCTATACACAAGAGATCACAGATTTGTATAAAGTCGATATGTGCTTATTTCTATGTAGAGATGTATATTCAGGAATATTTACTATAGTCATAGCAATAAAACAAAGCATCCCTGCATAGGGGCCCAGGATTTATTTCCTGTGCTAGTTCAAGCTGTGGTCCTGATGCAGCTTGAACATGTACTGTAGATGGACAATTTTAAAGACCTGGGTCTTTGCTTTCATAGTCCTTAATTTTCGAAGTTGACCTCAACTGGATAGCTCTTCAAACAGAATTTTTTTTTTTTGGTAAAATAAGACATGTCTATTTTCATTTCATAGAGAATTCAAAACAGTTTTCACAAGCAGTATTTCTGTTTGTTGGATTTATTCCCAAACTGAGTCTTTCAGGAAAAGAATAAAAAAGAACCCTTATCTCCAATCTTTTATTTTTTAATATTTCACACAACGTTTCTGCAAAACAAAAACACCAACCTTCTTTGTCAATCTGAAAAATGGCATGGGCATTCTCTATCAAAAATCCTACTATCAGCCTTCTACCCTTTTGAGGTTGGTAAAATGAGGACCCAGATTGTTGCGGGCAATATGCTGACTCTGTAAATCGCTTAGAGAGGGCTGTAAAGCACTGTGAAGTGGTGTATAAGTCTAAGTGCTATTGCTATTGCTATTTAGGTGTGCTTATAACAGACACTCTGCAAAATGTGTAAACACAGTGCCCAGGCAGATATGCAGAGAAGCAAAATTCTGGGATGCATTATTAAAGGGATCACCAGTAGGAAAAATCCTGCTATGGAGGGCTTCAGCCAGACCCCATCTGAATATTATGTCCAGTTCTGGAAATCTCTCTTTAAAAAAGATACTGATAAGATTGAGCAAGTCCAGAGATGGGCTACAAAAATGGTGCAAGATCTGAAAGACAAAACATATCTGGAGAGTTTGGAAGAACTGTAGTATGTACAGCTTGGAAGGTAAAGGTAAAGGGGAGGCTGTGATAAAAAACAAAACAAAACCCAAATATATTAAGGGTATGTGAATAATGCTCTAGAGAGCAGTATTTTCAATATTAAGCAAAAATCAAGAACACATAATTTCAAACTAACAGGAGGGAAGTTCAAAAACAATGTTAAAAAGTATTACTTCCCAGAAAGAGTAGTACAAGCTTGGAACCAACTTCCAATGATGGTAGTGGGTCAATCATCAGTAACTAAGTTTAAACATGCTTGGGATAAACACATGTCTATTATCAAACAAAAATATTAAAATAAAAAATTATTAAATAACAACAACAATAACAACAACAATAATAAAGTATCACAAAATATTTTGAACTGGCCATCAAAACTACGTGATTATGGATGAAACATCTAACAGTGATATCCATTCTCTTTGAGGTACTTGGTACCATGTCCAAGAATTTTGCAAAATATATCAAGAAGTTGCAGCTTCCTGCTGTAGCGCCAGCGGAGCTGCAAAAGACGGAGCTATTCCAAACAACATACAGTTTAAGAAGATACTTGGTCGATACCTAGGATGCTGGCAGCAACCCGTATCAACCATCAGAGCCAGTCAATGATATTTGTGATACATTTTTAAATGTTCAGTTGACTGAGTTTCATGTTTAATGAATAAAAGTTTATAATAATAAATAAATTAAAAAGGAAACAACAACAACAACAAAGCCTTTAAGGGCAGACTTGATAAACCATTAGGTCTTTTTCTGCTGTCAGTTTTGTATGTTTCTATGGGTCTAAGGTCCCCAGTGATCCAGATAACTAAAATGCAGACTGGAGCTAAACAATCATGATTGAGGACTGGCATTAAGTGATAGTCTTTCTTTCCTGAATTAGCCCACTTAGACTCTCCATTATATTTTCCCCAACCTGACACTAGTAGGATTTATTCACCTTCCTCTTTTTTTTTTTGCATCTCCTCCCACCCCATGTATTAGTTCCAATTTCTTCTCACCATGTTACATTTGCTTTGCACTATCACACTTCAGTTGGAAGGACAGCAATCTAAACCAGCCATGCTGGTCTTGCATACCTTTAACATACATCACTGCAACCACTGCAATCTCATATGTCCCAGGTGCAAGATGGGCTGTCTGGTGGGTATGTGACAAATTATTTCAAGGAAGAACAGTGGCATCACTCAATGCTGTGCAAACAGAAGCCTTTGCACAAAGGATTTAGCTGGCTATCCTTTCCCAGAAACAGCTTACCTGATTTCCTGGCCTTCTTAGTGTCACTCAACAACCTGTGGCTGTTGGCAGATAAGAGGGGGGAAATTAGCCTTCCTTCCTTATGAGGAAATATAGGGAAAATGAGGTTCAGTGGAGAGTCCCTAGACAGTATCTTACCCAAAGTCCTTCTCCCTTTTAGAAATAGTTCAAAACAAATCTCAGTTGTCTGACTTGGCAAAGTTACACATACTACATGTAAGAATTCATGTAATACAAAAACCATCCTCCTAAAAAAAGGGAGTGACAGCATTACGTAACCCACACCAATATTTTTTTAAATAAAGCAAAAACATAGATAATCATTTGCAAGAATTAAGAATCAAAAACTTCAGCCTGATCTTGGGAAATAAGAATGGTGGAATATCCACGCCTGCTGGTGGGCGAATTTCATTGACGCAATTCTTTCAGCAATATGAGTTGGCATGCTTCCTGTTAGTTTAGCAGCATAGTTACTTTAAAGACCTGAGCTCTAGTATGTTTATTCATAGGAATTAACAATTGACAAGAAGTTAATATGGACTTGAGGTGTAATTTCCTAAGAACCAAGTTGATTGCTAAAGTTTCTCCTGGCTGGTGGTCTCTTTGCTCCATGGTAAACCACAATGGAGAACAAGCTCTCAAAAAAGACCTACCCAGCACTTTGACTATTGTTTCCATAATTGCCCTTGAAAAGCTGGAGGATAATTTGTGGTGTCTCTTTCCTTCTGGAACAAAGAAACCTCAGACCACAGGCCTCTGTTCATAATGCTTGCTTTAGTTAGAGCATGCTATTGTAGCAGCTGGTGGGTCTTGGCTAGGCATGGAACTTTTGCTACTGTCTTTCCAAGATTGTGTCATTTAAACCTTTTTATATGATTCAAGAAGCTTTTCCCAGTTGTGACACGACATACAGCTCAAGTTCAGTGTAAAAGTCTCTTTAAAAGAAAGCCTCCAAGTTTTGTCAGTATTTTAGCCAGAAGAATTGTGAAAAGCACCAGAGGAATGGCAAATGGATCATATATTCAAAAAGCTGCCCATGAAATCACAAGTTTGGGCCAATAAATCCCAAATTGCCACTTGCCAAATAAAGAAAACGTTTCTTTTCTCTTTTTTTTCTTTAAAAGTGGCACTGAGGATAAGGAAAGCATATCATTTTTTTAATGTGCATAATTCACACTGTGGAACATGGAGGAAACCTGTTGATTACAAAACAAGCAGGGAACATGGCTTTATTTAAGCGAGTGAAAGAACAGTGGGGGAGAAATTTATTTTCACTTTTATGCGTTGGAACTTTTTGTTTTGCTCCCTTGTCCCCATGATATTTTTATTTTCAACAAGATGACGGATTTCCTGAAATGAAAAGCAGGAAGAGAAAAAGGATACCAAGCAACATGTTTGGCATTGCATTAATTCTTTTACTATAAATGTCCAATGGTATAAAGAATATTGGAAACGGGAGTAATGGTTTGGACTGCTATGATGTAACGTGCATGTATAATGCTGCATCTAGCTGGCAAATTATTGGTTTTGTCAGAATAATTCTGCTACTGGAGATTGGAGAAATAGTTGTATGGAGAAACCACCTCCTGGTTTGCTCAAAATAGCAGGGTAATGACAAAAAAAAAAAAAGTGATTCTGTTTTTTCTTTCTTTTGCTTCTCTCCATCACCTGCTTAAGCTATTTTTTTTTCCATTGATGCTAATGACAATAAAATAAAATAAAATATACCACCTCTAGTGATAGTATATTGGGGCATGCTCATTTCCCCCATATACTGCAGATACGTAACCCCCCCCTTTTCATTGTTTGGTGTTTTTTGTTTTATATAGTTGAGACACTTTAGCTCTATATAGATGTATCTATCTATCTATCTATATAAATATATAGCTATATAGATGTGTGTGTGTGTTTGTGTGTGTGTGTGTACATACATACATATACATACATACATACATACATACAGTGGTGAGATTCAGCCAGTTCGCACCACTTCGGGAGAACTAGTTGTTAACTTTCTGAGGAGTTTGGCAAACTGATTGTTGGAAGAAATCATTAGGGTAGAGAACCGGTTGTTAAATCCCTTGAATCCCACCACTGCATACATACATATACATATATCTATATAGTCTCATCTAGGCACCTGAAAGAGTTAGATCACTCTATCTGAGAGCTGGGCAAACCTTTGGAAAAATCCCATAACCTTTGAGAAATATGTATTATCTAATCTTCTTTGATTGTCCAAATTTAACCAGTAAATGGTGCTTGTCACCTGGCCTATAGGGAATGTGAATACACCCAAATTGAATGAACTGCTAGTCTAAGTGGTGCATAGTATTGGAATAAATTAATGAATTGATTAAATTATAGCACTACAAAAAGTGCTTCAGGAAGTCATGACTGGAACAAGAAAACATACCGGTATTTCAAGTTAGGATAATGTTTTATCATTCATAATCTGTATCTGGGTGCATTTTTTTTTCATAGGCCCCCCTCCATCCTGGGTTGAACACTTTTATGAAGTTGTAAAGGTCACTATCATCAGGTTGATAAGCAGATACTAGAAAATCAGCACAAATAAAAACTTGTCCCGACTTTTCTACTGAATATCTCTAAAGAATGGAGATTAAAAACACTTGCTGTCAAACTGATCTCCACTGGCATCCACTGTGACATATATTCTACTTCTTTAAAAATGATGCAACCACGGCTACACACGGCATTTCAAGATGGTTACACTTACAGTACGATATTTGAACCTGATAATACTTGTTTGTCAGCAGCCAACTATCCAGGAGCCTCCAAATTTGTTGAACTAATTTACCTACATAATTCCCAGACCGGAAGGCATCAGGTTGCATTAAGCTTTTCTGCTGATTAAGGCCTCCTGTTTTGAGCATGGGGTTGGTCTAGGAGACCTCCAAGGTCTCTTCCAGCCCCATGATTCCATGTACTATGTTTTCTAGCCTATAATTTGTGTGATTATAATGGAAATCAGCATGGGATCAACTTAAACCTGATCTAAGCGGCTTTGTACCATGGAAGCACAGAGGATAATCACAATATCCTCCATTTAAACAAATTTGGAAAAGACATACTGTAGTTATGAAATAGGCACAATTCAGAATAATGAGCATATGAAAACTCCCTATCTCCCCTCCCCTTTTTTTACTCTTCAAGAAAATAACTTTCTCTAAGCTCTGGCCAAACACTATCACCTACTCCTCACCCTCAACTGCAACCATCACCTTAACTAGTGTCATTATTTTCTTTCTTAAATAAATATGTTATGACGGACTAGGTTTGGGAATTGTGAGTAGCAGGAAATCGAGAAATTCTTTTGGGAACAGCACAGAAGCCCTCTTCTTTCTGTGCACATGTCTGGGGTTGCAGAGTGGCTGTGGTCTGTTTAAACCCACTTGGTAAGTCATTCTTGACGTAGAAAGGAAAATTTTTACCCCTCCTTTGACAGGAAAGTAAAAGGCAGCGGAGGCAGAGTTGATTCATTCTTTGAGGTGATACTACACTTCACAAGACTAAATTAAACAAATATGAATGAGCTGCTCTAGTCAAACAATAGTAACAGAGCTGTTTTTTCCTTCATCAAAATCCTTCGCTTTTTCAGAGCTACAAGAAAAGAATTATACTATCAGAGAAAATGAGAAAATGATTAAGGTTATACTCTTAGTTTGAAATACTGTGTTCAAAATGCTTACTTCTGAGTAGAAGTGCATAGGATTGTGAGATTGGATTCTTTACCATTATTTTAGGTAAACTTCCACCTAGTTATGTTAATGTACATCAAAATCAACGTTGTGAATAATTACTATTTCTGGAGCATGCATAGGTACAATATGTTGTTCCAAGGAAAGCCACCTTTAAAAGTTCTGATTTACCAGCCAAAGCCATGTAAAAGCCCTCCAGTCAAAGAGTTATGAATCCAGGCTGGTGACCATGCTCTTTGGTCTCATTAAAAAAATCCACAATCCCATTAAAAAAAAAGATGTATTTATTTATTTATTTTATTTTGTCACAACATTATAAATAAGCACATATAATGAAAGAAAACAATAGGACAGGAACGGTAGGCACTTTTGTGCACTTATGCACGCCCCTTATAGTTGTTTTAGGAATGGGGTGAGGTGAATGGTAGACAGTTTTTGGTTAAAGATTTTGGGAGTTTGAGAAGAGACCACAGAGTCAGGTAGTGTGTTCCAAGCGTTAACAACTCTGTTACAAAAGTCATATTTTCTGCAATCAAGATTGAAGTGGTTAACATTAAGTTTGAATCTATTATTTGCTCTTGTATTATTGCGATTGAAGCTGAAGTAGTCTTTAACAGGAAGGACATTGCAATAGATGATTCTGTGTGTTAAACACAGGTCATGTCTGAGTTGGTGGAGTTCTAAGTTTTCTAATCCCAGGATTTCAAGTCTGGAGGTATAAGGTATTTTGTTGTTTTCAGAGAAGCGGAGAACTCTTCTTGTAAAATATTTCTGGACTCGTTCAATTGTATTAATATCAGAGATGTGGTATGGGTTCCAGACAGGTGAGCTGTATTCAAGAATGGTTCTTGCAAATGTTTTGTATGCTCTGGTTAGTAGTGTAGTATTTTTGGAAAAGAAGCTATGCAAAATTAGATTTACAACTCTTAGAGCTTTTTTTGCTATGTAGTTGCAATGGGCTTTGGCACTTAGATCATTTGATATGAAAACTCCAAGGTCTTTTACAGGGTGGGGGTCATCAGTAAGTAATGTCCATCAAGCTTGTACTTAGTGTTTGGGTTCTTTTTTCCAATATGTAAGACTGAGCATTTGCTGGTTGAGATTTGGAGTTGCCAAGTTTTAAACCAATCGGATACAAAGTCAAGGTCCTTTTGAAGGGTAGTAGTACTGTTGGTGGTGTTAAATAGTTTAACATCGTCAGCAAAGAGAATACAATAACTTGAGATATGGTCACAGAGATCATGGCTTTTGAGTTGAGTTTCAGCCTGTTATTCATTGTCTATATCCCTCAATCTCCAAACACCAGTTCATGACTTACTCCATTTTTCTAATCTAATCTATCCAGAGTAGAGAAATATCAGCTGCATATTGATGATAGTTTACTCTGAACATATGGATAACCTACCCCATCATTTTGGTATAGATCAGGGCTATCAAACTCCTGGCCCAGATGCATCACGTGCTGGCCACGCCCACACCCGATTTAGTGAAAAGGAAAAAAGTCCCGATACGTCATGTGACACCACCATGACACTGTGAATTTGACACCCCTGAACAAGATACTTACTTTAGTTTTTGATTGCCAACCACCCAGTATTTGTTATATGATGGGTGGCTATGTATATGTTTTAAATAAAAAAATATATAAGAAAGGACTAAACTGAGGCATTCCAGAATGAAGTACCCCTGTCCCAATAACCTGCATGCTGAACCAAACCACCATAGCACTATGCCCCCAACTCCTAACCCTCACAAGCAATCAAGAAAAATACTGTGGTTGACAGCGTCAAAAGTTCTGAAAAATCTAGGTGAGCAAGGATGGTCACCCCACTTCCTTCCAGGTCCTCCTGTAGGTAATCCATGAAAATCACCAATGCAGTTTTTGCCCCAGGCTTAGGTATGTAAGCTGCAGCTCTACCACTTACTCACTAATCTTCTTCTCAAAGGGAAGATCAGAGATTTGACAGTAGTTGTTAGCTTTTGTTGGCTTCTTGAAATGTGGATGACCCAATGCCCCTTTAACTGGCCCATGCATTTCATGTTACCGAAAATGATATTGTTTATTGCCTGCATCTAACTTGCAGTCTTCTTACTAGCTGACATTACCAAGATAATCCAGGGTTCAATCCATAAGTGGTGGAGATAAGATTTCAGGGAACTGTTCATTTCCTTGGGCTCTCCAGGTCCAAAAGCCTCGTGATAACACTGTAAGAAGTCACCTATGTCTTCACCTCAATCCCTTCATTGTTTGCTGGTAAAAGAAATCCCCATTATCCTGTAAAATCATGGCTGTTAGATTGCAAAACTATTTTGCAGCTCCTTTTGAGAAGAGGCTTTCTCTGTGCAAAGTATTTCTGTTTATCTTTGCATTTTCCAGTTTGCTTTCCTGAATAAATATTCTAAAACTGGATAAATGAAATATGTTTCTTGATGAAATGATCACATTTTTTGTCCTTTCGGGCCTCCTATTGAATTTGTTGCTTTGATTAATTCAGCTTCCTTCCAAATATTCTATAGCCAAACATTCTTGGCATTTTCAAGCATATCTATTTTATAATTATTTCCAGCCTCTCAATAGTAAATAAATCCATATTATACCACCTCCTACCCAATCTTTCAAATAGTCAAGTGAAAATATTACATGAAAATTGCATTGGGTGGATGGCCCCAATGAACATTGGTGTTTAAATGTCTGTTGGCTGCCCTGAGTTACTTATAAAGTAATAAAGACAAGATAAAAATCTAATAAATAATATAAAGCTTCTATAGTGTCAGTCTTACATAGTAGAGAAGATCAAGAAAGAGTTGCCACATAGGTCTAAAACTACTTGTACATCTTGCAAATCTGAATGTGCTTTCCCTCCTTCCTTTTTTATCTTTTTGTGAATTATGTGGGTGTCTGAGATGTTTTTGTAAACTTCCCTCTTTGTACAGACTTAAGCCATGTTCATCGTTTTATTGCTTTGTTCCTCATCCTTCCCCTCTCTTTTTTGTTTTTTCCTTTGTTTGTCGGTCTACACAACACTTCAGTGATGGGAATGTTTTCAGTGGATCATTCAGCAGCTGATTACTATCTCTCTGTGGGTATGTTTCTTTTCTCTTTCTCTTGTTCTTGTTCTTAAAGGGGAAAAAAATGTTTCACAGAAAAAGAGGCCCAGCAATCAAAATCACCTCAGTGTCAGTAAGCAGTAGTAGGTCCAATGTTTGGAGTGTAGTGTTTGCGTAGTTGAACATCACTTGGCATGCATTTTAGACATGACATGTTTGGTTTTACTGCAATTGCATAATTGCTTTATACCACCTTTCCAGTAATCGAGGCTATTAACGTAAAACAAAAGTTTCTTTCTTTGTCCAGGACACATCTATGAGCCTCACAGATGCTTCAGTCAGAAGTAAAGGAAGATGAAAATCACATCCTTTGCTTTGAAGATCTTTCCCTACATCCTGGACAATTGAATCAAACTGTGGGATTATTTTGAAGCAGAAGGAAATCATGCCTCCTAATTGTGGGCACTGTGTATTTCATTTTGCATAACATTTTACAAGGTCAAACTCTGGTGCAGCTGAATTCTGTTAATTCAATTTAATATAGTTATGGGTTTTATTGCAGGATGTCAGTGAGAATTTCTTAGAACAAAAGTAGCCCAGGTTTTATATACATACTTAGCAATTGCATTTTCTGAGTTTTGGAAGATCATTGCCAAGCATTGTATTCTACACCCCAGCAAGGTTTTCTATATCTAATATTTCAAAAGTCTTTTTTCTCTCTCTCTCTCTCTCTCTCTCTCTCTCTCTCTCTCTCTCTTTCTTTCTTTCTTTCTTTCTTTCTTTCTTTCTTTTTTGTAAGATTTGGATTCAGAAGGGTGGTTGGTGACTGGAGGTTTCTGGAAGATGTTGGTAAATTGGTTGCTAGGAGTGACATTGTTTTCATTAATATTAGTCTCCCTTGCTATATATCGTCTGGATCATCTGGGTATATGACCTGAGTGGGTGTTACAGTATTATTATTATTATTATTATTATTATTATTATTATTATTATTATTATTATTATTATTATTATTATTAATTCGATTTTTATACCGCCCTTCTCCCGAAGGACTCAGGGCAGTGTACAGCCAGGGTAAAACAAACGGTACAATATACAATTAAAATACAGATTAAAAAACTTATTATATAGTTGGCCTAAAAACTTTAAAATATGTAAAACTAAAAAACCCCTTAAAATTAATAATAGAAATTTAAAACCAATAAAATTTAAGCCAGCCCCGCGCAAATAAATAGATGTGTTTTCAATTCGCGGCGGAAGGTCCGAAGGTCAGGTATTTAGCGTAAACCCGGGGGAAGTTCGTTCCAGAGGGTGGGAGCCCCCACAGAGAAGGATCTTCACCTGGGAGCCGCCAGCCAACATTGCTTGGTGGACGGCACCCTGAGAAGTCCCTCTCTGTGGGAGCGTATGGGTCGGTGGGAGGCATGAGGTAATAGCAGGTGGTCCCGTAATATATCTGTATATCTGGCTCCACTGATCTGTGTATTAAATTTGTTTATTCATTTATTAAATTTGTTTGCTGACCATCTCTATGCAAGGTGATTCTGGGCGGCTGTCAGTCGCCCATGTGAGTGCCAGGATTCTGCAAATTCCTTGGCTCTCTTGCTGTTGGTATTGTTATTGTAATTATTATTTCTGTGTTTTCCCAATCAAATGCAATGGGGGTGTGGATGGCTATTAAGTATGGGCAATCCTAATAATAATAATAATAACAGAGTTGGAAGGGACCTTGGAGGTCTTCTAGTCCAACCCCCTACCCAGGCAGGAAACCCTACACCATTTCAGACAAATGGTTATCCAACATTTTCTTAAAAATTTCCAGTGTTGGAGCATTCACAACTTCTGCAGGCAAGTTGTTCCACTGATTAATTGTTCTAACTGTCAGGAAATTTCTCCTTAGTTCTAAATTGCTTCTTTCCTTGATCAGTTTCCACCCATTGCTTCTTGTTCTACCCTCAGGTGCTTTGGAGAACAGCCCGACTCCCTCTTCTTTGTGGCAACCCCTGAGATATTGGAACACTGCTATCATGTCTCCCCTAGTCCTTCTTTTTATTAAACTAGACATACCGAGTTCCTGCAACCGTTCTTTATATGTTTTAGCTTTCAGTCCCCTAATCATCTTTGTTGCTCTTCTCTGCACTCTTTCTAGAGTCTCAGCATCTTTTTTACATCGCAGCGACCAAAACTGAATGCAGTATTCCAAGTGTGGCCTTATCAAGGCATTATAAAGTGGCATTAACACTTCACGTTAGATCTTGATTCTATCCAGTAGTGGGATTCAGCCAGTTCGCACCACTTTGGGAGAATCGGTTGTTAACTTTCTGAGCAGTTTGGTGAACTGGTTATTGGAAAAAGTCATTAGGACAGAGAACCGGTTGTTAAATTATTTGAATCCCACCACTGATTCTATCCCTCCGTTTATGCAGCCCAGAACTGTGTTGGCTTTTTTGGCAGCTGCTGCACACTGCTGGCTCATATCTAAATGGTTGTCCACTAGGACTCCAAGATCCCTCTCACAGTTACTACTATTGAGCAAAGTACCACATATACGGTACCTGTGCATTTTATTTTTTTCCCTATCCTTCATTGCAGTTATGGGTTCTTTAATTCTTTGATGCAGCTGGCACCCTGCTTGCCTGTGTGTAGTGCAGACTGCAAGCCGTCTGTTTATTTTGTATATGATTTTGGTTCTCATTCATGCTTGAAGTCTTTTGTTTTGTCCAGACTTCCTTGTAGTGTTTTTTGTAGGTTTGTGAACCACTGTGATGCCTATTGATTGGAACTGTCTGTTAGCAATGAATTATTTTTAAAAATATTTTATTGTAATGGTTCTTGGGATGCCTTTGTGTTCTTGTTTTGTTGCTTGATGCATTTTTTAAAATGAAATTGGAGGATAGATGTTGTTCTTGGACAGTATACATTTCAAGATTACTTCTTGTGACCGAGGCCCAAGTAGTGATTACCAAACACAATTAGTCCTGAACAAACTTATTTTATTAAAACAGCTGACAATTAATTCATTCTCAGCTTAGTCCAAAATAAATTCTTCATAAACAGTCCTTTGGCCTTATCATCAAATTTTGTTGTCTTTAGCCAAAGGCTTTACTTGGCAAAACCCTGACAAAGTTCAAGAGACACAGACAAGAAACAATGGAATCAACATTGCTTTTCCACAAAGAACCCAACGTTGCTGCTCTTTTAAGCCTTATGGGAGTGGCCAATCATCTTCTGGCCTTACTCCCGAGTCATCCTTTTTGCTCCAGCTGCTCTTGTCTTTTGGCAGCTCTTCACATGCGTGCACTAGGAACAGGCTTCTCCTGTTCCTCTGCCTCTGTCCCCTTCTGGAGACTCTGGAGGCTCTGAAGTCCACGCATCACTCCCAGATGGCCCTGGCCCCATCTCTGCCTCCGACTCTGCCTCTGGGACAGGCCCATTGTTCTCCCTAGCCTCCTCATTGTCCGACTCCGCTGCCAGGTCTTCAGGCTGCTGGCGGACCACAACATTACTATTCTGAGCTTATCTTCTTTACTGTGGCACAAACATGCCAAGGTTACAAGTTTTCATATCATGTTTTCATGATATTGCTCATGTCTCCTTACCAGCCCACAGACAAGGGAGTTTAAAGTAATCTTTAGCTGCTCCAGTTTTAAAGTAGTGTTTTCTCTCCTCTGGCACAATTTTGGCCATGGATATTATCTTGCATAGTTCGGTTCATTGAAAGTGTGGTTTCTGACATAGTTAGGGTTGGAATTTGCCTAGCTTTTACTTATCATTTTATATTGTTGAGGGCATGAGTGGTTTCCTTCACTTAATGGGAACTATCATCCACAGCTGTTTTGGCTTCCACTGCACAAGAAATAGGGCACTTGGCTTTCCCAGAGGTTTCAGCCCATTCTGAGAGGCACTTTCCATAGGTTACACAGTATATAAACATGGGTGTAATGCTCTTCTGAAAGAATGTACAGCCTAGTTTTTTAAAATCTGTTCTAGGGCTTTTTTGAAGTACAGCACACAAGTTTGATATAAATTGAAAAAGAGAATGAGATTCTGTTAAACATGAGTGGATTTCATATTTTCTTTTGCTTTTGACAACTAAGGGTTTCCTACGACCATACTATTTGCTATTTTTGTTTCTTGGATTGAGGGGCTACATTATTTTGCTACTCTATGCTGGGTCGATAACTATCTCTGGGTTACTTCCAGGTGCTACAGTCACGAAGACAGAATTGGACTTGTGGTTCACACAGTGCCATTCCCTTGCAACAGCACTACTGAAGATGGGGTCTCTTCACTGACTCCTGCTTTGATCCACTCCATGTCCTTTCTGCATGCTGAAGGGCTACATTTGGGACATCAATTCAATCAAGTCTTGACTTGTGATTACATGAATGTGGACAGTCAGTTTTATGATACTGTTTTCAGAAATGAATTGCCTTTGCCTTCTTCCTAGGGTCACGGAAGGGGAGTGAGTGGCTCCAAGTCACCCACTAGCTGTGTGCATAAGGCAGGATTGAAACTCATGGTTTCATGGTTTCTTTAACACTACACCTAACTGACTCTTTAATCAGATGATAATGTTGCAAGCTCCCAATTATACTTTCACATGTCTTCCCATCCTCCCCATATTAGGGAGAAAGTAGTTGTTCTTCTAGTGGCAGATAATAGTTGATAAGAGGGTTTCACATTAAAGAAATCAGGGGCTGATCTCATTACTCTAGCAGCATCTCATTATTGTACTCTGAAGCAGTGGTGGGATTCAAATTTTTTTACTACCAGTTCTGTGGGCGTGGCTTGGTGGGTATGGCTTGGTGGGAAGGATACTGTAAAATCTCAATTTCTTCCTGAACAGCTGGGACTGGGGAGGCAGAGAATAGATAGGGCCGGGGCCAGTCAGAGGTGGTATTTACGGTTCTCTGAACTACTCAAAATTTCCGCTACCGGTTCTCCAAAACTGGTAAGAACCTGCTGAATACCATCTCTGCTCTGAAGGAACAGGACTTGCTATTTGAGACTGCAAATTTTATGCCATGATACCTTTATTTCAGTTCAAGAACTGATAGACAACACTTTAACATGGCTTATGTCCATATTTTGTCAACATGTTTATGTAGATATTTTCACTATGATTTCATGGTGAGGCAAGCAAGACTGGATTAGTCTGCTGTTTTCTTTAGAATTGTTTTTCACAGTGTAGCTTATATTTCTGTTAGCACACTCTTATCAAATATCTAACCAAGAAAATGCGGCCATTTTCTGTTTTATATCAAATCCAATATGTATTTGAAGAACTAATAAGCTAGCATCACAATTTTCAAGAGGGACCTTCTGGTGAAACACTCCAAATTTAGGCTGATCCTAAGTCTAAATATCTAAGCTTCAATGAGTGGCACAAAGTTAGAATGCAGCATTGCAGGCTAACTGCCCACTGTCAGGAGTTTGATTTTGACCAACTTAAGGCAGATCCAAGGTCAGTAAAATGAAGACCCAGATTTTGGGGGGTAATATGCTGAATCTGTAAACTGATCAGAGAGGGCTGTAAAGCACCATGGAGTGAAATATAAGTTTAAGTACTATTGCTATTGCTAAATATCTCAGTAATCAGGAAACAGCACAAGTAGTGGAAAAAAACTGGTTCTATTTATACTCTCATTCTACAAATGTTGCCTGAAAAAAAATAACCTATCATTCTTCTATAATTGTATTACTATATCTTGATCTCAGAACCATCATTTCTGTGCTGGAAAAATCCTGACAACCACTGCAGGGAAGGAAGCAAAGTGCTAGAGTTTGCTGTGTGTCTTTGCTGCCATCCACAGTCTATTCAGATTTTTGCAGCCAGATATGGTAGCCATATCTTTTTGTTATAGGTGAGAAGAGGGGTTTAATTTAAATATGGAGGTACAAACTGAATAAGAGTTAAATTGCAATAACTTTAATGTCATGCTTTTACTCTCCTTTAATAGGGAATTCAGTGGTGGTCAAAGTCACATCCTTGGACGAGGAGTGGAACACTTGGTATGTACACACTGACTAATGATATTACCAGGCAGCAGTATGTTTGCAGTGGGGATATAGACAGCTGGGAAAATTCCAGCATGAGCAAAATGTTCTGCCAGTCACATCGAATCAGTAAATGTTTAAATTTAAAACATTAGTACACTGTGCAATATTATTCTATTTATCTTGCACTGCCACAGGTGTAGGAAAGAGCAGTTTCCTGTTGTGAAATTTTTCCTATTCCAATTCTACTGCTTAAATGAAAAAGTAAACAGATGGTGAGGATGCCAAAGGGAAGAGGGAGGGTTGTGTCCCATCATATAGCACACTAACCTTATGACACCTAGCAGACTGCTGAATGAGACAGAGTAGAATTCCACTCTAGCTTACGCAAAGGAAATGTCATGGGTTGTTTGACAAGATTCTCCAACAGAGTAGGTTTAGATATATAATCACCCAATTCATAGCTTTTTCCAATAGGGATTTTTAAAATTATTATTAAGATGAATGGGTAAGTAATCTTATACAACAGAGGGATGAAAACTGCTGAGTGGTTATATTTACAGTATATAATCAATTAATGTTATATATGATCTATGTTGTCTGCCTATCTATCTATTCATCTATTTATTTATCTTTATTAATTAAATTTGTAATATGTCCAGTAAAACTTTGGGTGGCGGATATAATAGCACAAGCAACCTGGTTGAGGCCCCTCATTCAAATCTCAGGACATATATACATCAACACCAGAGCTCCCAAAACTAACTGCTTGGCCTCAGTGCCTGTGGAATTTATGTATGATACATTGACTATTCTGGGTGGAAATGGATAGAATTAAAAATGATATAGACATTGACTATATTCTAACCCCTCACTATACAAAAAAATTATCATGTAACTTACAACTTCTCCACTGTAAAAACATATGGACTACAAATCTTGATCAAGGCAAAACAATAGATGCAATCTACATTGACTTCTGCAAAGCTTTTGACTCAGTAGTACACGATAAACTCCTCCTAAAACTAAAATCCTATGGCATTTCAGGACTCCTTCACAATTGGATATCTGCTTTTTTGTCTAACAGACCACAAGTGGTCAAAATTGGCAATGTTCTATCAAATCCTGTTCCTGTCAAGAGTGGCGTTCCTCAAGGTAGCGTTATTGGACCAACACTCTTCATACTATACATAAATGATCTTTGTGACCATATCTCAAGTAATTGTGTTCTCTTTGCTGACGATGTCAAACTATTTAACATCACCGACAATACATCTACCATTCAAAAAGACCTTGATCATCTAACCACTTGGTTTAAAACTTGGCAATTCCAAATCTCAACCAGCAAATGCTCAGTCTTACATATTGGAAAAAAGAACCCAAACACTAAGTACATGCTTGATGGACATTACCTTACAGATGACCCCCACCCTGTCAAAGACCTTTGGGGTTTTCATATCAAATGACCTAAGTTACTGTTAGGCAAGGCGATACGTACCCAAAGCAAATTCCTTAAAATTTATTTCAATTAGCCAAAATGAGGTATATAAAGCATCATCAACCCTAATTATTCAGCAGAACAATATTGTGGATTTCCACTTGAATTTTTACTGTTAGAAAGACTGACGGAAACTCCATATCACTACCATTTCCTTTCCCCACTTTTTCAAAGCAGCTTTATAATGAACTGCAATTATCTTTATTGGTAGTTCTCAAGTTTTAATTGTAGTGGAGCCTGCCCATTATGGTTACAACTCATGATGGTTGTAAAGCAGGTCAGTCATGTGTCCAGCCTAATTTTACAACCTTTTTTCCAATGGTTAATCACCATGGTTGTTAAGCAAATACCACAGTTTTAAGTGAACCAGTGTTTCACTATGGCTGCAGTATTGCCAAAAACGGGAAGTAAATGCTGGTTTTCAGCAAAGGTATCACAAAACACAATTATGTCTATGGATTGTTTATACTTTTGACTGAGGGAGATGTCATTTCTTTCTATATTTCTTTTCTCTTTCTTTATTATTTTTTCTGTTATTTTTTTCTGTTTTTCTTTTTTATGCTATATTTTTCTTGTTTTGTTTGTATTAGATTGTATTGTTTTAATTGTAATTTTAAATGAAATTATTAGAAAACTTTTCCTAATTCTATATCTTTCTCTCCTCACCATGGAATGTTTTACAAGTTGCTATTTAAACATGATTTTAAAAAATTGATTTAATTCTCTTAAATAATGTGCAGTTATTTACATCTTTCCATGTTTATAGGTGCCTCTGTAACATTTATTTCATTTTCATCATCTTTTGCCTTTTTACTAGCCATAAGATGAACAGGTAATGGGAGTCCTATCTCTCATGCATGCTGGGTTAAAGAGGATGGCACCAGATCAAAACATCCATGGTAAAAGATGCAATGGTGACAGCATCTGTCAAATCCTTACACCAAGACAGAAGGTATAGCTCAGGTGTGTAGACCTAAAGAACCTTTGGAGGAGAAAATCTGAGATGACCTCAGCCTTGATATGACAGCAATATATATATTCCTGGATGTTACTGTACAGCCTTTTAAAATATTTTACACATATCAATTTTCTATGCCAGAAAAATAAACAGAGTAAAATAAAAGCTATACTTTTATACTACCGTGTTTCCACGAAAATAAGACATCCCCTGATAATAAGCCCAATCGGGTTTTTGTGTGCATGGGCTAAAATACCCTCCCCTCGAAAATAACCCCTCCCCAAAAATATTTAAACACATGCACAGCCGGTCCCCACCATTTCCTCTGGTTGGGGTTAGGGAGACAGAGCTGGAAATCAAGTAGGATGGCAAGAGGAGCCCCGTCTTGCTCCATGCTCCTTGCTCCATGCAAAATAATAAGACCATATTATGAAGACATTAATTTAATTATCAACCATAATTTTAACTATTAATTGTAGTAGTCACTGTAGTAGTGATAATGCTATTGTTTTCATTTATGTGCTGTTCTTCTTTCCAAAGAGAGCCTAAAAGCTTTCTAAAAAGCCTATCCGAAAAATACTTCAAATAAAACACAATTAAGAAATTACCAAAAGTTCCATATTTTTAAGTGACAGAAATAAATACAATTGTGTATCTTTTATCAGGCAGTTAAGGATCAACCACAGAAAAACTATTTTACTTACTTAGCATAAGAGGCATTTAGCAAAGTCATATCCAAAACCTCATCAGCCAAAAAAGGAATTTCCAGATTTAACAAGAGATATTTTTACATTTGGAAGAGCATCTGGGTTCAGTAAGCCTGAGGGTATAAGTAGACATGACATGACTGGATATCCCAACACATTTATCTTTGATCAGGGAAGAGGCAATTTGGATTAGGAACACAGGACTGAAAGAGATTCATCCTCCTATGTGTTAGATTTCCTGGCTTACGGCTCTCTTGAATTGCTATCAGCTGCCTGGATGGAGAGGAGCAGGGACACACACACACACACACACACACACACACACACACACACACACACACACACACACGGTGCCTGTGTTGTCTCTTGGTATAGCTAGCAGAGGGTTTTCAATCAAAGTTAGAAATTGCCACAGATGGCCTGTATCACAGCTGGACCTCTGTAGCACCAGAGCATTAATTACTTATTTTCCTTAAGAATTTTTTTCAAATTACAACTGTTTTAACTAAATATTAACCACATGAGGCAGAATTTACAAAGAAAGAGTCAGTGCACGTGTGAAATAGGGCAGTAAATTGCTATAAAGAACAATTACAGATACAACATGTAAGAAAGTAAAATGATAACCAAATCCTCACAGGGAAAGCCATGAGTTGTGGCAAAACTGGTTGTCAATTTCATCATGCCCTCTCAAACACAAAAATATTGTAAGTCTACATTATTCACTACTAATCTAAAAATAAATGGAGACACATGGTTCCCTTTTCATAAAAATAAAAAAAGTGCATGTTACATAGCTTGAACTTTTGGGTTCTTCCTTGTCAGTGGAAACTAGGTTAATAAATTGTATTATATGCATTGTCCTTGTCCTGTCTTCAAACTATCTCTCTTCAAAAAAAGAATATGAAAATATTTTGCATTAAATGATAATGAAAATCTCTTTCTGTCTACAAAATCTCTATACCACTCCACTCAAATGATTTTGGGATAGGGATGAAAGAAAAATCAACCGCTCTGTATGTCTCCCCTCTGCTGCTTCCACTTATATCTGTGAACCAACTAGCTATTCGGTGGAAATAGCTAGAGATAACTGAGCAGAGAATTAAAGGGGGAAAACATGAATCAATACACTTCGGATATGTCACTAAAGCCAATGTGACACTGCAATATAAGCTGCTTTATCTCCCGTGGCTGGGAGACCAACTTCAGAATTTCTAGTCCACGTTGCAGTGGGTTGGCAAAAGGGCTGGGCTCATGCCCAGTCCAGCCTGTGGTCATCATAAGTAGCCCCCATGTTTCTTGCCCTTCCCATTAATGCAAAGAAGAAAAGGTTCATTGGCCTGCTTCGATGTGGACTGATCTACCAGTGGCTTCCTTTTTCTTTTTGGATAGTCCCCGTTTTTTGCTTTTGCTTTTCTCAGATGTTTGCACTTCCCCCCTTCCTATATTATTTCTTTTGACAATAGAACATATCCTTTAGTTTTTGTGCTTTGTTTTTGTTTATCCTTATAGTACCATTGCTGTTCGGATTCTACCATTCCAAAGCACCTGGGAACAAGTTAGCCTTTATTTATTTATTTATTTATTTATTTATTTATTTATTTATTTATTTATTCATTCATTCATTCATTCATTCATTCATTCATTCATTCATATTTATTTATTTATTTATTTATTTATTTATTTATTTATTTATTTATTTAGTGTTGAGTATGTATTAGATAATATATATATAAATATAAGTATGAATTGAATGTATAAAATGAATACAATTAAAGGGAACATTAGGACAGGGATGGTAGGCATGCTGGTGCTCTTATGCATGCCCCTTACAGACCTCTTAGGAATGGGGTGAGGTCAACAATAGTCAGTCTAAGGTTAAAATTTTGGGGGTTTCAGGTAGTGCGTTCCAGGCATTGACCACTCTGTTGCTGAAGCAATATTTTCTGCAATCAAGTTTGGAGCGGTTCACTTTAAGTTTGTATCTGTTCTGTCTCCTTCCCCACTTCGGAGTAACGAGCTGGCCTTCAGCTAGGGGATTCATGGCTCTTATCAGTCCTGGCAGAGAAATTGCAGCTGCTTGCCAAAGTTCAAACAAATGACTCGCAGAGTAAGACTTCAGTGTCTTTGAAACAGTTCAGCTAATCTTTTGCTCCCCATGGAGTGCGAGCAGTCCCAAAGCTCCTTGTATATCCTGTGGGGTGGGGCTCCTGCCCCACCCTTCCTTTTGATGACGCCGCCTCTCTAATCTTCTGAAGCGCGGGTTAATCCAAGCTTGATTATTATTATTATTATTATTATCAGTGGGGTCTGAAGGCGTAGCCTGAGGAAGTGTGGAATCGGGATTATGGCCTCATTACGTCCTTCGACTGGCCTGTTTCTGGCTCCTGGAGTCGGGCCAAAGGCATCGGTGCTCCCAAGGTAAGCCTTACTGGCCCTTCCCCCTCACTCTGGGAGTCACTTTTGGGCATGGGGCCAGGTTCGGGGGCTGGAGTCACAACAGTATCTATTGTGAGCTCGTGTATTGTTGTGGTTGAAGCTGAAGAGGTCATTGACAGGTAGGACATTATAGCAGATGATTTTATGAGCTATGCTTAGGTCATACTGAAGGCAGCGTAGGTCTAAATTTTCTAAGCCCAAAATTTCAAGTCTGGTGGCATAAGGTATTTTGTTGTGAGCGGAGGAATGGAGGACTCTTCTTGTGAAATATTTCTAGACACATTCAATTGTATTAATGTCCGATACGCAGGTTAATTAATGTCCGTTATGTCCGATGTGTGGGTTCCAGACAGATGAGCTGTATTCGAGAATTGGTCTAGCAAATGTTTTGTATGCTCTGGTTAGTAGTGTAATATTACTGGAGAAGAAGCTATGCAAGATAGGTTTACAACCCTTAATGCCTTTTTGGTGATGTTGTTACAGTGGGCTTTAGCACTTAGATCATTTGATATACCTTGGAGTTTTCATATCAAATGATCTAAGTGCTAAAGCCCACTGTAACAACATCGCCAAAAAGGTTGGTGGTATTAAATAGTTTTACATCATCGGCGAAGAGAATGCAGTTACTTATAATATGATCACAAAGGTAATTTATGTATAATATGAAAAGTATTGGTTCTAGAACGCTGCCTTGGGGGACACCGCTATTAACAGGTGCAGGATTTAATAATAATAATAATAATAATAATAATAATAATAATAATAATAATAATAATAATAATAATAATAATAACAACAACAACAATAATAATAACAACAACAGAGTTGGAAGGAACCTTGGAGGCCTTCTAGTCCAAACCCCTGCCCAGGCAGGAAAACCCTACACCATCTCAGACAGATGTTTATCCAACATTTTCTTAAACATTTCCAGTGTTGGAGCATTCACAACTTCTGCAGGCAAGTCGTTCCACTGATTAATTGTTCTCACTGTCAAAAAATTCTTCCTTAATTCTAAGTTGCTTCTTTCCTTGATCAGTTTCCACCCATTGCTTCTTGTTATACCCTCAGGTGCTTTGGAGAACAGCCCGACTCCCTCTTTTTTGTGGCAGCCCCTGTGATATTGGAACACTGCTATCATGTCTCCCCTAGTCCTTCTTTTTATTAAACTAGACATACCCAATTCCTGCAACCGTTCTTCATATGTTTTAGCCTCCAGTCCCCTAATCATCTTTGTTGCTCTTCTCTGCACTCTTTCTAGATTTGATAGGGCACTCCCTGTTTTGACCGCTTGTTGTCTGCTTGACAGGAACACAGTTATCCAATTATGGAGGGGTCCGGAGATGCCATAGGATTTTAGTTTTAGAAGTAGTTTGTCATGTACCACTGAATCAAAGGCTTTACAGAAGTCTTTGTAAATTACATCTATTGCTTTGCCCTGATCAAGATTTGTAGTCCATATGTTTTTGCAGTGTAGAAGTTGTAGATTACAGGATAATTTTTTTCTGAAACCAAATTGTTTATTAGAGAGTTAGTTGTTTGTTTCTAAGTGGAGGGTAATGGATTGGTTGATGATTGATTACATAACTTTGCAGATGACACAGCATAAAAAGATTGGTCTGTAATTTTCAACTAGGCTGGGGTCTCCCTTTCTGAAGATAGGGATGATCGTGGCTAGTGACCGTAGGTTGGGTAGGGAGCTGGTCCTGAAAGATTTTTAAAAGATTATGCTTAGGGGTTCTGCTATAGCAGTGGAAAGCTTTTTAAGAAATATACACATAGTCCATCAGATCCAATAGATAGAGATGGTTTTTGTCTATGTAGTGCCTTTTCAATGTTATCTTCTGTGAAATCTATTTGTGTTAGATCACTATAGTTATTAGTGGTATGGCTAGAGAATGTTGGGCATGAGCCATTGCTGTTTACAAAGACTGACCCGAAGAATCTGTTAAAGAGGTTTGCTTTAACTGCTTCATCATTGCATTCTTTACCATTAGGTCCTTTTAGGGGTGGGATGGATCTTGAGTCTTTAAGTTTGTTGTTTACAAAATTATAGAAGGTGTGGTTGGATTTTGTGCACAGAAGGTTTTCTTCTTGTTTGATGTGGTAATTGGTTCACTCAGTCTTTATTTGGTGGCATATACTGTATTTTTGTAGTGGCTTTTAAAGTTAGTTACATAGCCAGTTTTGTTTTTTCACTAGAGGGATTTTTGTTTTTTGGATTGGAGCTTTCTTATTGATATGGGTAATTTGTTTTTCCTGGTTTTGGTAGTATTAGTGGTACATATAGTTTAATAACTCTATTGACTTTGAGCAAGAAAATGTTATAATGGTCTTTGGTCTTACAGTCAGAGAATGGAATTTGCAAATCAAGAGATGAGAGGTCGGTGTCTATGAGATCATAGTTGGCTTTTTTGAAGTTGTAGTTGGGTATCCCATTATTATGGTGATTTTTGTAAGGGCGTATATTGAGACAAAAGTCACTCATACTGTGGTCACTGTTGGAAAAGGGTTCTTTTATTTGTAGTCCATAAATTGAGTTTAAGCTGTTGCAGAAGATGAGGCAGTTGTTGAGTCTAGTGTTGCTAGTTACTAGTTAATCTAGACCTAGATGAATAACAGCATTATATAGGGTGGTATGGATGGGTTCAGTTTATTGTCCAATTAATAAGAGGTAGGTTGAGGTCACCCAGAAAGATGAAAGGCATGGGCAAGAGGCTAACCATGTTAGTAGTGTGGTTAACTTGTTCACATGTGCAATGTCGTAGCCAGGGGCTCTGTAACATAGTAAAAAGCAAAGTGTGGTGTTTAAGGACAGTTTGCAGACAATAGTTTCCGGAAGAGTGAGTTCATGTGCAACTTGAATATTTTTTAGGTTTAGTGACTTTTTTTTTTTGTTCTAGCTTCCTCTCTAGTTCCATGGACATTATACCATTGTACATCAAGAAAGAACTGATAGTTCAGCTTCCTAGGAACAAAGTAGCAGCATTCCTTCACTGAAACTTTAAAAGTTTAAAAAAAAATAAGGGAAAAAAAGGTTTTGCAATATTGTGGCCAGGGAAAGCAAAGGGAAGCAAAGCTGAAAAAGATGGAAAAAGTGAATGGGGGCATGAACTGTATTACTATTATTCTTCTCATCCTTCCTATTACCTTTCTCCTCCCACTTATGACTATAACCTTGTTGCTTGTATCTTTACAATTTATATTGTTTTATTTATTTCCTAGTATGATTTGATTGCTTATTAGAAACCTATGACTATTACTGTTGTATTTTATGATTCTTGATGTAATTTTTTTTCTTTTTATGTACACTGAGAGCGTATGCACCAAAGACAAATTCCTTGTGGTCCAATCACACTTGGCCAATAAAGAATCCTATCCTATCCTATCCTACCCTAGCCTATCCTGTCCTGTCCTGTCCTTCCTGTCCTGTCCTGTCCTGTCCTGTCCTGTCCTGTCCTGTCCTGTCCTGTCCTGTCCCAGGGGCAAAGGTTTAACAGACAACCATTGAATCAGCAGCAAGAATATTTAAAACACACACACAAATATCCAAAACACTGCACAATTGCCAGTCAGCAGAGAAATTGTTGCCCATAAGCCCAAATGAAATGGCTATTGGGGCAGTGATCAGCTGCTGGAGGGGCATGCCAAGCATTGCAAACAGTCAAAACTGGTGCTGCTATTAAAATGCAACAAAACACCGAAGGCATCTGTTCTGAAAGGATTTTAAAGCAGCTTACGTCAGAAAACAGCAGATTTGAATCAAGCTGAAAAAATATGATAGGGAGTGCATTTGCAGTGGGCTGGGAATCAGAGGAAGACTACCGTCATGTGTTGCTGCACTGAGGATATAGTCAGTGGCTTATATTGGCTGTGGGCCAAGCAGGAGGCGTAGATTTCCCCTAACAAGAATTTTACCTTGGAATGTTGTGTGACGATGAGCAAAATAGTCCTTATATAGAAAGAGAAGATTGTTGCCCACTCAGGTTAGTTTTACAGCCTAGCTTGTAATCAAGAAGTCAGACAGAGGGAGGACATTTGCAGTGGTTTTTTTTTAAACAGCTGTAGGAATATTAAAAAGGCAGGTCATTTCTCCAGATAAGAACCTTCCAAACTTTAGTAGTGAATATATAAGCATTGGTTTGGGGATAGGCAACATAATAAATACGCTCTGTTGTTGAACTTTAACTCATTGCAATCTTAAAATGTCACGAGGGATGAGTCCAGCAACATCTGGAAAATGTATATATTGCCTATCCCGTTTGAATTATTCATGTTTACTGTATAAAGTAAGGAAAGGAGCTTAGCTCTTGTCTTGCTTGCAAAAGGTCTCAGGCGGAGTTCTGCGATTTGAATCATTACAGGGAAGCAATACTGAAGTTGATGGTCAACTGTTTGCTTTGGGACAATGGAGCCTATTTAAGGCTGTACTCTATGCCACCAGGAAGAATTGCTCAGATAAGCTCAGTATGAGGGAAGGGTAGCCAGGTTTTGACTTGGTAAACTAAGTTTAGATGCATTAGTAAGACAGGAGGCAAAGCAACCCAGGCTCTGAGTGATATATTTTGCTAACTTTATTTATCAGCATCTGAAACAAAGGGGGAAACTAGAGATTAGCAGAATCTGGGTACTTCATCTTCCATTTTATTAAAGAATTAAAAATAAACACTTTGACTGTTAACTTGCAATATCAGATCTGATATATGAAGGACCTCATAACTGCTACTTTCTAGATGACAATATGCTCAATAATATTACCATTTTATAAGAATAGAAGGAGGATAATTTCATGGCATAATTAATAAGAATTCTTTTGTTTGATGAAGGTTGTATTTACATTGTCCCAGCCCTTGAGTGACGCAGCCTTAAAATGACATTTGCTCTACTGATATAAAAATAATCTGATATAAAAATAATCTTTATGCTTTATTCAAAAGAAGAGCCTCACAAGGTATATATTCTATTATGTTTTACCACTCATCATCTTGAAAGCAAAGCCATGAGACCATTATAGGGTGTGATCATAGATACCGTATTTTTCAAAGTATAAGATGCACCTTCCCCCCCCCAAAAGGGGGTGAAAATTTGGGTGCATCTTATACATCGAATGTAGCCCAGCCCACCCACAGGCCCCCACCCTATGGCCTCTGTCTCCCAGCAATTTACCTACTTGCAGCAAGCAGCAAGAAGAAACAGCTCATTTCAGCTTCAGTACAGCCTAGTTGATTGTCCCTTGGATCGGCCTCCCGATCTCTCAGTTGTTTCAGGCTGCAGGGATTGCTATTGCCTATTGCTGCGAGGGCCTCTGCTGCTCTCTGCAAGGAGGTAAATTGCTGGGAGCAAAGTTTTTTTTTTCTTGTGCTAATCAAGCTATGCTGAAAATGAAAATGAAAGTAAAGCAGGCTGTTTGCTGTTTGCTGCAAAAATTGGTGGGAGGCAGAGGCAGAGGCAGATTTCTTTTTCTTGTTTTCCTCACCAAAAAAGGTAGGTGCGTCTTATAGTTCGGAGCGTCTTATACTCCCAAAAATACGGTATGTGTTGTGAGTATGTTTAGTCTGGTTGTGTTTAATATGGGTTTGTAGCATAATAAACTGAGACCCAGTTTGGTCTAGTGCAGGGGTGTCAAACTGGCAGCCTGTGGGCTGGATGCATCACGTACAGGCCATGCCCACCCCAGCTCCGTGAAAGGGAAAAATGTCGTGATAGGTCGTGTGATGGCAATGTGAAGCAGCAACTTTGAAACCAGTGGTCTAGTGGTTAAGGCACAAGTCTAGAGACTGGGAGACCATGAGTTCTAGTCCTGCTTTATACATGAAAACCAGCTGAGTGACTTTCTCTCAGCCCAACTCACCTAAATGTAGAACCTTACTTTTTTCAACATTTAATTTCATTTTGTTAGATAACACCCAATATTCAAGTCTGTCAAGATCCTTCTGTATCTTAATCCTATCTTCTGAAGTATTGGCTATTCCTGTCTGCTTGGGGTTATCTGCAAATTTGATGAGTTCTCCATTATCCTCTCATCCATATCATTGATGAAGATGTTGAAGAGTGAGAGGCTAAAACAGAGGCTTGGTTTTTCCCACGGTATCTACAGTTCTATTGAGGATAACATGCTGAGTACAATTGCTCAGCTAGTTACGAATCAATCTGGTGATGATGCTGATTAACCCACATTTTTTTTCCAATATATTTTTTATTTTTTTAAGAAGAACAACAATACTTTATTTTTATTTATTTATTTATTTGTCACAACAGTATATATAAGCATAAGCATGAAATAAATATATGATATATAAGCATATATATAAGCATGAGTATGTAATAACTATATTAATTGGATATAACGAAAGGAAACAATAGGACAGGAATGGTAGGCACACTGGTGCTCTTATGAACGCCCCTTACAGACCTCTTAGGAATGGGGTGAGGTCAATAGTAGATAGTCTTTGGTTAAAGCTTTGGGGATTTTGGGAAGAGACCACAGAGTCAGGAAGTGCATTCCAGGCATTAACAACTCTGTTACGGAAGTCATATTTTCTGCAATCAAGATTGGAGCGGTTCACATTAAGCTTAAATCTATTGTGTGCCCGTGTATTGTTGTGATTGAAGCTGAAGTAGTCGTCAACAGGAAGGACATTGTAACAGATGATTCTATGAGAACTCAGGTCTTGTCGAAGGTGGCAGAGTTCTAAGTTTTCTAAACCCAAGATTTCAAGTCTGGTGGCATAAGGTATTTTGTTATAATCAGAGGAGTGGAGAACTCTTCTTGTAAAATATTTCTGGACACGCTCAATTGTATTAATGTTCGAAATGAGGTATGAGTTCCGTATGGGTACATGACATACATTGACATAAAACATATAACAAAAAAGAATTAACATAGAAACTATGTTCCTTCTTTACATCAGCTTTGTTTCCTTATTGCTCTCATGTTTACATCCTTGTTAACCCCCATTTTTTTATCTTATCAAGTAGAAGGTTGTGGTCTACTTTATCAAATGCCTTACTGAAGTCCAAGTAAATTATAACAACAGCATTTATCTGGTCCGCTAACTTTTTCACTTAGTCAAAGAATTCAATAAGATCTGTCTGGTATGATCTATTTTTGACAAAATCTGTTGGCTTTTGGTTATGAATTTGTTTGCCTTTAGGTATTTGCATATTCATTGCTTTATTATCTTTTCCAGAATCTTCCCAGGTATTGAGGTCAGACTGATAGGTCTATAGTTTCCTGGATCTATTTTTTCCCCCCTTTTTTGAAGATGGGAACTACATCAGCTCTTTTCTAGTCCTCTGGTAGTTCTCCAGTGTTCCAGGATCTTTGAAAGATACAGTTCAGTGGTTCTGAGATCACGTCTGCCAATTCCTTCATAACTTTGAGGTGTAATTCATCTGGTTATGGTGATTCCAACTCATTTAGGATGGACAGGTGCTCTCTTACCGTTTTCTTGCCTATTTTAACTTGTATTCCTAATCTGTTTTTTACGGTCCTGTTTTTGATAGGTTGGTTGTTGTTTTTTCCTTTTGTGTAAAGACAGATGCAAAAAAACAAGTTAAGCAGTTCTGTTTTCTCCCTGTTGCTTGTCACCTTCTTGCCACTTTCTCCCATAATAGGCCATTATGGAATGATCTGTTGTTCTCATGGGGGCTATTTTTACCGTGATATCTTCCATTACATTTCTTTAATTCACATTATTTTAAATGATGAGATGTCCAAATGTGTGAGGGGAAGACCTCTCAACTAGCCCAGGGAAGCCCAGATAGAATTCTGAAGTCAGAGGCTTGTCATTCTTGCAGCAGTGTCTTCACTGGGGGATGCTTTCATTGCTAGTCAGCGAGGTGTTGAAAAGAAAACTAAATCATTATAATAAGCAGCATACTCACCAATCAGGACAAAACCATTTGACAGGGACATGAAAGAAACACAATAGAGACAGGATAGAGAGTGGCAAATGAGACAGAAAATGGGTTATCCTGAGTCAGCAGAAGGGAGAGGCTCTGAGGTCACAGTGGAAAGGAAGCAGTCCCATAAAAGGTAGGAATGACATCTGAATACACATCCATAAAAAAGCATTGTAAGCTTCTACTTAAGGATGGTAAGAGATTGCAGATGATCTCAGGACCTCCTGAAAAAAATATGTGGACAGGTCTCCGTCTTCAGATGTGCCCAGCAATTTCGGGTGTATAATAACCTCAAATAGAAATAACTTTAGTTTTCACACAATGTCCTAAAACATTTGCTTACATAAATATCAATATTAGGCAATATATTCTTGTGAATTTAGGATTGCATTGGTTAATCTTAAGAATTATCGAACAGATATACAACAGTATCACTTATTCCTCTCCTTTTACTGTTGCAGCAGGAGCTTATTTGTTAATAAAGGGTACATTCCTTAACATTAAAAAACATACAATTTTCCATCTTTATATGCCCATCAGGTCATCTTCCTTCTAGAAATCTGGATATGAAAAGGAAGATACAGCCCAAAGTATCTCTGAAACACTCAGTCAACAGACTCCATGAGAAAAGAACTTAAAAGCCAAGAGAAAAATGCCTGGAGCAATTCCGTAGGTTTTTATCTCATGGCATGACTGTTGAATAAAGTCTCTGGAATTAGCTGCAAAAACAAAACAAAACCTCATACAGGACATGATTCAAAACCTGACAATGGGACTTCTTGCAATGACTCACATAAACTCTTGTTTTCTTTCTTATTTTAGGGACAGAAAAACAGTAACATGGCCCAAAACATGTGTTTCCCATCATCAAGGAAACCTCAGAACTGACTGCTGTGGGCAGTGCATGTGTGTGTCCACGTGCCAAAAAGAAAATAACATCAGCCGAGCATGGTGGAATGCCCTATGTTTGGAATGTGGGATCTGGAAGTTTTGGCTGGAGGCAGTTTTTGACTAGTTCACATTGTCAGAGTTACAACCATTAGCAATACATGGAATTCTTGCTTCTATTAAAGATGCGTGTTAGAAAAGAAATCAGGTGTGGACTTTGGGGAGAATTTTATTCAAGGAATTAAGTGTCTCTCTATATGTATACGTACACATTTTGAACAAAGGCATTGGACAAAATGAGAAAATAATGGGAGTGAAAACTAAAAAAAGAGACTTAAAAATTGAGGAGTTTTGCTGATGATCTAGTTTTGATTTTACAAGAGCCCCAGAGTGGTATTGAACTCTTAATAAAGAAACTGAAGGACTTTAGTGCATTAGCTGGTTTTAAAGTAAATAAACAAAAACAAAGATGTTGGTTAAGAATATGAACACACAGGATCAAGAGACTGGTGAAAACATCTGGCTTTAAAATTAAGAAAGTTAAATATTTAGGGGTTACAGTGACCAATGTGAATTTTATATTGGTGCAGAATGACTATATTAAACTATGGAACAACATTTAAAAGACTTATTAAAGTGGAACAAATTACATTTGTGTTGGGTAGAATTTCAGTGATTAAGATGCATGTTTTACCTAAGTTGCTATTTTTTATTTCAAACAATATCGATATTGACAACTGTTTACCATTCAAACAATGGCAAAATGTAATTTCTAAATGTATACCTTGTTGTACCTTGATGAACGTATCTTTTCTTTTATGTACACTGAGAGCATATGCACCAAGACAAATTCCTTGTGTGTCCAATCACACTTGGCCAATAAAATTCTATTCTATTCTATTCTATTCTATTCTATTCTATTCTATTCTATTCTATTCTATTCTATTCTATTCTATTCTATACTCCAAGCTAAAAATCAAGAATTAAATATAAATTGTTGCAAGATGTTAAAAAATGAACTACTAGGGTAGGACTACCTGATCTAAAATTGTATTTTGCTGCTTTCTGTCAGTGACAGATAGAGTGGGTGATTTTGAGAAATAAGAGGTTGTTGAAATTGGAAGGCAGGATTTGAGACTTGGGTGGCATGCCTATTTGGATGGCATAACAAAGTTAAGGTTAATATAGATTTTAAAAATCACTGTATTACATGTGCCATGTTGAGGGTTTGGGACAAGTGTAAAGCAAGACTGACCCCCCCAAAATTACTCTATGGTTGTCACCAAAATGTCTTTTTAAGAAGAGAAATAATAGGGACACGATCCTGGTTAACCTGTGTTGATTTATTGACTTTTTTCAAAGGAAACTCTAAATTAAAAACAAAAAAATTGGAAATGGAAGGTCTAACAGCATTTCTTTCTGAACACTCTTTCCCTAACAATATTCAGTGACATGGACTGTCTTTTTCTAAAATGTAGAATGTAGGGCAGCACTGGCAAAGCATTTATTTTCAAGTGGGAGTAAATAAAACTTGCATGAGCTCATACTTGCTCTGTGACTGGTCATTTGCAAGAATTTTCCTTTTCAAATATTTTTGACAGATACTTATAACTTAGTTACTTATGCTATATGGGATACATGTTTAGATAGCCAGTCGCAGCAACAGCAAATGAAGATAGCCTTCATGTCTCAACTACCTGATTGTCTGAACTTTCTTTTTCAAATAGTGGGGTGTGAAGGATTTTGGGGAGAAAATTGGTATTAATGGAGGTTGTTAAATGCTTCCATGTTTATGTGGATTCATGAGGTTTATATATGTGTACATCTTTTTTGTTAAAAAGAGGGGTAAGTGTAAGCATTAGACTTCTGTCCCCAAAAGGCAAGATTGAAGTCAGAAAAAGGAAGGTACGAACAGTCAATGATAAAACTGAATGCTGTTTTGCACTATTGCAGCATGGGATAGGAAGCCTGCTGGTGTCTCGAATGGCTCTATGAGCAATAAGCAGGGATTATTTTAGATCTGATGATGCACTCAGCATTATACATCACTTAGAACCCCATTAAATTGAATCTATATATATAAAAGCGAAATGCTCTCTGAAGGTTTACTTAGTACCATCAACAGTTTATCTGGGGCTCAATAACCGTTCCTTCAGCAGTGCTAGGAGGATTTTGGGATACTAAATTGGTGCATCATGATATTTTGCAAAATTTTTAAATGTCGGCTTCTACTTGCTGGAATGGATCTCAGGTAGACAGAACTGTTGCTTTGCTTTCTAATGTGCAGCAACATTTTAGTCTGAACTTGCCTTAGTCATTATAATCAAATGGCACGAATTGTACTTTCCTTAAATTATAAGGGAGAAGAAAAATCATTCTGACAGGCAAATAATAATACTAGATAATAAAGACTATTCTATGCAGAATAATGACAGATTGCTATTTTGTATGGAATAATCTTATTTTTAGATGGCAATAAACAAACACAAAGCAACCTATAGCCTGCAGTGGAATCTAGGAATGATCTGTTTTGGAATGTGTCAAGTGCTGCAAAATAAATATTGATATATAACCAGTTGAATTCATAAAGCTAACTGTGGTTAGACAAGGGGAAGAAGTTGTCTTCAAACCGTAATGAGCTAAATTACTTTTGCCCAACTAAAACAAAGGCTTGGTGAGCGGTGGCTTGACAATATGTTCCTACGGATTTAAGCAGAAGGAATGACATCAACTTAGAAGTCCAGCCAGCAGCCTTGCTGTGCCAAAAGTACTCAATGTCTTGTGTGTATTTCCCAAAGCATAAGACAAAAAATATTGTTTGACTGAATTCCAAACATGCCAATGGTGAGTTTTCTATCAAGCAATAGCTTGAGTTGCTTTGATCTCAATATTTGCAGGGATTGATGGGCATTGTAATCCCAACATATTAAGAGGAAAAATGCCCGGCTGGGATAGCTTTGATGCACCCACTGACTCTATGATAGATCCAGTAGCATCTAATTGTGCCAGATGTGACTAATTTTGCCCTCAGCATACTTACAAAACAAATCACATTGGCCCCAGGGTTTGTAAAGCTAAAAGATGCCTGTGTTTTTCAAAGAAAGAGTAGAATGTGTGACATATAACAATTATACAAGCAAGTAAATCATTCATACAAGAGGGCATGAGGGAGGAACTAAAAGGACAGACTCACAGTTGTGTTCCTCAAACATGAAAACAAAGCAATATCTGAGCTGAAAGCTGATTATTCAGTGAAAAAAAAATCTATTGCTTGCATACATTAGCCTATTGTCACAGCTTTTTAGCAGCTTGTACGCTTGTGGGCTTGTTTTTGTAAGGTAAACTTGAAAAAGCCTGGAAACAGATAGTCTACATCATCCTGTGCCACACCTGACAACTTTAGCATCACCTCTCTTCAAATGTTTGCCCCCTTTTGGTTAGAATTTGGGCACATTTATTTATTTTCCATTCAGTCATTATAATCTTCAGCAGACGGGGAAAGGCTTAGTAAATGATTGGTTCTTTGTACTAAGTCCAAGAGTTTTAAAAGCAAGCTCAGTTTTCCCAGAACACATGACATTTCCTATTAATTCCAACCCACACTTTTTTTCTGACCTTTTTCAAAAAAAGAAATCTTTTTCCACAGCTTGTACACACTTAGGATGAGAGTATTTGTACAAAGATGTTGGCACTCAGGATTTTATGAGTGTGAAAGATGTGTACTTGCTTATGCAATAGCTCTCTTGTAAGAACTGCAGTTCCAAAAGGTCTTAGTTTCTCCTGCCAATCCCTCTTGAGGACATCCTGATAAAAGGAGCCAGAGAGCAGGTGAAAGGGACATATATGACCATAAAAAATGACCCTGATATCTTAGCAGGAAAGGTGGGAAAAATATGCTGCTTCATGAGATGTAGAATTTTCAGAACATGGGTGAATTAATAAGTTAAGTTTCTACCCTCCAAAGTACATAATGAAATCAATTCCAGCAGCAAGGAATAGCATTTAAAAACATTTTCTGAGTACTCCTTATATTGATATTATGCAGCCATGTCTGGCTATGACTACAAATTAAGCAGCCAAAGATGGAAAGAACACAAACGAAATGATCTAAAAGTACATTTTCAAAACACCATTTTTTTGAAAACAGGCCAAAGTTTGAATAATGGGAAAGAGAAAGGGTCCAGACAAATTATGCTAGAAAGTAGAGCTTTCTGAGAGCATCTGCTGTTAAAGGAAACTTCCAAATGGTAAGAAAAGCTTGACAGTAGATCCCGTAACCAAGGAAGTTGTGAGCTCCCATTCATTAGACTTCCAGATGCTAGAGTTAAATTTAATCTGGAATCCTACATCTGAGGGTTAGAAGTGAAAATTGTGTTTGAGAAAGGAAGACAATTTTTTGACCTCATGCTGTTTAATCTGCCACATATTCCTCTCCAGGGCAAAGTATATGTAGGGCCCTAAATCAGCAACTGGAACCAAAACTTAGTTACAAACACATTGTATGTGGAACAGCTAAAGAATCTTCCATTCTTGGCTGTCAAAGGATTTCTGAGGGAAATGAGACATGAAAGTAGGAAAGAAAGCAGCTTTTTAGTATCATTTATCTTCCTCCTTTGTGGACTTCAATGTTGGGCTCTGAGATAAGTGCAGAAAAAGGGTAGTAGCCACTGAATTTCTCCCTCAATGTAACAGCACTTCCTGCAGCCTTGTGAGTAAAGGAAGATAACTTTCCCTTCGGCTTATTAAATGGTCTTGGGTCTAGCTTTGGCTAATTCTCCAGGGTTTGGGGAGAGCCAGGCCATCTGTTTTCCATTTGTTGTACTTTTGCTGGAGCCTGTAATTGCTCTTTGAACCTGCTAGAGCAGGAAACCCCTTAAAATGCTGACAAGACAGGGACTCCATTTTGAAGCCAGCACATTCCACGGCTCCTTTCATCTTAAAAGGCAAATAACTGGTGACTTCTCAGGAGTTTCAGGTGGTGTAGAGTTACGTGCTGATTAGAAAAATGCATTTTGTCACTGAAATTATTAATATGAGCTACTGCTATGTTTTTGGAGCTGTCATCTAGGATAGGAATACTCAGCTACCTTGTCTGGCAAACAGCCCACTTCCTAGCCTGTCATCTCATTTTTTTAAGCTTAATCTCTCAGTAGCTACTAGCTCATCCAACTTAATCACTGTTTCCAGTTTTTACTGCACCTTCAGATATATCCCTTTTTAAAAAAAAAATTGCTATTACATGTAAATTAAGATAGTTTTTATGCTGATAAATGGTCATAATTTGACCAGAATTTTATAGTCCAGTCTCAAAACTGAGCACACACATTCATCTTGTCAGAAGTTGGCAAGATGAGGTGAGATAGTCAGCCTGGTGATCATGTCAATTGTCAGATAATCCAGAACCTGAATAATGTTAATACCACTTTATAATGCCTTGGTAAGGCCACACTTGGAATACTGCATTCAGTTTTGGTCGCCACGATGTAAAAAAGATGCTGAGACTCTAGAAAGAGTGCAGAGAAGAGCAGCAAAGATGATTAGGGGACTGGAGGCTAAAACATATGAAGAACGGTTTCAGGAACTCGGTATGCCTAGTTTAATGAAAAGAAGGACTAGGGGAGACATGATAGCAGTGTTCCAATATCTCAGGGGTTGCCACAAAGAAGAGGGAGTCGGGCTGTTCTCCAAAGCACCTGAGGGTAGAACAAGAAGCAATGGGTGGAAACTAATCAAGGAGAGAAGCAACTTAAAACTAAGGAGAAATTTCCTGACAGTTAGAACAATCAATAAGTGGAACAACTTGCCTGCAGAAGTTGTGAATGCTCCAACACTGGAAATTTTTAAGAAAATGTTGGATAACCATCTGTCTGAGATAGTGTAGGGTTTCCTGCAGGGGTGAAATCTAAATTTTTTTCCTACCGGTTCTGTGGGCATGGCTTAATTGGTGGGCATGGCTTGGTGGTCAGATGGCTGGGTGGGCATGGCCAATAACAATAAATAATAAAAATAATAAACAAAGTATAAAAAACCAATGAGGTACCAAAAACCAACTTTCACACTTTACACACACACAACACAATACAACACAACTGACTCACACACAATGTAAAAGCAGCTGCACTTCACACTGCACATAGCCACAAAAAGCTCAAAAACCAACTTTCACACTTTACACACACACAACACAACAACTGACACCAACACAATACAACACAACTGACTCACACACAATGTAAAAGCAGCTGCACTTCACACTGCACATAGCCACAAAAAGCTCAAAAACCAACTTTCACACTTTACACACACACAACACAACACAACTGACTTACACACAATGTAAAAGCAGCTGTACTTCACACTTCACACAGCCACAAAAAGCTCAAAAACCAACTTTCACACTTTACACACACACAACACAACAGACACATATACACACACAATACCACATACAGCTTTCTGAGATTTTGTGTGTTTGTGTAGTTAGAGTGAAACACTACAGAAACACACCAAATCTCAGAAAGCTGCACAAATATTTTATTTTATTATTAAGGTATGTGGACTTCAATTCCCAGAGTTCCTCAGCCAGGAAAGCCAGCCAGCATTAATTACTCGGTGACGAAATAGATTAGCTAAATTAGATTAGTGCTGTCTGGTGCTGAAAATGAAACTTGAGGCTTTCCGGCTGCGAAAAAAGCCATGATCGATCAGTAATCAGGTAAGTGTCTTAGACTCTTTTAAAAGGAGTTTTTCTACAGTTTTAAAGTTCTGCTGATGAAGAACTCAGGTGAGATCCCCAGAGTAGCCTTTATTTTTTTTTTAAATTTAAAGGCTCTGCCGATCTCAGCTGAGGGGCGGGATCCTCAAAGGCTTTTTTTACTTTTAAAGGCATGTTTCGGCTGAAGCAAAACTGCCTTTAAAAGTAACAAAAAAACCCTCTGCTGATGGTGCGGCTCAGCAGAGGCAGGGGGCGAGGCCAGGGATTTTTGCTACTGGTCCTCCGAACCAGCTACCGGATCGCGTGAGCCGATCTGATCCGGGAGCATTTCACCCCTGGTTTCCTGCCTGGGCAAGAGGTTGGACTAGAAGGCCTCCAAGGTCCCTTCCAACTCTGTTGTTGTTGTTGTTGTTGTTGTTGTTGTTGTTGTTCTTCTTCTTCTTCTTCTTCTTCTTCTTCTTCTTCTTCTTCTTCTTCTTATTATTATTATTATTATTATTATTATTATTATTATTATTATTATTATTATTATTATTATTATTATTATAATAAAAACTGATCAGCAAGATTTTCTTCTTCTACTTGGTGTTTTCCTACAAGTGCAAAGTCCTCTTTTTGGAATCAACTGATTGTTGATCCATTAGTTGGAACAGGAATTGACTGAGTGGTTTGTTGCCTGAGCCTTTCTGAACCAGAATATACCATTAAAATTCAATATCCCATTAAAAATAGTGGCCTAATTGAATGGAATCATTCCAATAATTGGTAATTCTTCACTTCCCAAGCAGACTATTGAGTTCTTTTTCTGAACCAAATAGTTTCTTCCCAATCTCTAACTAATATATTAAAAGGGACGTGGTGGCTCAGGGGCTAGGATATTGAGCTTGTCGATCGAAAGGTCGGCAGCTCAGCGGTTCGAATCCCTAGTGCTGCCGTGTAACGGGGTGAGCTCCCATTACTAATATATTACAGCACATTATAGTTGCTGGAGACAAGGGGCTGTTGTTTGTACAGGGGCTGTTAAATTAGAGCCTTCAAATATATGAAGCTGGTGAATATATTTGGAATTGCCATGAGTGCTGTAAGAAAATTCATTGGTGGCTGGAATAGCCAGTCACAAAATACCAATTGGGGTATGAGGGGACACTATTACAATGAGCTCTGCATAATTTTAAGGTTCTGGTTTTCACCTTTAAAGCCCTTCATAGTTCCAAAATTGATATCTAAGGGAGCACCTTCCACAAATTGTCTCTGCCTGCTCCCAAAATCTGAGGGAGATGGATGGTTAAGTTACATTTATATAAAATATAAATAAATAAATAAAATCAGGAAGGATGGTTTCCTTCCATTTTTCCTCTTTAAAAGAATGTCAGAGATCTTGGAACTAGGTGTATTCCACAGCTGTCCCACTGGTGTGGAATAGCAGTCCCAGATTTAGAAAAGTGATAAAAATATAGTTATTGTAAGAGGCCTTCCTTCACCATTCTAGTTTATAGGTATAATTGATTAATCTTGGTATTGTTCCTTCATTTTGATTAGGTTACTACTCTTTGTTACTGTTATAACCAAAAACTTTCTACTATTGACCTCACCCCATTCCTAAGAGGACCATAAGGGGCGTGCATAAGAGCACAAACGTGCCTACTGTTCCTGCCCTATTGTTTTTCTTTTTCTTCTTTATATATATATATATATATATATATATGTTTTCTGAGGTTTTCACGGGTGTTTGTATATAGGTCTTTGGTTGTTCGGGTTTTCTCCCGTGTAAAATTGGAAGTGTCTTCTGAAGTCTCAGTCATCAGAATCAGCTTGATATTCTGGAACGCGTGCAAGGACACCCCAGCCATGGGCACAAACCAATCAGAGCACAAACATGCCTACCGTTCCTGTCCTATTGTTTTCTTTTCTTCTTCTACTTGGTGTTTTCCTACAAGTGCAAAGTCCTCTTTTTGGAATCAACTGATTGTTGATCCATTAATTGGAACAGGAATTGACTGAGTGGCTTGTTGCCTGAGCCTTTCTGAACCAGAATATCCCATTAAAATTCAATATCCCATTAAAAATAGTGGCCTAATTGAATGGAATCATTCCAATATTTGGTAATTCTTCACTTCCCAAGCAGACTGTTGAGTTCTTTTTCTGAACCAAATAGTTTCTTCCCAATCTCTAACTAATATATTACAGCACATTATAGTTGCTGGAGACAAGGGGCTGTTGCTTGTACAGGGGCTGTTATATTAGAGCCTTCAAATATATGAAGCTGATGAATATATTTGGAATTGCCATGAGTGCTGTAAGAAAATTCATTGGTGGCTGGAATAGCCAGTCACAAAATACCAATTGGGGTATGAGGGGACACTATTACAATGAGCTCTGCAAAATTTTAAGGTTCTGGTTTTCACCTTTAAAGCCCTTCATAGTTCCAAAATTGATATCTAAGGGAGCACCTTCCACAAATTGTCTCTGCCTGCTCCCAAAATCTGAGGGAGATGGGTGGTTAAGTTACATTTATATAAAATATAAATAAATAAATAAATAAATAAATAAATAAATAAATAAATAAATAAATAAATAAATAAATATGTTTTCTGAGGTTTTCACGGTGTTTGTATATAGGTCTTTGGTTGATCGGGTTTCGTGTAAAATTGGAAGTGTCTTGGCGACGTTTCATAAGTCTCATTCGCCATCTTCAGGCTTCAACCGTGCTTCTGGGAGCAATGTGTGATCGCAGCTGTTTCTTCCTTTTAACTGCTAGTGGGGGTTTGAACTGATTGGGTGGGAGCTTGGCTGTGCTCTGATTGGATGGGGGTTTTTCTGTGCTCTGATTGGCTGGGGGTGTGTCCTGTGTTGGTGGGGGCTTGGTTGTGCTCACGGGAGAAAACCCGAACAACCAAAGACCTATATATATACCTATGCCTCCTAATATTTACTCATATATATGTTTATATACTATATAATCTGTTTTGTATGATACTTATATATATTGTTGTGACAAAATAAATAAATAAATTAAAATAAATAAAATAAATAAAACACTGCTAAAAGCTGGCATTTGAAGCAGCATAAAACATAAAAAAGATAAGTGCCAGAAATCTTAGACAGGATTAAAGGATCCTAGCAGGGAATTAAAATGTTGCTACAGCAAAATCAAACCTGTGGGAATGGAAATGCAGCAATTATACAAGTGGTGGAAAATGAAATGAAAATAAGCTTGTAGTTGTGGTGTGGGTCTGTATGTGTGTGTGCGTGTGTGTGTGTGTATAGACAGATGGATGGATGGCTAATAGATAGAAAATTTTTGAGCACTGATAACCACAAGCATCATAGGATAAATGAGTTTAAAGTCAAAAAAGTTAGGTAGAGTTCCATGGAACAGAACTGAGATAAGTACATAAGGAGGAAGTTAAACTCATTTCAGTTATCACCAAAGAAAAACTGCTTACTCAGAGGAATGACTTGGAATATAGAACAGAATAGAATAGAATAGAATTTTATTGGCCAAGTGTGATTGGACACACAAGGAATTTGTCTTGGTGCATATGCTCTCAGTGTACATAAAAGATACGTTCATCAAGGTACAACATTTACAACACAATTGATGATCAATATATCAATATAAATCATAAGGATTGCCAGCAACAAGTTATAGTCATACAGTCATAAGTGGAAAGAGATTGGTGATGGGAACTATGAAACGATTAATAGTAGTGCAGATTCAGTAAATAATCTGACAGTGTTGAGGGAATTATTTGTTTAGCAGAGTGATGGCCTTCGGGAAAAAACTGTTCTTGTGTCTAGTTGTTCTGGTGTGCAGTGCTCTATAGAGTCATTTTGAGGGTAGGAGTTGAAACAGTTTATATGAAGGAGGGATTGATTTTTCTTATTTAACTAGCTAACGTAACTGCAACTCCATCACTTGACCAATTCTTAATGACGAGAAAAATAATTTCAGTTCTGGGTGCTTTGTTTTTGACATCTCCTGGTTAACCCACATGCACAAAAACAATGGCAAATGACAAAACTAACATTCTGTTGTATTTGTTGGCTGACTACTCCTCATGTAAATTGATATTGAGTTATTGTTACCTAGCAATATGAACTAATGATTTCAAATGGAAAAGAAAGCAGCAGATATTTTAACGTGCTCTACATTGTGTTGAATTAGGAATAGGAGACTGGAAAAATATAAAACGTGCCTCACTCTAGTTGACTTCCAATATTTGTGGCAAGGAAACCCCAATTAAAAAACAGAGATTTTGCTTAGACAATACTGTTCTGGATTAGATGCACTGGCAGTCTTTGACAATATGCCATGACATATTATGGCCACTCTATACCACACATTTAACATAAATTTTTATCCAGCACTACTCCTGGGTAATTGGATAAAGAAAATGTACTGCTATGTGTGAAGATTTGGCCAGTGTTCCTTCTGTCAGTGACTTGCTTCTTAAGACATTCAATTTACACTGATGTCACCTAATGCAGTGTCGAAATCATAACTAACCTTCTCTTCACACTGTTCCACCCTCCAATAACATGCAAGAAGCATTTCATCTCCACCCTCTAGACAAACAAGCACTTGAAGGTTTACTGGACAATGTGTGAGCCCTCATTAATGGTAATCCATTTATGGCCTTGGAATGGCCTTCTGTTTTTGAAAGCTGCACCAGGCAAAGCAGTAGTCCTCATTTCCCAACAGCCACGTATGTATCTCCTGACAGGACCACAAAATAACATTACTGTGAGAAACAGTCTGGATTAGAAAAGATAGGGTGTTAGGATGTAGACACAGGCAGAGTGTTTTGTAAAGGGATTTCATATCTGCTTCTGTATTAGCCATGATAAAAATATTCCACTAAGAGATGCCAATCCCAGGTCTTGTTTTGTGAGGACATTTTTCATTTCAGCAAATTAAAACCACACAGAAATAAATCCTTTCTTTCCAAACAGCCAGTTACACAGAATTCAAAGATTAGATAAGAATACTTTAAAAATTAACTTACTTTTAAAAATACTTTAAAAATTAACTTTGTTTTCAAGCTTTGAGTTTTGCCTTCTTGATAGCCATGAAGCAAATCATGATAGCTTCTCAGGTAAAAAAAATATATTCTTAAGGATGTACAATCTCCACAACAATGAAACGTATGTATTAAGTTCTAAACTTCTTCCCATTGTTGTTAAAATTTTCAGGTATTTAGGGAGAGATGACTTTTTTTTCATTGTAGGACAAGACACTACATTAAAAAAGTAAAGTGCTATGATTTCTCATTGAGTGCCAAGAATTTAGACCTGACTGCCCTACTCAGTTATATGTACTTGGGCAATCATTCACCATTTTTTTCAGGCTGGTTATATATCTATGTGAATTAACAGTTCCAAAATTCAGAATAGCCCTAACCCTAGCAAGATTTAATGCAACAACTGTTCTTCAGAGGAGATTATGGGATATCCCATTTGAACAAAGATTTTGCACCTGTGAAGGAGGTCCATTAATGTAGTTGAATATTAAGGTTGAAATGAGGGGTCCTTAGTGCTCTCTGAGCTTGGCTGTTTTCTTGTGATACTTCATTAGCATTGATGATGTTACCTAGTTTGGGTAATGAAGTGTCTGCAAGAAAACAAGCTCAGAGAGCACCAAGGACCTCTCATTAACTCATATTTTATGTACTGCTTCCATTGCAAAGATGCCCAGTTACAGTAAATGATACCATATCTACTCAAATTACCAATATCACTGAGACAGAATTTATTTACAGTTATTACCATGTCATCAATGTGATTTTATTTCTCTTAATATGGTTAAGTTGTTTCACTGCTTGTAAAATACATCACATTTGACCACCCCAGTTTTACAATTATTATGGTTTCTATTTAATTTGTTTTTGTTTTGTTTTTTGAGCTGGACAACAACTGTAATAAATTGCTATTACTGTGTTGAACCAATATACAGCTATGATCCAAAACTCAATCAGGTCTTAAAGAATCTTCTTCTGGATATTTTTAATTATACAATTACCCTGCTCATTTACACAAATTTATGTGGATTGAGACATTATCAGCCCAACTCACCTTACAGGGTTGTTGTCATGGAGAAAATAGAAGAAGGAAGGAGTATTGGGTAAGTTTGTCACTTTGAGTTATTTATAAAAAAATAATAAAAGCAGGATAAAAATCTTCCTCTTACAACACACTTGTAGTTTTCCACAGCTGTTTTTCTTCTTTTGTTTTCTTTTTGTTCACACACATAGGAAAAAAAATCCACTAAGGACTAAAAATTGCTGTGTAATACTTTTACATGAGTAATGTTAGGAAAATCTAGTTAGGCCTGAAAAAAGTTGGCCCCAAGCAAAATGCTCTACAATACAACCAAAGTCTGAGCTGTTGCAAAAAATACCTGACTAATCATCAAAATTATGGCTAGCAAAGGCTTTTGAACAGAAACAATAGGATTGTTATATCAGGGTGACTTCTGTATGAACAACTGCTCATTAGTATATTTATTTATGCAAATATCCAGACACACACAAATGCACAAGACCTGTATTGAAAATGTGGATATCTGTGTTTGTATTCTTGGCATATTGTTTCTTTTTATGTACCCTGAAGGTTAGACGATTTCGTAATCTCAAGAACAAAGCCAGTTCAACATGGTTTGAATCTTGTTGCTGCTTCAGCTACCCTATCTAAAAGGAAAACTAAAGTGTTCTGTCTTTTCAAGGTCATCAGAAGCAAAATATATTGAAGGTTGGCTTCAAAATGATAAAGAAAAATAAAAGGGAGATAGAAAGGGGGGGAAAACTATGGCATGTGGAAATCTTCCAAGTTACAAGAAACTAAAGGAAAAGTCTGGACAAATCATTTTCAAACACACCAAAGACTACAAGCAATAGTGAAAAACTGTTCTTTAAAATTAATGCCCTATTGTTAAATTTATAGATTAGAGAAGGAAGGAAAAACCATAAATAGTGTTTCCTCTATATGACTGTGTTACTAATGCAAGACTTCCACCCTTGGGACCAATGAATAATAATTAATTGGTCACCATGACGACAGTCCCAGATGGACTCAACCCTAAGGCTTTCCAGCATTCTCTCCAGCTTAGTCAGCTAATTTTCTATCTATGTACACAGCCGCTATAGTTACAGTTATAAGTCTCCATATAGGGAAGACTTTTTGACACTAAATAAAAGATAAAATATGTCATGAGAAAAGTACCTCTCTGTACAAAAAGGAGTTATAATTGTTGCAGAGGCAGCCATGCCATTAGACAGAATAGATGTGAAATGAATAGAAGTCAAAAGCTTGTAGGAAAAGACAAAAACTGTTGTGACCCAGGTTCCTGGACCCAGACTCCTGGACTCGGATGATTCAGAAAATGAGGGAGAAGACCTGGCAAGCCCTGCTTCTCTTGAGCCCTCTCCCTCCCTGGCACCCACTCAAAGGGAGGGGCCGGCAAGGCCTGATTCTCCCGGGCCTTCTTCTGATTTGGCAACGCCCCAAGAACAGTTTTGGAGGGACGCGAGATTACGAAGGCTTGATCGACGTGCGCAGCAGCGGAAGAGTTGGGACAAAGCCAAGTCATAATTGTCATGCAGTGACATCTGCAGAGACTATAAATAGGAGGCGGGACTTCCTGGTTTTTTGTCTCGGACAAAGCAATGAATTTGGCGCAAGCTAATTCATGGAGGGAAGAATATATTCGTGAGTAATTCTGGCCTTATCTATAATTTCCTCGTTATCTCCAGAAACTTGGCAGGCCCGTGGGTAGACGTGGCCAGGACATGTATCTATGTAAATAAAAGGAAAAAAGGAAGGCCTCTGACGGACTCTTTGCTGGGAGTATTGGGGAAGGAAACAGAACATTTTGTCCAAGACCTGACTAAAACATCTTCCACCAAAGATGGATCAGCAGCAGGTACAGCAGCAGTTAGAGCAGCTACGCGGCTAATCAACAGCTCCAGCAGCAAGTGGCTCACTTGGCAGGCCAACTTGCTGCCAGGAATGTGCCTGCAGCCCCCATCCTCCTCCTCCTCCTCGTCGCAAGTGCCCGATAACCGTGCCGGATAAGTTTTCTGGGCAGCCTGAGATGTTCCCGACCTTCTTGGGACAGTGCCAGCTCTACATGGCTATGAGGCCAGAGGATTTCCCAGACGACCGGGCTAAGGTGGCCTTCGTGATTAACCTTCTTTCCGGCTCGGCTGCTCGATGGGCCACGCCCCTCTTGCTCCAGGACAGCCCCCTGCTGGCGGACCAACAGCGTTTTTGGCAGCACCTACGCACCATGTATGAGGACCCCGTTCGAATGCTGACGGCAACCAGGCGCCTTAAGGAACTCCGTCAAGGGTCGCCCCACGTTTTGTAACCGCTGCGGAAGAGCCCATGGAGTTGGGAGCGGCCAGACCTCGCCTAACAGCCCAGGAGCGGAACCGGAGGCGCCAAGGGGGATTGTGCCTGTACTGTGGGGAGCCCGGCCACTTCGCCGCTTCTTGCCCCAGAAAGCGAAGTGGGGCACGCACGCCGGTCCCCGAATCACAGCGTGACCAATCGGGAAACGGAGCAGGCCCGACCTCGGGGAAACCCTAGGTCGGGCACGTACTAAGCCCCCACTGGACGTTGCGGAAGTAGACTCTGGGCCCCCTCGGCATCTGATTCTGGACACACGGATATGGTTGGGGAACCAGTCGGACGGGCTCCAGGCGCATGCGCTGGTGGACTCAGGGGCCACAACAAACTTTATGGACCAGGCCTTTGTGACCCAGTTTGCGGTCCCCGTGGTTCCGGTGGACCCTCCGATGCGGTAGAGACAATTGATGGGCGAGAACTGGTGTCCGGCCCCATTAAATTCGCCACCCAGCCTTTGCGCCTGGCTATTGGGGACCATGAGGAGGCGATCCAGTTTTATGTCACGGCGGACCTTCATTTTCCCTTGGTCCTTGGGTTGGCCTGGCCGGACCCACGATCCTCAGGTGGCCTGGTCGCGAACGCCATCTCTTTCCCGAGTCTGCAGTGCGTCGATCACATCCGCCACACCTGTGCCGGCCAGAACGTCCCCACCGCTGCCATCACCTTGCCTCCTGAGCTGGCGGACTTCGCCGGCGTGTTCAGCGAGAAGGAGGCGGACCGACTACCCGCGCCGGCCCTCGATTGCCCGTGGACCTTCTGCCCAACGCACCACTGCCTGTGGGACGCCTGTATTCCATGTCGGGCCGAGTTGGCGCCCTCAGGAGGGACTCTCAGAGGAATTGCAAAACGAGCTGGCCAGCGTGGGCGCCGCGGACCCTCGACAACTTGGTGCCTTGTCTCCGCCTCGATGCCCGTCTGCAGCGGCGACCGTCCCGTCGCACCCCGGGACCCTCCGTCGACATCTGCACCCCCACTTCCTGCACCACCAGCACCCAGGGTCGCCCCGTTTTGTAACCGCTGCGGAAGAGCCCATGGAGTTGGGAGCGGCCAGACCTCGCCTAACAGCCCAGGAGGCGGAACCGGGCGCCAAGGGGATTGTGCCTGTACTGTGGGGAGCCCGGCCGCCGCCGCTTCTTGCCCCAGAAAGCGAAGTGGGGCACGCGCCGGTCCCGAATCACAGCGTGACCAATCGGGAAGCGGGCAGGCCCGACCTCGGGAAACCCTAGGTCGGGCACGCGTACTAAGCCCCCACTGGGCGTTGCGGAAGTAGACTCTGGGCCCCTCGGCATCTGATTCTGGACAGACGGATATGGTTGGGGAACCAGTCGGACGGGCTCCAGGCGCATGCGCTGGTGGACTCAGGGGCCACAACAAACTTTATGGACCAGGCCTTTGTGACCCAGTTTGCGGTCCCGTGGTTCGGTGGACCCTCCGATGCGGTAGAGACAATTGATGGGCGAGAACTGGTGTCCGGCCCCATTAAATTCGCCACCCAGCCTTTGCGCCTGGCTATTGGGGACCATGAGGAGGCGATCCAGTTTTATGTCACGGCGGACCTTCATTTTCCCTTGGTCCTTGGGTTGGCCTGGCCGGACCCACGATCCTCAGGTGGCCTGGTCGCGAACGCCATCTCTTTCCCGAGTCTGCAGTGCGTCGATCACATCCGCCACACCTGTGCCGGCCAGAACGTCCCCACCGCTGCCATCACCTTGCCTCCTGAGCTGGCGGACTTCGCCGGCGTGTTCAGCGAGAAGGAGGCGGACCGACTACCCGCGCCGGCCCTCGATTGCCCGTGGACCTTCTGCCCAACGCACCACTGCCTGTGGGACGCCTGTATTCCATGTCGGGCCGAGTTGGCGCCCTCAGGGACTTCCTGGACAAAAACCTGGCCCGAGGTTCATCCGGCCTTCAAAGTCCCTCTCTCGGCCCGGTCCTCTTTGTGAAGAAGACAGGGGACTTGCGCCTATGCTGTGATTACCGCCGGCTAGCGCCATTACGGTGCGGAATCGCTACCCCTGCCGCTCATCCGGAGCTACTGGAAAGGTTGCGGGAGGCCACGATCTTCACCAAGCTCGATCTCCGGGGCCTACAACCTGGTGCGGATACGAGAAGGAGGCGAATGGAAGGCGGCATTCGGCACCCGATACGGACACTACGAATACACTGTCATGCCATTTGGGTTGACCAATGCTCCCGCCGTTTTCAGCACTTCATGAGCAGCGTGTTCCGAGACATGTTGGATCGGTTCGTGGTTATCTACCTCGGCGACATCCTGATTTACTCCCGGTCCAGGAAAGCCACCTTCGACACGTCAGTCTGGTTCTGCAACGCTTGCGGGAGCAACAACTCAATGCGGCTGAGAAATCGTCTTCTTCCGGACTTCCATAGAATTCCTCGGGCATATCATCTCGCCCGAGGCATAGCCATGGACCCATGTAAAGTAGAAGCTTTGTGTAGCTGGGAAGCCCTCGTCGGGTGAAGGATGTTCAGCGCCTACTGGGCTTCGCCAACTACTACGGACCTTCATCCGGGCTTCGCCACACTGACAGCTCCACTTACCCAGCTCCTCAGGAAGAAGGTTGCATTCGGTGGGGTCCCCGCAGCAAGAAGCATTCACAGCCCTCAAGAAAGCCTTCGTCACGGAACCCGTCCTGAGGCATCCCGACCCGCTCCGGCCTTTTGTGGTGGAAAGCGGACGCGTCCAATGTGGCTCTGGGGCGGTGCTGCTACAGGCTCCGGCGAATGGTGGCACACTTTTCCCTCGCTTACTACTCCCGGAAACTCAACCCTTCCGGCGCAACTACACTATCTGGGAAAAGAGTTGCTGGCTATCAAGGCTGCATTCGAGGCTTGGCGACACCATCTGGAGGGCCCGACATCAGGTGGAGGTCGAGCGGACCATCGGAATCTCGAGCACCTCACCACAGCTCGGAAGTTGAACCAGCGGCAGATCCGGTGGTCGTTGTTTTGCCGGTTCAACTTCCGCGTGACCTACATTCCCAGCGGTCACAACCGGAGGCGGATGCCCTGTCCCGCAAGCCAGAGTACCTCTGCGCCAGGACCCCCTTCCTCCACGGACAGTGCTGCGGCAGAAGCCTTGGCCGCAGCACGGGAGCCAGTGGACTTGCGGGCCCAGGTGCGAGGCGCAGCGCCAGGGCGCCTGGTCGCAGCAAAGGAGAGCGGAGGTGGGCCCCACGTCTCCTTGGACCTTGGAGGAGGACTTACTCAAGTTTGGGCGATTATATGTGCCCACAGGACCACTCCGAGCCCTCGTCATGACCCAGTGCCACGACAACCCTGCAGCAGGACATTTTGGGTTCTTCAAGACCCTCCACCTGGTGACACGGACCTTTTGGTGGCCCAGTGCGGCATGATATACATGCCTACGTGACATCCTGCGTACCGTGCCGGCAAGCCAAGACCGCCACGGGGCCCCTCCCGGCTCCTCCAGCCCTTGCCGACACCCGACAGACCCTGGGGCGATCTCTATGGATTTCCTGACAGACCTGCCGCCGTCCTCTGGGTTCACCACGGTGCTGGTGGTGGTGGACATGCTCACCAAGATGGCACACTTCATCCCATGCCGCGGACTGCCCACAGCCGCAAAACGCCCGTCTCTTTCTGCAGCACATCTTCCGCCTCCATGGTCTACCGGACAGGGTGGTTTCGGACCGGAGTTCAGTTCACAGCCCGCTTCTGGAAGAGCCTGATGGCGCGTTGGAGGTGCAGGTATGTCTGTCGTCATCGCACCATCCGGAGACCGACGGGGGTACAGAGAAGGTCATCGGTATACTGGAACAGTATCTCCGTTGCTTCATCAACCAGCAACAGGACAACTGGGCCGACTACCTGTCTCTGGCGGAGTTTGCTTTTAACAACTCTCAGCACACCTCTACTCAGATGACCCGTTCTTTGCCAATGTGGGGTACCATCCGCGCTCTTCCCTCTGGCACCACCGGACTCTCCTGTTCCCGAAACGCAGACCTTCCTGACGGAATTGCATGCGGTCCAACAGTTGGTACGTCAGCAGCTGAATCGGGCAAAGGAGGACTACAAACGGTCCGCTGACCGCTCCCGACGGGCAACGCCCCCGCTGGCAGTTGGAGACCGGGTGTGGCTCTCCACCAAACACCTCCCGTCCGACCGGCCGGTAAAGTTGGACCACCGATTCATCGGCCCGTTCCCTGTCGAGGCAGTCATCAACCCGGTAGCCTACCGACTGACCCTGCCACGATCCATGCGGATCCACCCCGTTTTTCACCGGTCCCTTCTGGTTCCTGAGGCCACACCGAGTCCCCTTCGGTGCCCAACAGCACCCGTCACTGTCGCCGAGGACGGGTCGGAGGAATCTGAAGTCCACAGCGTCTGAGACTCTCGCTGGCTAAAGGGTCGTTTCCAATATTTGATCGCGTGGAAGGGATACGGGACTGATTTCTCCTGGGTAGATGCCTCCGGCGTTCATGCCCTGACCTGGTGCAGGCCTTCCATGAGCAGAACCCAGCCCGACCGCATCCCGATCGTCAGCCCGGGGAAGGGCCCTGCGGTGAGGGATAGTGTTGTGACCCAGGTTCCTGGACCCAGACTCCTGGACTCGGATGATTCAGAAAATGAGGGAGAAGACCTGGCAAGCCCTGCTTCTCTTGAGCCCTCTCCCTCCCTGGCACCCACTCAAAGGGAGGGGCCGGCAAGGCCTGATTCTCCCGGGCCTTCTTCTGATTTGGCAACGCCCCAAGAACAGTTTTGGAGGGACGCAAGATTACGAAGGCTTGATCGCGTGCAGCAGCGGAAGAGTTGGGACAAAGCCAAGTCATAATTGTCATGCAGTGACATCTGCAGAGACTATAAATAGGAGGCGGGACTTCCTGGTTTTTTGTCTCGGACAAAGCAATGAATTTGGCGCAAGCTAATTCATGGAGGGAAGAATATATTCGTGAGTAATTCTGGCCTTATCTATAATTTCCTCGTTATCTCCAGAAACTTGGCAGGCCCGTGTGGGTAGACGTGGCCAGGACATGTATCTATGTAAATAAAAGGGAAAAAAAAGGAAGGCCTCTGACGGACTCTTTGCTGGGAGTATTGGGGGAAGGGAAACAGAACAAAAACTAAATGTTTCAGGCAGGTTGGAAGGCTTTGACACACATACAATTAAGTTACTAGTCTGGTCAGTTTTTGTAAGAAACTATCTTGTCTGTTAAGGAGAAAAATGAATTCAGCCAGGTCTTTTAGAAAGCATATATAGATAGTCCTCAATGAAGCCAATTGTTTAGTGATCATTCAAAGTTTCAAATGGTTTGAGAAAGTTGCAGTCATCATAGCATCCTTGCAAATCACATGATTCCAGTTCAGATGCTTGTCAACTGACTTGCAATTTATAATAATTGCACTGTCCTGCAGTCATATGATCACCATTCTACAGAGGAATCATTGAGTCTGTCATCTTCACCTCTATAACTGTCTGATTTGGCACTGCAGCCAGTCAAGACAAACACAGACTTCAACGGATAATTAGAACTGCAGAAAAAACAATTGCTACCAATCTCCCTTCTGTTGAGGATCTCTATACTGCACGAGCCAGAAAGAGGGCTATGAAAAGAGACCCCTCTCATCCTGGACAGACCCCTCTCATCCTGGACATAAACAGTTTCAACTTCTACAGTTTTCCAGGAAACTACAGACCTATCAGCCTGACCTCAATACCGGGGAAGATTCTGGAAAAGATAATCAAGCAACGAATCGCCGAACACCTAGAAGCAAACAAAGTAATAACCAAAAGCCAACATGGGTTTGTCAAAAACAGATCATGCCAGACTAATCTTATTGCATTCTTTGACAAAATGACAAAATTAGTAGACCAGAGGAATGCTGTCGATATAATTTACTTGGACTTCAGTAAAGCATTTGATAAAGTAGACCATAACCTACTACTAGATAAAGTAGAAAAATGTGGGTTAGACAGTACCACCATCAGATGGATTCATAACTGACTGACCAACCGCACTCAACGTGTAGTCCTCAACGGAACTACATCCACATGGAGGGAAGTATGCAGTGGAGTACCCCAAGGCTCTGTTTTAGGCCCAGTACTCTTCAACATCTTCATCAATGACTTGGACGAGGGGATAGATGGGGAACTCATCAAATTTGCAGATGAAACCAAGCTGGCAGGAATAGCCAACACTCCAGAAGATAGGCTCAAGTTACAGAAGGATCTTGACAGACTTGAACATTGGGCGCTATCTAACAAAATGAAATTCAACAGTGAAAAAAGTAAGGTTCTACATTTAGGCCAAAAAAACCAAAATGCACAGGTACAGTATATGTGGTACCTTGCTCAATAGTAGTACCTGTGAGAGGGATCTTGGAGTCCTAGTTGACAACCATTTAGATATGAGCCAGCAGTGTGCAGCAGCTGCTAAAAAAGCCAAAACAGTTCTGGGCTGCATAAACAGAGGGATAGAATCAAGATAACGTGAAGTGTTAGTGCCACTTTATAATGCCTTGGTAAGGCCACACTTGGAATACTGCATTCAGTTTTGGTCGCTGCGATGTAAAAAAGATGCTGAGACTCTAGAAAGAGTGCAAAGAGCAACAAAGATGATTAGGGGACTGGAGGATTAAACATATAAAGAACGGTTGCAGGAACTGGGTATGTCTAGTTTAATGAAAAGAAGGACTAGGGGAGACATGATAGCAGTGTTCCAATATCTCAGGGGTTGCCACAAAGAAGAGGGAGTACCTGAGGATAGAACAAGAAGCAATGGGTGGAAACTGATGAAGGAAAGAAACAACTTAGAATTAAGGAGAAATTTCCTGACAGTTAGAACAATTAATAAGTGGAACGACTTGCCTGCAGAAGTTGTGAATGCTCCAACACTGGAAATTTTAAAGAAAATGTTGGATAACCATCTGTCTGAGATGGTGTAGGGTTTTCCTGCCTGGGCAGGGGGTTGGACTAGAAGGCCTCCAAGGCCCCTTCCAACTCTGTTATTATTATTAAAATGATGCTATATGGCAGAGCACGTTAGAATAACTAGATACAAGGAGAGTTTTTCCCCCATGCCATCATTCTGCTAAACAAATAATTCCCTCAACACAGTCAAACTATCTAAAAAGGCAGTATTACCATCATTATTCTCATCTTCCCTATTACCTATCTCCTTATCTTCTTATGACTATAACTTTGTTGCTTGTATCCTACGATTTATATTGTTTACTTTGTATCCTAGTATGATTGCTTATTTAGTATCCATGACTATCCCTAAGTCTTGTATCTAATGTTTTATGATGAATGTATTTTACAATGACTATGTTAATGTCCTATCACTATTGTTATATGTACATTGAGAGCTTACGCACCGGAAACAATTTCCTTCTGTTTCTAATCATACTTGGCCAATAAAGAATTCTATTCTATTGTGCTTCCAGCTTCTAACAAACTCAATAGGAAAGCCAGGACTAGAGAAATAAAAGGCATGAAAATCCAAAAGGAAAAATATAAATTATAAGCATTTGCTGATTATTTGGTCTTAATTATTGAGGATTCATTAGAATCTATAACTATGTTGATAGATAAAATAGGAGAATTTGGAGAAGTTGCAGGTTTGAAAATAAACAAAGACAAAATGAAAATTTTAACAAAAAATATGTTAAAGGAGCAAAAAGTTGAACTAGCAGAAAGATCAGAGATGCAGATCACAAATAAAGTTAAGTACCTGGAGATCTTTTTGACTGCAAGATGTAGCACATTGAAAGAGAATAACTATAGTAAACTCAAACAACAGATTGTGTCAGACTTGGCAAAATGGGAGAACCTGCAGTTATCATTGATTGGAGGAATATCAACAATTAAGATGAACATTTTGCCTAGAATACTATATCTGTTCCAGACAATTCCAATTAGATTGGGAAAAGGATATTTTGAGGAATTGAATAAAATAATACTGAAATATATCTGGCAGGGTAAAAAGTGAGGATAAAATTAAAATTAAGACGTGAGAATAAAAAGGGGTTTGGGGCTACCTAATTGGGAATTATATTATCAAGCTGCAAACTTAATGTGGATCAAGGAATGGATAACCTTAAGGAACAACAGAAAACTGACTTTGGAAGGTCACGATTTGCTGTTGGGATGACATGCTTTTCTATGGTATGGACAAGCTAAAACACAGGGGTATTTTAGAAGACACTTTGTAAGAGAGGCTTTGTTATTAAACTGGGAGAGGATTAAGAAAAGTCACTTTTTAAAAATTCCAGTTTGGGTATCAACTATCGAAGCTTTTTCATATTCAATAATATTTAGAAAGGAACAAACTGTTAGATATAAAGAATTGTTAAATGAAAAGGGTGAATTAAAAACTATGCAGGAACTAGAAACAGAAGGCATAAAAATAAATTGGTTTTCTTATTTGCAAATACGCTCCAGATATGATAAAGATTCCAAGACAGAAGGCTTCTATAATAATCTGACTAGTTTTGATAAGATTTTAACAGGTGCTGATGATAACTTAATTAGGAAATTGTATGGATATTTGTTAGAGATTAAACTAGAAGAAAAACAAGTTAAGGAGACGATGATTGCCTGGGGGAAGAATTTTGGACATGGGATTGACTTAGAGGTATGGCAAAAATTATGGACACATTTATTTATTTATTTATAATTACATTTCTATACCACACCATCTCCCAGAGGACTCAGGGCGGTTTACAGCCAATGTTAAAATACACACACCAATACAATATAAATATAATAAATAACAATATTTAAAAACAATTAAGAACAAATATTTACTGGCCGAATCACTAAAACGGTCAAAGACCGATTAAAACCCCTTAAAATTTCGCTAAAATATGTCTTAGGCTAGTCCCGCTCGGTGAAATAGTAAAGTCTTCAGTTCATGTTTGAAGGCCCGGAGGTCAGGGAGTTGGCATAACCCCGGAGGTAGCTCGTTCCATAGGGCTGGTGCCGCCACAGAGAAGGCCCTCCCCCTGGGGTCCATCAACCTACATTGTTTGGTCGACGGCACCCTGAGGAGGCCCGCTCTGTGGGAGCGCACAGGTCGTTGGGAGGCAATCGGTGGCAGAAGGAGGTCTCGCAAATACCCCAGTCCTAAGCCATGGAGCGCTTTAAAGGTGGTAACCAGCACCTTGAATTGCACCCGGAAGGCTACCGGCAGCCAGTGCAGGCCACGCAGGATGCGTGTTATATGGGAGCAACACGATGCCCCCTCTATCATATCTATTTTATGTAAATTATATAATTTACATAATTATAAAATGACAATGTCTACAGCATATAAAGAGAATTTGTATAAGTTGTTCTACAGGTGGTACTTACCCCCGACAAGAATTGCCAGAATGTTCAAGGACAAATTTGAAAAATGCTGGAAGTGCCATCAGACACCTGGATCATATTACCATATGTGGTGGACATGTGTGGAAGTTAAAAGATATTGGACTAAAATACATACATGGTTGGAAAAAATGATTAAAAAATATATAGATTTTAAGCCAGAAGTCTTTTTTATTGGGGATCATACCAGAAATATATAATAATAACAACAACAGAATTGGAAGGGACCTTGGAGGCCTTCTAGTCCAATCCCCTGCCCAGCCAGGAAATCCTACACTATCTCAGACAGATGGTTATCCAACATTTTCTTAAAGATTTCCAGTGTTGGAGCATTCACAACTTCTGCAGGCAAGTCATTCCACTGATTAATTGTTCTAACTGTCAGAAAATTTCTCCTTAGCTCTAAGTTGCTTCTTTCCTTGATCAGTTTCCACCCATTGCTTCTTGTTCTACCCTCAGGTGCTTTGGAGAACAGCCCAACTCCCTCTTCTTTGTGGCAACCCCTGAGATATTGGAACACTGCTATCATGTCTCCCCTAGTCTTTCTTTTTATTAAACTAGGCATACCCAGTTCCTGCAACCGTTCTTCATATGTTTTATCCTCCAGTCCCCTAATCATCTTTGTTGCTCTTCTCTGCACTCTTTCTAGAGTCTCAGCATCTTTTTTACATCGTGGTGACCAAAACTGAATGCAATATTCCAAGTGTGGCCTTACCAAGGCATTATAAAGTGGCACTAACACTTCACGTGATCTTGATTCTATCCTATATATTCTATATAGTAGAGAATTGAGATATCTGATGGTGACTATATAACAGCAGCTAGGATTTGTGTTTGCTAAAAATTGGAAAAATGAGAAATTACCTTTGCAAGATGAAATTATTAGGAAAATAATGGAATGTGCAGAAATGGGTAAATTGAAATTTGAAATTAAAGAACAGGAAGATAAGCAATATTATAAGATATGGGACTTGTTTTATCAGTGGTTAGAAGGAAGGATATGTTAGAAAAGATCTGAGAAAGGCTATTATTAAGTGAAATATTAAATTGAATTGATTTAGAACGATGGAATGAATAATGATATTAGATAAAATATTAATTTATGGACATCTATATGAAATGAGAGAATGAAAGATTAAAACCATTGGTTAACTAAAGGATTAGATATTAAATGGAGGTAATGGAATACTAGATGAACTAAGGATATTTTTATGTTGAAAGTGCACAAGAGATATGTAACCACCCCACCGACATACTGTAATTGGATTGAAGATACTTTTATGTTTGTTTGTCTTGTTTTAAAAAATAAAATCGTAGGGAAGGAAGAAAATGCAAGAAAATAACTCAAATATCCTTGCCTTGGTTCTGTTTGGTATAAGAAGAGGCTGACAGACATTTTGCAGATTTTAAAGATTTTATTAGTATTATTATTCTACAACAATTAGCTGTAGGATAATTAATAGTATCCCCATAATCTTTGCATAATCATCTGCTTTCTATCTTGACTAGCTCAAAATGCTGACAATAAGTAAAAAATATAGCCATGATAGAATCTCCAGATGTTCCATATCATGATTATTTTTATACGTTTGTATAGTGAGTATTCTAATAATTAATTCCGTAGGCATAATGGCAAAAATTGCATCTTCTGCTTCAAAAGAAAACAAGCAAATTTCAGGTCTTTACTTTCCTAAATGGCATATTCCATTACTTCAGATCAGCTCTTACACATGATAGTTATTTTACTGACATAAAATATTTAGAGTTGGCTGAGGAAATTACATCTATCAAAAATATTTATCTGGAAATGAAAAAGATTTTCTATAGAAACAAAAACCTTTCTTGGCAAGGTTTTTCAGAAGTGGTTTGCCATTCCGTCCTTCCTGGGGGTGAGGGAGTATGATTGGCCCAAGGTCACCCATCTGGCTTCATGCCCAAGGTGGAATTAGAATGTATGGTTTCCTGATTTCTCACTTGATACCATAATCACGCACCATGGCTCTCGTCTCTTTGATACATCATCCTATTTTACCGGCAGCGGCTGCTCATGTCCCATTTGAAGAAGTTTAAATCTGTGAGATCTTCTGCTTTTAAAGAATGTGCTCTACAGATTCTGCCAACCTAAAAATAATCTCTATGCTATTTTTTTATTTGGATATAATTTCAGTGCAAACATTGTATTCCTGTTGCATAATCCTTGATTATTCAATAACTAGTTAGTCATCCTCATGGCTCCTGAAATTTCCTCATGTTCACATTTAGGTGCACTAGTTATAAAGTAGGCTTGTCTTGGATCATCTCTGACCAACACCCACACAGATGTTGTCATTCACATAGTTTGGTGAGCATGAAAGCCAAAAAAAATTGGTATGAAATGGAACAGGCCAATCACATTACTAAATTAGCAAAGAGAAAAGGAATGCTGAAGGACACTGTTAAAAGAACTAAACTCCCACTCATTGTATTCTTATATACAAAACTCTTCTTTCCACCCATAATAACTTGAGCTACACATGGATCTAGTCAGGAGAAAAAAAAACCTTGTCATTTTTCCTTTTTAAAAAAAGGCTGCAGTCAATGTGGGCAGGAAGTCCTAATATAGTTGTAGACATCCAAACGGAAACAGCTTATAACCTTAAGCTTTTTGATACGATGCAATTGCACCTATAGAGAAGGATGCTTCCTTCATATGGTAATAATTTTGCATATTCTCCTTAATAGGATGTGAAAATTTGTACTGGGTTATTAGGTGAAATTCAATATGATTTCTTTTTTCCCTCATGCTAGTCTTTTCAGGGTCTTATATATTTAAGCCTTCTATATAGATTTTGAGTGACAAATATTAGGGCTGTCCACTGGTTAAAAATTATTTGGAAGAAGCACTTTGGATGTGCAGCAGTTTTCATTACAGTACATTTTATAAAACTGTGAGCTTTTTCAGCTTTTTTTTTTTTGTTTACATTTATACCCCGCCCTTCTCCGAAGACTCAGGGCGGCTTACAGTGTATAAGGCAATAGTCTCATTCTATTTGTATATTTTTTACAAAGTCAACTTATTGCCCCCCCAACAATCTGGGTCCTCATTTTACCTACCTTATAAAGGATGGAAGGCTGAGTCAACCTTGGGCCGGGCTCGAACCTGCAGTAATTGCAGGCTACTGTGTTCTTAATAAGCCTTAATAACAGGCTTTACCAGCGTGAGCTAAACCGGCCCCGACTAGCTTTAAGAGTTGCTTCAAATATATATTGCTTTAACAATTTGATTTATTAAAACAGTCACACCTTTTTCACACTCATGCAAAAGCCTTCCAAAAGATAAGCATCCATCAATGAATAACATAGTGATTTTACATTTATATTCAAAGTCTGGATCACTTCTTCCAAATAATTTTCAATACAACCATAGCCTAGTAGGACAAATTGATAAATTATGAAACCCGATTAAAAGTCTTCTGAGAACTAACCCTGGCAAGATGAAGGCAGGACAAGAAGCAATGGGTGGAAACTTATCAAGGAGAGAAGCAATTTAGAACTTAGGAGAAATTTCCTGACAGTTAGAACAATCAATAAGTGGAACAACTTGCCTGCAGAAGTTGTGAATGCTCCAACACTGGATGTTTTTAAGAAGATGTTGGATAGCCATTTGTCTGAAATAGTGTAAGGTTTCCTGCCTGGGCAGGGGGTTGGACTAGAAGACTTCCAAGGTCTCTTCCAACTCTGTTATTATGTTATGTTATGTTAAGATCTCGAAAATCACTCATTGTTTCTCATAAAGACCAAATTGAAATATAATAAACTTACTGCACTTGTTTTTCTCTTAAATACAAGAATAGTATCATAGATACTTCTTTATCTATTTTATTTATTTATTTTATTTATTTTATTTTGTCATAACAATATATGTAGGTATCATACAAAAAGATTATATAATATATAAACACATATATGGGTAAATATAAGGAGGTATAAGTATATATGCATATAGGAAGAAGAAAAGAAAAACAATAGGACAGGAACGGTAGGCACGTTTTGTGCGCTTATGCACGCCCCTTATGGTCCCCTTAGGAATGGGGTGAGGTCAATAGTAGACAGTTTTTGGTTGAAGATTTTAGGATTATGGGAAGAGACCACAGAGTCAGGTAAAGTATTCCAAGCACTGATGATTCTGTTACAGAAGTCATATTTTCTGCAATCTAGATTAAAGCGGTTGACATTAAGTTTAAATCTATTGGTTGCTCTAGTACAGAGTTTCTCAATTTTGACAACTTGAAGAGGTGTGGACTTCAACACCTAGAATTCCCCAGCCAGCTGTGCTGGCTGGGGAATTCTGGGAATTGAAGTCCATACCTCTTCAAGTTGTCAAAATTGAGAAACACTGCTCTAGTATTATTGCAATTGAAGCTGAAGTAGTCTTTAACAGGAAGGACATTACAATAGATGATTCTGTGAGTTAAACTTAGGTCTTGTCGTAGGTGACGGAGTTCCAAGTTTTCTAAGCCTAGGATTTCAAGTCTGGTGGGATAAGGTATTTTGTTGTTTTCAGAGGAATGGAGAACTCTTCTTGTAAAATATTTCTGGACACGTTCAATTGTATTGATGTCAGAGATGTGGTGAGGGTTCCAAACAGGCGAGCTGTATTCTAGAATTGGTCTAGCAAATGTTTTATATGCTTTGGTTAGTAGTGTGGTGTTTTTGGAAAAGAAGCTACGCAAGATTAGGTTTACAACTCTTAGAGCTTTTTTTGCTATGTAGTTGCAGTGGGCTTTGGCACTTAGATCATTTGACATGAAAACTCCAAGGTCTTTAACGGGAATGGGGTTATCTTGTAGACATGACAGGTATTTTCAGATGAAAGAGAGAGTAAAGTGCTGATATAGAGAAATAAAGTTGACCAAAGTAGAAATGAACCAGATTGTTTTTAAATATTTTGCAATAATTGCAAAAATTATTGCAATTGAATCACATTGTCGGTGATTCAGAGTTAAAACTTATGTTTTGCCTGTCAGTTGCTAACATGGCTGGTCAAAAGGAATTCAAGCAACTAGAGTCAGGCAGAGTGATGAAGCTGCTTCAGGTGGCCAAGGCTGAGATTGGCAGCAAACTATTGGCACGGAGGGTTGTTTGCTGCATTGCTTCTCTTATATTCTGTTTTTCAGACTGGGGTATGGAAAATATTTCCTAACCAGATCATTCTAAATTTATTTGTACAGCATTAGTATCTAAACTGCTCCTAAAAATGCAAACCTAGCCTGAAAGGAAAATAATTAATGAAATATATTTCATACATAATGATTGGTATGATATGAATTGGATTCGATGCTCAAACTTCTTCTCACAAACACAATCTCTTACACTCTGTGGTGAACTTGTTTGTGAACCTGGCTTCACATAGTCTTGTGAAAACTGAACAGAAGAAGAACTGGTTGAGATTTGTTTTTACTTAAGGTAAAAGAAAAGATACTGTCCTTCAACCCTGCTCATTCTGCATACTGAAGCCATGGTTTTCCAGAAGAGTGTCAAGATCTGGCTCCACCAATTAGCATAAGCAACCATGGGTTGGCTGATGGCTTGAAGGCACTTCCACTACCTCATTAAACTTTAGTTTAAACTTTAGCATACATACTGGGCTGAAAAATGAATTCTCCTTGAAAAATGGATGGCAAATAGCAGGCAAATTTTATATGTGCAGGAAAGATCACATGGTGCCAAAAGCTGTGTCCACAATTTCTCAGTGCTGCTGTCTTCTCACTGACATATACGAACCACTACTCTGTCTCATTCTTGTAGCCCTATGTATCACTTCACACATTTAATTCAATCTTCTCTGACCTGTGACCTACAGATGTATTGAATGTCAATTCCATCATTCCCAGCCAACATAGCCTTGAGGAATATGGAGTGGTTTGTAGCAGCAAAGAAGAAAAGCACCCCATAGTAGGAAGCCTCATTAGGAGAGCTGTGAGCACTGCAAGTTCAGTGTTCTGATAGCACTGTTTTTTCACTGAAGAGTACACCATCCATGATGCCTTAGAAAACATTTGTCGAATATGACTAGCCAGCCCTGCAGATGATAAATATTAAACAAGTGCTGTTTCACTAAGTACCTGCATGATCATCAGTTCTCATGATGTTCTGTGGCAGTTCACTTATCAAAAGTACATTTAGGTGATACAAATAAGACAATAAATTAATTTATCCCTCCATGTTCTTACACTGAAAAAAATGCCCTTATAACACTGTGTTAGAAACATTTGCTAAAAAGATATTAATAAAAGCATATTTTATTCCAGGAGTTTCCTACTTTTAATTTATAAGCACAAAGTTAATATATTTAACTTTATTAAAAGAGGAAATATCTACAGACCCCTCACATCCTGGACATAAATAGTTTCAACTTCTACCTTCAAAATGATGTTATAGAGCATTGCACACCAGAACACCTAGACACAAGGACAGCATTTTCCTCCATGCCATCATTCTGCTAAACAATTAATTCCCACAACACTGTCAAACTATTACTAAGACTGTATTACTCATTCTTCCTATTATCTATCTCCTCCTACTTATGACTATAACCTTGTTGCTTGTATCTTTACGATTTATATTGTTTTATTTAGTTTCCTAGTATGATTTGATTGCTCATTTAGTATCTTATGACTATTTTATTTATTTATTTATTTATTTATTTATTTTGTCAAACATAACAATATATATAAGTATAAGCATGGAATAACCATACAAATTAAATACAACCAAAGGGAACATTAGGACAGGAATGGTAGGCATGCTGGTGCTCTTATGCACGCCCCTTACAGACCTTTTAGGAATGGGGTGAGGTCAACAGTAGATAGTCTTTGGTTAAAGCTTTGGGGATTTTGGGATGAGACCACGGATGAGACCACTATCACTAAGGGTTGTATCTTATGATTCTTGATGAATGTATTTTTTATGTGCAGTGAGAGCTTATGCACCGAAGACAAATTCCTTGTGTGTCCAATCACACTTGGCCAATAAAGAAGTCTATTCTATTCCATTCCGTTCCATTCCATTCCATTCCATTCCATTCCATTCCATTCCATTCCATTCAATGCATATTTGGTCTTTCTGTTCCAGTAAGCATTCAATATTACACTGAAGATGGCCCTGCATACAAGCTACCTGTCCCATTTACCTCTTAACTTCCCTAGCTATGGTTTGAGAATCTACTTACATTTCACACTAAAATTGATGAAGGATTTCACCTATAGCAGTGGATTCTCTCTTAAATTTGGCATTAATGTAGAATATTTGGCAAGGTAAAGATCACGGAAAGGTGTTTCAGTTTCCTCTTGATCATTACATGCTCTTAATGCAGGAGAAACAGGAAAATTTTTGAGTGATGTGATATTTGCTTCTGGCTGTATATCTGCTATCCTCTTGTCATTATACTTTACAGTATTTGAAAAATGTAAGGGGGATGGGGAAGGGAAATTCCACAATGATGAGGAAACAGATGCTCAACTTTATGCTAGAAATCTCTGTCCGAAAAATATTAGGCATAAAATATTATCCTCATAGAGGATAATACTAGAGATCTAAATTAAAACAGCACTTTTGTGCACTTTTTATGTAAAAAATGCAAAAGCAAAAAGTTACAGCAATTTAACACTACTTCATTCATGAATATTCATAGAAGGCGTATTAAACACTTATACTACAGTGTGAAAAAAAGAAAAAAAGAAGCGGAGAAACAAAAACAGCAAAGGGAAGAAGAAAGGCAATTTTTTTCCAGTTGCTAAAAAGTTATTAGCTGTTTTGCAACTGGCAATGCTATGCTTGAAAGTGGAAAACATCTGGCTCATGAAAGTGAAATTGAATCTTTCTGGATAAAAGGGGTCTGCAACATATTACTGAACTCTTGTTCGTTGTTTTACTCCATTATGCTCATGTTCTGTTTGTAGGTAATCAATTTCATTCTCTCTAGATACTTCCACACCACTATGGGCTGTATCACGGGTGTCAAATTCACCAAGTCACATTGCTGTCACATGACATTTCACGATCCTGGAGTGGGCGCGGCCTGCGTGTGACGCATCGGCCTGTGGGCCACCAGTATGACACCCCTGGTATATCCTTCGGTTCCTCAGTTTGAAACCAACTTCTCTTGAAACACAAAGAACACCACAAGAAACCAGTGCTCATTCTTTCTTTTCTGCTCAATAACACATAGCCACCATATTCCAAATTTTCTGTCAAATCATTTTGAAACAGTCATGGTTTTCCAGAATCAAAGTAACAAAGTAACAATAACAGAGTTGGAAGGGACCTTGGAGGCCTTCTAGTCCAACCCCCTGCCCAGGCAGGAAACCCTACATCATCTCAGACAGATGGTCAAAACACAGCATACTTCAGTTGCTCTGAATGAAACACTCTGAACAAAGAGAATAGACTGAGGCTACTGCACACATTTCTCTTTCTGTTTTCCCTCAAGTAGCTCCTAGCATGGCATTTCTCACTGCCTCACTTATTCTGGATCTTCCCAATGCCTTTTCTCCCTCCAATCAACTGTCACTGATATCCCAGTATGGCATATCCCACTGGTCTATAATATCTTGCCAATGCCTTCATTTTCTTTCTTCAGCTACTACCATAATAACAATATACTAATGTATCTACCTGAAACCATTGTAATAATTCAGTATATACTCCATACAGGCAGCCCTTGTTTAGCAACTGCATTTAGTTCAGAAAAATGGTCATTAAGATGTAAATGTTTATTTGTGGGTGCATGTATAGGATGTATAAACTTGGGGATTTTCTTAAGTGTTGTGGTATCTTTTCTGGCATGAATGGCAACAAATTTGCAACACTTGGGTATGTTTTGGTTGGATGAAGTGAAGGAGAGAGAGAAAGAGACAGTAAGAGCAAGAAAGTGTGTTTTGTGTGTGTGAGTGTGTATGTGTATGTGAGAGAGAGGGAGGGAGGGGATATTCTGTGAAAATCACTGTTTCAATTAGTTTTAGGTGAACTAGTATTATTCTTATTCTGGCATGAATATAACTTTATTACGGTCATCGACCAGCAAGACATACAATAACTTAAAAATAATACTAACATTAATCGTGAATAATAACATCCCTGTTAGGAAAATACATGATCTCAAACCATTAGGTCAGTGGTGGGTTTCAATTTTTTTTACTACCGGTTCTGTGGGTGTGGCTTGGTGGATATGGCATGGTGGGCGTGGCTTGGTGGGCACGACAGGGGAAGGATACCGCAAAATCTCCATTCCCTCCCTACTCTAGGGGAGGGATACTGCAAAATCCCCATTTCCTCCTGATCAGCTGGGATTTAGGAGGCAGAGAATAGATGGGGGCGGGGCCAGTCAGAATTTTTACTACCGGTTCTCCGAACTACTTAAAATTTTCGCTGCCGGTTCTCCAGAACTGGTCAGAACCTGCTGAAACCCACCTCTGGTTAGCGTCACTCCCTAATTTACATGAGTGGAGAGCTGATAAGTATGTGAGTAAATGTGTTTTTCCAAAAATTGTTCTAGATATCTCCAAAAAATTGGCACAAGTTGACATTTATAATTCTGTAACCATTTTTTTTCTTGTAGACATTGCAGTGACACAGAATTTTACCATTGCACGCGTGATAGCCAGGTTTGAGTCTTGGAGGAGGAAGCCTACATAAAAGTCATCTGTCCTCCCTGGCAATCTCTCTAGTAAGGGAAGAATATATATTGACCTACATACTCTATATAACTCAAAGTACATTATTCTGGCATGTATTGCTGTTAGGCACAGAATTTTGGGTGCAAATTGGTCAGAATTTCTTTTATTGCCATTTATTAACATTTACAGCATCATATTTGCAAAATAACTAACTGAGCTACTTGCTAAATGGAGACTACTTCTATTCCACTAACTCACTTATCCTTTCATTTTCCCAGGGCCTTCCTTCCTCTCTGTTTCCTCAACTGTTACTATACTTGGCTTTTTTCCTGGTTCTCCCCAACCACTTTACCTGAAACTAACCAGCTCTGTTACATACCATGCATAGACTAAACTATCTGCATTGTGCATATTTTGCTTCAGACATGAGTCATTCCAAGCCAGGTATTTAGTGCATAGGTTGGTCTTGCACATCCCTGTTTCCAATAAAATAGTATAGAATGAAAAGAAAATTTACTTAGCTTCCCAAACCAGATGTCACTATCCTATTGATTAGGTTTGGAGATGATTCTGAAGTAAATTAAAAAAAAAAAACTGGCATGAAATTACCCTTAGCCTTCTACTTCCCAGCCTTTTCAATAACGACCAGCATTTTTACTCACTACTGAGAACATTCAATTCTAATTGGACTGCATTGGGTTCCATTTTTCCTTACAGTATTTTACTTTTAAGGATTGTGTGTTATGTATATTTGTACATGACTGTATAGCATGTACGGGCTTCCATAAACCTTGGGCTTTTCCTAAATTTTATGGTGCCCTTTCTGGCATGAATGGAAACTACTTTGTAACACTTGGATATGTGTTATTATTATTATTATTATTTATTTGATTTTTATACCGCCCTTCTCCCGAAGGACTCAGGGCGGTGTACAGGCAACAATAAAATACAGACACTACAGTATACAATTTAAAATGCAAATTAAAAAACTTATTATAATTAGCCTAGAACTTTAAAAATTTATAAAAACCAAAACCCCATTTAAAATTAGTAAAAAATTTAAAATCGATAAAATTTATGTAATTTAAAATTTAAAATTTAAAATTTAAGCCAGCCCCGCGCGAATGAAAAGATGTGTCTTCAGTTCACAGCGGAAGGTCCGAAGGTCAGGTATTTGGCGTAAGCCCGGGGGAAGTTCGTTCCAAAGTGTGGGAGCCCCCACAGAGAAGGACCTTCCCCTGGGGGCCGCCAGCCGACATTGCTTGGCGGACGGCACCCTGAGGAGTCCCTCTCTGTGAGAGCGTACGGGTCGGTGGGAGGCATACGGTAACAGCAGGCGGTCCCGTAAGTACCCAGGCCCTAAGCCATGGATCGCTTTAAAGGTCGTAACCAACACCTTAAAGTGCACTCGAAAGGCCACAGGTAGCCAGTGCAGTCTGCGCAGGAGTGGTGTTACGTGGGAGCTACGCGAAGCTCCCTCTATCACCCGCGCAGCTGCATTCTGGACTAACTGAAGCCTCCGAGTGCACTTCAAGGGGAGTCCCATATAGAGAGCATTACAATAATCCAAGCGAGAGGTAACGAGCGCGTGAGTGACTGTGCACAAGGCATCCCGATCAAGGAAGGGGCGCAACTGCCGAACCAGGCGAACCTGGTGGAAGGCACTCCTGGCGACGGCCGTCAAATGGTCTTCAAACGACAGCCGTTCATCCAGGAGGACACCTAAGTTGCGCACCCTATCCTTTGGGGCCAATAACTCGCCTCCAACAGTCAGCTGCGGCTGCAGCTGACTGAATCGGGATGCCGGTATCCACAGCCACTCCGTCTTGGAGGGATTAAGCTTGAGCCTGTTTCTCCCCATCCAGACCCGTACGGCTTCCAAACACCGGGACAGCACTTCAACAACTTCATTGGGGTGGCCCGGGGTGAAAAAGTACAGCTGAGTGTCGTCAGCGTACAGCTGGTAACTCACCCCGAAGCCACTGATGATCTCACCCAACAGCTTCATGTAGATGTTGAACAGAAGGGGCGAGAGAATCGACCCCTGCGGCACCCCACAAGTGAGGCACCTCGCGGTCGACCTCTGCCCCCCTGTCAACACCGTCTGCGACCAGTCGGAGAGATAGGAGGAGAACCACCGATACACGGTGCCTCCCAATCCCAATCCCCCCAACCGGCGCAGCAAGATACCATGGTCGATGGTATCAAAAGCCGCTGAGAGATCTAATAGAACCAGGGCAGAGGAATAACCCCTGTCCCTGGCCCTCCAGAGATCATCCACCAATGCGACCAAAGCTGTCTCCGTGCTGTATCCGGGTCGGAAGCCGGACTGGAACGGGTCTAGATAGATGGATTCATCCAGGTACTGGGGTAGCTGTCGCGCCACAGCACTCTCTACAACCTTCGCAACAAAGCGAAGGTTGGAGACTGGATGGTAATTACCCAAAATAGCTGGGTCCAAAGAGGGCTTCTTGAGGAGGGGTCTCACCACCGCCTCTTTCAAGGCGGCAGGGAAAACCCCATCCAGCAAAGAAGCATTAATAATCCTCTGGAGCCAGCCTCGTGTCACCTCCTGAGTGGCCAGTACCAGCCAGGAAGGACAGGGGTCCAGTAAACATGTAGTGGCGTGAAGCCTCCCCAACAACCTGTCCACGCCCTCGGAGCCACAGGGTCAAACTCATCCCAAACAGGCTCAACAAGACGTGCCTCCTCTCCTCGCTTGATCATCCCAATTTCGGTCCAGACCATCCCGGAGCTGAGCGATTTTATCGATAGATAACCACTAAACTCCTCGGCACGTCCCTGCAAGGGTCATCCCGCACCTCCTGATGAAGGAGGGAGCGGTCACCAAACAGGGTGGCCGGGCGGTTATCTGCCGACGCAATGAGGGTGGAGGCGTAGGAACGCCTCGCCTCCCTCATTGCCACCAGGTAGGTCCTAGAATAGGACCTAACTAGTGTCCGATCAGCTTCGGAACGACTGGACCTCCAGGTGCTCTCTAGGCATCTTCTCCGGCGTTTCATCTCCCTCAGCCCCTCAGAGAACCAAGGGGCCGGACGAGATCTGCGCCGGGTCAGAGGCCGCAAAGGCGCGACACGGTCCAGGGCCCCAGCCGCGGCCTGTTCCCAGGCCGCGACTAGTTCCTCAGTCGTGCCGTGGGCCAGATCCTCAGGGAATGGCCCAAGCTCCGTCAGGAACCTCTCAGGGTCCATCAGGCGCCTGGGACGGAACCAACGTATAGGTTCCGTCTCCCTGCGATGGTGAGTGGCGGTTCGGAAGTCTAGGCGAAGGAGAAAATGATCGGACCATGACATAGGTTCTGTTACTAAATCACCTAACTCCAGATCATTTAACCACTGTCCAGAGATATAAATCAAATCCAGCGTGCCTCCCCCCATGTGTGTAGGGCTATCATTTACTCGAATCAGGTCCAAGGCCATCATGGAAGCCTGGAACTCCCGAGCTGCAGTCGATAACAAGCCAGCTGATGGTAGGTTGAAATCCCCCATGACTATAAGTCTGGGGTTCTTAACCGCCACCGCGGCAAGTACCTCCAACAGCTCGGGCAGGGCTGTGGTCACGCAGCAAGGAGCCAGGTACGCGATCAACAAGCCCAACTGATTCCTATGGCCCCACCTCACATAGAGGGATTCACAGCCGGCAATCTGAGGGACAGTGGCCTCCCTCGGCTCTAGATCTTCCTTAATGACAACCGCCACCCCCCCACCCCTACCTTGGACCCTCGGCTGATGAAATGCTCGGAAACCTGGAGGGCAAAGCTCAACAAGGGGAACCCCCCCCTCTGGGCCCAACCAGGTCTCCGTAATGCCCATAAGGTCCGCAGACTCCCCCTGAATAAGATCGCAAATCAGGGGAGCTTTATTAGCCACTATATTAGCCAACAATGTTGGATGGATATATTTTGAACTTAAAATAATAAGTGTATAAGATTGTCTGTCTGTCTGTCTGTCTGTCTGTCTGTCTGTCTGTCTGTCTGTCTGTCTGTCTATCTATCTATCTATCTATCTATCTATCTATCTATCTATCTATCTATCTATCTATCTATCTATCTATCTATCTATCTACCTATCTACCTATCTATCTACCTATCTATCTATCTATCTATCTATCTATCTATCTACCTATCTACCTACCTACCTACCTACCTATCATCTATCTATCTATCTATCTATCTATCTATCTATCTATCTATCTATCTATCTATCTATCTATCTATCATCTATCTATGTCACATATTGCATATATTATGGAAGATACTTGTGCTCCTTCAAAAGTCTTTGAAACCTTTTTCTTCATAACATAGGAAACAACATTTATTTCAAGATGCTTTTGTAAGTTACAGCTTCAACTGAAGCTATTATATGCCTTCTCATAAATTTCATCAGCAAATCCAATGTCAATGAGTTGTTTGGAAGTACTCTTTAAAATACGAAGCGTTTCAGGCATTTTAATTTCAATAGATTTGTAAGGCAAAGATTATTCACACAAAGGAACGAAAAGGAAAAGAAATCATCGACTTTTAACCATCCTACCCCTTGTTTATTCCAGACGTAAGGTCTCCAAGGATTCTATTTTTTCATAGCCTTTCTGAAGTACCATATCAGATTTATCTGAAATCTGTTTGTTTCATAATAAATAAATTATTGAAGTCTTTAATGCATTTTGAATGCTTCAATATTAAAGTAGCTCTTCCAATATTAAATAAATGTGAAAAAATAAATAAATAAAAGGGAGAGTGATATGACCAGCTCCCTGGCTAGTTCAGAACTTATAATTACTTTGGGGAATTTGTAGATATTTATATATGGATGCATATATATATGGATGCATAATGAAAAGAGTATTTAAATTATATGGCATACAGCTCTAATCCTAATGTTCACTTCCAAGCTGTTAGAAACCCAAACATGCCAGTTCCCTCTCTGGCATTTCCTTCTCCTCCCTTTCCTCTATTTGCCCAATTGTCACACTAGATGTCCAAGTAGCTCAACAGTTTTCTGTAATTCGTTCAATAGCTGATGCACTTGTTCCCCACCTACAATCCTTAGATCATTTCTCCCTCTTCACAGAATGATTATGAAATATTCCACTGAAACCAGAAAAATATATAGCTAAATTAGATTTTACATCAAATGTATTTTCCTTAAAGGCAATTTATAGTGTGGATTTATGTCAGAAACACAGTAAAAAAGAAAGAGAGAAGAAATCAGATTTTTAAACGTTGCCCCCTGTCCTTAAAGATACTGGTAAATCTTGACACCCTCCCCCAAAAGCATTATCATGACATCGTCATGGAGCTTGTGTGCTCTGAAGAAGATCAGAACCATGTCAGCAGTTCAACCATACTGGACAGGTCTCATCAGAGGAGCCATTCCCAATCCCATAAGCAAGACATAATTTACAAAAACCCATACTGGATCTGTCTTTTTCCAGGACAACAAGGACCACACTAGGTGTTGGACTTGCTGAACATCTGGGCAAATGAACATCTAGTGACAAATGGGCTACAAGACTCAGGACTGTTGGTGGAGCAATCAGAACCACCAATTGCAGATCTATAGGAAGAAAAGGGTTTTACTCGATGCAAATATATAAAGATTGAAAACAAAGAAATAATATGTAATACTAGACATGGATAACAACAACAACAACAACAACAACAACAATGAGTTGGAAGAGACCCTGGAGGTCTTCTAGTCCAACCCCCTGCCCAGGCAGGAAACCCTACATCACTTCAGACAAATGGTTATCCAACATTTTCTTAAAAATTTCCAGTGTTGGAGCATTCACAACTTCTGTAGGCAAGTTGTTCCACTCATTAATTGTTCTAACTGTCAGGAAATTTCTCCTTAGTTCTAAGCTGCTTGTCTCCTTGATTAGTTTCCATCCATTGCTTCTTGTTCTACCCTCAGGTGCTTTGGAGAATAGTTTGACTCCCTCTTCTTGTGGCAACCCCTGAGATATTGGAACACTGCTATCATATCTCCCCTAGTCCTTCTTTTCATTAAACTAGACATACCCAGTTCCTGCAACCGTTCTTCATATGTTTTAGCCTCCAGTCCCCTAATCATCTTTGTTGCTCTTCTCTGCACTCTTTCTAGAGTCTCAGCATCTTTTTTACATCGTGGTGACCAAAACTGAATGCAATATTCCAAGTGTGGCCTTATCAAGGCATTATAAAGTTGTATTAATACTTTACGTAATCTTGATTTTATCCCTCTGGTTGTGGAATTTCACCTGCTTCTTACATGTAGATTAGAAAGTGACTCGGTGCTTCTCTAACTTCACAGAAGTTGAGAGATTGTTGAAATTGTATAAATTAGCAGAACAGTGAAAATTAGCCACAGAAGCAATTTTCTTCCAGAGGATAATTTATGAAGAATATCAGTACAGAGAATGCATTTATGGAGGCTTTATCATCAACTTTTGTAACTGCAAATAAATTGTAGCTCACATGCATTCTAAACTCTCAGAAAAGCTATCTTGTAATAATTCAGAGAATTAGACCTTTGTGTAAGAGTAACAGCTAATGGCATTGCTTCTTTTTAATGTGGCCTGAAACTGTTACTGAGGGATTCATATGCCAAGACACAGTGTGAAACCACAGGAGATCCACAGCTTTATCAGGAGAAAAAAAGAGTTTAGCTAACAAGTTGCTTCTTTCCCAGCACTGGTAAAAGCATGCAAGTTAGACAAGACTCAAGTTTTTGCTGGGTGTGAATTTGGTAATACACTGTAAAATATAATATAGAATGCAGCCATTAATTTATTCCATATATTCCTTCATATATACATTATATATTTAAAGATAAATGAATTGGGTTTCTTCCCTTTTCCAGGATTCCCCTCCATGTTTCCCTACCACTAGCAGCTGACTAAGCCTTACTAAAGGATACATCCCATAAAGCAGGGGTGTCAAACTCACAGCCCATGGGCCAAGATGCGTCACGTGCTGGCCATGCCCATGTCCGGTTTAACGAAGGGGAAAAAAGTTGCATATGTGATGACTCCGTGGTGATACAAGTTTGACACCCCTGCCATAAAGCATGTAGATTTCAAATAGATCTAATGATGTCTGATACCTCCAGGAAATCCCTGTCAATATGATAATTCTGGGTCATATGAGACACATGATGGAAATAAAATGATGCACGTGCACCTATGTAGAAAAATGGAAAGAGAGCAGCTGTGATACGAAAACACATAGATAAAAATTTTCTCCAAAGACACAAAACATGATAAAACATCTGTACCTTGGCAAAGAGGTGGGTTCCCTTACACAAACAAACAAACAAACAAACAAACAAACAATCCACTAAACATTAGACTTTTCTTTAGATCCCAGAACTCCTGTGATATTTTTTAAAAACCCATTTAAAATTGTATAATAGTATTCTGTATGCTAAGGTCAGTAAATTCATCTTTAGGGAACTGATTTCAGGTCTTCCACACTATGAACTAGAGTCAGAAAAAGCCAACTAAATAGGTTATGACAGGTGGCTTAGGGACAGTCTGATCTGGAATTTAGCAAAAACAGACATCATGAGTAACTGACAACCCCACCCATACAAACAGAATTTTTAATTGTTCCAAGTCTTTTCAACTCCTCCCTCCCCCCCAAGCCAGTCTCTTGCAACACAGTGCCCTCTAGCATAATACTTAGACAGATTCCAAATTTAGAAAGTGAAATATTTTCAATGGGAAACTTTGCTTCCAGGTGTGATTATGTTATGTCCTCTCAAAATAGTACAGAGACAAGATGAAGTTGGTTTGCATGAATTGCTGAAAAAGTGCATAACCAAAATAGAAGGAGGAATCATAAAGTTGTGGTGTAGATTTTTTGCTAAACTCTCCCATATTAGGACATCTATGTTTTAAAATTGGTACAGGGATAATGCTAACTTTTTTTGTGACCACAGTTAACATTATTTTCAATTTCTGGAGAAATATTCAGGACAGATGAAATGATATAGTCTGTAAATCATAAAATATTGTTTGTAGCATCTGTAAAAATATAAGTAAACATGAATCAAATCAATAGCAGGGAAATAACTATAATTAGGATCGACTTGTTTCAATCTCATCGCAGTTCTCCTTATTTTTGAAGCAATTTTTCCACTCATACCTTCACTTCACTTCAGTGTTTAAATGTGTTCACAGTTAACCATGGCATTTCAATTTGGCTAGGATTTAAAACTAATATTAAACTAGATGACGATATCAGAACAAACAATAAAAGAGATTTGCTGTACGGATAAAAACAAGCTAAAGTGAAAGGATCTTAAGATTCCGTGGCTAGTGCCAATCAGTGTACACCATTAAAATAAAGTCAGTTTTAAGTGTGTATCAGCTGAAACACTTGACAGCTACAGATCAAAGCATATCAATGTTGAGATGTAGGATATCTGAAATCAACTTACATAAATGTTTTGGAAAAGTAACATAAATTAATATATGCTAACATAATGTCATTGAACACTCTACACGAGTGATGGTTAACCTTTTTGCCATCATGTGCCAAAAACTGGGGGAACACAGGGGGTCATGTGTGCACATGCCCACACCCATAATTCAATGCGCCCACCCCCTGCGCATGTGTGCACGACCCCATGCATGACCCCAGCTTTTGGCATGCAATGGCATGGTGTGCCTGGGGAGGCCCGTTTTCTTGGAGACTGGGGAGGGCGAAAACAGCCTTCCCCAACCCCCAGAGGCCCTCTGGAGGCCAGAAATGGCCTGTTTCCTGACTTCTGGTGGGCCCAGAAGGCCCAAAAATCAGCTGGCTGGAGCGCACATGCATGCTGGAACTGAGCTAGGACAACGCTCACGTGCCCACAGATATGGCTTCCCGTGCCACCTGTGGCATGCGTGCCATAGGTTTGCCATCAAGGCTCTATACCATTAACATTTTCACTTTTCAATCATGGGTTTTTTTAAATGCTTTTTTGTTTGGTGGAGCAGGGGTGTTGCACATTTATTTGGATGTTTGGGGGGAAAACTCTGAGATTGCTATGAGAGAAGTGATGTGAGGGAAGGACAATTATAAAAAATATAAACAAATACACTGAAATCCCCCCAAGCTTCCCAGTTACCCTACTATCTGCTGCAATAAAAGGCCCCTGTGACTGATAGGTGGAATGATAGTCTGTTGGCAATTTTATAGCTGGGTATTTTTCCCAATAGCTGTAATCATGATCATATGATTATATGTTATTAATAGTAGCAGGCTTGGAGAAAAGTGTGTGAGGGGTGATAAACTATAAACAATGTATGCACAAAGATGCTTGGGGAGGGGATACTGAATTTCTGTAATGGTTGAGAGAATATAGTAATTGTTGGCTTAAGCTCATGAATTGGGAGATGGAAAGACAAAAATTCCATCAATGGGCAAATTTATTACTTTGTAGAAGATGTTTTCTTATAATCTAATCAGGAAATTGATCAAAGTTGATTCATTCCTAGACTTGATGGGGCTAGGAAGATGTTAAAAAGAAAGTGTTTCAGCTCTTTCAGTTCAGTTTCAGTTCAGAAAAAATTGAGCCTGGAATGAATCTAAAAGTAGAAGAAAGCAACTCTAGAAGCTCTGGAAATAACTTAGTCTTGTAAAGTTCTGTGATGGAAATTTGAAATCCTAGGTTAGTGGTGGCAAACCTTTTCAGCACCGAGTGCTGAAAAGGGAGCACTTTGTGCACGTGCTCACGCTTGTCATGGCCACCACCAGGAAGAAGAGCTGCCCAGGGGGCATGTGTGCACCGTGGTACTTGTATCACAAGTATGTGATAAGGTACTTCTGGTTTATGGCACGCAGGCATGAGACCTGGCAAGCAAGTCTTCTGGTTACTGCCACACATGCGCATGCGCCAATCAGCTAGCCGGCACACATGCTCAAGCTGGAAAATGGAAGACCAGCCTTTCTGGTTTCTGGCACTGCTGCAAGCACAAAGGCCAGCTGATCGTCATATGTGCATGCATGCCAGAAACCCGGAAGAGGAACGGGTGTGTGCCAGGCGATATGGCTCTGCATGATAGGTTCGCCATCATGGTCCTAGGTAATAATCTAATGATGTTAATAGTTCCCATTGTTTTTCAAGGGCAATAATATTATCTTGTAAGATCTTGCATGCTACAACTCCCTTTGATGTGATTCTATTCCTATTTTATAGTTGCAGAGAGAAATGAAACAAAAGGACACGAAGAAAACCTCTTTATAAATTGCATTGAGTATTGTAGTTGCTAGAAACCAAGTATGCTACTTGGAAGTGCCTACACAGCATTGATGGGTTCTTGCGAACCGGTAGTAAAACCGGGGGCAGGCTCTACCAACCCACCCCCCCAGATGTCATCATAGACCATCTGCACATGCACCGGTAGACCATCGGTGCGTGCATGAGCGAAGTGAGCGTGCACGATCCCATTGCGAACCAGTAGTAAAGGTAATAGAGATATGATAGGGCTTTTCCAAACATAGTTTTAAAAACTTGACTTTAGTCACTCAGAGTGACTAAGAAACTTTATATTTAGTGTATGAATGATTATCTAACTCAAAATCATATAAATATTTTTTTCAATGTGAGGGAAACATGCCACTCATTTTTCCAGTAGCAGATTGCTATGGATGAAATATTTTTTTCTTAAAATACAAAATAAACACTTGAAATGGAAATTCTTTTTCACCACCTCAGACTAAGAACTTGTTTATAACTATTTATAGTTAATATATGAGCACAAATACTTATTGTTTCTATTGTTGAACTTTATTCTCAAGGCACTCTTTGAGTTGCAGTATTATAATAGGATTGTAGAAATAATATCAGATAAAATTCTATCCATCTCCACTACATTACAATTTTTAAAATTCTTGAGGAAACATATAATTAAATGGTTATAAAATCATCATATATAGTTCCATCTTACCTTTTTTCATAAAAGTTGAGACAAAAATAAAATACATCAGTATGCTTCTTTCACACAATGCTATTTTTAGTTTACAATCTGAACCATATTTACTCATGAAGCTACTCCTCAGTGGTAGCAGGTACCTCTAAATACATACTTGAAGCATCTTCTTTTTTACCAGGTCATGTATTAAGATTATCAGATTATGGGCTTGACCAGCAATAGTGGAAAAGAGCATTTTATGGTAGTGACCTCTACCTTATAATATCTTTCAAAGGTGTTATATTTCTTCTAGTATTAGATTGAAATATTTTAAAGTGTCTCATTATTGACAGCTATTCTTATATTCTTGGTTGGTTGTACTATTTATTATTTCATATTTTTTTTCTTTTGGGTATTTCTAAATTTCAGTGTGATGTTCCTTGAAATCCATTTTGGACAGTGGTCAATCAAGAACAGTAGTGTCAAACTCAAGGCCCGTAAGCCACATCCATCCTGTGGGGTGCTTAAATCTGGCCCATGTGGCAACCTGGAAACAGCAAAGAATAGGCCTGCAGTGCCTCTGCCAGGAAAAATGGAGTTTGTGTAAAGTGACCAGATTTCAGCAATGGCAAAGTGGGACACCATTGATGGGGGGCGGAGGGGGGGCTGCGCATGCGCGCTGAGTCTTGCCACCTGCCTGAAGGAGGAGGAGCGGCTGCTGCTTCTCCGTTCTTCCAGGCAGGCTCGGCTCTCCTCTCGGCTCTTCCAGGCAGGCTCGGCTCTCCTCTCCTCTCCTCTCCGCTCTTCTCTTCCTCTCAGGTGAAGTCAAGCGGCGTCTCTCCTCCCTCTCGCGTCCCCTTCTCTGCCACTCCCCCTTCTCCGCCTCCTCCTCTTGCGTTGCCGCCTCCCATTTTCAGAATGGGAGTGAAACAAAAAAAAATCGGGACTTTTTGGAATTGCCGCGGGACGCATGACAAATTGTTAAAAAGCGGGACTGCCCCGCCAAAAGCGGGACGTCTGGTCACTATAAGTTTGTGAGGAGCCTCCCAGGCTCTGTTTTCAGCTGTGACAGTCTCCTGCAGCCCTCTGCCAGCAAAAATGGTGCTTGAATGGCCCACCTGAGCTTCGTTTTTGCTGGCAGAGTGCTAGCAAAACAAACTATTAGCAAAAGTGGTATTTGATCACACGACTGACGTCGAGGTGGCCATGCCCTCCCCAGCCCTGAGGTCAAACACAACCCTAATGCGGCCCTCAATGAAATCGAGTTTGACACCCCTGATCTAGAACAAGGATAAGTAAACTAGTGCCTGTAGGTCTACAGGCTTTTTTCCTGTCCTTCTGACTTTCTATCCCAGCTAACTTTTTTTTTCCTCTTAAGTCTTTCAATTTAGAAAATAAATGGAATTGATAACATGCTGCAGAGAAAATTCCAGATCTCTAGCATCATCTTTATTTCCAATAATGTACTTGTGGCTGCCTTACATTCCAATAATATAGGCAACCTTAGAAAATAAAATTATTTGGTGGCTGGTATTCTGGCATGCATGTATAGATGCATGGACATTCATTGGTTTCAGCCACTTTAATCAAAAGGCTTGTGCAGTTGAGCTGTGAACTCTACCCCTTTTGGATTTGTGTGTAAAGGCACGATACACATACAAAAGAGATGAAGTTTGTGTTTTTACAGTGGGATGCTGTTTTCATCAGATTCAGTCAATTATTATTACCTCCTCGCTCCAGACACTGCTGTATGAATACATATATATTTGCATATAGAAAGCAACAGAAGAAAGTGATGGAGAGTTGGGAAGCATTAATTTGCCCACCAATAAATAGATGTTGTAAGTCTAGCATAATCACTATGGCAGCTATTTTACCAACAATCAAGCTTCCCAAGGGCAGCTGTTTGGTAGTGAGCCTTCCCATATAGTACCGGTATGTACAACCTAAGAATTCTCTAATTATTGTATAGGTACACACAAAGGTTGAATGAAAAATAATGTCTCCAATGTTACAAGTCACCAACTGATGGCAGTATAGGTAGTCCTCGATTTACGACCACAATTAAGCCCAAAATTTCTGTTGTTAAGTGAGACATTTATTTTGCCCCATTTTATGACCTCTCTTGCCACGATTGTTAAGTGAGTACCTGCAATTGTTAAGTGAATGTGGCTTTACCCGTTGACCTTGTCAGGAGTTTGCAAAAGGGGATCACGTGACCCTGGGATATTGCAGCCATCATAAATATGAGTCAGTTGCCAATAAATTTTGATCATGAGACCATGGGGATGTCTCAATAGTTGTAAGTGTGAAAAATGGTCATGTCACTTTTTTTCTGTGCTGTTGTAACTTCAAATAGTCACTAAATGAATGTTGTAAGATGAGGATTACCTGCACTTAGAATGTTGGATGGGTTCTTTGTGTGCTTTCATTTCAGTTAGTATGAAGTTGTTTTAAGAAAAGTTTGTGTTGTTGTTGTTTGTGAAATGAAAGCCTGCAGAGAGAATTCATCAGCTGAGTATTATGGAATGTACATAATTGATTTTTAATTGCAGAAAAAGTCTCTCCAACTGAAACTGATGACTGATTGTAGGTTGTCAATGACAGCTTATCGGAATACTGTTATTGGACCAAAAGTTGTAAAAATGGTATACTGATTTGTGTGATCATCCCGTGACAACCTGACAGTAGCCAATGAGTTTCACATGAGAAAAATTGATGAACAGATTAGTCAAAGGGAAATTATTAAGATTGGCTTCTCAGAAGATCCTCTTACTAACATTTTTCAAGTTCAGAAGTGTTTTGCAATTGATTCCTTGCACATAGATGGAATTGAAATTTTCAGGCAAATTGTGTCATGCAATGAGAATGAAGGCGAGAAATTTCTTTGCAGCAACATGACAGACAATAAAACATGAGATCACTATTATTACCAAAAATGAAATGCTAGCCCATAAAATATCATCACAAGGTTTTATTGCTTGAAGAAAATACCAAAACCTAGGCTTTGTCAAGACCACTTAAGATCACAGATTTTTTGTGGATGCAGGTAGTTTTATTGGCACTGATTTTTCTGAATGATGATGCTACCACCAACTCAAGAGAGCTACACTGCAACCTTCAAAACTTTGAAATAGGGTTCAGAAGCAAAAAAATTTTTTTCTTTAATGGTGTTTTTAAGAACTTGTCCATCATTGGCTGGAATATGTATTGAATGCTGGTGATAGTGCAGTGGAAGAAATACAGGTAACAAAAAAGCTTATTTCAAGGAGTATTTCTACTTCATTTATGAAAGTACTCTTATTTTATTTCATTTAAGCTAATGATATGGACTGAAGGCATTACTTTTCATTCAACCATTTTAGTAAAGACCCATCCTTTAGCTCAGCCGAGAGACCAACTATTTTCCAATCTGATTGCTTTTTAGCTTTTCCATTCAGGACAGACAATAAAACACTATCAACGAGGACTAAGATGCCTTTCAGACTTTTCAGCTCTACAGATGAATAGCACTTGACTATCTGGTGTGAGCATTCTTGCTTTTCCTCCCCCCCCCTCACTTTTTTCATTTTGTGTGGTAACTTTTTAGACCAAAATCTGCCTGGCACTATTTGAAAGTGTAAACTGCTGTGAAGTTGAGGAATATTAATATTTGAATGTATAGGTTGAAAAAAAATAGCCAACAGGACCAGCAGTTACTGGTTTCTTTCTCCTGTATATATTTATCAAAGCTTCCTGCAACGTTCTTCATCATCCTTGCCACAGACTCTAGTCTCTACTTGTCCTTCCTGTTCCCCTTTAGTAACTGTCAACAGAAATCCTGCTTGTTAGCCCCAACTGCCACATACAGAGAATAGAGAGAATACAGATTATTCCCTATATGGAACTGAATCCCTTGGTACGACCCCGCCTCCAACCAGTTTTTTTTTTTGGTAGCCTCTCCCCTTTCCTGAGGAATGAGGTAATGCGGGGCTCCGATTGGTCCAGGAGGCGGCACCCCAATAGCCGTGTGGGGCGCGCTCAAGGCTATAACTCCGTGCAGCCGCCAAAGAACGCAGAGGCGCGCACGAGAGTTGGCTGGGGACCGTCAAACGCGCGGAGAGGAAAGCCGAAGCTGCACTTTTCATAGGAGCGAAACCGTGCAAAAAAAAAAAAAAGAAGAAGTCTTGCTCCATTTCAGCGCTCGCTCGCTCTGTCGCCTCGTCAAACAGGGGAAGGAGCGTCCAGACAAAGCAGAATTGCGACTACTTTTTTCTTCCTTTCTAAAAAGCATCTTCCTCTACTTCCTCTAACTATTCTCCACGTGGGTGGAGACCGAGGAGTAGGGGATCGGTACTACTACTAATAGCAGTCGCGACACAGTATGTCAGGGCGGGTGCTGAGTCTTTTCTTGCTGCTCTGCAGCTGGAGCCTGACTGAGTTGCTGGTCGAAGCTTGTACCTGCGTCCCAGTTCATCCCCAGGATGCCTTCTGTAATTCAGATATTGGTGAGTGTGGCGTTATCCTCTCGCTAACTGCACTCGGCAGCCTCTTATAGCAGCGTGTTCCCGATTGTCAGATTGTCGAGAGCCGTGCGTTCTCGTTTGAAGCACGGGGGTGAAATTATTTGTCGGTGGGTTTACACAATTCCAGTCCAGAACGGATTAGATTTAAATATCCTCGCCGTGTTTTGGGGTTGCTTTGCAAAATAGTTAACAGCCAAGCCTTACAAATTTCGAATTGTTTGCACTCGGTTCTGCCCTTCTGCACATATAATGGCACACCTACTTTGTGGCAGTGGCATTATGGTTAATGGTAGCTGGAAAGTTCTGTAACGCAGCATATTAACTTTTGCGAAGTCAGGGCAGATTTTTCTGGGGGGGAAAAAACTAGAAAAAAAAGGGGTTTTAACACTTCAGTGCTAGAATGTCAATACTTGGAAGCTTGTCTGGTTGTTTTCAGGGGATATTACTTCTAAATAGTGTTGCATAGGCTAAAGTTATGTGCTAATACTACTGCTCCACCCAGTGTATTTACCTGCAGGTTATAGATTAAGTAGGGAAAAGAATCTGAAATTTACTTAAGCATGATTTCTCTGTATGTCTAACTTGTCTGCATATGTAAATATATATGTAATGGGATGATAAAAAAATTTTTTGGCACATTTACTACATAGTATGCTATAGTAGTGGTTAAATGGTAGACTAAGATAGGGAGATCTAGCTTCTAGTAGAAACTCTTTTCTGCAACTGACTTTTGGGTTCAGTTGCTTTTTTCTCAACTTTATCTTATGTTTTTCTGTGGAAAAACCTGTTATGGTTGGTTTCAAGATCACTCTGAGCATCAGACCCATCTATTGATCTCCCTTCTCCCCAAAATGATTTCATGTTATTAACTCCTTCCCTTACAATATGTTTTGGTTAGTGAACGATCTCAGCTGAAAGTTTTTGTCATCTCATTAGTTTTAACCTTTAATTTGATGGTTGCCTGTCAGGCATATAATACTGGAAATAGTTTATTAATCTTTAATTTTTATGAGCATTTGCGAATTACAAAGTTTCCATTCCCCACAAATCACTTTGAAGCTGACCTGATGACTTCTGTACCCCTGAAAAATGCTGAGACTGGTAGAGAACATTTTAAGCCAGTCTGTACTTTCTTTAGCTGACCAAGGGAACAATACAAAAATGTTAATCATTTTCCTGAGCAAAGGGGTACCCTGAAAGAATCCCCTTATTACCATTCTAGAAAGTAAAAGATATTGGCCTCAACGTTTATTCCACTCATATTGTCAGTACTTGTTGTATACATTTGTCTTATTGTTTTCCAAAAATAAAATCTAAGCAATTGCTACCAACATTCTTAAGGGTAAAGTTACCATTCTGCCTGCAATGTGATAGGGAGATGAATAACATGTGAGAATGTTTGAAACTAGGACTTTTTCCAATAGTGGGGGAAACATAGTAGTTTGTTGCCATGGTAGCTCTCATGGGAGAGAAAGGAAGATATATTCTAAACCAGGGGTCTCCAACCTTGGCAATTTTAAGCCTGGCGGACTTCAACTCCCAGAATTCCCCAGCCAGCAAAGCTTCTGGGAGTTGAAGTCCGCCAGGCTTAAAGTTGCGAAGATTGGAGACCCGAAGATTGGAGACCCGTTCTAAACAATGCCTATGGAAAGACACCAGAAACAGAATAGTGATGCTTTGAAGCCAGTAGGGCCAGTAACACTGTTCACAAACTCCACAGAGTCATATTGTTGCAAAGAACATAGGAGCTTTGCTGGTAAACAGCATTTCTAGTAAACAGTAGCCACAGGTAGGATTGCTTTCAGAATGTTTAATTCTAAATTCAGTTAGTTATGCAGCTGGTTTCAAACTAGGACAAAATCCTTGTATAAATAAAGGTTCTTCAAATGACAAGTCTTTATAAAGAATACAATTTCCTAATCCCAAAGTTGTGCTAGTTTCATATTGGTGTAAAAACCTTCCAGAATATTTGGAATCCTGCCATCTCAGTTTGTTCGCATGCTAGTGAAATCTTTGCAAGCTTAAACCATAAACCACATGGGAAGTAAATGGCATAATGGCATGCAGAACAAACTACAGAGGAAAACATATGGGTGGAAGCATTTACATGAATGAAGCAAGCATGAAGGTTTTCAGGTAAATTTATATTCAAAATATAAAATCAAAACTATGCTATAGACTGGAAGCCTCTGACACACCCATGAATTGATGGTAACCCTTCTTTTCAATATGCCGCCTGCATGGAAGTATTTTGTAGATATTTTAATTAGTTAATATTTCATTGCTACTTTATGTGTGTGGTATTAGTTAACTTTTGGTTTACAAAATAATTACTTGGTAATTCCCATGGAAAGGTTTGTTTGTTTGTTTCTAAATTGAGACTTAAAGATTCTAGACAAGGACCCTTATTCATGTCTACTATTCATGTCCCGGGTACTTACGGGACCGCCTGCTGTTACCCTTTGCCTCCCACCGACCCGTACGCTCACACAGAGAGGGTCTTCTCAGGGTGCCATCCGCCAAGCAATGTCGGCTGGCGGCCCCCAGGGGAAGGGCCTTCTCTGTAGGAGCACCTACCCTCTGGAACGAACTTCCCCCTGGTTTGCGTCAACTACCTGACCTTCGGACCTTTCGCCGTGAACTGAAAACGTATTTGTTCATCCAAGCAGGACTGGCTTAATTCTTAATTTTTAACTTTTAATTTTTAAATTTTGAAATCTGAATTTTAATAATTTTAAATTGGGATGCTGTGTTTTATTGGGGTCAATTGGACGGTTTTACATTTAAATTTTTAAATTTTTCGGCCGTTATATAATATGCTATTTTAATTTGTTGTTTTAATATTGTAGATTGTATATTTTAATTTGGCTGTACACCGCCCTGAGTCCTTCGGGAGAAAGGCGGTATAAAAGTCTAAATAATAAATAATAAATAAATAAATACTTTAAGTACTCTGTCACTGCTGAAAACCAATAAAATCTTATATACTGAAGTAATTCTGAGAGTTGCAGTTTTACCTGACTAATGTTAGGCTACAATATTCTGTCAATGATGTTATATCAGAGGATGCACAAGGGTAAAGGAGAAGTTCAAAGTCCTTTAAAGGACTTTTATTACTGGTGATTTATTTGCTCTGTAGGAGTAGGCATGTCAATTCAGAATCCACTGCCAAAAGGCAGCTGGCCTTTTCTTGAAAACACAAATGCCAATTTGTCTGTCTCTACCAGAAAATTTCCCATGTGCCCCTAATATGTGACAATGTATGATCTTTTGATTTCTAAATGTTATGACTTTGAATTTCCCACTCTGCTAGTTTTCTTAGCCAATAAATGTGGGAGCTAAAAAGGAATAAAATCTATTCTACTGGGAAGTGTGAAAGAGAAAAATATAAATATATTAAAAAAGTTAGTAATGTAGAATAGAATAGACTAACAGAGTTGGAAGGGACCTTGGAGGTCCTTCTAGTCCAACCCCCTGTTTAGGCAGTAAACCCCACACCACTTCAGACAAATGGTTATCTAACATCTTCTTAAAAACGTCCAGTGTTGGAGCATTTGCAACTTCTGGAGGCAAGTTGTTCCACTGATTAATTGTTCTGTTAGGAAATTTCTCCTTAGTCCTAAATTGCTTCTCTCCTTAATTAGTTTCCACCCATTGCTTCCACTCAGGTGCTTTGGAGAATAGCTTGACTCCCTCCTCTTTGTGGCAGCCCCTGAGATATTGGAACACTGCTATCATGTCTCCTCTAGTCCTTCTTTTCATCAGACTAGACATACCCAGTTCCTGCAACCGTTCTTTATATGTTTTAGCCTCCAGTCCCCTAATCATCTTTGTTGCTCTTCTCTGCACTCTTTCTAGAGTCTCCACATCTTTTTTAACATTGTGGCAACCAAAACTGAATGCAGTATTCCAAGTGTGGCCTTACCAAGGCATTATAAAGCGGTATTAACACTTCACGTGATCTTGATTCTATCCCTCTGTTTATGCAGCCTAGAACTGTGTTGGCTTTTTTGGACCTGCAGCACACTGCTGGCTCATATTTAAAATGATTGTCCACTAAGACTCCAAGATCCCTCTCACAGGTACTACTATTGAGTGTGGTACCACATATACTGTACCTGTGCATTTTGTTCTTCTTGCCTAAATGTAGAACCTTATTTTTGTAAGAAGTGTCCATGAAAGAATCAAATGATAAAAGCAGTATTTAATAGATGTGATGCAAACATTGCCCCTTTTCTACATGAATTGTTACATTGCACACATATATGAAAGGGGCTGAGGTAGGGTCATGTTGGCGTGATTGTTTTTATCATTTTGAAAAAAGTCTGAATTCATGGATGTCTGAATATGATTTGAAAGTAATTGTGGCACAACATTGTTTCTGGACTTGCACTTGAATTTTAAAGATCCATCCATTCTCGTCCTGGTTCTTTCAATCTGTACTAAATTATGTGATTTTTCTGTGGTTAATGTTTGCTACACATACTGTAATGTGTTGAACTATGACTTGTTGAATAAATTGCCATAACCTTAGTCATGCATGTATATTAATAAAAAACCAAACAAATCACATTATGACATATGTGAATCCAGTTTATAAAGTTGTTTCTAAACTGAAATTATAGTCAGCTTTTATGAGTAGGACTACTAAGGCACTAAATTATATAGTCACTTTTTTCACATGCCAAATTGGTGTAAAATAGTTTAATTCTTTTTAGACTTAGTTTATAGATTTTTAACCAATCTTACTGCCTTTTAAACCAACAAATAGGAGATAATTGTATATTGCATAAAAATGTTCATAAGGACCTATACTGATTTAAATTTAGTGCATTAAGCAAAGCAGGGAAAGAATTGAATCCCAAACCAGTACCAAATTATCCTAATCACCTAGTATTGTCATAATGTGAAGTAAGCCAGGCCTCACAATCTTTTTTTTTTTAATAACTTGGATTCTGGGCCTGTGAGATATCCCTGGTTTTGAGGGACAAATTGAAGTATAGTGCACATGTATGACCCAGGCCACCTGTTTTAGCCAAACAAACAAAATGAGGAGGGTGGGGGCTAAAAATTGCACTACTGAAAATTGAATAGTTTGCCAGCAAATTAGCGGGTTGTGAACTGGAGGCACCTTGTAAGATTACAAAATGGTGTTCAAAACAGTTGTATTCGGCCTATAGATTACTACTTTGGTACGATGTCAGAAAATCATCAACAGGTGGATTTCCTTATGTGGTGCTTTCACTGTACTTAATTTTATTTTGAAATGTTAGTTGTTGAATCTTATTTACAAATGGAATTAAGAGATGAAATTAGACCTTAATGTATCCTTTAGAGAACAATATATTAAGTAGCAGCAGCAGAATTTCTAATGAATGGTTATGTTTGATTCCTTATTTTGTGGAGTACAAAGTTGTGAAAAAGCAAGGTTTTCCTTAAGCCACCAGCCCTGCCAGTACCTCTTTAGTAAACACTGCCATTCTTTTCTAGAATCAAAAGGGGAAGAAGCTGATCCAAATTTCTAGCTGATGAAGAGTTAAATGTTTCCATGGAGACTTGTTGCAGTTTGGTACTTTATTTAAAGCAGACTAAACTGCATGCTGGTTTACAAAACAAGTAACTTTTTATAGCTCTTCAACTCTGACAAAATACATGTCTTAAAGGGAGGAGTCAGTGCCCCAAGGGGTTGATGCTTGAGGCAAGGTTGCCAGAACAGATCTATTCATAGTTCTCTTTGCAATTAAATACAATGGCAAAATAGAATCCTTGAAAAGGATTTGCTGTATTTTATTTTTAAAGGAAATGCCATTATAGTTTCAAAAAGAACGGAAATAAATGCCTGAACTTGAAAGAAACTGTTTGCTCAAATTTGGCTACTAGTGTGCCGTCATTAATTACTTTTATTTGTATTGCTTATTTTTTATTTATTATTTTTATTATGCTATCCTATCCTTGAATTAACAGTATCTGGATAAAGATAGGATCACTGCCAAATATTTTTTACTGGAAGAACTCAAATATGAAAGATGCCGACCTTTTGATCGACAAGCTCAACGTCCTAGCCCCTGAGCCACCGCATCCCTCAGAGCTATGATAGCAACACAATTATTATAAAGAAATCGATGCCCATTTCCTCAAGCAAGAACCAATGATACAGTTACATCCTATTTGTTCTATACAGTGACACAGAGTGATTTTAAACTGTCATCTAATATTCTCTCTTTGTTACCATTGCTCAAGTCATGCCTTGTACTAACCCATAATATGGTTTGTTTGATTTGGGTTTAGAATGCTACATGAATCCAATCACGTTTTCTGGTGTAGCAATTTAAACCACAAATTGTGGTTTATTCAGTCAAATAAGGTTTAATAAACTATAGGTTAGCTTGAAGTATGACTCTTATTCAGTGTAAAATCACTGTAAAGAAAATTGTCCCTAGCTCCTTTCAGTTTTTTCATTCTTTCATTAGACTATCTAGATCAGGGGTCTCCAACCTTGGCAACTTTAAGACTTGTGGACTTCAACTCCCAAACTCTGGGAGTTGAAGTCCACAACTCTTAAAGTTGCCAAGGTTGGAGACCCCTGATCTAGATCAATGGCCCTCCAACCTTTGGGCACCAGGGACCGGTTCTGTGGAGAGAGGTTTTTTCTGCAGACCAGAGCGGGAATAAAGCCCATTTGTGTGCTGCCTACATCCCACAGATGGGCTTTGCTTGTTTTCAAGGAACGGTTTCTGGCATGGTGCTGGTCCATGGACCGGGTGTTGGGAATCTCTGATCTGGATTACTAACGGTTTTTCTATCTAGTTGCAAGATGTTAAGTTGAAATTCCAGAATTTCCTTTTTCCTTTCTCTCATGGACTTTTTGATTTTGCACATGTAGTTTATTTCAGGGTGCATATTGGTTAATTCTGCTTCTCTACAGAACTATAAACTCCCTAAACTGCAAAACCCATCACTAGCACTAAGGAGATTTTGATGAGGACTAATTCTTCTGTACTTTTATTGTATTCATTTATTCGAAGACAGCTGCAATCATATGAATTGGCTGAATAGCAATAGCACTTAGACTTATATACCGCTTCTCAGTGCTTTACAGCCCTCTCTAAGCGGTTTACAGAGTCAGCATATTGCCCCCAACAATCTGGGTCCTCATTTTACCCACCTCAGAAGGATGGAAGACTGAGTCAACCTTGAGCCTGGTGAGATTCAAACTGCCAAACTGCTGGCAGCCAGTGATCAGCAGAAATAGCCTGCAGTACTGCACTCTAACCACTTATTCAAGGGGAATGCAAACCCCTTGAAATCTTAATAACAATGCAGCAGAATTAATCCAAGGAAAGGGACTGCTACGAAGCTAGCCAAGTTTTAGGGACTTTAGGAAGGGAAAGATGAAGCCTGAAGGATAAGTTGAAGTTTATAATGCCTTGGTAAGGCCACACTTGGAATATTGCATCCAGTTTTGGTCGCCACGATGTAAAAAAGATGTTGAGACTCTAGAAAGAGTGCAGAGAAGAGCAACAAAGATGATTAGGGGACTGGAGGCTAAAACATATGAAGAACGGTTGCAGGAACTGGGTATGTCTAGTTTAATAAAAAGAAGGACTAGGGGAGACATGATAGCTGTGTTCCAATATCTCAGGGGTTGCCACAAAGAAGAGGGAGTCGGGCTGTTCTCCAAAGCACCTGAGGGTAGAACAAGAAGCAATGGGTGGAAACTGATCAAAGAAAGAAGCAACTTAGAACTAAGGAGAAATTTCCTGACAGTTAGAATAATTAATAAGTGGAACGACTTGCCTTCAGAAGTTGTGAATGCTCCAACACTGGAAATTTTTAAGAAAATGTTGGATAACCATCTGACTGAGATGGTGTAGGGTTTCCTGCCTGGGCAGGGGGTTGGACTAGAAGGCCTCCAAGGTCCCTTCCAATTCTGTTGTTATGTTATGTTATGTTATATTTCTATAAAATATTTCTTCAGAAGTTACATTACAATTAGATTTTTTTTAAAACACTGAAAAATATCAGGTGAGTAGGGTGGCTCATCAGTGGAGTAAATTGTGGCACATTTGTGATTATAGTGACACATGTTGTGGAAGAAGGACTATAAATCTTTCTGAAAAAGTTAAAATTTTAGTGCAAGGTTGATTGTTTTATTTCTTTATTATATGCTGCCTCAAGTCACCATTGGTGAGATGGGGGGCCATATAAATTTGATAAATAAAAAGGTATCGCTGCTTTAAGAATTGCAATAGCGTTAAACCATGGATTTTTAAAAAGCAATAACTTCAGATTTGAAGAAAGTCGGGCTACCTTAATGTATATAGCAAGACAAGGTCTGAAGCACCTTTGAATAATTCTTTGAAGCATATGCAACTCTATAAGATAAACAGGTTGAAATCCTAATATATAGATTTATTAAATGTACAGCTTAGGACATTGTAATATCACTTTATTTGGTTCTGCTACACTACAATACAAATAGTCTTCAACTTAGAACAGTTCATTTAGTGACTGTTCAAAATTACAACAGCACTAAAAAAAGTGACTTATGACTGATTTTCACACATATTTATTTATTAGTTTGTCAAACATGTACAAGATAGCAGGTATAAATATGAACATGGACATGAATGAAGGAAATGAATACAAATAAATGGGGACAGTAGGACAGGGATGGTAGGCACGCTGGTGCACTTATGCACGTCCCCTTTACGGACCTCTTAGGAATGGGGTGAGATATGACATATAACTGTTGCAGCATACCCATGGTCATATGATCAAAATTCAGATGCTTGGCAACTGATTCATATTTATGTTGCAATGTTCCAGGGTCATATGATCATATTTTACGATCTTCTGTCAGGCATAGTCCATGGGAAAGCCAGATTCACTTAACAACCACATTGATTCATTTAACAACTGTGGCAAGAAAGGTCGTAAAACAGGGCAAAACTCGTTAACAAATGTCTCACTTAGCAACAGAAATTTTGGGATCAATTGTGAACATACAACTGAGGCCATCAATTGATGACTACCTGTACGGTCCTCTGCATTCTTAAAGGAAATAATTAGGTCAAAGTGGCTCTTGTTGCTATACTGTAGAATAGGAATAGCTTATCCTTATGCTAGGCTAGCATGATGTACATCAATTATTGAGTATTCTATCTTTTTATTTTATTTTTTCTTAAATATTATGATGCACCCACAGAATATGTTGATAAAAAATTATGATACAGTATAAGTTAGCCTGAATATAAAGCACGTAACTATATGATCCTGCCTTGAGCAGGGGGCTGGACTAGAAGATCTCTGAGGTCTCTTCCAGCCCTATAGTTTTATGTTCTAAGTCTGTATGACAGTGACTATAGGAACAGACTATTCTATGTTGAAGAATGGAACAAGATGTCTGAACAAAAAGGAAGAAAATGACCAAGAAAACTTCTGTGAAGGTAATTCCCTCTTATAAACAAAAGATTTTTGTTTCCCTTTTGTTTTCCTGAATGAGATAATACTAAAAAGACTAAGATGTGACCTTCATTGTGTTTGTTATCTTTTTATATAGGAGGCTAGGACTCCTCAGAAAGCAAAATATACATCCAGAAAGTCCCTTCCTTGCTCTCTTTCTGGTAAATTATAATAAATATTAATCATTTTGCCTGTGACTAAAAACTCAATTACGTATAAACGGGGGGGGGGGGGAAAGTCCTGGAGCAATGCCTTTTCCCCTTCAGTGACAACACTTCCCCAAGTTTGGATAAATTTACAAGCATATGTCTCAAGTTAACCAAGGAATTTGCTGATGTAATGGGTGGATCCTATTGTCATCTGATAGTGTTTGTCTTCAAATTTTTATTTCTTTGACCCAATCTCAACACATCTGTATGAATCTCTGCATAAAGAAGATTCTTACTCCTCCACATTACATGCTAACACTGAATTCCGTTCATCCTATGCTTGCTATGAAAGAATTAGCAGTAATAAGAGCATTACTAGCAATAGCAATAGCACTCAGACTTATATACCGCTTCACAGTGCTTTACAGCCCTCTAAGTGGTTTACAGAATCAGCATACTGTCCCCAACAACAGTCTGGGTCGTCATTTTATTGACCTTGGAAAGATGGAAGGCCGAGTCAACCTTGAGCCGGTGAGAACTGAACTGCCGGCAGCAGGCAGGTAGGCAGCAGAAGCTGCCTGCAGTACCACATTCTAATCACTGCTACCACAGCTCAATTACTAGAATAATGTTTCCAATCCTAGGGTCCTGTCCAGTTCCCTCCACCAACACACACAGCATTTCTGTTGTGGCTCCAGGTCCCCCCCCCCCCGGGCCTGGCCTCCTGCCAGAGAGTGACTCAAAGAGTGAGGGGGAAGGGCCATCAGGGCTCCCTTCTGCAGGGCCAGCTTCCCTGGCTCAGCTCCAGGAGCCAGAGGCAGGCCAGGTGGAAGAGGTGATGAGGCCTCCGTCTCCTGTATCTCCCCCTGCCCAGACCCAGCTGAGGACTATCAGTCCTAGTTAGATCCCAGGTTTCGTAGACAAGAGGCGGGAATAACAGAAGCAGGGGTGGGGCAGGCCTAGAAAGTGCTGAGTCATGGAGCCACACCCCACAGGGTATAAAAGAAGGAGGGGCTGCTATATTGCTTTGTGACGAACAAATCAAACTGCCTAGAGAGAACTTGAGCTGACGTGCTGTTTATTCCTGATTTCCTGGTTGACATGCCGGCATCAAGAAAGATAACAGAAAAACCTTGGCAGACACTCGCTGGGTTGCTGCCAGAGCTGATAGCTGCCGTGGACTCAATTGCCGGCTAATTGAGTCATTTCTCGTGCCTCCAGGACTGAGGTGGGGGGGGGACAGAACAATTTCACACAACCAACCCCATAGTTATTTCCCATGTCCCAACTCTGTGTGTGCAGTTTTTAGAATTAGTTTCAAGCGACCTTTCTGAAAAATGCTGACCAGACGTAGTGAAAGCAACAGAGGCAAGAAAAGGTGCAGGCGTGGGCATAATGCCAGCAAGGTGAACTAAGAACCCCAGGCAAGATGACAGAAAGGTGAATCATTGGATTTCAGGCAGGACAACTGCAACTGCTGATTGCAAGGCCCAATGAAAGCAACCACGACTCTTCAGACTCCAGGCACAGTGGAGGCAACTTGGCTTTAATGCGTTCAAGGCATGATGGAGGCAAAATTATTCCCACAGGTTCAAGGCGCAATGAAGGCAACTTGACTTCAAAGGTTGCAAGGCATGACAACTTGACTTCAGTAGGTGCAAGGCATGATGATGGCAACATGTCTAAATGAATTCAAGGCAGAGTGTCAATAGCATCCACGTATTGATGGATTATGAATGGTTCCAAGCGCTGAAGTAAATAGGTGCCAACCGGTATGCCTCATTAGGAGGGTTAAGGCTGCCTTCTCATGAATAGACTTGCCAATTGCCAAGTCATTTATAAATATGCTAAACAGCAGAAGGCCTAGGATGGAGCCCTGTACTCTTTGCAGCTCAAGCCTTCTCTATAGCTTCATGCAGTGCCATTGACATATGTTTGCTGGGTACAACCAGGTATGTACCCTTCCAATGGTGGCAGTTCCAATGGTATAATGCCTTGGTAGTACCACACTTGGAAAACTGCATCCAGTTTTGGTTGCCATAATATAAAAAAGATTTTGAGACTCTGGAAAGAGTGCAGAGAAGATTAACAAAGATGATTAGGGGGCTGACGGCTAAAGCATACAGAGAATGGTTACAGGAATTGGGTATGTCTAGTCTAGTGAAAAGAAGGACTAGGAGCGACATGATAGCAATGTTCCAATATTTGAGGGGATCAACTTAGTTTTCAAAGTACCATAAGGCAGGACAGGAAGCAATGGAAAGGCTTGTCTTCAGAAGTTATGTGTGGTCCATCACTAGAGGTTTTAAAGAAAAGATTGGAATCTGTTCCACTGGTTAATTGTTCTCACTATTAGGAAATATCTCCTTAGTTCTAGGTTGTTTCTCTCGATTATTCCATTCATTGCTTCTTAACTTGGCTTATGGTGCTTTGGAAAATAGGCTGACATCTTTGTGGCAGCCCCTCAAATATTGGAATACTGCTAATCGTCTCATCATCTATTAGGATCTCATAGAAGGTCTCATTGAATGCACTGCATTCATTGCATTGTATGCTACCCAGAATCACTTTTGGGTGACAAAGAAATATGGTAAATAAATAAAAAATTGTCAGGCTAGACTGTGCCTATCGCATTTTTGTGGTGGCTCTATCAAAAGGAAATCAGGTGGGTTTGACATGATGTTTTCTTGATAACCCTATCCTAACTCATGACAGATTTGCAAGCTCTCCTGCCCCTTGTCTTTTTTCATGTAATTTTTGTGACTAAGGGTAGACTCCAGCTGGATCTTCCAAGCCTAGTCTGATATATTAACTATTATACCACATTCATTCAATAATACCATGGAAGAATGTATATATTTTAAAGATTGTGTGCAAAGGCCACTTTCCATACTGAACCCAAGCATATTTTCCTATCAGGAATCCCATCTTGCTACTGCAAATGTTTCTGTATTTTGATTCGTGGAACAAGAGAATTCTTCTCCTAAGCCAACATAGAAAATAAGGACTTTCTATTTTTGGCAAACCAGTCACTTACTAATGTTAAGTAATTTATTTCTATTAGAGACTCTTGGCTGAAAAAAACTCCCCAATGATGTAGCATCCCACATTATTTACTAGGTCTTGACTCTTGCCATCCCCTTAGGATTGCCACTTTAAGTGTTGGGAAGGTTAATAAATCCACAGAAAAGTTTCTTCTGTGCCATTCCTAGAAACAGAAGTGTTCTCGTGCAGTTTAGATTTGGCAGCCTTATCCTTAGTTCTCCAGACCAGGGCTCTCCAACCTTGACAACTTTAAGACTTGTGGACTTCAACTCCCAGAGTTCCTCAGCCAGCTTTGCTGGCTGAGGAATTCTGGGAGTTGAAGTGCACAAGTCTTAAAGTTGCCAAGGTAGGAGACCCCTGCTCCAAACCATATATCCTAAGCTTTTTATTCAAGCTATTCTCTCATTCTCTTGCCTTCTCTCAGATTGCTGTATCACCCTCAGTTAAATATCTGACTTTTTTTTTCTTACTATAATAATATGGGCCACATGGGCTTTTTGAAGACAGCATTACACAGCATTAACGCCCAAAGAGAAATGCAGTGCCAGGCTTCTTAAATTCACCTCTCAAAGCACTGTAAATTGCCCCTAGCAATTCAATCTTACATAATTGAATTCATCATATAGGATGAAACACAGGCTTAAGTACATGGAATATCGTTATAATAGGTCAGTTTCTGAGAACTAGAAATATTTTCTTTCTGTCTGGGTATAGGACAGATGTAATCAATAAACTATAAAAACTCAGATGAGATTTGTGAATGTAATCAGTATGCCTGTTATTGAGAATTCTAGTGTCGTGCCTAGCAATTGTAATAAGAAAAGTTCTGGAAATAAGACTGAAAAGCAATTAAATTGAGTTAAAAGCTTATTTTATGCTTTGTTATTTCTCCTTGGAGATTCCTGCGTTCACATTATAGGACACTAATTCTCAAAATAATACAATATTTTTCACAGTCTTGACTATTTTCTGTGCTTGGCATTTTTCCTGCTAGCTGAATGAAGTCCTAAGGAAAGTTCAAAAATAAATATGAACTCATGTCTTTTGAATTCCATTGTCTGGAATGGATTGTGAAGATCTGCGTAATAATGGCCACTTATGCCCTGGCCATCTCTTAATTGGATTACTGTGAAGCTACAGCTGCTGAAGAATTCTGCAGTATACACAGTTCTGGGGACCCTTAGGGTGGCATATAAAACACCACTGTTGCACAAGCTGCATTGGTTATCCGTTTCTTCATCCAATTCAAGGTGTTGGGTTTTGCCTTTAAAGTACTATATGGCATAGGTCCATGGTATCCGAGGAGCTGTCTCACTCTAATGGGTCTAGCCCATCATTGGAAGGGGGCCTGCTTTGGACATCATCTGCTAATGAATTCTGGTGGGCAGGGTTAAGGAGAGGAGCTTTTTCCACTGTTGCTTCAACAGTCTAGGTGAGAACTGTTCCCACCCTTTTGGCCTTCCAGAATGGTTTTAAAATTTGGTTTTGCTGGTTGACTTGTGGCTCTGAGGGGGCCACTCGTTGCCGGAGGTGGTTGATGGGGTAAACAAATTTTTGGCCCATCTATATCCTTGGTTTAGTTCTTTGCATAGGTTTAAAATTTTAATTGTTTTTTGTTCATCTTTTTAGTGTTTGTAAGATGCCGAGAGTTGCCTTATCAGGGAGATGGGAAGCATCTAAATGTAATAAACATTGTCTGTGAATTACCTAAATTCCTGATTGTATTTATACAAGTCCTTTCTAGAAGAAAATAGGACAAGCTGAATAAAATGAATTGAACAGCACAGAGACAATTATATTATTATTTTACTTGTATTATTAAAAGGCTATGAATTAGTCTTTCTCAGAGTGCAGCTCTCCAGAGGTTAATATATTATAATTTCCATAGTACAAACCAACCACATTTGGAACACTGAATTGGGAAAAGTAGTTGCAGCAATATACTGTATAAAACGGGAAATTGTAATCTTAATCTAATGTCCCTGTGGTATTCAATGGAAGCAACATAGCTACACATATTCTATATAGTGTGGTTATAATATGCAGATTGATGCTGTCCTATAGACAAATATGATGTTAACACTTCATCAGTTATGTAGCCTTTGGCGGAGCATGCTTTAAATTAGACAAATATAATTCTGCCCCACTGATTAAAAACAATTCTTTTTACCATTTTATTTGCTGGATATGTGATTAGTCTTAATTTTGCTGACTTGTCTCATTGGGTAGTAAGATGTTCAGTAGCTTTTTTGCTTTATAAAATTTTTAATATGCTTATGTTCCAAAGGTTGTGCAGTAAATCTAAATCTGGAACATGGATTAGCAGTTAGGTGGTCTTAGGGTTGGTACTGTAGTATTATATGTACTTTTGTAACACTGGACCTGAGCTCTAGCTGTGACTTTCTTTCATTTTTATAAACACTAATCTTTACTCAACTAATCCTTTCAAGAAATGTAGTAGAAAGAAGAAATCCTTATTGCCTTGTCCCCAGGAAAATCCAAGAGGAAAGAAAAAAAAAACATTTTGGCTGAAAGTGGTGCAAACTTAATTGTGGGAAAACTAGGCTGAAAAGAATTAGCATGCTGTATTCATGACAGGAAAGTGGCGAAGATGTATTGCATTGACTGCAGAAGGCAAAAACCACTCACAAACAATTCTCTGGATATTGGGGTAAATTTAAAATATAGCTTTAGTTCTTTCTTAACCAAGTTAGAAGCTCTGAAAATATGTTAAGGATTTACATTTTGTGTTGAGGCCTGAATTTTGATGACTAGTGAGTAATCCTGTGTTGTACGTCTATTCAAAACTGGGCCTTACTGAGACTTAATTTGCACACCAGATTGCCACTTCAGATTGGACAGTAAAATCAAAGTTTCATGGCTACTATTTCTAGTTTTTTGTTTGTTACTCCTACAGATAATTGAAATACAGGGTAATCTCTACAATTAATAAATGGTAAATGTAAGTCCATGTGTAAATATATGAATTGTGTTTGTGATTCTTACCTTAATATGTTCTATTCTCTTAAAAATGTATCACATTGTCCTAGTTTTAAATGGAAACCTGCGAGAGATACACTTTCTCCTCTCTAAATATCAGTCACATGCTTAGGGGAACTATGATTTCTGCCCAAGTTTGGAGAAACTTGAACAGACAAGTCTTTGATCAAGTTTTAGTATACAGTGCACAAAACAAACTCTTGTGCACTCAAACATGGGCACAAACCTCTGAACAAAGAAGAACTTCATTTGTACTTATTCAATAGCTTATGGTTTCTCCATAGGAGCAATAACAGAATTAGCAGTATTTCTGAACTTTAATTCTGGATGTGAATAGGTAGAAAAATAGCCAACACAATTATTTAACAGCTGGAAAAATCCTCCAAATTACTTTTTAAACTCGTGACATTTTTTATTTCTTTTATAGTAAAATATTTGAGTTTAATATCTGCTGTGGTATACAATCTGTTTCTTTCCTTCTATCTTAGAATCAGGAAACAGTAAATTTAGTGAGGGATTTAGGAGTAGGAGGCTGAAGGACACAACTTGACATTTGGTATTTGAGAAATATTTAGTATTTAAATGAAATGCCCTGAAGAACAAGTCAGCAAAACCAGATATGAACCTTTTGTATAGTAATATTATAAAATATGTCAAAACTTGTATGAAATGAATTTTCTTATTTCTTAGAAGGCTGATGGTAACATTATAAATAGGAACAAAGCAATAGTGTTGCTGCTAGCTGGACATAAGAGAATCACAAGATGTAGAAAAATACTCTACCTATCTCCACAAAAGGGAATAACATGAATATAAAATGCTAATTGATATTTTAGCTGGAGACCCAAACTGATATTTAGAGTAAACCAAATGTTCTCTGACTTGCTACTTTCCATTTCACAGGAAAAAAACAAATATTAAGGCCTGGCCTTGTGATTTTTCCCCTTGTAAAAATTTTTTCTACTTCCTTCCTGCCTTCCTCAAACAGCGTCATAAATACGTTGATGTTAACTTAAACAAAGTTAAATATGTTTACTTTCCTTATGCATACGTACTTTGGTCATAAATGTATTCTTTATAGGTGAATAAGTGATCCACATGCTATCAGAAGTAAACTCTCTTGTTTCTATTTACTATTTTATGGTAGATGTAACTGGCAAGAGAAATGAGTTTTTTTCTTGTCCATCTATGTACTATTATAGCTCTTGCCCTTACCATCAATTGGCATAGGACAAAATACCTCAAATAGCTAAAGATGTGTTCAAAATACCACACTCATGACTCCCAAAGGAATGAAATTTGGGAAAGTTGTGGCTGCTTCAGGCTGCGCTGTGGTTGGTTTGCTGCCGGGGTCATGTGATGCTCATTCTGAACATTCTGTGACAGTTTACCTGCCAATCCTGTAATCCCTCCCTCACCTAGCAACAAGGAATTGACTAATGTGACTCTTTAAAAAGAACAACTTTAAGGTTCATGAAGAAACGGCTGATTTTCTGTCTGTCTGTCATCCATCCATCCACCCATCCATGGAAACTCAAGATATACATAGTGTTTCATCCTCCTATATTTCTTCACAACAATTTTGTGAGGTAGACTGAGTGGAAAATTACCAAGTAAGTTGCTATGGCTGCAGCTAAAGTAGAAACTGGATCTCTCTAGTGTAGTCAAATACATTAGCCAGTACATGTTAGTACACGTCCATCCTGTGTCATTGTAAACTGCTTCCTACTCAGAAACTGAGTGTAGACTGGTCACTCCAGAGAATAGGGAGCTTAGTCCTGCTGTAGCCCTCAGAGGTCACATGGTCCTAATTTTAAACTTTAGAAATTAATTGTCTTTAGAAGTTATGGTTACAGGAATTGGATATGTCTAGTCTAATAAAAAGAAGAACTAGGGGAGATATGATAGCAGTGTTCCAATATTTGAGGGGGTCCTACAAAGATGAGGGAATCAAACCATTTTCCAAAGCGCCGTAAGGCAAGATAAGAAACAGTGGATGGAAACACCAAGGATAAAAGCAAATAAGAACAATGCGAGCAATCAACCAAAGGAACGATTTGCCTTCAGAAGTTGTGGGTGCTCCATCACTGGAGGTTTTCAAAAAAGACTGGACAATCATTTATCAGAAATGGTATAGAGTTCCTCTCAAGCAGGGGGTTGGTATAGGTCCGTCCAACTCTATTATTCTATGTTCTATGAAGCCAATAGGGATTCTAAACTATTCTGAGCAGAGAATGGCAAAGTACAACAACATAGTAAAAATAAAATATTGTCACCATAAGTAATACCATGTGGAAAGAGAAGAGGGATATCATCGTCGTGAGATGACAACAAACATTGGGAGAGATGAAGAAATGGAAGATGAAAGGGATACAGAAACAAAAGATGCAGAATGAGGAGACAAGAAAAGATGGAGCAAGAAAGGAAACACTAATTATTTTGAGAGTTCCTCAGCACTGCAATATCTGTCTTCAACAGGACCTCAATAGCAAAATTCATAACTTGCATGATGTTTTATTTCTGCTGATCTTGGTGCCCTGCCGAAGTTTGCCCACATTATTGTCTATTCCTATTCCCCGAAGAAACCACTGATTTCTGCTATATGAAGAGAAAGTTTTGGATAGGCAATTTAGCATCTCTACCTAATGAATGCCTGAATTTGTATAGCAATTATGATCCTATTGCAAATGGGTTTAGGAAGAACATCTGACAATATAATTGCCTCTTCCAGATGACATCCTTTGGTGCCAAAGAAATCTTTCCAATGAGGAAAGGATTCCTTCTGTGATTATTCAAGGGAAAATCCATCATTACATCAGACATTTAATGCCAGACCCCAACCAGCAAGCCAAATGTATTCAAATTTACTTTGTAACTCCTCAAGACAACATAGAATGCTATATTCCTCAATGATAGAATTCAGCATGAGATTATTGAATTATTGAAAGAAGGAAGGAAGGAAGAGGGAAGGAGGAAGGAACGGAGGAAAAACTTATGATCGTTTTTCATACTTATGACTGTTGCAACATCCTCATGGTTATGTGATCAAACTTCAGAAACTTGGGAACTGATTCATATTTATGAGGAGTGCAATGTTCCACGGTTATGTGATCACCTTTTGCAACCTTCTGACAAGCAAAGTCAATGGGGGAGCAAGATTCACTTAACAACCATGCTACTAACTTAACAACTGCAGTGATTCACATAACAACTGTGGCAAGGAAAGTCATAAAATGGGGCAAAACTCACTTAGCAACTGTCTTGCTTAGCAACAGAAATTTTAAATTCAATTGTGGTCAAAAAGTTGAGGACTACCTGTATTTTGGAATTTGGCATGCCATGCAGAATAGACTGCCTGCATCTATAAATATACTTTAACTACATAACTATTCCTTAATTATGATGCACACTTTATTCTCTAATATTCTATTATACTTTTTAAATATTTGTGAAATGGGTGCTTCTTAAACTATTCAGAAATAACTAAGATCTTTTATAGATTATTGAAGCACAGTATTTGTAGTGGTAGCAAGTTGCATGTGTGAATGTCTCCATTTGAATGATTAGTCAGAAACACAATCAGATGACTAATTTCCTTCCTCTGTTGTATTCTTGAAATACCTGTCTATTCATGTCTATAAATGAGAAATGAATCATCTTTGTTATCCTTAAAGTTCATTGATTTTGTTTATGCTTTATAATTATTATAATTCAGTTGTATTTTCTTTTTTTTCCTACTGAAATAAAAATACTAATTGACCAGAACTCCTATTCCCAATTGCATTCTTATCAATTTTATTTTGAAAAGAAAATCTCTGAAACATCTGGGGGAGCACAGAACATTATCAATAGATGTATTATCATCTGCTATTGTTGCAGGTCAAGCTGTCCCAAAAGAACTTTTTAAAAAAGTTCTTTGAAGATATTATGTATGGTTTCCAAGTGATTGTGTACCTCAAAAATATCTATCCTTTCTGAATGCATATATTAATTGAGGCACTTTGATTCAGTATGTCTTTTTTTTTTAGTTTCCTTTCTCCTTTCTTTTGTACATTTGCTCATTCAAATAGTAAGACTGGAGAATGAAAAGCTTGTCCTTGCTTGAATCATACTTTTTTTTTTAATGCTTAAGATAACTCATCCAGCTAGGTTACAGAGCCAGATCTATTTTGCTTCAGGAATAACATTGGCTTCAAGGACTATTTCAATTCTAGATTTTTAACACATTCTGACATAATAAAGTAGTGTGTGACTGTGTGGAAACATCTTTTCCTCTTCATTATTTACAGCTCACATCCATTCAAAGCAAGTGGGAAGAGCTTTTAGATCATGTTAAAAATGTCCAGACAGATTTAAATCCTATGCTTTTTGCTTGAGAATCAAGCACTGGCAATGATCCAGCACATTGTTTTGCAAGATTGTCTTTGTTGAAGAATGTTGAATCATGAAATGAAGGATTTATGACATTCTTTATATCAGCTGCCTACTGTCAGAAAATTTAGCACTGTGCATTTGATGCAGGCAATAGCAAAGGATGATAGCTTTGGAGGATATCTTAGAAGTCATCTAGTCCAACCCTCAGTCAGGATCTATTAGATCATTCAGCCTTTTTAAAAAAGACCTCCAGTTCTTGTGGCATTTTTTTCACTGACAGTTTGACTGAATCTACAACCATATAACTTTAACATGCTGGTTCTGGTCTGGCCTTCTAGAATAGTAGAGAATACATCCAAATCCCTCTTTTATGTGCAACTCTTCAGTAAGCTAAATGCACCCATTTAACCATTCCACTCTTTAACCTTTCCCTATGGACTTGGTTTCAAGATTCTTTGTCCTCTTGAGCATTCTCCTCTGAACTTGCTTCAATTTGTCACTGTCACTTCATCATTTGCAGTGTCCAGGTTCCTGCAGTCTGTTCTTCCTATCCAAACAGTACATCATGACTAATTTAATCAGAAGTAAGTGATGTATTTATAAGGTTGCATAAGCATACTAGTATATCCCAAACTGTTGGATAACCTATTACAGTGATGGCAAACCTTTTCAGCACTGCTGCCCAAACCGGAACACATGTGTGAGTGCATGTTTGTGCGCTGGAGCACCAAAAACCCAAAGACCAGCTATTGTGTCTGCGCCCCCCCGAGCCGGGCCTGCTGCCAGAAAGTGACTTGGACAGTGAGGGGGAAGGGCCGTCAGGACTCCATCCCCTGACTCTTCCCCCCCCCCCAGGCCATGCCTGCAGACCCAGCTGACGGCAATCAGGCTTGGTTTCGTAGGCAGGAGAGGAGGGAACAACAGAAGCAAGGGTGGGGCAGGCCTAGGAAGTGCTGAGTCATGGAGCCACACCCCACAGGATATAAAAGGCGGCTAGAGCTTCTATGTCTATTTGTAATAGGCAAATCCACTGATTAAGAGCTGAAGTTTGTTTCTAGGTGACTCACCAGCGTCGTGGAAGATAACGGAGGCTGTTGGCAGACACTGGCTATTCTGCTGCCAGAGCTGATAGTGACGGCTAATTAAGCCATCATTCGGCAAGGGAGGACAGAACACCAGCTGGCTGGTACGTGCATGCGCTGGCCAGCTGGTCTTCAGGTTTCTGGTACTCTGGCACGTGCACCAAGGCCAGATACCAGAAGACCAGCTAGCGACGATGTGCGTGCCCACAGAAAGGGCTCTGCGTGCCACCTCTGGCATGAGTGCCATAGGTTTGCCATCACGGACCTATTGACATGCTTTCTATACCTGTTAAAAAACATAGTGAAAAGAATCAAGGTATAATATATAGCTTAGTGCAAATTGATCTGTTTGGGTTTATTTAGTAAACTAGTTAAAGTAGCATACTAGCAATAGCATTCAGACTTACGTATGTATATACCCGCCCACAGTGCTTTACAGCAGTCTCTGGGCAGTTTATAATGTCAGCATATTGCCTCCAACTCTTTGTGTCCTCATTTTATCAACCTTGGAAGAATGGAAGGCTGAATCAATCTTGAGCCATGTCAGGATCAAACTCCAGGCTGTGGGCAGAGTTAGCCTGCAATATTGCATTCTAACCACTGCACCACCAGTGGTTAGAATATCAGTATCTGAACCAGTATAAGTTTCAAATTTGAAATTTGAGTTTCATACACAATTGATAAATGCGTAGGGCCTCTGTCTGAGAAAGAATCATATCATGAGGTTATTATTGGCACAGGAACCCTACTGGATGATTTGTTTTGTCTTTGTTTTTAGATATATAGCGGGTACAGGCTCTGTATTTATTGGCTGAGGGAGGCTTTCTAAATGCATGTGAAGATACTTGTGCTTGTGGCCTAGTAGTTTAGTCAGAAAAACTTCTGCAGATTCATAAATAAGCAAAATTTGCTTTTGCCTCACAGTTATCCAAATTGTTTTGCATATATTTGAACTGAACATGAATGTACAGATGTGAATCATTGTTGCAGAGATGAAAAATGATTTATTCTCTTCCTTTCTGAGATATTTGTGCATTCCGCTGCACTGAGCAATTCAAATTGAACAATCCCTCCCTCTTTTTACAAAATAAAAATGCAGTTTCTTAGTAAAGATAAAAGATCATTTTATGATCTTTAAAAATGTGCAAAATTTTGATTGCTTTGTTTTATTTTTAAGCGATTAGGTAGGCTGAGTATAGTATCTCATTGCTGAACTACACATTGTTTTTTAGGCTGTTGATAAAATGACACAACAAAACTCTGTTCAGAACCTTTGTAGTTATTTTTTTTTTAAGTTATGCATTCTATTTCTACAGGTTTGAAGTTCATATCTCTCTGGTATTCTGAATTTATTTATTTTTTATTTATTTATTTTTGTCACACAATATATATAAGCATAAGCATGTAATAACTATACAATATATAAACATATATATAAGTATGAGTATGTAATAACTATATTAATTTGATATAATGAAAGGGAACAATAGGAACAATAGAACGGTAGGCACTTTTGTGCTCTTATGCACGCCCCTTATAGTCCTCTTAGGAATGGGGTGAGGTCAATAGTAGACAGTTTTGGGTTGAAGTTTTTGGGATTTTGAGAAGAGACCACAGAGTCAGGTAGTGCGTTCCAAGCATTAACAACTGTGTTACAGAAGTCATATTTTCTGCAATCAAGATTGAAGCAGTTAACATTAAGTTTGAATCTATTGTTTGCTCTTGTATTATTGCGATTGAAGCTGAAGTAGTCTTTAACAGGAAGGACATTGCAATAGATGATTCTCTGTGTTAAACACAGGTCTTGTCGGAGTCGGCGGAGGGGAATTTATTTTCAAGAGAAAAGTGTAGAGAGATGGTAAAAATAATCTCTATAGTTTTATAATAAGCATGCTGGCTTAATGAAAGAAAATATGAAAAGGGTGGCATCAGTAACAATATATACTTTCTCTGTGTTTATACACACACTTTCTTTTTGGCTTGGACAGCTGCTTAATCAATCAACTTGATTGGGTTTTCTAATATGCAGGAAAGAATTTGTGAGGCCCACCCAGTTCCCACGAAATCAACATAAGTTTCCAAACACCTCTAGAGCTCCTACGTGCAAAAATGTGTGCAAACCATGTGATCGCTAAAGTCTTAGCCTCTTTGCAAAAATGCTGGCACCCATCCCAGTAGGATGAAGTTTTTGAGAAAGGAGAGATGGATCTCTGACATGCCCATGAAGTACTGCCCTTACCCAAAGCATGGAGCTCTGGCTCTTGTCTTGTGAAAGATTATACTCAGAAGTTTAAGAAAATGGCTTAGTTTCTTAAAATTTAATAGAAATTATTGGATGTTTTAGTGTAGGGGTCCTCAACTTTGGCAACTTTAAGCCTGGTAGACTTCAACTCCCAGAATACCCCAGCCAGCTTTGCTGGCTGGGGAATTCTGGGAGTTGAAGTCATCCAGGCTTAAAGTTGCCAAAGTTGGGGACCCTTGCTTTAGTGTACTGCTGTAGTGATGGTTGATTAATTAGTTCTACCTATTTGGGAATATTTCAGCTAATAGGGAGTTGATATGATGTAATAATCAACTTACATAACACAATTATTAAATTTATTAGAGCAAATATGACAGGGAATTTAACTTTTTTTTCCAAAACAGCATCTATTATTTCAATTGCCAATTGCTCAAAATAAAACTTTTCTCTTAGATTTACTGCATTTTAATTAAAGTGTAAATTTGAAGTGAAAAAAAAGAGAGAACTCAGCTAAGTTTCTGCAACATGATTATGCTGTCCAGTCTTTACCTGGTTTGCCAGTTGCTTTGAAGTTCAGGCCATATGTGATATTAATGGGCATGAACAATTTTGTCTCTTCTTCCCAGTGATGAAACATTTAAAAATCTGCCCAGATTTATTAGCTCTGATTTATGGGAAATGATCAATGCCAGCTACATTCTTCAGCAAGGCAGTGAAATATTCTCAACACAGTGCACCAATTCCTATTTTCATGAAAATGACACATGGGTTCCTTTGGCAGCCTTTTTGCTCTCATATTGTGACATTCATATTGCAAGGAAGTGGATCGTAAGCTGCTTGCTCTGATAGGAGGCCCTGACTTTTATGTTCTTTACATTAGCAGCATCAGGGTAAGCTGGGAGTGAGAGGGCAGCAGCTTTAAATCTGTGACTTAAGAAGATTGCAGTTAATGTCCTTTCGGAATTAGAGACAGCTGAGTGGATAAAGTCTGTTTTTTGGAATAGTGTGTATGTCTGTGTCACTGTATGAATTGTATGTATGGGCAGGTGCAACTAGCTTAACTGAACACTGAGTCCAATGGATGAGCAGAAGTGGACCAAATTTCTGATGATCTAATTGGTTATCTAGTGATTGGTTTCAATGGCCTGTAACAAGTGTTCCTCATGCAGGATTTTACTGTGGGTAGAAGGGACAACCTGATATGTATCACTTAAGATTTGGATAAACTTGGAGGAGGTTTCAGTCTTGGAAATGTGCTCACTTATGGTTTAAGTAAGATACCAGTAAGGCAGGAAGAGTAGCTATTATCATTCAGAAGATTCTTGTGTCTTTCTGAGATAACTGAATGCAGGACTTTGTGAAGATGTCTTCTAAGGAACAGATGGAATTGCTGCTACTGTACTGGTCTTCCTGTTACATAGCTACTTCTCTGCCTGAACTTCTTGATACTGTGACCAGATTGGCAGGAGAATTTCCAAGGCTTATAGTACAGCCTTGAAGTTCATGGCTACCTTTGCAACAATAGACTTGATACAAATAATTGAGAGTTTGACTTTAAGAGCAACAAAACATAGCTATTCCCACTGCATTTGTGGATGCCATCTGGCTGCTCTGTTTCAGGTGATCCAGTCCCTCTTAGGAAGGTTGATTCAGAACAACACTTGAAGGGTTGCTGTGAGGATTATTTGAAGCATCTGTTGGATAAAACTGCTTGGATTCATTTTGAGTTGGACCCTAGCTTTACAAGTTCTGTTGAATTGCTTTAGGTTTAGCTTCGTGGGGTTGTATATATGTATGTGTGTATACATATACACACATATACATACATACACTTAGGCAAGAAAAACCCAATGTACAGGATCTTGGAGTCCTAGTGGACAATCACTTAAACATGATCCAACAGTGTGTCGTAGCAGCCAAAAAGGCCAATACAATCCTGGGCTGCATTAACAGAGATAGAATCAAGATCAGGTAAAGTATTACTTTATAGTAATGCTGCTTTATAAAGCCTTAGTAAGACCACACTTGGAATATTGCATCCAGTTTGTTCACCACAATATAAAAAAGACTCTGGAAAGAGGGCAGAGAAGAGTACCAAAGATGATTAAGGGCCTGAAGGCTAAAAGGTATGAAGAATGGCTGCAGGAATTGAATATGCCTAATGAAAAGAAGGACTAGGTGTGATGTGATAGCAGTGTTCCAATATTTGAGGAGCTGCCACAAAGAAGAAGGGTCAACCTATTTTCCAAAGCACCAGAAGGCAAGACAAGAAACAGTGGGTGGAAACTAAACAAGGAGAGAAACAAATTAGTACTAAGGAGATATTTCATAGTAGTGAGAAAAATTAACCAGTGAAACAGTTTGCCTTTAGATGTTGTGGTTGCTCCATCACTGGAGGCTTTTAAGAAGTGGTTGCTCCATCGCTCAGTGACTAAAACGCTGAGCTTGTCGATCAGAAAGGTCGGAGTTTGGCGGTTTGAATCCCTAGTATAGGTCTCCTGCGTGAAAAGGGAGTTGGACTAGATGACCTCCAAGGTCCCTTCCAACTTTATTACTGTTATTATCAGTGGTTTCCTGTTTGAGGAAGGAAGTGGTCTAGAAGACCTCCAAGATTCCTTCCAACTCTATTAGTCTATGCATGTAATTCCGTGTATGTAAAAGTTTGAGCTTGTTGATTCTGAAGATATACCAGAAGGCCTGAATTTGGAACAGAGTCACCTGTTCATTAGGTCCACATCTCTTCTGGCTGGTATGTGTGATTGTTTCCAAATGGTGAATTCCTCTGTGAACGAGGGCTTGGTTCCATCTTCTGTAAAGGAATTAGATGTCTGCCTCTTCCTCAAGAATCTATTGATGGATCCAGTGGTATTAGATAATTTCCAACATGTCTCCAAGCCTTCCTATCCTGAAGAAAATTGTTAAGAAGATGGTCAAGCCCTCTGGAAGAAGAAATTTATTTTATGGACCTCTTTATGTTCTCCTGTTTTCTCTTGAGAATGTGAAATCAGTTTCCACATAATTCCATTATGGCCAATCTTAAAAACCTGAAAATACTAAAAATCAAATATATGGAAAGATTATGATACAGAAATAATAATGATAGTAGTAGTAATAGTAACTTTATTCTGATGAACAAACAACTGTGGCTTAATTTTTCTCTTTGTCCTCCATTCAAACCTTATCTCAATAAAGTTTTAGTATTTTTCTGGGATTAAGTTTGGATGGCTTCCTTGAGAACCCCCAGGACAAAGAGCAGAATATAACTTGAATAAATCTATGGTCATGAATCATTTTAAAATTTGTCTCTTCAAAGCATCACACAGCTGCATTTTTCTATTCTATAGCCTGTGCTATAGCTTCAGGGATTATTGAATCAGAGAATTTGTCTTTTCCAATTTGCTTTAATAGAAGTCTAACATCCCACACAGATCTTTTGTGAAATTCAATAGGTATTGTCCCAATGCTTACCCAGGAAAAGTTGTGCAAGTGGAACAAGAAAATACAGACTATTACAGGCAGTTACTGAGCTAGTAGAGCTTTTCTTATATATGGAACCTTTTGAAGATAGATTGTTGAATTTATGCTTATAGAAAGTTAAGAACATACACCTTCTGGTAATTTACTGTTATGGTAGCTTCTTCTGTGGTTGCAGCTGGGACTGATTCTTCCTGCATTCTTTTCCTTAAGTAGTAGCATGCAAGTAGGTCCCAAGATGGCAGCAATGGATGACATAGATTGAAGATTTTTCTGTTTTTATTTCTTGGACCACCAAAAGTTCTTAATGCTTATTTAGAACTGGAATTATTAAAATTCCGGGCAGGCAGACATTCTTTATAAAGGAGAACTGGTGACATATTGGTTGCTCATGCAAAAGTATAATAAAATCTCAGATCTAATTTTCTAGAACATCATTTAGAATTTTTCATATTTCTATGTTCACTAAACTTGCAAGTTGGATTATAAAGATATAATGGCTTTAATCTTTTTATCTGTGTTTTATAGCTTTCAAGACAGCTGGTTCAAACAAAATACTGATGTTTTCAAGTAATTCCCAGCAAAAGGGCTTTTTAAATATAGCATATGTATAAGCATATGGAAAATGTTATTTTTAAAATTAAAATAACTGCATCTATATAATTGCACAACAATTCAATTGGTCTGTGGGATTGGTTTAGTATTATAAGCTAACTGGCCTGCTTATATTACTAGAATTTTATATGCTTATCCAAATTAATATTACATAAACAATTACAAATCATCTGTGAGACCTTAGCAGCTGTTCTCATCCCACAAAATAATTTGACCCTAAACCCCAAAGTATTCAGAAACATTCTTCACAGTCTGTTTTGATGGGCACCACTTCAAAGTGACTGTGGTTTAAAAATATGCTGCTATTTTGGTGTCCACTTGTGTGGGATAAAATTTCCCATCAGTAATAGTAAGACTGTAATAAGACACTGGAAAAAAATAGAAGAGATAAAGAGAATGTTCAAGGTACATTTTTTCTGGAAAACATATGTGATGATAAAATAACTTTTAGAAATCTTTTTTTATTTGAAATAATTCTGGCTAATGAAATACAGAAATCAGAGCAGTGGATAGAAGAAATCCCAAACCGTAGGCTTTTTACAGCAGATTAGATATCAGTTTAAAATAATGTTGTGCCCCTTATGGGCCACCATGCACAGCTGGTTAGTTATGTTGGCCTGATGGATCATATTATGCACATTAAGTGCATGATCTGCAATATTAGTACACATATGTCAAAGAACTGAATCTTTATAGTTTTTACTTATGCTCCTTCAGATATCCCATAACTCATTTCATAACCTTGCCTTGTACCTGCTGAACATGCACTCCAATAACTTATTTGGTTTTTATATTTAGCAGACATAGGCCATGATTAAGAGCAAAATGTGGACCATCAGGGCTCCTTCACATGTATATATGTATCTATGTCCATATATATGTTTGTAGGTTCTCTTCAAATTATCACTGAATGCATGACTGCTTGTAGATTGTGTCTGGTAGTTGAGATCGCATTACTTGCATAATACATTGATGATAGGAATATATAGTTACATACACTTCTTTCTACAGGATTCTGCTTCATTTAGAATATTTTTTCCCAGTAGCAGATATGGTTTGGCAAATCAGGTTGTGCTAATATATCCATTATTTAAAAGCAAAAGATAACTTTGAAATAAGGACTATTCTGTTCCAGCAATAATCCATGGCTATAAGAGTATTTATAAAAGCCTTATTTGATTCATTTGGCACAGTTGCAAACTAATACGTGTTAGAAATAATAAGGTTAGAAGTGAGGCACATTTTTAAAAATATTCTAAAAAGGATAAAGCAGAAAAGCTCTCAAAGTTACAAATTATCACATACATTGGATGCATCCTCGTTCTTTCAGGCTGCATATGTTTCTTTCAGCCCATCTCAACAGTGGAAAATATGCTCACATAGTGAGCCATATGTAGTAAATTGGAGTAATGTAAATGAGTTTCACCGGTTTTCTTTTTTTGTTGAAGGAAAATGTCACATGCCTACTTTTGAGTCAAAGTGAAATTTAACAAGATAATGTATTTTTCTTGGATAAATATTTTTGTACAGTTAAAATCTCGATCATTGCTATTTACTCAGTATTTGATGAAATACTAAGACAATTTTGGCAGGAAAAGAGAAATGATTAAAACATTTCATTTAACCTTTTTAAAGTTACTGCAAACTCCTCTAAATTGCGCAAATTTGTTTTAACTGTTATTAGTTTAAAGAGTTTAAGGATGTACGAACCTCTCTTGAGAGACTCTACTTTTCTTACAGAAATTCATTACACCGCTCAAATGTTCTGATTTAATATGTACCTGACAAGTTCACTATAAAGTATTATTTTAGATTTATAGCCTGCACTTATTTTGTACTACATTTAATTTGTATTACTCCAAAGTGCTACTGTTTCCCTTTTCTCCACAGTCTTGTGAAGTGCGTTGGGCTGGGAGAGAATGACTAGCTTAGGGGTCGGCAATCTTAAACACTCAAAGAGCCACTTAAACCCGTTTCCTACAGAAAAAAAAAACCCCCACCACAACAGGAGCCACAAAAACCCTTTGGGCGACCATCCTTCTCCCCCCACTTCTCTCGTAACTCCTTGGCTGGCTGTGGCTGAGCCCGGAGCGTTCGCACGCTCAGGGAGACTCCAGCCTGAAGTGGTAGGAAACAAAGGCTGCCTTATGTGTAAATGTGGTGTGAAGGCAGGTACAGGGCAGCTTTTTTTTTTAATTTGCATTTATATCCCGCCCTTCTCCGAAGACTCAAGCCGGCTTACACTGTGTCAAGCAATAGTCTTCATCCATTTGTATATTATATACAAAGTCAACTTTATTGCCCTCAACAATCTGAGTCCTCATTTTACCTACCTTATAAAGGATGGAAGGCTGAGTCAACCTTGGGCCTGGCGGGACTTTAACTTGCAGTAATTGCAAGCAGCTGTGTTAATAACAGACAGACTTAGTCTGCTGAGCCACCAAAGGCCCCTTCTCTCCTGCACTCTCTGGCGACCCTCTTCCCCCTCCTCTCAGGATGCTTGGGACAGCTGTGGTGAGCCGGGAGCATGTGCACATGTGGGGAGACCCTCAAGCAAGTGCCAAAGCTCAGGAAAGGCATGCGTGGATGGGCAGTGGCTCACTTAAGGAGGGTCTCTCCACGTGTGCGCACACTCCCAGCTCAGCCACAGCTGGCCAGGGGGTTACGAGAGGAGGAGGGAGGGGAATGTAGGAGCGAAGCTGCCCTGTACCTGCCTTCACACCACATTTGCGCGTAAGGCAGCCTTCACTTCCTACCGCTTCGGGCTGGAGTCCCAAAAAGAAATAAGAGTGGTGGGGTGAACCAGTGATGGGACAGGGAGTTGCAGGAGAGGGCCTAAAGAGCCGCTTGTGGCTCCGGAGCCGTGGGTTGCTGACCCCTGGACTAGCTCGGCTTTCACACTATAATTCAGTTCCTCCTCATTTCTACTACAGAACATTAACCAGTTTTTAGTTCAGAATCTTAAATCAAATTGCTATCTACTACTTATCTACTACTTATTGATCATATTGGAATTCGACATTAAGCAAATACAAGTAGTAGAACAAAGTAAAACTAGAGTCTTGGACTTTAAGAGAGCTAATTTCAATAAACGTAGAGCTTGAGAAGGATTCAATGGATGAGAATCCTCAGGGGGAAAACAACTCAAGAAGCTTGGGAAATTTTGAAAAATGAGATTATAAAAGCGCAGTCTAACAAAATACCAATGAAGAAGAAAAATAATAGATCACAAAAGAAACCAGCATGGATGCATAAAGAACTATCTGACAAATTGAAAGACAAAAAGGACAAATATAAAAAGTGGAAAGAGGGGCAAATAACTAAGGCAGAATATCAGCAAATAGCCCGAGCCTGTAAAGATGAAGTGAGGAAAGCTAAGGCTCACAATGAACAAAGGCTAGTGACAAAAGTAAAAAATAACAAAAAAAGCTTCTTCCAACATGTTAAAAACAAGAAAAAAGTCAAGGAAACAATTGGCCCATTGCTGGGAGAAAGTGGCAAGAAGATGACAAGCAACAGGGAGAAAGCAGATCTACTTAACTCATATTTTGCATCTGTCTTTACACAAAAGGAAAAAACAATCCAACCTATCAAAAACAGCACTACAAAAAACAGATTAGTTAAAATAGGGAAGAAAATGGTAAGTGAACACCTGTCTACCCTAGACGAGTTCAAATCACCAGGACCGGATGGATTACACCCCAAGGTTCTGAAGGAACTGGCAGACGTGATCTCAGAACCACTGAACTATATCTTTCAAAGATCCTGGAGCACAGGGGAGCTGCCAGAGGACTGGAAAAGAGCTGATGTAGTTCCCATCTTCAAAAAAGGAAAAAAAAACAGATCCAGGAAACTACAGACCTATCAGCCTGACCTCAATACCGGGGAAGATTCTGGAAAAGATAATCAAGCAACGAATCACTGAACAGCTAGAAGCAAAAAAAGTAATAACCAAAAGCCAACATGGGTTTGTCAAAAACAGATCATGCCAGACTAATCTTATTGCATTCTTTGACAAAATGACAAAATTAGTAGACCAGAGGAATGCTGTCGATATAATTTACTTGGACTTCAGTAAAGCATTTGATAAAGTAGACCATAACCTACTACTAGATAAAGTAGAAAAATGTGGGTTAGACAGCATCACCACCAGATGGATTTGTAACTGGCTGACCAACCGCACTCAACGTGTAGTCCTCAACGGAACTACATCCACATGGAGGGAAGTATGCAGTGGAGTACCCCAAGGCTCTGTTTTAGGCCCAGTACTCTTCAACATCTTCATCAATGACTTGGACGAGGGGATAGATGGGGAACTCATCAAATTTGCAGATGACACCAAGCTGGCAGGAATAGCCAACACTCCAGAAGATAGGCTCAAGTTACAGAAAGATCTTGACAGACTTGAACATTGGGCGCTATCTAACAAAATGAAATTCAACAGTGAAAAAAGTAAGGTTCTACATTTAGGCCAAAAAACCAAAATGCACTGGTACCGTATATGTGGTACCTTGCTCAATAGTAGTACCTGTGAGAGGGATCTTGGAGTCCTAGTGGATAACCATTTAGATATGAGCCAGCAGTGTGCAGCAGCTGCTAAAAAAGCCAACACAGTTCTGGGCTGCATAAACAGAGGGATAGAATCAAGATAACGTGAAGTGTTAGTGCCACTTTATAATGCCTTGGTAAGGCCACACTTGGAATACTGCATTCAGTTTTGGTCGCCACGATGTAAAAAAGATGTTGAGACTCTAGAAAGAGTGCAGAGAAGAGCAACAAAGATGATTAGGGGACTGGAGGCTAAAACATATGAAGAACGGTTGCAAGAACTCGGTATGTCTAGTTTAATAAAAAGAAGGATTAGGAGAGATATGATAGCAGTGTTCCAATATCTCAGGGGTTGCCACAAAGGAGTCGGGCTGTTCTCCAAGGCACCTGAGGGTAGAACAAGAAGCAATGGGTGGAAACTGATCAAGGAAAGAAGCAACTTAGAACTAAGGAGAAATTTTCTGATGGTTAGAACAATTAATAATAATTAATAATATTAATAATAATTAATAGGTTCGCCTGGTTCGCCAGTTGCGCCCCTTCCTTGATCGGGATGCCCTATGCACAGTCACTCATGCTCTCGTTACCTCTCGCCTGGATTATTGCAATGCTCTCTACATGGGGCTCTCCTTGAGATACACTCGGAGGCTTCAGTTGGTCCAGAATGCAGCTGCGCGGGTGATAGAGGGAGCTCCACGTAGCTCCCATGTAACACCCCTCCTGCGCAGACTGCACTGGCTACCTATTGCCTTTCGGGTGCATTTCAAGGTTCTGGTTACCACCTTTAAAGCGCTCCATGGCTTGGGGCCTGGGTACTTACGGGACCGCCTGCTGCTACCTCATGCCTCCCACTGACCCGTACGCTCACACAGAGAGGGTCTTCTCAGGGTGCCGTCCGCCAAACAATGTCGGCTGGCGGCCCCCAGGGGAAGATCCTTCTCTGTGGGGGCTCCTACTCTTTGGAATGAACTTCCCCCTGGTTTACGCCAAATATCGGACCTTCGGACCTTTCGCCGTGAACTGAAAACATATTTGTTTGTTTGCGCGGGGCTCTCTTAAATCGTCCAGATTTTAAATTTAAAGTTTTAAAGTTTTAAATTGGGGTTTTTTAGATTTTATATATTTTAAATTTCTTGGCCAAACTGTATAATAAGTTTTTAAATTTATTTTTAATTGTACATTGTTTATTTTTATTATGGCTGTACACCGCCCTGAGTCCTTCGGGAGAAGGGTGGTCTAGAAATCTAATAAAATAAAATAAAATAAAATAAAATAAATAAACTTGCCTGCAGAAGTTGTGAATGCTCCAACACTGGAAATTTTTAAGAAAATGTTGGATAACCATCTGACTGAGATGGTGTAGGGTTTCCTGCCTGGGCAGGAGGTTGGACTAGAAGGCCTCCAAGGTCCCTTCCAACTCTGTTGTTATATTATATTATATTATATTACTTAAAGACTGTTAGTGTGATGGAACGTAGTGTAGGAAGTTAGCACTTACCCCTTTCTTAGGAAAATGAAATATTCTAGGAAATAGTAAAAAGGCAGAATATTGTATTTTCCCTAAGGGAGAAACATGTTTTAAAGACAAAGCAGCTTCCTGCAGCTCCCTGCCCACCCCCACACCTTTGTCAATGGGCCATTAAGGCCTGAGCCAGTCTATTCTACATAACAAAGATCTACCTCCTTCAGGCATAGAAGAGCCATAATAGGAATCCCAAAGCCCCTTTCATTACATCAGCACCCACCCAGCAAGGCTCAACCAAACTTGGACTCAAAGCAGAGTACTAAGTTAGCTAAGACCCCCCCCCCCGCTCCCTGGGAGTCTGACAACCAATCAGGATGCATTTCTTGCCACAGGAGCAGGAAGCAAGTTCAAGGCCCAACAGAGGATTAAAAATCTCGCTCCCTCTCTCACCCATGTGCTTTTTGCCCAGGACCTCAAAACCATGTGGTCCTGTCCACCATTAAACCATCTTTCCAAACAGCCTCCATGTTTCCAGTCTTTCTCCCCACTTGAAACTGAACCCAGGTGGACATTTCTTTCAGCCCAACAGTAGTAAAGATATGGATTTCCAGGAGGAAGGAGATAAATTTCAGAGGAGTAAGAGGCACCACAGACCAGATGCGTAGGAGGAAGAGGTTGAAGACATCCTCTCTTATAGCTCACAGAGAATATTGTAGGTGCGAATAGTAGAGTGCTCAGTCCGGCAAGATAGGCCTAAAGAACTCCACATGGAAGAATCACCGTGTCATTCTTGGTTTTCGGCCTGATAGTCTCTGTGCTTTATATAATGATTCTCTCCTGTCTTTAGCAACATTTAATTTTCAATTCCACTAAAGACCTAAGTTTGCCATTTACTGTACTAGCTGAGCTGAAAAGCCCTTTTGGCAAATATGATGTGTTGAAAGAAAGCACTAAGGAAACATGCTGATACCATGCTTTGTGGCATCTACCCTGTTTTCCCCAAAATAAGACATCCCTTGATAATAAACCCAATCGGGCTTTTGAGTGCATGGCAATAAGGCCAAGCACTTATTTCAGGGTTCAAAAAAATATACGACAGGTTCTTATTTTTGGGGAAACATGGTAGATCAGGGCTATCAAACTCACAGCCCATGGGCCAGATGCCTCATGCGCCGGCCATGCCCATGCCTAGTTTAACAAAGGGGGGAAAAAAGTCCCAATATGACGTCGGAGTTTGACAGCTGTGATCTAGATGATCTCATCTTGGTATATTTATTTACTAGAAGAAGAGGTCACTAGCTATTTCAAGGCTATAGCCACTGAAATTTACACAAAGTGGTAAATTTCATGGACTTATTATTACTATTATAATGGTTGGTTGCATAACCAGATTTGGCATTTTTACCCATCTATTGAGTTTTTCCCAAGGACCTGGGATAGGCAGATGTTCTTGTTTAATAATATTAAAGAAATTGTCACAGGATATACGCTGTTCTAATAAAGCTGCTTTTTGCAATTGAATAACAGTGATTTCAGCAATGCTGATGGTGTTCAAATGGTGCTCCAGATATTTTGTGACTGCACCCAAAGCACCTGTTAATATTTGTCCTCCTTTGCTTTTATTTTGCCACAAGTCACAACTACTTTGCAGGTCTTTATATTTTGTGATTATTTTCTCCAGTTCATTATTTTCTATTTTGCTGTCTCTGGGAACCGCCTGCCCATTATCCAGACTTTTTTTGTCTGTCTTATGAACAGTTGATAAGTCTGGGTTGTTGTGTGCAAAATTCTTGTCTGTTTGAGTACTAAAGTCCTAGAGCAGTTTAACTTCTAATTATTTTTATTATTATAATTATGGTTAGTTATATTATTATTAGCAGTGGTAATATTTCAAATATAAATCAAGCAGTATTTCTACACACTGCATTCTGTAAACTGAAATTTTAAAAGTCTAGCCACTATTCTCTTTCATTTATGCTATTTGAAAATGAGCTATTAGTAAGGATAAATTAGAGAATGAAGATGCTATTTACTTGACCTGTCTTCTTTTATTGCAGTTATCCGGGCCAAGGTAGTGGGCAAGAAACTTATGAAAGATGGACCATTTGGAACAATGCGATACACTGTCAAGCAAATGAAGGTGAGTGAACAGATGCCAGTCATATTTAGTTGAAACAACAAAGTATTTTCATATATCATCAGGGAAGTCATTAGCTCATACATATCCCAAATAATGAATGACTTGGATAATTTTGTGAATAAGCAAAGGTGATTTCCCACATGTAAGCTATTCTTTTTGCTCTATGCAGTGTTGTGCTAGTTTACATATACAAAGAAATATCTAGCTATTTGTGTTAAGTGATTCTTTCCAACTTGACAAATTTTCAGGTGTATAGAAACAAATGTTTTTAATTTGTACTCCTTTAGCAAAATAAGTCTTTTCCACTTATTTGGCCTTAAAAGCAGGAGGAATCTGTCTCTTCCTAAAAGTGAAAAGTAGATAATAATTTTATGGCTAAAAATTACTGATTTAGCACAAAAACTTAAGTATAATCCCCTGATTTCATCTGACTAACAGAAATTAGATGAAAATAGACAAACATTTTTGCAATAAACAGTTGAATATAGAAAGGCAGTATTAGGAGAATATGGGAGTTTGATCTTTTGCCCCTACTCCTTCTGTTTGCATTATATTCCAATAGAAAATATTGGTTTAGGAGAGAAGTAACATCATGACTTTTGTGAAATGGGGCTAGATTAAAGTTTCTTATTACTTGCTATTGTTAACTTGTTTTACCCTGCTCTGCCAAATGGACCAGGTGTGTGTATACAGATGATATATTTACCACTTCCCTCTATAAAATAATTTAAATGGAGCTTAATTTCTTGTTTTTAATCATTTGAAGAGAAAATATTCTTCACAAAGTGCCAGGGCAGCCACAATCTCATCTGTCCCCTTAAGTTCTAAGTCTATAGAATGAACCAGTGGTGAAATGTAAAATTCGTTACTACTGGTTCTGTGGGCATGGTTTGGGGGGGGGAGTAATGTGACTGGGTGGATGTGTCCAACTTTTTTTTTTTACTTTTAAAAGCATTTTTTCTACAGCCTTTTGGCCAAAGAGGTTGTAAAAAAAATGCTTTTAAAAGGCTCCTCTGACGATCTAGCTAAGTTGCCTGATCCTCAGAGGCTTTTCTTTTCTTTTAAAAGCATTTTTTTTTTTGCCTTTAAAAGAAAAGAAAAGCCTCTGGCAATCAGGCAACTCAGCTGGGATCGCCAGAGCCTTTTAAAAGCATTTTTTACAACCTCTTCGGACAAAGAGATTGTAGAAAAAATGCTTTTAAAAGGCTCTGATAATCCCAGCTGAGCCGCCCAATCATCAGAGTCTTTTTTTTACTTTTAAAAGCATTTTTTTGGCTGAAGAAAAAATGCTTTTAAAAGTGAAAATAAAAACAACCTCTGATGATTGCATGGCTCAGCTAGGCATTGGGAGGGGGGCAAGGGTTTTTGCTATCAGTTCTCTGAACCACGTGCCGCCATCGCTACTGGATCGAGAGATCTGGTCCGAACCGGGAGCATTTCACCCCTGGAATGAACTAATGGCTAAATGTACCCTGCAGTCATTGTAGAAATTATATTAAAAGGCATTTAGGTTTCCCAGTAGGAGATAGGATAAAAATAACTAATAAAAAAACACGTTTTCCTAATACTCATATACTCAACAGATTGGATAAGTATAGTAGTGATATTAAGAGAGAGTAGAAAAGGTTTGGTAGGTTGAGGAAATTTCACCAATTAGCTGTAGGCAACATCCTGAAAGCAGAAAGATTTTACACAGAAGAAAAGACATATTAGCTGGTGGGATTCTTGGTGCTTGGTTGTTTTCTTGCAGACATTTCACTACTAGCACTGATGATGTTACCTAGTTGGGTAAAGAAACATCTACAAGAAAACTTGGTATTCTCTACAAGATTAGAGAATACCAAGGACTCCACAATTCAAATCTGAGCAACAAATATTCTTTTCTATTGATATATTAGTTTAATGCAAGGGATCTTTTCTTAATTTATTGCTTGACTTTATACATTTGGTGCAACTAACCAACTCCCTAGTGGAGCAAGTACCACATTTACTGAGGCAGGACAGGGACGTTAAAATGACAGCTCTTTCATGCATAGTGTTCCTTCATACAACCTGCCTCCTACCGTTAGATTTTATAGAGATTGTATTCCTTGACTAGGTTGCCTTATAATGTTTCAATTTTAAAAGAGCTGATTCTACATAATAAAATAAACTTCATTATCATACTCTGAGGGTCAAAGTAGATGTTCTACAATTAAATGTATATTTCAGTATACTCTAGATCACAATTTATGGAAATGTATTAAAACAAATGACTGATGTGTTCATCACATGTTATTTCATTAAGAAATATTGCTTAGTTTGTGACAGTGTGATGGAGTGGTTAGGGAGATAGAATGGGATAAGGAATTTCAGTTCTATTTTCAACCATAGCAACACAATAGTAATTTCAAGCCAGTCACTAACTCCCAGAATATCATACCTCATAGGATTGTTGTGAGAATAAATGTTGAGGAAATATTATTATTTATCCTGTTTTAGACAGTTGTAGCATTGATCAGTATAACAAACAAATGAATCTAAAATTATAAAATAAGCTCTGAAACTCTTAACTTTTTTGGCAGAATGAGTTAACAAGTGTCCCATTTGTTTTTTTGTTTTTGTTTTCCAACAAGTCTGATCGTGAGAAACCTACGTGAAGCTTCTTGTGTACAGTTTAGAAATAATTGGACCTGCTTGAAGCATGGTTAGATTTCACTTGCTCATTCTGAAGGGGAAAAAAACTTTTCTCCTCCTTCATGTTGGCTTTTTTCTGTACTCCCAGCGTAATAAACAGACTTCACTTGAACCTGTTGCTCTGGACATTCCTTTGTTAACTGACCTCTTATGTAATGTTAAAAATCTGCTCTGGTTTATTTTTCTTGGCTGTTACATCTCAGTCATAAGACTAGTTTAATGTCTTTAGAAGAATGAGGATTAAAAAAATAATAGTCTTTGGCAATGATTGTAGAAACCTGAAACATATTACACAAAGTAATTTAGTGATTGAGCAAAATAGCCGCTTGCCTGCCTCCTAATAACAGTAATTCTCTTTATTGTCTGTTCATCTTAGTATAAAGGCTGTGAGCAAGCAGAGATGGTTTTACAGGCCATTACAAACCAGTGTTGACATTCCTCCTTACCCTTGAGTAGAATTTTACCCTGTAAGGACAGATCCTGTGAGTAGCAATGCCACCTTGATTGCCCTAACAAAAATCCGAACCTGTGAGAACCCCGTTTAAATATATCTGAGAATGGAACAGGTTCCACAAGATTCTGCTCAAGGCTAATAAAAGTTGTCTGCTATTCTATATCTTTTGAAGAATCAAGGTTCTGGGGTGGTTTTTTTTGTTTTTTTTTGGAAGACTTTACAAATTTTTCTAGAACAAGAGAAAGCTAGATGAAACAGACTGTTTTTGAATGGAGTCAGGATATGTGTACTCTACAATTCTAACCCGTTTATCTTAGCGATGCTTCTTGGGATATTGGAAACTGTAGGCCAGAATTCTGAGCTCATCAGAGCTCAGCATTCTTCCTAATATAAAGGCAGATGAGACCGTAGCTGGATAATGGAAAAAGTGAGGGGTTTGGGGCAGGGGTTGGTCTTTTACTACCGATTCGCAGTATTAGTAGCTTCTGCGCAAAAGCTTCCTGATGATGTCGGGGTCGGTGGGCAGAGCCTACCCCCGTTTTTACTACCAGTTCGCAAGAACCGATCCAAACCGGGGGCAACCCACCACTGGTTTGGGAGTTTATTAGTTTTGGTTGTACCGCATTTCATTCTTGTGTGTTTGCTCTCTTTTTGTAGATGTACAGAGGTTTTGACAAGATGCCACAGGTTCAATACATCTACACTGAGGCCTCTGAAAGTCTTTGTGGCGTCAAGTTGGAGGTCAACAAGTATCAGTATATGATTACAGGTAAAAACATAACAAATTTTCTGCTATGGTAAGCTTACAGGCTGTATCAGTTTCAGCTATTTTTAGAGGCTGAAGTTTATTTATTTATTTATTTTATTTATAATTACATTTCTATACCGCACCATCTTCCGAAGGACTGTGCGGTTTACAGCCAAGTTCAGCCAAGTTTACAGCCAAGTTCAGCATTGGTGGATGCAATTTACAAGTATTTATTTCAGTCATTATATTGAAGTCTGTTGTCATGCATACATTAGTGTCTTTTTCACAAATACGGTCAGATTTTAAACTTGAAATCCTAAAAATAATTTATGTATATTATCAAGAAACTGTTTTAAAGGGTGTGTCTTTAAGGCTTTTTAAAAACCCAGTAAATATTAGGACTTACAATTCAGCTGGATATGCATTCCAAATAAATGAGGCAGCATATTTTAACCTCCTCTTAATTACAGGTTAAGATATCTTCTTTCCCTGAGATTTTTTTAAACAACATAAGTATTATTTTTCTCTCATACTGATGATGATTGGGTCTTTGTTTTTAATGTAATTTATCTGCTTAATTGGCTTTGATTAGAGTTGTATCAGTAAAATACTCCCTATGACAAATTATTTAATTGCTCTTTCTAAACTTACTATATTTGGAAACGTTGGGAAATTTTGCATTAGAAAAGCATAGTCTTTAAGTTCTTTTTCTCCCAATAAATTAAGAAATTATCTTGAGCTCTCAAATGAATGACACTGGAATGAATAATTTCTGCCTGTGTTTTGTAGGTCGAGTTTATGATGGAAAAGTTTATACTGGACTGTGTAATCTGAATGAAAAGTGGGATCGATTAACCTTGTCTCAGCGCAAAGGACTAAACCATCGTTACCATCTAGGTTGTGGCTGCAAGGTAGGAGATGTCTCTGCCAACCTGATACGTTTGAAATGTTTATTATTTATTTAATCAAGGTGTATATAGTTGGATAGTTGACACATACTTCAGGGTGCCATTCATCATTAATAAACAATTCAGTTCAATAAAAAATACAGTAAAACAAATAGTAAACATAATCCCAAACAGAAACACATAAAATGCTGTGAAAAAAATCACCCTAAGCTCATACCACTCCTGGATATAATGCCAGGGAGAAAAAAAATAGCACTTTAATACCTTTCAAAAGGAAGATAGGAGCAGGTCCAACCAAATTTTGGGTGAGGGGGATACTCTTATTAAGAATAATAGAATAGAGTAGAGTAGAGTAGAGTAGAATAGAATATTGTCCAAATGTGATTGGAGACACAAGGAATTTGTCTTGGTTCATATGCTCTCAGTGTACATAAAAGAAAAGAAAAGATCATCAAGAATTCTAAGGTACAACACTTAATGATAGTCATAGGGTACAAACAAGCAATCAGGAACCAATCAGTGTCAATATAAATAGTAAGAATACAAGCACCAAAGTTACAGTCATACAGTCATAAATGGAAGGAGAGTAAGGAGTAAGAGAAACAACAGAAAAGGCCTGTCTCCTGGGTTCAACTAGATGATGTTGCCAAATAATGAGACCGAGATAATGTCTTTCTTGTCAGGCTGTGCAGGAATGATTAGGGATAGATGATTGTGAATGTAACTTGGCTCTGTGCCATGAAGGGCTTTATAAGAAAGAACTGACACCTAGAAGCACAATGGTAAACACTGCAGTTTGTTAAGTAGAGATGCTACATGGATGTGCTGAGGTATATCAGTAACTACCATGCTTCTGCTCTCTGGACCAGTCGAAGCTTTTGAATGTCCATCTAAGCATGGCCTCATATGTAGAGCATATTGAGGTAGTCTAATTGTGAGATGAACAATGCACATGTGAGGATAAACAGGTACTCCTAACAAAAACTGTTGCATAAAATGGAGTTGTGGAGTGTCCCTTTGCACTACAACTGCCATCTGCTCTTCATGCAGGTGCTGTGAGTCTAGAAGTACATCCAAGTTACTCACTGTTTAGGGTACTGCAACCGTATCCAGAATCAAAGATTGAGCGATGTCTAGTCCTGTGTCAATGGATGACCTCACCAAGTGATTTCATGTAGATGTTAAGCAGAAATGAGGAAATAACTACTGCTTGAGACATCTCACAAAGTAACAGCCATATGATGAATGAAGGCAAATATATATGTCCCAGGATAATGTTGCTGAATCCAATCTGGTTTGCTCACCGTGATTGACCCAGATTGGATCCAGGGTGCATATTGGTTAATTCTGCTTCTCTACAGAACTGTAAACTCCCTAAACTGCAAAACCCATCACTAGCACTAAGGAGATTTTGATGAGGACTAATTCTTCTGTACTTTTATTGTATTCATTTATTCGAAGACAGCTGCAATCATATGAATTGGCTGAATAGCAATAACACTTAGACTTATATACCGCTTCACAGTGCTTTACATTCCACTCTAAGCGGTTTACAGAGTCAGCATATTGTCCCCAACAATCTGGATCCTCATTTTATCAAACTCAGAAGGATGGAAGGCTGAGTCAACCTTGATCCGATGAGAATCGAACTGCTGACAGCTGGCAGTAGCAGAATACAACAATACTGCATTCTAACCACTGCCCCACCACAGTTCAGAAGATACATATGAGCACAAAAGTTAACTATAGAGTCTTAAAGCGTCTGATTAATTCAACAGCTTTCATTTGTTTTGTTTTGTAATTTCAGATTAAGCCCTGCTACTATCTTCCTTGCTTTGTGACCTCCAAGAATGAATGTCTCTGGACAGACATGCTTTCCAGCTTTGGTCAACCAGGGTACCAGTCAAAGCATTATGCTTGCATCAAACACAAAGATGGCTACTGCAGCTGGTATAGAGGATGGGCACCTCCTGATAAAACCATCATCAATGCAACTGACCCCTGAAATTCCACTTGTCTTTCTTTCCTGTTCTTTTCTTCCCATGTGGCTGAGCATTCTTTGGACACTAACGCATATTTGATCATGATGGCAACTATGATATTAGTGCCTGTTTCTTGCAATTTTTAGCACTTCGAACTGTTGTGATTTTTAAATCTATGCTGTCTTAACTCTTTTTTAAAATTATCTTTTAAAAAATTGCTCTCATCCCATGTTGATCAAATATTTATCTGGTGTGTGAACAGAAGTTCCCAGATGATCAAGGGAGCTTTTGCTTAAAGTTTTTATAGCACTATACATATAGCAATATATATTTTTGTAGGAAAACACAAATCTCAAAAACTTCCTGATTAAAATTCTATTCCCTCCTCTTCATTTTCTGTGCTGCTGTTTTATTCTCACATTCAGTTCTCAGAGCAGGTAGCTAGGAACGCAGCCAGTTGGGATTAATCACCCATTATGTGAGCCACATAATGAAGGGATGCAAAGATCATGCTTATATAGAATGGAATATGGAGTATCTGGTAAAATTCCTTTGCATGAATTTAAAAGTGTGCATACTTCAAAATGCCTGTCCATTCCAATATGAATGTAGAAATTTCATGGAAGTTCTAGGTTTGCATAAAAAATAAATTTCTTTTTAAAAAATCAAAATCAAATAAAATGAAGCTAATACATCTTCTAAATACAAATGTGGAACAAACTTGTTGAGAACCAAATCAACACCAGATATTTTTGTGGCTTTGATGTGGATGTAAAACTGCTTCTTCAATATTTGTTTTACACACAACTTTCCCAGAATGTTGTGGAGAGGGGACAAAGTTGGAGCACAGGAGGAAAGAAACAACCCTCCCTGGAACATATTGATGTAAGAAACCAGCTGCCCAAACACTGCTTTTGCTGAACAAAAATGTATATAGATATAATGATATAAGCTATTTTTGACAGGACATGATTCTATTTCATGCTATAAGTAATAAAAAGTTTCATGCTTTTGTTTCAAAAGAGCAACCATTCACATTCCAAGTCATTAGTTACTATTTTGTTTTTTTTTTAGTTCGAAAGCTACTGGAGTCCCAGTAATTTCTAAAGCAGTGATAATAATCTGTTTTTATTCCCTTCCCTGTATGCTTGTTTTCCTTCTTGCCATCAGAATAAGGGCCAATGCAAACAATTGTTCTAAGACTGAAATATTTCCATGATCCCCTGTCCCCTTCCCTTAAAAATATACAATAGAATGGTGTCGTAAAAGTGCCTTACTATTGTATGAATCCTGGTTCAGCCTGTACTTTGAAAAGCATTTAATTTTTTTCATAGTTTTTCATGTTGCGGTATTTTGTAAATTCTGTTATATAGGAATCTTTTCATAATACTTTATTCTCCTGTGAATATTGGCAAGGCAGTGAAAGATCTCTTCTTCGTAATATTTTCCTATTCATTAATAGTGTGTTTATCAGTAGGCACAGTGAAAATAGAGAAGACGGGCAGGGAATATATTAAAACCTACTTTTCCAGCCTTTAATGTAATTCTTAAAGAACTAGATCTATTAACTAAAATAATATTTTTAGGGAGATTATTATGTATTCCGCTGTTAACTACAGTTAAACAACCCTATGGATTGGGCTCACTATGCTTTCTAGAAGTAAGGAACTGGCTATTCTGCTTTCACTACAGTCTTTATTACTATTATGAAAAGGTGTAATATAAAAATCTTTTAAAAATAATTTAAGAGCGAAGTTTCTATTGGGGTTGGCAACTGCATAATTTACTGAGACCGTAGAATGGGGTGAAGGTTAATACACTTATTACAAGCACATGTTCTGTCCTTTTGTGCTGTTATAATTTGTCTTAACATTATTTTCTGTCTTCAATTCATTCCTCCTAAAAAACAGAGCTGCCATAAGTTCAAAATTGTTCTATAATATAATCAAAAAATATACCTAATTTTTCCCTCAGTTGAACTGAATACGTTTTTGTAACAAAGAGGGCTTAATATTATCGATAGAGCTTCCACAGCCCAAAAGAGATGGCTGAGCAGGAATGAGGACATACAAACACACAAATCTATCACTACCTGACTACAGATCCATATACCACATATGGTTTCAGAAAAGTATCTGCTATATTTTCCACAACAGTATTTTTATGGTTATAAAGTACAGTGTAAATGTTGCTAATAAGTTGTTTCCATAAAAAAAGACTAATTTATATTGCAATCAGCCAAAATCATAAAAGCCAGCAATATAAATTGACCCATTTCTAGACACAAACTTGATTTAAGCTCAGACCTTAAAGGCAAGAAGAAAGCAACTGTATCAGATTTTGATCTCTCCTTTCACTGAATGGCAGCTCCAGATTGTTATTTTCACTTATTAAGGTCATACCTGAATCACCATAATACTGCAGTCAAAAAATGGTGAAAATCTCTCTTATGCTAAGAAAAAACATGTTCTTATTCAAGTTGTAATGTATCTCTGTATTTGTAAGAAATAAAATAGCATACCCATCCAATAAAATATATGTCTTTATGTAGGTGTTCTATTGTACACCACAGAACATAGTTATTTGAGGAAGAGTGATAGCTCAATCAACAATCCTCTCCTACAGGGTGGCTTGGTTCTTGGTTTTGTTTTAATAAGGAGGCAAAAAGAGGGGAAAACCAAGCAAAAAATACATTTCTTTTGGGGTGCCTTCAAACTTTTCAGTGCTGAAACTTACTTTACAGTATTTTTTTAAAAAAAGAAAAGCAAGCCATCCAAAGTTTGGTACAAGATGGGTGGCTATATAAATGTTTTAAGCAAACAAATAAAACATGAGACCTGTTGTTATTCCATTGTACAGACTGTAATGTGAGATTTGAAATGGTAGTCTGATGTTTATCCAGTACACTTATCAGCAAGATGCCCTGAGTGCTTAGTTTTGTATTTGAAGTATGGGCCTGAGCCATTCTTGTTAAAGTCAACTGGTGTCTTTCCACTGATTCCAGAAGCTATAAGACCTGATATGTCCAATTATGAACTCATCTGCAAGGGACTCAATTTAGCATATCTTTTTTTTCTTCAGAAGGGAGTTGCATTAAATTTGACAGAGGTTATTCTCAGGAAAAGATGCATATGACCGCAGAATTAGGATGTAATTCCATTTACATCTTAATAATAAACCCTACTGATTCCAACTCTTTTTTTGTTTTTGTTTTTTGTAGAAACAGGCCTAGGACCAAGATGTAAAGAATCGTTTTATTTTTTGCATTACCATTGTTAGCAATCATGAACATTAGAATGGAAATAAATGCAATCTAGGAGAAAGCTCCACCCCAAAAGGAATGTACTTTTTGCTTAGTTTAGTAGCACTGTTTACAGTTTTCCTCCTTGTTTTGTTATTTATAAATTTTATATTCATTGAATGTATATTGTCTTTTAAGGTGGTAATGTTCACTTTTTATAGTGTACTTTTATTCTAAATAATAAAGTGTTTTATTTCTTACCACAGATATTCTATCATCTCTATTGTAACTCATTTTGCCCTATAAAAAGGTATCCAACTGCCAATATTGTTGGCAACAAGCACACTGCCAATAAGCATCTGATAGTCTTTTTTTTACAGGCAAATTTTGTCTATGTTTGTCATATTTAAGTTGAACACATGTACACAAATAACCAAATGCCAATAAATCACCAACCTAAATTGTTCCCAGCTTTCACATTTACACATCATTAGCACTATTTGTGTGAAATAGATAGTATATGCACAATCCATATTATCTACCTACAAAATGAAATACTGTAAGACAACTAAAAAACAATAATGTCTGGTAGATATACTGTTGCAAGCAGTCTTTTATCTGGCAATCTGGATAAATAGAACTATCCTCTCCACACTCAAGTTTCTTATCAACCCAACTGTTAGTAGCAAGGTTGTGATACATATCTTGCTCAATAGGCTCAGGTAGGCTACATAAAGCATCCTAACCCTTTAACATTTTAACTGATGTCACTTAAAATCAGGTATTTTATTCTGATCGCAAAAAAAACCCTAGTACAGGCGTTCATTCAGCTCAAAGCATTCAAAATCATGTTTTAAGGATGGGACATTTCAGACTGAAAAATTTTGCATATTCCTGGCCAAAACAATATATGATGGATCAATCTTTGAAATTTTATTTATTTTGTTTTATTTTTTTATTAATTTTATTTATTTTTAATAAATTTTATTTATCACTCTTGTAGATGCTAACATAAAGTTTCTACACAGGAAAAAAAATGGCTTGAGAAAATATGGCCCTCACAATTCCCCAAATCATGATTAGCCATGATGTAAGTTTACCAGCATTTAAATACTAAAGGTTTCCTATCTCCTAATTAAAGAGTGAGTGCATTTGCGTGTATGCGCACGCATATGCAGGAACCCACAAAATGCAATGTGTGCGCGGCCCCACAGCCCCCACCGCATCACGGATCTATGCAGTATTATGCCTACAATATGACAAACAAGTTTTTCTCGTTTAAAAAGTAGAAACTTCCTATTTAGGAAAGAAATTGGAAGGTTTTCTGGTAAACTACTGTTCTGGTATTTGCCTTATTCAGAGTTACTGAAAAATTATAGCTATTTAAAACAAATTCTTGAAAGTTACTTTAGTACAGTATATCACAGACTGAAATTCCCCTCTGATCGTAATCTACAAAGATGTATGTATCCTAAATTAAACCATTTCCCTAACGTAGCACTGACGGAATCAGTGTGTAAGTTTTCTGGATTTGTATTCCTGGAATTTACAAGGGCAAATTATGAATGGACTCAAGCAATAAAGGAAGGAAGTCCTGGAACAATGTAGAAAACACAAATAAATAATTCCAAAGAAGGAACATTTTTATACACAAGTTTTTTTTAAATGTCTTTTTGTTTCATTGCATGTTATTTTCCTTATTGAGATGTAAATAGAAAACATATTTTGCTTCTTGAATAAGGGTATACATTTCATTGCCTAGAGATGCCCCATTCCGAAATATTCATATTTTATATGAATCCACCTAAATATATGTAGGTGGATTTGACAACCCTTTGGTGTTTTAGAGTTTGAATTTATATTTTCTAAGTATAGACAATAGATTTTTGTTGAAGATTTAAAATAAAACATTTAATATTTTTGATATAGTGTTTTAATCTTAAATATACTGATGTTAAAACATACTCATATGGGCAACTATGAGCTAGGTGGAAAAAAGATCAGAAAATTTGTATCATGCAGAATGAAGAAAACTTGGTAAAACAAATTAGAAATCAAACCCAGGTGCATATAAAGAGATTGTATAATGTGTTGATAGAAATAAATTCTGAAAAGGATTTAATAAAGGATTGTATGATAAAATGGGCACAAAATATTCAGGAACCAATATTTCTGGAAACTTGGGAAAAAATCTGAGTTAGAAATGTTAAGTTTACGCAAGCACAGAATTTAAGGGAAAATTTTTATAAAATGTTTTATAGGTGGCATTTAGACCCTAAGAAATTATCATGTATGTATCCAGATATGCAAGCAAAATGTTGGAGATGTAATTGTGATGATGCTACATATTTTCATATTTGGTGGACTTGTAAAAAGATTAAGGCTTTTTGGATAAGGATCTGGTGGATCATACAAAATGTTTTGAAAAAGAAGATAAAGTTCCTACCGCAATTTTTTTTTACTGGGAATTATTACGGACTGTACAGTAATTGAGACTAAGTTGATTCTAAATTTAATAACAGCGGCAAGACTATTGATAGGACAATACTGGAAGAAAAAAGAGTTACCAACAATAGAAGAATGGATATTGAAAGTTGCTAATTTGGCTGAGATGGCCAAAATCTCAGCTTTTTTGAAAGACAGAAAAATATCTAACTGAATGGAAAAAATGGATTGAATATAGGCAAAATAGATATCAGATTAAGAGATATCAGATTGCCTTTGAATGATTAGGATGTATTTATCTCTGATTTGTATGGGAGAAGTTAGGATTTGAGAAGAAGGGGAGGACTATAATTTGTGTTAGGGAAAATTTAGCGTATCATTGTTTTTTGGGTTTTTTTGAACTATACCTTGTGTTTGCTCTGGGAAGTCGGGGAGGGGGAGGGGATGGAGGGGGGAGGAGGGAAAAAGGGGGGTAAAAAAAATTTGTAAAAACTTTTTCAATAAAAAAAACATACTCTTTCATATCTAGGGAACATGACAGTCAATTTAAGAGAATTTGGAGATAGCAGGAAATAATTGGGAGGGTTAAGATTTCCACAGGGAATTCAAAAACAAGCAAGCTCCCCTTGTATATTCATCATGACATCTCATCCATGCATAAAAGGGGCAGAGCCTGCTCTGTTCAGTTACAATTCTTTTGTTATTTTAATGAAATTGGATTCTCTGGAAGCCACTGGGGAGGGTAAGAAAAATTACATAAATATTTCCAATACTCAGTCCTTCCATTCTTGCACCATGTAATATTACTAATATTATCTACCCATGCCTATTACTTATTTTGAGCAACATGGTGATACAAACTGATAATAGCTATCAGTCAACACAAAAGAGATGAGATGAAATACGGCTTCTCATAATGTTGCTGATTGTTATGCCTAACTCTATAGAATGAGTAAAATAACCTTACAAAGATTTTGATACATTCTCAATCTCTTTAATAACATACTAGACAATGACCTGTTAGGTCACTGTTTCAAAGACATTTCTTTACCTATACCAGGGGTGTCCAACTCGATTTAATTGAGGGCCACATCAGGGTTGTATTTGACCTCAGGGGGGCAGGGGGGGCATGACCAGTTTGATGTCATTCGTGTTGGGGATGCCTGTGGTGGCCCGAAAATGGCACCAAAAATGTCAGCGAAAATGGGCTTCCGTTTTTGCTCCGTTTTTCCTGGCAGAGGCACTGTGGGCTGGTCCTTTGCTGTTTCCAAGGTGGCCCCGCAGCTCTAAACACCCCACAGGCTGGATCCAGCACCTAGGCCTTGAGTTTGACACCCCTGACCTACACTGACTGATTATAGGAGGGAAAAAATGTGGAAGAATCAGGAGCAACTTTCAACTTCCTGGGAGCAATTTATGGGAATACTTTGGACCTTCCCGCTGCTTCCCCATTTGCAGGAAAAGTCACAAATGGCTATAATGTGGTTCACTGTTATACAATTGCAAACTGGGCATTTGAGCATCCAGATAGCAACCATGTGATCATAGTGCTGCAACAATGGCTGCAATTTCATGAACTAGTTGCAGGTGCCCCTCATTCAAGTGCTGTTGTAATTTTGAATGCTGTTTAAACAGGTGATCAAAAGTTAAGGAATACCTGTAAAGAACTCATTTTTGTATAATGAGAAAAGAAAGCTGGACTTTGAAAATAATTTTGTAAAAGGAGCCAGTGAGTGACAATTTTCAATTTTGCTTCAATGAATAATATAGATATTGCAGTGTTACAACTTTAAGTATATTATAAAGTTATCCTGTACTTTAGTGCCTTGTGTCAACTCTAGAAATGACTCTAACTCTAGCTGAAACCATATTTTTCTTGCTACATTTCTTATTTTATTTTATTTATTTATTTATTTATTTATTTATTTTGTCACAACAATATATGTAACTATCATACAGAAAGGTTATATAGTATATAAAGGTATAGAAGAAAAGAAAAACAATATGACAGGAACGGTAGGCACGTTTGTGCGCTTATGCACGCCCCTTATGGTCCTCTTAGGAATGGGGTGAGGTCAATAGTAGAAAGTTTTTGGTTAAAGCTTTTAGGATTATGAGAAGAGACCACAGAGTCAGGTAAAGTATTCCAAGCACTGATGATTCTGTTACAGAAGTCATATTTTCTGCAATCTAGATTAAAGCGGTTGACATTAAGTTTAAATCTATTGGTTGCTCTTGTATTATTGCAATTAAAGCTGAAGTAGTCTTTAACAAGAAGAACATTACAATAGATGATTCTATGAGTTAAACTTAGGTCTTGTCGAAGGCAACGGAGTTCCAAGTTTTCCAAGCCCAGGATTTCAAGTCTAATGGGATAAGGTATTTTGTTGTTTTCAGATGAATGGAGAACTCTTCTTGTAAAATATTTCTGGACACGTTCAATTGTATTGATGTCAGAGATATGGTGAGGGTTCCAAACAGGTGAGCTGTATTCTAGAATTGGTCTAGCAAATGTTTTATATGCTCTGGTTGGTAGTGTAGTGTTTTTGGAAAAGAAGCTACACAAGATTAGGTTTACAACTCTTAGAGCCTTTTTTGCTATGTATTTGCAGTGGGCTTTGGAACTTAGATCATTTGACATGAAAACTCCAAGGTCTTTAACGGGATGGGGGTCATCTTGGTGGGGGGGCGGGGACTTATGGAATGTAGAATGTTTTCCTCCAATGTGCCAGACACAATAATGATAAGGTTCCTGGGAACCAAAGCCAAATCAGTGTGCCTAGTAATGGCAGGAGGGAGTGCTGAGAAGTTCATCACCTGCTTGGTTGGCTAATGTGACCTGTGAGACAAGGTGAGTGGCCAGTATCTATTCTTTAATTATATCAAAAATGTGAGAATTATTCAGTGTTGGTTTCACCTTTGACTGTGCCGATATGATACTCAATAAACTGGATTTTTGAGGAATTCCAGGCTTCAGAGTCTTAATAATAATAATAATATTTTAAGTTGTATACTGCCCTTCTCCCGAAGGACTCAGGGCGGTGCACAGCCAGAATAAAATACAAAAACTAAACATACAATACTAAGAACAACCCTTAAAAAACTTATTCAATTGGCCACATTTAAATAAAATATCTCCCTATAAAATTTACAGAAATTTAAAACCCATAAAATCAATTTAAAATTTTAAAAATTCAAGCCAGTCCAGCAAGACGGAATAAATAAGTTTTAAGTTCGCAGCAAAAGGTCCTGAGGTCAGGTAATTGTCGAAGTCCAGGGGGAAGTTCATTCCACAGAGTAGGAGCCCCCACAGAGAAGGCCCTCCCCCTGGGGGCCGCCAGTCGACATTGCTTGGAGTCCCTCTCTGTGAGAATGCACCGGTCGCTGGGAGATAGACGATGGCAGTAGACGGTCCCGTAGGTATCCCGGTCCTAAGCCATGGAGCGCTTTAAAGGTAGTAACCAACACCTTGAAGCGCACCCGGAAGACAACAGGCAGCCAGTGCAGTCTGCGCAGGATAGGTGTTACATGGGAGCTCCGAACTGCTCCCTCAATAACCCGCGCAGCCGCATTCTGGACTAACTGGAGTCTCCGGGTGCTCTTCAAGGGGAGCCCCATGTAGAGAGCATTGCAATAGTCCAAGCGAGTGGTAACGAGAGCATGAGTGACCGTGCATAGGGCATCCCAGTCCAGGAAGGGACGCAACTGGCGGATCAGACGAACCTGATAAAAAGCTCTCCTGGAGAGGGTCGTCAAATGGTCTTCGAAAGACAACCACCCATCCAGGAGCACGCCCAAGTTGCGCACTCTTTCCATTGGGGCCAATGACTCGCCCTCAACAGACAGCCGCAACTGCAGCTGACTGTACCGGGGTGCCGGCATCCCCAGCCACTCCGTCTTGGAGGGATTAAGCTTGAGCCTGTTCCTCCCCATCCAGACCCATACGGCTTCCAAACACTGGGACAGTACTTCGATAGCTTTGTTGGGGTGGCCTGGGGTGGAAAAGTACAGCTGCGTGTCATCAGTGTACAGTTGGTATCTCACCCCAAAACCACTGATGATCTCACCCAGCGGCTTCATATAGATGTTGAACAGGAGAGGTGAGAGAATCGATCCCTGCGGCACCCCACACATGAGGCACCTCGGAGTCGATCTCTGCCCCCCTGTCAACACTGTCTGCATCAGAGAGGTAGGTCAGAGAGGTAGGAGGAGAACCACTGATAAACGGTGCCTCCCACTCCCAAACCCTCCAACCAGCGCAGCAGGATACCATGGTCGATGGTATCGAAAGCCGCTGAGAGATCTAATAGGACCAGGGCAGAGGAATAACCCTTATCCCTGGCCCTCCAGAGATCATCCACCAACGCGACCAAAGCCGTCTCCGTACTGTATCCGGGTCGAAAGCCGGACTGGAACGGGTCTAGATAGACAGTTTCATCCAGGTACTGGGGTAGCTGACATGCCACCGCACTCTCTACAACCTTCGCCATAAAGCGAAGGTTGGAGACTGGACGATAATTTCCTAAAACAGCTGGGTCCAGGGAAGGCTTCTTGAGGAGAGGTCTCACCACCGCCTCTTTCAAGGCAGCGGGAAAGACCCCCTCCCGCAAAGAAGCATTTGTAATCCCCCAGAGCCAGCCTCGTGTCACCTCCTGCGTGGCCAGCACCAACCAGGAGAGGCACGGGTCCAGTAAACATATGGTGGCATTCAGCCTTCCCAGCAACCTGTCCATGTCCTCAGGAGTCACAGGGTCAAAACTATCCCAAACGGTCTCAACAAGACGGGTCTCGAAACTCTCCCCTGGATCTACCCAATTTTGATCCAATCCGTCCCGAAGCTGAACGATTTTATCGTATAGATAACCGTTAAACTCCTTGGCATGCCCTTGTAATGGGTCCTCCCGCCCCTCCTATTGAAGGAGAGAGCAGGTCACCTGAAACAGGGCGGCCGGGCGGTTATCTGCCGACGCAATGAGGGAGGAGACATAGGAACGCTTCGCATCCCTCAATGCCACTAGGTAGATCCTACTGTAGGACCTAACTAGTGTCCGGTCAGACTCAGAACGGCTGGATCTCCAGGCACTCTCTAGGCGTCTTCTCCGGCGTTTCATCTCCCTCAGCTCCTCAGAAAACCAAGGAGCTGGTTGAGACCGACGCCGGGTCAGAGGCCGCAAAGGCATGACATGGTCCAAAGCTCCAGCCGCGGCCTGTTCCCAGGCCACGACTAGCTCTTCAGTCGTGCTGCGGGCCAGGTTCTCGGGAAACGGCCCAAGCTCCGTCAGGAACCTCTCTGGGTCCATCAGGCACCTGGGACGGAACCAATGTATTGGTTCCGTCTCTTTGCGGTGGTGGGTAGCGGTCTGAAAGTCCAGACGAAGGAGAAAATGATCTGACCATGACAAAGGTTCAACAACTAAATCATTTAAAATCAGATCATTCAACCACTGGCCAGAGATAAAAATCAAGTCTAGGGTGCCTCCCCCGATGTGGGTAGGGCCATCAACTAATTGAGTCAGGTCCATGGCTGTCATGGAAGCCATGAACTCCCGAGCAGTCGAGGATGCTGCGCCAGTTGATGGCAGATTGAAATCCCCCATGACCAACAGTCTGGGGGTTTCAACTGCCAGCCCAGCCAGCAACTCCAACAGCTCGGGCAGGGCTGTTGTCACGCAGCAAGGAGCCAGGTACATGATTAACAAGCCCACCTGAGTCCTACGACCCCACTTCACATAGAGGGATTCACACCCAGCTATCTGAGGCACAGTGGTCTCCCTCGGTCTTGATTTGGTTGGGAGCATTACTTAGAATCATGACACCTTACTTCCTAGTTCCTCCCATCTCTTTCTCCATACACACACACGCATACACACACACACGCACACGCACACGTCAGACTGAATTTTGAATTTGCTCAGATAAGAACTCTATAGCCAATATAGCAAGCAACATCTGTATTTTATGTGTTTCACATAGCACGCTGATATCATTCAGGAGATATGGCAATGCATTGGACATCCATAAGTTCAACATTGTAGTCATGCTTCTGGGAAGCATAATAATCCTATGTCTTTGCATTACACTTGCATTCTTCTTTGTGGACACAATAATATTTCCTTATAATACTGAGAACTGTGCTGTTTTATATTATAATAAGTCATTGATCAAGAGTGTGCACCGGTATCTATAACGAAACTAAATACTGGAAAAGATTAGGGCTATCATAAACCAGGCCTGAAAGTATAAAAGTTATTGATGAGAAGGAGGTGGAATGAACGTTTACATGAAGGGGCGTGACTCTGCCTCTTTAGGATACTGATTTATGCATTCTCAGTTCTTTTTGCAAAACATTGTACCACTGAAACAAAGAAACCAAGTTACTTACCATCTGCTTATGGCTTGGGAAGAATGTTTGTTCTACAAGAGGGAACTTCTCAGGACCCAATGAGCTGACAATCTTAATTAGCTGAGAGAACTAGGAAGGAAGGAAGGAAGGAAGGAAGGAAGGAAGGAAGGAAGGAAGGAAGGAAGGAAGGAAGGAAGGAAGGAAGGAAGGAAGGAAAAAAGAAGAGGAATCACTTGGGAGCAATATTGCAAAGTGGACAAACATAAAATCCAAATACACATGAAGAGTTATGTCTCTGATGCCTCGTTTCATCCAAAATATTGGTTAATGTATGATTGTTGTCAACCATACCTTCTGTAACCACACATTAATAATAATGCATGCTGAAAATCCTTTCGGTTACATGCATGCACATAGATAACACAATCCTAAAATTATGTCAGGTTTTGAGTTTAAACAAGCATACATCTAACATCCCCCTTCTGTTTATGCAAATGATATGACTGCTATTTCTCCAATCCCTGAAATCTCTACTGACTATTTACCACGATAGCTGCCTTTGAGTTGTCCACCCTGAGGGTGCTGGCAAGTGTACAGGCGCTTACTTCAAACCGGCCTCTGGTTGCAAGTACATGAGAAGAAGTTAATTATATTAAGCGCTCAATGGCATAGGGCCGGGATACTTACGGGACTGCCTGCTGCTACCGGATACCTCTCACCGACCCGTGCGCTCTCACAGAGAGGGACTCCTCAGGGTGCCGTCGACCAGACAGTGCCGGCTGGCGACACCCAGGGGAAGGGCCTTCTCTGTGGGGGCTCCCACCCTCTGGAACGAGCTTCCCCCAGGACTTCGCCAACTTCCTGACCTCTGAACCTTTCGCCGCGAGCTTAAGACACATCTATTTATTTGCGCAGGACTGGACTAGATTTTAAATTCGAATTGGTTTTAATGGGGATTTTATTATTTTTATTATCATCATTTTAATTATTCGGCCAATTATAATAAGTTTTTTAATGGATGTTTTTATTTGTATTTATATGTATATTTTTATCTGGTTGTTAACCGCCCTGAGTCCCTAGGGAGATAGGGCGGTATAAAAATATGAAAAATAAATAAATAAATAAATAAATATTTTGGGTTATATTTTGCATGGAGCTTTATCCTTGCTGGAAAACTGAAGTGCTCATCCTCTATGTACCTAAAGAGATGGACAAATGATACAGCAAGATCTCTTAAAATTATATAGTGATCTTTTAGGAATGGTACCTGTCATTACAAAGAAGTTGTTTGTGTGTATGTGGCTTCAAATCAGTGTTTACTTCTGGAGGCTGCTTGAACAAATCACTGCAGTTTTCTTGGCAAGGTTTCAGAAGTGGTTTTCCACTGCTTCCTTTTTTTAGTACCTAAAGACCTTCTCACAACTAACTCAAATATCTGATTACAAAACAAAACCAAAAATCCTGTTTTATCTATTTTAATGAAACAGCATATAAATCAAAGCAAGCCCCCACCACCACTAAAGTCCACGTTCACATAGATTAGCGAATATGCAGTTCTGTAGCTTATTTTCACTTAATAAAAGGGAAATAAGCAGTTAAAATAGTTCAAATTTCTGCATGACTGCTCATTCATAAGAACACATTTTTATAAATGCTAGTCTCTTCAATACGTTCTGAGTCAATCCTATCTATTTTAACAATATGCCACAAGAGGGTGACAACTCGATATGAAATATATTTCAAAGTGATGATGATTTATATAAGCTTTCATGTTTATTGTTTTATTGGAAGTGCAACAAAGAATTCAGTATTTTATAGATTATATTTTTATCCTAATTAGAATAAGAGAAAGGAAAATAAACAGAACTTATTGCCTATAGCGGGAATTGCAACCTACTACAGTATAGAAGGGTTTTACTCTGTTTGATTTTTTCATCAAATCTATATAATTATGAGAAATGATACGATATCTAGAAGTTTGGGGATTAATGTATAGATACAGGCCTTGAATAAAATATTCAATTAGAATTGTGTCTTCAATTTTCAAGGACGTTGAAATGTTCTTAAAATGCATGTAAATTAAAAATTTTCACGGGAAGATTTTAGTGATCGTTGCTATATTTCTGGCATAGAAACACTGGCACTAATTTGTACAAATCTTTCTTCAGCCTCCTTGGCCCTGAGTCCCATGCTTGCATATCTACTTAGTAGAATTACAATATGCATCATTTAATTTTAGAATCTATAAATTTCAGTTTTGTAATACATACATGTGTAAGGTATATATGTACATGCCAACACAAAGATAATGTCAATTTCAAACCAAACCTGGCAGCAGTCATTTTTCTGTTCCACAGTTGCCACACAGAGGGGGAAGGGGCGAAGGAAGTTGGAATGTCTCACTAGACGAAACAGAGAGCTTTCTTGAGAGAACCAAGGTCATCTCTACTGGCAATGAATAAGGTCAGGGAAGGAGTGGCTGGGGAGTCCATCAATCAACCCATTTGGCCAATGTGATATGTGACACTTGGGGATGGGGTTATTTCCTATTTTAATTATACTGAAACCATGGGAAAGATTTAGAGTTAGTTTTCCTTTAAAGCTGTGCTGATATGATGTACTCAAGAAAGAAGATCTTTGAGGAGGATTCTAGTCTCAGAGTTCTGATTTGCTTGGGTTCATTAGTTGGGGCCTTGACAGATGACCTATGTGATTATATATGATTATATCTCTGATCTTAATTTGTTTAAAATATATAGAGAAAGAAAGTGTGCTCAATCTGGGTAGGTGGCACAAGCAATTGCACATGGTCTCAGATATACCAATACCACCTATGTAAAGTGGGCAAGATAAGGACATAAATGAGCAGGGCCAGTACAAAATTGAATTTGATTAGTTAAATTAATGGAATAAAAAATTAAATTAAATTAAATTAAATTACAGGTTGGCTCAGTATATCTGTCCCAGCATAAAATTGAATAATTCAAGTAAAAGTAATGAAATTGCAATAGCACTTAGACTTATATACTGCTTCACAGTGCTTTACAGTCCTCTCTAAGCAGTTTACAGAGTCAGTATAGTTCCCCCAACAATCTGGGTCCTCATTTTACTGACCTCAGAAAGATGGAAGGCTAAATCAACCTCGAGCCCAGATTGAACTGCCAAACTGCTGGCAGTTGGCAGTCAGCAAAATTAACCTGCAATACTTCATTCTAACCACTGCACCATTACTCACATTTTTGACCCAAGGAACTAGATGAAGAATGTGGTGCTGAGTGACTGGATAAGGCGGTGACTATTCCACCTGCCGCCTGAGACTGAGACGGATTTCCATCGACTTTCCCACCCGGAGATATCCTGACCGTCCAGGATGGGTCTGCTCGCCATGTTTTTTCATCATGCGGACATTTTCAGCGGCTGACCTTCTTGGCCTACGAGATTCCCCTCTCTCGTGGGTTTGGCCCTCTACATTATCGAGGGCCCATCTTGAGGACGGGTTTTGGAACCCTGAGAGGTGGCATGCCAAAAATAGGAGACTTAGGGGATTTTTAATTAATTGTTTTAATCAATTTCTTAAGAGGAGTTTTAATGGGAATTTTAAGGGGAGGGTGGAAACTGACGGGTTTGGGTTGGGGGGGAGGGGAAAAATGGGTGGGGGGGAAACCCGTTGGGGAGGGAGCCAAGTCCAATGTGCATTTGCGGCGTTAAGTTAGGTCCGAGGGTGGTGGGGGAAGGTTTTGTTCCAGCTTATCAGGGTTGTGCTATTGACACAGTAAGTGGGAGAGGCAGATATGGCGGAAGGTGGGGGGCACATCAGGTTTTGGGAGTACGCCCTCGCTATTTAAGAGCGATCGCGTGCTCCGCCCCCCCTGCTTTTTCCCGTTCCCCAGGTGGCCAGAGTACTTGGGACTTGGGCCTCCGGCTGATGTTATGCGATGCAAGGTCCGTGGTTAACAAAGTCCCCCTGATCTCAGATCTAATTCAGGAGGGGACCACAGACGTTATGGGCATTACGGAGACCTGGTTGGGCACGGAAGGGGGGGTTCCCCTAGTGGAGCCCACCAGGTTTCCAAGCATTCCATCAACCGAGGGCCCAAGGTAGGGGTGGCGGGGTGGCGGTTATTATTAATGAAAGCCTGGAACCGAGGGAGACCACTGTACCTCAGATAGCTGGTTGTGAATCCCTCTATGTGAAGTGGGGTCGTAGGACTCAGGTGGGCTTGTTGATCACGTACCTGGTTCCTTGCTGCGTGACAACAGCCCTGCCCGAGCTGTTGGAGTTGCTGGCAGGGTTGGCAGTTGAAACCCCTAGATTGTTGGTCATGGGGGATTTCAGCCTGCAATCAACTGGCGTGGCATCCTTGACGGCTCGGGAGTTCATGGCTTCCATGACGGCCATGGACCTGACTCAATTAGTGGGCGGCCCTACTCACATCGGGGGAGGCACTCTAGATCTGATTTTTGTCTCTGGCCAGTGGGCGAATGATCTGATTTTAAACTATTTAGTTGTTGAACCTTTGTCATGGTCAGATCATTCTCTTCTTCGTCTGGACTTTTGGACCACTACTCACCATCGCAGGGAGACGGAACGAATGCATTGGTTCCGTCCCAGGTGCCTGATGGACCCAGAGAGGTTCCTGACGGAGCTTGGGCCGTTTCCCGAGAACCTGGCCCGCGGCACGACTGAAGAACTAGTCGCGGCCTGGGAACAGGCTGCGGCTGGAGCTTTGGACCGTGTTGTGCCTTTGCGGCCTCTGACCGGCACAGGTCTCAACCAGCTCCTTGGTTCTCCGAGGAGCTGAGGGAGATGAAACGCCGGAGAAGACGCCTAGAGAGTGCCTGGAGATCCAGCCGTTCTGAGGCTGACCGGACACTAGTTAGGTCCTATAGTAGGACCTACCTAGTGGCATTGAGGGATGCGAAGCATTCTTACGTTTCCTCCCTCATTGCATCGGCAGATAACCGCCCGGCCGCCCTGTTTCGGGTGACCCGCTCTCTCCTTCAACAGGAGGGGCGGGAGGACCCATTACAAGGGCGTGCCGAGGAGTTTAATGGTTATCTATACGATAAAATCGTTCAGCTTCGGGATGGATTGGATCAAAATTGGGTAGATCCAGGCGAGAGTTTCGAGACTCGTCTTGTTGAGACTGTTTGGCTGCCTGTTGTCTTCCGGGTGGAACGAACTTCCCCCTGGACTTCGACAACTATCCGACCTTGGGACCTTTCGCTGCGAACTTAAAACCTATTTATTTATTTATTTATTTATTTATTTATTTTATTAAATTTTTATACTGCCCTTCTCCTGAAGGACTCAGGGCGGTGTACAGCCAGAAATAAAATACAAGATATATACAGTTAAAATGAATTAAAATGTAGCAAAATTACAAAACGGCTGATAGTTAAAATTAAATTAAGAAATTTTAAATATTAATAAAACCCCAATTTAAAATCAAACTATTATGCCAGTCCCGCTTGAATAAATAAATATGTTTTTAGCTCACGACGGAAGGTCCGAAGATCAGGCACTTGACGTAGGCCAGGGGGGAGTTCATTCCAGAGCGTCGATGCTCCCACAGAGAAGGCCCTACTCCTGGGGGCCGCCAGCCAACATTGTTTGGCGGACGGCACCCTGAGGAGACCCTCTCTGTGAGAGCGTACGGGTCGGTGGGAGGCATAGGGTAACAGCAGGCGGTCTCATAAGTACCCGGGTCCTAAGCCATGGAGCGCTTTAAAGGTGGTAACCAAAATCTTGAAGCGCACCCAAAAGACCACAGGAAGCCAGTGCAGACTACGGAGCAGTGGTGTTACGTGGGAGCCACGAACGGCTCCCATTACTACTTGCGCAGCTGCATTCTGGACTAACTGCAGCCTCCGGGTGCACCTCAAGGGCAGCCCCATGTAGAGAGCATTGCAGTAATCCAACCGAGATGTAACCAGAGCGTGAGTGACTGTGCATAAGGCATCCCGGTCAAGGAAGGGACGCAACTGGCGGACCAAGCGAACTTGGTAAAAGGCCCTCCTGGAGACGGCCGCCAGATGTTCATCAAAGGACAGCCGTCCATCCAGGAAGACGCCCAAGTTGCGAACCACCTCCTTTGGGGCCACTAACTTGCCCCCAACAGTCAGCTGCGGGTGCAGCTGGCTGTACCGGGGTGCCGGCATCCACAGCCACTTCGTCTTGGAGGGATTGAGCTTGAGTCTGTTTCTCCCCATCCAGACCCGTACAGCTTCCAGACACCAGGACAGCACTACGACCGCTTCGTTGGGGTGGTCCGGGGTGGAAAAGTGCAGCTGAGTATCATCAGCGTACAGATGATAACTCACCCCGAAACCACTGATGACCTCACCCAGCGGCTTCATATAGATGTTGAACAGGGTAGGCGAGAGAATCAACCCCTGAGGCACCCCACAAGTGAGGCTCCTCGAGGATGACCTCTGCCCCCCTGTCAACACCGTCTGCGACCGGTCGGAGAGATAGGAAGAGAACCACCGATAAACGGTGCCTCCCACTCCCAATCCCTCCAACCGGCACAGCAGGATACCATGGTCGATGGTATCAAAAGCCGCTGAGAGATCTAATAGGACCAAGGCAGAGGAACAACCCCTGTCCCTGTCCCTCCAGAGGTCATCCACCAACACGACCAAAGCCGTCTCCGTGCTGTAACCGGGTCGGAAGCCGGACTGGAACGGGTCTAGATAGACAGCTTCCTGGCTGCCTGTTGTCTTCCGGGTGGAACGAACTTCCCCCTGGACTTCGACAACTATCCGACCTTGGGACCTTTCGCTGCGAACTTAAAACCTATTTATTTATTTATTTATTTATTTATTTATTTATTTTATTAAATTTTTATACTGCCCTTCTCCTGAAGGACTCAGGGCGGTGTACAGCCAGAAATAAAATACAAGATATATACAGTTAAAATGAATTAAAATGTAGCAAAATTACAAAACGGCTGATAGTTAAAATTAAATTAAGAAATTTTAAATATTAATAAAACCCCAATTTAAAATCAAACTATTATGCCAGTCCCGCTTGAATAAATAAATATGTTTTTAGCTCACGACGGAAGGTCCGAAGATCAGGCACTTGACGTAGGCCAGGGGGGAGTTCATTCCAGAGCGTCGATGCTCCCACAGAGAAGGCCCTACTCCTGGGGGCCGCCAGCCGACATTGTTTGGCGGACGGCACCCTGAGGAGACCCTCTCTGTGAGAGCGTACGGGTCGGTGGGAGGCATAGGGTAACAGCAGGCGGTCTCATAAGTACCCGGGTCCTAAGCCATGGAGCGCTTTAAAGGTGGTAACCAAAATCTTGAAGCGCACCCAAAAGACCACAGGAAGCCAGTGCAGACTACGGAGCAGTGGTGTTACGTGGGAGCCACGAGCGGCTCCCATTACTACTCGCGCAGCTGCATTCTGGACTAACTGCAGCCTCCGGGTGCACCTCAAGGGCAGCCCCATGTAGAGAGCATTGCAGTAATCCAACCGAGATGTAACCAGAGCGTGAGTGACTGTGCATAAGGCATCCCGGTCAAGGAAGGGACGCAACTGGCGGACCAAGCGAACTTGGTAAAAGGCCCTCCTGGAGACGGCCGCCAGATGTTCATCAAAGGACAGCCGTCCATCCAGGAAGACGCCCAAGTTGCGAACCACCTCCTTTGGGGCCACTAACTTGCCCCCAACAGTCAGCTGCGGGTGCAGCTGGCTGTACCGGGGTGCCGGCATCCACAGCCACTTCGTCTTGGAGGGATTGAGCTTGAGTCTGTTTCTCCCCATCCAGACCCGTACAGCTTCCAGACACCAGGACAGCACTACGACCGCTTCGTTGGGGTGGTCCGGGGTGGAAAAGTGCAGCTGAGTATCATCAGCGTACAGATGATAACTCACCCCGAAACCACTGATGACCTCACCCAGCGGCTTCATATCGATGTTGAACAGGGTAGGCGAGAGAATCGACCCCTGAGGCACCCCACAAGTGAGGCTCCTCGAGGACGACCTCTGCCCCCCTGTCAACACCGTCTGCGACCGGTCGGAGAGATAGGAAGAGAACCACCGATAAACGGTGCCTCCCACTCCCAATCCCTCCAACCGGCGCAGCAGGATACCATGGTCGATGGTATCAAAAGCCGCTGAGAGATCTAATAGGACCAAGGCAGAGGAACAACCCCTGTCCCTGTCCCTCCAGAGGTCATCCACCAACACGACCAAAGCCGTCTCCGTGCTGTAACCGGGTCGGAAGCCGGACTGGAACGGGTCTAGATAGACAGCTTCCTGGCTGCCTGTTGTCTTCCGGGTGCGCTTCAAGGTATTGGTGACTACCTTCAAAGCGCTCCATGGCTTAGGACCAGGATATTTACGGGACCGTCTACTGCCATCTTCTATCTCCAAGCGACTCCTTAGGGTGCCGTCAGCCAAGCAATGTCGACTATTTATTCCGTCTTGCTGGACTGGCTTGATTTTTAAAATTTTAATTTGATTTTATGGGTTTTAAATTTTTGTAAATTTTATAGGGTGTTACTGTATTTTAAATTTGGCCAATTGAATAAGTTTTTTAAGGGTTGTTCTTAGTATTGTATGTGTTGTTCTTTTTGTATTTTATTCTGGCTGTGCACCGCCCTGAGTCCTTCGGGAGAAGGGCGGTATACAAATTAAATTATTATTATTATTATTATTATTATTATTATTATTATTATTATTATTATTATTATTATTATTATTATTATTATTATTATTATTATTAAAAGTCTTGCTCCTCAATGGCCCATATATATGACACACAGCATCCCATGGTCACACGATTGCCACTTGTGTCCTTTGAAATTGGCTTGCGACAAGCAGAATTAACAGAGAAGGTAGAAGTAAAATCATAAATCTTGGTCATTTGATGTTTTGCTTAACAACCACAGTGATTTGTTTAACATCCAAAGGTGGGGGTGGGAGTGAGGTTGTCAGCACATCTTGGTCAGATGGTGTTCAACTCAGTGATTGTGGTGCTTGGACTCTCTTGGATGACTTAAAGAGACCCATCAAAACAGAGTGAAAAGCAGGAGGAATAAATACAGATATATATTCTACCTAATTCTACCTCTTAAAAATATACTCTTCACATATACAAAGACCCTTTCTGTGCAAATATAAATTATTTTTAATGAGAGTGGCTGTAATAGTAGAATCTTGAAAGTGTGACTGTGTTGTACTTTCTCCATCTACTTATACTCCTGTGAATTAGGGAAACATCTGCCTGGGCCTCTTCTGCATATTTTCTGTCCTTGTGGATTTACAATATGTTTTACCCTTTGTTGCTTTAGTAACAGAGCTTGCATATCTTCGTCATGGTCATCTTCCTCTCACTCCACAGGCTTTATGCAATGCCACTTCACAAATTTATATTTTTACTTTAGCTACTGTCCTTTTTTTGACAAGGTATTTGAACACTATATGTTTCCAATAAAATGAATTCGTGCAGAGACAATTTAACTATTGTGATTTTTCTATAGTTTTTAAACTATTGTGATGACAGTTCTTTAATTGCTTTCTTTAGTAAAGAAAGCAACCTGAGATAGGGTGATGGTGGTAGCAGTTTAGAATTTTCCAGAATTAAAGAAGAACCTCAAAACAGAGCTTTCCAAAGAAGCAAAACACATACCCTAAAATATATTTTTGTCTTAGTTCCCAGCTATACATTATTCCCTTTCAGGATAGACAATGCTTATTAAAGATGCAGAAAGGGATTTTCTAGACCTGATGAAATGAGACATTTTGTGCTGAGATGGATTAAACATCTGAGAAATTGTTTTGTTTGGGGAACTAAAACAGTTGTATTATTTACTGAAATCTTTCAGTAGTGGTAAAGATAAAGAATTTGATTTAAGTTTTTTAAAAATATTTTGCACTAAAAGTTGACTTTCAAAGTCCTTTGTGTACATATATACCTAAAAATATATATACCTACCCTCAAAACGACGCTATAGAGCACTGCACACCAGAACAACTAGACACAAGAACAGTTTTTTCCCGAAGGCCATCACTCTGCTAAACAAATAATTCCCTCAACACTGTCAGACTATTTACTGAATCTGCACTACTATTAATCGTTTCATAGTTCCCATCACCAATCTCTTTCCACTTATGACTGTATGACTATAACTTGTTGCTGGCAATCCTTATGATTTATATTGATATATTGATCATCAATTGTGTTGTAAATGTTGTACCTTGATGAACGTATCTTTTCTTTTATGTACACTGAGAGCATATGCACCAAGACAAATTCCTTGTGTGTCCAATCACACTTGGCCAATAAAATTCTATTCTATTCTATTCTAAAGAACTCCCTTTTTATTTCATGTACAGATATTTAAAAATATCACCTACCACCCATGGTTTGCTGCAGAAATTGTAGATAGAGAAAAGTGAATTGACACTATGGACCCCACCATATTGGAGGCCAATGATAAGGCTGCGAAAGTCTTCCCCTAAGGCCATGCTGTAAGCGTGCTGACGGATGAGAACAAAATCAGGCTTGAAAGATCTAGGAGGAAAAAAACCAAATAATACGTTTACAGTAATAGTCAATTGAACCCTCCAATTCCAATCTGGTTTTTTTTTCTGATTCTTCCTCTTCTTAAACTAGGTGACAATTTCTCAAATTTCAAACTAACTACTCATTACAGCTTTATATTAAAGTCATCATCTAAATGTTCATTGCCTACATCAACAGAGCTTTAAAATTTTGAATATGTTTCTTATATATAATCTACTAGCACTCATGCTACACTAGTATGTTCTGTGATAAGATCTAAATACATTATTTTAGTATAACAAAGTCAACCAGAAGTTGTTCTCTAAGAATTTTGGATAGACTCCATAAGATTTTTTTTCCAATGTTCTGTACAGATGAAAAAAGACAGTTTCTGAATCTTTGGAGGTAGAAATTATTAACATATATACTGTAAAATTATAACACCATTTCTGAATGCAGTGTACATATTTATTTTAGAAGGTTTTTCCTGCAGAATACAGCATTAAATAATCATAAAAATAATGTTATGCTCTCAGGAGCAAAAAAGAGAATTGACTTTTGAGTCTACCACCTTCATATCCAAATAGGTGAGACATCTCTAGAAGGGTCTTCAACTGTTTTTTCCTCATTTTTTAATTTCCTTTCCTTGAAAATGTTTACACTTTAAATGTATTTTTTTCTGAACGCTTCTACAATTAGTTTCAACAAGGCAGAGATAGCATTTAATGTGGTTGGGTTTATATTAATGGGCTTTTAATTTAAATTTTAGGCACTTTTTTTCATGGCAAGAAACCTATGGAATCATAGATAGTGCTGTTGTCTCCTTATTAATCAACTTTATATAACAGAGAAAAATATAATTGTAGTCTATTTTAACACTGTACTCCATGAAAATATCTGAAGTTAGTGCCACTTTATATGCCACTTTGATATTCTAAAGGAAAGGAAGCAGTTAACGTAATAGGTAACCAAGTAACTAACAAGCCACTATAACCTTGGTAATTTTATAAAAGCAAGACTTGCCACATATCCTATCTGGCCTGTGTGGTGTTTTTACAAGTCTGGTTCATCTGCCCTGTCTAGACAGAGCACAGAAATAACATACAGGAATTTCATTTGGCTTATTGCTCACTGGAAATTGGTCCAAATTTGCCAAATTCTCCATAATAAGGGAAGTAAAATGAGAATAAAATAAATAAAGGAGGAAGACCATTTTACACAATCAAAACAGATTTCTGCTCTCAAGGAATCCTCATTTGTCTATTATAGTTAAAGACTGGTTCATCTTAGTTGAGATTTTTGAGTGACAAGAAGTGCTGTATTGGAATTAGACTATTTTCTTAAATAGTGATTATTGGACTATTTTTCCAAGAAGAATAAACAATTAGGTGCAAAATTGCGGCAATGTATAAGTTGCTGTGGGATTCTTAGCCTTTTCGGACAAACTTGAGGGGGGAAAACCGGTGACCGCAGCTACCTGAGGAGATTGTACAGCTTTTCTGTTTCTTTTCACAACATGAGATTTATAATGATATCTGAGAAAAGGCTTAAAATTTATGTGAAGAAATGAAAACACAGAAAAAAACTTTTTAAGCAAAATATTTTGTAAGATAAAGCAACAGACTGGTTTCAAAAGATGAGGTTTGTTTAGAATTAAGAATCCTTTCCCCTGACTGGATTCCCTAAATGTGTAAAGTACAGTTCTCAAATATCCCGAATGCTTCCACCCTTGTCTTAGCTAATATACTTTTTAATTTATTTCCAGAGTCAAGTCAAGAGATTGTTTGTTGTCTTTAGATTTACAACATTTAGGAAAGGAAAAATAAAACAATACCCTGCCTTATGTCCTTACTATGTAACCAGCCATCCTAAGAAGTGTACCACACAAGGCCTTGAAGACAAGTAGTTTAAACAATAGATTAACAGAGTTGGAAGGGACTTTGAAGGTCTTCTAGTCCAACCCCCTGCTATACCATTTCAGACAAATGATTGTTCAATTTCTTCTTAAAAAACCTCCAGTGTTGGAATATCCACAACTTTTGGAAGCAAGCCATTCCATTGGTTAATTGCTCTCACTATCAGGAAATTTCTCCGTAGTTCTGGTTGATTCTCTCCTTAATTAGTTTCCACAAGTAGTGAAATCCATTTTTTTAAATTATCGGTTCTGTGGGCATGGCTTGGTGGGTGTGGTGTGGCTTGGTGGGCGTGGCAGGGGAAGGATACTGCAAAATCTCTGTTCTCTCCCCACTCCTGGGGGAAAAGAATATTGCAAAATTGCTACCAGTTCTCTGAACTGCTCAAAATTTCCATTACCGGTTCTCTAGAACCGGTAAGAATCTGCTGGATTTCATCCCTGGTTTCCACCCATTGCTTCTTGTCTTACAGTGCCCAAATTATGAAGTTCTACCCAGCAGTTTAGCTCATTCTCTATCTTAAGGCAATAAATGAATACTTTGCTGCTAGTGCTTTATTTATGTATTTTGTATGAAATTATGTCATTGCTTTCTATTTTAATCCCTTCACACCTGAGATTTGATGAACATAATAATGCCAAATGGAATGATAATAAAAATCAAGCATAAAATAGTTCTATAATTATGAAATTATAATTAAACTAGTATGGTGGTAGGGAGAAAATGTACAATTTCCAGACTTGTAGATTCTGGGATTCTGAGGGATATGGAAAAATGACAAAATATATGCAAAATATCTCCTTTATATATTTTTGAAAGATATTGCAATGCAAGTAAATTGAACCTTGCTCTGTTATGGAATTTTAGTCATTTTGGTGTCATGGTGGTTAGGAATGGATGACTATATAGTACAGGTCCTGTGTATGAAAACATATTATGTTCATTTCACGAAAGAATAAATAGCAAGTGAATGAAAAGAGACAATATATAAAAGCTACCTGAAGAGTAAGAAAAGAAATGTATAGAATTAAGACTACTTGATAGAATGAATATGGTAAGTAAAAATGGTGGTAGAAAATAAAAAAAATATGAGGAAAGGATATTGCATAATGTGTACACAGAGAGAAAAACATAATTGAAAGAATATAATCAAAAATAGTAAGGAACTTCAATGTAATCCTGCAAAGACTAAAAGAGGCATCCAAATGCAGTGTGATTTTGATGATGAAAATTAAAAACTGGAAGTGGTTGAAAAGAACTAAAAAAGGACCTTCCACTGAATGAAGAGACCTAAAAATAAAAGTGATGACATGATTCTGAAAGAAACTAAAGTGAGGGAATACTGGAATGGGAATTTCAGAGAGCTGTATTTAAATAATGATATGTTGATGAGATGAATTCAGTTAAATGCTACAGTTGTTAACATCCAAGAAAAATGGATGTGAGAATGTTGAAAAATGGTAGGGCTACACATATGGCTGAAGGAATCTTAAAATATAGAGTGACTGTGAAACTTGTTTGACAAGACTAGGAACACTATCTGTCCCTAACATCTGGAAAAATGCTTTTCCCCCCCCTTATACAAATGGAAAATTGGCAAAAGGAAATATAAAACTACCATTCAATTAGTTTATTAAGCATATTTGGTAGAGTTCTGATTAATAGCGTATAAAAGCAAGAAGAAACCAATAAAACAAGAACAAGAAGGTGATGCGGAAATTTTTGCAACAAATGGCACAAAATGTAGACCTTAAATGGTTACAGCTAATCTGGAATTCTAGTGCAACAGGTCACAACCCTGGCAAAACCCCCCAATTAGGCTGACAACAAGAATCAATGGGACAAGTCAGTTTTAATTAAAGAATGAATAAGATTATATCAGGGAAACAGAACAACCTCTACTCCCTCCATTGTACTGACAGACAAGTGATTGCTACTGAATAAATAGGATAAAGAATAAAACTATTCCATCCTGCTACTAGCATCCTCATAATTGTAATTTGCTCCTTACTAGCTGGCATTACTTTATCAGGCTGACTCAGTTCTCCCATTTAAGCAGCCATACCTTCAGAATAATAATTACTCTTATATTTAATCTATTTTCTCTTGAAGTTCCACAGAATCCCTCAAAGGTTTCTTCAGATTAATTATCATCCCAAGTTATTGATTCTGTTGAATACATTATAATAAATGTATTCATAATTTATTTTATCACAATTTAGCTAACATGATCTGGAAACCTTTCAAACTAACACATATAGAAAGTCATTCTGTGACTAAGTAGAATTCTTTGACCAAAATGTCACCTTCAAAACTCTTTTACACATCTGGTTTATTATACTTGTGGCTTGATTTTAAAACACTAATGAAATTTCTGTTTCCACATCTGACTTATGTTTAGTCCCGTCTTTCAAATATTTGGTATAGATACATTTTATAGGAAGGCTATAAAAGTTTTCTGGCATTCATACAGTTCACCTCTAGACCATCATAGATACTTTTTTAAAGCTTACTCTCCTTTGGGCTCCATCATTTTGTTCCGAAATGATGCGTTGTCATCTGGAGAAATTTCTTTTAAGCCAGGGGTCTCCAACCTTGGCAACTTTATGACTTGTGGACTTCAACTTCCAGAATTCCTCAGCCAGTGCATGCTGGCTGAAGAATTCTGAGAGTTGAAGTCTACACATTGTAAAGTTGTCAAGGTTGGAGACTCCTGTTTTAAACTGTCACTTGAAATAGAATGCCCTCATCAAGGAGATTCACCTGAAAGCAATATGAATGTCTTTCCAGTGACAGTTAAAGAATACTGACCTTTTACCATGGTAATTTTGTTTTATATCTTATGTTTTATTGCTCCTTATTGGATGGATTTTATTGCTCTTCTGTATACTGTAGCTGATTTTCTTTCTGTGTAGGGGTGTCTCTATGTGTGTTCATTCTTACCAAAAAAACATGATATGGGAAAATGCTTTAAGAAGCAGAACCTTAGACTGGTCAACTTGATTGTATTTACCTCACCCCATTCCTAAGAGATCTGTAAGAGGCATGCATAAGAGCACCAGCGTGCCTACTGTCTCTGTTCTAATGCTTCCTTTATTTGTATCTATTTTATGTATTCAATTATATATATTACCTCTCACAGGTACTCAATAGTAGTTGAGGAATCTTGAAGTCCTAGTGGGCAACCATTTAGATATGAGCCAGCAGTGTGCAGCAGCTGCCAAAAAAGCCAACACAGTTCTGGGCTGCATAAACAGAGCGATAGAGTCAAGATCACGTGAAGTGTTAGTGCCACTTTATAATGCCTTGGTAAGGCCACACTTGGAATACTGCATTCAGTTTTGGTCGCCGCAATGTAAAAAAGATGCTGAGACTCTAGAAAGAGTGCAGAGAAGAGCAACAAAGATGATTAGGGGACTGGAGGCTAAAACATTTGAAGAACGGTTGCAGGAACTGGGTACATCTAGTTTAATAAAAAGAAGGACTAGGGGAGACATGATAGCAGTGTTCCAATATCTCAGGGTTTGCCACAAAGAAGAGGGAGTAGGGCCGTTCTCCAAAGCACCTGAGGGTAGAACAAGAAGCAATGGGTGGAAACTGATCAAGGAAAGAAGCAACTTAGAACTAAGGAGAAATTTCCTGACAGTTAGAACAATTAATAAGTGGAACGACTTGCCTGCAGAAGTTGTGAATGCTCCAACACTGGAAATTTTTAAGAAAATGTTGAATAACCATCTGTCTGAGATGGTGTAGGGTTTCCTGCCTGGGCAGGGGGTTGGACTAGAAGGCCTCCAAGGTCCCTTCCAACTCTGTTGTTATTATAAGACCTAATATGTTCTTGACAAATAAATAAAATAAAATAATAAATTTATGACATCTATTTATTATCACTATCTTTTCAGATTTAGAAACCCTTATACTGATGGTTCTGTACTTTCTACTGATTTGGGGAAAATTTTCATTTGGTTGGAATTATGGATCGGAGGCAGTGATGGGTGGCTCCTGGTTCGCCCCGGTTTGGGGAACTGGCAGTGGCGGCAGCAGGAGGCTCCGCCTACCCACCCAGATATCATGAGCATCATGAGCAGTCAGGGGTTAAAGCACAGGACAGATCCATGGAGATTAATTTGAATATTATGACAAAGGCATGAGAAATTAGAGAAGAGAGAAGGAGAAATAAGGATTCTTCCTAAAGGGTTCATTAGAAGTATGCTTTCATACTGACACTGCCAAACATCTCCCCTATCTACCTTCACCCATGTCTAATGTCCACCATGTTATTTCAAGGGTAGTAACATAAGACAGATGTGTTGAATGTCCCGGGGGCTAAATCATCACTGTTTTGCCCAAATGCCGAGCGTTTACAGTAATCTGCAAAATCAGACTTCTTTCATGGAGACAACAAAAAGGAAGGAACTGATTCTAAAGTTCCAAGGTCAGGTCTCTGAACCTCAGAATGTGAACCTGTGTCCTGGAAGTTACAACCAAAAGAAGTAATTTTTTTTAACGAGCAGGAGGGATAAATACAGACAGATACCTTGGATTATGTCTGGAGAACTATGAATAAAAGTGTTAATGCTTCAAATTGGGCTTTGGCTTGAATAGGGAGTCTATGAAGAGCTTTGGAGTGTAATGAGATGTGAGAAAACAGGAAAGTTCAGACAATCTGTAAGACTGGATTAACTTCAGAGATTGTAAAGAGATATTGGGAAGACACAACTAAAGCACGCATTGGAACAGCCATGGTCTTCTCCCTGAGAAAATTCTGTAGTTTGAAAACATTTGTCAAATCGAAATTAGCAATCCTCACTTAAAATAAATGCATGGGTCTTAACTCAGCAAATCATTAAGATTATGAGGCAGTGAGAGAGGAAATTGTGGTAAACAGGAATCCGAGAAACAAATGGGGAAGACACAATAGAGAATGGAAGATGATCAGACTGAAACATTACACTGTCCTTGTCATTCATAATTTAAACTGGAGCAGTGGGAAAACATGCAAGAGGAAAATAAGGCATTTTGTTATATTGACCATGTGCCATCATTGGCATAATATTAATACTGAAAATCTAAGGTCAGGATTTCCTCTTAGTTCTGGGATGGGAGGAAAGTATGGCAATAACTAGGTCTGTGGATAGCTGTTTGCCTATTTTTAAAATCTGCATATATTTGTCTCATTGTGGTTTCTTAGTACCATCTATGTTCTGCAATATAATGTACTATATGATTATCTAATTGGCTATGGTGACCAATCAGAATTTCTTAATAATCATTTGTAAGATCTTGAAGTCAAATCCATAGTTTATATGGAAAATACCTCAAAAAAGAGCATGAAAATCTGGCTGCGCCTTATACTCCGAATGTAGCCTTGCCCAGCTTCTCAAACGGAGGTTTCAGAGACTGAAAAAAGCATCAGAAACGAAGCTTCAGAAACGACACCCCCAAACAGAGCTTCAGAAAAGAAGCTCCCAAACAGAGCTTCAGAGGTGTTTTTTTTTGGAAACTCTGTTTCGGAGGCTTTCAGAGGCAGAAAAAAGATTTTTCTGAATTGGAGTTTCAGAGGCAGAAAAAAAAAGCAAAAAAAGCAAGGCACAGAGCTCACAATCAAGGAATCTGTTAATAAAATTCACCTCTGGGAACAGCTGATTGGGGGTATTCCGGGAGGCCAATCCACCTGTCAATCAGCTATTTTTTTATTTTCCTCCCCAAAAACTAAGGTGCGTCTTATACTCCGATGCGTCTTATACTCCACAAAATATGGTATATCACCCAAGTCAGCAGGATTAAAGGGCACATAGGTGCACAAAGCTAGAGACTATGAAAACACAAAAAGAAAGAAAATATGACTAAGAAGAAGAGTGCACAAACAATTGGAAATCATAGGTGGGAGATGCCATTTATTCATTTATTCATCAAATTTATATGCTGCCCATCTAGCACTACAAAGTGACGCTAAGTGGCTTGTAGCAAACATGAAAATCAAGACATGAACAGAAATATTGTTTTCAGCTTAGTTGTAATGATCACAGACATAAATGTACAAAACAATAGTTTCATACTCAAGGAGTAAGGAAAATGTGAAGATGTCCTCAAATTTAGCTTGACTCTTTGGGATTACGTAGACACTAACATGTTGGTTTCTTAGAAACACTAATGGTTTGCTATTCCAGGATGTTTTTTTTAAAGTTCCTGCTGTATCTACATATCTAGGGTTTCCTGGTCATTTTCTATCTAAGCCGTAAACCAAATCCAACTCTGCTTAGCTTCCAAATCAGGTAATGTAAGCATAATAGCACTTAGCTTGCAAAGAAAGCTGCTTCACTACTGCTAAAGGATTAGACTTGAGCAGATCAACCAAGAATGCAAAATTAGCACCAACAACCAAGGCTTAGACATTGGTCAGTGTGGGAAAAGAAAGATTTGCTTTAATTCTCTTTTCTCTCAACTTCCTTTTGTTTGATTAAATACCATCAGGTCAAAATCCACTCTTAGCTACCACATAGATAGATTTTCTTCAGGATATGTCCTGACATTTTAGTTATATTAGCTACAAATGAAATATAGGTAGTCCTCAATTTACAACAGTTCAGTTAGTGATTGGTCAAAGTTACAATGGCACTGAAGAAAGTGACTTAGGACCCTTTTTCACAGTTACAATCTTTGCAGCATTTCCCATGATCATGTGATCAAAATTCAGTGGCTTGGCAACTGATTCGTATTTATGACCATTGCTCTATCCCAAGGTCATGTGATCACCTTTTGTGACCTTCTGACAAGCAAAAACAATGGGGAAGCTAGATTCACTTAACAACCATGTTACTAACTTAACAGCTGCAGTGATTTGCTTAACAACTGTCAAGAAAGGTTGTAAAATGGGGCAAAAGTCTCACTTAGCAACAGAAATTTTGGGCTCAATTGTGTATGTAAATTAAGGACTACCTGTAAATATATGACATAATTATATTTCAACAATACTTTCTGGCTTATAAAAGCAAGTCATAGCCTACTTTTCTAATACAATATACATTTACTTATAGTTTTAAATTCAAGGATATACCCATGTCCTAATCAGCATTTGGCATTATATGTTGATGTGGGATTTCCTACCAGCGTAATTGTGACACTTCTTTCACAACAATTGTACTCATTTTCCAAGATTTCAACAAATAAAACTGTTTCTGAAAAAAACTCCCTTTTAACAATCAACACACCACAAATTGGACTGATCTTTTTTCCACCGCTAAAGGCCACAGCAAATTGTTTGCAACTCTCTATTCCTTATTGACAGAACTTGAGAAACACACATTTTGTTTTTAAAAAAACCAAGGACAAAGAAGTTAATTGGAAGGAAACAAAAACTCTAATATTTGTCACCTGACCACTTTTGTGCCATTCCTGATGACCTGCATGTCTACCATACAGCCAGCAGTTGAATAGGCAGCCAAGTTGAGTTCTGAAAACTCTGCCTGAAGTGGGAGAATAAAAGAACACAGGGTTACTTGATAACAAAACACACAGAATAGAGTGACCTATTTGCAAAATTCTCTTTCAAATGGAATGTTTGCCTGAAGATTTCCACAGCAGCGGCATGTTTAATTAGTGCTGTTTTGCACAGGAAACACTCAAGAAATGTTTATAGTCTAATAATAAGTGGACACTGAATTAGGTTTACTGCAATCATTATCATCATCCCAGACCAAATCCAACAGGAAAATTCTTTAAATAGGACTTTATTGCCTATTTCAAACATCACATCTGGGTTTATTTTTGAAATCTGGCTTCACTGACCAGCTACAAACGTAACGAAGTTTTGTGCTTGTGGTATTGGCCAAAATTTTCATGATATTTTGAGAGAATTCCATTTGAAAACATTCAACAAGTTTAGAGCGTAGTGAATCTGGGCAGTACATTGTATTATATAATCATTTAAAAATAACTTTTTTTCATGCCTGACCATAAGAAACAACATTGCGAAATGACTGCAAATTAGACTAATTCCAGATAGGTTCCTCCAATTCAGTTGTACTTCTAAAACCTTAATCCACATCCCACAAACCCACCAGATAAGGAAAGGTTATTTTAAAACAAATCTATAGTTTACTATGCTAATAGTTCAGCAAATTCATTTGAACCTGAGAATTGTAGAATAGAAAGGACAAAAGACAGGTTTTTCCTCTCGCTAGGCTTGCAGAATGCACAATCATTATGCATTGTTTAATGCATTTGTGTAGCCTAAAATATCTTGTAGAACAGTGAAGAAGAGTCACCCAATCTGGACTATAAAAAATGCATATGGCACCAGTACCGGTGTTTCTCAATCATGTCAACTTAAAGGTGGGTGGATTTCAACTCCCAGAATCCCCAAATCAGTTAACTTTAGGTTCTGTGTTATTGTGAGGAAAAACATAGGAGCTATTTTATAAAAAAAACTCTCTTTTTTTCATAGCAAAAAGTCAGAAATAAATCCTGACCTGTTTTATGTCAACAGTGTGAGGTATGGCACATCAGAGACGAAGTAAAACAAAAACAAATTGTAAGCTAGCCATGCTGGGAAGATAGAACTTAGGTAGTAGTGACAATATAGAGAGAAACCTTACAAATTTCTCCCAGAATATTTTGAAGCAATATTAAATTATTTTCTACAAGGTTTAATTGTTTGGAGATTTCACTTATATAACATTTTTCTTTTTTCCTTCAAAACAGAGTAGTTTTTCTAATAGGAACAACAACTTGTTTTTCTGAGAAAGATAGCATTTCCACTCAGCAGCAAACAAAAGTATAACATTCTCTAGCATGGTTAAGTAGGTGTGTGGCAGTACACTCTGTACTCTACCATAACAGAAAAGTCGATTAAATCTGAAGTAAGCAAGCTCCAAAGTGTTCTTTTAGATAAAAATCTCTTCCTAAGTGACACCTGAAAAGCCAGGAGTGAACTAAATGCCTGTACTGCTTTTTTCATCACTGACCTGTTCCACTCGGATCTCAAATTCCCCATTCACCTTCTTTCCTTGAAAATACTTAGCCCTATAGGGGAAAAAAAAAGGTGGGGGGAGAGAGGAAGAGGGAGAGCATGTGTTAAATAAGTTTATTTTGTCCCCATTCATCTGATTTTTTTAAAAAAATATATCATTGAAAATATTGTTCACTATTGTTTCCCTGCTTAGGATGATTCAGGCAAGACATTAAAAAAAAATAGAGTCTCTGAAATGTTGTTTTAACCCATATAAACTGCCTGGTTTAACTTTTTAAAATGGAGGGAAAATTGTTATGTTATTATTGTGAGATTGATGTTTATATTAACCTTATTGTATATATAGTTTATACTTATATAATATAGCATACTATATAGTATAGTAACAATGGGCTCTTTTAGTACCTTAAATAATATAATTTGATTTGATACATGAGCATGGTTAAGTATAAGGAGATGGGGATCAATGAATTCCATCCTTATGACTCGTTATCCATAGTACAAACATGCTGCAGCCAGGTTTTTTTATGCTGTTTCCTCAGAATGTTTGTATCTGTTTTATCTTTAACTGTTGCTTTCCAAGGACTCCAATAGCAAAGATGAGTCTAGCTGAATTCAGAATTTCCAAGGTAAGAAATAAATATTTTTATCTGGTTCATGAATTACACAGAGATTATCTCCAGTTTTGTTGTGGTGGAACAGAATAGCAGAAAGCCACTTGAGAGAATAGGGGAAGAAGAATCTATTACATTGCTTTATATATGTCTAGAACAATAACAGATTGCCCTCACTTTCCTTCTCTCCATGAATAGACAAGAATTAGCAATTAACTCTTAGTCCCAGTTCAGTATTGATCTGTTTGCTTTTGCCACTCTAACATCCTTTCTCAATGGTATCCAAGGTTTGAGAAGAATCCAAGGTTCATTCTTCTCAAAGCTTGCATGCTGATCTGTGGTTAAGACTTTATTAGAAGTCTGCCTTTATGTTTTCTGTTGGACCTCATATAGACCTTTGTCTAACAGCTTCCTTAGTAGAGGTTGTTTCATATCAATATTTTGGTACTAGAGTCCTAAAAACTCTCTGTTCAGTTTCTTCACAGGTAGGTTCTTCCCATCTTCTACTAAACTTTATTTTTACATAGTCATAATTTTTTTGCTTTTTTTACCACTGGCCTTAGTATCTATGCACCCTTGTGTTCACTGTCTACCTTGATTGCTTTGAAGCATCCCCACTATGACTTATAGACATCTGTTCTCTTCCCTTAACTAGCTGTAGCTTTCACTACCTCTTTCTTTGCAGAAGTTCCCCTCTTGTGATCCTTAATCTACCAGAGTGAGCAGTCTTTCTCTAGCTGCCCTGCTTCGTTGCTGTTAAAATAGTGCAGGGCCTCTTTCAATCTGTTTCTCACTGGGGCTTGAGAGCTGTCTCATTTTCATTCATTCATTCATTTATTAAATTTCTATACCGCCCTTCTCCCGAAGGACTCAGGGCGGTTCACAGCCAATGTAAAACAGAATGCATACAATATATATAGATAAATTAAAAACACTGTAAAAATCTGATTAAATTTTGGCTAACAATTAAAATTACCGTATATACTCGAGTATAAGCCGAGTTTTTCAGCACGTTTTTTGTGCTGAAAAACGTCCCCTCGGCTTATACTCGAGTATATACGGCTTATACTCGAGTTTTTTTTCTTTTCGTTTTTTTCACATTATACCGGCCGGCGCGAACTTGGCGGGCTTTTGCTTTAGCGCGGGGAAGCCCTGCCGGTGCAGTGAGAGGGCGGGGCGGGGGAGCCGCCAGCCTTCTCGGCCGAGGAGGAGGGTTTCACGACCGGTAGGTGCCTCATTTCCCACCCTCGGCTTATACTCGAGTCCCCAGTTTACCCCAGTTTTTGGGGTAAAATTGGGGACCTCGGCTTATACTCGGATCGGCTTATATTCGAGTATATACGGTAAGTTATTAAAATCAAATAATAAAACCCCAGTTAAAACACAACACATTAGGCTAGTCCTGCGCGATAAAACAAAAGAGTCTTGAGCTCGCGTCGGAAGATCCGGAGGTCAGGGAGTGATCGTAACCCAGGAGGAAGCTCATTCCAGAGGGTAGGAGCCCCCACAGAGAAAGCTCTCCCCCTGGGGGTCGCCAGCTGACATTGTTTGGCTGACGGCACCCTGAGGAGACCCTCCCTGTGGGTTTGACTCTTTGCCTGCATTCTCCCTGCTGTGGTGATGATATTCATCAATCAACTTGACTGACACATACTCCAGCATTCTAGCAGCAACATGGTTGCCTCTACTGTAATTTCCTCTTCCATGTTCTGGAGTTTCTATATAGTTTTTAGCATTAAATTCACATATTTTTACAATTTTGTTCCATGTAAACTACTTAGCCATACATTAAGTATCTAAATTAGCTCTCGCAACCAATTTCTATAAGGAAATCCACATTCCTTCAACTAGCACAAAAACATTTTGCCTGTTAATCTGTCATATCTATCTATCTATCTATCTATCTATCTATCTATCTATCTATCTATCTATCTATCAATCAAACAAAATAATTAACAGAAAAACAACAATAATAAAAGACATTATTAAAATTCTAAAACCTTCTGTTAACAAACTGTTATTGTAATTAATTTGTAGAAAATTTACCATGCTTCTTAACTATCCAAAATCATCCCAAGAATTAGCACTGATTATATTTGGTCCTGGATCAAATAACCATGTTTGTTTCTTAATAGCACTTCTAATCAATTGTTGTCTGATTAAATACAAAAAAAAATGCAATGTCCAAAGCCAGTCTATCTTCCCAAAAGAGTCCAGATGAAGTTGTTCCCCAATTTCCTTTAAGGATAAATCCTGAAAAGAACTAATTTATCACTTATCCACTTAGACAGTTCTCTGTGTTGTATAAGGGTATAAGCTTGAACTTCAAGGAGGACTATGGAGTCGACTTTGTTATTTCTTGGTCCATATTTCTTCGCAGAGAATCTATTACTTTGAAATCACATTCCTTTTGTGGGTTTAATATATTTACAGTCACTTACCTCTGAATGTTTTCAACAGTCTTTATGAGTGCATCAAACTTTTTAAAAAAGCTTTTAGTTAAGTATTGCACATTGCCAAACAGTCTATTTTCAAATCTCAGGCTCCTTCCCTAGTCTGTAATCTGATATATTGTTGTTCTATGAAGTAGGTAAGAGAGTTCTTCAAAGCAGGAAAAAAAAAACCACACACACACACAAAAAGACAGAGGAGCAGAGAAATATTTTGATCCAAAATTAAAAGAAAGATTTAAAAAAAAAGCTCCAAACTTTTTGCAAATTAATAAAATCCCTGTAGTGAATGCCCAATAAAAATGTAAATCAAGTAAAACTATTTTCACTATCCCAGGACATCTATAAGTGTTTCCTTATGGAAAAGTGAAAATCATTCAAAACAACAAATTAAAGCAAAAGAAAATAAAAAACAAATAGAATCCAACACAGGATTAAAATAAATCAGCATTCAGCCAACTGGTCAACTTTTAAAGATAAAAAGCAAAATAAAACAGAGGATTAACAAAGGTGAAGTTAAAACATGAGCATGTTTAAGTAAGAGAACTGCTGAGAGAAAGATGTATGCCCAAAAGGGAATTGGAATCATCAAGACTCCCCTTGCCAGGGGAGTTCATGGCCATCCGAAAGCCATCTTGGGTCATTCCTAAGTCTTCCCATTCAAGTCCAGGGAGCAGGACTCCCATAGAAACAGCATTGGCAGTAAAATCAGCAGATTGTCAGCAAGAAAGAAAAATTCCCTACAGTTCAGCAACCATCTTGGGAAGGAACAAAACAAAACAAAACAAAAAAGCCTATTTTGCCCCCCCCCCCCAGATTACTTGTTATTTGGATGCTATTACTTATTGGCAGCAGTATTGTCAGTTGCAGGATGCTTATTGGTAATAGATAATTGCATAAAATGTAATTTAGCATCATTTTATAGGTTACATAGTCACAAATTGGAACATTCAGGTTCTTGATTGTACAGGATAGCAGAGAGCTCTTTGTGAGAACTGACAGAGAAAAGATTCCATTATACTGCTGACTTTGTTTCCTGTTGCTTCATAAAAGTACATGGTATAGTATTAACTCTTTTTAGTCCCAGTGCAGTCTTCATCTGAGTGCTGTTCTTCCAATACTCCTCATAAGTGCAAAATCTCTTGACAGAGGGCTAGTCTTGCATTTAAGAATCAGGGCTAGTATACTCTGGAAGGGATACTAATCCTGTGCTACACAAAAGGTTAAACTGGGAAGGCAATCCCAGCTCTGCCGGTGTGTGCTGCTCTTTCTGTGATCATTATGTGTATATTACAGATTTTCTGCTGCTTCAACTAATAAGGGATTTTCATGGCCATACTTTTAGTTTTCTGGCTCCATGGCTACCCACAGTTCCTCCTAAATGCTGGCAGCTATGAGAATAATTTTGGACCTACTGCCAGCATTACTGTCTTCTTGTGACACAATTTAAGAACAGAATTTGTTCAAAACAAACACTGATTTGTTCTTTCAGCTTCGTCTCACGCCATTCCTTTGTGTCTGCAACAAGTTAACCAGACCATTTTAAAGTATGGGTTTATACACAGGGGTGAAATCCAGCAGGTTCTGACAGGTTCTGGAGAATCGGTAGCGGAAACTTTGAGCAGTTCGGAGAACTGGCAAATACCACCTCTGGCTGGCCCCATAGTGGGGTGGAAATGGAGATTTTGCAATATCCTTCTCCAGAAGTGGGGAGGGAAGGGGGATTTTGCAGTATCCTTCCCCTGCTATGCCCACCAAGCCACGCCCAAAGAACCAGTAGTAAAAAAAATTGGATTTCACTGCTGGTTTAACACTCATTTAGGACAGGACTAGACTTGTGTTTAGAAATAGCTTGGCTGATGGGTCATAGGCAGGGAGCAACTTGTGACTTGTTAATTGAGTTACCTGATAAATAGATAAACATATTACTCCAAACATTTGTCTATATTTGCTCAATCCACATTATAGTAAGAGATTCGGTTATTTTTCACTCACCAGCCTCCATACTGAGGCAGATCAGGATACAAATTTTATGCTGGCATATTTTTCTTGCAGATTCAGGGCCTGGTATAGAGTACTTCAACATAGCCATGTGGTTTCATTTAGTGTCTTACTGCTTAGAACTGATTGCCTGCAGGAAATGTTTAGCATCTTAAGGAACTTAAGAACAGTGATCTGGCTGATTATAAACTTGTAAGCAAATCTACATATCCATTGACAAAGAAGGACAACTGGATTGTTCAATTCGTTTGTTTAAACTTCCTGAATCGAACTGAATTTAAATTAAATTTAATTTCCTGAATTGTTTACATATTAAAGAACATTTTGCAATTTAAATCTTTTGTTAGTTCTAGTCTAAAATAACCTCATAGGAGCCTTCTAGGCAGGATTTATGAAGCTGATCCGTATGGATTTTTTCTTCTCTCCAGCATTTTTTTTATGTGAAAAGAAAAGATAGAAAGTCCATTCTCACCAACTAGCACCTTATATTAACTTTTATTTTATTTATTTATTTATTTATTATTAAAATTTGTATACCGCCCTTCTCCCGAAGGACTCAGGGCGGTTCACAGCCAAGTAAAAATGCACAATACATTATAAATACAATTAAAATACAAGTAAAAAACTTATTTAAATTGGCCACAATTAAAATTTGGAGATAAAACCCATTAAAAAACCCATAACTTAAAAAACTAACCCAGTCCAGCGCAGATAAATAAGTAAGTTTTGAGCTCGCGGCGAAAGGTTTGCCATTTAACCTCATTAAATTTTATTAAAATGCTAGATTTCCAATTGTTTGATAGTTGTTATCCATTCATCTTAATAACATCTTATTTGTAATCTAACCATAATTTTCTTTCAGTATGTTCCTGAGGCTGTAGATAATTTTTTTCAGAACTAGTTCTCTTTATTCTTACTCATAATTCATACATTAAGAGTTAAACAAAGACCAGGAATGATAATCTGAATCTTTACATAAAAATGTAAATAAGATGGCAGAGTAGCTAGAGAGATACCGGTTATAAAACACTTTATTTATTTTATTTATTTATTTATTTTGTCACAACAATATATGTAGGAATCATACAAAAGATTATATATTATATAAACATATATGGGTAAATATAAGGAGGTATAAGCATATATATAGAAAGAAGAAAAGAAAAACAATAGGACAGGAACGGTAGGCACGTTTGTGCGCTTATGTACGCCCCTTATGGTCCTCTTAGGAATGGGGTGAGGTCAATAGTAGAAAGTTTTTGGATAAAGCTTTTACGATTATGGGAAGAGACCACAGAGTCAGGTAAAGTGTTCCAAGCACTGATGATTCTGTTACAGAAGTCATATTTTCTGCAATCTAGATTAAAGCGGTTGACATTAAGTTTAAATCTATTAGTTGCTCTAGTATTATTGAATGGAAATTCTTATTCCTTGATTAACCGCAGACAGCTATAGTGTTCACCCTTCTGCCCTATAGGGTAATGTTGTTTTTAAATTTAAAAATCAATATGGCTAATATTTTTCTCCCTTTCAAACTTCAAATAGAATAGCTGAGAGGACTATTCATATGTAACAAAATGTAGTCTTTGTTTGGTGCTTATATTTTATATTATATTAAGTGGTGTTCATAAGAGCACCAACGTGCCTACCATTCCTGTCCTAATGTTCCCTTTGATTGTGTCCAATTTCATATAGTTACTACATACTTATGATTATATTTATGCTTATATATCGTATAGTTATTTTATGCTTATGCTGATATATACTGTTGTGACAAATAAATAAATAAATAAATTTTAGCAATAATCAAATTGTTCATATGATAGTCCATACCACTTTGTTCTTGGTGTACTGCTTTGTTTATTCTCTGCTTTATTTTTTCCCCTTCTGTTTGTTATTTTATTTTCAATGAATGAAGAGAATAATGAAAGCGCTGAAAAGGAATGCACGGATGGATGCATTGCTATACTTAATCAAGCTTCCTCAGAGTGTGCTGCGCACATTTGCTTTGTACATACTGGAATTAGACATTTTTATTTTTAAATGGGTTTTACTGTTTTAAAATGTTTTAAATATTTTAGTTGTAATATATTTTTTAATTCTGAGCCACCCAGAGTAGTTTGCTCAGGGGGACAGCTATAGAAATGACATGAAATCAATCAATCAATCAATCAATCAATTAATCAAATCAAGCACATGTTCCATTCTGCTCTAGAAGCAGAGATTGATAGAATAGAATAGAATTCTTTATTGGCCAAGTGTGATTGGACACACAAGGAATTTGTCTTGGTGCATATGCTCTCAGTGTACATAAAAGAAAAGATATGTTCATCAAGAATCATAAGGTACAACACTTAACAATAGTCATAGAGTACAAATAAACAATCAGGAAACAATCAATATTAATATAAATCGTAAGGATACAAGAAACAAAGTTACAGTCATACAGTCTGTATGACTATAAGTGGAAGGAGATGGGTGATGGGAACGATGAGAAGATTAATTGTAGTGCAGATTTAGTAAATAGTCTGACAGTGTTGAGGGAATTATTTGTTTAGCAGAATGATGGCGTTTGGGAAAAAACCGTTCTTATGTCTAGTTGTTCTGATGTGCAGTGCTCTATAGCGTCGTTTTGAGAGTAGGAGTTGAAACAGTTTGTGTCCAGGATGTGTGGGATCTGTAAATATTTTCTCAGCCCTCTTTTTGACTCGTACAGTATACAGATCCTCAATGGAAGGCAGGTTGGTAGCAATTGTTTTTTCTGCAGTTCTAATTATCATCTGAAGTCTGTGTCTGTCTTGCTGGGTTGCAGAACCAAACCAGACAGTTATAGAGGTGCAGATGACAGATTCAATAATTCCTCTGTAGAATTGTATCAGCAGCTCCTTGGGCAGTTTGAGCTTTCTGTTATCAGTATTTCAACCATTCCCCTATGTTTGCAGACACTGGCTGCTACATGATACACATAATATTGTAATGACCACTATAATTTAGTTGTCTGTCTATATTTTCTACTATTGTAGGTTATTTTGGAATTATACTTTTTAACAATAAAAATTTAAATAGCAATAGTACAGAGGTGAAATGTAAAATTTGTTACTACCAGTTCTGTGGGCATGGCTTGGTGGTGGGGTAATGTGACTGAGTGGGTGTGGCCAACTTTCTTTTTTTACTTTTAAAAGCATTTTTTTACAATCTCTTCGGCTGAAAAGGTTGTAGAAAAAATTCTTTTAAAAAGCTCCTCTGACGATCCCAGCTGAGTTGCCTGATTGTCAGAGGGTTTTCTTTTCTTTTAAAAGCATTTTTTTTTGCCTTTAATAGAAAAAAAAATCCTCTGACGATCGGGCAACTCAGCTGGGATTGTCAGAGGAGCCTTTTAAAAGATTTTTTTCTACAACCTCTTTGGCCAAAGAGGTTGTAAAAAAATGCTTTTAAAAACTTCTGATGATCAGGCAACTCAGCTGGAATTGTCAGAGAAGCCTTTTAAAAGAATTTTTTCTACAACCTCTTTGGCTGAAGAGGTTTTAAAAGCCTCTGACGATCCCAGCTGAGCCGCGCAATCATCAGAGGCTTTTTTTTAACCTTTAAAAGCATTTTTTTGTCCGAAGAAAAAATGCTTTTAAAAGTAAAAAAAAAACAACCTCTGATGATCACATGGCTCAGCTGGGCCAGGGAGGGAGGGATTTTTGCTACCGGTTCTCCGAACCACCCGCCGCAATCGCTACTGGATTGGACGATCCGGTCTGAACCGGGAGCATTTCACCCCTGCAATAGTACTTAGACTTATGTACTGATTCACAATACTTTATAGCCCTCTCTAAGCGGTTTACAGAGTCAGCATATTGCCCCCAACAATCTGGGTCCTCATTTTACTGACCTCGGAAGAATGGAAGTCAACCTTGAGACTGATGAGATTCGAACTGCGAAATTGCAGGCAGACAGCAGTCAGCAGATAAATATTGAGTTTACCCACATAGCCTATTTTTGCAAAGCTTTCGTCTTTTCCTATTGCTCAAAATCTTGATGGTCCTACAATACACTGTTATCAAGGACCCAGAATAGAACCATGCTCTGCTGCTGTGTGTACATCTCTAGTGTGTGATGCTGTTAGGATAGTGTTGGTGGTTCCTTACTGAAATTCAGACATGGCCAATTTTAAGAAAAGTTGGTGGTATTTGACGGTAAGATAGCAATGAGTGTGTGAGGATAAATTCTTAGTAAACAGTAAGCGGGACATCCTTACGCCGGGGCAAGGAAGCTTTGTTGATGATATCTAATAAAGAACCATCAATTTAAAAAAAAGGCAGCAGAAAAGGAATGCAAGATTTGCACAGTAAAAAGCAGTACAAAGCCAATAAAAAATAGAATCCATATGACAAGCGACAATTGCTCAATAAATGTAGATGTTCTAAATTATAACCATCTTTAGCTAATCTGGCTACTCATTTTGGGGATCTAATTTCACTGTTTTAGAACTAAAAGAAATTCAAGATTACTCTAGTATATCATTTGCTAATCCCCTATAAACAATACATCAGAAATGGTAATAACGCTATACATCATGGAAATGTTTGTTATGCATTTGTTTTCAGTGGAAACAATCCAGCTGAAATTTGGAAACAAGAAAACTTGAAAACCCCATGAGAACAATAAGCAGCTGAAGTTCACTCCTGGGGCTCAAGCCACATGTCCCATACAAACTATACCTGCTTTATTATCATGGGTGAGAGGCCTGAACTGCTTTAACAGGTGGTTCAACTTATAAATCCACTTCAGCTATAATCAGTGTATAAAATGATGTGTGTGCTAACAGCCAAAGCAACTCATTTCCTGAAGCTATGCCATCTGCAACTGCACACACTTCACTTAAGGAGCTCATTAAGCAGACATGAGCAGGCTAAGGAAACCACAACCTGACAGCCTCAGAGTGGATTAGCATTATCTACCTTTCCTAATGCCAAAGTCCATTCTTGCCTTCTCCACCACCTCCTATTCAATCATTACCTTTATTGCTGAGAAGGAAAGAAGAAAGAAAGCAAGCTATATGGCCTCCCAACCCCAGTCACTTTGAGCTCTGGCTCAATTCACTTTGAATTCCAGTTCCAGATGCCACTAGCCCTACTTTATATGTCATTGTGCCTTCATATAGCATAAGCCTAATTTTCAAGTTATGTTTGTCTTTTCTATAGCTTCTTTGTTATCACTGTCAGATCGCTAAATCATGATAGTTTATTTTTTAATAGTTTGGCTGCACTTTTGGCTTGCATAACCATAATGTTACCTTGGAAAGCTATTTATATGATCCACTAATCCACAGTCTTGGGGTGAAGGGAGTAGGTAAGAAAAGAGGTAGCAACTGATGACATTTGCATCATAATGTTTGGATGCAAATGATGCCCCCCCCTTTCAGGTTTGTTTTGTGCATAGATGAAAATAAGCACTATCCAGAAAATAAGCCCTAGCATGTTTTATGCATGCATCTAATACAATTCTGATATTCTGCCCAGAATGTTATATCAGATGGTGGCTACATGTTTTAAATAAATAAATAAATTAAATAAATAAATTAAATACATGTCACTAGTCTCCCCAAAATATGTCATATATTTTGTATACCATTTTGGATTTTTCGGCAATAAATCGTATGCTATTCAGCAGAGAGGCTGGAATGAAGGCCTTTGACAACTATAAATTATATTCCTCCACTTTTATGCTTAGTGCTACTGCATAGAACTGCCAACTCATTGGTGAATAAAATGAAATGGTGTAACTTATTGCATATAGTAGCTCGTATCTTGTGCCAAGACTTGGCAGAGTCAGGCAGCTGCCTGAAGCTTCTGAATAAATTGCTTTGAGTGCCTAATTGGTCTGGCTGTTAGTATACCATCCATGTAGGATAGCCAGCAGAAAAAGCAGATAACCAAGATTCAAGGAAGTCAACTGCCCCACATTTTGAAGCAAACCATCTTATTCCATGGCTCCTGGAAAACAGTTTCTCCAATCTTTTTTGACTTTACTACTTTGTAGGGTTGATTTTAACTGCTGGATTTTATTTTCCAGAAATAAAACTATTTCATTTTTCTTTTTCCTAATAAGTTTTCAGAACTTATTCACTTCTGCACCGTTGAAAAATGGTCCTAGGGTTCTACCCACAGGGACTTCAAAGGTTTGGTACAAAACTTCTGTTGCAGCCCTGCATATCTTCCTTCCTATTCTGTTGTTGTTTTTCCCCAACCTAAACATTTTTGAAGTTCCCCAAAAATCTCAAATCACAAAAAAAGAAATACTGTGGTTTTAAACATTTGAATCTCTGCATGCCTGGGTAGAGAATGCTTTTCAATTGACAAGAACTCCTGTCAGAGCCTGCTTCTTGACTCCATTGTTTTCCCATTCTTCTCAACCATCAAGTCTATTGAGTGTCATCACTCTTTTTTTTCCTTGTAATAAACATGGCAGTGCAAGACTCAGGAAGGGGTTGTCTGGCCAAAAGGCATTTTCTGTGTTCCCTAATTAATGTACATTAGCTCAAGTGTTTCCATAATCGGTGTGGTGAATATAATCACAGACCCACTATAAGACATTCAATTATAATGTTCTGAGGCATCTTTGAAGAGTGATAACAGTGACCATGTGGAACTGCTCTCTATCTGTAACTTGCAGATGCTTTACCATTATCTTTCTTAAATATCATGTTTTATTTTATTTACTTAGATTTATAGAGCCACCCATCTCATAAATATGTGACTCTGGACAGCATACAAGACAACAATTAAAAACTCCATGACAATTTAAAAACCAAAATAAGTACAATTAAACTGATAAAACCCAGGAATAGGAGAATAAACAACACTTAACCTCATACAGATACTTTATTAAGAGTTTTTGAAAGTTTGAAAATGTTCTACATCATTTTGTAAACTTTAAAGTAACCTAAGGCAATGTTGTCTCAACAGAGCTTCTAGCATCATGTTTGCCCTATGGCCAAAGTGGGTTATTAACTTTACAACTGTGCAGTATTAAACAAAAATATTGAGAAGTTTCTAATGTGTTATAATAATATATGAGCTGATTTGTAATGTAAATATAAAATAGTTCAAGAACTAAGACATTAGAAGTAATGTTTCAGAATTATATTTTCTCTTAAGATTGCTTCTTTGTTTAATAATATTTAATGAACTACTTTCTTACGCTTCCTACCTACCAAATGTATTTATTTTAGTTAAACATTGCAAAGTATGTTACTTTCCAGTAGCATACTCCAAACAAGGCCCTAGGGGGTTAAATGTAGTACATTTAAGGAAACTCTGCTAAAGTAATTAGGCTACCAAATTTGACTCGCATGACTGTATTTATAACCTAGGAGGAAATATTTTCCAGACCCCTTATGCCTATTTTTGTATCAATGTTAATCCTTATAGTTCTTGGCTATTTTTCTGCCAGGAAAACTGGATCCTAAGTTGCTTTAAATATATACTACATAAAGTATAAATACAAGTGGCAGCAGACTTATGAAACTCTCTCAGTTATGTGAGAAGTGCTATTGGTCTTGACACTTTGACACAATTACCTGGAATCAAAGGCATTAATTGATTATAGCTTGAATTTTTTATGAGGCTCAAAATCTCTAGGCAGCTGTCATGTGCTGTAATTCTGCACCTGATTTGCTTTGTTTAGGATTGCAGTGGGTTTGCTTTTAATATTGTACAGAAACACGCTACTGAATGCAATTTGCACATGATAGTTCAGCTAGTTTTAAGTTAAATCTGTTCTCATATCAAAATGAATCTGGTCAGCATATATTTAAGCACACTATTAATATTTTCATACTAATAGTATTTATAAGGGAAAAAATGCTAAAGACATGCAGAAGTTCATGACTTTGGAGATATGTTTGTGTGCAACTCAGGGTTTCTTTTCTTTTGACATCCTTTTTTTAAATTTATTTACATTTATATCCCGCCCTTCTCCGAAGACTCAGGGCGGCTTACAGTGTGTAAGGCAATAGTCTCATTCTATTTGTATATTTACAAAGTCAACTTATTGCCCCCCCAACAATCTGGGTCCTCATTTTACCTACCTTATAAAGGATGGAAGGCTGAGTCAACCTTGGACCTGGTGGGACTAGAACCTGCAGTAATTGCAGGCAGCTGTGTTTTAATAACAGGCTTCTTACAGCCTGAGCCACACCTTGTTGAAAGGGAATTCTAAATATTATTTTTCCCCCAGAGTTACACAATCTTTATTTATTTTTGTCAAAGAAAAAATGTGCCTTTGTTTCCCTATTCAGAATAATCCATACGTAGACATGTAAGATGAGCAGCTATTAAACTTTATACTCTACTTACTGAGTGAAGCATTTCCAGTCAGAAGTCCTCTAGTCATTGCAATGAACTTAATAATTTACTTTTAGCTGAGTTCAAATAATGGCACTTGCTAATACAAACAACCAGAATTATGGAATCATATGATTGAAAGGGACCTTGGAAGGCTTCTGGTTACAGAACACATATCCACTAATTATCCTATACAAATGACTATACAATCTTTGAAGCCCCTTCAGTGATAGAACACATATGACTTCAGGAGGCAAACCGCTCCACTAATATTCCTCTTTATTTTGAATTTGCATGTCTCTCTATAAAATTTCCACCCATTAGTTAGCATGATCACTGAATGAAATGAATGAAAAGTATAATTAGTACCTCATGTTATGGCCACATTAATAAATCTAGAACAGAAGTATGATCTGCCATACTTAAGCATATTTTTAAATTCTGTTCAATTCACCTGTCAAAAAATATGAATCTCATGATGTTATATGAACACACCAACAAGAAGTCAATTTGCAACAGTTTGAAATTTAAGATAGCAAGCTTTTAATTGCTTCTGGTAAGGACATGACGAACTAACATCCCTAGCAGAGAGGGGCAAGATTATGGCTGAAAATAGTCGGTACCGAGACTACAATAATCTCTCTGGACAAAGGAGAACTCTTGAAAGTGCCCATATATATTCCTAACAGTTGATTTTCATGAGAACATGGGAGGAATTGAGATTTTTGTGGCTGTCTTGTAAATATCTAGAAGTTGTGAGATTTCTTCAAGCTTGTGGCCATCAATACAGACATAAGATTAATCTGAGCCTCATCTCTTTGGATTTAATTTTTTAAAAATGTCTTTGCAAAGATTGAGAACCTTTGGAATGGCAAGTTTTATTTGATTTACTGAAAGAGTTTTCTTCATTCCTTTAAGAAAGGAGTTTTAATTAGGAATTTAAGTATTTGTAAAAAAAATTACAAAATGTGGAGCAAAAAGGTAATTAGCAGTGGTGAAATGCACTTACCTTTGCTACCGGTTTGAAAATGGGAGCGTGTGCCTCTTCTGTGCGTGAGCAGAGGGTAAAAAATGGGATGTAATGACATCCTGGCAGGTGGGTGGAGCCTCCCGCCGCCAGCCCTACCAGCTCGTGCGAGCTGGATAGATCTGGCCAGATTTCACCACTGATAATTAGAGTGTTAATTTTAGAAATTTTAATGGGATAAGAATCCAGATGGACTTGAATTAAGATTTTAAAATTAATTGTAAGAATTCTTCCCATGGGAAACTATCTATGTTTGTAGCTCAGAGTTGAAATGAGGGATCCTTGGTGCTTTCTGAGCTTGGTCCACTTGGTGCATTGATGTTACCTAGTTTGGATAATGAAACATCTTTCAGAAAAACAATCAAGCTCAGAGAGCACCAAAGACCATTCAAAAAATTATAGAATCAGAATTTGTCTCTGCTGGGAAAGGTTAATATGTGGTCAGAATTCAGTCTAGCAAGAACATAATTCAATTTAGAGCTGGCAAGGAAATTGACAAGAGGTGGAACTTTTCCTCTTGAGTGAGGTCATGTGCCTAGATTTGGCTGATGTACAGTAACATGGAGTTCTGCCATTCTGTTTCCTGATGCTTTGAATACACATCTGTAGTCCTTTCCCTGGACTTTTAAAATTCTATTCTGACAGGTACTCTTAGGAAATGAAAGAGTCTCCAAAATAAATCCTTCAAGCAGAAAGAAGCATGCACTTTTCTGCAGTTGAATTACATGGATGTATTACATATGAATAGCTAGTTTATTAAAAGATACAAAAATTAGCAAAAAAAATATTATCCCTGAATCTGCTATGCATTCTATTCCACTGAAAAGTAAACTACCACAGCTAGGAAAAGAAGCATGGGTGTCTTTCAGATTTTCTGATCTACCACATTCATTGTACCTCACCCATTGGCCAAGAGATGTGAGGTCACCAAATTTTTAATTTAACACATTTTGAGGACTATTGGTCTCTCACTTTTGTCACGTGTGAAAAGCTTTTTTTAAATATTTGAATTTCAGTCTATGCAAATCTAAGTTCTTATATTCAGGAATATTATGAACAATTTGATATTATGATCCATGGAAAGCTTGGTCATTCATACATTTCAATGAAAAGAAAAGCATGTTTGCTCATTTTGCTTATTGGACTGAAGATCCATTGGACAATATGTGGGATACCAGATTCCAGAGCCCTCAATATGCAATTACTATACATATCCCTGTATGAGGAGGTACTTGAGGAAGTACTGACACCTGGTGCCCTTCTAATGCAATTACCTGAAGCATAAAAATCATAAACAGGTTAGGAGGGGAAAGACACACAAATTTACCCTCCTATACAAAAGATAGCAGACAAATCTATCCTAAGAAAATGCCATCATTAGTATTAGTATATTTGTTGCACCAAAAATATTTGGTAAGATACTGGAGTCTACCTCTCCTTACTTCTCCCGAAAACAGAAAGATAAACATTCTGGATCCTGATAGTTTTCAGACTGTGAGTCAAATTACAGTTAGAAAGCATTTGACAGATGGCCAGGAGGAAAGAATAAAATAAACAAGTTGTTGGGTTCAGCTTTAAATATCTACCAGGTAGAGTCCTTGAATACAAAGAATTTAAATAACAACGATTAACATTCTCATAGATGTCACAGGGGCACTTCAAATATGACTGGATTAAATTTATTTAGATGTTTAAAGTGGTCAATTTTTCAAATGAACCATATCAACAGACAACTTCCTCTGATGTTTATAAAATAAGTGGTGGAATTATTTTCATTTCAAGCAATACAGATGCTAATAGCTATAACCTTGCAATCTGTTATGTATCTTCGAATCCCAGTAGCAACCTTTCGAAGATATCACTTTGATATTACATTTTCTAAGCTACTGTGATCCGCATTCAGAATATGGTATGTGGTGTGCAAAAGAAATAAATTTATCTGAGATGTGCATTCCAGAGGCATTAATCAATTTGAGTTCAGACCTATCAGGGTTACTGCAGCTGAAACAAACAAGAAACAAAACGTGGCTACTTACCAATCTGTGTGGGGGTCATCAATTATCAAGAGAATTTGGGGTTTCTGTTGAGCTACAGGGACTGGTGTTGCTGATTGCTCTATGAGTCCTGCAGCTGCTTGTGTGGTTTGCTTCATGGCACTGGAGATAGAGTTGAAGATGCTGGTACCAGAAGAAAGAGCAGTTGGTTGCTGTATTGGCTGCTGCCTCCTCTCTGTTGCTGGGGAAACAGGGTTGCTGGTGGAATTATCTGGACGCTGAAGGTCCATCATGTAACCATTTGGCAAGTTAGCCACAAAACTACTGTCTGAGAGACGCCTTCGCAGGAAATTCATTCTGAAAACTTTCCCAAAGTAAGGTCGAAGAATGAAGAAGTAGATTCTAAAGGGTTCTACTGGAGTTTTTATGAGTTGGTTGATATTCTATCACCTTCAGTTCAGAAGAGATATTCTGCCACCTACAATGTTCCTTTCTTTAGTTCTCACCTGTGAAATGTAAGAGAAAACCCATTTGAATCAATCATTAGCAGGCTAGCCCTACCAGAAGGCCAACAAAACAACTGCTTCAGGAGTCAGGTGACTGAAAAAGATAGCAATAGGAGCTCTCTTAGTATTTTCCAAAGGAAGATAAAGGGACGTAGGCCATGTGGTCTTGCCTGCAGTTCCTTAGCTCAGCTGTGTGGAGAGGATGCTCTCTCATGCAATTCTAGTAAAAGAGCAATTCAGTAGATCTCAATTCACTGGCAGTGCAAAGAAATATATTACAGAAACAGCAAAAACATTCAAAAACAGGCTACAAATGAAAAGTAATGTATTACATATGGGCAAATTAATAAAATATATAATTCACAAGATTGTACAAGTAAATTAAAGTGCACAAGTAATTGTTTATAGATAAGCAATTTGATTAATTAAATGCAAAATGTATTTATTTATTTCTTTGGCTCACAATCATATACTGGGCATAAGAAGTCTATTCTTAGACTCAACATGTAGGCCGATATAAGACATTAATGTTTTAATACACTAACATATATTTTGCAAGAACAATTATGCTCCCAAACTATACCTTTTTTTGCTAAATATATTTTTATAAAATTTTTACAGTTCAGTGTTGAATGTGGGAAACATCAAGTTGACTTACAAACGTGCTGATCTTTCTTGAGCTGAAAGGAATAGTTAGTAATAAAATTGAACATTTTTTACCCTTTGCTTGAAAGAGAAACATCCTTCGGCTATTATATTTTGGTATATAATTTTATCTGGCAATACTTTCTAACAATAGGAACAACTTCTCTCCTGATGATAAAAGAATCCTATCTTGGTAACTTAGTGAGTTGCAAAGGCCTTTTGTAATGCCTGCTTATCAGGGAAGCCAGAGACAGTTCGATAAAAGCCAGCCGTGCCAGAGAAATAAATCTTTTAAAATTACAGAAGCTATCTACATTTTTCAAAGCCTGCCTAAAATGACACATTGTTTGTCACTCCCCTTTGCCTTTGCATTTCTTAAATCAAATTCCATCTTTAAGATGGAACAAGCTGAAGGCATTCTTACCCCAAAGATATAGAAGAAAATAGAAGATATGGATGCAATCTAATATAGAAAAACAAATGTGTACATTTAAAAAAAAAATCTAAAAACAAACATGTTGTTTTTATTTCTCATTTCTAACTTTTGTGTTGGATGGTATACAATGTAATCAGTACTTGCTGAGTTCTAGTCTTAAATCAAATCAGTCAATCCTAAAGGAAATCAATCCTGACTATTGCTTGGAAGGACACATACTGAAGTTGAAACTTAAATACTTTTGCCACCTAATGAGAAGAGAAGGACTCATTGGAAAAGACCCTGATGTTGGGAAAGATGGAAAGCAAAAATAGAACGCAATAGCAGAGGCTGAGATAGTTAGATTGTTTCATTGACGCAATGAACATGAATTTAGGAAAACTCCTGGCATACTATGGTCCATGGGGTTGCAAAGAGACAGACAGCAACGTAGTGACTGAACAACAACAGTCTTAAAGCAAAGTTCATATGGAATCACGGTTGGCATGAGTAGGGCAAGGTCTTCCTTTACTGGGAGAGATTATCCTTTGAAGTACATTGTTAAGAACTTTAAGATAAAGGGACGTTATGCTGGCTAAGGAATTCTGGGAGTCGAAGTCCACACATCTTAAAGTTGCTAAGGTTGAAAAGCACTGAAATAGAAGGTAAGGATCAGGGGCGGGTTCTACTTACCTTTACTACTGGTTATCATCATGTCTGCACGTGCTCTTCTATGCATGCGCAGAAGCTTTTGCGCATGCGCAGATCACTTTTGTTGACGTTCAGGTCAGTGGGCGGAGCCTCCCACCGGTTTTACTACCAGTTCTATAGAACCGGTCCGAAGCAGGGGCAACCCACCACTGGTAAGGATGTAATAAGAGAATATAAATCCTTCCATTCCCCACCATTCAGTCAGAGTGAAGAAGCTTCTTGGATGAGAAGCGAAACATCTTCAAAGAAAAAAACCAAGAAAGTTCAGTTGCCTCCTGAAAAAGCACCTTTGGTACAACCATGACCTGGATGACTGAGAATCTCTACAGACTTTTAGCTATGCAGTTTGGGATGCATACCCTTTGAATGGTGTGGGAATATGAATGGATTTCCAGAAACAAATTGCAGACTACAGGAACCATTAGCACTACTCCTTCCATTCCCCACCATCCAGTCAGAGCAGAAGACATTCTTGGATGAGAAGCAAAACGCCTTCAAAGAAAAAACAAGAAAGTCCAGTTGCCTCCTGAAAAAGCACCTTTGGTACAACCATGACCTGGATGACTGAGAATCTCTACAGACTTTTAGCTATGCAATTTGGGATGCATACCCTTTGAATGGTATGGGAATATGAATGGATTTCCAGAAACTAATTGCAGACTACAGGAACCATTAGCACTACTCCTTCCATTCCCGACCATCCAGTCAGAGCAGAAGACATTCTTGGATGAGAAGCAAAACGTCTTCAAAGAAAAAACAAGAAAGTCCAGTTGCCTCCTGAAAAAGCACCTTCGGGACAACCATGACCTGGATGATTGAGAATTTCTGCAGACTTACAGTTTTTCTCTTATAATAATTTTCTTTCTAGATTCACCTTATTTTAGTATTGGCCTTGTTACCCAACCCATGTTATATGGTCCTGCTTGGAGGCTTTGTTTTTATCCCTGTCCTAATATTCCTTTTTACGCTTAATCTTTTCATGTATTCAAATTTATACTTTTACCTGTTATCTTATATATACTTGACAAATAAATAAATAAAATAAAATATTATCTATCTATCTATCTATCTATCTATCATCTATCTATCTATCTATCTATCTATCTATCTATCTATCATCTATATTATTCTAGAAGCATGGTAAAGTAGGATTGTCCTAATTTAAATTTTTGAAAAAGAGGATGCTCTGGAGAGGGGATTGCTTTACAGAAAGTAAGGTGCACAATATTTACTTAATTATTGTTTTTCTCATTGTATCTCTCTTTCCGTCTGTCGCTTTCACCCTTTCTCCCATCCCAATGGTGCATTTTATCTACTATTAGATTACAGCATTAGTAATTGAAATTGAAGCAGTGTTTGCCACCTTCAGAAGAATCTGTCTTTAAAGCCAATCAAAAAGTATGTTCAAATAATCTAGCTTTTAATGTTATAGTAACAAACATAAATATTGGGTAGTCTTCTCCATGGAGCTGATTCCATTAGAAGACTGCCAGTACATCACACCATGAAAAAAGACTGTCTTTTCTTAAGTGAGATCTTCATATATCGTATACAGCAGTGGGTTTCAAAAATTTTTACTACTGGTTCTGTAGGTGTGGCTTGGTGGGCGTGGCATGGCTTGGTGGGCGCGGCTTGGTGGGTGTGGCAGGGGAAAGATACTGTAAAATCTCCATTCCCTCCCCAATCCAGGGGAAGATACTGCAAAGTCCCCATTTCCTTCTGATCAGCTGGGACTTGGGAGGCAGAGAATAGATGGGGGCGGGGGCCAGTCAGAATTTTTACTACCGGTTCTCCGAACTACTCAAAATTTCCACTACCGGTTCTCCAGAACTGGTCAGAATCTGCTGAAATCCACCTCTGATCATATATACTAAAATCTCTCTTTCACCAACCAAAAGAAAGAGGATTCTCTGATTTACACTGGTTTCTGAAAGAGTGAGAGATCTGGTTTACCAATTGTATTAAGCAACATCTTACTTAATAACACAATCAATTGAGTCTGTCTTCTATTTTGTTGAATGTATACAGTGTTCAATAGCAGCAACTGTATTCTTTATTCATACTTCCCTGCCTAATTCCTTCCAGATGCTTTGAATCTCAATTCCCGTAAACAATTGCTAACCCAACCTGTCTGGAGGCTGCAATGATGGGAAAGGCCTTGTCTCAACTGTCACTGTCTCAGTTACACCCTCTGACTAAACTCCTACAGTACTGCTTTCCCATGAGCAAACTGTCCATGTGTTACATTACAAATCTATTTCTAATAAACAACCATTCCTCAGCACACAATCAATATGCTGCTGTCTTTATGGCAGTGGACAAGTAAGCGAGAACTATAATTTCTCCCTTGGAGCTATCCAACATGCCTCAGTGTTAGATCAGGCGAATGAGGAGGCAGGAGACTCAGCGAGTGACAACAGCTCTTTTTATTAGAGTGAGAATCCAGCAAGGGTCACCGGTCAAGAGTGCCCCTTATATACCCACCTGGCTGAGGCACCAGTCAATTAGCAATGCTTATTTTCCCGCCAAAAATCCCACCAATAGATTCATACACAACACTCAGGTACTCAAGAAGCCATAAAGATGGTTTCTAAATGAAGCCAGAAAATTGGAAATAGTGTCCATTCTTTCCCTAGTGATCTTATTCATAAGGGTGGATCTGAAAAATCTGTTTTAGTTCCTAACAGAGGGATTTTTTTTCCTGCAGCTTTTATAAAGTGTTGCCTACTGCACATCAGGCAATGATGTGACAGAATCCCAGACACTTTGAGGAAATTAAAAATCTTGGTCAGACCAGATTTTGAGGACAAAAGATTATAAGGTTTTCAGGAAAACTCTAATATAGAGCAATTGACTCCTTTATACATTAACTTTGATTATAAATGGCTCATAGTTTTGCTTATTTGCATTTTCTATTCCAGCATTGGCAGGACAGAATTGTGTCTTACAGACTGAACATGCAGCCTATCATCAACAGCAGATAGCTATTTATTTGGAATTTGGATTATTCCAGATAAATATAATTCTATCACAATATGTTTTCCAAATAGGTGTCGCAAAACAGCTGGTGTTTATATTCTCCTCTATTATATTCACTGCTTGCTTACCATATTTTTAAACTACCATATCCTTTCCTTCCTCCCTGTTCTTAGATTGTTTGATAATAAATGTAGAATTATTACTGTTATTATTGCTACAAATATTTTTAAAAGCCAAAGAATCAAAGTTTTTCCCCCCTTACTGCCCCCTCCATTAATCTAAAATCCTCTGTGAATCATTTTTCTAAACTGAAATTCTCAGAAGGCAAAATGAAAAAAAAAAAAGGCCACAATTTCTAATTTCTAAGAGGCTTTTATTTTGAAGCAATAAAGAAATTTTAATGCATAAAATAAAAAGGAGCCTGAGGGGAGTACAAATACAACTTCATTATTGAAAGCTTTGGCTGAATTATTAACATTGCTGGGGTTAAGTCAGGCAATATTTCATAGCAAATCCTTGGAGAATTTCTTTAATGTTTTGAATTGTATGTAGAAAGTATCCTGGTTTTTTTTTAAAGCCACACTGAAATCTCAAATTTTGTGTTCCACTATGTCCCCCCCCCACAACTAATCTGGTCTCCCAGACATGTCTCAATTATAAAATTAAAATGGATGTACAAATTAACATTATCTTTCCCTTCCCACTAATGCAAATTCTGGATAAACATGTTTAAAATTAGAATGTTTAGCTCCCATTCACCCACTTTACAAACTTCAAAGTTTGTCTGTAATAAATTATGTTTTTGTCTTGTGTTATATGACCTAGCCCTAGTCTACTTATGCAGCAGTACAGTATGGTAGAATCGAGACAAAAAGAGAGTAACTTCACTGCTTTATTCAACAAATAATGTCCCCCCTGCCCCAAGGGATGGGGGAAAAAGCCCAGTGCACATGGAAAGAAGGATGTTTTCTGGCTACTTTTAAGCTATAGTAGTTTTGTATTTACAGGGAGAATTAAACAAAATCAAATATAATAGAACCTCAACAAAATATGTGAGAGTATATTATACAAAAGCATGCTCCCATTTATGCAGCACTTGGGTAACACTTTCAATGTACAATATTTGCCAACTCATTTTTTTTTTTGACAAAGTTCCTCAGTGAGGTGGTTAGTAAACCTTGACTTGTATAAAAGAGTTCCAACACATTTCTCTTCTAATTCATTATCTAACCCAGGTGTAGTTAACCTTTTTATACCTACCGCCCACTTTTGTATCTCTGTTAGTAGTGAAATTTTCTAACCGCCCACCGGTTCCACAGTAATGTGCTGTGTATCGTCGACTGTGCATGCCTCTTGCGCATTGTGGATTGGGTTTGGGGGGGCGGGCAGCTACCAGTTCTGCTTGTCTGTTACAGCTGGGTGGTGTGGGGGGGAGATGCGCGAGCTATTCTGGGACAAGACTGTTTTGTTTGCAGTCGCACTATAGTGCCATTTAGTTTCACTTACGTAATGTGAACTAAATGGGCGATACAAATAGTATATTTTCAGAAATTTAAATTGTCACGGGGAATTTTATGAAAACCTAATGAAAATGTTTTTAAATAATGCTATGAAAATTTTTTAAAAAGTCAATTAAATAAAAAAAAGGAAAGAATCAGACAAAACCCCTACCGCCTACCATGAAAGCTGGAATGCCCACTAGTGGGCGGTAGGGACCAGGTTGACTACCACTGATCTAATGTCTCCTTGTTGTCATACTAGGACATCTTAAGGTGACTGCTGAATCACAAGTAATTGTTACATATTACATCGGGGTCCACAGCCCTCCCTGGGCTGCAGCCAGGCCACAACCTGTTTGGAACCCCTTGTGTGAGTGGCAGCCACTCGTGCTCACACATAAAGTTCTATTTTAGTGAGCTGCTCGCACTTGTGTAGGTCCCTACCACTCACACAAAACCATCCCCTCTTCTACCCTCACCTGACTGCCAAGCCAGAAAGATTGGGGACTGCTGTACTACATGAAACAATTGAATGAAATCTACTGAAAATTTTCCATGTTCTTTCTTAATGCTGCATTGCTAATACACATGTGCATTTATACATCATTCTAGAAAAATAACTACCATATTTTTCAGAGTATAAAATGCACCTTTCCCCCCCAAAAAAGAGGGTAAAAATCTGGGTGTGTCTTATACTCCAAATGTAGCCCCACCCATCTTCTCAAAAGGAGGTTTCAGAAGCTGAAAAAAGCATCAAAAATGAAGCTTCAAAAAAGAAGCCCCCAAACAGAGCTTCAGAAAAGAAGCCCTCAAACAGAGCTTAAGAGGCTTTTTTTTTTGGAAGCTCTGTTTCTGAGGCTTTCAAAGGCAGAAAAAAAAGCAAAAAGAAAAAAAAAGCATGGCTTAGAGCTCACAACCAAGGAACCTGTTGCTAAAATTCACCTCTGGGAACAGCTGATTCGGGGTATTCCGGGAGGCCATCCATCTGCCAATCAGCTTTTTTTCTCATTTTCCTCCCCAAATACTAAGGTATAAAAACTAAGGTATAAAAACTTATACTCTGGTGCGTCTTATACTCTGAAAAATACGGTAAGTTCTTCATCTTCACTCCCATATCCTAAAGATTTTCACATTTGTTATCTTCTCCCTGAAAAATTGGTAGGTGTAAAGAACTCCTTGTGTAAGAAAATCCACAGCCATAAATTGAAGCTGAATGACAGATCAGCCAACAATAAGTACTTGGGCTGTCAGCTTTCCAGCAAACAAGCTTAGTGTCTTTAACCACTGAGATTGTTAGTGATTATACCACTACAAGTATTCTCTTGGAAGTTTCTTCTTAGTCCCAACCTTGCCAGCTTTAGCTAGAGCTGGACTTCAGGGCTGAAATCCAGGATTTTCTAATCTCCAATAGAGATTGAAAGATAATGGGGCAGCTTTTGTACGGTCTGATGAGGACAAAACAGGAGTAATGCTGCTCATCAAAAATTCCTTATTTTTAGAAACATTTTACACTTAGGAGATACCTGACTAGGTATTTTCAGAATTATTGATGACCAGTTTAAAAAAAATAATTACTTTCTGCAAAATGGTGCTTGATCTGTGATTGTCCAAAGAAAGGTTGCAAAAGTTTATGTCTATGACTTAAACGAACCATTGACCTGGATAGACCTCTGACTATTCGTGAGATGACAGTAATACAAAATGTTGCATACTATTGGGCAATTCAGCTAGCCCGTAAATGAAAAAGAGAGATGTGTTGGCAGGATCTATATTTTCTAATCTTTTTGATTATGGTGCATTCTTCCTTTTTATCTTCCTAAGTGATTTTCAGGTTGTATTGCTGTGCTCCTGGACCCTATCCACTTCTTTCTTTTTTCTATTTGGATTTACAATCTCATTGTAGAGGAAAGCAAAAGCTCAGCTGCACAATATTTTTCAGGTTGCTCCTGCCTACAATTTACTACTGAATGGCTAATTATTTCCTTCTGTCTAAGTAATTCAATGGTATGACAAGGAAAATGAGTTTATTGAATGTTATAATCAATAGATTAGACATGCACTGATCTATGTAAATGGAAAAACAAATTATATAACTACGTAGTATGAAATTGTATTTGCGGAAAAGTTGAACTGGCCAAAACATTGTGAGTTTAACTGTTGGCAAAGACTTTGATTCTACCTATATGATAAATACAAAAGCGGACCACTTTAGACCAGCTACTAAATCTGAAAGCAAAGTAGTCGAGATTGACAAAAGGAGGAAGGGAGGGCATGTTCACAAAGTTTGGGCTTTGCTTTATTTTTATTGAGAAATTTTTTTCAGCATCCCTTTCCTATCCTTTTTTACTTCTTATTTTTCACACGTGATACTATTCTACATGCCCTCATGTAGAGTTAAATCAACTCTGAAGAAAAAGCCCAATGAGATTTCCTATACTTGAAATAAAAGAACTGTCCAGCTTGAGTTCATATCAAATCAACACATACTGATTTTTGCATTGGTTCATGAGTTGGATTGCTATCATTTCATGTAATATTGGGCAGCACAGCTATGTACAGCAACAATCCAAATAGAAGACAGGCAACAATTTAGCATTTATTGATAATGCATATGATAGCTTCTGCAGCCCAGGTTACCAGTATCATCCCTATTACATTTATGGAATGAAGTGGGAGGCACTTCATGTGTGGGTTCCTTATGAATGGATGACTCCAATAAATGCAGTCAGGAAAAGGAGTATAAGAGAGCTGGTTTGTTATGGTTAAGGCAAAGGGCTAGAAACCAGGAAACCATGAGTATTTCCTGGTTTCCAATCCTGCCTTAGGCACAAGGCCAGCTGGGTGACCTTGGCCCAATAATTCTCTCAATCTTTTCAGGCAAGTAATATCAAATCATTTCTGAAATCTTTCCAAGAAAACTGTAGGAACTTGTTCAGGCAGTCAATAGGAGTCAACACTGCTCTATGCTGTCTCAAGCCAGCTCAATCAATTTTACAGGAAACCTAAGTACTATATTGAATGTTTCCAAGTTTCAGAGGGATTATCTCTGTATGTAGCATTGTTTTCTCTTCTGCCATCTAAGCATTTGGGGCCACATTTAGACACTCAAGAAGATGATGTCATTATCTGTGCTCATCCACCCTTTCATGATCAGTGTAGGTGTATTTGTATGTGCTTGGTACCAAAGCAAGGACAAAACCAATGCCATTAGACATTGATTGGATTATGTGGGCATTATCCAATCAAGGGAAATGGTTAAGGAAGAGGGAGAAAGTAATGGAGGAATGGTCCAAAATGTACAATTTAAGGTTACAGATGGTATAATTTTGAAATATTGATTAAAAAATCCAATATTCACTAATGTGTTTACTTTGACTAGAAATACACAAATCACTTTTCAATTGTGACCATAAGTTATCTTTGAGTGGTTTCTTAGATATATTACATGACAAATCTGACATGATTTACATGTATGATGGAATGTACTCCAGAGTAACAGGAGGGACTTTTCTATAGAGACCAAAGAGATAGCCTAGCTTGGAAAATGCAGAAAGAAGACAAAGGAGGAACATTTTCCCCCACCACCCCAAGCAATTTCCAGGGTTTTAATAGTTATGTAAATAGTTGCTTTAGTCTGGCAAGATTTCTGTCTATAAGTGATCAATAAAAAAAACTATTCTGAACTGATGTCATTCTTGGTTCCTTGGACCTGACAACTAGGAAAATTGGGGTGGGAGTTAACCACAGAGTAAAAGAAACTGGGTTACTAAATATTCCATGATTATTTACAAATATACTTTGACTCTTATTAGTAGTGTAACATATGTAGTTTTTAAAATTATCTTTCCAGTAAAAATATTTGGTAGCGATGCAAGTAGGATGGTTATAATCAGAGTCATCTTCTGTCAAAAATACCAAGAGGAGCAGCTATGGCTGCACAATCAAAGTGTCACCCATTTTTACAGGTGTAAAGAGGGGCCCTTCTGATCACATAACACCAGCTGCCATTTTGACATGACACTATTTGGTCAACATTTATCCAATAGGGGTGAAAGGGTCTGGCATCATCTCAGTCCAGTCAATCAGTTGCGGGAAGCATGAGTTTTAGAGAGACAAAATAAGCCAGAGAAAGGTCAGTTGAAGGTAACTCAACCCAGGACAATGAACAGACAGAAATAAAGCATACAAAATATGCTACAAGACATTTTGCATTCCTACCTTTGGTTTTGGGGATTTTGCAAGGACCTGGGAAATACATGGTATAGTTTTAAAATGTATCACACTTTTTAAAAGCCTGCCCGATTTTATCAGGATACATTGCTAGTTTCATGGCAAAACATCTTTGCAGGATGCCCACTGTCTTATTACATATTTCACATATATGCATATTCAATTTCTTAAGTGATTATCAGTTACTATTAGGCTGAAGAATTTACAGTGAAACAAAGGAATCTAAACAAAGTCAAAGCTTTCCTGTAATTTTGCTTTGAGAATGGGAGCATGCTAAAAAATGATCTAGAGCAGTCATTGCTCTTGTATATTATCAAGAAAAACAAACAGCTCCATTCAATAAATACAGTAGGTAGTATATTAAGGGAAAAACAATATTACCTCATCTTTTACATGAAGGCTGTCAAACGTGCCCGCTGTGGGCTGGATGCATCACACGCTGGCCATGCCCCCGCCCGGTTTAGCAAAGAGGGGAAAAGTCCTGATATGTCATGTGACACTGCTATGATGACGCGAGCTTGACACCCCAATTTACATGCTAAACATGTATATTTCAAGGAAGTTGAATGCACCTAGAGTTGAGAATATTCAGAATATTCAAAGTTATAATATCCCACGATCTGTAACTTCGAACAGTACTCTTTCCTTTTTCTTTCTTAAGTGAAAGTAATCTTCCCACCTACCTTCCTTGACTGAATTATGCCCACACGCTTGCCTGATGGCACTATATTTGTCATTCCTTTAGCACATATAATGACATCATACTCTTGGGCTTTAAATGTAGCTCCCAAATGCTTAGATGGGAGAAGGAAACAATGCTGAGTGAGGAGATAATCTCTCTGAAGCTTGGAACCATTCACATTTGGTATAGTACTTGGGTTTCCTATAACATTGATTGAGCTGGCTTGAGAAAGCATAGAGCAGTTTTTCTTGACAGTGACAACCTTAAGAAGTGTGGACTTCAGTTCCCAGAATTTCCCAGCCAGCATGCCTGCTAAGGAATTCTAAGAGTTGATCCATACATCTTAAAACTGCCAAGGATGAAAAACACTGGTTCATCAATGATGAACCTACAACCTATAGCACAGAGGTACTATAGGTTGTAGGAGAAGAACCATGTTAGTATATGGTGATCAAAAATAAAATAAAACTTCAGTAGCACCTTTTCCATCTTTTCTTGAAAGGCATTACGTTTTCATGAGCTTGAGCATGTGCAGAGGAGCTAAACCACGTAGTTTACAAGCAATGACATAATTCCTAAGTAGACCCCATAATTAGTACCGCTTTGTATACTATTTGTAACCACAGATTTGATGTCGCTGCACTCTAGAGCAACAATGTTAAATCTTCAGTTCAGCAATTAATAGGGATAATGACCTTGGATTTCATGAACACAAGTCGGTTGGTAATGACATTGTTTCCTAGGGACCATTGGCAACTTGCCCGTTTTACTCATTATGCTTATGCCAGGGAAGAGGTAAATAATGGATGCAGCCAGCCACTAATAAATTTCTTATCTCATGACTAAGCTACAATCGCTGCTGAATTCTTTATCAGGTTATCTTTGATAAATTTTCCAAGAGAAAGTCGCAATGCAATTTTAGTGATAACATAACAGCCTATTTTTCTTTGATTCAACTCATTGTTCATACTGAGGCTGATACGTAGAAGAAGAATATCGTGTTTTGATTCTCTTACAAGGACATAATCCTTATATCAGTTACATAATAAACTTTATGCACAACGCAGTGGAAGTCGTGACCATGACTTCTACAAATAGTGTTATGAATGTTGGCTTCTGTCAACTACAAAAAATGATATATGATTTAATATAGCTGATCTAATTGGTAAAAATTATTTTTAGAGACATTCCTGATTTGTGAATTATTTGTGAAGCATAGCCAAATAATTATGTATTATTCTGTATTATGTATAATTCTGTATAATTATTTCAGTTTTCTCTTTAACAGATTTTAGTATGATATAAAAATGATAGAAGAAGCATGTTCTTGAGTAGGAAATACCCTAAAATGCAAGAGATGAGCAGAGGGAGTTTCCTGAGGGAATAAAAAGCATTAAGTTGGTTGGTGAAATTGTGTGCAGTGGAAGTCCTACACCTTTTATGGATCGTGGATGCATATTAAAAAGGGGTGTGGCTTTAATTGTGGAGTTGCATCTGCCATTTTAAGTTTTTTTTATGTTCTGCAAGCATTCCTGAGTGAAAGCAAAGCAGAAATTCAAAAATCATTAGACCTTAAAATACAGAGTTTATTTTCTATAAAAACCACATTTAAAATAATGACAGCAGAGAAATCACATTAATTGGTATTGCAAAAATAATTTGGTATTCACTCTTTTATGTACTACTTTCACACATATACTGGTTTATATAGGAAGATGTTAAACTAATGAAGTTTGCAGATGACACAACAGTGATCGGTCTCATTTGAGACAATGATGAATCCGCATACAGACAGGAGGTTGAACAACTTGCCTCGTGGTGCGACCAGAACAATCTGGAACTGAACACACTCAAAACCATAGAAATGGTGGTAGACTTTAGGAGAAACCCTCCCATATTACCACCTCTTATAATACTAGACAACAGATGTATCAACTGTAGAGACCTTCAAATTTTTAGGTTCTACCATATCTCAAGACCTAAAATGGACAACTAACATAAAAAATGTCATCAAAAAAGCACACCAAAGAATGTTCTTTCTTTGCCAACTCAGAAAGTTCAAACTGCCCAAGGAGCTGCTGATACAGTTTTACAGAGGAATTATTGAGTCTGTCATCTGCACCTCTATAACTGTCTGGTTTGGCTCTGCAACCCAACAAGACAGACACAGACTTCAGAGGATAATTAGAACTGCAGAAAAAACAATTACTATCAACCTGCCTTCCATTGAGGACCTTATACTGCACGAGTCAAAAAGAGGGCTGTGAAAATATTTACAGACACCTCACATCCTGGGTATAAACTGTTTCAACTTCAAAACGCTACAGAGCACTGCACACCAGAACAACTAGACACAAAAACAGTTTTTTCCTGAATGCCATCACTCTGCTAAACAACTAATTCCCTCAACACTGTCATACTATTTACTAAGTCTGCACTACTATTAATCTTGTCATCATTCCTATCACTCATTTCTTCCCACTTATGACTGTATGACTGTAACCTTGTTGCTGGTATCCTTACGATTCACTGATTGACTGTTTCCTAATATGATTTGATTGCTTATTTGTACCCAATGACTATCATTAAGCATTGTACCTTATGGTTCTTGATGAATGTAGCTTTTCTTTTATGTACAATGAGAGCATATGCACCAAGACAAATTACTTGTGTGTCCAATCACACTTGGCCAATAAAGAATTCTATTCTGTTCTGTTCTGTTCTATTCCAATTCTTTCTAAGAAATTTTTAATCTAAATGGTAAAATGAAGATGATGACAAAGGATGTTGAAAAGTGGAAACTGAAGTACATATTAGAAGAACACGCATCATACTTATTCCTTGAACAAACATACTTTCATTTTATTCCTGAAATAGCATATCTGCTTTACAGGCGATATCATTGTGGAATTCAAGAGTTGAGAAATTATTTCTCTAATTGCTTGCTTAAACCTATTTGATGTTCCTTTTTAATGAAAATCTCTTCCTGGTTAATGGAAGTGATGCAGAAGCAGCATTTCCATATTATTTAAATGTTTTCATAGGGGCACATAAAAAAAGTCTGTGAAGAAAAAATATGCAATAATGTTTACATTATTGTTTTTACAAATATGCACAAATCGCTTCTTCTTTACACAGGAATAAGCTCTATGGGATTTACCCTCAATTATGAGAAAATATGGAAGATTTTTAGCACAGTTTATTAATCCCCAACCTATTTTAATTCATATAGTTTCCAGATTTTAATCTATGTGTTTATGTAGTTTTTCTATTTCTTATGAGTTATTTATTATTATCTCATTTAGCATATTCTAAACAATAGTCTTCTGAACGTGATATATAATATAAAATAATAATTTGAGCAATAGGAAACACTACAGATTTAAATAGTTTTAAAGAAATCTGTTAAAAGAATAATCCAACTAAGAGAAAAGCAAAAGAAATATGCTATCAGTGTTCCAATATTTGAGGGGCTGCCACAAAGAAGAGGGGGTCAAGTATTGTGCAAAGCCCCAGAAGGCAAGACAAGAAAAAATGGATGGAAACTGAACAAAGAGTGAAGCAACCTAAAACTAAGAAGAAATTTCCTGACAGGAAGAACAATCAACCAGTGGAACAGCTTGTCTTCAGAAGTTGTGGGTGCTCCAACACTGGACGTTTTTAGGAAAGGACTGGACAACCATTTATCTAAAATGGTATAGAGTCTCCTGCTTGAGCACTGTGTTGGACTAGAAAACCTCCGAGGTCCCTTCCAACTCTGTTATTCTGTTCAAATCCACTTAAAGGCAATGGAGATACCAATGTAAGAACAAAGAAGACTCTTGTTGGATAAAGCTAAAGTTCCACTCTGTCCATCATACAGTAGTTAGATAAATGTATCATAACAACTTTTCTTTATATTCTTGCAAGTAGGATATAAAATTAATGGTCTTTTTTCATTGTTGATTCCTAAATGTTTTATTTAAAGTATGCTGACATTGTTACCAAAGGTACACAAAGCTATCAGAATTAGTATCTGTTGATAGTCCTGGTCTACTTCTTTAATGTCTCTTTAGGCTTCTGAGGGCCGTAAAACTCCATAATTATCAATGGTGTATTAATAATGATTCTCCTGGAACCAGGGTAATTATATATATATTTCTCAGATAGTACTCCTATATGATCAGAGAAGCAATATTAAGTCTAATAAGCTCATCCATCTTGCTTTGTAACAAAGTATTATAGCGCCAACACGTATAAGAGAGTAGGGGGAATTGTTTTCTAGTTTCTCTCTCCTGCTTTAACATCGCTTGGACTGAAGGTGTTACAATACCATATCCTTTAATCCCACCTGCGTATTTTCCATCAACAGTAAAACACTTCATTGGGATTCGGTATATGAGAGAACAGTTGAAAGAGGCAAATAAAGATACATTGTAATTCTAACTTGGTTATATTTCTTTCTATTACTTCTCTTGGCCCCATAGCAGTGTTAAACACAATTCTTCAATCCTAGATTAATTAGAAATTCCAAAACCCATCCACTACAAATCCTAAATGATAAATTAGTACAAAGTTTGGACAGTATTTTTCCTATGTTCAGTGGATTTTTTTTCCTCCGTAAAATCCCACAAGCTCTATATTACTTGAGCTATCATAAATATTTTGAACAGCTTTTTCCATTCTGCCACTCATAAATTTCCCAGCCAGTTAGTTGGTTGTGGGAATTCTATAAGTTACAGTCCCAATGTATCTGGAGGTTGCCAAGTTGCAGAAAGTTTATCTAGAAACACAAGTTCTGCTGAATTGCCACTTACAATGATTACATGATACATAAGATGGCAACTACCAGAAATAAATCCCAGTGTTAGTCATTCACACTTTCTCCCCCATGTTATTGAATCTGATTGCACAAAGCACTTAGCATTGATTTCTCTTTGCCAAGGCACAGTGCCTAGGTTGTCCTGCTCCCTATTCATTACAGAGGAAGGAATGATTCTTGAGCTGCATAATACCAAATCAAGATGTTCTGCCTTTCCTTTTGGCTAAGAAACCAAGCTTATAATAAATACACATTTTGAAGAAGAGTAGAAAGCTAAATGTCCTCCTGAACACAAAACCTTTATAGAGTGCTATTTTTTATAAGATTCCTGATAGTTTTAGGTAATGCTTAGCTAATAGAGACGTTACAACTAAGACATGCATAAAATTGCCAGTCAGAAATATGTTAGGGACGCAGAAAAGTTAGTAAATTGCTAGGACATCTTCCATACAATGTGGAATGAGATTATACATGGAGATGATTCACCGAATCTTCCACTCTACCCCACTGTCAAATTTAGGCAGCTAAAGATTGTGTTGATAGCGTTGATATAACTGTTGTACTTTCAACATTACTTTTTCAGGTTTGGAAACTGTGCTGGTGTTCACCTTTCTCAAACTTTCTGAGCTGAAAGCTTGTTGCTGTTACTTGACAGATTGAACTCCTTGAAAGAAAGTTGGGTTTTCACTCTGGAAACTGTGCTACTAATTCTGATCGTAGTGATCATAATCTTTACATGCTGATTGAGTGATGATCTTTGATACCATCTGACACATATTAGACCCTAATCTTAGCACTGAAAACAAATACTGGATTGAACCTAGAATTGTTAATATTGGGTTCATCTTGGGTTGGACATGGAAGATTTTGATTAATCTTGATGTTTTTCTTCCTACTTAGATATAGAGATAGCAAATAATTCACCAAAGTAATGTCTACTATTATACTGACCAGGAAGATGTATTTTGAAAAATCAAGTACAGTGTGGGAAAAATCTTTCAGCTTCCCATACTATCTGACTCACTTAAATTTAATTTGATGCTACTTACTTGGTCCCAAACGGAAAGGAAGCTTTTAATCTCACTAGGGAAGTGTTTCTTAACCTTAGTAACTTTAAGATATGTGGACTTCAGCTCCCAGCTGCCTGGGGAATTCTGGAAGTTGAAGTCCACAAAATCTTAAAGTTTTCCAAGGCTGAGAAAGACAGAAAAAACATCTGGTGATCAGTGACCATCTGTGTGGTCACTAATGAGTAATGCAAATACAAATAGCCACACAACAGTGAACAGTTATCAAAACAAAGAACATATATAGGTTACTGGTGGAATGCAGCCAACAATTGAAGATAAACTTTCTGCATGAACAGGTATGAAATTACCATCACTCTGCTAAGTAGCTATTATATTCTAGATAACACTATACATTCTACTGTAGAAATGCTTTTTATGGACAGCTCCCTGGCTAATTCCTCCTACCTAACAGGATCTGTCAGTTTTGGTTTATTACAGTTCTAATGATTCCACATTTAGTTTCAGTTCAACCCATTTTCATGCCTGTTTCAGGTTTTTTTAAAGTTTACACAACCTGTGCATACTTGTCTCATAATAGACACATTTTCTATACACTTTTTCTAATAAAGATACCTTTATACAAGTGCTTTTGGTGAAAAAGGTTTTTGGATGAGAAGCAAAACATCTTCAAGGAAAAAGCAAAGGAAGTCCAGGTTTTTCTTTTAAAAAAGCACCTTTGTTATATCAGTCAGAATAGAACTGGAAGGGACCTTGGAGGTCTTCTAGTCCAGCCCTCTGCTGAAGCAGGAGACCTATACTATTTCAGTGACTGTCCAGTCTCTTCTTAAAAACCTCCAGTGATGAAACTCCCACAACTTCTGAAGGCCAGCTGTTCCACTGGTTAATTGTTCTCACTGTTAGGAAATTTCTCCTTAATTCCAGGTTGCTTTTTTCTTTGATTAGTTTCCATCCATTGTTTCTTATCCTGCCCTCTGATGCTTTGGAAAATAAATTGACTCCTTCCTCTTTGTGGAAGCCACTCAAATACTGGAATATTCCGAATACTGGAATACTGCTATCATGTCCCTGGAGTCTTTCTTTTCTCTAGACTAGAGAAACCCAAATCCTGCAACCATTCTTCATATGTTTTATTCTCCAGGCCTTTAATCATCTTAGTTGCTCTTCTTTGCACTTTTTCCAAAGTCTCAACAACTTTTTTTTGTAATGTGGTGACCAAAACTGGATGCAGTATTCCAGGTGTGGCCTTACTAAGGCTATAATAGACCAAAAGGTTTTTTAACAGACTTCTAAACAAGTGGCTATTTCCACATCATGCAACAATGAATTCCAATGGTTAAGCAACTAGTACTTTCTTTTAATTATGGCAGTCCTCTCCTTCATGAATTTGTTAGATAATCCTGAACTGAAGTAAAATTGTGAAATGATTTCCTTTATTCTTTTCTTCTGCTCATGTTCTGATCTATTTACTAGGGCTCTGCAAATCCTTAAAATAGTCATAATAGAGCATCTATAACAGAGCGTACAGAACACTATGACAAAACTGACCGAAGTTTCTAAAGCAGCAACACTGAGTTTGGGAACAGACTTAGTTGCTTTAAAGATTCAAAAAGCACCACTTTATAAATGCTCTATCCCATGCTTTCCATGGGTTTTGAAGCACACCCATACAGCTTATGCACTTATCTTGTCAGAGTACATTGTGTCCTAAATATGCTTCCGATCCCAATTCCTACAATGTTAGGCATATACAGTATGCCAGGGAGTCATCCTTAGAGATATACTGCCTGACATTAAAACAAGAAAAGAGGAAAAAAGAGAAAAACTTACGACGACGTTTACTTCATATTGTTCACTCTGTGCGCTTTTTGTATGATATCTCTGGAGCTATCAGGCTTTCACAAGTTTAAATGGTACATATATCCAAGTAGAAGAATAGGTTCTTGCAGTGCCTTAGCTGGTCATGAAGATACCAAAGGATTATGCCTACTAACCCCACTGAGAGCAAATAGACTGACTTCTGAAAAAAATGCAGTTGGAATGAGGCTGTAAAATCCGACCTGCAGCTTTCTCTGTCAGTCTGACTCTCCTACCCTCCTCAGTTTCTTCCTTTTCTTAATTCAGTCTACAAAATCCCTCAGTTTATATAGTCATACTTCAAAGAAAGGCCTGTATCGTAATTTGGGGGTAGAAATGGTTACAAATGTAAAAAAAAAAAAGCATAATTGGACTTTAATATACATATATATATATATATATATATATATATATATATATATATATATATATATATATATAGTATGTATGTATGTATATAAAAACCTCTAGTTTCTCAGTCTATTAGCCTTAAGGTTGGTTTGAATGCCCGTTGTTCTTATTTTTAATTTTACAGATAACATGCAATATATAACACAGTGAAAACAGTGGTGGGCATAACACAGCTTCTTTATCTTCTCACAATTTAGAACAGAAGTAGGCAGACAAAGACACAAAGGCAGTATAAATTTACACGTCAGCTGCATGCATGAGGCATCCACATATCCCCCACGCCAGCCCCATAACAGAAAAATCATTCTTGGGCTAAAACGATTCTCGTGCACTTGACTGCATTGTTCTGTTTAATCCTTGAGACAACCGCCCTCAGCTCTTACCTTCCAGCCCACCAATGCGCCGCCTCTGGGATCTGTTTCTTCTTTTCTAATCTGCACGTCTCTGCTTCTCTTTCACATTTGCAGGCTGCACACTAGCCATGTACGCTGTCATCCTGCATCCTTACTGCATCTTGACTGCCTGATTGGCTAAAAGCAGGCAGTAAGTTAAATCAGGCCCCTCCTTATATCTCGATGATCATGGGAGTAGGATAAATTATTGAGTAAAACAGCAAGTGGGCAGGCAGAATATCACAGAGCCTGATGAAAAAGGAAGGAGAAGTCTTTTCCCTAAAGACTTTGCATTAAAAGAGCCCCCAGCTGATAGATCCAGGAAGTCATCCTACTGACAGGCTAAGCTAGAGCTGTTGGTATTAAGCAATAGCAATGAACCATGGATATTGAGGTTTTGTTTCAGTGGCGCTATAAAACTTTTTATTAGCCTTTTTTTTGTAAAAAAAAAAAGTATACATTAACTAAAAATGTTTAATGATGGATGTCATGAACAATGCAGTCAGTATCTCATTTATTTTTTAAAGCTGTGCCAAAATTCAGTTTGGCGATTAAATTTGAAGATCATTTGATTGAATTGCTGAATAGAATACTTTCCAAATTTGAATGTTCAATTTTCATTCAACATTCCAAATGTTGAATGCAATTGTTGAATGGTTTAGGATATGACATTTCCTACTATATTGTTATTGTAAATATTATTATATGGTATATATGGCAAACTATCTTAGTGCGGGAAAGTTGATTATTGGACCTGTTACCAAACTTCTATTAAAAAAAACAGAAATAAACCCAACTAAAATTGTTTCAGAAAACTTAGAGAATTCAAAAAAAAAATCTACATAAATTTAATGTAATCTTTATGTAAATTTTTATGTAAATTTTTAAAATCTACAATGGTGCCTTCATTGATCTTGAGAGGACTATAAACCATTGATGTACTATGGAAACTGTCATACCCTCTAATCAGGAGAAAGATTATCTGGCATTGTAGACTATGAGCCTTCTTAATAATGGAGGATTATGGAAATTATAGGTAAGGTGGAAGGTGTTCCCTAGTACCTAGTCAATTGTGAGTATATTAATAATCTAACTTGCTATAAATGAACTTCCTAGTTTTGCAGAATTATGGTATTTTGAATAATAATATGATATACCTTTCTAGTCAGAAGTCAATATTTTTATTTTATTTATTAATTAAAATGATTTGTATGGTCATCCATCTTATGGCAGTGATTCTGGGTCGGGGTCAGCAACTTGCAGCTCTGGAGTGGCATGTGGCTCTTTCATCCCTCTGCTGTGGCTCCCTGTCGCTCAAAATATGCATCACAACCGCCAATGTGCGACACCTGCCGTCATGTGATTTGTTGAGCTTTTCGACCCCTGGTAGGCCAACCATGGATAAATCCAAGAAAAGAAATGTTTCAGAAGAAAACAGAATGTTTAATTCAACTATATATGCTAGTTTTGTGGTCACTCAGGAAATAATCAGCAAAGGAAGGGTTTTGTGGCTCCTGGTGTTTTCTTTTCTGTGGGAAATGGGTCCAAATGGCTCTTTGAGTGTTTATGGTTGCTGATCCCTGCTCTGGGTGGTATACAATCCAAATCATAAATGTTTGAGGTCACAAACATTAGTTCCAATCTACAATAAATCAACATTAGCTGGCAGAGCTTGGTTAAACTCCTGGCCTAGGAGAATACCTAAATACCTAGGGGAATGGCCAGGTCTCGCCTTCTGAAAGACTATTATGGGGCTGGGGCCATCAAGTTCTTTAGATGTATTTCATAGGGTAGGTGCTGCTACAGAGAAGGCATGATTCCTGGGTCCAACAAGATAACATTGTCTAATAGAGGGGACTCAAAGCTTTGACACCCCATTTTGAATTGTTTGATTTTTACTTCTTATATAGTTATGATTTCTTATATAGTGTAGGGAGTAAATATGACCTTGACCGAGATATTCAGGAACCATTACTTAGACAAAAGGGCAATTTTAAGACCACTATAGTAACTAGATAATTGCTTTAGTTTTTAATATATTAGGGTACATACTATATGTGCTTATATTTATTTAACTGCCCAGAATTGCTGAAAGCTGGTGACATGCAAATTGAATAAGTTAGTTTTACTATGGTTGGTCAGCCAGATGTTTAGACTGGATTTGACATTTTAACTAACCCATCAATTTCTTTCCAAGGACCTGGGATAGGCAGATACTATTATTTGATAGTGTTAAACATATCGTCTCAAAGACAGACTCTAGGTACTTTACTAGTGTATATATTGAAAATACAATAATACAATACAAATACAATAATAATATCCTGGAACATACAAATACAGCCTTTGGGATGGTGAAGATTCCTTCCCATTGTAAGATCTAGTTTTGAGCATAAACACCTTATTTCTTAGCTTGGTATCAATTATAGCAGGGGTGCTATTCAGCAGGTTCTGGAGAACCAGTAGCAGAAATTTTGAGCAGTTCGGAGAACAGGCAAATACCACCTCTGGCTGGCCCAAGAGTAGGGTAGTAATGGAGATTTTGCAATATCTTTCCCCCAGAAGTTTGGTGGGAATGGGGATTTTGCAGTTTCCTTCCCCTGGAGTGAGTGGGAATGGAGATTTTGCAGTATCCTTCCTCTGCCATGCCCACCAAGCCATGCCCACCAAGCCACAGAACCGGCAGTAAAAAAATTTGAAACCCACCACTGAGTTATAGTATAACGTTTCACCAAGCTTCATCGCTCTTGACCTTTATAACTTGAATTCTTCAGAAATATATTTAGTCAAAATTTGTCACTGTTACATTTATTACTGATAATTCAAATTGTCAAAGATATTGACAGTTTCAAGAATTGTTGTTTCAGCATTACTGTTATAATTATTTTGTTTTTCATTCTACACTGCCACAAGTCCTTGTGGAATGTGGTTGTGTATAAATACAGTAAATAAACAATAAATATTTTGTGTGTGCATGTCTAAACTGGTTCTTATTCAAACATTTTTTTCAGCCAATTTGTGAAGCAACTTACATATCAGAAAGATTGAGATGGGTAAATAAGATATCAGAAATATATATGGTATGGCTTCCTACTGACTATACTACAGTATTTCAGGATACAGATGGGGGTTGTGTATGTTTATTTCACTAGTTGGTAAAGAATCAGTTCTGAAGAAAGATAATATGTTCAATTTACTTATAAGAAGTGGATGAAAATTTCAAAATCGATGGAACCTGCTTTGCAATATAAAAAATCCAGAAAAAAAAAAGATGAAGCAAACTCTATCAAAGCCATTTTCTACTTAATAAAGAAATGAGCCATACTGTTACCAAAAGGTGTTTAAACAATCCCTTGAAGCAATCCCTTGTTTGCCCTTTCCAATTAAACAGTCATGGATACAATGCTTGTTATTATGGTAGCTTTATAATTATTCTAATAAGGATCCTAGAGGCTCTAATAAGCGTGAAGGCTCCCTTGTCCTAAGGGAATGAAAAGAGTAACACACACAGAGATTCAGTGTACTGGAGGTTATGTAATCAGAGAGTCATAAAGCCTTTACAAAGGTGACACGGATAGAAAAAAAATATTCAAATTAGTTTTGTCCAGGATAAGCTTATTCTTTAGTAAAGATAGTTAAATAGAATTAGAGCAATGATGGTGAAGTACCTGACTCCGTGGTCTCTTCCCATAATCCCAACAGTTTTATCTAAAAACTTTCTACTATTGACCTCACCCCATTCCTAAGAGGACCATAAGGGGCGTGCATAAGCGCACAAACGTGCTTACCGTTCCTGTCCTATTGTTATATATGTATGTATATATATATATATATGTTTTCTGAGGTTTTCGCGGGTGTTTGTATGTAGGTCTTTGGTTATTCGGGTTTTCTCCTGCATAATATTGGAAGTGTCTTGGCGACGTTTCGACGAAGTCTCATTCGTCATCTTCAGGCTTTAGCTTCGTGCTTCTGGGAGCCTGAAGATGACGAATGAGACTTCGCCGAAACGCCGCCAAGACACTTCCAATATTACGCGAGAAAACCCGAATAACTAAAGACCATATATATATATATATATATATATATATATATATATATATATATATATATATATATATATATATATATATATATATATATATATGTTTTCTGAGGTTTTCACGGGTGTTGTTGTGTCTTGCCCGCCCTCAGAGCAGCCGGCGCCTTCTTACCTGCTCCCGCACACTGAGGAATGTATGCCTCCCGGTCCCAGTCCTGGCTCCATGCCCACACAAACTGCAGAAGGAGAATCTCCCTGCCCCAGCCCTGACTCCATGCCCAGGCAAACGGAGCCGGTAGACCCCTCCCTCCTCCACAGCAGGTGAGCCTGAGGAGGTTTATTACCAACAGCTGATTGGTGTGACCCTCGCATCAGAAGATTGGAGGCGGAGGCTACAGAGGAAGGAGGGCAGGCCTTAATGAGTGCTGAGTCATGGAGCCACACCCCATGGCCTATATAAAGGATCTACTTTCTGGCAGTCTCTGAGTCAGGCAAAGTCGAACTTATCTTGCTGAAGTCACTTACTGGTCTCCTGCCTGCTCTGAGGACTTTGCTAGGACTTTGGGCAGAGCTGCAGAGGCAAGCCTGATTCGGATTTCCCGGACCCAGCCGTCAGCGGAGGAGTGGGACACGACATCTTGCCTGACTCCTGACACATCTACAAGATGGATCAGCAACAGCTGGCGCTGATTGTGCAGCAGCTACAAACAGACAACCAGCAACTGCAACAGCAAGTCGCCCAGCTGACTGCTCAACTGGCTGCTGGGAATGCCCCAGCAGTCCAACCTCCTCCTCCTCCTCCTCCTCAGCGCCACAGCCCGGTACCGGTGCCGGAGAAGTTCTCAGGACGGATGGAGATGTTCCCGGCCTTCATGGCCCAGTGCCAGACCTACATGGCAATGCGGCCGGGGGACTTTCCAGATGACCGGGCCAGGGTGGCCTTCGTGATGAACCTGTTGTCTGGCCAGGCTGCGCAGTGGGCCACGCCCTTGGTGCTTAGGGACTTTCTGGACAAGAATCTGGCCCGAGGGTTCATCCGGCCTTCCAAGTCCCCTCTGTCGGCCCCGGTCCTCTTCGTAAAAAAGAAGACGGGGGATTTGCGCCTGTGTTGCGACTACCGCCGGCTGAACGCCATCACGGTGCGGAATCGCTACCCCCTGCCGCTCATCCCGGAGCTGATGGACCGGCTGCGGGAGGCCTCCATCTTTACCAAGCTCGACCTCCGGGGGGCCTACAACCTGGTGCGGATGCGTGAAGGGGACGAGTGGAAGACGGCGCTCGCACCGCACGGACACTACGAGTACACAGTCATGCCGTTCGGGCTGACCAACGCCCGCCGTCTTCCAACATTTTATGAGCGATGTGTTCCGGGACATGTTGGATCGGTTCGTGGTGATCTACCTGGGCGACATCCTGGTCTACTCGGTCCAGGAAAGTCACCTCCAGCACCTCCGCCTGGTCCTGCAGCGCCTGCGGAGCACCAGCTCACGCCAAGCTGGAGAAGTGTTTTTCCTCCGTCGTCCATTGAGTTCCTCGGGCACATCCTCTCACCCGAGGGATCGCCATGGACCAGCGCAAGGTGGAGGCCCTGAGCAGCTGGGAAGCCCCGCCGGGTGAAGGATGTCCAGCGGCTGCTGGGCCGCCAATTACTATCGGACCTTCATCCCGGCTTCGCCACGCTGACGGCTCCGCTCACCCAGCTCCTTCAGAAGAAGGTCCCGTTCCGGTGGGGTCCCCCGCAGGAGGAAGCCTTCACGGCTCTCAGGAAGGCTTTCGTCACGGAGCCCATCCTGCGACATCCCGACCCGCACCGGCCTTCCGTGGTGGAGACGGACGCCCAACGCCGCCTCGGAGCGGTGCTGCTACAGGCCCCGCGGATGGCGGCACTCTTTTCCCTGCGCGTACTACTCGCGGAAGCTCAACCCTTCCGAGCGCAACTATACCATCTGGGAAAAGGAGTTGCTGGCTATCAAGGCGCGTTCGAGGCGTGGCGGCACCACCTGGAGGGCCCGGCATCAGGTGGAGGTCGAGCGGACCATCGGAACCTCGAACATCTCACCACGGCTCGGAAGTTGAACCAGCGGCAGATCCGGTGGTCGCTGTTCTTGCCCGGTTCAACTTCCGCCACCTATATCCCCAGTGGCCACAACCGAGGGCGGATGCCCTGTCCCGTAAGCCGGAGTACCTGGCGCCCAAGACCCTCTTCCTCCACGGACTGTACTGCCGGCGGAAGCCTTGGCCGCCCGGGAACCGTGGACTTACGGGCCCGGGTGCGAGGCGCAGCGCCAAGACGCCTGGTCTCAGCAGCGGCGGCGGAGGCGGGCCCCACGCCTCCGTGGACATTGGAAGACGACGTACTCAAGTTCCGGGCGGTTGTATGTGCCACGGGCCGCTCCGTCCTCGTCCTGACCCAGTGCCACGACAACCCTGCCGCGGGCCATTTCGGGTTTTCAAGACTCTCAACCTGGTAACGCGGACCTTCTGGTGGCCCGGGTGCGGCATGATGTCCATGCCTATGTGGCGTCCTGCGTGCCGTGCCGGCAAGCCAAGGCCGCCACGGGGCCCTCGGTCTCCTCCAGCCCTTGCCGACTCCTGACAGACCCTGGGGCGATTTCCATGGACTTCCTGACGGACCTGCCGCCGTCCTCGGGTTCACCACGGTGCTGGTGGTGGTGGACATGCTCACCAAGATGGCACACTTCATCCCGTGCGCTGGCTGCCCACCGCCACCAAGACGGCCCGTCTCTTCTTGCAGCACGCCTTCCGCCTCCACGGCCTGCGGACAGGGTGGTGTCGGACCGTGGGGTGCAGTTCACGGCCCGCTTTTGGAAGACCCTGATGGCCGCATTGAAGTGCAGGTGTGCCTGTCGTCGGCGCACCATCCGGAGACCGACGGCGGACGGAGAAGATCATTGGCGTCCTGGAGCAGTACCTCCGGTGCCGTGAACCAACAGCAGGACAACTGGGCGATTACCTGTCCCTGGCGGAGTTCGCATTCAACAACTCCCAACACACCTCCACCCAGACCACCCTGCTCCTGGCCAACTTGGGGTACCATCCGCGGCTCTTCCTCTGGCGCCCCGGACTCCCGGTTCCCGAGACACAGTCCTTTCTCTCCGAGTTGCACGCGGTCCAGCAGATGGTGCGTCGGCAGCTGAATCGGGCGAAGGAGGACTACAAGCGGTCGCCGATCGTTCGACGGGCAACACCGCTGGTGGTCGGAGACCGCGTGTGGCTCTCCACAAAGCATCTCCCGTCCGACCGGCGGCGAAGAAACTGGACCACCGGTTCATCGGTCCGTTCCCGTCGAGGCGGTCATCAATCCGTGGCCTACCGATTGACCCTGCCGCGTTCCATGCGGATCCATCCGTCTTCCATCGGTCCTTGCTGGTCCCTGAGGCCCCGTCTCCGTGGACATTGGAAGACGACGTACTCAAGTTCCGGGCGGTTGTATGTGCCACGGGCCGCTCGGTCCCTCGTCCTGACCCAGTGCCACGACAACCCTGCCGCGGGCCATTTCGGGTTTTCAAGACTCTCAACCTGGTAACGCGGACCTTCTGGTGGCCCGGGTGCGGCATGATGTCCATGCCTATGTGGCGTCCTGCGTGCCGTGCCGGCAAGCCAAAGCCGCCACGGGGCCCTCGGTCTCCTCCAGCCCTTGCCGACTCCTGACAGACCCTGGGGCGATTTCCATGGACTTCCTGACGGACCTGCCGCCGTCCTCGGGTTCACCACGGTGCTGGTGGTGGTGGACATGCTCACCAAGATGGCACACTTCATCCCGTGCGCTGGCTGCCCACCGCCACCAAGACGGCCCGTCTCTTCTTGCAGCACGCCTTCCGCCTCCACGGCCTGCGGACAGGGTGGTGTCGGACCGTGGGGTGCAGTTCACGGCCCGCTTTTGGAAGACCCTGATGGCCGCATTGAAGTGCAGGTGTGCCTGTCGTCGGCGCACCATCCGGAGACCGACGGCGGACGGAGAAGATCATTGGCGTCCTGGAGCAGTACCTCCGGTGCCGTGAACCAACAGCAGGACAACTGGGCGATTACCTGTCCCTGGCGGAGTTCGCATTCAACAACTCCCAACACACCTCCACCCAGACCACCCTGCTCCTGGCCAACTTGGGGTACCATCCGCGGCTCTTCCTCTGGCGCCCCGGACTCCCGGTTCCCGAGACACAGTCCTTTCTCTCCGAGTTGCACGCGGTCCAGCAGATGGTGCGTCGGCAGCTGAATCGGGCGAAGGAGGACTACAAGCGGTCGCCGATCGTTCGACGGGCAACACCGCTGGTGGTCGGAGACCGCGTGTGGCTCTCCACAAAGCATCTCCCGTCCGACCGGCGGCGAAGAAACTGGACCACGGTTCATCGGTCCGTTCCCGTCGAGGCGGTCATCAATCCGTGGCCTACCGATTGACCCTGCCGCGTTCCATGCGGATCCATCCGTCTTCCATCGGTCCTTGCTGGTCCCTGAGGCCCCGCCGTCTCCCTCCGGCGCCCAGCGCCACCCGTCGCTGTCGGCGAGGACGGGCGGAGGAGTACGAGGTGCACAGCATACGCGACTCCCGCTGGCTGAAGGGGCGCTTCCAATACCTGGTGGCGTGGCAAGGGTACGGGACCGAGTTCACCTGGGTCAATGCCTCTGACGTCCACGCCCCGGACCTGGTGCGGGCCTTCCACGAGCAGAACCCGCCCGACCGCATCCCGATCGTCAGCCCGGGGAAGGGCCCTGCGGTGAGGATAGTGTTGTGTCTTGCCCGCCTCAGAGCAGCCGGGGCCTTCTTACCTGCTCCCGCACACTGAGGTATGTATGCCTCCCGGTCCCAGTCCTGGCTCCATGCCCACACAAACTGCAGAAGGAGAATCTCCCTGCCCCAGCCCTGACTCCATGCCCAGGCAAACGGAGCAGCTAGACCCTCCCTCCTCCACAGCAGGTGAGCCTGAGGAGGTTTACCAACAGCTGATTGGTGTGACCCTCGCATCAGAAGATTGGAGAGGCGGAGGCTACAGAGGGAAGGGAGGGGCAGGCCTTAATGAGTGCTGAGTCATGGAGCCACACCCCATGGCCTATATAAAGGATCTACTTTCTGGCAGTCTCTGAGTCAGGCAAAAGTCAAACTGATCTTGCTGAAGTCACTTACTGGTCTCCTGCCTGCTCTGAGGACTTTGCTAGGACTTTGGGCAGAGCTGCAGAGGCAAGCCTGATTCGGATTTCCCGGACCCAGCCGTCAGCGGAGGAGTGGGACACGACAGGTGTTTGTATGTAGGTCCTTGGTTGTTCGGGTTTTCTTCCGTGTAAAATTGGAAATGTCTTAGCAACGTTTCGACGAAGTCTCATTCGTCATCTTCAGGCTTCAGCTTCGTGCTTCTGGGAGCAATGTGTGATCGCAGCTGTTTCTTCCTTTTAACTGCTAGTGGGAGTTTGAACTGATTGGGTGGGAGCTTGGCTGTGCTCTGATTGGATGGAGGTTTTTTTGTGCTCTGATTGGCTGGGGGTGTGTCCTGTTTGGGTGGGGGCTTGGTTGTGCTCAATTTAGTCTGTGTTGCAGGGGGATTTGAGCTGGTGAGCTGCATAGCTGTTGTTTGGCTTTGTGGTGGTGCTACATCTTCATAGTGGGTGTCAGTCTGCTGCATGTATGGATTGGAGGGGTTTGAAATGGCTAATGTTGCAGCTGCGGTCTGGCTTCTGGTCCTTGGTCGTGCTTCATGATCAGTGTGGGTTTGGGTCTGCTTTCTGGGTGGATGTGCGGTGGTGACATCCTGTGTGGACCTCGTGACTGTGGGTCTGGTGTCATTCCTCGTGTTAGGGACTCGTTTGTCAATAAGGGCGGGTTTCCAAATGGCTGGTAGGCGGGAGGTATCATCTCGTTTGTTCATGCTGTGTGGGCGTTTTTCTATCTCAATGGCTTCTCTGATTATTCTGTTGTTAAAGTGTTCAGTTTTGGCGATAGTTCTGGTCTTTTTAAAGTCAATATCATGTCCTGTGACTTTAAAGTGTTGGACCAGGGAAGAAGTTGGTTCCTCTTTTTTGACTGAGTTCTTGTGTTCTTCAATGCGTGCACTTATTCTTCTGTTGGTTTGTCTGATGTATGTGGTGGGGCAGGCGGTGCATGGGATTTCATATACTCCTTGATTTTCTAACTCAATTTTGTCTTTGGGGTTTCTTAGGATGGTGGATATTTTTCGGTTTGTGCAGAATGCTGTCTTGATGTTGTGTTTGTGGAGGATCTTGCTGATTCTGTCTGTGGTGCCTTTTATATATGGGAGGAGGGCTGTGCCGTTTTCTTGTTCTCTGTCTTGGATTTTAGTGGGGGGTTCTTTTTGGATTAGCTTGGTAATCTTATTTCTTTGGAATCCATTGGATGTTAGTATGTTAGTGAGAGTGTCTAGTTCGGTTTTTAGGTGTTGTTCGTCAGCTAAGCATTTTGTTCTGGAGATGAGTGTCTTGGCTACGGAATTGATCTGTGCTGGGTGGTGGTGTGAGAGTGCGTGCAGATAGCGGTTTGTGTGTGTTTTCTTCTGGTAGATGGTGTGTCCTAGGGAGCCATTGGGTTTCCTGTAGACTAAGACATCCAGGAAGGGAAGTTGGTTGTTAACTTCTGTTTCCATGGTGAACTGTATTTTGGGGTGTAGGCTATTGAGGTGTGTGAGGAAGTTGTCAAGTTTTTCTTTGTGGCCAGATTATGAAGGTGTCGTCTACATATCTGAGCCAGAGTTTGGGTTTGTGATCAGATTTTTCTAGAGCTTGGGTTTCAAAGTGTTCCATGTAGAGATTGGAAATGACAGGTGAGAGGGGTGATCCCATGGGTGCTCCTTCTACTTGTTTGTATTTTCGTCCATTATAGATGAAGTATGTGTTGGATAGGCAGTGGTTGGTCAGATCTAGGATGTGCTTGGGGGGGTTATATTTGTTTTGGATAGCTGTCAAGGCTTCTTTGATTGGCACTTGGGTGAAGAGGGATATGACATCAAAGCTCATGAGTAGGTCGCTGGGCTGTAAGTTTTGTTTCTTTATGATCTCTATGAACTGGAATGAGTTTTTTACGTGTGAGGTGATGGATTCTGCATAGGGCTGTAGTTGTTTGGCGAGAAATTTGGCTAGGTTTTGTAGAGGCCAAAGCTCCCACCCAATCAGTTCAAACTCCCACTAGCAGTTAAAAGGAAGAAACAGCTGCGATCACACATTGCTCCCAGAAGCACGAAGCTGAAGCCTGAAGATGACGAATGAGACTTCGTCGAAACATTGCCAAGACATTTCCAATTTTACACGGAAGAAAACCCGAACAACCAAAGACCTACATATATATATATATATATATATATATATATATATATATATATATATATATATATATATATATATATATATATATATATATATATATATGTATGTTTATTTACTATATAATCTTTTTGTATGATACCTACATATATTGTTGTGACAAAATAAATAAATAAATAAATAAATAAGTGGTTAGAATACAATACTGCAGGCTACTTTTGCTGACTGCTGATTGTCAGCAGTTTGGCAGTTCAGTTCTCACTGGTTCAAGGTTGATTCAGCCTTCCCTCCTTCTGAGGTCAGTAAAATGGGGAACCAGATTGTTGGGGGCAATATGGTGACTCTGTAAACTGCTTAGAGACGGTTGTAAAACATTGTGAAGTGGTATATAAGTCTAAGTGCTATTGCTGTATTGTACATCAAATGATCCTGGCACTATTTTGTTGCACAGAGTACTAGTCACCAAAAAAGCAGGTAGCTTGCCCCATAACCAGGGGTGAAATGCTCTCAGTTTGGACCGGATCTCCCAATCCGGTAATGATGGCGGTGGGTGGTTCAGAGAACCGGTAGCAAAAATCCCTGCCCACCCCCATGCCCAGCTGAGCCGTGCAATCGTCAGAGGTTTTAGTTTTTTTTTTACTTTTAAAAGCATTTTTTCCTTCGGCCGAAAAAATTCTTTTAAAAGTAAAAAAGTAAAAGTAAAAAAAAGTAAAAGGTAAAAAAAAGCCTCTGATGATCATACAACTCAGTTGGGATCTGCAGAGCCTTTTAAAAGCATTTTTTCTACAACCTCTTCGGCCAAAGAGGTTGTAAAAATGCTTTTTAAAGGCTCTGATGATCCCAGCTGAGTTGCCTGATTGTCAGAGGCTTTTTTTTCTTTTAAAGGCAAAGGAAATGCTTTTAAAAGAAAACAAAAACCTCTGATGATCAGGAAACTCAGCTGGGATCATCAGAGCCTTTAAAAAGCATTTTTTTACAACCTCTTTGGCCGAAGAGGTTGTAGAAAAAATGCTTTTAAAAGTAAAAAAAAAAAGTTGGCCATGCCCACCCAGTCACATTATCCCCCCCGCAGAACTGGTAATAACAAATTTTACATTTCACCACTGCCCATAACTTCCATAAATAAGATGTAAGGCACTTCAGCTTGCTAGCTGGGGAATTCTGGGAGTTGAAACCCACACATCCCAAACATTGCAGTATATTAAGCAACAGTGGGAAAATTGAACAGCGGTACTGAATCAACAATTTTTCCATTGGTCAAATTTAACATGGAATAGTGGCCAGCAATACTGCAGTTTTCAGACAGAGGAGGAGGAGAGACTGAAATAACAACAAGTTTAATGAGAGACCTCACACATCATGATCTATAAGATTATCTTTTCAGCTCCATTCTGCAGCTGTTTTATGAGTTCTGTCCAGGCATCTGATTTGTCTAAGTCAAAGCTTAACATCTTTTCTTCTCAGATAATTTAGGAAATGGTGTTTTGTCTTATTCAAAATATGGAGAAGAAATGGCTGCTTAACTACACCAATGCACAGAGTACAGAGTATGAGGAATAAACAGGGTGAATTAGAAATCCAAGTAAATGAGGGTAGATATGATATTGTTGCCATTACGGAAACTTGGTGGGATGAAACTGACAAATGGAACATACAGCTAGAGGGATATAAATTATTTAAAAGAAATAGACCAAATAAAAGAGGAGGTGGAGTTGCACTATATATAAGAAATAACTACATCTCTACAGAAATAGAGCACAACAATGATGAAAATCATCTTGAATGTATTTGGGTCAATATAAAAGGGGTGAAAAACGATATTGCCATAGGTCTATACTATAGGCCACCCAACCAAACAGAGGAAGTAGATGAACTTTTTGCTAGTCAGCTAACTAAGGTATGTAGGAAGCACATCACAGTAGTAATGGGGGATTTTAACTACCCTGACATCAACTGGGAAACAAACTCTGCACCAAGTGGAAGATCCAACAGGTTCCTAACAAACCTAGCAGACAACTTTGTTTCCCAAAAATAGAGAAGGCGACAAGGATCAGCCATATTGGACTTAATTCTCACTAACAGAGATGAAATGATAGAAGGTGTTGAAGCTACAGGAACCTTGGGGCAAGTGACCACGCAATATTGGAATTCAACATTAAGCAAATACAAGTAGTAGAACAAAGTCAAACTAGAGTCTTGGACTTTAAGAGAGCTAATTTCAATAAACTTAGAGATCTTGAGAAGGATTCAATGGATGAGAATCCTCAGGGGAAAACAACTCAAGAAGCTTGGGAAATTTTGAAAAGTGAGATTATAAAAGCACAGTCTAACACAATACCAATGAAGAAGAAAATAGTAGATCACAAAAGAAACCAGCATGGATGCATAAAGAACTATCTGACAAATTGAAAGACAAAAGGACAAATATAAAAAGTGGAAAGAGGGCAAATAACTAAGGCAGAATATCAGCAAATAGCCCGAGCCTGTAAAGATGAAGTGAGGAAAGCTAAGGCTCACAATGAACAAAGGCTAGCGACAAAAGTAAAAATAATAAAAAAGCTTCTTCCAACATGTTAAAAACAAGAAAAAGTCAAGGAAACAATTGGCCCATTGCTGGGAGAAAGTGGCAAGAAGATGACAAGCAACAGGAGAAAGCAGATCTACTTAACTCATATTTTGCATCTGTCTTTACACAAAAGGAAAAACAATCCAACCTATCAAAACAGCACTACAAAAACAGATTAGAAACACAAGTTAAAATAGGGAAGAAAATGGTAAGTGAACACCTGTCTACCCTAGACGAGTTCAAATCACCAGGACCGGATGGATTACACCCCAAGGTTCTGAAGGAACTGGCAGACGTGATCTCAGAACCACTGAACTATATCTTTCAAAGATCCTGGAGCACAGGGAGCTGCCAGAGGACTGGAAAAGAGCTGATGTAGTTCCCATCTTCAAAAAGGAAAAAACAGATCCAGGAAACTACAGACCTATCAGTCTGACCTCAATACCGGGAAGATTCTGGAAAAGATAATCAAGCAACGAATCACGAACACCTAGAAGCAAACAAAGTAATAACCAAAAGCCAACATGGGTTTGTCAAAACAGATCATGCCAGACTAATCTTATCGCATTCTTTGACAAAATGACAAAATTAGTAGACCAGAGGAATGCTGTTGATATAATTTACTTGGACTTCAGTAAAGCATTTGATAAAGTAGACCATAACCTACTACTAGATAAAGTAGAAAATGTGGGTTAGACAGCACCACCACCAGATGGATTCGTAACTGGCTGACCAACCGCACTCAACGTGTAGTCCTCAACGGAACTACATCCACATGGAGGAAGTATGCAGTGGAGTACCCCAAGGCTCTGTTTTAGGCCCAGTACTCTTCAACATCTTCATCAATGACTTGGACGAGGGATAGATGGGGAACTCATCAAATTTGCAGATGACACCAAGCTGGCAGGAATAGCCAACACTCCAGAAGATAGGCTCAAGTTACAGAAAGATCTTGACAGACTTGAACATTGGGCTATCTAACAAAATGAAATTCAACAGTGAAAAAGTAAGGTTCTACATTTAGGCCAAAAACAAAATGCACCAGTACCGTATATGTGGTACCTTGCTCAATAGTAGTACCTGTGAGAGGGATCTTGGAGTCCTAGTGGATAACCATCTAGATATGAGCCAGCAGTGTGCAGCAGCTGTTAAAAAAGCCAACACAGTTCTGGGCTGCATAAACAGAATAGAATCAAGATCACGTGAAGTGCTAGTACCACTTTATAATGCCTTGGTAAGGCCACACTTGGAATATTGCATCCAGTTTTGGTCGCCACGATGTAAAAAAGATGTTGAGACTCTAGAAAGAGTGCAGAGAAGAGCAACAAAGATGATTAGGGGACTGGAGGATAAAACATATGAAGAACGGTTGCAGGAACTGGGTATGTCTAGTTTAACAAAAAGAAGGACTAGGGGAGACATGATAGCAGTGTTCCAATATCTCAGGGGCTGCCACAGAGAAGTGGGAGTTGGGCTGTTCTCCAGAGCACCTGAGGGTAGAACAAGAAGCAATGGGTGGAAACTGATCAAGGAAAGAAGCAACTTAGAACTAAGGAGAAATTTCCTGACAGTTAGAACAATTAATCAGTGGAACGACTTGCCTGCAGAAGTTGTGAATGCTCCAACACTGGAAATTTTTAAGAAAATGTTGGATAACCATCTGACTGAGATGGTGTAGGGTTTCCTGCCTGGGCAGGGGGTTGGACTAGAAGGCCTCCAAGGTCCCTTCCAACTCTGATGTTATGTTATGTTATGTTACCTGCAGAAGTAAATGGGCTCCAATTTGCTCCCCAAAAGTTCATCTCCTGTTAATGAGGATATACATACTATGGCCTTTATCCTGATATGAAGCACTGCTTGGCTAGAACATTTCCTTGTATATCCAAGGCATTTTGTTGTTTACAGGTACATTTGGTCATGCTGCTTGTAATCTGAAGTGATATAATTTGAGACACAGGCTTTATTAGCTGATTTTTTAAAGAAGCAAATTTATAAATCTATATATAAACTCAACAATATCATCTGAAATTGCACTGAGAATCAACTGATCAAATGCACTTCTAAAAAACAGAAAATATTAGGAAATGCTGATTTAGATAGCCACTTTTAGCCTTCTCTTCTCTTCTCTTCTCTTCTCTTCTCTTCTCTTCTCTTCTCTTCTCTTCTCTTCTCTTCTCTTCTCCTCCCTGAAATAAAATATGCTGAAGCATATTTTTATCTCTTCCTGACCTTTCAATGGAAAGAAATTTTAATTTTAAAAATCAACTTTTGGCATCATCTAAGAGAGAACATTCAAAAGTCTATCTTTTTCTACCACTTTTGAAATTGATGAAGACATCCTTCACGAATGTGTGACCGTCTATTTTTAAATTAGGTCTCCATCACAAATGCTGGTTCATGGCGATAGTTAATAGTAGTATCACTGGCTGAATTAATATTTGTCATCCTTGATAACTTCTCGTCTAATAGTCTTAGCTAAGTAAGTTTTGAAGATGATATAAGGGAAATAACTTTGCAAAAGTAGTGAAATTTCTGAAGAGGAACAGAGAGATCCAGGTTTCCTTTTGTATTTATTGAAGTGTGACACGCTTTAGAAAAATAATTTCCTCCAGGGATACTCTGGATAAATCAAGTGTGCTCTTTGGCTGTAAGGCTTTCACAGATGTCTGATCTAGGAATGAGTCATACCCAGAGAGTGTATTTTATTTATTTATATTTCCTTTATAAGCGTTATGAGAATTCATTTTAACAGCAACTTTTCTCACTGATAAACTCTATACATTTTTTTTTCTTTAATACTTTGGAGCAAAGATGGGAAACCTGTTGTCTGAATTTTTGTACTATGGATGGATGGCATGGCATAATGGGAGTTGTAATTCAGCAGGAACCCCTCCTCCCATTCATTCAGTACATCCTTTAAAACATCCATCAAGAAGAAACTAAGTTAATATGATGCAGTTAAAAGCTTTATTTAATGACCAGATCTTATTTATTTATTTATTTATTTATTTATTTATTTACTTACTTATTTAGATTTTTATACCGCCCTTCTCCCGAAGGACTCAGGGCGGTGTACAGCCAAATTATAAAAACAACACAATGTACAATTAAAACAAAAACTTAAAACAAGCATAATCCATAAATGGCCGAAATTTAAAACAATCAAATTTAAAACCCTTAAAATTCATAAATAATAACCTCAATTAAAATTATTTAGGATTAAAAATTTAAGCCAGTCCCGCTTGAATAAACAAATGCGTTTTCAGCTCACGTCGAAAGGTCTGAAGGTCGGGTAATTGGCGCAAACCAGGGGGAAGTTCGTTCCAAAGGGTAGGAGCTCCTACAGAGAAGGCCCTTCCCCTGGGGGCCGCCAGCCGACATTGTTTGGCAGACGGCACCCTGAGAAGACCCTCTCTGTGTGAGCGTACAGGTCAGTGGGAGGCATGAGGTAACAGCAGGCAGTCCCGTAAGTACCCTGGCCCTAAGCCATGGAGCGCTTTAAAGGTGGTAACCAAAACCTTAAAGTGCACCCGAAAGACCACAGGCAGCCAGTGCAGACTGCACAGGAGCGGTGTTACATGGGAGCAGCGTGAGGCTCCCTCAATCACCTGCGCAGCTGCATTCTGAACTAACTGAAGCCTCCGGGTGCACTTCAGGGGAAGCCCCATGTAGAGAGCATTGCAATAATCCAAACGAGAAGTGACAAGAGCGTGAGTGACCATGCATAAGGCATCCTGGTCAAGGAAGGGGTGCAACTGGCGGACCAGGCGCACCTGGTAAAAAGCTCTCCTGGAGACGGCCGCCAAATGATCGTCAAATGACAGCCGTCCATCCAGGAGAACACCCAAGTTGTGCACCCTTTCCATTGGGGCCACTAACTCGCCCCCAACAGTCAGCTGCGGTTGCAGCTGACTGTATCGGGGTGCCGGCATCCACAGCCACTCCGTCTTGGAGGGATTGAGCTTGAGCCTGTTTCTCCCCATCCAGACCCGTACACCTTCCAGGACCGGGACAGCACTTCGACAGCTTCGTTGGGGTGGCCTGGGGTGGAAAAGTACAGCTGCATGTCATCAGCGTACAGATGATAACTCACCCCAAAGCCACTGATGCCCTCGCCCAGCGGCTTCATATAGATGTTGAACAGGAGAGGCGAGAGAATCGACCCCTGAGGCACCCCACAAGTAAGGCGCCTCACGGTCGATCTCTGCCCCCCTGTCAACACCGTCTGCATCCGGTCAGAGAGATAGGAGGAGAACCACCGATAAACAGTGCCTCCCACTCCCAAACTCTCCAACCGGTGCAGCAAGATACCATGGTCAATGATATCAAAAGCCACCGAGAGATCTAACAGGACCAGGGCAGAGGAACAACCCCTATCCCTGGCCCTCCAGAGGTCATCCACCAACGCGACCAAAGCTGTCTCCATTCTATGTCTGGACCGGAAGCCGGACTGGAATGGGTCTAGATAGACAGCTTCATCCAGGTACCGGGGGAGCTGCCATGCCACCACACTCTCTACAACCTTCGCCACAAAGCGAAGGTTGGAGACTGGACGATAATTTCCTAAAATAGCCGGGTCCAGGGAAGGCTTCTTGAGGAGGGGTCTCACCACCACCTCTTTCAAGGCGGCGGGAAAAACCCCTTCCAACAATGATGCATTTATAAGATCTATGTTTTTGTTTTTGTTTTTGTGCAGTAACTTAATACCTTCCTAACCTTTAATTACTGTCCAAAAAAGGACAGTATTGCTTCTCTGTATCACGCATGCAAAAAAACCCAATTCTTGTGACTCTTACTTTTGGGGGATTGCTTCAAGCAATAATTAAATATTAGATCAGAGGAATTATGATATGGAATTAACATTGCCTAATAACTATTGATAGTATAGTTACAATTACAAATGCCATTATAAGAATTGAAACTGCAACCCTGTCATGTAGAGTTTTGGCAGTTAGTTTTCACAGTGACTCATCCTAATAACCTTTTCTATTGAGATAACTATCTAAACATCTAACAGTATTTGTTTATTTATTTATCTTTATTTATCTGGGCCGTGGTGGCTCAGGCTGTAAGATAGCCTGTTATTAAAACACAACATCCTGCAATTACTGCAGGCTCGAATCCCACCAGGCCCAAGATTGACTCAGCCTTCCATCCTTTATAAGGTAGGTAAAATGAGGACCCAGATTGTTGGGGGGGCAATAAGTTGACTTTGTAAATATACAAATGGAATGAGACTATTGCCTTACACACTGTAAGCCGCCCTGAGTCTTCGGAGAAGGACGGGATATAAATGTAAATTAAAAAAAAAAAATTAGTTTGTCAAGCATGTATGAGAAAACAAGTATAAGTATGAAAACATATAAACATATAAGTATAAACAGGTATAAATGACTACATATATTAAATGAGTACAGATAAATGGGAACAGTAGGACAGGGACGGTAGGCATGAGGTCCACAGTAGAGAGTTTAAGGTTAAAGTTTTGGAGGTTTGAGGATGTAACCACAGAGTCAGGTAGAGCATTCCAGGCGTTGACCACTCTGTTGCTGAAGTCGTATTTTCTGCAGTTGGTTGGGAGCACTTTACTTTGAGTTTGTATCTATTGTTTGCCTGTGTATTATTGCAGTTGAAGCTGAAGTAGTCATTGGCAGGTAAGACGTTGTAGCAGACAACTTTGTGTACTAAGCTTAGGTCAGATCATAGGTGGCGTAGTTCAAGGTTGTCCAAGCCCAAAATTTCAAGCCTGGTGGCATAAGGTATTCTATTGCGAGCAGAGGAGTGGAGTACTCTTCTCGTGAAATACCTCTGGACTCACTCAACTGTATTAATGTCCTTTATACAGTGTGGATTCCAGGCAGATGAGCTGCATTTGAGAATAGTTCTGGCAAAGGTTTTGTATGTCCTGGTTTACAGTATAATGTTACCGGAGAAGAAGCTTCACAAAATTAGGTTAACAACACTTAATGCCTTTTTGGCAATGCTGTTACAGTGAGCTCTGGGGCTTAGATCTTCTGCAATGAGTACTCCTAGGTCGATCAACATGTGTTGATTTTGACGGGGAGATCCAAAATTTAGTCATGTCAAACAACCTTTAGAAACAAAAAGAATCAAAATAGATTACTAACTTTCTCTAATCTTGCAACATTTGAGATAGCATTGACTTAGAACTCCATAGGCATGTAGAAAGGCTATGTGATCACTAATATTTCTCATGGTAGTTGACCTCATTACTTACCAATCCAACTCTGCCTGATCTTACCAGATGGGCAAAAACTATGGAGAACAGGTGTCCTTCAAATTCCATGGCATATGACTTTCTGTTAAAGGTCATATTCCATCTCTAGGAAATTGAGATTGGAAAACTGTGTCAGAAATGGTTCCCTGGGACATCACTGTATTAGTCATTGAAGAGCTTAGGAATCAATCTTTTCCAATGAAATAAATTAAAAAAAACTAGCCCATCTCCCTTTTCCTTGGCACTAAACTCTGAAATTAGCCAGATTCTGTTTAAGAGAACATGGCAGAGCAGAAGGCGCCACTATTGTGCCATATGCCATTTCTGCATCTTTTATGTAAACATAACATAATGCAGCTGGCACAACACAGAGCAGGGTCTATGTTTGATTTGAGTGTGACTAGCTGCTATTTAGTCATAGCCAGAGAATGCTCTACTCTGATTTCTAAGTGTAAGAGTCAGGAAGCATCAGTGCCCACAAAAAAATGAGCAAGAGTGAAACTCAAGATCAGGAAAAGCAAAAATGTTTAAAAAATCTGAAATATTTTGATACTGAAGCAAATAGGCAGTGCTTCATAGTTTGAACTAATGAAGTAACTGAGTTCTTGAGAATACAGTTTTTATCATGAAATGTGACAGATATATATATGCTTTGCTTACTTATATAAGGAATCTGAATGAATTATGAATTCTATGCGAATTGAATTATTTATTCATCTATTCATTTATTCATTCATTCAGTCATTTTTAGCTTGCTGCCATTCCTCAATTCTCAGCAGGTTACATCCAGTAATTTCAAATAAAATATCCATAGTGCAATCAAAACCAAATGATAAAAAATTAAAGTAGAAAGAAGATAATATAAGGCATAACAAGAAACAATAAAAAGACTGCAAAACGCAAAAGACATATTCAAAAGTCAAAATCCTCTTAACAGTTCTATTTTAATAACAAAATTTATTCATAATTTAATTAAAATGTAGGTAGTTACAATATAATGGCAAATAATTTGTATGAGATAAATAAGGTGATGTGTTCTTGAATGCTTTCTGTCTCATTAACATATAATGAAATGTTTTCGCCTGACTGGTTTGTCTCCAAATCCAGGCATCATTAAGATGCAAAATTACAGTGGATGGAAATTATATTCAGCTGATTTAGACTGAGGCTAAAAAGTTACAGCTGGTAATAAGCAACTATCTGTAAGGGAAGTTTGTTACAGAAAAAAAGTTCTTCAGTTGACATGTTGGGTCAGAAGAATAGCAGGTAACAGCCAATAAATGCTTTCCTTTCAGAACCACAAAATCATAGAGGTGAAAGGAACTTGTGATCCCATAGAGTCAACCCCATTCAGCCAACCTCAGTTCAATTGCTTTCTTTTCTTCCTGGTGATTGAGCCAGAAATTCTCAAAATGCTACACTCAGTATCTGTTGGTTTTCACACATTCCTGTTTTTAAAACTTCTGTCCAAATAATATAAATAAATATGACCATGGGACCATGACCATCAAAGCAAATTAAGCACAGCCTAAAGTGGTATGAATTCATTTTTTCTATGCATTCTGACATTAAGAAGCTTAAATGAGATTTCCATTATCTCCCCTTATAAAGCCAGAATATTTGGGAAATGGTATGCACTGAAACTACTTTGATAGTCTTGGTGAATGACCTATACTAGAAACAGGGTGGGGGCAGAACAGCTCTATTGGTTCTCCTGGACCTCAGTGCCGCTTTTAACATCATGAAATCTCTTTTTCCTTCTGGCAGGATTCAGCCTAAGCCTAAATAAAGGGCATTGGTTTGGAGTAGTGTTGGATTTTCCTTTTGACCATGTCTAGAAATAGTATTATAGGATTGTTGCTGAAAACAACTACTGATCTTTTGCAAAGGTGGACAACCCTTTGATGGCCAAGGGACTCTATGGACATTCTGGATGCCCAGGATTGGATAGTGATGAAAAAGGTGTGATTGAATTAGTACAAGGGGAAAGAACGGAAAAATGTTCATGGGGTTTTGTGGGAGAATTTGAAGCATGTATTTATTACATAATGGACAGCTTTCAAATTAAAAAATAATAATAAAATGAAGCATGCAATATCAAGAAAGATTTTTTTTTACAAATTAAATTATAATTCATAACATAAACATTATATTAGGTTCACAGCTATATTTTTGTATGTTTTCATTGTAAAATGGTAGAAATGATAACATCAGTTTGTGATAATTACATTCAGAAATTATTCAGGACTTTGACAAAATAATTCAAGGATGTATGTAGCCATGCAGCTTTGACTTATTCCTGCCAGAAGTTTTTAGAATGTTCTTCCCCCCCCCCTCCACAATGCTGTTCAACATCCATAAAATAATAGTAAAGGAGAGGAAATTGAGCATTACTATTCCTCTAGTGTGCTGTATCACTTCTTATTCCTTAACTCTATTTTTATTGCTAATTAGTGAAACTAGCAGAATTCCAAAAAGGTATAAAATGCATTTGCTTCCGTATTCCAGCAAATCAGATTCTATATATATCCCTTGTTTTCTAAGTTTTAGGATCTTTATAAACATTTGTTCTCAATATGAATGAAAGGTAAGCTGCAGAATTTTGTGCATTTGCTTGAAAACAAATACCTTTGAATATAGTAGATTACTTCTTTAAAAACTTGCTATTGATCAGCTTTAATTTTGCATTAGAAAAGTCAATGTGATTGCACCAAAATAATATGTCCACAGGGATCAGAATTTCTTGTTTTATTTACAAAATGTATTAATGAAACATTTCAGATTACAAAATAAACTTTATTTAACTTTAACTCATATTACTGGATTCTGTTGACTTTCTGTCTTGGCCAGCACTTTTTTTTCTAGTATCTCTTACAATCTCACAATTGAATTACTGCCTTATCAACACTAGAACTACAAGTTTAGTGTATCTTGGGTACAACATGTGTTATAAACAAAGAATCCAATGAATTAGGAAGTTCTTTTTTCTGATCTGATCAACATCATCAGTTGAGTGGCAACTGAGATTGGAATTTCCTTTGTTATATGATGCAGTTGTAAAGCCCACTGTCTCATCACTGCATTGCTTAATGACAGCAATTTAGGCAATCCAAGTTGTCATCATAACACCAAGATATATGTGTCATTAAGAGACAGTCCCTAGTAAGACGCATGGTGGTGGAACAGGGACATGAGGAAGTCTTGGGAGGCCTGGCACAGACTGCACATGAGTTGAGGGTGAGTGATGCAATGTGGTGCAAACTCAGGTCAGAACTGGAATTAAACAATATAAAATGCAATTCTAATTGAACTATGTACAAATGACGAACATGTGATTGGTAAAATGTATAAAGTTTTGTTGAGGTTTGAAATGGAAGAGCAAATTAAAGAATGCATGATAAAATGGGCTAGTTTTTGACTACACTAAAATTCTCATATTATTATTTAAGAGAGAATTTTTATGCAATGATATACCATTGATATACAACACCATAGAGATTATCTAAGTTGTATAAAAGTATTTCTAATCAATGCAGGAGTGTGAAAAACATGAAGAGACATTCTACCATGCATGATGCGTGGTGGAAAGAACAAAAAAAAATATTGGATGGAAATACAAATGCAAATATGATACAAGGAGCTTTAAAGATCTGTATTCAGATGAAACCAGAAGTATTTGTGTTGGAACTTATGGACAGCCAATTAGAAAACATTCATGGAAGATTGCTTTTTATATAGATACTATAGCAAGAAGACTAATGGAGAAATATCCAAATAGTCACAGTAAAGGATTGGATTGTGAAGATTGTGAAATGGTAAAATTGACCTATTTGGTCAGGAAGAAAACAAAAAGTACTAAAAAAAACCCTGGAAATCTTTTATGGAAATTTTGCTGAAAATGGGAAAAAAATAAATTGGTGGTTTCTGGATTTCTTGTTTTAAAAGGGTTGAATATAAGCTAGAAAGGAACTATGTAATATAATCTTAAAGAAGGAAGATAGATACTATGTAAAGAAAATCAGGAGTTGCTTCTTTAATTATCTTTTTTCCATCTGTATTGTTCACATTTTTTTCTTCTTGTATATCTATAGTATATCTATAAAGGGCCGGAATAGCTCAGGCTGTTAGAGCCTGTTATTAGAACACAGTAGCCTGCAATTACTGCAGGTTCAAGCCCGGCCCAAGGTTGACTCAGCCTTCCATCCTTTATAAGGTAGGTAAAATGAGGACCCAGATTGTTGGGGGGGCAATAAGTTGACTTTGTAAATATACAAATAGAATGAGACTATTGCCTTATACATTGTAAGCCGCCCTGAGTCTTCGGAGAAGGGCGGGATATAAATGTAAACAAAAAAAAAAAAGTCTCACATTTATCTTTTATTTAGAATATAATATATTATTCTATTCTATTCTATTCTATTCTAGTCTAGTCTAGTCTAGTCTAGTCTAGAATAGAATAGAACAGAATAGAATAGAGTTGGAAGGGACCTTGGAGGTCTTCTAACCCAACCCCCTGCCTAGGCAGGAAACCCCACACCACTTCAGACAAATGGTTATCCAATATCTTCTTAAAAACTTCCAGTGTTGGAGCATTTGCAACTTCTGGAGGCAAGTTGTTCCACTGATTAAACATCTCTTATAAGAATTTTATAAAAATATATTTTCTTAGAAATGAACCCTGATTATTTGAATTAGACCCAAGTAATTTCCTTAATAGCATTAACAACTTCATCTAGAGTTATAAAGCAATAGTAATGATGACCAGACCGGAAAATCAATTCCACACAGAGACTACTTTTATTGAGATTGGCTATAATAACAGAATCTTTCATGTCTGATTATGCTGTATCTTTTCTTTTTTCTTAAAGTTTAATAAATTAGGGATCTCTCTGTCTAGGCCACTTTTGAAGGTGGATATTCTGGACTTAAAAATAATTCCAGCACCTTTTACTGAGGCAAAAAGTTTTGCCTATCTCCATCATCAACCTCTTCCTTACTCTCTACCCAACCTTTACATATGTTCAGTGCTGGTTGACTTGGAAATACAATGAATATGTTATAAATCACTCCTAAACAAATGTTCTTAAATTTAGTCTTGCAAAGCAAGGACATTTTAAGAGAGACTAGAGACTAGATATCAGAATGAGGAGTTTTTCTATATCTTTACTGCTGTACTTGCTGTAATTATTCCCCCCCCTTCTATTCTGTCCACTTTTTAAAATCCCACCCACTAATGCTAATGAGAAGAGAGAATTTCACAATACTGGTGAAATTTTCTTCTCTTGTCAGCATTGTGTTGGACAATTAAGGCTTTTTAAACTTGGAAAATCCTTTCCACTGTCCTGCCTATACCCAGGGGTGAAATGCTCCCTGTTCGGACCGGATCGCCCAATCTGGTCCGAATGGTGGGTGGTTCGGATGGTGGTTGGGTGATTCAGAGAACCGGTAGCAAAAATTCCTGCCCGCCCTCATGCCCAGCTGAGCCGCGCAATTATCAGAGCCTTTTTAAAAAACTTTTAAAAGCATTTTTTCTTCAGCCGAAAAAAATGCTTTTAAAAGTAGAAAAAAAAGCCTCTGATGATCGTGTGGCTCAGCTGGGATCATTAGAGCCTTTTAAAAGCATTTTTCCTTTGATCCCAGCTGAATTGCCTGATTGTCAGAGGCCTTTTTTTTCTTCTAAAGGCAAAAAAAAAATACTTTTAAAAAAATACTTTTTAAAAAAAATACTTTCAAGCGAAGAGGTTGTAGAAAAAATGCTTTTAAAAGCCTCTGACGATCAGGCAACTCAGCTGGGATCGCCAGAGCCTTTTAAAAGCATTTTATCTACAACCTCTTCGCCCACAGAACCGGTAGTAACAAATTTTACCTTTCACCATTGCTTATACATGATACATTTTCAGATTGTCTTTTGATCCTTTTTCATCGGTGAATTTACACCCACCTCTTCTTCTAGTCTACTAGAAATCTTTTCTAGTAGACTAGAATGAGCATCGCCAATGCTCAAAGATTTCTTTCTAATTGAGAACACCTGATAGAATTTCATTTTTTTGTAGACTTCTTTCATTAATTTCAATGGAAGCTACTGTATACAGTACTCTAGTAACAATAGAATATTGTTGTATATCAGACTTTCTTAAATCTATCCAGTAGTTTTAATATTCTGAATCTTTCTCTTCAAAAACTGGTCCCTTGGAAATGATTATCCCAGAGGTATGTCTGTTGATATATTTGTTTTCATTTTAAGACTATAACAGCTTATATTTAATACTAAATCTCATGTGATTCAGTCAGTTGTACAACTAAATATACATTATTATAGTACAATCCCATGCATATCTCCTCTGATGTAAATTTCACAAAATCTATAGCATTTATTTCTAGGTAACTGCAGGGTACTTAGAAATAAAGTATCTCAAGCTAAATATTAAGAGGTGAATCCTATGTATTCTTATAAGCTAAAGTTCAACGAAGGTGCTTCTTGGAGCAGCATCTGGAACTGAATGAAATTAGCAGCTTCAATGGAAGCTGCATTTGATCCTGTAATGAAAGGTACTCGATAAATTCTCTCAATTATTCATGTCCAGTTTAAACTGCCAATGCTTCCAGCTTTAGCAGAGCAATTCTCCTCTATTATTCATGTGATCAAGACAGTGTAGTCTCAGGAGGGGAAAATATTTTCCACGCATGTGAAATGGAAGCTGGAATAGCTTACAACTATCTTCTGTTTATTGAACAAAGAGAATTAGATCTCTCTCCTTTCCTAGATTTAGCAAATAACTTCTGAATGCAAATCTGTAGTCATGTTCCCTTTCTCAATGTTATGTATTATTAATTCTGAGGATGTTACAGTGATTATTAACTCCTGTAATCCCAGAGATGGCCAGAAGGGACTATTGATGCTTCTTATGCCATTGCTTTTAATAGGTTTAAATGTTAAATTTCAATTACAAATTTGTGATATAATCATTTGAATAGCAATTGAACTTCCACAGCTAATTTGTCCCTACAATCACCAGATGGTCAACCTACACCCTAACACCGAATAATAAATGTATTAAAATTTTGTTTATTTTTCTTTTAAGGCCATTATAACATAAATGAAGAAATTACAGAAAGAAAAAAACAAAACGTAAGATTATCATCTCTTTATTGTACAAATATAGGTTTTAAAAAATAGTTTTAAAAAAAAAATAAGGGCATGTTTGTTTTATGGCAAAGTCTGACAGACATACAACTGTACTGTCACCCTCTTGGCATCCATAACATTTTTCTATTGTTGCATAAAAACGGGAAGTTCCTTCTGTGATTAGGATGTACTTGGCAAAACAAATGAAGGAAGCAAAATAAAAAGCAAAATAGGTTCAGTTGTTTAATTGTTGGAAAAGCCAAAGGAAGATGAAACCATCTTCTTTAAAATAGCACTGAAACCATTGTTTAGAATCCCAGTTCTGACAAGGCCGTCTTTAATGAAGGAAAGGCTAAAACTACCCCCCCCCAAAAAAAAGTCTCAAATGTTGTCATGCCATTTGAGGAAAGGTCAATGGTTCATCCATTGCAATTTAAAATTAAAATTGTGAATCTGATTCCTCATAGAAAGATCATGTTCTATGGTTATAGAAAAGTATAGATTTGTTTTGATTGACAAATAAATGCATAATCCTTCATTTAAGCTTCATCTAAGCTCTTTCTGATAGCACAGACTAAGCAGATATTAGTAAGGATGCAGCACTATATCTATGTTGTAAAATACACTGGTTAAACATCTTTACATACAATAATAGATGGTAAATCTGCTTCTGATTATACAAATCTCTGAGTGAAGGCTGCTAGCTTTCTTATAAATCTGTTCTGTAGAATCTCTCTAGAGCCTCACTTGGCCTGTTGCTTATATCCATACAACATTTATGACACAATTTTGATTTTAAGTGCAGGCTGTATCAGACCAATTCATTCAACTCTCCTGTCAGTGGATTCTCCCCCTCCCCTTTCCTGTCTGGATTTAAGTGGGAACTGGATATGACATTACTTCTCATTAAGGATAATGCTACATGTGCTCCTATGTAGACATAATGTGAAGCATACTGTGCACAAGTGACTGTAGCTATTTAAAATTGGCAGTCATGTAAGACAGGCAATAGTCCACAACAAGATTGATAAGGCCCTAAGGCAAACAACAAACTACCTGAGTTTGTGGGAGTACTTTAAAGCAGAGTCCACAAGATTTAAGACCCAGCTGGATCATATTTGGGAAGCATTATTTGAAATTGTCTGCATCCCCTTACTTGGATTCTGTCACTTTGATGCCCTGATTATCTTTCCAGCTCACAACAATCCTACTGGAGCAATAATCCAACATAAGGATTCTACTAGACCATGCCATGTTTTATATGTATTTCTCTGTGAGAGATTGTTTATAAATGCCTTATGGTTACCTCTGGATGTTCCTATTTTCCCTCCTTAATGTGTGGGACAATAGACCAAGGACATAGCCAGTCATCTCAATGAGTAATGCTATTCCCTTCCAAACAAGTTGGCAATTGCCTGCTAGTGATTAAGCATGTGACTGCAGCATGATGTCTTCAGATGTGTTTGGTTAATAATAGCCAGAGTTCCTAATGACAGGGGAAAGGCTGAATTAAACAGTTCTGGGTTCTACTCAGAATTGCTGGCAACAAAAATATATTCACACAGCAGTTTTTGGAAGAACATTGGTATACTTTGCACAGTGTGTATCCAGCCCATTTGTATATGTGATTTCATCCAGCATTGTTCTCTTAAGGTCCTATTAAAAAAACAAAATGGACTACATGATGAATTACAAAGTGGGAATTATCATGCAAATCACCAAACCATTGTGCTCATTTATTTTTCAAGAACTATGAAGAAAGAAATGTCAAATGAACAGTCAGGTTTTAGCAAAAGCAGAGGGACGTGCGATCAGATAGCTAACATAAGTTGGATAATGGAAAGAGCAAGGAAGAGCACATTTTCCTTTGTTGGCTAGAATAAAACCTTTGATTATGTAAATTATGCCAGTATGAGGAATATATCATTCTATTATGATATATTTCATCCTATTCTGTCACCTCTTACTATATTGGACAGCACAGTATCAGCAGCACAATCTTTCAATTTTTTGGGTTCTATAATCTCCCAGGATTTGAAATGGACAATTAACATTAGAACCATCATCAAAAAGGCAAAGAAGAATAAAGAATATTCTTCTTCTATCAACATAGGAAGTTCAGACTGCCCCAGGATGATACAGTTTTACAGATGAATTATTGAGTCTATCATTTGTAGTTCCATAACTGTCTGGTTTGATACAGCAACTAAACAGGACAGGTACAGGCTCCAATGGATAGTTAGGATTGCAGAAACAACAACTACAACCAGGTCTTCCATTGAGGACCTGTATGTTGTGTGACTGCTCTTTAGAAGGCCAGATCCTGAAGATGAAACTGAAATACTTTGGCCATCTAATGAAGGAATCACTGGAGAAGAGCCTAATGCTGGGAAAGATTGAGGGCAAAAGAAGAACGGGACAACAGAAAACGAGGTGGCTGGATGGAGTCACTGAAGCATTAGGCATGAGTTTAAATGGACTCCAGAAGATGGTAGAGGACAGTAAGGCCTGGAGGAATGTTATCCATGGGGTCGCGATGGATCGGACACGACTTTGCAACTAACAACATGTTGTGTGGATCAGAAGGAGGGCTGAGAAAATATCTACAGTCTCCTCACAACCTGGACATAAACTTTTTCTCCTCAGGATAATGCTATAGGGTATTACATGCCAAAACAACTATAGACACAGAGACAGTTTTTTTCTCTCATGCCATCACTTTGCTGAATACCTAATCCACACAGTAATATTTTATGTCTAAGTATATTCACCCATGTTGTATGGCTGTAGTACTATTATTATCCTTCTTATCTTCTCTACCACCTTCTCTTATCGGAATCATCATTATTATGATTATTATTATTCTATTGTTTGCATGTACATTGATAGCTTCTGCACTGGAGACAAATTCCCTGTGTGTTTAATCACACCTGTCCAAATAATGTGTTCTGTTCCGTTCTGTTCTGTTGGGTTGCAGAATCTAACTTTGACGTTATTTTTTCTCCTCCAAATTCTTTTCTTATTTATTTATTTTTTATTCCCTGCAACTGTACAGAGAGAAATAGGTTTTTATTTTATTTGCAAAAAGATTTATGGCCCAGATGATAATCAGGAAGGCCAGAATCCCATCCCCATACATCTTGTATATAAACAAAATCTCTTAAAAAACAACCATTTCAAAAGTTAGAAAGGCAATGCTTCATTAAGCTAACTGAATTATATAATCACCATAAGCTTTCAGACCTTCATGAAATCTTTCCTCATTGAACAAATTAGAGAAAAACAAGGAGACATAGGAAATAGAGCTAATCTGGAACCATTTTAGGATAATATCTTTATTAAGTGAAGGGAGAACTTTCAGACATGGAACTGGATCTTTTCAGAAACTGCATTGGGCTAACAATCAGCCTGAAAAAAACACAAGTCATGGGTCAGGACATGGATTCACCTCCCTGTATTACAATCTCTGCATAAGAACTGGAGGTCGACCATGACTTTGTGTATCTCGGCTCAACTATCTCTGACACTCTCTCTTTAGATACTGAACTGAATAAATGTATTGGTAAAATTGCCACCACATTTTCCAGACTTACAAAGAGAGTATGGCTTAATAAGAAGCTGACGGAACATACAAAAATCCAGATCTATAGAGCCTGTGTCCTGAGCATTGCAGTGAGTCTTGGACCCTTTTATGCACAGCAGGAGAGAAAGTTGAACACCTTTTATATGCGCTGTCTCCGACGTATTTTTGGCATCACCTGGTAGGACAAAATTCCAAATAGCGCAGTCTTGGAATGTGCTGGAATTTCTAGCATGTATATACTACTGAAACAGCGACGTCTACGCTGGCTTGGGCATATCGTGAGAATGGCTGATGGTTGAATTCCAAAAGATCTCCTGTATGGAGAATTAGTGCAGGGAAAGCGCCTCAGAGGGAGACCACAGCTGTGATATAAGGATATCTGCAAGAGGGACCTAAAGGCTCTGGGACATTAACAGCTGGGAAACCTTGACCTCCGATTGTTCAACTTGGAGGCTAAAGATGCAGCATGGCCTTCTCCAATTCAAAGAGACACTTGTTCGGCAGGCTGAGGCAAAGAGGCAGTCCCGGAACCAGCGAAATCTGGGGGCTGGGCAGGGGACAGAATGTATCTACCCTCAGTGTAGAAGGGATTGCCACTCTCGAATTGGCTTTTTTAGTCACACTAGATGCTGTTTTAGGATCTCTTTCCAGAGCACAATACCATAGTCTTTTGAGACTGAAGGATGCCAATGATTGGGTTAATCTGAAATCAGGGCAAATATGCAGAATGTTTTGGACATTACAAAATGTTACAAGGGAATGAATTGGGAAGCCTTTATTTTAGCAGAGTTGAATATAACTTGTGCTCTTATTCTCGTTATCTTTAATCAAAGTGAAATTGGGTGGAATTACATAGAGATGGGTGGAAACAGACCCGCACCTCATCATCCTGGCATGATGATGTAATAGCTTCCTTTCCCTTATCTTTATAGGACACCACAGAACAACCACATCTAGTACTTTTGATGTCCCATAAAGCAGTAGTCATGGAAAAAATTTTTCCCAATCCTTAGGCAATATCCTTACGAGACCAATTAAAATTGCACAAAATGCTTTTGAGTTTTAAAAACTTTATTAGTTAAGCTGGTTACAGATAAAATGCAAAAAAGTAGGGTCCGGGGGATGTATGGTATTTGATTTAGAACCAGTTTTATATCAGCTTTAATGGCTTGATAAAATAGTGACATCTAGTGGCTAAAGTGAATACCGTATTGCTAAACTTTTTTTTTTTTTTTAAACTAGCTAAATGGAAACAGAATCACAGAATCATGGAATCTTAGGGCTGGAAGCAGTGATGGGTTTCATTTTTTTTTTACTACTGGTTCTGTTGGCATGGCTTGGTGGGCGTGGCATGCCTTGGTGGGAATGGCAGGGGAAGGATACTGTAAAACCTCCATTCCCACCTCACTTCAGGGGAAGGTTACTGCAAAATCCCCATTTCCTCCAAATCAGCTGGGACTTGGGAGACAGAGAATAGATGCGGGTGGGGCTAGTCAGAATTTTTACTACCAGTTCTCCAAACTACTAAAAATTTTCGCTATCAGTTCTCCAGAACTGGTCAGAACCTGCTGAAACCCACCTCTGGCCAAATTTGCAAAGAACTTGGTGCAGCAATTTCCATATGATCTCTGGATGCCTCATAGGTAGTAAATGGATTTAGCCCTGGGCTTTGTTTAGGATACTTGCTTACCAAACATCAGCCAGGATAATAGAGAAACAGAAAAGTTGGCTCATGTCACATGAAGGAGAGATGTAGGTTCAAATTTATTCATTTATCAAATTATTACTCACCCTTCTCACCTGCATGAATTTGGGCAAAATTTAGTTTCCATTCTTTGCTTTTTGCCAATAGGCAACCAAACCGTTTGTATAGCAATGGTCCCTAAAACAGCAGATAAATTAGAAAGATCTAAGTATATGGCATTCAGGTATTGTTTTCCAAAAAACATTTTCCCATTTAATCCCATCTGTATACTGTTTGTTATCATAACACAAGCAGTAGAATATAATGCAGTCAATATACAATAATCTCATCCAATATAACAAATTTGAACTGACAGCCCATTCTTCTTGTTAGTGGACCTTGATTGTTCGTCATTTATGTTGCATTTGCTTCCCAGACATACATGCTTTTGAATTAATAAAATAAATCATTACTAAGAAAATACTGATACCGCAGAATAGTGTAATGTTTGCTTATCAATTTTCTGAAGTTTTCTGATAACAGCAAGAGAATTGCAGCTTTTAATGGATGAATAAGATGCTATTCCATGACCACTCAAATTAATTCAGCTGATCTTTTTTCCCCATAAAATTTCTCATGGCTTTCCAAAATCTGTATTGACTAACGTGTTGCAATTATGTATTTTAGAAACAGCTTTTGTTTCAAAGAACGTACTATATAGCACAGTATGTTTCTCCTAAACAATAATATAAATGTTATTGCAGAGAAAGTAATTTGGGTGCATATTTTTATTGTTATTCTTGGTGAGAAAGAATTCGAATACAGCATAAATGGGTTAATCGTGTGTGTGTGTGTGTGTGTGTGTGTGTGTGTGTGTGTGTGTGTGTGTATGTGTGTGTGTGTGTGGTCTGAAGGGGTGGAGAAGGCTATGAATTCTATCTTTGCTCAGTTTCACTTACAACCAGTGTTTCTCCACCTTGTCCAAACATCTTAAAGTTTTCGAGTTTGAGAAACCCTAGTTACAACCATCAATTAAAAAGTAAGCAGGGGGCTACATGTAACTGTGTCTTCTCCTGGAGATGGTGTTTGTCCTAGGCTTTGAGACAAAGTTGAAAAGATAAGCAAGGTCATGGCAGAACCATTAGCTTATTCCTTGAAAGGAATATGTTTTCCTCTGGCAAAGCGAGGGCAGGTTGCAAACACTAGCGTGGAAATTTTGCTCAGGTCTGTTGACTATGCTTATATTGATTATAATTAGCAGACCATGAGGAAAAATGTTACATGCAGGCAGGTAATAAGAGGCATCTGTAACTGAAACTTCACAGATGAAACTCGGCAGTAAAATTTGTTTTGCCTTGCTCAATGCTGTTCTAAGAGTTGTAAACCTAATTTTGCGTAGCTTCTTTTCCAAAAACACCACACTACTAACCAGAGCATATAAAACATTTGCTAGACCAATTCTAGAATACAGCTCACCTGTTTGGAACCCTCACCACATCTCTGACATCAATACAATTGAACGTGTCCAGAAATATTTTACAAGAAGAGTTCTCCAGTCCTCTGAAAACAACAAAATACCTTATCCCACCAGACTTGAAATCCTAGGCTTAGAAAACTTGGAACTCCGTCGCCTTCGACAAGACCTAAGTTTAACTCACAGAATCATCTATTGTAATGTCCTTCCTGTCAAAGACTACTTCAGCTTTAATTGCAATAATACAAGGGCAACAATAGATTTAAACTTAATGTAAACCGCTTTAATCTAGATTGCAGAAAATATGACTTCTACAACAGAATCATCAGTGCTTGGAATACTTTACCTGACTCTGTGGTCTCTTCCCATAATCCTAAAAGCTTTAACCAAAAACTTTCTACTATCGACCTCACCCTATTCCTAAGAGGACCATAAGGGGCGTGCATAAGCGCACAAACGTGCCTACCGTTCCTGTCCTATTGTTTTTCTTTTCTTCTTCCTATATATGTTTGTATGTGTATATACTATATAATCTTTTTGTATGATGTTGTCACAAAATAAATAAATAGATTATATTTGTTTATACATTTAGCTTCCAGGGGTCACCTGTTAGCTATGCTGATGGCGTAAACAAAGCTCTGCATAATTTGGAACAGTGCTGTAAGTAATTAAATTACTTTGCATATTTCTGTGTCCTAGGCATTTGGGGTCTGATGGCTTCAAGTTACCTGTTGTGGCCCACCAGCTGCCAGCAGAGCTGGCGGCAGACTCAGACGATGAGGAGGTTGGGGAGGAACTTGGGCCAGCTCTGGAGTCTGGGGAAGGCTCTGATGGATGCTCTGCATTGGACACAGAGATAGAGCCGGGGCCGTCAGACATTTCCCAGCCACCAGAGAGGCAGCTGCCTGGGAAGGCTGAGATAAGTGGGGAGGAAGAACAGCTGGGGCCTGTTCCAGATGTACGTATGCAGAGAGCTGTTAGGAGAGGAGCCCAACTGGGGACAAGGAGTCGACTCAGGAAGCAAGGCACACATGGATGCTGAATGGCCCTTCCCTGGCTGGGGAATAAATAGAAGGAAAGGGGAGTGGTGGTAGTAGGAGACAACAGTTCGGACTTCTGAAGATTTGGCTCATTGTGTTTTGTGCCTCAGAGATTGCTTGTAGAACTTAATTTGATAAGGTCTGTTACTGCAGTTAACTCTTTGAAGGAGTAATGCCTGAAGTTTTTGGTGTGCCATTGGCCATTAATTCACAGGAGATTATTATTATTATTAATAACAACAACAACAACAACAACAACAACAACAACAACAGAGTTGGAAGGGACCTTGGAGGTCTTCTAGTCCAACCCCCTGCCCAGGCAGGAAACCCTACACCATTTCAGACAAATGGTTATCCAACATTTTCTTAAAAATTTCCAGTCTTGGAGCATTTACAACTTCCGCAGGCAAGTTGTTCCACTGATTAATTGTTATAAAATAAATTGTTATAAGATAAAGAGGGGGTTTTCTTGACAAGGAATCTGTTTCTTGTTTCTGATAAGGTTGGGTCAGAACATACCCCTTGAAGTTACCCCTTGAAGCCACTGGCTTCAAGTTACCTATTGTGGCCCACCAGCTGCCAGCAGAGCTGGCGGTAGACTCGGACGATGAGGAGGTTGGAGAGGAACTTGGGCCAGCTCTGGAGTCTGGGGAAGGCTCTGATGGATGCTCTGCATTGGACACAGAGATAGAGCCGGGGCCGTCAGACATTTCCAAGCCACCAGAGAGGCAGCTGCCTTTGGAGGCTGAGATAAGTGGGGAGGAAGAACAGCTGGGGCCTGTTCCAGATGTAGGTATGCAGAGAGCTGTTAGGAGAGGAGCCCAACTGGGGACGAGGAGTCGACTCAGGAAGCAAGGCACACATGGATGCTGAATGGCCCTTCCCTGGCTGGGGAATAAATAGAAGGAAAGGGGAGTGGTGGTCATAGGAGACAACAGTTCGGACTTCTGAAGATTTGGCTCATTGTGTTTTGTGCCTCAGAGACTGCTTGTAGAACTTAATTTGATAAGGTCTGTTACTGCAGTTAACTCTTTGAAGGAGTAATGCCTGAAGTTTTTGGTGTGCCATTGGCCATTAATTCACAGGAGATTATTATTATTATTAATAACAACAACAACAACAACAACAACAACAACAACAACAACAACAGAGTTGGAAGGGACCTTGGAGGTCTTCTAGTCCAACCCCCTGCCCAGGCAGGAAACCCTACACCATTTCAGACAAATGGTTATCCAACATTTTCTTAAAAATTTCCAGTCTTGGAGCATTTACAACTTCCGCAGGCAAGTTGTTCCACTGATTAATTGTTATAAAATAAATTGTTATAAAGATAAAGAGGGGGTTTTCTTGACAAGGAATCTGTTTCTTGTTTCTGATAAGGTTGGGTCAGAACATACCCCTTGAAGTTACCCCTTGAAGCCACTGGCTTCAAGTTACCCCTAGATTCAGTGGAATTCTAGCCAAAATGAAGGGAAAGGAGAGAAAGCCTTGATAACAAGTTATGATTTTGTGCTGATTTAATTGAAGATACCTTTTAAATGCATCATTTCGTCATTTAAAGTGCTATAACTGCAAAGAATAAGACACAAATGTGAGAGTGGAACCTGGAAACCTATCTTTGTCCTCAGGGGTTTATTCTTAGGTAGGGTCAATAAATCACAACCTTTCTAGTGGTTTTAAATGTGTTAATCTATACATCTGCATTAATGAATAAAGCATGCATTTATTTTTACTTCCATGATAAATTGCAAAAGCATGTACTTACGTGTATTTCAAAATGTTTCTTTACAAAAGTCTTATCAATTGTCCTAATTAATGCAGTTGTGCTTAACTGATTTTGAACTAACTGCCACGCTTGATGGGAGTTATTTTTCATATAGAAGGCTTGGGTAAAAAAATGGTAAAGCTGAGGATAAAAATATTTTTTAATTGAATTGAACCTTTTTTTTAAGATAAAAGAAATAAAAGCAACTAAATGATTATTCTGCATGGATTTAATTATTTCTCCTTTCTGAACCTTTAAAAAAACTACAGTTGTAATTTTTGGATCTTCAGGAAAACATGGAACTTTAGGTTATGTTCATTGGATTTAACTAACCATCTTGAATGGTCTTGTTCTCCATTCTCTCCATCAAATTATCAGACATATATCTGTTTTCCTTCTCCCCCTGTTGGCAGTGTTAGCTGAGAAAAGCGGTAAACTAGAGCTATAGAGAACTATAAGTCATTGGGAAAGAGAATATTTAACATATGGCTATATTCGGTTCTGCAACCCAACAAGAAAGACACAGACTTCAGAGGATAATTAGAATTGCAGAAAAAATAATTGCTACCAACCTGCCTTCCATTGAGGACCTGTATACTGCACGAATCAAGAAGAGGGCCGTGAAAATATTTACAGATCCCTCACATCCAGGAAATAAACTGTTTCAACTCCTACCCTCAAAACGACACTATAGAGCACTGCACAACAGAACAACTAGACACAAGAACAGGTTTTTCCTAAACGCCATCACTCTGCTAAACAAATAATTTTCTCAACACTGTCAAACTATTTACTAAATCTGCACTACTATTAATCTTCTCATTGTTCCCATCACCAATCTCTTTCCACTTATGACTGTATGACTGTAACTTTGTTGCTGGCAATCCTTATGATTTATATTGATATACTGACCATCAATTGTGTTGTAAATGTTGTACCTTGATGAACGTATCTTTTCTTTTATGTACACTGAGAGCATATGCACCAAGACAAATTCCTTGTGTGTCCAATCACACTTGGCCAATAAAAATTCTATTCTATTCTATTCTATTGACAATATGTTGACATGGGACGTGGTGGCTAAAATGCTGAGCTTGTCGATCAAAAGGTTGGCAGTTCAGCAGTTCAAATCCCTAGTGTTGCGTAATGCGGTGAGCACCCTTTACTCGTTCCAGCTTCTTCGAACCTAGCAGTTCAAAAGCAAATAAAAAATGCAAGTAGAAAAATAGGGACCACCTTTGGTGGGAAGGTAACAGCTTCCCGTGTACCTTTGGCGTTTAGTCATGCTGGCCACATGACCACAGAGATGTCTTTGGACAGCACTGGCTCATCGGGTTTGAAACAGACATGAGCACCGCCCCCTAGAGTTGGGAACAACTAGCACATATGTGTGATCTTTACCTTTACTTATATTGACAATACATCACCTTTTCATGTAACAGTGGGTGTGCACAGTCTGAATTGTTATGACCAAGACTATTCCCCCAAATTTTGGGAACAGTCATAGACTCCCCCCGGATAGCTTTAAACTGGAGACAAGAGACAAATTATAAGGCTTCTCTTCTCTTCTCTTCTCTTCTCTTCTCTTCTCTTCTCTTCTCTTCTCTTCTCTTCTCTTCTCTTCTCTTCTCTTCTCTTCCCTTCCCTTCTCTTCTCTTCTCTTCTTTCTCTTCCTTTTTCTTTGCTTATTTTTTCATCTTCTCATCTCATTTTATTTATTCCATATATATTCCACCTTTGAATTGTGCCTTAAAGACCACCTATTAAAAAAAACACTTGTGGACTGTAAATTAAATAATTTCAGATTTATTTTAAAGACAAATTAAATTAAATCCTATATAGATTTCGATCTGGTTCCATGTACCCAACAGGCTTTGAAATGCTGCTTTTCTATAGAAAAAAAATACAACCTTTTCTTTGACAATGCTATTCCCAGCTGCTTCTCCATACCACCATTTTCTATACCTGTGCTTACAGGGTAAACATTACATGGCCTGACTGATACACACCAGAATTTCCCTGATACTTTTTTTTTGCAAATACTGATCTGTTGTAACATGCTGTTAGACCATATTAATTGGCTCTGTTGATAAATTAGGGAAGTCTCTACATGGAAGATAATCTTATATTAAGCTGTTCATCTTTAAAAGCTTTTGAGGGTCTCGCTCTGGACTATTGGTGCCAAAAATGCTTTTATTTTTCTTTTCTCCAGGAAAGATTGTGCAATATTTAGACATCAAAGTATGTTGAACAGTTTTTGAGCAAGAAGCTTCAGGTTGCTTTGAACAGTGATAAACAGAAAGAACTCCAGGCTATCTAGAATATAAATTGTGATCTTCAAAAGGCACTTTGTAATTGCACACATCATGGATCTATTTCCCCACCCCCCTTCCTCTTCTGCATGATTCTTTAAGTTCTCCAGATCATTTCAGAGCACTAGATATTTCAAGAAAATTAGCACTACTGGATTATTCCAGTAATTGCCTCTCCCTGACATGGCTTCCAATCTTCCAATTTATCTTGTCTTTCCTTTTTTTTAAGACGCATATTAATTTTAAAAATAAGTGACACCTAAAGTAATCTTCTGGCAAATAATAATAATAATAATAATAATAATAATAATAATAATAATAATAATAATAATAATAATAATAATAATAATAATAATAATAATAATAATTTAATTTTTATACCGCCCTTCTCCCGAAGGACTCAGGGCGGTGCACAGCCAGATAAAATCCACAATCCATAGATATAGTACAAATAAAAACAATGCTAAAAAACTTATTAAATTTGGCCCCTAAATTAAAATACATAAATCATAAAACCCCATTTAAAATTACAAATACAAATACTAATTCTATGCCAGTCCTGCGTGGAAGAATAAATACGTCTTCAGCTCACGGCGAAAGGTCCGGAGATCAGGAAGTTGACGAAGTCCTGGGGGAAGTTCGTTCCAAAGGGTAGGGACTCCCACAGAGAAGGCCCTCCCCCTGGGGGTCGCCAGCTGAGATTGTCTGGCTGACGGCACCCTGAGGAGGCCCTCCCTATGGGAGCGCACGGGTCAGTGGGAGGCAAATGGTGGCAGAAGGCGATCCTGTAGATACTTCGGTCCTAAGCCATGGAGCGCTTTAAAGGTGGTAACCAGCACCTTGAAGTGCACCCAGAAGACCACAGGCAGCCAGTGCAGCTTGCACAGGATAGGTGTTATATGGGAGCCATGAGTGGCTCCCTCAATCACCCGCACAGCCACATTCTGAACTAACTGAAGCCTCCGGGTGCTCTTCAAGGGGAGCCCCATGTAGAGAGCATTGCAATAATCCAAACGAGAAGTGACAAGAGCGTGAGTGACCGTGCATAAGGCATCCTGGTCAAGGAAGGGGTGCAACTGGCGGACCAGGCGTACCTGGTAAAAAGCTCTCCTGGAGACGGCCGCCAAATGATCATCAAATGACAGCCGTCCATCCAGGAGAACACCCAAGTTGCGCACCCTTTCCATCGGGGGCAATGATTCGCCCCCGACAGTCAGCCGCGGCTGCAGCTGACTGTACCGGGATGCCGGCATCCACAGCCACTCCATCTTGGAGGGGTTGAGCTTGAGCCTGTTTCTCCCCATCCAGACCTGCACGGCCTCCAAACACTGGGACAGCACTTCGACAGCTTCGTTGGGGTGGCCTGGGGTGGAAATGTACAGCTGAGTGTCATCAGCGTACAGTTGGTACCTCACCCCAAAACCACTGATGACCTCACCCAGTGGCTTCATATAGATGTTGAACAGGAGGGGTAAGAGAACCGACCCCTGCGGCACGCCACACGTGAGGCGCCTCGTGGTCGATCTCTGCCCCCCTGCCAACACTGTCTGCGACCGTTCAGAGAGATAGGAGGAGAACCACCGAAAAACGGTGCCTCCCACTCCCAAACTCCCCAACCAGCGCAGCAGGATACCATGGTCGATGGTATCAAAAGCCGCTGAGAGATCTAAAAGGACCAGGGCAGAGGAATAACCTCTGTCCCGAGCCCTCCAGAGATCATCAACCAACGCGACCAAAGCCATCTCTGTGCTGTACCCAAGTCGGAAACCGGACTGGAACGGGTCCAGATAGGCCGTTTCATCCAGGTACTGGGGTAACTGACATGCCACCACACTCTCAACAACCTTCGCCACAAAGCGAAGGTTGGAGACGCGATGGTAATTTCCCAAAACATCATAACATAACAAATAGGTATGTTATGATCAATGATGTTCATCAAGGTAATCATTCTGCCATTCCCTTCTTAATAGACATGTTGGAAGAACATGCATAACATGCTACCAAAAATCCACGTCCCTTGGAACGATGCTGAAGATGCTGCAAATAATCAAAACCTCTAGAAAAGACTTCCTGTCCAATGTGCTCTGCAGAGGACCTAATGATGATGATGAAAAGCCCACCAAAGAATATCCACCCAAGAAATCTTCTTACTAAAAATGTATGCAGCACAGGCAGGAGGCAGGGAGTGAAATAATTGCATTATGCCACAAATTCCACCCTTTATATGTGTACTTCATATATGTGACTCTTTTATACGTACTTCATATACCCTTTATATATGTGACATTCATGTGAATGCAATGAACTGAACTTGCATCATGACATCGCAATGCATGCTTTGTCATTTTAGCATATCATGTCAGAAAGGGCATTTGTGCCTCTCACTACATATATTTTCTCTGCAATACTTCTAAAATAGCAAAGCCTTGAAGGCACAGTGGTTAGAATGCAGTATTGCAGGCTAATTCTGACAACTGCCCGGGGTTCAATCCTCGCCCAGCTCAAGGATAATTCAGCCTTCCATCCTTCCCAGGTAGGTAAAATGAGGACCCAGATTGTTGGGGGCAATATGCTGATTCTGTAAACTGCTTAGAGAGAGCTGTGAAGCACTGTGAAGCATATATAAGTCTAAGTGCTATTGCTAAGTGAAGAGATACAATGAGAAATCTGGACCGGGGAAGGCACAATCTTTCTCTGTATATGAGGTTTAAGAATCCTGACGTGTTTACTTTGATTTTAGTAGTGCAAAAATGCAATAGAAAATTTGTATGCCAAAAAGGGGAAAAAAAGTATGTTTCGAATCTCAGTTCTTTGCTTGTCTGTTTCTCCTGAAATGCTAAAAATTAACTTAAAATTAATTGACCAGTCATTGACTCTCAGTCCAAGGAAGGAGGCAGTGACAAAAGCATTTCTGAAAAACCTTGCCAAGAAAGCTGCAGGAGTTTGTCCAAGCAGTCTCTGAGAATCAGACATGAATGAACAGAAACAAACACCTTCTTTCTCTAGAGCACCAATAAAAAGAGAGAACCAGGTTGAATTCGTCAATATATACTAACAGCCTTACTCTATCCTGTCTTAGAGTAGTGGAAACAATACGGCACCCGGGAAGGCAGAAACAGATTGATCAGAACCACCATGACTACTGATGACCTCAACTGTTATCCCTGTTGGTTGATGGGATCATGGCAGGGGTGGGGTCCTGGGGGATTCGGCAGGGTTCAGGCGATCCTCTAGCCAAGGATCACAGGGGTTTGGTGAATCCCAAAAGGCCACCCTTGGCTGGCCACACCCACCCTGCCCCTCCCATCCCAGGAGTCTCCACGCAGCCTGTTCATCATTCCAGGTAAGTGCAAGGGCTGGGTGGAGGGTCTGGGAGGGCAAAAAACAGGCCTACTGGAGGTTCCAGAAGTTTGGAAATGGGCCTGTTTCCTGCCTCTGGAAGGCCTTTGGACCGCAGGGGAAGCTTTTTTTGCTGTCCTGGAGGCTCGAAAAAAGCCTCTGGAGCCTGGGGAGGGCAAAAACACCCCGCCCAGCCATGGTACAAGCGGCTTACTAGGCCACACCCATCATGGCCATGCCCACCCAGCAACAGGGCAGCAAACCCATTGCTAAAGGATCTGAAGCCCAACCCTGGATCATGGATGTATGCAAAGTACCATAACTGCACTCTGAATGGAACTGTATATATACAGTAAAAGAATGGATGCCAGAGACTGAGAAGTGAAGCAGAAGTCAGGGAAACAGTGAGAGGAAAGTAGCTGAGAAGAGAAGTTAGAATTGGCATTTCCAGCCTTATACAAGCCTGGCAAAAGTACAGTACAGGCAGTTCTCCACTTGCAACAGTTCATTTAATGACTGTTCGAAGTTACGATGAGACTGAAAAAAGTGACTTATGATTGTTTTCCCCATTTATGACCATTGCACATCCCCTTGGTCAAGTGATCAAAATTCAAATGCTTGGCAACTGACTCATATTTACGATGGTTGCAGTAATCTGGGTTCATGTGATCCGCTTTGTGACCTTCTTACAAGCAAAAGCATTGGGAAAGCCCAACTCATTTAACAATCCAGTTACTAACTAGGTGACTGCAGTGATTCACTTAGGAACTGTGGCAAAATAAAAGGTCATAAAATGGGACAATATTCACTTAACATTTTAGTAATAGAAATTTTGGGCTCAATTGTAGTTGTAAGTCATAAGCTGTACCTCTTTATGGGCAACCCTATATTCCATAAAAAAGATAGATTAGAGTGATTTAGAATACTAAATACTTCCATTTCTAAGGGCTTCATATTCACAATGCACACCTGCTGGAGGTGAAAGAAAAATAAATCTACTCAAAGACCATTATGGCTGTGCAAAGCACTTGAAAGGGATCCTTGCTTAGCATGTGTGAAGCCCTCTTCTGAATGATAAAGATGCCACATCTTCAGGAAAGCTTGAACGGCTGCTGCGAAGGGGGTCCCTTGTTCCCTGCACAGAGGCAGCAAACAGGCAATGTTTCTGCTTGGACTGCCAGTGAACTGATGTGGAAGAAATTAAAGAAATGGAGTTAGCCAAAGGTACACGTCTAAAATATATTGCAAATTTCATCGTAGAAATATGTTTCTTTCAAATGAAGAGATGGCTTCTAACGATTGAGATGTTATTTGATAACATGGCAGAACTGCACAAAGGGAAGTTTCCTTTTTGCATGCAGTGGTGAGAAAAATTACATAATAATTTTGATATAGCTAAAGCTTGTTAAAACTGATGCCCCACAAAAGCTAATGACACAAGAACTGACTTTCTAAAGTGAAGGCTCTGGTGGCTCAACAGACTAATGCAGTCTGTTATTAACAGCAGCTGCTTGCAATTACTGCAGGTTCAAGTCCCACCAGGCCCAAGGTTGACTCAGCCTTCCATCCTTTATAAGGTAGGTAAAATGAGGACCCAGATTGTTGGGGGCAATAAGTTGACTTTGTATATAATATACAAATGGATGAAGACTATTGCTTGACATAGTGTAAGCCGCCCTGAGTCTTCGGAGAAGGGCGGGATATAAATGCAAATAAGTAAAAAAAAACATGCAGCAGAATGGAACTAACTCCTTAGTACTACACAATGCTGGAAAATGTGGGTTTTGCTTATGGTGATAGGGATTTGAGTCTGGTTTGTCTTTTCCAATGCCTTTTATGACAATTATTTTGATATATCTTTGCTGGTATCTAATTGATAAAAAGGCACACACACACACACACACAAACACACACACGGGAAAAAAGCCAGCAGTGCAGGATGAGTGGAATATATGACATGATATCTATACGAATCATTCTATATGAATAATTGAGGAATAATGAGACTGTTATACAAGGCACAGTTCTCGCTTTCTCAAAACTTTGACAATTGTGCCCTTAAATGGTCATGAAATATAAGAAATTTACTGTGTTATCTCCTCACTAAAATTAGCACTCTTGTTTCTCTATTAAAAGCAGCTCCCAGTTTCCAGTTCTTGCCTTACATCAGTCAGTGGAAAAATTGACCGAGAAAGCCCAAACCCTGCTCTCTGTTTTACATGTTCTTTTACTTCCTATTTTATCAGAAGCTGATTTAAGTATTGGCCAGTCAGACTATCTGGTTGATCAAAAGCATAAAATGCAGAATGAGAAGGAGGCATTTAAGAAGTACCATGGATACTGAAATAAGGAATAAGGAAGTGCCATCACATCAGTTTCAACCATTGGCATACATTCATCTCAACTTGCAATGAGTGGAATGGGAATCTGACATTGAAGCTGTATCTAAGCATAATTGGTATCTAAACATAATTCCTATTAGGGATTACTGGCATGGAAAGCTGTCTGATGCAAAGTGACCTGTTAAACCATTGGAAATGCCCATGACTGAATCCAGGGCCCTTTGCAAACAGAGCATTCTCCCAAAATTGTTGTTCTTCTCTATGTTAAGATGTATTATGTCTTGTATAACTGAGCCTGGGTGGCCCAGTACTTGGAATGCAATATTGCAGGCTAACTTTGCCTACAGCCTGGAGTTCGATCATAACCAGCTCAAGAGTGACTCAGGCTTCCATCTTTCTGAGGTTGGTAAAATGAGGACCCAGATTGTTGGAGGCAATAGGCTGACATTGAAAACTGCCCAGAGAATGCTGTAAAGCACTGTGGAGTTGTATATAATTCTAGGTGCTATTGCTATTTTTATGTAGCGACCTGTTAAATGCTGGGAACTCAGGATCCTTCTTTTTCTAATTCTCCTTGGTTTTGAGAATAATATTCATTATAGTATTATAGTATTAAGCAAAGAATGTGACAGCATTTTAGGAGTTCCTGCAACATTTGTTTTAAATTTCCTGAGATGCTGTACATCAAGATCTACCTTTGCATTATGGAATGCAATTGGCTTTTTAAAATTCTACAAGGATTTTGGAAAAGCTGCTTAGCCTCCAGTGAGTAGCATCACCAAGTTCACACCTTGCCTTCTTACTTTAGAAGAACAACAATAGATAACTAGGGAAAAAAACTTCTTCTATCCATCCATCCGGCTGGGCTGAGGGAGTGTGATTGGCCCAAGATTACCCAGTTGGCTTTCATGACTAAGGCAGGACTAGAACTCATGATCTCCTACTTTCTAGCCTAGTACCTTAACCACTAGACCAAAGTAGCTCTCATACTTTTATTTTTTTTAAATTTTTTAAACTGTTAATAGAAAAATGAACTATAAAAACAGTCCAACTCAGTACATATTCTGCAGTACATATTCTGCAGTACATATTCTAAAAAACAAGAATATCTGCTAGTGTTTTTTTCTACTTGAAAACGAGCTGGGAAGCTGGTTTGGTATATCATGAAGAAGCAATGGGATGATTCTTATCATTTTCACCAGCACAAGCTATTTTTAAACAGCTGGCTTCATATCATTTTAACAGTAGAGGGCAGTGATAGCACATCAAAGTCTCAGTGCTGTTGTAAAAATCAAACTACATCCTACCTTAAATGAAGTTCCTAAAACTTGATAATTCTGTCACATATATCAGCATCAGCAATAAAAGGATCCATTATTTCATTTGCTTTCCCTTATACTTTTACAACATCATCTCTCTTATTCCCTTATTTCATCCAAAAGAAAGTTTTACAAGTTTTGGAATCATCTTAAAAGTGCAGCTGCCTGACAGCGGTTCTGCCTAATCACATATAATTTCTGTTTAGGCGAATAAGGGCAAACAAAGATAAAATATATACAGGTGAGGTGAAAATCAAGGGCATGTGCAGTAAATATGCTTGGTGATGTCACCAGTGAATCTCTTTTGCCTCTAACGTGTTTGCCTGCAATGTCGCACATTAAGAACAAAGGGACAGAATTTTTATAGCATATTGTCACTTTTTCTCCTTGTGCCCACAATGAAACTATTGGAGAATGGTGTTGAATGATGTCCAGGCTCCTGTTTCAATACATGTGTTGAGGTGACTTTGGGGGCTCAACACCAGAGGGCTTAAGCAGGACTGCTACCCCCTTCAACCGATACTTCAGAATTGTACACATACGATGTTGTTAGTCAGAACTGAAGAAGCTGCTTGAATGAGAAGTGAAATATCTTCAGGCAAAATCAAAGAAAGTTCAGTTGCCTTTTGAAAAGGCACCTTTGGGATATAATTATGGAGTTACAAATATTAGCTGTAGCCTGTATTTCAGTGGTATTTAAATAAATATTCACTGGACATTTATAAAAAAAAGGCAGCTGTTGTTGTTGTTGTTGTTGTTCATGATGATGATGTTGATAAGAATCCTGAAAATCCTTAAATGTTATTGAAAAAGAAAATATGAAAACACTACTCCATTTTAGCAGGTTCTTTAAAGCGGAATTCTTGTACATCATTTATTCAGGAATGCTTTTATTTTCCTTTAGTCCTGTCATCTTTTCAATCAGGAATATGGAATTTTTTTTTATTTCATTTGTCACAACAGTATACACAAACATCGACATAAACGAAAAACAACACATCATAAAAGAAAAATATATATATATATAAGTAAAAGTATGCAACAGCTATGTTAATTTGATATAATGAAGGGAACAATAGGACAGGAACGGTAGGCACTTTTGTGCTCTTATGCCCGCCCCTTATAGTCCTCTTAGGAATGGGGTGAGGTCAATAGTAGACAGTTTTTGGTTGAAGATTTTGGGATTTTGAGTAGAGACTATGGAGTCAGGTAATGAGTTCCAAGCGTTAATAACTCTGTTACAGAAGTCATATTTTCTGCAATCAAGTTTGAAGCGGTTGACATTAAGTTTGAATCTATTGTTTGCTCTTGTATTATTGCGATTGAAGCTGAAGTAGTCTTTTACAGGAAGGATATTGCAATAGATGATTTTGTGTGTTAAACACAGGTCATGTCGAAGTCGGTGTTCTAAGTTTTCTAATCCCAGGATTTCAAGCCTGGTGGTATAAGGTATTTTGTTATTTTCGGAGGAGCGAAGAACTCTTCTAGTAAAATATTTCTGGACGCGTTCGATTGTATTAATGTCAGAGATGTGGTATGGGTTCCAGACGGATGAGCTGTATTCAAGAATAGGTCTGGCAAATGTTTTGTATGCTCTAGTTAGTAGTGTAGAGTTTTTGGAAAAGAAGCTGCGTAAAATTAGGTTTACAACTCTCAGAGCTTTTTTTGCTATGTAGTTGCAGTGGGCTTTGGCATTTAGGCCATTTGATATGAAAACTCCAAGGTCTTTGACAGGGTGGGGGTCGTCAGTTAGATAATGACCATCAAGCTTGTACTTGTTGATAGGGTTCTTTTTTCCAATATGTAAGACTGAGCATTTGCTGGTTGAGATTTGGAGTTGCCAAGTTGTAGACCAATCGGAAACAAAGTCAAGGTCATCTTGAAGGGTAGAAGTATTGTTAGTGGTATTAAATAGTTTGACATCATCAGCAAAGAGAACACAATAACTTGAGATAAGGTCACAGAGATCATTTATGTATAGTATGAAGAGCGTTGGTCCAAGAACATTACCTTGGGGAACACCACTTTTGACAGGAACAGGGTTTGATAGAGCGTTGCCAATTTTGACCACTTGTCTGTTTTACAGGAAGGCATTTATCCAATTGTGAAGAGGTCCCGAAATGCCGTAGGATTTTAGCTTGAGGAGAAGTTTGTCATGTACTACTGAGTCAAAAGCTTTGCAGAAGTCAATGTAGATTGCATCTATTGCTTTTCCTTGATCAAGGTTGGTAGTCCATATGTTTTTGCAATGGAGAAGTTGTAAGTTACAATTTTTTTCTGAAACCAAATTGTTTATTAGAGAGAATGTTGTTTGTTTCAAGGTGGAGTGTAATGGATTGGTTTATGATAGATTCCATTACTTTGCATGAGACGCAACATAGAGAGATAGGTCTGTAATTTTCAACTAGGCTGGGATCTCCTTTTTTGAAGATAGGGATGACTGTGGCTAGAGACCAGAGTTTAGGGATCCTATTTATGGTTCAAATTGTTGTCCAGGAATGGATCTTACTCTCAAACGTATTTTTTTTAATCTAACTTTCCCATTTTTAGAATTCAAATCAAGTTTTATCTTGTCTGGACACGGAAATATTGATTCCCATCATCACCCCAACCCTCACTAGCTGTCAGGCACAAGGAAAAAAGAAGTGACACAAAGAGCTGATAGCAATAGCACTTAGACTTATATACCATTCCATAGTGCTTTTAAAGCAGTCTCTGATTGGTTTACAAGGTCAGTACACAATCTGGGTCTTCATTTTACTAACCTTGGAACGATGGAAGGCTGAGTCAACCTTGAGCCCCTTAGGATCAGATCTGTTCAGAGTGGCATGCTTATTGCTGGTTGCCTGTAGACAAGAATCTTGCCTGTAGACAGGAATCTTGCCAGACTAAAGCACTTAGTACAAAACTCCTCGATAAATACTGTGAAGAGACTGAGTCCCTTCAGTTTCTTTCTCACCAAAGGCCACACAAGGCTAGTCAGCTATTTCAGTCCTCCCCTCAACTCAGCACCAAGTTTGCCACACTAGTAAAGAAATAAACTGTGCAAGTCAGAAATCCATTCCATCTTCATTATTTTACAAATAACTCAAGGGGACAAACATGCCTAATACTCCTTTCTTCCCGTATTTCCTTCATAACAACAACTCTTGTTAGTTGGGTTGGGCTGAGAGAGTGTGACTGGCCCAAAGTCAACCAGCTGGGGGAATGGAGCATAACCAAAAGCGGCTGGGTTCCTAGCCAATCTCCCCAACCATCACCAAGCTTCTGCAGATGGTTTGAAAAGCAAACTGTATGTCAAAAGAAGAAGGAAAACACACTTTCTGTATTGAAAAAACTAAAGATGCTTTAGAATTGCTTTAGCAATGGGCCAGAGATGAGATGGGTAAGACATTGTGTGAACTTCTCTCCCAAACCCCATTAATAAAGTATTTTTGTGCTGCAGCCAGTAAGTTGTGGGGATGATTAAACTTGCAAAAGTAAAGATAACAGGGGATGCTAGCAAAATACAAAATCTTTAGTTCATTTAACTTATGAGAAAGTCCATGTGAGATGCTAAGGTAAAAAAAAATAAGAGATATGGAAAAAAACAGAAGTAGAAAAAAAGACTTAATATTTCAAAGAAGAAAAGATCTAAAAGATGCCTATTGGAACAAGCTACCATAATAGTTAAGTCAGGAAGAGACAGAAGATAAAAGCTTTGGGCAACAAAAGAACAGAAACTGAATGCAGACTTTCAATGTCAAGCAAGAAAGGATAAGAAAAAAAAATCTCCGTCAAGAATGTCAACAAATGGAAGAATTTAACAAGAAAAAGAAAATGAGAGACCTTTCTAAAAAGATAACAGGAATCACCGGAAAACAAGTAGCTAAAGTAGGACTACTCAACTATAATCATAAAAGGGATCTAATGGAGGCAAATGAGATTAAAGGAAGGTGGAAAAATCATACCAAAACCTTTCAGAGATGATTTATAGAATGACAGAAAGCTTTGCGGAGAGAGAGTATATTCAAGAACTTACTCCATTGGAATGTGAGTTGTGATAGGCAATAGACTAATTCTGAAATAGGAAAGGAAATGAGAAGCTCAGATTAAATATTAACTGCTTACATCTGTAGGGAAAAGGCAGTTAAAGTGCTAATGGCTTTGTGTCAGCATACTTGGAGCAAGACTGTGTGGCCTAGATATTGGAGAATGGATAATGTACTGAAGCATTGGACTCATTCCTCATACATTCCTCATGCAGGGTTAGGGTTAGGGACAATGTCATGTGCACCTGCATGCATGGCAAAAGAAGTAATCTACAAGCAGATTTCAGAAAAAGTCAGGCGGTCAAAGTTAGAACTAAGATTTACCTTTGCTTCATTGACAGGGTTTCCTGCCTAAGCAGGGGGTTGGACTAAAAGACCTCCAAGGTCCCTTCCAACTCTGTTATTCTATTCTATTCTATTCTATTCTATTCTATTCTATTCTATTCTATTCTATTCTATTCTACTACAGGAAGCATTTAACAAATGCCCTCTGGGTGACTTTCTCTTTCCTAGAAGGAGGCAAGATTAGACCGGAATGGGACAACTTTCTATGGCCAGTTAGGAACAGCCCACTCATGGCCAACTCACCATGGGATAACTCGCTATGGGACAATTCAAAAATTCAATTTAAATATTTAAAATTTAAAAAATTATTGTAATTTCTGTGATTCAGATTTCATGTTATCCCTCCTTTTACATCCTTTTTTAATGATTATATTCCCCATTTCTTTGATATTTGTGAAACTCTTGTCCTGCAGCAAATTGTCCCACAGCAACTTGGCTATTTATTTATTTATTTTTTATTTATTATTTAAATTTATATACCGCCCTATCTCCCAAAGGACTCAGGGCGGTTCACAGGCATATAAAACATCAGTGTACAAAATTAAAATAATCTTTAAAAAACTTATTCCAGTGCCCTATCCTTAAAAATATAAATATAAATATTAAAATCAATTTAAAACCCCTATAAAATTTAAAATCTAAGCCAGTCCTGCACAGATGAATAAATGTGTCTTGAGCTCGCGACGGAAGGTTCGAAGGTCCGGAAGTTGGCGGAGTCCTGGGGAGCTCGTTCCAGAGGCGGGAGCCCCCACAGAGAAGGCCCTTCCTGGGCGTCGCCAGGCAACACTGCCTAGCTGACGGCACCCTGAGAGTCCCTCCTGTGAGGCGCACGGGTCGGTGAGAGGTATCTGGTCGCAGTAGGCGGTCCCGTAGATAACCCGGCCCTATGCCATGGGCGCTTTAAAGGTGGTCACCAAAACCTTGAAGCGCACCGGAAGGCCACAGGTAGCCAGTGCAGCCTCGCAGGATGGGTGTTATCACGGGAGCCACGAGGGGCTCCATCTATCACCAGCGCAGCCGCATTCTGGACTAACTGTAGCCTCCGGATGCCCTTCAAGGGAGCCCCATGTGAGGCGTTGCAGTAATCCAGGCGAGGCGTCACGAGGGCATGAGTGACCGTGCATAGGGCCTCCCGGTCCAGAAAGGGGCGCAACTGGCGCACCAGGCGAACCTGGTAAAACGCTCTCCTGGAGACGGCCGTCAAATGATCTTCTAGGGACAGCCGTTCAACCAGGGGGGCGCCTAAGTTGCGCACCCTCTCCATCGGGGCCAGTGACTCGCCACCGATGGTCAGCCGGATTTAGCTGACTGTACCGGGATGCCGGCATCCACAGCCACTCTGTCTTGGAGGATTGAGCTTGAGCCTGTTTCTCCCCATCCAGACCCGTCGGCCTCCAGACACCGGGACAGCACTTGATAACCGTTGGGGTGGTCCGGTGTGAAAAGTACAGCTGGGTGTCATCCGCATACAGCTGGTACTTCACACGAAACCACTGATGATCTCACCCAGCGGCTTCATGTAGATGTTAAACAGAAGGCGAGAGAATCGACCCCTGCGGCACCCACAAGTGAGGCGCCTCGGGGCCGACCTCTGCCCCTGTCAACACCGACTGCGACCGGTCGGAGAGATAGGAGGAGAACCACCGATAAGCGGTGCCTCCACTCCCAATCCCCCCAACCGGCGCAGAAGGTTACCATGGTCGATGGTATCGAAAGCCGCTGAGAGGTCTAATAGGACCAGGGCAGAGGAACAACCCCTATTCCTGGCCTTCCAGAGATCATCCACCAACGCGACCAAAGCCGTCTCCGTGCTGTAACCGGGTCGGAAACCGGACTGGAACGGGTCTAGATAGACAGTTTCATCCAGGTGCAAGGGAAACTGATATGCCACCATACTCTCTACAACCTTCGCGGCGGGTTGGAGACCGGACGATAATTACCTAAAACAGCGGGTCAGGAAGGCTTCTTGAGGAGGGCCTCACCACCGCCTCTTTCAAAGGCGGCGGAAGACACCCTCCACCAAAGAAGCGCTCGTAATCGCCTGGAGCCAGCCTCGTGTCACCTCCTGCGTGGCCAGCACCAACCAGGAGGGCACGGGTCCAGTAAACATGTGGTGGCATTCAGCCTCCCCAACAACCTGTCCATGTCCTCGGGGCGACAGGGTCAAACTCATCCCATACAATGTCACCAAGACCACCCTCAGGCGTCTCACCCGTATCACGCAATCTTGGTCCAAACCATCCCGAAGCTGAGCGATTTTATCGTATAGATAACCGTTAAACTCCTCAGCACGTCCCTGCAACGGGTCATCCCGCTCCCCTGGTGTAGGAGGAGGCGGGTCACCCGAAACAGGGCGGCTGGGCGGTTATCTGCCGATGCAATGAGGGAGGAGGCGTAGGTACGCCTCGCTTCCCTCATTGCCACTAGGTAAGCCCTAGTATAGGACTTCACTAGTGTCCGATCAGCTTCTGAACGGCTAGACCTCCAGGAACTCTCTAGGCGTCTTCTCCGGCGCTTCATCCCCCTCAGCTCCTCGGAGAACCAAGGAGCTGGTTGGGACCTGCGCTGGGTCAGAGGCCGCAAAGGCACGACCCGGTCTAAGGCCCCCGCCGCGGCCCGTTCCCAGGCCGCAACAAGTTCCTCAGCCGAGCCGTGTGCCAGACCCTCAGGAAATGGCCCAAGCTCCGTCCGGAACCCCTCCGGGTCCATCAGGCGCCTGGGACGGAACCAACGTGTCGGCTCCGTCTCCCTGCGGTGGTGAATGGCGGTCAGAAAGTCCAGACGAAGAAGAGTGATCTGACCATGACAAAGGTTCAATGACTATTTCCTTTAAGTCCAGATCTCTCAACCACTGACCAGAGACAAAATCAGGTCCAGAGTGCCACCCCAACGTGAGTAGGGCCATCAACTACTTGGGTCAGGTCCAAGGCCGTCATGGAAGCCATGAACTCCCGAGCTACCGTCGATGACGAGCCGGACGATGGCAAGTTAAAGTCCCCCACGACTAAAAGTCTGGGGGTCTCAACTGCCACCCCAGCAAGCACCTCCAGGAGCTCGGGCAGGGCAGCTGTCACGTAGCAAGGAGCCAGGTACGCGACCAGCAAGCCCATCTGACATCTATGACCCCATCTCACAAGGAGGGATTCGCACCCGGCAATCTGAGGTACAGTGGTCTCCCTCGGCTCTAGACTCTCTCTAATCACAACCGCCACCCCACCACCCCTACCCTGGCCCCTCGGCTGATGAAATGCTCGGAAACCCGGTGGGCACATCTGAACAAGGGGCACGCCCCCTTCTGGGCCCAACCAGGTCTCCGTAACGCCCATAAGGTCCGCGGCACCCCCCTGAATAAGATCGTGAATTAGGGGGGCCTTATTGGCCACGGACCGTGCATTGCATAGCACCAGCCGAAGGCCAGGGCCCTGAGGATCCTGACCATCCGGGGAACGGGAGAAGTTTGAGGGCTCGGGGCGCGCGATCGCCTGTAGGCATCGAGCGCGCACCCCCCTAACACGATATGAGCCCCCACTTCCGCCATATCTGCCCCTCCCCCTTACCGTGGAAATAGCACCACCCTCGACCAATGGAACACCGACTCCCCATGACCTCGGACCCACCAACCCCGCCACGAGCATGTGCAGGAACTGGACTCCCCGACGGGTTACCCCAACACCCACCCCTTCCTCCCGCCCCCAACCCAAGCCCGTCGGTTTCCTCCCCTTAAAATCCCTTTAAAATTCCCTTAAAAATCTATTAAAACAGCCAATTAAAAACCCTAAGCCTCCTATTTTCGCATGCCACCTCTCGGGACTCCAAAGCCCGTCCTCAAGGTGGGCCCTCGATAATCTGGAGGCCAAACCCGAGAGGGCATCTCGCAGGGCAAGAAGGTCAGCCGCGGTAAATGTTCGCATCACTGAGACGATCCGGGCAAGGCCCATCCTGGGCTGGTCAAGTTGGCAGCAAAAGTCATAACAGATGATAAAATGACCATGACCAGTCTGTCCTGATGGGAAATAGTTCGAGATAATCCATGTGCGGTAGATGACAAAACCGCTGACTCAGTCAGTTCACCACCCCATACAAACGACCTGGGGTGGGCTAAGGAAGAAGGGGAGAGGAACGATGGTAGGGATGTTATAAAGATGGTAAAGTTATGGTGAGTTGGCCATGCCAATCTGGCTGCATTGAATTGTCCTAGATCCAGAGCAGACCACTTCTGAAAAACCTTGCCAAGATAACCGAAAGGTCTGGTCCAAGCAGTTGCCAGGAGTCAACACTGGTTTGAAGGCTCATAAATCTTTCACTCATAAATTAATAAACAAAAATTATTGTGTGAAGAATAGGGTCAACTTGAAGTCCTAGTATGTGAGGGCAAATAGGTCATTGTCGCCATTCCTGAAACATGGTGAAATCTATGCCTGAAATGGATAGCTAGAGGGATTTAAATTGTTAAAAAGAAACAAAGTAATAAAAGAGGAGGTGGAGTTGCATTATATATAAGAAATAGCTTCACTTCTATACAAATGCAAAAAACTAGGATGAAAACCTGTTTAAATGCATAAAAGGAAAAAGGTATGTGCTACAGACCAAATAGAAGAAATAGATGAAATTTTTGGCAGCCCGAAACAAAAAAGATGTTGAGACTCTAGAAAGAAGCAGAGAAGGGGGGAAAATGATTAGGAGTCTGAAGGTGAAACTATGGTGAATGGTTGTAGGACCTGAGTGTATTTAATCTAAAGAAGAGAAGGACTAGGGGTAACTTGATAGTAATGTTCCAATATTTGAGGGGCTGCCACAGAGGCAAGGAGGGGGCAACAGATTCTCAAAAGCACCTGAGGGCAGGAGAAATAATAGATACAAACTTATGAAGGAGAAATTCAACCTAGAACTAAAGTGAAATTTCCTGCAGTGAGAACAATTAATCAGTGGAATGGCTTGCCTCCAGAAGTTGTGGGTGCTCGATCACTCGAGATTTTAGAGAAGAGGAAGAACAGCCATTTGACCAGAATGATATAGGGCAGTGATGGCTAACCTTTTTTTCCTTGGGTGCCAAAAGCTTGTGTGCACGTGCCCACACACATAATGCAATGCCCCCCACACACGCCCCCTCTGCACATGTGTGTGAATTCCCCAGCTCCCACATGCATGTGTGACACCCCCGGCACCCCATTTTGGGCCTAGTAAGTCTTCTGAAGCCTCTGGAGCCTGGAAATGGCCTGTTTCCGTACTTCCGGTAGGCCCGTTTTTCACCCTCTCAGAGCCTCTGTATGACCCCCATATTTACCTGGCATCCAAAATGGGCCATGTGGAGACTCCTGGGAGAGGTGGGGTGGCATGGCATGCGTGTGCATCTCCCGCATGTGCAGCAGAGACCTGAAAATCAGCTGGCTGGCAGGAGGCATGTGAGCCTGAGTGGTGGAGCCGATCTAAGGCGACGCCTCACGTGCTCACAGAAATGGCTCCACGTGTCACCTGTGGCATGTGTGCCATAGGTTCACCATCACGGATATAGGGTCTTCTGCTTGAGCAGGAATTGGACCAGAAGACCTTCAAAGTCCCTTCCAATTCTATTATTCTGTTATATTGTGTTATATATGTGTATCTTTGTAAGAGTGTGTGTATAAATACACCTACATATGAGCATACATACCATATTTATACATAGTAATTCTGAATAATTTGTATTCTTAGATTTATATACCAGTTTTTAACTTGTGTTTCTCAAAGGTGAAATTCAGGACTTTGAAAAACAGGATTTTCAATTTTCTTAATTTTAGTTTTTCACAAGCAAAGAACATATCTCTCTCTTGCCATTGGTCTCTTACAATTGCTATTTGCAGATACCATTGAATCTCAAGACTTTTTTTTTTGCAATCAAACTTGATTGTAAAAAATACGACTTCAGCAACAGAGTGGTCAACGCCTAAAATGCACTACCTGACTCTGTGGTTTCTTCCTCAAATCCCCAAAACTTTAATTGTCGACCTCATCTCATTCCTAAGAGATCTTTAAGGGGCATGCATAAGTGCACCAGCATGTCTACCGTCCCAGTCCTAATATTCCTTTTTATTCGTATTAATTTCATGTGTTCATAATCATTTATATCTATTATCTAATACATGCTTGATGAAAATCAATCAATCAATCAATCAATCAAACAAACAAAGTAATAAAAGACGAGGTGGAGTTGCATTATATATAAGAAATAGCTTCACTTCTATACAAATGCAAAAAACTAGGATGAAAACCTGTTTAAATGCATAAAAGGAAAAAGGTATGTGCTACAGACCAAATAGAAGAAATAGATGAAATTTTTGGCCCGAAACAAAAAAGATGTTGAGACTCTAGAAAGAAGCAGAGAAGGGGGGGAAATGATTAGGAGTCTGAAGGCGAAACTATGGTGAATGGTTGTAGGACCTGAGTGTGTTTAATCTAAAGAAGAGAAGGACTAGGGGTAAATTGATAGTAATGTTCCAATATTTGAGGGGCTGCCACAGAGGCAAGGAGGGGGCAACAGATTCTCAAAAGCACCTGAGGGCAGGAGAAATAATAGATACAAACTTATGAAGGAGAAATTCAACCTAGAACTAAAGTGAAATTTCCTGCAGTGAGAACAATTAATCAGTGGAATGGCTTGCCTCCAGAAGTTGTGGGTGCTCGATCACTGGAGATTTTAGAGAAGAGGAAGAACAGCCATTTGACCAGAATGATATAGGGCAGTGATGGCTAACCTTTTTTTCCTTGGGTGCCAAAAGCTTGTGTGCACGTGCCCACACACATAATGCAATGCCCCCCACACACGCCCCCTCTGCACATGTGTGTGAATTCCCCAGCTCCCCACATGCATGTGTGACACCCCCCCCCGCACCCCATTTTGGGCCTAGTAAGTCTTCTGAAGCCTCTGGAGCCTGGAAATGGCCTGTTTCCGTACTTCCGGTAGGCCCGTTTTTCACCCTCTCAGAGCCTCTGTATGACCCCCATATTTACCTGGCATCCAAAATGGGCCATGTGGAGACTCCTGGGAGAGGTGGGGTGGCATGGCATGCGTGTGCATCTCCCGCATGTGCAGCAGAGACCTGAAAATCAGCTGGCTGGCAGGAGGCATGTGAGCCTGAGTGGTGGAGCCGATCTAAGGTGACGCCTCACGTGCTCACAGAAATGGCTCCACGTGTCACCTGTGGCATGTGTGCCATAGGTTCACCATCACGGATATAGGGTCTTCTGCTTGAGCAGGAATTGGACCAGAAGACCTTCAAAGTCCCTTCCAATTCTATTATTCTGTTATATTGTGTTATATATGTGTATCTTTGTAAGAGTGTGTGTATAAATACACATACATATGAGCATACATACCATATTTATACATAGTAATTCTGAATAATTTGTATTCTTAGATTTATATACCAGTTTTTAACTTGTGTTTCTCAAAGGTGAAATTCAGGACTTTGAAAAACAGGATTTTCAATTTTCTTAGTTTTAGTTTTTCACAAGCAAAGAACATATCTCTCTCTTGCCATTGGTCTCTTACAATTGCTATTTGCAGATACCATTGAATCTCAAGACTTTTTTTTTGCAATCAAACTTGATTGCAAAAAATACGACTTCAGCAACAGAGTGGTCAACGCCTGAAATGCACTACCTGACTCTGTGGTTTCTTCCTCAAATCCCCAAAACTTTAACCTTAGACTGTCTATTGTCGATTTTAAGGGGCATGCATAAGTGCACCAGCATGTCTACCGTCCCAGTCCTAATATTCCCTTTTATTCGTATTAATTTCATGTATTCATAATCATTTATATCTATTATCTAATACATGCTTGATGAAAATCAATCAATCAATCAATCAATCAATCAATCAATCAATCAAACAAACAATAAATAAATAAAGACTAAATATCTATGGAGATTCTCAGTCATCCAGGTCATGGTTGTCCCAAAGGTGCTTTTCAAAAGGCAACTGAATGTTCTTGATTTTTCCCCTTGAAAATGTTTCTCTTCTTATCCAAGAAGCTTCTTCAGTTCTGACTGAATGGTGAGGGGGAATGGAAGGATTTATATTCTTTTCAGTCCTCTAGTTGTTAGCACTCTGAAGCACTCTGAACTCCTGTTCACAACAGAGTCCTTTCAGACAGTCCCAAATAGATTCCACACCTATTTGCACTCTAATTCAGGTGTCCCTGGGAATACAGATGATTCCAGTGGTGGAATTCAATTTTTTTTACTACTGGTTCTGTGGGCATGGCTTGGTGGGTGTGGTGTGGCTTGGTGGGCATTGCTTGGTGGGGGTAGCAGGGGAAGGATACTGCAAAATCCCCATTCCCTCCCCACTCCTGGGGGAAGGATATTGCAAAATCTCCATTCCCACCCCACTCTGGGGCCAGCCAGAGGTGGTATTTGCCAGTTCTCCAAACTACTCAAAATTTCTGCTACCGGTTCTCCAGAACCTGTCAGAATCTGCTGAATAGCACCCCTGGATGAATCCCCAAGTAGCTTCAATGACTCTCAAGAGCTAAGGATCAACCTTCAGAGTGCTAACAACTGACATTCAGAGTGCTAAAATCCTCCAAGAAAGTCCAATTGCCTTTTGAAAAAGCACCTTTGGGACAATCACAAGGCTAATTCTGTAATTCTTAATAATAATAATAATAATAATAATAATAATAATAATAATAATAATAATAATAATAATAATAATAATAATAATAATAATTATTATTATTATTTAATTTCTATACCGCCCTTCTCCCGAAGGACTCAGGGCGGTTTACAGCCAGATAAAACCAACCATAAATAAATACAATACAATATACAAAATACAATATAAATAAAACCAGTATTAAAAAACTTATTCAACTTGGCCCATAATTAAAATACATTAAAACCGTAAAAACCCCATTAAAATTAATAATAATAGTAATAATTATAATAATCATAAAAATTATTATGCCAGTCCTGCGCGGAAGAATAGATACGTCTTCAGCTCGCAGCCAAAGGTCCGGAGGTCAGGAAGTTGTCGAAATCCTGGGGGAAGCTCATTCCAGAGGGTGGGAGCCCCCACAGAGAAGGCCCTCCCCCTGGGGGCCACCAGCCGACATTGTTTGGCTGACGGCACCCTGAGGAGGCCCTCCCTATGGGAGCGCACGGGTCGGTGGGAGGCAAACGGTAGCAGTAGGCGGTCCCGTAAATAACCCGGTCCTAAGCCATGGAGCGCTTTAAAGGTGGTAACCAACACCTTGAAGTGCACCCGAAAAACCACAGGCAGCCAGTGCAGCTTGCGCAGGATAGGTGTTATATGGGAGCCACGAGTGGCTCCCTCTTTCACCCGTGAAGCCACATTCTGGACCAACTGAAGCCTCCGGGTGCTCTTCAAGGGGAGCCCCATGTAGAGAGCATTGCAGTAGTCCAGGCGAGAAGTGACGAGGGCATGAGTGACTGTGCATAAGGCATCCCGGTCTAGAAAGGGACACAACTGGCGAATCAGGCGTACCTGATAGAAAGCCCTCCTGGAGACGGTCGTCAGATGTTCTTCGAAAAACAACCACCCATCCAGGAGAACGCCTAAGTTGCGCACCCTCTCCATCGGGGCCAATGACTTGCCCCCAACAGTCAGCTGCGGCTGCAGCTGACTGTATCGGGATGCCGGCATCCACAGCCACTCCGTCTTGGAGGGGTTGAGTTTGAGCCTGTTTCTCCCCATCCAATTGTAAATTTTAGAGGGTAATATTTTATCTATAAGTAGCCATATCAAATAGGTTTTTTAAGGGTTGTTTTTAGTTTTGTATTGCTGTTTTCTTTCTTTTATTTTTGGCTGTACACCGCCCTGAGTCCTTCGGGAGAAGGGCGGTCTATAAATAAAAATATTCTATTCTATTCTATTCCCCATCCAGACCCGCACGGCCTCCAGACACCGGGACAGCACTTCAACAGCTTCGTTAGGGTGGTTAGGGGTGGAAATGTACAGCTGAGTGTCATCAGCGTACAGCTGGTACCTCACCCCAAAACCACTGATGATCTCACCCAGCAGCTTCATATAGATGTTTAACAGGAGAGGCGAGATAACTGACCCCTGTGGCACCCTACACATGAGGCACCTCGCGGTCGATCTCTCTGCCCTCCTGCCAACACCATCTGCGACCGGTCGGAGAGATAGGAGGAGAACCACCAAAGAACGGTGCCTCCCACTCCTAAACTCCCCAACTGACGCAGCAGGATACCATGGTTGATGGTATTAAAAGCCGCTGAGAGATCTAATAGGACCAGGGCAGAGGAATGACCCCTGTCCCGAGCCCTCCAGAGATCATCAACCAATGCGACCAAAGTCATCTCTGTGCTGTACCCAGGCCGGAAGCCGGACTGGAACGGGTCCAGATTGACAGATTCATCCAGGTACTGGGGTAACTGACGTGCCACCACACTCTCAACAACCTTCGTCACAAAGGGAAGGTTGGAGACGGGATGGTAATTTCCCAAAACAGCTGGGTCCAGGGAGGGCTTCTTGAGGAGGGGCCGCACCACCGCCTCTTTCAAGGCGGCAGGAACAACACCCTCCCTCAAAGAAGCGTTAATAATCCCCTGGAGCCAGCCTCGTGTCACCTCCTGTGTGGCCAGCACCAACCAGGAGGGGCACGGGTCCAATAAACATGTGGTGGCATTCAGCCTTCCCAGCAACCTGTCCATGTCCTCAGGAACAAGACTTGTCTCCATCATCTCGCCTGAATCTACCCAATTTTGGTCCAATCCGTCCCAAAGCTGAGTGATTTTATCGTGCAGATACTTACTAAAATCCTCGGCACACCCCTGCAAGGGATCATCCTGCACCTCCTGATGCAGGAGGAACCGGGTCACCCAAAACAGGGCGGCCGGGCGGTTATCTGCTGATGCAATAAGGGAGGAAATGTAAGCATGCTTGACCTCCCTCAATGCCACTAGGTAGGTCTGAATATGTGACCTAACTAGTGTCCGGTCAGCTTCTGAACGGCTGGACCTCCAAGCACTCTCTAGGTGTCGTGTCCCATTCCTCCGCTGACGGCCGGGTCAGGGAAATCCGAATCAGGCTTGCCTCTGCAGCTCTGCCCAAAGTCCTAGCAAAGTCCTCAGAGCAGGCAGGAGACCAGTAAGTGACTTCAGCAAGATAAGTTCGACTTTGCCTGACTCAGAGACTGCCAGAAAGCAGATCCTTTATATAGGCCATGGGGTGTGGCTCCATGACTCAGCACTCATTAAGGCCTGCCCCTCCCTTCCTTCTGTTGCCTCCACCTATCCAATCTTCTGATGCGAGTGTCACTCAAATCAGCTGTTGGTAATAAACCCTCCTCAGGCTCACATGCTGTGGAGGAGGGGAGGGGTCTAGCTGCTCCGTTTGCCTGGGCATGGAGTCAGGGCTGCGGCCGGGAGGTGCTCCTTCTTCTGCAGTTTGTCTGGGCATGGAGCCAGGACTGGGGCCGGGAGGCATACATTCCTCCGTGTTCGGGAGCAGATAAGAAGGCCCCGGCTGCTCTGAGGGTGGGCAAGACACAACACTAGGCGTTTTTTCCGGCGCTTCATCTCCCTCAGCTCCTCGGAAAACCAAGGAGCTGGTTGAGATCTATTTCGGGTCAGAGGCCGCAAAGGCACGACACGGTCCAAAGCTCCAGCCGTGGCCCGTTCCCAGGCCGCGACTAGCTCTTCCGTCGAGTCGTGGGCCAGATCCTCAGGGAATGGCCCAAGCTCCGTCAGGAACCTCTCCGGGTCCATCAGGCGCCTGGGATGGAACCAACGCATTGGTCCCGTCTCCCTGCGGTGTTGAGTGGCGGTCCGAAAGTCCAGACGACGAAGCGAAACACAGATAAAAAATTATCCCTTCCATTTTTCTATGTTATCCATTTTCTTGATTTTATCTCCTATCCCTCTTTCAAACTAAAAAATTCTAAAAAAGTCTAGCCTTTTCTCATTAGAAATGTGAGTCTTCATTAGTTTGCTTGTTTTCTGTTGCATATTTTTCAGCTTTTTTCTTTTTCAAATGTAACAAAAGAGACTGAAAAAATTATTCTAGTTGCAGATGTACCATAGCCTTTACACTAACTTAAATTGAAGCCCATTTTTCCATTTGGTTGGCCATTCACCAAGTTTAAAGACCTCCTTCTAGAGCGGTATATTATTACTTTTGCTTTTTTTAATTACTCTGAATAGTTTGGCATCATCCATCAACTTGGCAAGCTCACTGCTTACCACTAAATCAAGACCGTTTAGAACAACTTTAAAAAGTACTGGTTTCAAATTAGATTCTTGAGGGATTGTGCTTCTTATTTTTCTCCACTGAAAATGTTGCCCATTTATTCCTCCTCTTTGCTTTCTGAGTTTTTTTTAATGTGTTAGAAATTCATAAAAGGACAGACTATTTTATTCTATGGTCTCTAAGTTTATGTAACCACCTTTGTAGAGGAACTTTATTCAAAGGCTTTTTGAAAACTTAACCCTACAGCATTGAGCATTCGCCTTGATCTCTGTGCCTGCTGATACTTAAACAAAAACCCTCTAAGAAGTTGGTGAGACATGATTTCTTTTGAGGAAACCATTCTGATCTTTCTTTATCAAGGCTTGTTTCTTTGTATACCTATTTATTTTTTCCTTTGATTTCGTGGAACAGACAAGATGATTGACCTAACATTTCTCAACCCCACCGAGTCCATTTGCATGATATTGGTCATCCTCCAGTGTTCAGTCCTCTCCTTACTGAGCTCCTTTTGAGGAATGAGCTACATATTTTTGCTAGGAAGTCAGCAACTTTACCCTGAATGCTTAAACCTCTTCAGCTATCTGCACCTAGTTACTGTTATGGAGTAATCTCTCATGGAGTCCTCCTCTTGTTACCTCAGGTGGTTTTAATTAAGGGCCATGGTGGTGCAGTGGTTAGGATTGCAGTATTGCAGGCTAATTCTGCAGACTGCCAGCAGTTCAATTCTCACTGGCTCAAGGTTGACTCAGCCTTCCATCTTTCTGAGGTCGGTAAATTTGGATCCAGATTATTGGGGGAATACACTGACATTGTAAATTGTCTGGAGAGTGCTGCAAAGCACTATGGGATAGTATATAATTCTAAATACTAAGTGCCAATTGCTCTAATAGCCTCTTTAAGAAAGTCAGTGATTGCTCAAGTATCTGTCCTATTTCCATATCCTCCTTTCACAGCTTTGTCATGTATTGGGCCAATTGTTACCTTGGTTATTTTTCTATTTTTCTAATATGTTTTAAAAGTTATTATTGTTTTCCTTACCACCACCACCCAACCTGGTAGGTTCCTGAAATTATGTTTGGTTTTGTTATTGTCACAAAGGTGCTTTTTCAAAAGGCAACTGAAGAAGCTTCTTGGATGAGAAGCAAAACATCTTCAAGGAAAAAACGAAGACCAGTTGCCTGTTGAAAAAAGCACCTTTGGGACAACCATGACCTGGATGACTGAGAATCTCCATAGACATTCCTTATTGTCACCTTATTTTTTGCCAGATTTGCTGCTCTTGTTTGCATCTCCATTCCAAGTCTTGAAGCTTATGGGTACTATCAGAAAATCATACTGGGTTTTTTCTAGACTTGGTCCTTTTTGACATTGTGAAATATATCACAGCTGAGCTTCCATGACAGTGGTTTTAAATAAGCAAAAAGTGCTAGGAAGAGTTTTGGTTCCTTCCAGTCTTTGTTTCACCAGTATCCTTATTTTGAGGTGTTACTCCTTTTATAATCAAATGCAGCTCTTATGGACACCACTGCTTAGTTCTCATTTGGATATGATCTTTAAATGTTTCACTTCTGCATATGTTTTAATGTTTTCCCATGAGCTATCTAGAGTCTCTCAAGGAGAAGGTATATGCTGTAAATATTTTTATAAATACCTGTATGCTCAATAGCATTATAGCCACGGTTTCCCTAACATCTGGAGGTTAACAAATTCTTCAACCCCCTTCAAGAAACCAGACCCAAACTAAATGTAATTTTAAGCAAGCAAGACATTATCTTAATTCTAACTTTTCTCTCTGATCTTAAGTAAAGCCCATCTTGCTGCTCCTGGAGATTGTACCACACTATATTATCAAACAATAGAGGAAGTACAGTGTAATATTGTGAGGCAGTATCTGGGGGGAGATAAATAGCATTCCCTGTATATTTGATCACATTTCCATACTACATAGTCTGTAATTGGCCTTTAAATGGTTGCTGTATTAAAGTTTATTGCAGCAGCTGCATCACCCAGGTTTTTATGCATGAAACTGAACTAAATCAGCTCTCTTTGATGGAGAGCTATGGGTGTAAATTCACTGAAGAATTACACACACACACACACACACACACACACACCTTAATAGAATACCCACCGCAGGAAAAAATAGAATAAAACAAACTACCCAAAGAGGTTTCTGAATTATACTGGCCAGTAAACTAAAATAAACCCTATTATCCAATAAATATGAAGAATGTGAACATGGTGATTATGAGATATAAGAGGAACCACAGGAAACTGCAGTTACTAAAAAAGAAGAATTATAGCTAAAAATCCTTGAGAAATACAGCTTTGTACATTCTTGGATAACAGTTTTTTAAAAATTAATCTACAGTGATTTCTGGCTGAGCATGTAATACCTTTGTGGCAAAGATGGTTAGATTTTACACCAAGTAAAATGTTCAGCGTTGTGCAGATTAGAGTTTCATACAGCGAGCAGTGTTTGATACAGTGGCGCATCAAAATAATGGAAATAATGCCACATTTGACAAGCATCACACACCTCTTTCTACTATCAGCCAGCCATGAAATATGCACAGATATGCAGGTGCTTTCCTTTATAGAACCCAAATAACTCATGGATAAATTACAAACTATGCATCATTAGCTGGGGGAGGATGGACATGAATTAATAATATGGATATGTAGTTCAATCTTCCCTGAAGATAGAGGACCAAATATCCTGTATTGCATGTATGTTGCCATATCCAGCTATTAGTGAATCATGTCGTGCGTATATTCAATAGGAGTTCCATTGGAAACAAGCTTATCTTTGTCTATACAGGAAATGAGCATTTATAATGATTTTGCACATCACAAAAGTTGACAGAACTAAAACCACACTTGCATGCCCGTATCATTGCAGGCACTCAAAAGCACACACAGATTCATGTATCCATATGGATATCCATATCTATTGCTGCACAGATATGCGGTTCCAGTCAACTGTAACTCTTAATATCCCAAACAGAACTGCTTTTCAATCAAATGCAAAAATGACTCAGTTTACAGCACTCTGCTGGATGCCAAAGTGATACAGTGAGGATGGGCTCATGCCCCATGGACCCACTTTTCAACAGTGAACAATTTTGTCATTGGCAGCATATGAGCCCAGTGCATCTGGTGTGGAGGAGAACGCTGGAAGTGAAGCTGAACATTTCCCCAGTAATATATGGAGATGTTTTAGATGAAATCATAGTCTTTTCCCATGTCAACATAGTCTTTTCCCATGTTTCATGACTGAATGTAGGGGGAAAAAATCCCAAACGAGTAAATGGAGTAAAAATAATAATGTCCTCACTGACCATGACTGGTTCTTTGAATCTGAGTGAGTGATGTTTCCTATCATTATCCCAAAGGTGCTTTTTCAAGAGGCAACTAGACTTTCTGTTTTTTCTTTGAAGACTTTTCACTTCTCATTCAAGAAGCTTCTTCAGCTCTGAAGAAGCATCTTGGATGAGAAGTGAAACATTTTCAAAGAAAAAACAGAAAGTCCAGTTGCCTCTTGAAAAAGCGCATTTTATAGTATGCGACCTATCCCTTGACACTACTCTTCGATTCTTACTATGCTACAGAGCCCCCGACTATGACATTACCCACGCAAATATGCTAACCTCAATGCTAACATGGACTACCTCTTGCCCATACCCTCTCATCTTCCTGGGTGACTTAAATCTACCTCTCATTAACTGGACAACTAATGAATGTTCAACTGACCCAATCCATACTACACTATACAACGCTGTTACAAACCTAGGTCTTGAACAACTTGTAACTAACAATACAAGACTCAACAACTGCCTTGACCTCATCTTCTGCAACAATCCAAACTCAATTTACGGACTACAAATTAAAGAACCTTTTTCAAACAGTGACCACTGCATGATTGATTTTCGTCTCAATATACGTCCATACTTAAATCGTCATAACAACAGAACTCCCAACTACAACTTCAAGAAAGCCAATTACGACCTTATAAACAACGATCTTTCATTTCTGAACTGGCAAAATCTGTTTGCAACCTGCATAACCGCTGATGACCTCTATAGAGTCTTCCTACTTGAAATCAATAGAGTCATTAAATTATATGTACCACGAATGACTACCATGTCCAAGAAAAACAAACTACCCATATCAATAAAAAAGCTTCAATCAAAAAAAAAATCCCTCTGGAAAAGAAACAAAAAAGGCTATGTTACAAACTTCAGAAACCGCTACAGAAACATATGCAACCAAATAAAAACTGAATGCACAAATTACCACACCAAGCAAGAAGAAAACCTTCTACGCACAAATTCCAATCGTGCCTTTTATAATTTTGTCAACAATAAACTTAAAGATTCAAGATCCATCCCACCACTAAAAGATTCTAACAACAAAGAATGCAATGACGAAACAGTCAAAGCAAACCTCTTCAACATTTTCTTTGGCTCAGTTTTGTTAACTCCGATAACACATATCCAACATTCCACAAACGAACCAGCAATGACTATGATGATTTAACTCATATAGATTTCACAGAAGACAACGTTGGTAAAGCTCTTCACAACTTAAAACCATCGCTTTCTATTGGACCTGATGGTCTATGTGCATATTTCTTAAACAGACTTTCCCTTAATATAGCGGATGCCCTAAGTCTTATCTTTGATAAAGCTTTCACTACCAGTTCTCTTCCCAAACTTTGGTCACTAGCCACAGTCATCCCCATCTTCAAAAGGAGACCCCAGCTTAGTCGAAAACTACAGACCGATCTCCCTTTGCTGCGTCACCTGCAAAGTCATGGAATCTATCATCAACCAATCCATTACCTCACACTTAGAAACTAACAACCTACTCTCCAACAAACAATTTGGTTTCAGGAAAAAGTTATCATGTAACTTACAACTTCTCCACTGCAAAAACATATGGACTTCAAATCTAGATCAAGGCAAATCAATAGATGCAATCTACATAGACTTCTGCAAAGCTTTTGACTCAGTAGTACACGATAAACTTCTCCTTAAACTAACATCCTATGGCATCTCAGGACCCCTCCACAAATGGATATCTGCTTTTCTGTCTAACAGACAACAAGTGGTCAAAATTGGCAATGCTTTATCAAATCCTGTTCCTGTCAAGAGTGGCGTTCCTCAAGGCAGCGTCCTTGGACCAACACTCTTTATTCTATACATTAATGATCTTTGTGACCATATCTCAAGTAATTGTGTTCTCTTTGCTGACGATGTCAAACTATTTAACACCACAGACAACACTTCTATCATTCAAAACGACCTTGACCATCTAACCGCTTGGTCTAAAAATTGGCAGCTCCAAATTTCAACCAGCAAATGCTCAGTCTTACATATAGGAAAAAAGAACCCTAAAACTAAGTACATACTAGATGGACATTACCTTACAGAGGACCCCCATCCTGTTAAAGACCTTGGAGTTTTCATGTCAAATGATCTAAGTGCCAAAGCCCACTGCAACTACATAGCAAAAAAAGCTCTAAGAGTTGTAAACCTAATTTTGCGTAGCTTCTTTTCCAAAAACACCACACTACTAACCAGAGCATATAAAACATTTGCTAGACCAATTCTAGAATACAGCTCACCTGTTTGGAACCCTCACCACATCTCTGACATCAATACAATTGAACGTGTCCAGAAATATTTTACAAGAAGAGTTCTCCATTCCTCTGAAAACAACAAAATACCTTATCCCACCAGACTTGAAATCCTAGGCTTAGAAAACTTGGAACTCCGTCGCCTTCGACAAGACCTAAGTTTAACTCACAGAATCATCTATTGTAATGTCCTTCCTGTCAAAGACTACTTCAGCTTTAATTGCAATAATACAAGGGCAACCAATAGATTTAAACTTAATGTAAACCGCTTTAATCTAGATTGCAGAAAATATGACTTCTGCAACAGAATCATCAGTGCTTGGAATACTTTACCTGACTCTGTGGTCTCTTCCCATAATCCTAAAAGCTTTAACCAAAAACTTTCTACTATTGACCTCACCCCATTCCTAAGAGGACCATAAGGGGCGTGCATAAGCGCACAAACGTGCCTACCGTTCCTGTCCTATTGTTTTTCTTTTCTTCTTCCTATATATGTTTATATGTGTATATACTATATAATCTTTTTGTATGATGTTGTGACAAAATAAATAAATAAAATAAATAAATAAATTTGGGACAACCATGACCATGATCTCTATAGACATTCCCTTTCTTTCTTTCTTTTCTTTTCTTTTCTTTTCTTTTCTTTTCTTCTTCCTTCCTTCCTTCCTTCCTTCCTTCCTTCCTTCCTTCCTTCCTTCCTTCCTTCTTCCTTCCTTCCTTCCTTCCTTCTTCCTTCCTCCCTCCCTCCCTCCCTCTCTCTTTCTTCTTTCTTTCTTTCTGAAATGTCAGCATTTGTGACCATTTGGATGGTGTATGCAAAATGTGCTATACAAAATGCTACAATTGCATATATGAAGTCTGAAAAAACACAGTAGCGTTAAGAAATAAGTACAGACATTAACATTTGGGGCAAACAAGCAGGAGTTTGCCAGAAACAAGGAAGATAAATGGATGCTAACATTTGATAGCCCAGGTTGTAAGTGAGCAAAGTCTGAAGCAGAGGAATAGCATCCTCAGAGATATGATGGTAAGCAGAAGGAATTGGTAAGACAGCTTGAAGTCAGTACAGTAAAACTGGGCAAATATAACTCCCAGAATTCCCTAGCCAGCCAGATGGTTGTGATAAACACCAAACTCTACTCTGTTGAAAAGATGTTTGTAAACCTGAAGAGAGGAAACATTTTATTCTCATTCCCCAAACCTACTTCAAGAGTCACCTGCAGCTGCAGTGTGGGAAAAAAATGTACAGTACACAGATAGTTCAAGCCACCTGAGCTGCTGCATAATTTAAAACATTCCTTTCTGAGGTGTAACTTGCAAGCAAATGACAAATATAATTTCATGCAAGATTCACCCAGAGGGCCACAAAGAATGTGAAAAACACAAGTGTTGGGAACAAAGGGAATGCAGTTCAAACAGAGCCTTGAGATAAAAGCCCAAGTATAAACATCTTAATGTCTTTTTTCTTTTAATAATACCATGTATATCAAGGTTATTGCATCTGGCTATATTTATATATGTTTTCATTTCAATTCAGACTCCAGCTAGCATATATTTTCCAAAATATCTTTCACCATATCCCCAATGTGACCACTATTTTTCTAGCTCTGATTTTACACAACATACACAAACCATTAACTTTCATAATAGCTAAAGATAATCCTTGTGTTTACTTCTATACACGGAAATGTTGATTTAATGGACCAATAATGGAGGGAGACAATTCTGAATGTCCATTAAATAGCAAATTACATTATGCAAATAATATAAATTGTCATTCATAAATTGACATAATTGGTATGATGTAAAAATTAATGTGAAGTTAAGATATATTAAACTGGCAGATCCTGGCTACTTTAAACTAATGGGCTATTTCAAGGGGATATCTTGACAGGAATATGATGCTTTGCATCAAGATTCGGCAAAATGAAGGCTCCTTTAGATTGAGATTTTTGTATTTTATTATGACCCTGGGAATTTTTAATCCTAAAGAATGAAAATAGTAGGTGGACTTCTACAAGAGGTCTTGAGATTTTAAGACAAAAGATCTACCTTACAAACAGAATTTGCAGTAAACTGATATTTTACATTGTTCAGCTTATTATAAAAGTATACCTATACTATATGTTTGTATACCTATGTTGAGCTATTGCTGTGATGGTGAATCTATGGCACGTGTGCCAGAGGTGGCACGGAGTGCTTCTCTGATGGCATGCGAGCTGTCGCTCTCCCATTGCACCTCCCACCAGCAAGCTGGTCTTCGATTCTCTGCCGTGCATGTGCGGGGGGTGTGGGCTTGCGGGAGGGCCTGTGCGCATATGGGGGGACGAGTGCGGGGAGAGCTGTGTGTGCATGCTCAGGGGGGTTGCACATAGGGGCATGTGAGCATGCACGGGGGGTGCATGGAGAGGGTACACATGCATGCGCTAGAGCAGGGCACATGCAAGGGGGGCACGCTCATGCATGGGGCTGGAGCAGGGGCCACATGGACATTGCATTTTGGGGTTTTGGTCATGTGCACACATTCACACACATGCTTTGGGCACTCGGTCCGGAAAAGGTTAGGCATCACTGAGCTGTTATATTGGAGTGGTGCAGTGGCTTACAGGTGGAGCTCTCGCCTCACAATCAGGAGGCTGTGAGTTTGATCCTAGGCAGAGGCAGATATTTTTCTCTCTGGGCACAATGAGAATATATCTGCTAAACAAAACTCTGCATTGGCGACAGGAAGGGCATCTGCCCAATAAACACTCTGCTAGCTCCATTGAGTTGCCCAGACTCCATCCCGCAAAGTATTATGGGGTTGTTAAAAGATGATGATGATGATGTTGCTATTGTATTGCTTTCCATCATCAGCTCTGCAACTTGTAGACTGGACCCTTGCCTTTCTGGAGATGATGGCTGGCTGGGACAGGTTGGTACTAAATGCCCTCTTGATGTTTGTATTCTCCTTGAAGGAGCTGATGGTTGACCTGCTTCATAAGAAACCATAGCTCAACCTGGATTCTCTGGACAAAGATCAACCAATTTCTGATCTATGATCAACTTTTTGGGAGAGGTTTGTTCTGAAAATGGAGGGGCTGTTTTAGAGGGCTCTAGAAGAAATGAAGTATCTTAACCCTTTTTAATCAGGATTCATGGCTAGGCATAACACAGAGATGACCTTAAATAAATTTTGTGGATGATGAAACTGAAATAAGGGGAGTGTGCTGTTTCTAATAATTCTAATTTCTAATTAGTCATAGCATCCTTCTGGATTGCCTGTGAAGGTTGGGTATGGAGGACACTGTTCTGAATCCTGTTCTTATTGCATGTTAGAATACAATTACTTATCTTATTTGATTGTTTTGATCTGGGTTACAAAGATGGGAAATGTACTCCAATCAGAGTCAATTGGAATTGGAGTGGCTTAAAACTCTTGCAAAATAGATCAATAAAAAAAATGTTTCAGAACTGATTTTAGATGAAGGAGCTGACAGATGATGAAATCCAGGCTTCTGTGTTTTGAACTAAGCCTGAATAGCTAATACATAAAGGTGCATGTGATTTCCTAATCGATTAGCTTTCATAATAATAAAACACTTGTCACCATACTTCAAATACTTTAAAAATTTGCCTTTTTCCTCCCTGTCATCTCTCTGATACGAGTTGCTCCTAAAGGAAATAAATAAAGGTTATTCTTTTATAAATTGTAACAAATGTAATACCAAAGTATGAGACCATCTGTTTGCTGTTTTCTGACTATGCAAAGTGACTACAATTGGTAATGTAGTCAATTGTGGAGACAATGTATTATGACTTGATAAGAGTTCCCCAGAGACAGAAACTTACACCTGAGCCAAAAATCCTATCAGGAGACAGGAACATCGGCCCAAGGTGAAAATTATAAGTAAATAAGAAAAGATATCAGAGAATGGACGGAAATTGCCAAGATGACCTTAAAGGTGTAAAACAACTAAAAGGACAAAGGGGTAAGGGGAATTTCTTAGGCGGGGGGTGCATTGTGTAGGAGTATAAAATGTGTAGCTTGAAAACTGCTTCTTGCGCTCTTTGAACTCAATCCAATTGGGAAGAGTCTAAGAGGCCGCGCTTGCAACCGCTTTTTTTATTTTATTTTATTTTCATATTTTTTACAATAAATCTTTGATTTTGTTAATCAGACTTGTCTTGGAGTTGTGAATATCAAATTTGGGTTTTAAATCTCACACTCCTGAGAAGCTTCAGTAAAGTAGTCTTGAACCTTGGCAACTTTAAGATTAGGATTCCTCAGAGTTCCTCAGCCAGCTTTGCTTTGCTGGCTGAGGAACTCTGGGAGTTGAAGTCCACAAGTTTTAAAGTTGCCAAGGTTGGAGACCCCTGCTATAAAGTAGTAATTGCACAGAAACCTGCTGTTGTTATTGAGGAGTCCTTTGTGGCCTCTGAGCTTGGTTGTTGTCTTGCAGACATTTCATTACCCAAACTAGATAACAAAATCAGTGGTAATGAATATTCTCCTTTATTGGTACCACACACGTTGCTGGCTTTTTTTTTTCAATTTTGTGCCCAAACACAAGATTACACTAAACCATTTCTGGAGAGTTGAGATATGGGGGAAAAGTTGACCACATTATTCTGTTGGTTTTAATTTTTATTCTCTTGAATTGTATTCTAATTTTGTAAATTCCCAGTTTATTTTTTAAGAGATGCTGTTGAATCTAACAGCACAGAAATATACCACGCACTAAATTCAGATGGATTCTGATGTACTTCATTTAAATGTGGAGTCCTTGGTGCTCTCTGAACATAGTTGTTTGCTTGCAGATGTTTCTCCATGAGGTTTGAGGTACCTTGTGTAAGTAATATAATGAATGCTAGTGAGTGTGGGGTTTGCTCCCTGTTTATAAGTAGCTTGCACTGTATGTAGGGGTGGGGTTTTCTCCTTGGTAATTCCTTGATTAGGATATTGTTTTCTGCTTTATTATTTCCTTGGTGTTAATCCCTGATTATCTGAATCTTGGGTACTGCAGACAATGTGTTCTTGTCTTTTTGTTTCCTTCTTAGCCTTAGTCTCATTTGTGTGAATGTGGCTTATTTCTATATGTCTATTGATGGCTTATTTGTCTGACTGCCAAGCTTCTAGGAATTCCAGGTGTTTTTTTAAGATTATACTTGGATGCTCCCAGTTGAAACTATAGTTAAGTCTGTCTATGTGTTGTGAAATTAAGAAGTTTTTATTCTGTCTTCTGACTGCTAATTGAATTCATGGATGCACTTCTGGATCCATTCATGAATGGAATATGGGAAGAAAAAGGATGGGGTGTGGGAAAAAGAAATAATTGTTGTAAATAAGAGGACGTGAAAAGTTACTAAAATTGTTTATATTTGTCACGTAGCTTGAAAATTACTTCTGTATATATTTCTTTTTTTCTTTACTATATGCTTCTTTTTTGTTTTTGTCTTCATGATATTCTAATTTTTTCTTTTGCATTTTTATTCAGTCTTTCTATTTTTCTATCTTTCTTTTGATTTGTATTGATTTTTGCTATTGTAATTATAATCTTCAATAAAATTATAGGTAGTCCTCAATTTACAACAGTTCGTTTAGTGAATGTTCAAAGCTACAATGATACTGAAAAAAGTGATTTACGACCAGTTTTTCACATTTATGACCATTGTAGCATCCCTATAGTCATGTGATCAAAATTTGGATGCTTGGCAACTGACTCATATTTATGACGGTTGTAGTGTTCCGGGGTCACACTTTATCCCCTCGTGTCACCTTTTGACAAGCAAAGTCAATAGGGAAGCCAAATTTACTTAACAACAGTTTGACTAATTTAACAACTACAGTAATTCACTTAAGAACTGCTGCAAGACATGTTGTAAAATGTGGCAATCTCAGTGTCAACTCATGAAGCATTCCTGACCTGCTCTCGACTTGCCATAGGCAGGGGATGGGAAAACCGAGCCTCGCAGCTGCATCGAGGAACTTGCATTTCAGTCAAAAGAAAGCACATTCCACAGCAACGTCAAGGTCATCTCTAGGGGGACCCATAGTGGTCGGAAGGAGTGACTTCTACAACCCATGAAATTGCTTCATTGGGGACTGTGACTGATGACACACCTTGGGGGTGGGGGAAACAGAGTTAGAGCCAAGGTACGAATTAAGTGAGGTCAGAGTTGACTTCACTTGGATCATGCCGACATGAAGAACTCTGAACAGAACAAATGTTTCACTTAGCAACAGAAATTTGGGCTCAATTGTGGTTGTAAGTTGAGGACTACCTGTATATGAAAACAAAAAGAACTGGGAACAACTTGATATGAATTACCTCTGATTAGGCTAGAGCAGTTTCTGAAATTACAGGTACAAATTCAAGCCAAGGAAATGAATATACAAGTTGTCAATGACTGAAATTTATTCAGTGCTTACTTTGCAGCCTCTAGAGGTATAAGCACTTCTGTTAGTCAATGTGCTGCTAATTTTTTAACATGCTGAGTATACTGAAATTTCATTGCTCATGATGTCCCAGAAGATATCTCCACTGATCAGCTAAGGAAGCCTCTATCAGCAGCCAGAATTTTATGAAAACAGTAGCATTCACATTCATTTTAATGTCAGAAAATTTTACATTCAAAGTTCCCAAAGAGCATTCCTTAATCCCATTGATTTCCAATGTCATAAAGAGTTAAACCATGAAAGCTTTATGAACTTCATTATGTTTTTAAAGTGATGAGTGCGTGGAAAATTGGGATTATTGCAGGAGGATGATTCTGCTGTTTTGGGTTTGTTTATTTTTTAGACAGAGCATGAGTATCATGTTTCCCCAAAAATAAGACCCTGTCTTATATTTTTTTGAACCCTGAAATAAGCACTTGGATTTATTGCCATGCGCTCAAAAGCCCGATTGAGCTTATTATCAGGGGATGTCTTATTTTGGGGAAAACAGGGTACAAACTTTTTGCATATTCTTTTTTTCATGGGCAGGCACTGAAATCTTGCTCACATAATAGTGTCCATAAGGTGTGGTTAAAAAAAAGACAAGATGGCAGCTACAAAAGTGCAATCAAAATTCTGCCTATTTACACATTCTTTTGGATGTGTAAAAAGGGTGGAATTTCAGTTGCATCTTATTCCCTTTCCTGCAAACATGCCTGGGAAAGCCTCAATTGCTATACTAGTCCTCCATTATACAAAAGGCAAGGTTAAAATAGAGACAATAGGGTGGAGTGCTTTTTTTGTTTTGTTTTCATAGGCTATATTCTATTGCCGATAATCTGCTAAAGACCGCATACACTAACAAAACAGAAAGTTAGTTAAGTGCTACCAATATTCTCTCTTTTTGATGCACACTATTTTCCTTTGTTGCATTGCTGTTTTCTTGTTTGCTTGCTAATCACACATCCTTTTCTTTAATCTACATGCAGAAAGGTACAAGGATTTATTTATTTTACACAATTAAATATTGGAACTCACTAGCAGCAGTTATGGCAATACGGCAATCACTGGAGAACGTTAAAGGACAATTGAATATACCCATGGCCATATCCTACTTCGGAACCATAGATAGCATATTTTAAATATTAATTGCTAGTAAGGGGAGGGGGACGGACACATTCTTCTGTCATCCAAGTTTGTGAGTTTCCCAAATGTATTCCACAGAATATTGGATAGAGTGCTGCTTTTCTGATCCATCAGACAGTTTTCTTATAATAGCACTTAGATTTATATACTGCTTCATAGCACTTTAAAACTCTTTCTAAGCGGTTACCGAGTCAGCATATTGCCCCCCAAAATCTGGGTCCTCATTTTACCAACCTTGGAAGGATGGAAGGCTGAGTCAACCTTGAGCCTAGTGAGATTCAAACTCCTGGAGTGAGCAGTGAGTTAGCCTGCAGTACTGCATTCTAACCACCAAGCCATCATGGCTCTATGTTCTTATATTCATTTCCCCCCAGCTAGCTTCCTCATTCAATAGAAACTTATTCCAGGGCTCAGAATTCTCTTCAGATGTTCAGAGACCTTGAAGAACGGAATTCAAGAATCACACTGTTAGTCCATTTAGACAAGCAATTGCTTTTCAGGTATATTTTTTTCTGTCACCACTTGCCAGAGTCTGCTGTTTGAAGATGTATCTGGCCTACTAGATGACTCTCAGTCATCTATTGTAGATCTAGAACTACTGGGGAATAGGTGATTGCTGACAGAGGAAGACAGCAAGTAATATTACTGAAGTCAGATGGCCACATACCTATTAATTTTAGAGCCTCCTTGTCCACTACAGAATAACCATTTACATTATTCAGAATATGTATTTCCCACTAACTACTTCAGGGACACAGTTTAGAGAAGAAATGTCCAGCTTTTCACTTTCAATTTTGTTTAAATGCCTTCCAATATTTATGCACATTTTGCCTTTCCTTTCTAAGCCTATCTTAAAATATTAATGCATTAGCCAGCTCAAATCACATAAGCTCTTAAATTACTTTGATATTATCCTTAATTTAAATTTGCTGACACATTTAACCTCCAGAGTAGTTAGACAAATGGATGCTGCATTTAAAATATATCTCTACAAATATGACATTTGCCTTTTGAAAAGCTTTCTTTTTAAAAAAAATATAAATATCAGTTGGCAAGCATACCCTGGTTACAGAGGTACTATAAAATAACTGGCAGGCCTTACATTAGAGATTGACATTTTAAGCCAACGTTTCACAAAATTTTGTTCTCCAAATGTGTTGCAAATTCTGGGACCCAGAATTAAATATACAAGATTGGGGAATACAGAATCAATATGCCAATTTTAAAATCTGAGGGATATCATAAAAAGTACTGAATGAGATAATATAGCATTTTTGTGTTATCCACAACCATCAGAAATTGTTCTACCTGTCTTACTAAATATACTCCTTCTCAAATTCTACAAATTTAGTCTACTTTATAGGTTACTAATTGATATGGCATGGATTGTGTTGAAATACAAATTGTATATCTTCAGTTTGAAGTTTACTTCGTTCATGTGTTTATTTAAGAAACATTTATGAGAAACAATAGCAATAGCACTTAGACTTACATACGGCTTCATAGTGCTTTACAGCCCTCTCTAAACAGTTTACAGAGTCAGCCTCTTGCCCCCAACAACCTGTGTCCTCATTTTACCAACCTCAAAAGGATGGAAGGCTGAGTCAACTTTGAGCCATTCATAATCGAACTTCTAGAGTGAGCAGTAAGTTAAGCGTGCAGTACTGCATTCTAATAACTGCACCACCACAGCTCTATGTTTTCGAGTTAGAATCAGAACCTTCAGATGAGAGTCTTTGAGGAACCCTAGTTAACTCAGGCAGACTACATTGTGCTCATACTAAAAGTTGGGTATTCTAAAAAAGTCCCCAAAGAAAAGCCATATTTGTAGTAGACTTTTATATTAGAATATATTCATATCTCCTTTCCAGTTAGTAGTTCTTCAAGGAGGTAATGTTCTGTCTTCATTATTTATACCCAAAACTATCATATGGTCCTTTAACTTCTTGAAGCCAGATATGATAGCCTGAACTAAACCTTAATCCAAATTAACAGGTGATTAAAATAAAGCAGGACATCTTCAGATCATCTGATAGGTGTCTTATAGACACATGTAAATAATAAATAATAAAGTACCAAATGTATTAGTACAGTAGTTAACTTACAAATATATACAAGAAAGTGAATTGCAGGTTATTGTTTGGAAATAAACTTGCAAAGAAGGGCTGCCATGCGAATGGCTATATAGAGAGATAGAGAGTCATCAAAAGAAACAGACTTCTTCTAAAATCTTCATGGATAGAGCATGGATGAGCCAACCTTGAGTCGGTCAGGATCGAACTCCTGGCTCTGGGCAGAGTTAGCCTGCAATATTGCATTCTAACCACTGTGCCACCATGGCACCACTCAGAGAATGGAGACGTGGCTTTATAACAGGGCACACAGACATGAACTGTAGAAATCTGGGCAATCATTAGATGTAGATGTGATCAGAGTTAAGACTATTTTTTTTAAACTACCCGCAGCCATGAATAAGTCATCTGGTGTTCTGCAGAGCAGATGTGACAGCCTCATTTATAGGTATTACATTTTGTGTAACCTGGGCTGTTATTATAGCCTACTATCAGCCTTGCAGCATCTTTAATTTATTCTTATTTGCTGAAATTGCTCCTCTTGAATGAAACAAGGAGGTCTCTGCTTTGGTGTGTGTGTGGGTGTGTATATGTGAGAGAGAGTGTGTGTGTGTGTGAATTCTGCCTTATGCAACTTCTCCTTATATCGAACTTTCTCTGACTTCCAGTCCTGCTGACAAGGATTGGCTACACTATATTTGTTAAAGCTCTTTATTCCTTGATTGTATAATTGAATACATACTATATTTCTATGATTAGCTAATGAGTCTTAAGGGACAAAAAAAAAGAAACATCTCTGTCTTTTTTAATTGCTGCAGATGGAAATCTTTATTATCCGCTTTTTGTTTAAGCAAATGCTATCAGGATTAAGACCTATTTAGTGCAAAGGCCGTGCAGTATTTCAAAAAGGCCTCACTGTGCTTCCCTGCAGGAATATATATACATGGAAGAGAAGCTAATTATTCAAACTATAGAGGAGTAAATTACTGTCACGGTTTATTAAATGCTAGTGAAGGATTGGCAGAATCAATTTTCAATGTGGCCTAAAGTATATGACTTGGGGCAGAGTCTTGCTGCATGTATCTATTAATATACAGTCAAAGCATTAAATAAGCCCCCAGGAGCCAGTATTTGGATGGGGATACAAACTAGGCAAATAGGGAGAGGTGAATCCTATGAAGATGTTGACAAGAATAGAGAGAAGGAATTCTCTCTGAATAGAGGGAAGGAATCTGAATGGGTAAAAACGATGAAGCAGAGAATTCACATGGGAAGCATCTGTACGTACAGTAAGCAACATCTTGTAAACAGTGGTGGGATTCAAGCAATTTAACAACCGGTTCTCTGCCCTAATTATTTTTCCAACAACCAGTTTGCCAAACTGCTCACAAAGTTAACAACCGGTTCTCCCGAAGTGGTGCGAACTGGCTGAATCCCACCACTGCTTGTAAACTATAGAAAAGGAGAAAGAAATGGTAAGCAAATGAAGTCATGGGATGAAATAGGGCTAGATCTAGTTTATGCCAACTCGTTTCTGCATCCTTGCTTCCATCCTATCCGTACATTGTTTCATATTTTGGTTCTTTAGCCTTTTTGTGTCTCTTTGTTTCAGGATTTTAATGCTATCCAGCCCCATCAACCTGAGTCTTCCTCTCTCCCCTGTTCACTTGTTCTTCATCCTCATTGTGACGGCTGCAAAGAGAACTCAGTGTGACTCTGTGGCTAACGGCCAAACAAAATTGCCATAGCAATCCAGCAGCTGCACAAACTGTGGGAAACCCAGATGGACGAGGAAGGTCATACTGATTCTTATTCTTATTCATTCTTGAAAGCTTCCATGTCTGAACAATGGAAAATCAAGGTTCTGAATGGCTTCCTGAAAACAAGGTTTGAACTCAAGGAGACAGACACTCACTCCAGCTGCTGCACCTTAGATAAAACAGATTTTTTTCTCAAAAGGATGTCTCTGCTGATTGCCTCAATAATTAATTAACATAAGTACCTGATGAAGTTTTGTGGTTTTTTTCCTGAGGTCACTTTTACTCTTGTCAGTTGTTCACTGATGCATTCAGCCTGGCTTTTGAACAGCATAGTGGACACAGTTCATCATGACTGCCAGAACATTTGCAGAAAATCATGTTGTAGGAGCAGGTTCAACTCTCTAGAGTTTTTTTTTTTCAATTTGATTTTGGAAGGAAAGAAGCCCATTTGGATGGATAGAACTGATTATGTAGTGGAAGTGGCTCTTTAGTTTTTCTTACCAATGGCAACTCCAGAGTTTGAATCAATAGTAATCTATGGGGCAGTGTAGGAGGAGGAAAAAGCAATATTGGGACAGGCAACCTCAGTGCTGATGCTGGAATGAGCCAGCTGCTCTGGCAACTCTGTGCCACTGACCCTGAGATGGATCTCAGACTGATTATCTTGCTGGTCTCCTCAGCCTTGATGAACTGTGTGGCAGTAGAAGTACCAGCTACTCTCAGTTTGGCTGTACTCTACACGTGGCTCAGGTAGATGATTTTGCCAGGAGCAGGTACTGCTGTGGTGCTGAACAGGATGAAAGGAAGGCAGAAGCACCAACAATTCTAGTGGAAGGTATTTATCTCACCTGAAAGAAGAAGTACCAAATCACCTATATATAGAATAAACAGGCCCAATTTACAATATTAAACTATAAAATAAATATAACTTTATCTCATAGAACAATGGCATGAAATCCGTATATACTAGTGTTGGCTAACCTTTTTGCCGTTGTGTGCCAAAAGCAGGGGGAGCACAGAGGGTTGTGCGCACACATGCCCACACCCATAATTCAATGCACCCTGCCCCCATGCATGCTCACCTGATCCCCTACGTTTCCCCCACTTTTGGCATGTGATGGCATGGTGGGCCCTATAGGCCTGTTGTTCACCCTCCCCGGGCTCCAGAGGTTTTCTTGGAGCCTGGGGAGGGCGAAAACGGCCTTCCTCACCCCCAGAGATGCCCTCCGGAGGTCAGAAACAGCCCATTTCCTGACTTCCAGTGAGCCTGGAAGGCCCGAAAATCAGTTGGCCGGCGTGCACATGCACGCTGGAGCTGAGCTAGGACAACACTCACATGCCCACTGTAATGTATTTTGAACTTTGAGAGGGAATTTTGGGCGGGGAAATTGCACGTTGCTGATTGGTTGAAGCCTCAACCAAAAGAGTATTTAAAGAGGGGTTTTTGCCGGTTGTGTTTGGCTGGGTCACAATAAACTAAAGAGCTGTTGTCACTCATTGGTCTCCTGCCTCTTCATTGCCCGAACTTAACATTGGCAACGAAGGTGGGATGTTGAGGCAGTGAGATTGAAAGAAAGAGCTGAAGGAACCAGGAATTCAAAAAACCCAGCCAGTTTTCGAAGGCGGAAAATAGCGATGTCCAGCTACACGCCGCCAGCACCATTCGACCCAGCCAAGGAGAAATGGGGGTCGTACATGGCTCGCTTCGAGTGTTTCCTCGAAGCAAACGAACTACAGGGAGTCTCGGACAATCGGAAGCGAGCATACTTCCTGAGCCACTGCGGTCCAGAGGTCTTCGATACGGTGGAGTCACTCTCAGAGCCAACGCCGGTACAATCGGTACCGTGGCAGACACTACAAACAACACTTCGAGCGCACTACGCACCGGTACCCTCAAAGTTCGTCCAACGTTTCGAATTGAGGCAACGGGTACAGCGAGAAGGCGAATCAATAAGTGTGTACATGGCCGCATTGAGGAAAGCCACAAACCACTGCGAGTTCAGAGATTTGGAGGATTCCTTACTCGAACAACTTATTTGTGGGGTCAGAGACATCAGACTACAAAGGCGGCTGCTGTCTAAAAGCAACCTGACTCTAGCGATAGCCCTGGACGAAGCCAGAGCTCATGAGATGTCCACCAAGGCGGCGGAGACCTTGCAAAAGCCAAACGCACAGGGTGCCGGGACAAAGACTACACCGGTCCACAGTGAGGAAGTCCAGGCCGAATCGGAAGGTGAGGAAGAGGAAGAGGTTTTTCACACCGGGAGGCTGGAGAGAGGTGACCGGGACGAATGTGTGAGTTGTGGGGGGCAACACCAACGGCAAAACTGCAGATTCAAGGACGTGGTTTGTCGGCGGTGTGAAAAAAAAGGACACATAACTCGGGCCTGCCGAGCCCCCCAACCTTCCCGCCAAAAATTCAAACCGACCAATCAGAGCTGGAGCAGCGGCGGCCGGGATTGGTCCATTTAAAAGGCGCAGTTAAACCAGATCACTGTGAGAGTGGGCCACGCATCGACATGACTAGAGAAGAAAATATTTACCCAAGTCTACATTGAAGGGGTGCAGTGCCCCATGGAAGTAGACACTGGGTCGTCAATCACAATTATGTCCTGGGACACCATCGTGAGAGACTTGCCAGCGATCGCTAAACGTCAGCTACAAACCCAGAAGCTGAGAGTGCAGGACTACCAGGGGAATCGGATCCCTGTTCGAGGAGCCACATCCGTCCAAGTCAAATATGGACAATTCACAAAGACCCTGCCGATCACCATAGTAAACGGAACTCTACCGAGTTTGCTAGGGCTGGACTGGTTCCGAGCTTTGGGCATGGGAGTGACCGGGGTCCACAGGAGCGACGTCATCCTCAGAGACGAACTACTGAAGGAGTTCGAGGACGTATTCAAGGATTGCCTGGGCAAGTACGTGGGGACCCCTATTTCTTTCAACCTTGACCCCCAAGTCGCCCCCATCCGGTTAAAGGCTAGGAGGGTTCCATTCGCCCTAAAGCCTAAAATTGACCGAGAATTGGACAAGCTAGTAAGCCAGGGAATATTAGTCCCCGTCGACCATGCAAAATGGGAGACACCCATAGTAACCCCAGTCAAACCGGACGGTTCGGTCCGAATTTGCGCTGACTACAAAGCAACGCTTAACAAAGCATTGCAGAAAAGTACATATCCCATTCCAGTGGTGCAACATTTGCTACACTCATTAGGGCAAGGGCAGGTCTTCGCCAAACTCGATTTGGCCCAAGCCTACCAGCAGCTACCTGTAGATAGCAGCACAGCTGAGGCGCAGACAATTGTCACGCATCGCAGGGCTTTCAAATGTACGCGACTCCAGTTCGGAGTTAGCGTGGCCCCAGGGCTCTTCCAGAACCTAATGGAGCGATTATTACAGGGCCTGCCAGGAGTGGTACCATACTTCGACGATGTATTGGTATCAGCTGAAAACTTAGAGGAACTCGGGGTAAAACTAAGGAAGGTGTTGGGCATTTTTAGGTCTGCTGGGCTTAAAGTTAAGCTCAACAAATGCCACATTGGGGTGAAATCTGTAGAATTCCTAGGATACCGAATAGACAGGGAAGGGATCCACCCCACGGAGAGCAAGGTACGGGCCATTAGAAAGGCCCCAGCCCCAAACATAAACCAGAATTACAGGCATTCTTGGGGCTTGTTAATTTTTATGCGGTATTCTTGAAGAATAAAGCAACAGTAGCCGAGCCGCTACATAAGTTGCTAGCAAAGAAAGCTGTGTGGTCCTGGGGCAGAGAAGAGGCTAGGGCATTTGAGGGGGTAAAAAACCTTTTGTCCAGCGATAGCCTCCTCATCCAGTACAATGGCACGTTGCCACTAGTGCTAGTTTGCGACGCTTCACCATATGGGGTGGGGGCGGTGCTCAGCCATAGGTTACCGAATGGAACAGAAGCCCCTATAGCGTATTATTCCCGGACTATGTCCTCTGCGGAAAGGAACTACAGCCAGTTAGATAAGGAAGTGTTGGCCATAGTCTCCGGGGTTAAGAAATTTCACGAATACTTGTTCGGGCGAGATTTCGAGATAGTCACGGACCACAGACCCCTTCTAGGGCTTTTAGCGGGTGACCGCCCAACACCCGTGGCACTTTCTCCCAGGCTGACCCGATGGACTATTTTCCTAGCGGCATACTCCTACAAATTGCTTCACCGCCCAGGAAAAGACTTAGGGCATGCGGACGCTCTGAACAGATGCCCTTTACCAGAGACAATTGAAGACCCCACCCCGGGGACACCCGTCTTAGTAATTGACTCTTTGGACTCTGGCCCAGTCACATCCAAGCAGGTGGCTAGGGCATCTTATAGAGACATTACAATGCGGACTGCAATCGGTTGGGTGCAAAGGGGTTGGCCCGCTGCGCGGGTGGCGTTCAAAGACTTTGCGAAAAACAATCAGAACTGTCTGTTCAAGGGGTGTCTGTTATGGGGGATAGGGTAGTTATCCCAGAAAAATTACGCGAAAATGTGTTGGAACTGTTGCATGTGGGCCACCCAGGGATTGTGCGGATGAAGAGTTTAGCGAGGAGTTATGTATGGTGGCCCTTAATGGATAAGGACATCAGCGACAGGGTAGGGAAATGCCAATCCTGCCAAGAGTCGAGGTCGCTACCCCCTACAGCCCCAGTTAGAGAGTGGGAGAAACCCCAGGGGCCTTGGTCCAGGATTCACATAGATTTTGCGGGGCTGTTCCATGGGCAGACCTTTTTAATTGTAGTAGATGCCTACTCAAAATGGTTAGAAATAATCCTCATGAAAAGACAACGGCCCGCAATTCACGGCAAACCAGTTTGAGGGGTATTTAGCGGGAGAGGGCATCAGACATGTCCTCTCGGCGCCTTTTCCACCCGGCGACGAACGGACTTGCAGAACGTTTCGTTTGGAGCACCAAGGAAGCGCTATCTAGGATAAGTCCAGGCGACTGGCAAATGAAAATAGACACTTTCCTGGCCGTCCAACATAGGACCCCTTGTGTAACAACTGGCTGCAGCCCAGCGGAACTCTTAATGGGCAGGAAGCTCAGGTGCCCGCTAGACCGACTAAACCCAACTTTTACCCCAGACGGGTACAAGGGTATTCAAGGAAAAACCAGGGAAATGACAGTGGGTGACCCAGTATGGGCACACAACTATAGCGAGGGCCCAACATGGTTAAAGGGGGAAATTCTGGGCATAACCGGACCCAAATCATACGTAGTAGACATGGAGGACGGCCGGGTATGGAAACGCCACATAGACCAGTTAAGAAAACGTATACCAAACAAACTAGAAACCAAACAACCAGGCCCTGACTACCAATTGTTTGAATCTGCAGCTGACTCAAACCCGAGGCAAGCGGAGGACTTATCTGATTCCGATGAAGTCCAGCGACGCCAACCGGTTCCTCCTGAAGGCAACAGGAACGACTCAGCCAATAATCCAGGGCCGGACGGCCTAGAGGAGGAGCTGGGAGGAACAAACAGTCCCTCCGACCAGCTCGACTCTCTCCCAGAGAATGAACTGCGCAGGTCAGAAAGAGTTAGGAGACGCCCTGTCTACCTGCGTGACTACGTAGAGAAATAGCATGTAAATATTATGTAAATAGAGGTACAAAGCATTCTGGGAGGGAAGGAGTGTAATGTATTTTGAACTTTGAGAGGGAATTTTGGGCGGGAAAATTGCACGTTGCTGATTGGTTGAAGCCTCAACCAAAAGAGTATTTAAAGAGGGGTTTTTGCCGGTTGTGTTTGGCTGGGTCACAATAAACTAAAGAGCTGTTGTCACTCATTGGTCTCCTGCCTCTTCATTGCCCGAACTTAACACCCACAGATATGGCTCCATGTGCCACCTGTGGCCTGCGTGTCATAGCTTCACCATCATGGTTATATACAATATAAAAGTTACTAGAATTTAGTCTGAAGTAATTAAAATGATAGGTAGGTTGAAGGCATTACCACTTTTATAAAATTTGAGTGGAAGAAAGTTCTCCAGGGGAATGGGAAATGCAGAACTGGTCCTATAGTTTTAAGGGTTGAGGGGTTGGGGTTAAACAGGTGGGCAGGGTAGGCCATTAGGTGCGGTAGTTAGGCCAAAGCATCTTAGACATCTATAGTGGTTCACACTAAAAGTTGGCGTTTGTTGGAGTGATACCCTGGTTATTAGATGTGGGGAGAAGATATATATGAGAGAGCTGGAGGAAGAAGATATATACTTACCAGTAATAGAAGATTGAAGGAAGAATTAGGTTGTCATCCAAGGAGAAAGGAACAACAATTAAGTGTAAGTCACCACTTTAGGCTCAACTGACTACCTGACTAGGTCCTAAATGTACTGTTGCTGGGTACTTTGACCTCAAACTACCGCTTGCAATAAGATTTTGGACTCTCCACAGTTTGACCATGGCAGAAAGAACAGACCATTCATAACTGAGACTCACTTTGGATTATTTTGACAGCCATGACTCCAAGGTCGTAAAGATGGCATCATATTTTGCCAGAGATTTTGTGTCCAAATTCCCTCCTCTTAAGAATTTAAGGAAGTGAACATTGTGATAATTGCTTTGTTGTGGTCAGATCAATTTCTGCCCAGTTTGTAGTTCTATGGCAACATTAATCCCTACAAAAAGGCAGATTAAATTAGGCTGGACCAACCAGACATCTGAGGGTCTGTCATTGCAGATTAAATTTATGATCCATCTGACTCCTTCAACAAATTAGATAGGGTATGTGTGGTTAGATTTGAGAGATAGTAAATTATTGTTTGAAAGAATTTGATTCAAATGTTTGCATAGCATTAGCAAAAAAGGGGACATTTTGGAAAAGGTGGTGGAATTGCAAGTGTAAAGAATCCTGATGAAGTGGATTGTCTAGATCCCTTTCACTCAGGTTTATTCAGATCCAAGCAAGGGCTGGCCATTCTTGTGGATGGCTTCTCACCTGGTCTTAACTGAATTTGTTTGGCACGTTCAGTACCATTTACTTTGGTCTGCTTCTGGGATTGGGAAAATTATCCTCACTCCAAGGATTGGGAGTGAGGGATAATTTTTTCATGTCTCTGTTTTTCACTGAGAAAATTCCAGGTGATGGAATTCCAGTTGATGATAGTGAACCATCCAGTCCCTTATTCCTAAACTCTATGGCACTTTGTACAGAAATGGCTAATCAAATCCTTGGCCATTTATATATGAAGTGCCACAGAGCTCAATTCTTTTCTACATGTTTTTTTAATCTACAGATTATTTGTCAGTTTCAAATGAGACACTATCAGTACACAGAAGATCTCCACATATATTTCCTCTCCAACTCTGGATAGAGATGCAATGGATATTTGTATGTCATGTTAATAGTTTGCATATTTGTTAAATGTATTTGTTGCCTGAATCTTAACAAGATAAAATTACTGTTTGTCCAGAAATCATCAGATTTAATAACAACAGAGTTGGAAGGGACCTTGGAGGCCTTCTAGTCCAACCCCCTGCCCAGGCAGGAAACCCTACATCATCTCAGACAGATGGTTATCCAACATTTTCTTAAAAATTTCCAGTGTTGGAGCATTCACAACTTCTGCAGGCAAGTCGTTCCACTTATTAATTGTTCTAACTGTCAGGAAATTTCTCCTTAGTTCTAAGTTGCTTCTTTCCTTGATCAGTTTCTACCTATTGCTTCTTGTTCTACCCTCAGGTGCTTTGGAGAACAGCCCGACTCCCTCTTCTTTGTGGCAACCCCTGAGATATTGGAACACTGCTATCATGTCTCCCCTAGTCCTTCTTTTCATTAAACTAGACATACCCAGTTCCTGCAATCGTTCTTCATATGTTTTAGCCTCCAGTCCCCTAATCATCTTTGTTGCTCTTCTCTGCACTCTTTCTAGAGTCTCAGCATCTTTTTTGCATCGTGGTGACCAAAACTGAATGCAGTATTCCAAGTGTGGCCTTACCAAGGCATTATAAAGCGGTATTAACACTTCACGTGATCTTGATTCTATCCCTCTGTTTATGCAGCCCAGAACTGTGTTGGCTTTTTTAGCAGCAGCTGCACACTGCTGGCTCATATCTAAATGGTTGTCCACTAGGACTCCAAGATCCCCCTCACAGGTACTACTATTGAGCAAGGTACCACATATATGGTACCTGTGCATTTTGGTTTTTTTTGCCTAAATGTAGATTTGGTATCTATGAAGTGCCACAGAGCCATCTAACTGTGCAAACGCTATGGGCCTACTTAAGGTTCTCAACCTTAGTTCCATTTTTCTACTAGTTCGGGACTGACCATACATCTAGTGCATCCAGAATCGAGTAGTGCTAGCAGTTCCCCTTATTACCCGAAGAGGGTACATGTAGATTAACTGGAATGTCCAAAGGGCCCCGTGCCCAACTCACCAGAAGGTCTTCATCGGACTCTGGCGTGGTTTTGCTGTCATCAGTATCGGTCGACACTTCGCCTCCTCCTTGATGGGCGTGCCCTTCTTGGCAACGGCCTCCCCACTTTTGCTGGTTTACGCGCCTTAGCCGCTGGCTTCACTGGTTCCATTTCACCACCAGAGGTCGCGCTTGGCGTCAACTTAACCCTACAGTCGGCTGCTCGGTGGCCTTCTTCCACATCTGTAGCACGCAGACGAACGTGGTCTTCCTCCTCTTCTCCCTCCCACCTGTTATGTCAGCCGACATAAGTAATAGGCTCCTCTCCCTCACCCTGGACGGAGGCATGATACATCTCATTTCCTTAACAGTTTATAATACAGAAATAAACATTTTACATTCTATCTACTGGTATAGTCATTCAAAAGTATATGAAAATTGGAGTGGAGGCTGACATTCGGCCCTCCTGCAACAAGGACGTCAGTCCTAGAAAGAAAAAAAGACAATAGAAAAGCCAAGATGTCAAGCTACCTCCGACGGTAAATAGGAAAGAAATCACCTTGACTTCATTTGGAATGAAAACAAGTACTTTTACTTTTACAGTCTGGTTAGCAGCCAAGCAAAGCTGGAACTGAGACAAAATATGGCTAACATATCATATCCCCCAATTGTCCCTCCTCCTCCTCCTCCTCCTCCTCCTCCAGGAGGTCAGGCTGGTCTGGTCCAATGCCAACTCCTTCACGGCCCCTCGTGGTAATCTTCTTCCACAGGTCTCTGGATGTCAGTCAACTTAGGAATGAAGTGTCGGTTAGAACAGCGCGCTGATAACACTCAGTAGTTAATTATCCCTCCCACCTGTTATGTCAGCCGACATAAGTAATAGGCTCCTCTCCCTCACCCTGGACGGAGGCATGATACATCTCATTTCCTTAACAGTTTATAATACAGAAATAAACATTTTACATTCTATCTACTGGTATAGTCATTCAAAAGTATATGAAAATTGGAGTGGAGGCTGACATTCGGCCCTCCTGCAACAAGGACGTCAGTCCTAGAAAGAAAAAAAGACAATAGAAAAGCCAAGATGTCAAGCTACCTCCGACAATATAAAAGGAAAGAATTCACCTTGACTTCATTTGGAATGAAAACAAGTACTTTTACTTTTACAGTCTGGTTAGCAGCCAAGCAAAGCTGGAACTGAGACAAAATATGGCTAACATATCATATCCCCCCAATTGTCCCTCCTCCTCCAGGAGGTCAGGGTGGTCTGGTCCAATGCCAACTCCTTCACGGCCCCTCGTGGTAATCTTCTTCCACAGGTCTCTGGATGTCAGTCAACTTAGGAATGCAGTGTCGGTTAGAACAGCGCTGATAACACTCAGTAGTTAATTATCCCTCCCACCTGTTATGTCAGCCGACATAAGTAATAGGCTCCTTTCCCTCACCCTGGACGGAGGCATGATACATCTCATTTCCTTAACAGTTTATAATACAGAAATAAACATTTTACATTCTATCTACTGGTATAGTCATTCAAAAGTATATGAAAATTGGAGTGGAGGCTGACATTCGGCCCTCCTGCAACAAGGACGTCAGTCCTAGAAAGAAAAAAAGACAATAGAAAAGCCAAGATGTCAAGCTACCTCCGACAATATAAAAGGAAAGAATTCACCTTGACTCCATTTGGAATGAAAACAAGTACTTTTACTTTTACAGTCTGGTTAGCAGCCAAGCAAAGCTGGAACTGAGACAAAATATGGCTAACATATCATATCCCCCAATTGTCCCTCCTCCTCCAGGAGGTCAGGGTGGTCTGGTCCAATGCCAACTCCTCCACGGCCCCTCGTGGTAATCTTCTTCCACAGGTCTCTGGATGTCAGTCAACTTAGGAATGCAGTGTCGGTTAGAACAGCGCTGATAACACTCAATAGTTAATCATCCCTCCCCTGTTATGTCAGCCGACATAAGTAATAGGCTCCTCTCCCTCACCCTGGACGGAGGCATGATACATCTCATTTCCTTAACAGTTTATAATACAGAAATAAACATTTTACATTCTATCTACTGGTATAGTCATTCAAAAGTATATGAAAATTGGAGTGGAGGCTGACATTCGGCCCTCCTGCAACAAGGACGTCAGTCCTAGAAAGAAAAAAAGACAATAGAAAAGCCAAGATGTCAAGCTACCTCCGACAATATAAAAGGAAAGAATTCACCTTGACTTCATTTGGAATGAAAACAAGTACTTTTACTTTTACAGTCTGGTTAGCAGCCAAGCAAAGCTGGAACTGAGACAAAATATGGCTAACATATCATATCCCCCCAATTGTCCCTCCTCCTCCAGGAGGTCAGGGTGGTCTGGTCCAATGCCAACTCCTTCACGGCCCCTCGTGGTAATCTTCTTCCACAGGTCTCTGGATGTCAGTCAACTTAGGAATGCAGTGTCGGTTAGAACAGCGCGCGCTGATAACACTCAGTAGTTAATTATCCCTCCCACCTGTTATGTCAGCCGACATAAGTAATAGGCTCCTCTCCCTCACCCTGGACGGAGGCACGACACATCTCATTTCCTTACAGTTTAAACAATAAACATTTTACATTCTATCTACTGGTATAGTCATTCAAAAGTATATGAAAATTGGAGTGGAGGCTGACATTCGGCCCTCCTGCAACAAGGACGTCAGTCCTAGAAAGAAAAAAAAGAAGTTAGGGTTTGTCAGGATATTTTTTATAGAATTGTGCTATCTTCTCCGATGCACGAACATCTTCTTTGTTCACCCATTCAGCTTGGGATAACGGGAAGTGTTTCCAGGAAATAAGATATTGAATTTTATTTCTATGTTTTCTTGAATCTAAAATTTCTTTTATTTCAAAGTGTTGTTCTCCCTCTATGAGAATTGGTATAGGAGGGGGTGTACGGTTAGGACGGAAAGTAGACGTGTGTTCAGGTTTCAGCAAACTGACATGGAAAACGGGGTGGATTCTTCTAAGTGTTTTTGGTAAATCTAGTTGTACCGTCACGGGTTGATGATTTTACTATGGGAAAGGTCCACATATTTGGGTCCAAGTTTCTTAGATTTCTGAGTGGTTTGAAGATATTTGGTGGAAAGATAAACCTTATCGCCCACTTGATATTGTTCTCAGGGACCTTTTTATCGGCTTGTTTTTATGTGCACGGTGAGCGTCGTCGATCGCCTTGCGAGTCATTTTCCATGTGCTTTGTATTTGATCTATCCATTCTGACAAAGAGGAAACAGTAGTTTCTTCCTTTGGGAGTTCTGAGATAGGAACAAACTCTTGACCTGAAGCTATTTTAAAAGGAGTAAATCCAGTGCTACTATGAATTGAGTTGTTGTAGGCAACTTCAGCAAAAGGCAAGAGATCTGCCCAATTGTCTTGCTGGTAGTTAACATAACATCGCAGATATTGTTCTAGTACAGAGTTTGAACGTTCACAGCTTCCATTAGTTTGAGGATGATGGGAAGAGCTTAATCCTTGGCGGAGCCAATGAGTCGTAAAATTCTTTCCAAAACTGAGAAGTGAATTGAACTCCTCAATCTGAAATGATGCGATCAGGAACTCCGTGAAGTCTATAAATGTGTTGTACAAACAACTTTGCTAGAGTCTTTGAGGAGGGTATTTTCGAACATGGAATAAAATGGACTTGTTTGGAGAAAAGGTCAGTCACAACCCAAATAACAGTATTTCCTGAACTTTCAGGCAATTCCACTATGAAATCCATGGATATTTCTTTCCATGGGGTTCCTGGTCTGGCTACTGTTTGAAGTAGTCCAGGAGGTTTTCCCGGAGGTCTTTTGGATGATGCACAAATAGGGCAACTTGCTACATATGCTTGAATGTCTTTTTTAAGACTTGGCCACCAAAACTGTCTTTTAAGAAGATGCAAAGTTTTCACAAATCCAAAATGCCCTGCCATTTTGGCATCATGGCATCGTTGTAGGATGGTTTCTCTGAGTGATAGGGGAACATATAGTTTTGTTCCAATCCAAGCTAGTCCATCACGGAGTGTGCATTCATGGGAATGAGTTAAGTACCAGTCATCGGTGTTTAAAGCTTCTTTAAACGACTTGGTTAGTTCATCTGGGAGTGAGGGGTCAGCTTTGGAGTGGCTTCTAGTTATTGCTGGGGCCGCTAACTGTTGTACGGGAAGTATTGGTTGAACCACCTCGGAGCGAGTGCAATTGTATTGGGGTAAACGTGAGAGAGCATCTGCTAAGAAGTTTTTCCCCCCAGGAATATAATGTAAAGTAAAATTAAAGCGGTTAAAATATTGAGCCCAGCGGGCTTGTTTAGGTGAAAGTTTTCTAGGAGTCTTTAGAGCTTCTAGATTTTTGTGATCAGTCCAAACTTCAAAAGGATGATTTGAACCTTCTAAGAATTGTCTCCATGTCCGTAGAGCCCAATGAACTGCAAATGCTTCCTTTTCCCAAATAGCCCATCGCCTTTCAGTTTCAGTCAATTTTCGAGAAGTGAAAGCACAGGGTTGTAAATTACCATCAGCATTGTTTTGGAGCAGGACGGCTCCGACTGCTACATCACTTGCATCAGCTTGTATTACAAAAGGAACATCCATGTCAGGGTGCTTTAAAATAGGTTCAGCGGCAAAAGTCGTTTCAATTTTTCAAATGCAGCTTGACATTCCATTGTCCATTCGAGAGGTAATGATGGCTTGGGTTTCGTGTCTCCTTTAGTTTTTAAGAGGTTAGTGATTGGTAAAGCAATTTGAGCAAAGGAGGGGATGAATTGACGATAGAAATTTGCGAATCCTAAAAAACTTTGGAGTTGTTTGCGTGTGCGTGGGGGGGCCCATTCCAAGACAGCTTTCACTTTTTCTGGATCCATTTCTAACCCATCAGCGAAATCGATACCCTAAGTAGTCTATTTTGGTTTGATGGAAATCACATTTGGATAGCTTGCAATATAGTTCTGCAGATAATAACTTTTTGAGTACAGCTCTTACTAGTTTAATATGTTCTTCCATTGTTTCTGTATAGATAAGTATGTCGTCAAGGTAGACAAGAACTCCTTTGAATAAATGCTGATGGAGTATTTCATTTATTAGTTGCATAAAAACTGCGGGCGCCCCCTGCAGTCCAAATGGCAGTACTCGAAACTGGAAACATCCTAGTGGACAGTTGAAAGCGGTTTTCCATTCATCCCCCTCTTTTATACGAACTCTGTAGTAGGCTTCTCGCAGGTCCAGTTTGGTGAAGAATTTTCCCTTCGCTAAATGTGCTAACATATCTTTCATGAGTGGCATGGGATATATGTTTTCGGCGCACACCGCGTTTAGGTTCCTATAGTCAACTATAAGACGAAAGGAGCCATCTTTCTTTTCCCGGAACATCACTGGCGCCGCCACACGAGGCCTAGCCGGTTGGATAAAGCCCCGTTCTAGGTTTTTGTCTATGAATTTACGTAGCTCTCCCAATTCCTTTTGGGTCATGGGATAAGCTTTTGGCTTTGGAAGCTTTACCCCCGGAAGGATGTCTATGGCACAGTCAATAGGCCTATGGGGAGGAAGTACGTCTGATGCTTTTTCACTAAAGACTTCTCGCAAGTCCCAGTATTCCTTGGGTATTCTTTCTTCCCCGTCTATACGTTCAATCATTGCCCCTAACTTATCCTGGTGCAAGGTCACGGTGGGTTCCTTCTTGGGTTTCCCCTTTTCTCCTTTTAAGGCTTTGGAACGGAAACGTAGGACTCCCGTTCTCCAGTTAATATGGGGGTTCCATTTCCGCAACCATGACAAGCCTAACAACAGGGGTTGGTCCATTCCTGGGGCTACTATGAAGTTCAGAATTTCGCGGTGGTCTCCTATTATCATTTCTATGGGTTCCGTTACGAAATGGGCGGGCCCTCCCCCTGCCACAGAGCCATCTAACTGGGCAAACGCTATGGGCCTACTTAAGGTTCTCAACCTTAGTTCCATTTTTTCTACTAGTTCGGGACTGACCATACATCTAGTGCATCCAGAATCGAGTAGTGCTAGCAGTTCCCCCTTATTACCCGAAGAGGGTACATGTAGATTAACTGGAATGTCCAAGGGGCCCCGTGCCCAACTCACCAGAAGGTCTTCATCGGACTCTGACGTGGTTTTGCTGTCGTCAGTATCGGTCGACACTTCGCCATCCTCCTTGATGGGCGTGCCCTTCTTGGCAACGCCCTCCCCCACTTTTGCTGGTTTACGCGCCTTAGCCGCTGGCTTCACTGGTTCCTTTTCACCACCAGAGGTCGCGCTCGGCATCAACTTAACCCTACAGTCGGCTGCTCGGTGGCCTTCTTTTCCACATCTGTAGCACGCAGACGAACGTGGTCTTCCTCCCTCCAATCTAGGGACGTCCCTATAAGTCCCTTCTGGAAAACGGCTAAGGGATAGCCCTCCAATGCGCTGTCTTCTGCCGCGGTCTTTCACTAACTCGATTTCCATCTCTGCTGCCAGGGTGTACCAGCCATACAGCGTAGTTGGAGAGGCTCGTGCTCGACACAGTTCATAGAGATCTCCATTCAGGCCATCTTTGAAAATGTCTACAAGGGTCACCTCCGACCACCCTCTCATCAAGGGAACTAAATCACTGAACTCCTGGTTATAATCAGCCACCGGCCTCCTCCCTTGCCTGATGGTTTTCATCCGACCTTTGGCCTTTTGCTCTGCCAGGGGGTCCTCAAACCTCCTCCTCAGTGCAGTCATAAAATGCTCGTAGTTTTGCAGTAAGGGGGAGTGGTTTGTATGTAGCGACACATACCACGCAGCTGCTCTTCCGGTCAAATTATGAGTCACAGCTCTCACTTGTGCTGCCTGTGACCAATAATCTTCCCCCCAGTCTATCATGTGGTCATTCACTTTCGCCAGGAACAGTCCCAACTCCTTCGCATTTCCATCAAATTTCTCTGATATGGGGGAATTTTGGCTTTTTCCTTCCCTGTGTGGCCTTGCTTGGTCAGCAGGTGGCGCCCGGCCCTCATCCAATTCAGCCTCCTCTGGGGTGAGAGATTCCAGCCCTGGGTCTTCAGAAATCTCACCACCCTGGAAATCACCCTTAGCTGGCCCCTTTGTATTCTCTTCCTCCTCTTCTCCCTCCCACCTGGAGGACCGAATAGGGGATTCATACCTTTGGCGAGCTGCTTGCCTCACTTTCACTTCACGGAACAGACGTAAGGCTTCCTCCAACTGGAGCTTGTCCCTTATCTCTTGTTCTGTTTCCGAAAGTTTTTCTTTTCCTTTTTTCTTTTTCCTTTTAGTTACTCCAGAGGGAAGCTTTTGGTGCTTGGTTTCCACCTTCCTCTTCCAGTTTTAGTTGCCCTGCCCACCGAGCTCTGCAATCTTCCAGCTCAGGGTCGAAAGTGTCAGCAGAAATTCCTCCGGACGCCTCCCCCAGCTCAGCCGGCAGCAGGCCTTCCATCACATTTGGGTTTTCTCCCCCCTCGGTATTGCGATTGCAATCCTGGTTGGTAGACATGATGTGAGTTCCAGCTTAATGTCAAGCTACCTCCGACAATATAAAAGGAAAGAATTCACCTTGACTTCATTTGGAATGAAAACAAGTACTTTTACTTTTACAGTCTGGTTAGCAGCCAAGCAAAGCTGGAACTGAGACAAAATATGGCTAACATATCATATCCCCCCAATTGTCCCTCCTCCTCCAGGAGGTCAGGGTGGTCTGGTCCAATGCCAACTCCTTCACGGCCCCTCGTGGTAATCTTCTTCCACAGGTCTCTGGATGTCAGTCAACTTAGGAATGCAGTGTCGGTTAGAACAGCGCGCGCTGATAACACTCAGTAGTTAATTATCCCTCCCACCTGTTATGTCAGCCGACATAAGTAATAGGCTCCTCTCCCTCACCCTGGACGGAGGCACGACACATCTCATTTCCTTACAGTTTAAACAATAAACATTTTACATTCTATCTACTGGTATAGTCATTCAAAAGTATATGAAAATTGGAGTGGAGGCTGACATTCGGCCCTCCTGCAACAAGGACGTCAGTCCTAGAAAGAAAAAAGAGAAGTTAGGGTTTGTCAGGATATTTTTTATAGAATTGTGCTATCTTTTCCGATGCACGAACATCTTCTTTGTTCACCCATTCAGCTTGGGATAACGGGAAATGTTTCCAGGAAATAAGATATTGAATTTTATTTCTATGTTTTCTTGAATCTAAAATTTCTTTTATTTCAAAGTGTTGTTCTCCCTCTATGAGAATTGGTATAGGAGGGGGTGTACGGTTAGGACGGAAAGTAGACGTGTGTTCAGGTTTCAGCAAACTGACATGGAAAACGGGGTGGATTCTTCTAAGTGTTTTTGGTAAATCTAGTTGTACCGTCACGGGGTTGATGATTTTTACTATGGGGAAAGGTCCCACATATTTGGGTCCAAGTTTCTTAGATTTCTGAGTGGTTTGAAGATATTTGGTGGAAAGATAAACCTTATCGCCCACTTGATATTTATTCTCAGGGGACCTTTTTTTATCTGCTTGTTTTTTATGCGCACGGTGAGCGTCGTCGATCGCTTTGCGAGTCATTTTCCATGTGCTTTGTATTTGATCTATCCATTCTGACAAAGAGGAAACAGTAGTTTCTTCCTTTGGGAGTTCCGAGATAGGAACAAAATCTTGACCTGAAGCTATTTTAAAGGGAGTAAATCCTGTGCTACTATGAATTGAGTTGTTGTAGGCAACTTCAGCAAAAGGTAAGAGATCAGACCAATTGTCTTGCTGGTAGTTAACATAACATCGCAGATATTGTTCTAGTACAGAGTTCGAACGTTCACAGCTTCCATTAGTTTGAGGATGATGGGAGGAGCTTAATCCTTGGGCGGAGCCAATGAGTCGTAAAAATTCTTTCCAAAATTGAGAAGTGAATTGAACTCCTCGATCTGAAATGATGCGATCAGGAACTCCGTGAAGTCTATAAATGTGTTGTACAAACAACTTTGCTAGAGTCTTTGAGGAGGGTATTTTTGAACATGGAATAAAATGGACTTGTTTGGAGAAAAGGTCAGTCACAACCCATATAACAGTATTGCCTGAACTTTCAGGTAATTCCACTATGAAATCCATGGATATTTCTTTCCATGGGGTTCCTGGCCTGGCTACAGTTTGAAGTAGTCCAGGAGGTTTTCCTGGAGGCCTTTTGGATGATGCACAAATAGGGCAACTTGCTACATATGCTTGAATGTCTTTTTTAAGACTTGGCCACCAAAACTGTCTTTTAAGAAGATGCAAAGTTTTCACAAATCCAAAATGCCCTGCCATTTTGACATCATGGCATCGTTGTAGGATGGTTTCTCTGAGTGATAGAGGAACATATAGTTTTGTTCCAATCCAAGCTAGTCCATCACGGAGTGTGCATTCATGGGAATGGGTTAAGTACCAGTCATCGGTGTTTAAAGCTTCTTTAAACGACTTGGTTAGTTCATCTGGGAGTGAGGGGTCAGCTTTGGAGTGGCTTCTAGTTATTGCTGGGGCCGCCAACTGTTGTACGGGAAGTATTGGTTGAACCACCTCGGAGCGAGTGCAATTGTATTGGGGTAAACGTGAGAGAGCATCTGCTAAGAAGTTTTTTCCCCCAGGAATATAATGTAAAGTAAAATTAAAGCGGTTAAAATATTGAGCCCAGCGGGCTTGTTTAGGTGAAAGTTTTCTAGGAGTCTTTAGAGCTTCTAGATTTTTGTGATCAGTCCAAACTTCAAAAGGATGATTTGAACCTTCTAAGAATTGTCTCCATGTGCGTAGAGCCCAATGAACTGCAAATGCTTCCTTTTCCCAAATAGCCCATCGTCTTTCAGTTTCAGTCAATTTTCGAGAAGTGAAAGCACAGGGTTGTAAATTACCATCAGCATTGTTTTGGAGCAGGACGGCTCCGACCGCTACATCACTTGCATCAGCTTGTATTACAAAAGGAACATCCATGTCAGGGTGCTTTAAAATAGGTTCAGCGGCAAAAAGTCGTTTCAATTTTTCAAATGCTGCCTGACATTCCATTGTCCATTTGAGGGGTAATGATGGTTTGGGTTTCGTGTCTCCTTTAGTTTTTAAGAGGTTAGTTATTGGTAAAGCAATTTGAGCAAAGGAGGGGATGAATTGACGATAGAAATTTGCGAATCCCAAAAAACTTTGGAGTTGTTTGCGTGTGCGTGGGGGGGCCCATTCCAAGACAGCTTTCACTTTTTCTGGATCCATTTCTAACCCATCAGCCGAAATGCGATACCCTAAGTAGTCTATTTTGGTTTGATGGAAATCACATTTGGATAGCTTGCAATATAGTTCTGCAGATAATAACTTTTTGAGTACAGCTCTTACTAGTTTAATATGTTCTTCCATTGTTTCTGTATAGATAAGTATGTCGTCAAGGTAGACAAGAACCCCTTTGAATAAATGCTGATGGAGTATTTCATTTATTAGTTGCATACAAACTGCGGGCGCCCCTGCAGTCCAAATGGCAGTACTCAAACTGGAAACATCCTAGTGGACAGTTGAAAGCGGTTTTCCATTCATCCCCTCTTTATACGAACTCTGTAGTAGGCTTCTCGCAGGTCCAGTTTGGTGAAGAATTTTCCCTTCGCTAAATGTGCTAACATATCTTTCATGAGTGGCATGGGATATATGTTTTCGGCGCACACTGCGTTTAGGTTCCTATAGTCAACTATAAGACAAAAGGAGCCATCTTTCTTTTCCCGGAACATCACTGGCGCCGCCACACGAGGCCTAGCCGGTTGGATAAAGCCCCGCTCTAGGTTTTTGTCTATGAATTTACGTAGTTCTCCCAATTCCTTTTGGGTCATGGGATAAGCTTTTGGCTTTGGAAGCTTTACCCCTGGAAGGATGTCTATGGCACAGTCAATAGGCCTATGGGGAGGAAGTACGTCTGATGCTTTCTCACTAAAGACTTCTCGCAAGTCCCAGTATTCCTTGGGTATTCTCTCTTCCCCGTCTATCCATTCAATCATTGCCCCTAACTTATCCTGGTGCAAGGTCACGGTAGGTCCCTTCTTGGGTTTCCCCTTTTCCCCTTTTAAGGTTTTGGAACGGAAACGTAGGACTCCCGTTCTCCAGTTAATATGGGGGTTCCATTTCCGCAACCATGACAAGCCTAACAACAGGGGTTGGTCCATTCCTGGGGCTACTATGAAGTTCAGAATTTCGCGGTGGTCTCCTATTATCATTTCTATGGGTTCCGTTACGAAATGGGCGGGCCCTCCCCCTGCCACAGAGCCATCTAACTGTGCAAACGCTATGGGCCTACTTAAGGTTCTCAACCTTAGTTCCATTTTTTCTACTAGTTCGGGACTGACCATACATCTAGTGCATCCAGAATCGAGTAGTGCTAGCAGTTCCCCCTTATTACCCGAAGAGGGTACGTGTAGATTAACTGGAATGTCCAAAGGGCCCCGTGCCCAACTCACCAGAAGGTCTTCATCGGACTCTGACGTGGTTTTGCTGTCATCAGTATCGGTCGACACTTCGCCCTCCTCCTTGATGGGCGTGCCCTTCTTGGCAACGGCCTCCCCCACTTTTGCTGGTTTACGCGCCTTAGCCGCTGGCTTCACTGGTTCCATTTCACCACCAGAGGTCGCGCTTGGCATCAACTTAACCCTACAGTCGGCTGCTCGGTGGCCTTCTTTTCCACATCTGTAGCACGCAGACGAACGTGGTCTTCCTCCCTCCAATCTAGGGACGTCCCTATAAGTTCCTTCTGGAAAACGGCCAAGGGATGGCCCTCCAATGCGCTGTCTTCTGCCGCGGTCCTTCACTAACTCGATTTCCATCTCTGCTGCCACGGTGTACCAGCCATACAGCGTAGTTGGAGAGGCTCGTGCTCGACACAGTTCATAGAGATCTCCATTCAGACCATCTTTGAAAATGTCTACAAGGGTCACCTCCGACCACCCTCTCATCAAGGGAACTAAATCACTGAACTCCTGGTTATAATCAGCCACCGGCCTCCTCCCTTGCCTGATGGTTTTCATCCGACCTTTGGCCTTTTGCTCTGCCAGGGGGTCCTCAAACCTCCTCCTCAGTGCAGTCATAAAATGCTCGTAGTTTTGCAGTAAGGGGGAGTGGTTTGTATGTAACGACACATACCACGCAGCTGCTCTTCCGGTCAAATTATGAGTCACAGCTCTCACTTGTGCTGCCTGTGACCAATAATCTTCCCCCCAGTCTATCATGTGGTCATTCACTTTCGCCAGGAACAGTCCCAATTCCTTCGCATTTCCATCAAATTTCTCTGATATGGGGGGAATTTTTGGTTTTTCCCTTCCCCTGTGTGGCCTTGCTTGGTCAGCAGGTGGCGCCCGGCCCTCATCCAATTCAGCCTCCTCTGGGGAAAGAGTTTCCAGCCCTGGCTCTTCCGAAATCTCACCACCCTGGAAATCACCCTTAGCTGGCCCCTTTGTATTCTCTTCCTCCTCTTCTCCCTCCCACCTGGAGGACCGAATAGGGGATTCATACCTTTGGCGAGCTGCTTGCCTCACTTTCACTTCACGGAACAGACGTAAGGCTTCCTCCAACTGGAGCTTGTCCCTTATCTCTTGTTCTGTTTCCGAAAGTTTTTCTTTTCCTTTTTCTTTTCCTTTTTCTTTTCCTTTTAGTTACTCCAGAGGAAGCTTTTGTGCTTGGTTTCCACCCTTCCTCTTCCAGTTTTAGTTGCTCTGCCCACCGAGCTCTGCAATCTTCCAGCTCAGGGTCGAAAGTGTCAGCAGAAATTCCTCCGGACGCCTCCCCCAGCTCAGCCGGCAGCAGGCCTTCCATCACATTTGGGTTTTCTCCCCCCTCGGTATTGCGATTGCAATCCTGGTTGGTAGACATGATGTGAGTTCCAGCTTAATGTCAGGCTACCTCCGACGGTAAATAGGAAAGAAATCACCTTGACTCCATTTGGAATGAAAACAAGTACTTTTACTTTTACAGTCTTGGTGGCAGCCAAGCAAAGCTGGAACTGAGACAAAATATGGCTAACATATCATATCCCCAATTGTCCCTCCTCCTCCAGGAGGTCAGGCTGGTCTGGTCCAATGCCAACTCCTTCACGGCCCCTCGTGGTAATCTTCTTCCACAGGTCTCTGGATGTCAGTCAACTTAGGAATGAAGTGTCGGTTAGAAAAGCGCGCGCTGATAACACTCAATAGTTAATCATCCCTCCCCCCTGTTATGTCAGCCGACACACATAATAGGCTCCTTTCCCTCACCCTGGACGGAGGCATGATACATCTCATTTCCTTAACAGTTTATAATACAGAAATAAACATTTTACATTCTATCTACTGGTATAGTCATTCAAAAGTATATGAAAATTGGAGTGGAGGCTGACAGAATCCTTTTCACTCTAGATGTTAGCTTTTTTCCATGATGGCTCCATCTCTGGAACACTCTACCAGTGGTGAAATCCAATTATTTTTACTACCGGTTCTGTGGGCGTGGCTTGGTGGGTGTGGCTTGGCGGTCATGTGACACTGGGCGTGGGTTGGTGGTCATGTGACTGGGCGTGGGTTGGTGGTCATGTGACTGGGTGGGCGTGGCCAATAACAATAAATAATAAATAATAAACAAAGTATACAAAATAATAAGAGGTACCAAAACCAAGTTTCACACTTTACACGCACACAACACAACTGACTCACACACAATGTAAAAGCAGCTGCACTTCACTCAATAGAAGCAGGCTGTGGATAAATGAGGCAGATATGAGGCTCCAGTTAATGGTGTTCCCATCCAAACAAATGACTGGTGAATTTGTCTGTGGTCTCTGCTGATAGATAACAAGCTTTTGAACATGGTCTGATATGTTACTGTGTTACAGAGGAAAACAAAGAGGAGACAATTGTCCCAAAGGTGCTTTTACAAGAGGCAACTTGACTTTAGTCCTGTTGCCTCTTGAAAAAGCACCTTTGAGCCTATCTCTTGAGGTCCAGAGTGGGTGGCCCGTATTTTTCAGAGTTTAGGAAACTGTGAAGGTGTTAATATTTTGCCACGTTTTGCAGCTTGAAGTGATTGTCATTTTGCTACTATTAAAGTGATGCTTGCTTTTTCATTGATCATTTTTATGATTTTGACATTTTTTAAAAAGTAAGCTACCTAGAGTTTATGAAAGTGATCAGGATATTAAAGTATGTATAAAATAAGTAAATAAATATGTAAATAAGTAAATAGGTGAATACATCTGTTTTGTAATGTAATATAGTTTTCTCTATATGCCCAGGCTAGCTTAATGACACTGGTTCCTTGCTTCTGTATTTAGGGCACATTAATCATCCAGTCTTTCTTTCTTCACAAAGTATACTTCCTAGGAATTCCTATTGCACTCATCTTAATGTCATCTTTTTCCTGACACATACAAATTTCTGCCCCTTATAAATAAGTGGACAGAAAACCATTTTGCGTATTTCAACGCACATTCATTTTCCCGCATATACTACTACCTGTCTACCAACAATTACACCTCTTACGGTAGCCTACAATATCTGCATCCTTTCATTTTTTACAGACATATCGAGGCATTACAAATGCATCTATTTGCTTTAAGAATTTTGTTTTCTTCAACTGTCAAAGTCGCCTTGACATTTGAGACATTGAGATCCATGTTCCTTGTTTTATAATAGTCTAAAACTTGCTGTAAATCATTTAAACTCTTAGCCAGAATTACCAACATCACCTGCATGCAAAAAATATTCTACATTCATGCCTCTATTACCACAAGCACTCTTTACATAGTTATCTATAAATATATTACATATTCAAGGGACATATTCAAGAACAGGCATCCTTGTCTTAACCCTGCCCAGTGTTTATTTGCTTCATTTCTAATCTAATCACATTCCCCAAACAACCTTTATTGTCAGATAGAACATTCCTAAATCCAACACCATCCATCATATCATATATTTTCCTTAATTCAGCAAGCATACAATATGCTTTCTCATATTAATTTCTCACATTTTTTATTTCTTTGCTGAAGAGCAAAAATCTGGTTTACACATCAAGCTTAGAGCAACATAGCACTTTCCAAATAGTGCTTGATGTTACTTCTTGTACCATCTCAATCAGAATTTTGCCAAACACATTGCCAGACATACTTAATAATTTTTGCAGTCACTTCTACTACTTTCTATGTATCTATGGGAATAATAACGGCATTATTTCAAGTCAGGCACTAGTGTAGATATCAGACACATTAAAAAAAAGCTTGCTCATTAACGAATCACATCTACCTTTTATAATTTCCATGGATACACTGCCTATACTTGCATCCCATAATTTTTCAACTTTCTCCGGAATTTTATTTCCATCAAAATTACTCTGTAGGTTTTGCTGCCTCTATTAATATTAACTATTCCCTGCTCTTTTACAATTACATTCTATATAGCTATCTTTTTCTGTCTATACACATTATACTATATCTTTCAATCAATATTTTGAGTAATGACCCTTTATATGTATTTTTCCCATTCAAAGCTCTTTCCCTTATTTTTTCCACCAAGCATTCTTTTTCATGTTTCCCATCAACATACTATCTCACACTTTTGTGGCACTCTAATATATTTCTTTTTCACTCTGTGCCAAACAGATTTCTCAGTGTTTTTCCATTTATTCTGATGGGAGTTTCATCTTTTGGCTAATACCATTCATATATTTCATCTTCTTGCAATCATTCTACTTTCACTCTAGTTTTTTTCACTTATTTTCTTGTCTCTTTCCACCCAAATTCATCTTGATACTACCAAAAAATAGCTTGTCCCACAACCAGACTGTTTGATTCTCTCAATTTTTCATCACAAACCAATCATTCATTCATTTGGATTTATACCCATTTCTTTGCTACATGTATAGACTTAAGCTTAAAATAACTTTTAAACAAGCAGACCTTTTTCTATGGAAATTTTTATTTATATTTCATATTTCTAGACTGCCCATCTCCCTGAAGGAAATGCTTATCAATTACTAATTCATCCTGGGGTCTTCAAATGGTTCATTACAATGTTCAGTATTCTTTCATCTATTTCAAGTCATCCTTTTGTCACCTTACAGAAATATTTTCCCGGGATTACATGCAATTAGAATTTTGCACATATTTTTTCTCCAAAAATCATGTCTAGATCATCTACTATAGAATTCATAGAAGCCTAATATACAGCTATTATCAATCTATGGATTCATAGCTACGTAGGGACCCATGATAATCTATACGATGCATATTTATAATTTGGACATACATTGTTGCCCTTTCATTTATATCAGGGGTAGTCAACCTTTTTATACCTACTGCCCACTTTTGTATCTCTGTTAGCAGTAAAAATTTTCTAACCGCCCATCGGTTCCACAGTAATGTGCCATGTATCGTCATCTGCACATGCCTCTCGCGCATTGTGGATTGGGTTTTGGGGGGGCACTGGCTACCAGCTCTTCTTGTCTGTTGCAGCTGGGGTGTGTGGGGGGGAGATGTGCGAGCTATTCTGGGACAAGGCTCTTTTGTTTGCGGTCGCACTATAGCGCCATTTAGTTTCACTTACGTAACGTGAACTAAACTTATGCGTGGGCCATACAAATAGTATATTTTCAGAAATTTAAATTGTCATGGGGAATTTTATGAAAACCTAATGAAAATGTTTTTAAATAAAGCTATGAAATTTTTTTAAAAAGACAAATTAAAAAAAAAGGAAAGTGCTTCAGTATCGGACAAAAGCTCTACCACCCACCATGAAAGCCGGAATGCCCACTAGTGGGCGGTAGGGACCAGGTTGACTACCACTGATTTATATCAATGCTGGGGTGAATTGCAGTCGGCTTCCCTACTGGTTCAGAAGTGCACATGCGGCATCATCACATTGTGGTTTTTACCCTCTGCGCATGCGCAGAAGGCTTTGTGCATGCGCAGAGGGTTAAAACTGTGATGTGATGATGTGGGCGGAGCCTCCCACCACCGGCACTACCGGCCCGCGCGAGCCGGCTGCATTTCACCCCTGATCTATGCCTTCACTTTCTGTTGATTTCATCAGCTTCACAAGATCAGGCCACACTCATTCATATATACTATCATCTTCTCATTCTTTAATTTCACAAATACATAGTTTTAATTTTTTGTTTCTTGTTTTGTTTTTTAACTTGTCCTTGGGTTGTTTTTTTTACTTCTCTCTCATTCCAAATTGCAATCTTCCACATGCCACGATTATCACCCGATGGACCATATATATTGACTTCTGCTTCCTATTTTGGATCAAAGTCAAAGTGTTAACCAGCTTACCAGCCTTAATTATACTTTTCCCAGGTCACATTCCTTGCTGATGGTAAGAGCGGCATCATTCAATTCTAGCTCATTATGATAAATGTCCCACAACTAGAACCTAGTTTTACAGCAAAAACATGCTCATGCTATTCTATAAATGAATCTCTAATCTAGAGTACACTTTTTAAGCCAATAACTGTTTCCACATCTTACCAACTTAGAGGTATATGCAGTGTACTGGCACATTCTCAGGACAGGAAACATTAAATTTTAATGTTAGACTTGTACTAAAATATTAACAGTGTGACTTATGCCATTCTTCAGAAGTATTTGTCACTGTTCAATGGAACACAAGGCTAGGTAACTGTACTTGGAATATTTCTACAGTGTTTGGCAATAGGCCCTTCATATTTTTAGTTATTGTTTATATCAGTTTTCAAAACATAAAGCTGTTTGCATTTTGAATGCACACTTGTGAAGGGAGAAAAATATCACATTAATGCATTAGATTTGCTACGCACTGAAATGTTTTTCAACAGCTTACTCCAACCTGATTGATCTCCAGATGTGTGGATTTCAGCTCCCCATATCCCAGGCAGGATTGCTGTCTCTGAGATTTTAGAAAGGTAAACACAGTGCCCGTAGTTAAAAGGGTCCCTCCCATGTTGGGGAAAAGTTGTTTTAAAACAGAATTTTAATTGTACTTAACTAGCTAGGTAAAGGTTGCTGTGGAAGATTGTGGAATAGTTACAAATCTTTTCCATTCCTCTAGCCTTGTGGTGCAACCAAAACAATCTGGAACTGAACACGCTCAAAACCGTAGAAATGGTGGTAGACTTTAGGAGAAACCCTTCCATACTTCCACCTCCCACAATACTAGACAACACAGTATCAACAGTAGAAACCTTTAAATTTCTAGGTTCTATCATATCGCAAGATCTAAAATGGACAGCTAACATCAAAAACATCATCAAAAAAGGACAACAAAGAATGTTCTTTCTGTGCCAACTCAGTAAGCTCAAACTGCCCAAGGAGCTGCTGATTCAGTTCTACAGAGGAATTATTGAGTCTGTCATTTGCACCTCTATAACTGTCTGGTTCGGTTCTGCAACCCAACAAGAAAGACACAGACTTCAGAGGATAATTAGAACTGCAGAAAAAATAATTGCTACCAACCTGCCTTCCATTGAGGATACTGCATGAATCAAGAAGAGGGCCGTGAAAATATTTACAGATCCCTCACATCCAGGACATAAACTGTTTCAACTCCTACCCTCAAAACGATGCTATAGAGCACTGCACACCAGAACAACTAGACACAAGAACAGTTTTTTCCCGAAGGCCATCACTCTGCTAAACAATTAATTCCCTCAACACTGTCAAACTATTTACTAAATTTGCACTACTATTAATCTTCTCATTGTTCCCATCACCAATCTCTTTCCACTTATGACTGTATGACTATAACTTTGTTGCTGGCAATCCTTATATGATTTATATTGATATATTGACCATCATTTGTGTTGTAAATGTTGTACCTTGATGAACGTATCTTTTCTTTTATGTACACTCAGAGCATATGCACCAAGACAAATTCCTTGTGTGTCCAATCACACTTGGCCAATTAAATTCTATTCTATTCTATTCTATTTAACTTTCTCATAACTTATCTACATCTTGATGGTTCAGAAAATAGGAAAGCTGTATCGGTGTAATGGAGAATGGACACAATACAAAGCCCATTTGGTCCTTATCTTTTTGAGGCAGGTTCATAACAATTAAAACCTTCACTCTGACTATATATAAAAACGCTCTATGGAGAAATGAACAGGTTTGGACATACCATTTGACTATAATTTAGATCATGCTTAAAATCAACACTTACTCCTTCATTCTGCTTCCCTTCTCTCAATCTCATATGACTGCTTGAAAGCGGTCACCAGGGATCTGCATACACATGCAGCCGATTTGCTTTGCCGCCTGTCCCAGGGTGGTCTTTGAGACTGTGCTGGATCTGATACCACTTAAGGTTCTCTCCATTATTCTATGTTCAGACACATTTCACTGATATAGCAGCATCCAAACTTTAGAGTTTGCATTCATATAAGTTTGTGTATGGCTCTGTACACTGCAGGGGATTGAAGGCCCTGCTCTAACACACATCCTTTAATATGTTCTTAAATCTTTATTTTTTTCAGAGAATAAACTAGTAACAGACCAACCCTGTCTTTCTATCATTTCCTGCTATAGGCATACTAGTCAATGCTTGCTAGGAGTGAGCAATTCTTTCAATGTCATTTGCATTTTCACCCTATTGCTTTTCTCACCGACCACAATTTATGTTAGGCTGTGCTGTATAAGAAACCAAAAGGCTATATTCTTTGACTATGCAGGCTTCCCAAACTTTTTACACTTTTTACAAGCAATATTTTGCACAGGTAAATGCATTCTTGTGCCTACCTTTCTCACATATATGCACCTTGAAGCAGAGATGTGTTTGATTAGTTATTTGATGATGACCACCAGACATGGAATAATCCTGGAAGAAGATTCTTGCAAGTGACTTTCATACTGTTGTCAATAAAACTATAGAAACATATTCATGTAATTTCAATTTCAATTCACAGGAATTACCTTTATGTGTATTTTCACCAAAGCCTATATTTTTGTACATAAAAGGTATGAAATTACGAGTTATGAATTTCAACAGAAAATTTTGAGCAGTGTAAGTCTTGGCATTCAGGCTTTTTCTATAGATTTGTGAAGTCCAAAATGGACATTTAAATAAACTTCTTAATTCAAATTTCTCATTCACTCAGCTTTACAATACATCCACTAGAATCACATAGTATTATAGTCAATTAATGTTGGAGCAAGTTTTATTATTTTCTGCTGGATTGGTTGGTTTTTTTTAGAGCTAATTATGCTAGGGACAGATATATGTTCCTTCTCCTGATTTTTTTCTTGTGCGGTTCCTCTTCAGCCTCCCACCTTTTTTCTTGCAAATTCTTATATAAAGCCATGTTCTGAATAGGAACATAAATCCTCTGAAGAGATTTTGTGGGTCTCTTTGGAACCAAATGCATATGTCAGCCATGCAGTGCATATATTTACTAGCAATGTGATTGCTGAGCTCCAGGTGGTTGTTCCCAAGCTTTGTGGAATTCAAAAGAAGCAAAATGTGTCTGCTCTAGTATTAATCTTTCAGTAGAAGAAAAGGAAACAGAAATATGTTAAGCATGCACTATTGTTTTACTGGAAGTTCTGAACAAAATCCCAAGTCAAGAATTCTTTTCCTGCTTTTGACTTGAAGTAGCAGCTTTGATCTCTTGAGTGTAATTGTTATAGATCAGCATTGATGCATAAATCCTGGAAAATCTTAGTAACCCAGACAGTTTACTACAAAAGTTGAAAGAAGTCACATTGGCCTTGCCAAAGAGGAAATATGGGATCGTTAATTAATAGTACAAAAGTGACTAGTCATGTAAGGATGCTGGTAAGACTCTTAACATTCTTGGGGAAAGGAAGAGAGACATAATTCTGATTTATTCAAATTCTGCTCTCTGAATAACATTGCAACCAAATACAAATAGCCCCAAATAAGGGTAGTGCATTAAACCTCATCTCCTCCATCCATGTAAACACAACATTAATACTGAAGAAATAATAATAAAAAAAAAAATCCAGTGTTGGGTTGCACGTCTATGTGTTAATGTTCCTTGTTCAAGATTCTCACCCATACTTAGTTCTACATACAATAATAGGAGTGAATTGAATTGAATTCACTTCCAAACAAAGACCATCAAGATTTTCCCGTTCTTTTCTCCCCCACCAATACACCATTTCATTTTGATTTTGTTTTAGTTTAACAACACTTGATTGAATTAGTTCCCCAAAGTCTGTAATTCTGTGGTTCCACCCTCCTACTTAGTAATGATGTCTACTCACAGCAAATGGATGTGAAGTGGAAGAGCTATTGGACTGATTTTCCCCAATCACCTGAGTTTATTAATTAATTAAATATTAATCCTTCTTTCCCAATACTTTAGATTCCAATCTGATTTGTGTTGCAAAGAAATACTTCAAAAAAACCCTATAAAATGGAAGCAAAAATTGAATGTGATGGGTATCTTTCCCATGGGTCAGTAAAAGCACAGATCTTATTGTGGGGGGGAATGGCTAGATTTGGGGATACATCTGAAGTGTGAAAGGATGCAATTTAGTTTTGAAAAAAAAAAGGATATGAACAGAGCAGGTGACAGTAGTGGGGAATTGGAGAAGAGTCCATCTTGCAGCATAAGAGCAATGACTGAGTGATGCCACAGAACTGCATACACAATGCTGTGAATATTCAGAATATAATATATCAGAAGTCCCATTGGTTGGATATGATTTCCATTCATCTGACAGGGAAGTCTGGTTCAGCTTACTGTAAAGTGTTCTCTGTGGTTAGACAAAAGTTGTGTGACATAGGCAAATTCCTTTAATAAGGAAAAGTTGGGGCTGTTTTTGTTCATTTAATTCACAGAATAGTAATCAGAAGATCTTCCTTTACAATTTTTTTTAAAAAACTGTGATATTATTAAATAGTAACATGAAAGCCTATATTCCAAAGAAGATCTGTGTGCAATTTTAAGAATCAAGATCTGTTTTACAGTTACTGCCACCCTGTGTGCTGCCAACAGATGTGGGTAGTGCTGTCCCCAACCCCATACATTTTGTGTCCACCTCTTGGTCAATCAAGCCAAAGTTTTGTAGGTGGTGGATGACTGGTGCTTTTGAGCAACATCCAGAGACATTTTGTTCCAAAACTCTACCGTTAGAACTGTTTGATGTGGTTTAAAAACAAAGCAAAACCAAAAACAACCAATGGTGTCCCACAATTTAAGAACGGGGTCCACACAGATGAAACGGCTCCTCTTTTCAGTTTGCTTTCCATTAAGAGTTTGGTGGTGCTAGCTGTTGTTCTCAGCCGTGAGATATTTCAATGCAGCAAAGCCGTAGCGGCGCGACATATCCTGCTGGAACTCTTCTTTGAGGGTCTTGAGACAAATGCGGTACTGCTTGTTGGAACGGAATTTGGTGATGTCGAAGCTGGGCGCATGTGGCATGTGGATCATGTAGGCATTGGGAAGCACTGTGAATTCATATTCCTGAGGAAGACAGTCACAGTAAGAATGAGCAAGAAGACCAATGACTCATAATTCTTTTATGCCAATAGAAAAGAATATTTGTAGCTCAGGGTTGAACTGTGGGGTCCCTGATGCTTTCTGAGCTTGATTGTTTTCTTGTAGACAATTCATTACTTAACCTCATCAGCATTATTTAGCTGGGCAATGAAGCATCTGCAAAAGAACCATCAAGCCCAAAGAGCAGCAAGGACCTCACATTTCTTTTTGTTCTGTCTCTTCTCCCTCATAGCCTTAAGCATTGCAAAAACTGGAAAACGGCAAGTGTAAGTGAAACATTGGCTCTTATAAAATGATGGTCTGCAAATAAAAATCCTTTCTTAATCCCAGTGTAAATATATCTCCCCTCCCTCCCTTTCTTTTGTTAACTTGAATAAAATTGAATATGGAATCTGATTGCTAAGCATGTGTACAATTAGATTTTATAACACCCACATATGAGAAAAATTTGGTCGGTATTTACTCATGTTTGCTAATGTTTCTAAATCATGGCTAAAACCTGCAAAAGAAGAAAGCTGAGAATTTGTGTTAGAGGGAGAGGAGAGGACACTTAAACTATGTTTAAACCATCTTTGGGGCAGTTTGCAAGGCAAATAGAAGTCTAACAAGTGAGCATTCTTATGGTGAAATTTCACAGGACATACAAATAGAACTGAGTTCTGCGAAAGTTATTTGTTTAGAATAGAACCAGCCACTTAGCAACTAGATGAAATGTATAAAATGTTGAATCTTGGGATTTCTCATCTGAAAGTCTGCTTGCATCTGTTACAGAGCAGCAATCCAGAACTGCCTAAGCAATTCTCAAGAAGCTTTTCTTTACAGAAAGATGAAACTCCCTATTAATCACTCTGCATTTATTGCAGGATTCTGGTAAAAATGAAAGCCTTTGATTAGCAACTCTTCAGTTTCTGAATGACATGTTGATGATACGAATACATCTAAAGTCAATGTTAGATTCAACTCCTAGCTGGGCTAAGAGAATTTTGCAGCTTTGCTTTGCCTTCTGCCTCAAAGCAGTGATCTTTTACTGACATCAAAGCCTTTCTCTGCTGCCCTTTCATCCTTCCTCAGTTATATTGCTATTCCAATTTTGCCAAGAGCAGTTGTTTCTCTTCACTGCTTACATATTTTTTATGGTAAAAATAGAGCCCACTGAGTTATCATTATTATGATAAATTTGAGGAGTTAAAAGGAGAAGAAATACCAAGCCATGGATGTGTCCATCCATGGATTGAGCTTGAGCATCACTATGAATTGAACTTGATTAAAAAATATATTTATCCTTTAACTCAGGGGTGTCCAATCTTGGCAACTTCAGCTCCCAGAATTCCCCAGCCAGCCGTGCTGGAAGTTGAAGTCTACAAGTCTTTTAAGTTGCCAAGGCCAAGCACCCCTATTTTAAGCTCAGGCACACAATTCTACAGATTGCAAGCAGAGGCAGTTTGTCAATCTTCATAATTTGATGTACTTTTCACAGGAGGTGCCAGGAATTTTAACTGGGACCCCAGCCATACAAAGCAGGAGCTATTCCCCCACCCCAACCCATCCCATTAAGTAACCCCAGAGTTTTATCTTTTATTCCAATAAACATATTGATTGTAACTGAACTATGAACAAGTTACCCCAAAGCTTAGTCAGAGACTCCTGAAGAGCTAATCCCACTGAACCAGTAGTGGGATCCTTCTGGTTTAACAACCGGTTTGGTGACTGTGTGCTGTGTGTGCATGTACAGTTCAACAAAAAATCACCTTCCATGTTAGTGCTAGGGAATTAAAACAGCTGAGGTGTGGCAATCGGCTCTGCTGCACTAATCAGCTGTGAAGATAAAGGTAAGTAAAGTGCAGGGATGGGGGGGGCGAGCCCTGCTGATCGTGGGAACTACCGGTTCGCCTGAACCGGTCTGAACTGGTAGAATCCAACCCCTGCACTGGACCCACTGTTCTCTCTTTCTACACAGATAGTCCTCGACTTACAACCATTTGTTTACTGACTATTTGAAATTACAACACTGAACAAAAGTAACTTATGACCAGCCATCGTACTTTCAACCATCACAAAGTCCCCACAATCAAAATTTGGAAGCTTGGCAACTGGCATATATTTATGACAACTGCACTTATCTCAGTCATTTGATTGCCATTTGGGACTGTCCCAGCTGCCTTATCAGAAGCAAAGTCAGTGGGGGAAGCTGGATTCCCTTAATGATGGTGTGATTCAATTAACATCTCCAGTGATCGGCTTAACAACCATGGCAAAATAGGTCATAAAATTGGGCGTGGCTCGCTTAATAACAGCCTTACTTAGCAACAGAAATTACTTAGATGGATTTTAAAAAAATACTTTGAAGGACAAAGGTAATACTTAAGAACATGCAATGGCTCGGACTATTTCATTTGTATCTGTAAACAGTTCTATTTCTCTCTGAAAAGACTCTTGAGTTTGCATGTCTCTTTCTCTCTCTGTCAATCCAGTCATCCAAAAATTAAAAATCCTGTTTCATTATAACAAGGTTTCCTCAATATAATTTTTGGAGTAACATGATTTGTTCCCAACTATGCAAAAAATGTTTTGAACATTTAATTTTGTTTTTGATTTATATCTCTTTTTTTTCCTATAGGAACTCATGGTGGTGTACTTGCACATTGTTCTTCAGTTTATTTCCACAACAACCCTGAGTTTTTGATTGGGCTACAGAAGAATGATTGGCTCAAAACCATCCAATCCATTCCCATGGTTGAATACTGGAATGGAACCTGGGTCTACCCCATTCTAGTTTATAATCTTGACAACTGCAGTTCTACATGGAAAAAACTTTCCACTGTAGAGCAAGAGATTGCTAACTGACAATCTCAGTTGTCAAAACAAAACTGGTCTACCTTAAAGGATTGACAAGTTAGGTTTTTTTGTGGAATTATTTAAGAATGCAATATCAAGTTCAATATGAGATCAAGGGCGTCAAGATTTGCTTGAAGAGGAAATATGAATCAACACGTTTGTAGAATTTTCCCAGTATAGATGTTGGTCATTCTTTGGTTCCTCCTTCCCCTTAGTATGTGAGGAAGCAATTCATCTGGTCCTGGAGATATAAACTCATTGAAAGAAAAAAAAAACTATTCCCTGGTATATATTTTTAATTGTTCTCAGTCCTTAATCTTGCTGTTCATTCTGCTCTTCAGTATTGGCCCAAAGAACATACTGACACTTTCAGAGAGAATAGAAGGTTCATCTGCACTTCCTGCTTACTCTGAGAATAGGATCGCCATTTAGCCATCTTGAGAACAGGAATGTTCAATCATCTTAATCTCTATCTTTTCTTGCTCTGTGTTGAAGTTAGTAATTTCAAAGTTGTGCTGGGATGGGAAGCTTTATGCTCTCTTCCTGCAGTTCTTCATTTTATTATAAGCAAATATTTTCACTGCAGGTTGGATACTGTGCACTATAGCAGAATTCCCTTTGCAGGGAAGACAGGTAAAAGGTTGGTCTTTTTTCTTTTAAACAAACAGGTTCACTAGTGGACCAACGAAACAGTGGTCTCCCTCCCTCTATCATGAATGTTAGAAGAGTTCTGCTATTTTCCCCTTCTAGCCCAAGGGACAATAAGAAATGAAAACATATGTTTTCTTTATTTTACTTTCAGTGGTCCACTAATCCCCAACCCCCAGTCTGTGGACTGGCATCGGTCTGCGGCATGCCAGGAACCGGGCCATGCAAACAAACAAAGCCCTATCCATGGGATGTAGGCAGCACACAAAGCCACATCCCCTCTGGTCCATGGAACCAGTCCCTGGTGCCCAAAAGATTGGGGCTGCTGCACTAGTAGACATATCAGATAGAAGATGTCAAATATAATAACTGGCCAGCATTGTTTCCAAACCTGAACTCAATTTCTTAAATTGTCTTCATTTAAACATGGATTTAGCATGGGAGCCCGGTGGCTTAAGACTGTTGTTGAAAGAACCCAGTGACAATAATGTATAGGACCTGAGCAGCTTTGTCCTTTGTACGTGTATCTGTTAACATCCTACCTTTTTAATTGAACAGCTGGTAGACTGATACTTCTTGCGTTTTGTACAAAACTGAAGAAACTGTTTTATGTCCTTAGCGGGTCTGTGCCAACTTCAACTCATTCTATGCTTTGGCCTTTCTGACACTGGATGTACAAAGACACCATTATGAATCGTCCTATTGCCCCCCTGAGAAACATTTGCCTCATTTAAAGCAGTAAATGCTCCTTGAGAGGTAATCCAAGGAGTGAGTTGTACCTTTCCACCTGTTCCTGGGAAACTGTTTTGTAGAGAAGCAAAGAGCTAATTGTAGGGCAGACCTGCTAATTTAAGATGCCAGTTGCAAATTTAGAGGTGCTGGTTAGCAGCACAGGGTACAGTTTAATTGTTACCCATCTTTTGGTAAACTGATTACTGGATGGGAGATGATCCTATTGGGTGTTATTTGGCACAAAGACATTTTTTTTCATGAGACATAGGTTTTTTTTTATGGTCTTTCACTCTTGTCTCTTGGAATTAATTCGGAGCACCAAATGTTTATACAGAAACCTGAAGCCCATTATGCATGAACATTGCAAAACCAAAACCAAACCAACAACCCCACAATCTGAAGTGGAAAGAACCCTGGCTGTGTTGTTATACTATATTCTAACCAGGGGTCTGCAAACTTGGCTCTTTTAAGACTTGTGGACTTCAATTCCCAGAGTTCCTCAGCCAGCTTTGCTGGCTAAGGAACTCTGGGAGTTAAAGTCCACAAGTCTTAAAAGAGCCAAATTTGCAGACCCCTGTTCTAACTAAATGGAGCCGAGGTGGCACAGTGGTTAGAATGCAGAATTGCAGGCTAATTCAGTTCATTAGTAGGAGTTTGCTCCTGACTGGCTGAAGGTTGGCTCAGTCTCCATCCTTCTGAGGTTGGTAAAATGAAGACCCAGATTGTTGGGGGCAATAGACTGACTCTGTAAAATCTCTTTGAGACGGCTGTAAAGCTCTGTGAAGCAGTATATAAGTCTCAGCACTATTGCTATTACCCGGAACTAGGAAGAATAGGCTGATTAGCTATGCTAGCTAGGAGTTATGGGAACTGTTGATTAGGAAAGCTATTCTATTCTGCTTCATGTTAACAGTATCACTCAATTAATTTTTAAAAAGCAAAGTGTACAACTCTTTCATGAATGAAGGTGAATATGCGTGTCCCAGGATAATGTTGCAGAATCCAATCCGGGCTGGTCACTGGGACCAGAGGATTTGTTTTCTGAGTTTTAGGCCCATTTTCAGGGAACTTCTCTCAAGCAGAGCGTGCTAGAGAGACTCTGCTAAATAGAAGATCCCTGAAGATGGACTTCAGCACGAGTCCAAAAAGCTCAGAAATTTTGGTGACTGACCCAAATTGGATCCTGTACAAGTCTTCCTTATTAGTGAATCTGAACAAGAGTGCACCCCCATATCTATGATGCAATGAGAAGGAAAGTTTCTAGAGCATTCTATAAAAGCAGTATCTTTTATATTTTAAAAAAATTGCTGCAACTAAAATTTCTACTCCTCACCTGTGCATCCAATTCCATAATGTGTGCAACTTTATTCCAACCAAATCCAACAAACCTTCGGTCGTATTCTGGACAATCCTGCCTTACCACAACATATGGCTCAAAATCTGCTTCCCATTCAACTCGATATGGTGTGGTGGCTGTTCGCCACTTGGCAAAATTGGTTGGTGCATGCCCTTTTGTCCATACGTGATACCTGGAAAAGATATTGATTGAAAGAATCATTGATGGAAGTAAGACTTGGAAACAATCCACAGTGAAAGATCAGTGAGAGTACAGTTTGGTTCACTTCTCTTCACTCTTGGTTTTTTCATTTGACAAGAAGTTTGATTCACTTCCTGACAATACTGCTGATACAAAAGTCAGAAGAGGTTCCTGCACATGCATAGCACACGAAGAAGGTATTTTGCAACTTTTTCATGGCCTTAAAGCAGGGCAGACTGAGCAATTTGGCCATGTGGCTTTGGTCTTAGAAAAAAGCACTGTGGTGCTTTAGGATGCAGCTTTGAGAACCTCAAAAATGTCAGATATTCGGTGGGCATTACCAACTAGGCTCTCATTTGAAAAATGATATTTTTTATAATTACAGAAAGCAAAGAAACCATGACTGATGAAGAAACAGTAACTACAGCAGTTCTGGACTGTGACATTTAATTGCCTAAATTGTAAAAAATGGTACTTTGAGAAGATGTTGAAATGCAGATAAATGCTTTGTAAATGAGCTCAGCCACCATTCACAGTTATAATGGTTTTTTTCCCCTTTGTAATTTAGTAGTTTGTTTTCAAGGCATGCAGAATTCTGTGAAGGTGTTTCTGTCATCATGGCAGAAATTTAGATCAATACAGGCATTAAATAAAAGCCTAGGCAAATACTATCAGTGCCATCAAAACTATAATTTTGTTGCCATGTGTCATCCACACAATTTCATCTAGACAATCAGTTCAATTTACAGGAAAGGATCTTTTTATAATTTGTTAATTTTACCCATGTTATTGCCAGGCCTATCCAAGCACAGCTACTATTCTTCCATTAAGACAACAATCAATACTTTTCTCTTCTATTTATTTATTTAAAGATCAAATTTATATTGCCACCCATCTCTGGGCGATGTACAACAAAGTTATACACAGTAAATATATAATAAACCAGTCATTATTTTTAAAAAACTTTTTTAAACAACAACAACAACAAGGCATATGAGAGAATAGATTCTGCTCACTGTGTCATTCAGAATGATATCAGCTACTGCCACACATCTATTGATTAAACCAGGATACCGTTACATCGCTTGTTTAGATATTAAACCATATTCCAAGGTTTACTTTAAAAGCCATTATAATCAGACTTGGTATTGTCAGACTGTATTGGGTTTTAATACAATACAGACTTGGTATTGTATCTAGATTTAATTTAAACATCAAAGACCTCCATGGAAATACTGGAAATATTCAGCTTGCAATTTTGACTTGATTTAACTTTGGAATCTAAAGGATCCAATTCAAGGTCTATGGTTATGCACCCAGAAAAAGCATATGTGGGAATAAGAATACAAAGAATCATAGGGCTGGAAGGGACCTTGGAGGTATTCCAATCTAACCCCCTGCCTTATACCAGCAGGCCCCAAAGTTTTGGGTGCCACAGACTGGTTCTGTGGAGGATGGTTTTTCTATGGATGGTGTGTGCATGTGTCATGGTTTTGCAACTGCCTGGATCTGCACATGTGTGGATGGGTCTTTGCTTAGGGCTACAGACTGGTATTGTTCTGTGGCCTGCGGGTGGGGGACCCCTGCCTTATACCATCCCAGACAAATGGACATCCAATTTTTCTTGAAAACTTCCAGTGATGGAGCACCTACAACTCTAGAAGGCAAGCTGGTCCATTGATTGTTTTCATTGTCAGGAAATTTTTCCTTAGTTTCAGGTTGAACCTTTCTTTAATGATCTTCCATCCATTGCTTTTCCTTTCCTCAGGTGCTTTGGAAAATAAGTCACCCCCTCTTCTTTGTGGCTGTCCACCAAGTACTGGAAGACAACTATCATATCACCCCTAATTCTACTCTTCGATAGGCTAGACATACCTACCTAATTCCAAGTTAATTGTTCCTCATTTGGTTTAGCTTCTAATCCCATTATCATCTTTGTTGTTCTTCTCTGCACTCTTTCTAGGCCCTCAGCTTCATTTTCGTACTGTGTTGGCCAGAACTGGACTCAATATTCCAAGTGTGGCCTCACTAGTGCATTATAGAGCAGTGCTAACGTTTCTTGTAATCTTATTGCTATGCTTCTGTTGATGCAGCCCTTTTGCCACCTGCAGCACGCTGCTGGTTATATTTAAGTGGTAAGTATGAGCCAGTGGTGTTGTTCATTAGGAGACTTAGAAACCTTAGGCAGGAATAACCAAATGCACAGGTGTAGAACAGGCACTACTTGGCCCATACCTGTGCATTTGGTTATTCCTGCCTAAGTGCAAGACCTTACTTCTCTCACCACTGAATTGCATCTTATTGGATAGGGCCCAATGCTTCCAAATCGTTGTATGCTAATAATGTTTAATGAAATCAGAGGATAAAGCGAATGTTTGTATTTATTCTTTATTTGGGGATATTTATTATTTATTATTTCCTTGGATACAAGAAGAAATGGTAAGAAGAACAGCCCTACTGGGTAAGGCCAAGGTCTATCTAATTCTGCTTTTTGTTTTTTAGAGTGGCCAGCAAGTTGTCTCTGAGGTGATAGAGATATATCCTTCTCCCATTGTTGTTCCACTATAATTGGCTTTTGGAGGTATGCTGTCTCCAGTTTGAAGGTAACCTTGATAATATCTGGGTATCTGAAGAGAACATGAGAATGCATTCCTGCTACAGCCCTACAGAATCCTTGAGAGACCAAAATGCCCAAACATAATTCTACAATGAATCTACTTATCTTCATTAACTTATCTAGGACTGGGGTGACATGATAGCAGTGTTCCAATATCTCAGGGGCTGCCCCAAAGAAGAGGCAGTCAAGCTATTCTCCAAAGCATCCTAGGGCAGGACAAGAAGCAATGGGTGTAAACTAATCAAGGACAGAAGCAACCTAGAACTAAGAAGAAATTTCCTGACAGTTAGAACAATTAATCAATGGAACAACTTGCCTCCAGTAGTTGTAAATACTCCAACACTGGAAGTTTTTAAGAAGAGATTGGATAACCATTTGTCTGAAATGGTATAGGGCTTCCTGCCTAAAAAGGGGTTGGACTAGAAGACCTCCAAGGTCCCTTCCAACTCTGTTATTCTATTCTCATCAATATATTATTTGTTGCCTGTTCTAGCAATATATATTTCTATTCTACCGCATTCTTCAGAACAGAATGTTCATAAATATTATGATATATATAGTGTGTATATGTATATAATTATACATGTGTGTGTTCATTCCTTAATATTTTCCAGAAGTTCTCTATAATCATTAAAGCAGCATTCACTTCGTTAAGTTTCTTTTTTTCCAGAGTGAACCATAGGGAAGATGATTACAAATAAGTTAAAGAGAGAATTGCCAATTTTGTTTTTGTTTTGTTTTATTTTGGCTCAATGTAATTGCATTCAAACTTGTTGACATAGACAGGTCAACACACATTAGTGCAATACTCCTTGGACAAGGGACAAGAGACTATATAATGTGACTTTCTTTCTCTAAAATTTCCTGAATAATCAGAGAGCAAGTAATTGCACTGTATTTGGAAGTATTTAGAGCAGCAGCAATTAACTTAGTCTGAAACCTTAGTGGAACAAAATTTAATTTTTCTCTACAGACATGGAAATCCCCAGACCTTTAATATAAAACCCTGGAGACAAATCTACAATGAAGCTATCCATTATTCTCCATTACAAAGCTCTCATACTCAAAATATCCAGGCTACCACAACATTTGCTGGAACAGAAATAAAAAGAATACATTTACCATGGAAAACTAATTTATATGTCAGTTTAAACTAGACTGAATGGGCACAATACATCAAGCACTAAGGCCAAGCAATCAGAGCAGGAGGCTCAAATGAATCCTACCCTTTTGAAATGAATATTTCAGACAGCAGTTATGCTAGATCAGGGGTGTTAACCTCGTGGCCTGTGGCCCGGATACATCATGTGCTGGCCACGCCTGGTTTAGCGAAGGAGAAAAAAAATTGTGATACGTCACGTGATACCGCTGTGACAATGCGAGTTTGACACCCCTATGCTAGATAGATCAGATGCAATGTTATCCTAAAACAAGAGACAGGTAGTGTTGAAAGGACCTGGCAAGACAGATTGCAATTTTGATAGGATCTCCTGTTCCAAATATGTTTGCTAGCATAGGACTGGTTGCCAAGAGCAAAAATACAGCTAAGTTTACTAGCTGATTCTTATGAATGTGGTGAATTGACTGGATATTTATGAACACGCTAAACTGAAACATGAACGCAATGGAGTTGCTGAATCCAGAAATGGGACATTCAGGATTCAGGAGATATTATTTCTACATGGGATTATAATCCTCCTTAAGGATCAGCTTTATAGTCTGAGATTCCTCATGGATCCCGTAATGATTTGTATGCTGGTAAACTGAAGAATTACCTTGTAGTAGATAGTTGCTGAAGATTGTTCAGAAAGTGCAGCTGTCTAAGAATGCAATCTGGCTGCATGATTCTGAAAGATTCCATATAACATTCATATAATCCAGGGGTGAAATCCAACAGGTTCTTGTAATGTATCTTTAAATGGTTTTGGCGGGAAACAAGCACGTTGCTGATTGGTTAAAGCCGCCGGTTGAACTGTATATAAGGAGATGTTTTTCCCCAGCCTGGTTGCTGGGTTCACCATATATTAAAGAGCTGTTGTCACTACCCTGGTCTCCAGCCTCGTTACTTCCCGAACTTAACACTGGCGGCGAGGTGGGATCTCGAGGCTAAGAGCACCAGGAACGAGCTGAACGCACGGAAGAACCGAACCCAGCAAACTCAGGGCAGAAAGCGGAGATGGCCAGCTACACTCCGCCCGCGTTTGACCCAGCCAGGAGAAATGGGAGCGTACATGACCCGTTTGAAAGCTTCCTAGAGGCAAACGAACTGCAAGGAGTTCAGACAACCGCAAAGGGCATATTTCCTGAGCCACTGCGGTCCGAGGTCATCGACATCGCGGAAGCCCTGGCAGAGCCAACGCCGGTACAATCGGTATCGTGGCAAACTCTGCAAAATCTATTGAAGAACCATTTCGCGCCAACACCGTCCAAATATGTTTGCTAGCATAGGACTGGTTGCCAAGAGCAAAAATACAGCTAAGTTTACTAGCTGATTATTATGAATGTGGTGAATTGACTGGATATTTATGAACACGCTAAACTGAAACATGAACGCAATGGAGTTGCTGAATCCAGAAATGGGACATTCAGGATTCAGGAGATATTATTTCTACATGGGATTATAATCCTCCTTAAGGATCAGCTTTATAGTCTGAGATTCCTCATGGATCCCGTAATGATTTGTATGCTGGTAAACTGAAGAATTACCTTGTAGTAGATAGTTGCTGAAGATTGTTCAGAAAGTGCAGCTGTCTAAGAATGCAATCTGGCTGCATGATTCTGAAAGATTCCATATAACATTCATATAATCCAGGGGTGAAATCCAACAGGTTCTGACAGGTCCTGGAGAACCAGTAGTGGAAATTTTGAGTAGTTCAGAGAACCGGCAAATACCACCTCTGGCTGGAACCAGAGTGGGGTGGGAATGGAGATTTTGCAATATCCTTCCCCTGCCACGCCCACCAAGCCACACCACACTGACCAGGCCACACCAACAGAACCGGTAGTAAAAAAAATTTGATTTCACCACTGATATAATCATATAATCAGTTTGACCGAGCATTGGTTGTTTTCTGAAGCCGATTCAAGCGTGTTTTTTACAATATATAAAGACTTACAGTACATGACTTTGACTCAAACTGATCATAGGACTATCTATTCCAGAAAACCACTTTGAATAACTGAATAACAGAATTGGAAGGGGTCTTCTAGTCCAACTCACTGCTCAAGCAGGAAAACCTATAACATTTCAAACTAATGGCTGTCCAATCTTTTCTTAAAAAATTCCAGTATTGGAGCACCCACAACTTCTGGAGGCAAGTAGGGAATAGGGAACCTGTGGTATGTTCGTTCCATCATGGGTTAAATTATCATTTCTCCTTTTTCCATGATGAGACTTAGGTTTTGAAACACATTAAAAAAAAAAAGGTAGAGTCCGTGCGGATATTACATTGCCAGTCATTGCTGATTATAGGGAGTGGTGCTCATCTTTGTTTCAAAGCCAGTGCTGTTCAGAGATGTTTCTGCGGTCATGTGGCCAGCATGACATCATGGAGTGCTGCTACCTTTCCACCAAATTGATACCTATTAATCCACTCACATTTGCATGCTTTCGAACAGCTAGATTGGCAGGACCTCACCCCCAGATGAGGACAGGAGTTCAGACAACCGCAAAGGGCATATTTCCTGAGCCACTGCGGTCCGAGGTCATCGACATCGCGGAAGCCCTGGCAGAGCCAACGCCGGTACAATCGGTATCGTGGCAAACTCTGCAAAATCTATTGAAGAACCATTTCGCGCCAACACCGTCCAAATACGTCGGCGTTTTGAATTTGGAGGCGCAGACAGCAAGAGGCGAATCCATCAGCGATTACATGGCCGCCCTGAGGAAAGCCTCCAAAGATTGTGGGTACCGAGACTTGGATGAGGAGCTGTTAGAGCAACTCATCCGTGGGGTCAGAGACATTCGTTTGCGGGCGGCTGCTATCAAAAAGCAATCTAACGCTGGCAAACGCTCTGGACGAAGCCAGAGCTCATGAGATGTCCACCCAAGCGGCGGAAACCCTACAAAAGCCACTCACGCCAGCGGCGGCGAAATCAACCCGGTCCACAACGAAGAAATCCAGACCGAATCAGGCGGCGAGGATGAGGAAGGAGTTTGCCTCACCGAGAGAAGGGGCAAGAAGACCGGGATGAATGCGGAAGTTGCGGAGGGCAACACCAGCGTCAACGATGCAAGTTCAAGGGCGCTACATGTCGGCGGTGCGAGAAGAAGGGGCACCTGGCTCAAGTCTGTCGAGCACCCCAACCTTCCCGCCGAAAATTCAAACCAACCAATCAGAGCGCAGGATCGGCAAGGCGACCCGCGATTGGTCAAAACAAAAAGCGCGCGAACTCAAATCGAGCGACCGTGATCATAGGCCGTGCAGCAACCCGTCGAGAAGAAAATCTTCACTAAACCCAAAATCGAAGGAGTGCCGTGCCGACTAGAAGTGGACACGGGTCAGCGATCACAATCATGTCCTGGGACACTTTTGCAAAAGCTTTGCGAGAATCGCCAAACGCAAACTGCAAACACAACGGCTACGAGTGCACGACTACCAAGGGAATCGCATCCCTGTTCGAGGACCACCTCCGTCCGCGTCAGTACGGACCACACAAGAAGACCCTGCCCATCACGATAGTCGAAGGGACCCTGCCAAGTCTGTTGGGACTAGACTGGTTCCGTGCATTGGGCATGGGGTGACTGGCATCTACAGAAGTGACTTTAACCTAAAGACACACTCATGAGCGAGTTCGAAGATGTCTTCAAGGACTGCCTGGGCAAGTACAAGGGGACCCCTATTTCCTTCAATTTAGACCCCAGGTAGCCCCATTAGGTTAAAGGCAAGGAGAGTCCTTTTGCCCTTAAACCTAAGATTGACAAGGAGATAGACAAGCTCATCAGTCAGGGATTCTGGTGCCAGTCGATCACGCAAAGTGGGAGGCGCCAATCGTCACCCAGTGAAACCAGATGGGTCAGTTAGAATCTGCGCTGACTACAAGGCGGCGTTAAACAAAGCCTTGCAGAAAAGCGCTTACCGGTCCCGTGGTGCAACACTTGCTGCACTCGCTGGGGCAAGGGCACGTTTTGCCAAGTTAGATTTGGCTCAAGCCTATCAACAACTGCCCGTGAGCGCCAACACAGCGAAGCCCAGACGATTGTGACTCACAGAGGTGCTTTCAAGTGTACCCGGTTACAGTTTGGGGTGAGTGTGGCACCTGGTCTATTCAAAATTTAATGGGCGACTTCTGCAAGGGCTCCGGGGTAGTCCCTATTTCGATGATGTATTGATATCAGCGAAAATTTAGAAGAATTGGGGAGCGTTTGAGAAAAGTTCTGGGCATTTTCCGGTCAGCGGTCTAAAGGTTAAAGTGAACAAATGCCAGATAGGGGTAGAATCCGTAGAGTTCTTGGGCTACAGAATAGACAAGGAGAATTCACCCACTGAAAGCAAGGTCAAGGCAATAAGAAAGGCTCCAGCGCCCAAAAACAAAACAGAGCTACAGGCATTCCTGGGTCTAGTGAATTTTACGGTCTTTTTAAAAATAAGGCAACCGTTGCGAGCCGCTACATAAGTTACTGGGAAAGAATACTGCTTGGTCTTGGGGAAAGTCGGAAGCTAGGGCTTTGAGCAGTAAAAACCTACTCTCGGCGATAGCTTACTGATTCAGTATCATAGCTCATTGCCATTGGTATTGGTTTGCGATGCTTCCCCTTACGGGGTGGGGCTGTGCTCAGCCACAGGCTTCCAAATGGCACAGAAGCCCCAATAGCCTTCTACTCCAGAGCGATGTCCTCGACAGAGAGGAACTATAGCCAGTTGGATAAGGCGCTAGCTATTGTGTCAGGGTAAAAAGTTTCACGAATCGTTTTGGTAGAGACTTTGAAATTGTTACAGACCATAGACCACTGTTAGGGATACTGGCTGGCGACCGCCCAACGCCTGTGGCACTTTCGCCACGATTGACCCGATGGACTATCTTCTTAGCCGCCTATTCCTACAAACTGCAGCATCGGCCGGAAAAGAGTTGGGGCATGCGGACGCTTAAGCAGATGCCCACTACCAGGGCGATCGAGACCCCACTCCGGGGACGCCCATCCTGTTAATTGACTCTCTGGACTCTGGCCCAGTCACATCTAAGGAGGTGGCTCGGGCGTCATACCGGGACATTACTTTGAGGACTGTACTCGGTTGGGTACAAAGAGGGTGGCCGCTGCGGGCGGCGTTTTAAAGAATTTGTAAAAAGCGTGGGGAACTTTCGGCTCAAGGGGTGCCTGCTATGGGGGATAGAGTGGTGATCCCAGAAAATTGAGGAAAAGGGTGTTGGATCTCCTCCACGAGGTCACCCAGGGATCGTAGGATGAAGGGTCTAGCGAGAAGCTATGTGTGGTGGCCCTTAATGGACTCAGAAATTGCTGAAAGGGTAGGAAATGCCAGGCCTGCCAGAGTCAGACCGCTACCCCAACGGCCCCGGTTCGGGAATGGGAGAAACCCCAGGGCCCTGGTCTAGAATACACATTGATTTTGCGGCCCTTCCACGGCCAAACCTTCCTGGTAGTAGTAGATGCCTACTCCAAATGGCTGGAAATCATTCTCATGAGATCCATGACAGCCGAGGCCGTGATCTCAGTCCTCGGCACCTATTTGTAACCCATGGGTTGCCCGACACGCTAGTTTCCGATAACGGCCCGCAATTCACGGCAACCCAATTTGAGGAGTACTTGGCAGAAGAGGGCATCCGACATGCCCACTCGGCGCCTTTCCACCCTGCGACGAATGGCCTTGCAGGCGTTCCGTCCGGGCGCAAAGAGGCATTGTCCAGACTTAAGCCAGGCGACTGGCAAACAAAAATCGATGTTTTCCTGGCCGTCAACACAGAACCCCTGTGTCACAACCGGCAGAAGCCCAGCCGAATTATTAATGGGCGGCTCAGGTGCCCCTAGACCGTCTAAATCCAAACTATACACCGGAGGGTTACAAGGGAAATAGGAAAAACAAGAGAAATGGACATAGGCGACCGGTGTGGGCACACAACTATGGTGAAGGCCCAACCTGGATAGCAGGACAAATCCTAAACAGAACAGGTCCAAAATCATACTTGGTGGAGTTAAAAGGACGGCCGAGTATGGAGGCGCCACATAGACCAAAAGAAAACGAATCAGGACAGAAGCAACCTAGAACTAAGAAGAAAATTTCCTGACAGTTAGAACAATTAATCAATGGAACAACTTGCCTCCAGTAGTTGTAAATACTCAACACTGGAAGTTTTTAAGAAGAGATTGATAACCATTTGTCTGAAATGGTATAGGGCTTCCTGCCTAAAAGGGGTTGGACTAGAAGACCTCCAAGGTCCCTTCCAACTCTGTTATTCTGTTCTTTCAGAATTTATTTATTCTTGACATTATTTCTTTTATACACTTAAGTACCACTTCCAATGCATTCAAATTACTTTGTTTTTCTTGACACATCCACCTCTCATTTTTAAATAACAAGGTGGGCAGAAGCATACTCATATAATTAGCTATTTTTGCTTCTCTTGAGGGATATTTATTCTCTGCTGTACAAAGGATTACATGCTACCCACAACCCTTCTACCAATATCTCTGTGTCTTAAAATATCTCCATTCTTTTTCCCATTTCCAGTAAACCATCCACTAATTTACACAAATCCATCTACCTGTTTTAGCTTTTCACCTTTTATGTAATGGCTTACAATAATTCATTCAATTTTCCCTGTTAAATGCAATTATGTTGGTTTTCAATATATTAATTTTCAGAACCATAATCCTCATTGCCTCATTATTCACTTCACCACAGCCATTCTTTATACCTTTATACATAAATATATTAAAGAGTCAAATACCAAGCATCGTTTTTTTTACTCTGCACATTTTTATTTATTTACAGTCCCAGACTATTGCTGAACCATTCACTAAGAATTACATTTATACTCATGCATACACATACCTAACCTTCATTATAAACCTCTCTTATTGCAGTCAACCACCAACTTTTAAGACCGTATCTATACAAAATATTTTGAAGTTCAAGCCAATTCACTTTATCAATCACTTTCCCCAAATGTATGTCAATCTTTTCAATTTCTTCAATTAAAATGGTCAACAATTCATATTGCTAAATCTGATTAAATGTAGACATTTTAAAAGCTAACTATTATTATTATTATTATTATTATTATTATTATTATTATTATTATTATTATTATTATTATTATTATTATTATTATTATTATTATTATTATTATTATTATTATTATTATTATTATTATTATTATTATTATTATTATTATTATTATTATTATTATTATTATTATTATTATTATTATTATTATTATTATTATTATTATTATTATTATTATTATTATTATTATTATTATTATTATTATTATTATTATTATTATTATTATTATTATTATTATTATTATTATTATTATTATTATTATTATTATTATTATTATTATTATTATTATTATTATTATTATTATTATTATTATTATTATTATTATTATTATTATTATTATTATTATTATTATTATTATTATTATTATTATTATTATTATTATTATTATTATTATTATTATTATTATTATTATTATTATTATTATTATTATTATTATTATTATTATTATTATTATTATTATTATTATTATTATTATTATTATTATTATTATTATTATTATTATTATTATTATTATTATTATTATTATTATTATTATTATTATTATTATTATTATTATTATTATTATTATTATTATTATTATTATTATTATTATTATTATTATTATTATTATTATTATTATTATTATTATTATTATTATTATTATTATTATTATTATTATTATTTTGGCTCAATGTAATTGCATTCAAACTTGTTGACATAGACAGGTCAACACACATTAGTGCAATACTCCTTGGACAAGGGACAAGAGACTATATAATGTGACTTTCTTTCTCTAAAATTTCCTGAATAATCAGAGAGCAAGTAATTGCACTGTATTTGGAAGTATTTAGAGCAGCAGCAATTAACTTAGTCTGAAACCTTAGTGGAACAAAATTTAATTTTCTCCACAGACATGGAAATCCCCAGACCTTTAATATAAAACCCTGGAGACAAATCTACAATGAAGCTATCCATTATTCTCCATTACAAAGCTCTCATACTCAAAATATCCAGGCTACCACAACATTTGCTGGAACAGAAATAAAAGGAATACATTTACCATGGAAAACTAATTTATATGTCAGTTTAAACTAGACTGAATGGGCACAATACATCAAGCACTAAGGCCAAGCAATCAGAGCAGGAGGCTCAAATGAATCCTACCCTTTTGAAATGAATATTTCAGACAGCAGTTATGCTAGATCAGGGTGTTAACCTCGTGGCCTGTGGCGGATACATCATGTGCTGGCCACGCCTGGTTTAGCGAAGGAGAAAAAATTGTGATACGTCACGTGATACCGCTGTGACAATGCGAGTTTGACACCCTATGCTAGATAGATCAGATGCAATGTTATCCTAAAACAAGAGACAGGTAGTGTTGAAAGGACCTGGCAAGACAGATTGCAATTTTGATAGGATCTCCTGTTCCAAATATGTTTGCTAGCATAGGACTGGTTGCCAAGAGCAAAATACAGCTAAGTTTACTAGCTGATTCTTATGAATGTGGTGAATTGACTGGATATTTATGAACACGCTAAACTGAAACATGAACGCAATGGAGTTGCTGAATCCAGAAATGGGACATTCAGGATTCAGGAGATATTATTTCTACATGGGATTATAATCCTCCTTAAGGATCAGCTTTATAGTCTGAGATTCCTCATGGATCCCGTAATGATTTGTATGCTGGTAAACTGAAGAATTACCTTGTAGTAGATAGTTGCTGAAGATTGTTCAGAAAGTGCAGCTGTCTAAGAATGCAATCTGGCTGCATGATTCTGAAAGATTCCATATAACATTCATATAATCCAGGGGTGAAATCCAACAGGTTCTGACAGGTCCTGGAGAACCAGTAGCGGAAATTTTGAGTAGTTCAGAGAACCGGCAAATACCACCTCTGGCTGGAACCAGAGTGGGGTGGGAATGGAGATTTTGCAATATCCTTCCCCTGCCACGCCCACCAAGCCACACCACGCTGACCAGGCCACACCAACAGAACCGGTAGTAAAAAAAAATTGATTTCACCACTGATATAATCGTATAATCAGTTTGACTGAGCATTGGTTGTTTTCTGAAGCCGATTCAAGCGTGTTCTTTACAATATATAAAGACTTACAGTACATGACTTTGACTCAAACTGATCATAGGACTATCTATTCCAGAAAACCACTTTGAATAACTGAATAACAGAATTGGAAGGGGTCTTCTAGTCCAACTCACTGCTCAAGCAGGAAAACCTATAACATTTCAAACTAATGGCTGTCCAATCTTTTCTTAAAAAATTCCAGTATTGGAGCACCCACAACTTCTGGAGGCAAGTAGGGAATAGGGAACCTGTGGTATGTTCGTTCCATCATGGGTTAAATTATCATTTCTCCTTTTTCCATGATGAGACTTAGGTTTTGAAACACATAAAAAAAAAAAAGGTAGAGTCCGTGCGGATATTACATTGCCAGTCATTGCTGATTATAGGGAGTGGTGCTCATCTTTGTTTCAAAGCCAGTGCTGTTCAGAGATGTTTCTGTGGTCATGTGGCCAGCATGACATCATGGAGTGCTGCTACCTTTCCACCAAATTGATACCTATTAATCCACTCACATTTGCATGCTTTCGAACAGCTAGATTGGCAGGACCTCACCCCCCAGATGAGGACAGGACCTCACCAGTGGTGGGGATTCAAATTTTTTTAACTCCTGGTTCTGTGGGTGTGACTTGGTGGGTGTGGCAGGGGAAGAATACTGTAAAATCTCCATTCCCCCCACCCTCCTAGGGGAAGGTTACTGCAAAATCCCCATTCCCTCCCCACCTCACTAACCTGCTTTTCAGCTCCATGCAGGGCAACAAAAGAAGACCCAGCGGATCAGCTGGGACCCAGGAGGCACTGAATAGACGGGGGCGGGGCCAGTCAGAGGTGGTATTTGTCGGTTCTCCGAACTACTCAAAATTTCCGCTACCGGTTCTCCAGAACTGATCAGAACCTGCTGAAACCCATCTCTGGACTTCACCCCCATTGCATGGCACTCAAGTCTTGAACTTGGGCTGCTGGTTTTTGTAGGGTTTTGGTGTGTGTGTGTGCTTTCAGTGGTGTTTTTTTGGGGGGGAAACACATTGCTTTGTTATAAGAAACTTGTTCCTTGTTTATGAGGAACCAAAAACATACTTACTGAAGCCTTGTAATATTAAATATGTTATTGTTCAAGGATAATTGTTTTAGTTCTCAGTGTTCTATAACTCATTTTAAATGATGTTTTTATAACTGGTTTTTACTGTATTTTTTTAAAGTCACTTTGATCCATTAAGAGAGGGGATGACATCACAAACACACCCATTCATAACCACTTACGTCCCTCGGGGAGGGGGAGCAGATGGAGGATTTTCAGAAGATGTAAACCAATTTCCCACCAGGCTCCACAGCAATCTTATCTCAGAGATTTCTTACTGAATTTACTGCCCTCCATTTCTTAAAAGGACAGCAAAACTGCCTGTTTTGCTGTCTTTTTAAAGAAATGGAGCTTTGATTGGTGTCTGTCTGTGTTCCCTCCTGTTGGAACCTTGACAGAATAACAAAGAATCAGTAACCTTTTCAACAAAAAAATATTTCTTATGATCTATTGTCTAAAATTCTCCAATCTTAATCCTTTCAAATTAAACCTCTAGACAACCACCTAAATCTCAAGGAAACAAAGTAAATGGATGGCTCATTTAAGTAATAGCAGGGAGAATGAGAACATGTTTCTAACCAAATGTTTAGAATGTTTTAAATGTACACTACTATGTGCCTTCTTTTATACCCAACTGCTTAAAATAGAGAGGGAGCGAATAAATCTTTTGAATGAATTAAACAAAATGCACGCAATACCTGAATGTGAAGAGTGTTCCCATGTCCAACATAGATAACAGCTCTGCCTTTGACTTTGGAAAAGAGAGGCGATAGCGGAGAGTTTCAAAAGCAGGTACAATTAGAGCTTTTCTTGTATTGGCTAAGTCAAGTTGGCCAACAGATTTCCTGGAAAAGAAACAGCAAATAAAATCAACTGAATGTTAAATTAGCTTTCTAGAAGAAAGTAGCAATACAACTGAATTATATTATTTTCCACAGAGAATGCTATATTTGGTTACCATTTAAATTTTCATTTACACTCAAAGCCATCTTACATGCATTAATAATTGTATTAACAGGAAGCACAATTGGCAAATTTTTTTAGTTAGAGCTACTGAGCAAATTTCTACTTTCCCTGATAAGAAAAAAAAACAAAAACCCACATTCTGTTCCACAGTAAATAACAGTCACAAAGCGCTGCTCCAAGTGTAAAAAATAAGATTTTTATTTTTTCTGTTTGAATTTTTAAAAGCTCATCATTCATATGTTTATTTCCCCAATCTATATTCAGATGTGTTTTCCTATAAGAATTATCAGCTACTCTTTGGCAATGCTGGAGATGAATTACAGAACTGTGGTCTAATCTATCTGAAGTTCTCAAGCAGCAATGTGATAATGGAATAAGATTCACTTTCACGTCTCTTGGGGTTTATTTTTCTGAATAAACTTTAAACTTTTGATTTTTCTATTACCTTCCAGTGACTGGTTTCCTCTCAAGTATCTTTCTCTGGCTGTTTGATAAGTGAGGTAACTCTTCTCAAACTTTTCTGAAAATTATTTGAAGTGTCTGCATCACCATTTCTTTTTCACTGTGTAAAGGTTACTATATTTTGTCAGCTTCCTATTATCAGTTTTGGATACATTTTCTCTGTTTCCTCCCCACCCTTTCCATCAATTCTAATTGACCCAGGGAACTGCTTCTAAATAAAAAAAATCTTTTATAATCCACTTCCTCCAGCTGCCAAGATTATTCAGTGTTTAACACTTTTAACAATTCCACCCCCAGGTTTAAGTGGTACCTTCTTCTGTTGATTCAGCACAGAACTTGTTGTGACCGACAAGATAGCAAAGCAAGCAGGAGGAATACCGGAAGTCATTTATGTCTCATTAAGTGTGCTTGGGCTCAGCCAGTTAATGTGCCTTCCTAGTAGTCTCATGGACAGACCATCATTTCACATTTTCCAGCTGTCATACTAGACGTCCAGGATTTTATTTTGCTCGCTGGAAGTAGGAGTCAAAATAAGATCCAACGCAGTTGGAAGAATGATCATTACAAGGTGAGGGCCATAGTTTGCTGGTAGACCAAATGAATTAATGCAGAAAGTACTTGATTTTATCTAGTTAGGGTGGGAAAAATGCTCACAATGGAATTGTTGTACAAATTGTCAATTCTATAGAGGAGCCTTTGTTAAAGTATAGCCCAGGAGTCAGGGGGTCCCCTAGGAACCTCTCAAGGATCACAGAAATCAAAATTATTTGTCAGTTAATGTTGAAAAGTAATACAATATTAAAATCCCATCAAATAATTGTGGGAGTGATAGAGAAAGCAAATGTGTCAGTTTTAAATATTGATATTTATAATCAAACAAAAGCCGTTTTGTAGTCCTTTGTAATTTTTTAAAGTAGAAATGGGTCTTGAGACAAAAAAAAATAAATAAGAAACACTGCTTGTCTATGACCCTGGCTTAGGCAGACCAAAGGTGGGAAAGGGTTTTAGAGAAAAAAATCTTTAAACATTGCTTTAAAAATATTGGGCTAGGTGGACCAATAGTCTGACTCCATATTGACACAGCTTTCTATATTCCTCATAACGTTACTCTTCTGTTTCTAGCGCAACAGATACTCATAAACCTAAGTGGAACTCTTACTGGTCCAATTGGCAGATTGGAGTGATTAAGGTTAAATGTTAACTTATGGATAAGGATAATTATGCAAACCATAAAAAATACAGACGAAATAAGGAAGGAACAAAAGATAAGATACAAATATGGGAAACGAAATCTCCAGTTTGCATCAATACCATTCACTCTACTGCCCATATCAGTTTATCCCTGAAAGCCATCTTTGCTTTCACCAAAACCATATGCTGCTTCATAATTGCCTTTTGCTTTTTAAACTATTTGTTTCTCTCTTTTTGAGCATCTCATCAACTCCATCCAACCACAACTGAGTCTTCTCTTTCATCTTGACCTACTCAGCATTCCTTCATATATTGGTTTTGTGATTTGATTTTCACTCTTTCTATATGATCAAACAAGTCCAATATATATTCAATAGGCCATTATATTCCGTTCTTTCAGAATTTATTTATTCTTGACATTATTTCTTTTATACACTTAAGTACCCACTTCCAATGCATTCAAATTACTTTGTTTTTCTTGACACATCCACCTCTCATTTTTAAATAACAAGGTGGGCAGAAGCATACTCATATAATTAGCTATTTTTGCTTCTCTTGAGGGATATTTATTCTCTGCTGTACAAAGGATTACATGCTACCCACAACCCTTCTATCAATATCTCTGTGTCTTAGAATATCTCCATTCTTTTTCCCATTTCCAGTAAACCATCCACTAATTTACACAAATCCATCTACCTGTTTTAGCTTTTCACCTTTTATGTAATGGCTTACAATAATTCATTCAATTTTCCCTGTTAAATGCAATTATGTTGGTTTTCAGTATATTAATTTTCAGAACCATAATCCTCATTGCCTCATTATTCACTTCACCACAGCCATTCTTTATACCTTTATACATAAATATATTAAAGAGTCAAATACCAAGCATCTTTTTTTTACTCTTCACATTTTTATTTATTTACAGTCCCAGACTATTGCTGAACCATTCACTAAGAATTACATTTATACTCATGCATACACATACCTAACCTTCATTATAAACCTCTCTTATTGCAGTCAACCACCAACTTTTAAGACCGTATCTATACAAAATATTTTGAAGTTCAAGCCAATTCACTTTATCAATCATTTTCCCCAAATGTATGTCAATCTTTTCAATTTCTTCAATTAAAATGGTCAACAATTCATATTGCTAAATCTGATTAAATGTAGACATTTTAAAAGCTAACTATTATTATTATTATTATTATTTATTAGATTTCTATACCGCCCTTCTCCCGAACTCAAAAACTCAGTTTTGATTCAGCATTTTTACTTTATTTTTGTTGTGTGCTGTAGAAAGCTTTGTTCAGCAGTTGTCCAAAGAGATGTTTAATATGGGCCAAGTTATAAATCTGCCTCTAACGACTTCGCTTGGCGCCACCTTTCTTGCTGGGTGCTAATTTATGGCACTCCGCACTGGATATGGTAAAAGCCGGAGTAAACAGCTACGAACAGCTGTTCCTGACTTAATTTTCCCTCTCTGGTTGAGAGAGCAGGGGAAAGAGCAGGGGGGAGAGTGGTAGATTCCCCTAGGGGCTTTGTTTTTGTTATGCAAAGTCCCAAAAGGTCGAGTCCCATTGAATTCCTTCTATCTCCAGTATCCAGCGCGTCTCCTGCAAAAGCAGGAAAAGAGGAAGGTGTCCAAGTTCTGCTAACAATTGATTTCTTTTTGTGGATTTCTATAAGCAGACGGAAGAAGCATGAGTGAACAATTATTGGTTTGCAAGTATTGATTTTCTGACTTCCTCCTTTTTTTAAAGAGAGAAAAAAATTTTTTTTCCCCCTTCTTTTAAAATGGCGTTTGAGACTAACTGCAAATAGACCGATAGCCTTGCTGCAAAATCGAAACTGAATGGAGACTTCATCTTATTGTGTTGGATTGTGGATTGTTGGATTATATTACGTTGTTTAAGTATTTCATAAGGGGATTTTCAGCAAGAACTTTGTCATGAAGGTTTTTTCAGAAGAATGGATTCGTGACTTTATACAGGATTACACAGAAAGAATGTATTTAATTATTCAAAAATACGAACTGATAAAAAATGGGGACCTTTTGGATCAAGGCTTGGAGGAAATTAACCAGTGTGATCAGGACTTAAATGCAATGGAGGAGATACAAACAAAAGTGGATAAATATGAAGATATGATCATGAATAAACAAGTTGATGTAAAGAAGTTTCCTTTAAACATTGCTTTTAAAAATATTGGGCTAGGTGGACCAATAGTCTGACTCCATATTGACACAGCTTTCTATATTCCTCATAACGTTACTCTTCTGTTTCTAGCGCAACAGATACTCATAAACCTAAGTGGAACTCTTACTGGTCCAATTGGCAGATTGGAGTGATTAAGGTTAAATGTTAACTTATGGATAAGGATAATTATGCAAACCATAAAAAATACAGACGAAATAAGGAAGGAACAAAAGATAAGATACAAATATGGGAAACGAAATCTCCAGTTTGCATCAATACCATTCACTCTACTGCCCATATCAGTTTATCCCTGAAAGCCATCTTTGCTTTCATCAAAACCATATGCTGCTTCATAATTGCCTTTTGCTTTTTAAACTATTTGTTTCTCTCTTTTTGGGCATCTCATCAACTCCATCCAACCACAACTGAGTCTTCTCTTTCATCTTGACCTACTCAGCTTTCCTTCATATATTGGTTTTGTGATTTGATTTTCACTCTTTCTATATGATCAAACAAGTCCAATATATATTCAATAGGCCATTATATTCTGTTCTTTCAGAATTTATTTATTCTTGACATTATTTCTTTTATACACTTAAGTACCACTTCCAATGCATTCAAATTACTTTGTTTTTCTTGACACATCCACCTCTCATTTTTAAATAACAAGGTGGGCAGAAGCATACTCATATAATTAGCTATTTTTGCTTCTCTTGAGGGATATTTATTCTCTGCTGTACAAAGGATTACATGCTACCCACAACCCTTCTACCAATATCTCTGTGTCTTAAAATATCTCCATTCTTTTTCCCATTTCCAGTAAACCATCCACTAATTTACACAAATCCATCTACCTGTTTTAGCTTTTCACCTTTTATGTAATGGCTTACAATAATTCATTCAATTTTCCTGTTAAATGCAATTATGTTGGTTTTCAATATATTAATTTTCAGAACCACAGAAATTGGACTCAAATGATCTTTTGTTTTGCACTAAACAAAATTGCAGTGAAATTCTCTGATCAAAAATAGAAAAATGAACACATTGGGGAAAATTATATGGTTATAGAAGCGAGATATTCTTTGAATTGGATTGGATTTTTATGCTTTAGTTGGTTTTAAATACTTTAGGATTAATCTCTTCTATTGATTTATATATTTTGTTACTGTTAATTGTTAATTTTTTTTTTCTTCTGAAGGATTTGGTTATGTTAGGAGGAAGTCAGAGCTAGAGAGGGAAAATTGGTATAATAGTTTTGTGGGAAAATTTTCTTAGCATATGTTTGTTTTATTTTTAACTATACCTTGTGCTTCATCCGGGAAGTCAGGGGGAGGGGGGAGGGATTAGCGAAGGGAGGGGGGTTGGGGGGAAAGGGGAAAAAATTTTTTTTTTGTAAAACATTTTGAATAAAATAAATAAATAAATAAATCTGCCTCTAACCTAGAGAGCTGTTTATTATTAACACAATGCCCAAGAAGATTAGTATTAAGTTACTACATAAATATATTAAAGAGTCAAATACCAAGCATCTTTTTTTTACTCTGCACATTTTTATTTATTTACAGTCCCAGACTATTGCTGAACCATTCACTAAGAATTACATTTATACTCATGCATACACATACCTAACCTTCATTATAAACCTCTCTTATTGCAGTCAACCACCAACTTTTAAGACCGTATCTATACAAAATATTTTGAAGTTCAAGCCAATTCACTTTATCAATCACTTTCCCCAAATGTATGTCAATCTTTTCAATTTCTTCAATTAAAATGGTCAACAATTCATATTGCTAAATCTGATTAAATGTAGACATTTTAAAAGCTAACTATTATTATTATTATTTATTAGATTTCTATACCGCCCTTCTCCCGAACTCAAAAACTCAGTTTTGATTCAGCATTTTTACTTTATTTTTGTTGTATGCTGTAGAAAGCTTTGTTCAGCAGTTGTCCAAAGAGATGTTTAATATGGGCCAAGTTATAAATCTGCCTCTAACCTAGAGAGCTGTTTATTATTAACACAATGCCCAAGAAGATTAGTATTAAGTTACTACATAAATATCTGCTTTCAGTAAAAATATCTTCCTCCAGACTGGCTTATTTTTACCTTCCTCCAAAAGTCTTTTTTCTAAATATGTGTTTTAAGATGAACAGTGATAAGTATTACTAAGTATTGATTGAATTGAATTGAATTATCTATGACTCAATCAAAATTAATTATTTTCAGAACCACAGAAATTGGATTCAAATGATCTTTTTGTTTTTGCACTAAACAAAATTGCAGTGAAATTCTCTGATCAAAAATAGAAAAATGAACACATTGGGGAAAATTCAGAAGACAAGAAAAAAGCCCACTAAAATGTTGGCAAAGGTGAACACATTAAATATTTATTTGAATATTTATTGAAATTTTATACATTTGTTAAGACTTATTTGCCACCTATCTTGTATCAAAATTGGTTTGGAAATAACTTTTTCTTGAAAATATTTTGATTTCATCAGAAAATGAAATGGGCATATTAATTTAGTTTTAAATTTTAATAACATTTTAATATAAGATTGCAAATTTGTAAGATTGCAAATAATGAACAAAATGACTGAGTATATTCAGTATATTCAGGATCATAATGCTGCTCAGATAAATCTCATTCTTGGGGAGCTGGAAGATCAAGTCCAGGAGGAACTACAACTTATATAAAGACGAAACTGGGCCAAACAATGTGGAAGAGAATGCAGTGGCTGAATTGGTATAAAGAAGAGGGGACACTTGAAAATACAAACTATGAGACCCAGTACCATTTTGAAACAGTTTGTAAAACTGATGACTTTCCCCAAATGTATGTCAATCTTTTCAATTTCTTCAATTAAAATGGTCAACAATTCATATTGCTAAATCTGATTAAATGTAGACATTTTAAAAGCTAACTATTATTATTATTATTTATTAGATTTCTATACCGCCCTTCTCCCGAACTCAAAAACTCAGTTTTGATTCAGCATTTTTACTTTATTTTTGTTGTATGCTGTAGAAAGCTTTGTTCAGCAGTTGTCCAAAGAGATGTTTAATATGGGCCAAGTTATAAATCTGCCTCTAACCTAGAGAGCTGTTTATTATTAACACAATGCCCAAGAAGATTAGTATTAGTATTAAGTTATCTGCTTTCAGTAAAAATATCTTCCTCCAGACTGGTTTATTTTTACCTTCCTCAAAAGTCTTTTTTCTAAATATGTATTTTAAGATGAACAGTGATAACTATTACTAAGTATTGATTGAATTGAATTGAATTATCTATGACTCAATCAAAATTAATTATTTTCAGAACCACAGAAATTGGACTCAAATGATCTTTTTGTTTTTGCACTAAACAAAATTGCAGTGAAATTCTCTGATCAAAAATAGAAAAATGAACACATTGGGGAAAATTCAGAAGACAAGAAAAAAGCCCACTAAAATGTTGGCAAAGGTGAACACATTAAATATTTATTTGAATATTTATTGAAATTTTATACATTTGTTAAGACTTATTTGCCACCTATCTTGTATCAAAATTGGTTTGGAAATAACTTTTTCTTGAAAATATTTGGATTTCATCAGAAAATGAAATGGGCATATTAATTTAGTTTTAAATTTTAATAACATTTTAATATAAGATTGCAAATTTGTAAGATCGCAAATAATGAACAAAATGACTGAGTATGTGGAATATTTATTCAGGATCATAATGCTGCTCAGATAAATCTCATTCTTGGGGAGCTGGAAGATCAAGTCCAGGAGGAACTACAACTTATATAAAGACGAAACTGGGCCAAACAATGTGGAAGAGAATGCAGTGGCTGAATTGGTATAAAGAAGAGGAGACACTTGAAAATACAAACTATAAGACCCAGTACCATTTTGAAACAGTTTGTAAAACTGATGACTTTCCCCCAAAATCCAGTAAGAGATAGAGGTGCTCAGTTTGCAGACCAGTACTGGTGCGCAGCCTATTAGGAACAAAGCCATGCAAATGGTGGGAATGGAGCGAATGAAGCTTCATTTTTGCATGTACAAGATCCAGGTTTTGTGCAAAACCATCCCCCACTCCCCTGGTCCATGGAAAAATTGTCTTCTATCAAATCCTGGTGTCAGAAAGGTTGGGGACCACTGCTTTGGAACACCTTGGTCTTGAAAACAATTTGACTTTATTCTTGGCATCAGTCTCTGGTTTTGGACTTGGTGAGACCGTAGATCCATGATGGCAAACCTATGGCACGTGTACCAGAGGTGGCACACAGCGCCATCTCTGTGGGCATGCGAGCTGTTGCCCCATTTTAGCTCTGCCACACATGTCTGTGCACCTCCCACCAGCCAGCTGGTCTTTGGGCCTCTGCTGCATATGTGTGTGGGGGCAGGGCATGTGTGGGGGGCATGCACGCATACATGGGGAGGCAGGGAACATGCGTGCATGCACAGGGACTGCATGCACATTGCATTTTGTGGGTTCAGGCATATGCGCATGCATTCGCACGTGCACACACACGCTTTGGGCACTCGGTCCAGAAAAGGTTAGCTATCACTGCCCTAGACTGATTTACCACATTGCAATTAATTTTTTTGATTATTTTATACTTTGGGACATAAAGAGGATAGTGGTGAATCAAAAAGAAGTTTAATTAACATTATTTATAATTGAAAGGTTTTTAGAATATAAGACTTGCACCGATGCAACTTTTATTTCTTAGAATAAAGAATAAGTTGAAAATATTTTTTGTTTCTTATAAGACATAAAAGTTAGCAACATGATTGTGTTATTCCATATTTATTCCAAATATGTTTGGAGATTATAATTGGGAGAAATAATGAAAATGTTATTTAGAAGTTTGAATCTTAACATTCACATATTTCCTGGGATGAGGAAGAGACACATTCTGGGCTGCAGTATTCACATTATCCCCTAGTGCAGTAAATTATACTGCTAGGAAAACAGCTGTAAAGCAACTTAATATATTTTCAAATCTATTTAATTCAACCCAAGTGATAATGAGGCAAAATATCCCTAAAGGGCCTCTGGTGGCTCAGACTGGTAAGACAGTCTGTTATTAACAGCAGCTGCTTGCAATTACTGCAGGTTCAAGTCCCACCAGGCCCAAGGTTGACTCAGCCTTCCATCCTTTATAAGGTAGGTAAAATGAGGACCCAGATTGTTGGGGGCAATAAGTTGACTTTGTATATAATATACAAATGGATGAAGACTATTGCTTGACATAGTGTAAGCCGCCCTGAGTCTTCGGAGAAGGGCGGGATATAAATGCAAATAAAATAAAATAAAAATAAAAAATAAAATAAAAAAGTATTTTATGTCATGGTATGCAAGGAGTGGAGTTGAATTTTTACTGATTTCAAATTCGTAATTTATTAACAAAATGTTTAGAACTGTCTTTATAAATGCACCATCAACGTGGGGACAGAATGTCTTAAGGTTGTTTTTCTTTTGATAAAATATTATATTCAAACATTAGAAGATGATTATAATTGACTATAATTGATTATAATTGACTATAATATGATTAACAGAAATAAAGCAATTTCATAACTCAGTTTGAATCTGGCTTATTTTGTGAAGCATAACTAGGACAAACCTGGATGCAAAACCTGATAACTTCCTCCTTTTGGCAGAACTGAATGAGGAGGGAAAAGGATCTAAGACAGTGATGGCTAACCTTTTCTAGACTGAGTGCCCAAAGCACGCATAGATGCAAATGTGTGCACACGTGCCTGAACTCCCAAAATGCAATGCATGCACGGCCCCTGCCTGCATATGTGGCCCCTGCCTGTGCCCCAACCCCGTGCATGCATGCACACATTCTGCACACACCCTGTTCCCCTGCGCATGTGCGTGCCCCCACCCCCTGTGTATGTGCTGCAGAGGTCTGAAGACCAACTGGCCGGCGGGAGGCCTCCACGCATGTGGGAGGAGCTGAACTGGGGTGATGGCTCACATGCCCATGGAGAGGGCACTGAGTGCCACCTCTGGCATGCTTCCCGTAGGTTCGCCATCACGGATCTATGATTTATTCATCTCACAGTAAACAATTTACTACTTAACACTGCATTTGAATGCAACATTATTTAAATGAGCATTATATTAAATGATTTCTCAAATAAGTATTATCTTTTTTTTACCTAGGATACCTGTAAGGGTACCTCAGAGATCAGAGGAATATAATTCCTTGTTAGGAATTTAATCAAAGGACAGCAGCCATATCCATCAGAAAAAAGCAAACTTGTAAAACTGAATGGGTAAGAACTGCCCAACACATATTTTTCAAACTTTGGGTGCTAGAGTGGCTATGCAGATTTTGACAACCCTAATGAAATTTACATTCAGTATCAAGCAAGATAAAGTAATTTAGCAGACTGTAACATAAATTTATATTTAGCATTATCTACATTAGAAGAATGAGGGACATGTTTTAAGAACGCATGCTATGATTATCTGTTGATACCTCAACAGATAATAAAGTAGTTCGACAGCATGTAAGCCAAAAAAAAGAGAGATAATAGTTTATTTGTTGCATTTCTACACTGCTCTTCTTACCTAAGTGTCTCTGGACAATTCACAATACAAAGTGGATAGAAAAATAATCTCCTTGCAAAATAAGAATTCATAAAAATCAATGCTCTTCGGCCACAAGATGTCCTCCTTGCTCTACACACAGGAAGAAGGTAATAAAATCATGAGCCAGGGGACCATGTACGCAGAGAAAAAAGACTGAAGCCCATGAAAACCAACATTCACATTTACCACTCATACAATACACACTGATGTCATTCCCTCCCTTCACCTCCAAAGTTGAGTACAATAATTATTCTGTCTTGACAAGAGTTTGTCTTTCAATCATTTATCTACCTTGTCTGATCACAGTTCTGCTTCCGAGGTATAGCGATGGGTTAACAATATGTCAAAGAGATAACAACTTCAATAACATTTTCACAGCCACTCTGTTAAAATCATCCTGGAAGCAGAGATATTGGAGATGGGAGTGACCTATAAGTCATCTGGCCCTTTGCCTTGCCGAAACAGAATGTGATTGTACATTTATTGAAGTTTTTAACCAGTTCAGTGCTAAGGTGACTTAAAAATGGAGTTGTTCTCCGCTTCTTTGGGAATACATTGTGTAATACAAGTGTCACTATGTTGGTTCTCTCCAGATGTGCTCAACTTCAGCTCACATTTCTCTAGCCATGTTGATTGAGAATTATGGAAGTTGGGAATTCAACACATCTGGAAGGATCACACTGGAAAGCTGTTCTAGTCTCTCTCTCTCTCTCTCTCTCTCTCACACACACACACACGCACACACACACACACGATATAGTGATATATTTATTTTATATCTCTACATCTCTATATCTCATCTCAGTGGAACAACTTGCCTCCAGAAGTTGCAAATGCTCCAACACTGGAAGTTTTTAAGAAGATGTTGGATAACCATTTGTCTGAAGTAGTGTAGGGCTTCCTGCCTAAGCAGGGGGGTTGGACTAGAAGACCTCCAAGCTTCCTTCCAACTTTGTTGTTCTATTCTATTCTATTCTATTCTATTCTATTCTATTCTATTCTATTCTATTCTATTCTATTCTATTCTACTCTACTCTACTCTACTCTACTCTATTCTATTCTAATAAAAGACTGCATGCATTTTTGAGATATCTTGCTTTCAGGAGATGATCAGAAAATCAGGCTGTCAACATTCCAGATATAGTCATTTACAGATTCCTTTCATTTTGAGAAAATTGGCAAGATATCTACTAAGTTAGAACAGGTTTTGAAAAATAACATATTGTATACCACTGCACAGTGCTTTTCGGCCCTCTTTAAGTAGTTTACAGAGACAGCATATTGCCCCCAACAGTTCTGGATACTTATTTTACCAATCTCAGAAGGATGGAAGATTGAGTCAACCTTGAGCAGGTCAAGATCGAACTCCTGGCAATGGGCAGGGTTAGCCTGCAATACTGCATGATAACTACTGCACTGCCAATGTTATGAAAGAAGTGTTTTCAGCATCGTGCAATCATAGCAGCTACCTGCTTTTCATTAAAACAGTTCAATTTTTTTCAGGTTCCACACATGCCTCAAATATTGCTGCTATAAGAGCTACATTAACTTTAATGACCCCCTTCTTACTCATTTATCAAGATTTGCACCTCCTGAGGGCAAGCAGTATCTTACAAGATTCTCAGGCATGATGCTTCTACCTAAAATAGCCTGGCAAAAATCTGTGGCCTTAGGCCCACATGCAGGCTTTGGCCTAATTTAGATCTCTGTCCTTGAAGGTTATTGGAATTGGAGAAAAAGAGGGAGGAAAATATAAGAATGGAGAAAAATGTGACATCAGAAAAATTAGAAGGCTCTTGGATAGATAAAGTTAGTAGAAATAAGATATTAGGTGCCCCCATTTTTGGAATTGTTGTTCAATTTATTTCTTGAGCCATAATAACCATTATCCCACAGCCTCTATTACATTAACTCCCTCCCCACAAAGTCTCTGAATTTTACCTGGCACAAACTAGTCCGTCCTGCTATTACATAAACTGTTTCTTTCTTTGTCTCTTACACTTCGTAGGCAAACATAACATATACATTTTTTTAAATGTCTGTATCTTATGACTTGTTTCTTGCCTCCCCAGTTACTCCTACATACCTAGCCTGACTGATATAGACAGCTTGTCTCTATCAAAACTGTGCTTAAGGACTGAAAATTGTACATGTTACTGTCCCACTTTTCGTTTAGGAGTTTAAGTTGTTCTACACAGCATTTCCTCCTCCTATTTTTCCTGAAGCAATGTGTGAAGTACGTAGGCTTGGATAGAGTGATTGGCCCAAAGTCCTCCAGGAGTTTCCATGGATGAGGGTGGATCTTCCAACTGCTGGTCCTAATCTCTATACCACCCTGGCCAAGTTGTTTGTGGGAGGAATGATTTGGGGGATGGGGGGGATTTACCTGAGGTACTCGTAGAGTCCATACATAGGCAAGAAGTCAATATCAGACAGAAACATGTATGGAGTGCTGATATGTTTCATAGCCACATTTCGCAGGAGATTCACAGGGTAGAATTGTCCCTCTTTATATACAATGTGATATCCAACATTATGACGGCTCATGAGGACCTCAGAACCTTGAGCATAGCGCAGAAATTGTTGGGCCTCTGCATCGGAAAGATAGAGTGCCAGACTGATTGGCCCTTCCCAGTGCTTACAAATGGCTTCAAGCATCTGCAGTCTAGGAGGAGAGAAAGAAAGAAAAGTTCAGAGAAAGGCATCTTCATTAGTTTGGTTGACCTAGGCAAGCCTTTCTGTCTTGGTGTTGATTCTCAAAAATCATACATTTTTCTTTGCACTATATAGGAAGAATTTCCTGCTCCTCTGTTTTTTGACTTCTCACCCTGTAATTCCCAGCTAGTCTCCTATCTAAGGACCAACCAGGATCAACCCTGTTTCATTCAAATGTTATATTTATTTATTTATTTGTCAACAAGTACAAGAAAACAAGTAACAGAATAGACATAGACATGGACACATGAAAAAATTGGCACAAAAAAAGTTGGCAAAACATAGCCATAAACACATAGAATGATTACATATAATTGGGAACAGTAGGACAGGGACGGTAGGCACGCTGGTGCTCTTATGCACGTCCTTACAGATCTCTTAGGAATGGGGTGAGGTCAACAATCTCCTTAAACGTGAAAGGTTGACGGTAGACAGTTTACGGTGAAAGGTAAAGGGATTAGAGAGACTAACAACAGGATCAGGTAGTGTTCCAGACATTTACTACTCTATTGCAGAAGTCATATTTCCTACAATTAAGTTTAGAGTGAATTACATTGAGTTTAAATCTATCGATAGCCCTTGTGTTATTATGGTTGGAATTAAAGTACTCATTTACAGGTAGAACGTTTTGGTAAAGAATCTTATGAACGAAGTATAGATTGAAATGTAGATGACATAGTTCAAGGCTATCTAGACCTAAAATTTCAAGCCTGGTGGTATGGGGAATTTTATTTCGAGCAGAAGATTTGAGTACTCTTCTAGTAAAATATCTCTGGACCCTCTCTAGTGGATATAGTGCACCTCCACAGAGATTCACTCAAGAAAACAAAAGGAAGAAATCCTTAGCTAAACATGGCCTGTGTTAAAACACTAGGGAATCAAAGCCTAAGAAAGAACTACTATAGTACAATGTCTATTCTCTCTAGAAGGGGAAAAATAATTAATTTTCAAGGTTTTATGTCTCCACTGAGAACAGGGAAAGAAACAAATGCAGCAGTTTTATGTAATTGTTGCAGAAGAAAACATGTATTTTTCTAAACAGTGAAAATAGATAAGCCAAGAAATAGGAAGGGATAAGTAATTACTTCTTTGTTCATTTTATTATGTTCACAAGGAATGCAAGGCAGTGTGGCAAAAAAAAAAGCTTGATAAATTAAAAAGGCAAAAATAGAAGCTCCATCAAACAAATAATAGTAATAAAAGTCTAGTAGTAAAAAGGGTTGTTTTGTGTTCAGGAAAACAAGGCTTTCTGGTTAAAGATGGTGAATCACAAATACATACAGAAGAAAATATTAATAATGAACACTTCAAACAATTTATTTCCAAGATATGCCATGGGTGTTTTAGCAAGCACAATACAGTCTTGCATTAATTAACAGCACTGCAATATAATCCATGTGCTTCCAGGAACTATTTCCATTCTTAGTAGATTCAATTAAAATACATGATTATGAAGATATAAATGCAAAAAAAAACCATATGACTTTATGTGAAGCTGTTTTTATTCAGAGATACAATAATTTTCCTGTCTCTTTTGCTTATTAATGTCAGGGCAGGAAACGTAAGGTCCATCAAAATCCATATCATTTCAGATATCCTGTGAAATAGGCAACCTTGTTCCCAGAATTCACTCATTTTGGGAATGAGGCTGCTTTCAGCCTTGGGCAAATTAAGAGCATGCCTTTAGTTGAATTGCAGGGAAGTGGTTAGAAGCATCTGCTTCCTGGTTACATTAAGCATTAGTGGTGTGCGGGATATTTTGAATTTAATGTAATTGCTTCAAATGTGAATGGTTTGAATTTGAAATTTCCTTCCTTCCTTCCTTCCTTCCTTCCTTCCTTCCTTCCTTCCTTCCTTCCTTCCTTCCTTCCTTCCTTCCTTCCTTCCTTCCTTCCTCCCTTCCCTTCCCTTCCCTTCCCTTTCCCCTTCCTTCCCCCTCCCTTACCATGGTGACTGTAGACAATGTATAGAGATAAAAGCCATTATAAAAATATAAACCCGTGTAAGCTATATCACCAATGTGATTACCTAGGTACCTGGTCCAAATGCATGGTGGAACAGCCAGGTTTTCAGAGTCTTAAGAAAGGATAATCTTAAAGCACTCAGAAGTACTGTAAACCAAAACTAGCCAGAATAATTCATGAGCAACTAGACACAATCCTGAATAGTGATCATCAAATTATAATAATTAGTTCCGAAGCTGGGAATGGAGAGGATTTTCAGCAGCAAAAGCTGTAAAGCAAGCATGTTTAACTGAGGCCATTTCCTCAATAGTCATTTATAGCATCTTACAGTATCACCAGCCACTGTGGTGAAAATATAAGTCCCATCTTCATTACTGATACCTCAGCAGATCAGTGCTATAAATTATAGGTGTGAAAATGAACTGAATCATTCAGAGGACAACATTCTGTAATGGATGGATGTCATAAAAGAAAAGGCTCTAAAGAAGACTATTATTATATTTGATGTAGATGTAGAACTAAAAAAGGAAGACAGTTGGAAATGCAGCCTCCCCAATACTTCTGGGAGCAATGGAAAAAAATGGCCAGCATCACAGCTCAGTTTATTGACTGAGAGAAGAAATGGCTGAGTTGGTTGTTTTTGGGAACTTAGCTGATTAAAAAAAGAAAGAAATAACAGGCTTTAATGAATTTCTAGTCTAATATTTCTTTGTAAAAGGAGATCTGTGTTAGTCAATGGTGGCAAATAAACAGGAAGAATTTGGAAGCACCTTTTCTTGCAAATACATTTTTTCATGAAATTGCATGCTTCTTAGTACAATTTGTTAGTTGTAAAAGATGCTATTGGACTACTTCTGATTCAGTATTTTCCTGATAGCTATTTTGCAAAACCTGCATAGTCTTCGTAAAGGTAATAAGTAAATGGTGAAGAAAAACTCCAAGCTATTCATGGTGAATATATCAAGCTATTCTTGTTTGTCTACTTTGCAGATTTTTCTGCTTATCAGTGGAGTTTCAAATGAAGTTTGAAAAGTAATTAAAAGAGAGAAAAACATTTTCAATTCAGCTTATCAAACCATAATTCCCAAATGCAGTAGAATAGCTAAAGGTTGCATTAAAAAGCAAATGAATAAATTATTAACACAAACCAGGATCTTTCATTAATCCAAAGTGAAAGAAGAGATTTATTTGTATGGCTCCCATTTTTATGACATTTCAGAAACTACCAAAAATCTGATTCTTCTCCCAGGCCTTAGAGTGATTTGGCATCCTGGTTTTAGTTTAGCTTTAGTTATGTCAGGTTTAAGTATGTAGTGGGTTTTTCCCCCAGTTGCCCATGTTCTATTTTTATATGCATTTTCTTTATTTTTAAGCTGCCCAGAAGTGTCAAAGAGTCAGGATCCTTCAAATTTTGATTAAATAAATGAAGTTAGGAAAAAAAAAACCAGAGCTGCCATTTGAAAGAAAGATAGAAAAGAAAAGAAACCACATGAATCTCACTGTCATTTTTGTGGAAAATTTATAATCCAGAAACATTCAGGAAAAGATAAAAATAGCAATAATAACAATCACCAATGTCAGCTTCATCTCCAGACATTGTCTTACCAGAGCCAGTTCTGTCCCAAGGTTAAAACAAACCGGTATTATCTCTTCTATCTTCCTGGTCTTGCAATACAAGTAGACAGCTCTTTTTATGGCCTAGCCTTCTCTTCCAAGAGAATACTTCTTTCAGTTGTTGAATGAAGGGAAAAAACTTCTCATGACAAGAAAACAGAAGGCTTTTGTCTCCGAGTCTGAGAAATTTTTCAGTATATCTGGAAACTGCTCTCTATTCTGCTTTGTTTCTCTCAATGGTTCTCTTCTATGTTCAGATCTTAATTTAATGTTATTTCCGACAACAGCGCACCTTAAAACTTGGATGTTTGCTACAAAACTAGTCTCTGCCATAGCCTGGTGCTCAGAGGAAGCAGACGATAAAGTTCTGCAATTGGATTGATCTAGTCCTCTCCCTCTCTCTCTGCTGCATGTCTTGCTAGATCAAACACATTAGCTGCATCAGTGATTAGTATTTCAGCTTGTCCATGACAATAACACAGAAAATGAGTGCAACTGCTGTGGGAGAAATGTAATTTGAAAAAAGAAAAAGGTTTGAAGATGATTGAAAAAAACCCAAACAAACAAATAAGAACCCCCACACTGAAACACATAACATGAAATAAAATAGCTGAGTAAATTCTTTAGTGGGAATAATATTTGTTGATTTTTCATGAAAGAAAGAATCACTAAGCCTGATAAATAACATACCGATAATTAAAAAGAAGCCTAAAATAGGATAGAAGACATAGGACAGGACAGGGCTAACAGAATGAGTAGTATTTTTTCTTTCTCTGAATAAAGACAAGTGCCTCCATCCATCAACACAAATTCTTCACTTGAATCCAAAATGAATTAAAATCCTGGAGGAAAAGCATACATATGCTTGCTGGATTTACTAATTCTCCGTGGCATTCACTCGGTGTTTGATGTTCTCTTTTTTTTTTTTTTGAATTTATATCCCGCCCTTCTCCGAAGACTCAGGGTGGCTTACACTATGTTAAGCAATAGTCTTGAAAGATTTACCAAATGACAAAGTAAACACCCCCCCCAAGAAAGGTTTCTTATATTAAAAATCAATGGAACAGGAATTGGTGAAAATTGCAAATGATGTTTAAATAGGGCTGAGATGAGAACTAAGCAATGCTATGGTTTCTATAAATCTGAGGTTGTTTCACCAGAATGGATAGTTATTTAGTCAAACTTGAATTTCTAGAGTTTCCATGTGCAGGAGCATTGACTGTTTGTATAGTCAACTGGAGAAATGGAGGTCTTGTGCATATTACAGGTTACATTCTGCTGGTGCAACTCTGACACCTCTTTTTTATTTTTTTTTAATGAAAACACATCTCTTCTTTCCCTATACAAATTACAGTATCCCAAGAAAGGCAGGTTGCAGGAAATGAGATGGAAGGATTCTGTTGGTTTCTGATATGTTGGATGTATATTTTATTGCTTGGGTATAATTGGCAGGCATGTTAGACTAACGTGGCATAGAAATAAGTTGGGTTTATTCAGCTAATTTATCAGGAAAAAAAATGAAAAGAAAGGGCAACTGGATCTTTCCTCAACAAAAGACTTGTCTGTGTTGAAAGGAAATGTCAGGTACAAATGTGGTGATGCTTTTCAGTGCTGTAAAACAATTTATGCTAAAAGTGAGCCTTCAACGCTGGTTTCTTGGTTGCCACTTTTCCATGTACAGAATACCAACAACAGTAACTCCCCTTCCTGCTTGTCTCTGGAATACCTTTGAAATCTGCAACTCATTACAAGATAAGGGGATGACCTGGTAAATAGGGGAAGATCTTGTCTCTTCCAAAAAATGGGAACCTTTTTAGACCCTAGAAGTGGTGCCTTCTCCAAGCCAGTAGGCCTTGAGATAAGGATTAGTGTGTCCCATACAAAGGTGTTGCTTTTGACAGATCTGTATTTCTTATATGCGTACCAAGGTCAGTGGTAACTGTAGGTCAAAAAACTAATTTAGAAAAAAAATAATCAATAGAACTCGAGTAAGAGAACTATGATGCAGAAGCAAATAAGAGAATTAATGAAAATATATTTTCGAGTCACCATTCAATATTACTTGGTTATTCCTTTTTCTAAGTAATTCCATATATCTAACCTAACTGCAAACAAAATCAATCAATCCATTCCAAACACATAATTGTTTCAAATGTACATCAAAGAAATTTCTCACTCTAAGCCTGATCTTCCAATTCTTGTTAGTGTAACTGCTAGTACTTCAAAAGAAAAAGAAACAACTGTGATATTTACTGCCAAAAGGCTTAAAATATCATTTCTTCCGCCAAGAGATTACATATAAAATTTTCTAAAATCACCAACTGGAAGTAATTGCATTTGCATAAATTCTCTATGAGAACATAACTTTACAATTCCTTACCTGTCCATGGAGAGCTGTGCCACCAGTGTAACATCAGTGTTATCTGTAGCAAACTCATACTCGTAGTGTAGAAAGTATAGGTGAGTCCGATGGACAGTGAAACGCTCTCGCCGAAACTCATAACATAAGTCATCTTCATCCAGCTCGGATAGTTGTTTCTGTAGCTAATACACAAAAACACAAAAAGCAGCATGGAACTATAAACAAGACAATATTAATTAGAACCTTCTACTGAAGAACAAATATAAAATCATGTGTCTCATATGATATCATATCTACTCTATATGACCGCCCCCCAACCATAAAGTAGAGTTTACAAGCCCTAAATGAAGAACTACTTCACACATGCTAGCGTGGGATTAATAGAGGTCAATGATTTGCTTTTCCCTCCCTAAATAGTTGCCAGCTTCTTTTGGCAATGAAGCTATTCGGATAAACCCAGCCTGGCAGTTTGGATAAGCCCAGGCTCAAATCTTCCTGCAGCTGTTTAATTAAATGCCTAAGACAGCAGATGAGTGGGGCCACTAATGGTAATTCCTGACAGCTCATCCTAAATTTTGTGGAGCAATTGAACTACATGTTGTGGTCCCCCCAGCAGTCCTAAATGAATGTTCTACTTCTCAGTGTAAGTATTACAGCATTCAGTTTTTCTTTGTTGACACTGGGGCCACCATGCTGTTTGGCCCAGATACCAAAATAACTTGTGTAGTTCTGGGTGTGAGCCACTTGTGGCAGTTTACCAGATGCTGTACTACCAATCTTACTGCTTGCAAAAAGTCTCCTCCATTTGCATGCTTTATTTTAAGAGATTCAACTGAAGCCAACCTATGGCCATTTCATTTAAGCTTGAGATATTATGGGGATGACTGACTTCTATGGCATGAAATAAGAAGAAAAGCTGGCTGCAACAATGGACAGAAAAAGTGGAACAGAGACAGATATATTTTCTTAGGCCTCCTCCTCTACTCTCACATAGAAGTAGGTATGTCGCAAAGTTAAAATGTTGAAACAAACATTTGCTTGCAGTTGTCAAAATATTTTGCAGACATCAGTTATCTAAACTACAAATTACATGATGTGTGGTAAAGAAATCATAGCACCTCTAAGCATTATTAAAGCAACAAAAAGATTGATCAAATTATTTAATGCGCTAAGAAGGATAGAATAAAATGGACTCCTTATCACATTTTTTAAAAAAATGAAACTATCTGTTTTAGAACTGCTGGACTTTGTGGGAAGAGAGAGGTGGCTCATGATGCGAATCTCTACAGGAACAGTGCATTGCTGTGATGGAAAAACATTCTCCTTTACAGCAGCATCCAGGAGGAAAGTCCCCCAGGGCTCTTTGCTAAGAGCAGCATTTTATATTTCCTCAGATATTGAGAGGTGTGAAAATAAAAAGGGCAAGTACGCCACAAGAATTTAGAAAGCCGTTGCATTCCAGGTTGGATTTCTACCCATACAAGATCTCAGAAAGCATTTTTTTACCTTGTTCCGATCCCTCCAAATAGAATGGAACCTGGCATTTCCCTCACACCATGACTGATAGACCATCAACAAGACAGGAAATAAAATTGGTGCTGACTCAAATAACTCTACTCAAGGATTCCAAACCCTTATCCCTGCTTGTTTACCTTCAATTATTTGCCACACTAGCTAGAGATAAAGGGAGTTATGATCAAACACCATCTAGGGACCAAATTACTGTGTTAGGATGTGAAATATACATTCACAGTCAAGTTTACACATACATTCATACACAAATTCACATGGCACCAAACTAATTTCCTGCCTTGCAGTAGTATCCTAAGCATTCTCTTAGTGGTTCCATCTAATTTTGTTCTCCATTTCAAACAGCTTTAATTTGATTAGCTATACCCCATCTTTTAATCTATGAACAACTGGACTCCAACAATATATCACCTTTCATAACTACCTTGGCCTTCAGGGTCATGGACAATTTTTAATATCATCACTTGGTTGGCACTAATAACCCTGTCCTACATTATTTTAATGCTTCATAACAGCCATTTAAAATAGCAACAGAAGCCAAACTACACCACAGTTATATAAACTACAGCAAAAAATTTTTTTCTATTATCCATTGCTAAATCTAGACTTTTCTATCCCACCTCCACTACTAACCCATAAATAAATTTCTTTAAGTTTCACATGATAGGGTCCTGATCTAAACCCCAGGTGTGTCAAACTGGTGGCCTGCGGGCCAGATGTGTCATGTGCAGGCCATGCCTACCCTGCTGCATGAAGGGGAAACATTGCAATATGTCACATGACAGCAATGTGATGCCGCGAGTTTGATACCCATGGTCTAAGGCAACCTGCCTCAATAAATCCCCACTACTGTTTAAAATACACCTTCCTTAATATACATATGAAGTCGGGTGGAACTCTTAGTATTATTTTGTAAATTAGAATTTATTAAATTGGTCTTCGTAAATTGCTTTTAGTCTTAGCAACTACTCTCCTTTTCTAAATTTATCAAAATAACTTCTGATGAGATAAATCAAAGTTTCCTTTGATGGCCAATGGATATCTTTGAATGAAAATGAGTCTTCCACTTTCTGACCCAATTAGTGTCTGTGGTGGGATTCAAATTTTTTTACTACTGGTTCTGTGGGCGTGGCATGGTGGGCATGGCAGGAGAAGGATACTGTAAAATCTCCATGCCCTCCTCATTCCAGGGGAAGGTTACTGCAAAATCCCCATTTCCTCCCGATCAGCTGGGACTTGGGAGGCAGAGAATAGATGGGGCAGGGCCAGTCAGAAGTGGTATTTACTGTTTTTGTAAACTACTCAAAATTTCTACTACTGGTTCTCCAGAACTGGTCAGAACCTGCTGAAACCTACCTCTGGATTTGATGTTTTATGTTTTCTAACTGCTGTGTGAGAAATATCACCTTAATTACAGTTTTTTCAGTTTTAAATAGATATTTCAAGAATTTAGACAGTATTTAATGAGCCCCTTGAAATTAATAAATAAAACCATTCGCTATCAGTAACAGATAGCACATTTATGAATCTTTTTGTTTTTACAGTAATTCTAACCCCTATGTTTTTAAAATTAATTCTGAATAGCCAATTCTATTATAAGCTGTCCTTGCTTAATGACTCATGTTTAATGTCTGAAGTTACCACAGCACTGAAAAAATATCTTTACAACAGGTCCTTGCACTTAGAACTGGTGCTGGAGTATTCCCCTGGTCATATTCGGGTGCTTTACAACTGGTGGGTGTTCAAGACTATTGTAGTGCCCCAAAACTGCCATCTGGATGCTTCACAGTCAGCTTCTGACAAGAAGAGTGGAGAAGTTGGCAAAGTCGCAGTCATGTGATGTCTCCTTTTGTGACGAATTTGTTTGTCCCAACTGTGGTTCCTAACTGAGGACTATTTGTACTTTTCTTCTTTCTCGTTATCTGCCTCAGTCTTCTAAGCTTCCACTCAACAAGGAATGACTTATTAAGAGGTACCATAAAGGTTATAAATAGCTTCAAAATTCTCATAACAGTTGCAATCTTTAAGCCCAAATACTAATTTTGGATTGTTCTCCCACTCTTGTTTTGTTCATCATTGCAACAGCATTTTAAATTTCAGCAGAGTTATCACTAAAAACGATCTCAACCTAATTCATTTCATTTTCTCTAAAGCGTAGATAATATCAGCATTTTAAATAAACTCAGAAATTGCTACATGAAATATCTTAATTTTCTTTCCATTTCTTTTCTTGGAAAGTTATTTAACATCTCTTATCAACCCAAGTCATCAGGCTAAGTAGGCATAGTTAAAAAGCTGTAACTAGCTGTAACTGCATCACTGTTTTAAGATATCACATATCACAATATCTTCTTTTTCCAATTTCATGAATACCCAGGTTATATATTTATACTTGCAAAACAACAATTATCTAGGTACTGTAGTCACAAAATGATTTTTAGATTACTTCAAACTTCTAAACACATATAATAATTTAGTTATGGATTATGGAACAATGTTATGAAATGAAATAAGGGATAGAATCAAGATCACATGAAGTGTTAATGCCACTTTGTAATGTTAGTTATGGATTATGGAACAATGTTATGAAATTAATAAGGGACAGAATCAAGATCACGTGAAGTGTTAGTGCCACTTTATAATGCCTTGGTAAAGCCACATTTGGAATACTGCATTCAGTTTTGGTCACCGCGATGTAAAAAAGATGCTGAGACTCTAGAACAGCAGTTCTCAACCTGTGGGTCGCGACCCCATTGGGGGTCGAATGACGATTTGCCAGGGGTCGCCTAAGACCATCGGAAATATGGGAAGTATACTTGCGAGTCGAAGAATCGCAAATTTGGCTTCAGGCGCGATGAATTAAAAAAGAGAGAAATCTTTGCTCTGATGTCTCCCTCTCAAGCCAGCTGCAATCCAACTCCCAATCGCTAGCCTAATCTGGCTTCAGGCACGATAAACTTAATAGGGGAGGAGTCTTCGCTTTAATGTCTCCGTCCTCAAGGCAATCGCAAGCAGTTCAGATCGCTAGCCAATACGGCTTCAGGAGCAATAAATTCAAAACGAAAATCATTTTATGGTTGGGGTCGCCACATCGTGGGGAATTGTATTAAAGGGGTCGCAGCACTATAAAGGTTGAGAACCACTGCTCTAGAAAGAGTGCAGAGAAGAGCAACAAAGATGATTAGGGGACTGGAGGCTAAAACATATGAAGAACGGTTGCAGGAACTCTGTATGTCTAGTTTAATAGTGTGGTTGCATGGCAGCTCCCCCAGCACCTGGAGGAAACTGTCTATCTAGACCCGTTCCAGTCCGGCTTCCGACCCGGTTATAGCACGGAGACGGCTTTGGTCGCGTTGGTGGATGACCTCTGGAGGGCCAGGGACAGGGGTTGCTCCTCTGCCTTGGTCCTATTAGACCTCTCAGCGGCTTTTGATACCATCGACCATGGTATCCTGCTGCGCCGGTTGGAGGGATTGGGAGTGGGGGGCACCGTTTATCAGTGGTTCTCCTCCTATCTCTCTGACCGGTCGCAGACGGTGTTGACGGGGGGGGGCAGAGGTCGTCCTCGAGGCACCTCACTTGTGGGGTGCCTCAGGGGTCGATTCTCTCGCCTACCCTGTTCAACATCTATATGAAGCCGCTGGGTGAGGTCATCAGTGGTTTTGGAGTGAGTTATCATCTGTACGCTGATGATACTCAGCTGTACCTTTCCACCCTGGACCACCCCAACGAAGCGGTCGAAGTGCTGTCCCGGTGTCTGGAAGCTGTACGGGTCTGGATGGGGAGAAACAGACTCAAGCTCAATCCCTCCAAGACGGAGTGGCTGTGGATGCCGGCACCCCGGTACAGTCAGCTGCATCCGCGGCTGACTGTTGGGGGCGAGTTAGTGGCCCCAAAGGAGGTGGTCCGCAACTTGGGCGTCCTCCTGGATGGACGGCTGTCCTTTGTTGAACATCTGGCGGCCGTCTCCAGGAGGGCCTTTTACCAAGTTCGCTTGGTCCGCCAGTTGCGTCCCTTCCTTGACCGGGATGCCTTATGCATGGTCACTCACGCTCTGGTTACATCTAGGTTGGATTACTGCAATGCTCTCTACATGGGGCTGCCCTTGACGTGCACCCGGAGGCTACAGTTAGTCCAGAATGCGGCTGCGTGAGTGGTAACAGGAGCCGCTCGTGGCTCCCACATAACACCACTACTCCGTAGTCTGCACTGGCTTCCTGTGGTTTTCCGGGTGCGCTTCAAGATTTTGGTTACCACCTTTAAAGCGCTCCATGGCTTAGGACCCGGGTACTTACGAGACCGCCTGCTGTTACCTTATGCCTCCCACCGACCCGTACGCTCTCACAGAGAGGGTCTCCTCAGGGTGCCGTTCGCCAAACAGTGTCGGCTGGCGGCCCCCAGGAGCAGGGCCTTCTCTGTGGGGGCACCGCCGCTCTGGAACAAACTTCCCCCTGGCTTACGTCAAGTGCCTGATCTTCGGACCTTCCGTCGTGAGCTCAAAACACACCTATTTATTCAAGTGGGACTGGCATAATAGTGTCAAATTTTAATTTGGGGCTTTATTAATATTTTTAAAATTTTAAAACTAAATTTTAACCGGGTTTTATTATTTATATGTCTATTTTAAATATTTGGCCTATTTAATAAGTTTTTTAGATTAATGTTTTACTTTGTATATTTATGTGTTTTTTATATGGCTGTACACCGCCCTGAGTCCCTAGGGAGATAGGGCGGTATAAAAGTATGAATAAATAAATAAATAAAATAAATAAATAATAAAAAGAAGGACTATGGGAGACATGATAGCAGTGTTCCAATATCTCAGGGGTTGCCACAAAAAAGAGGGAGTTGGGCTGTTCTCCAAAGTACCTGAGGGTAGAACAAGAAGCAATGGGTGGAAACTGATCAAGGAAAGAAACAACTTAGAACTAAGAAGAAATTTCCTGACAGTTAGAACAATTAATAAGTGGAACAACTTGCCTGCAGAAGTTGTGAATGCTCCAACACTGGAAATTTTTAAGAAAATGTTGGATAACCATCTGTCTGAGATGGTGTAGGGTTTCCTGCCTGGGCAGGGGGTTGGACTAGAAGGCCTCCAAGGTCCCTTCCAACTCTGTTGTTGTTGTTGTTGTTGTTGTTGTTGTTGTTATTATTATTATTTCTCTACTGTAGAAAAATCGTGCAAAATACCTGCCCACTCTATATTTATTCCTTACTATATTAACTGCAACTTAAGAAAAGTACAAGAAAGGAGCAATATTATATGTGTGTATATGCATTTCTCCCTCTTCTCCGATCCATCTCTGAATATGATCACTAATTCTACACTTGTAACAATGCCCTGTCCTCCAGATCAGAGGTCTTCAATCTTGGCAACTTTAAGACTTGTGGACTTCAGCTCCCAGAATTCCTCAGCCAGCAAAGCTGGCTGAGGAATTCTGGGAGTTGAAGTTCACAAGTCTTAAAGTTGCCAAGGTTGAAGATCTCTGCTCCAGATAGTGGCCCAAAATGCTTCTTTGCTACTGAAATAATGTATTAATGATTGAATTAAATTATATGTATATTGTTTTCATCAAAAATATCTCAGTTGTAGAATATATGTTCTTAAACATACTCATGCTGTTATAAATGAAATCCAGGTAAGAGAAAGGCAAAATAATAATAATAATTAAAGAATGAAATGTTCTTTTCTTAATTACAGCCTGGCATTATTATTCTTTTTATTATAAATTAAACTGTGGGCAAGCTCTTTTTATATCAACTTTGACTGACAGTTGGCAGAACTGTCAGAAACTACATATTTTTGAACTTGTGGACCACATCTGGCCAGCATTCTGCTGTTGGGTTCTCTTATTCAGTTAAAAACAGAGTCTTCCATCTGATCACAGGCAACAGTAAAAAGAATCTTGCTTGCTTAATAATAACAGCACAAATAAATACTTATCCTATCCTAAGATAATCCTATCCCTATTGTATCCTATCCTATCTGATATATCATATAGCCTATATTCTATCATATCCTAAACTAGAAATAGCTAGTTTGCATGTGATATTTGCTGTACAACCTGAGACAATGCTAAATTATAATGTATGCCCCCTGGAAATGAGATAAAAATTATATAAATCAGAAATCTTGGTCCCTGTTGCTCAGTTTACACATTGCTTTGCTTTTACTGGCCAGTTCATTTATGATTCATTTTGTTTATTTTCTGCTAGCAACTTGCTCAAGATACTTGGAAACACTTCTGCAATTTGAAAGCTGCCCACAGGACCTTATGAACTGATTCTCCTGAAGCTGTGAAAAAGTTTATCTCTTCCTTGAAAAGATTTGTGAATTTATTACTTTTAGCTCAGTGCTTTACTTTTCTTCTAGTAAATTCAGGATCTTGAGCATTAGCCTATGATATTGTTAGGATCCAAATCAGATCACTATACTACAAAGAATTTGAAGTCTTTCTATTAAATTGTAAGAGCCACCAGATTAAATAGAAACACCTTTTCTATTTTCTGAGAAATTTCTTCACACTTTCTAAAGACCACAAATGTTTCATTGTTTTTCTGTTTGCAACATTTGGGTCTATTTTTGATTAAGCATAATAGATGAAATGTTGGTCTTTTTTGCAATAAATCCTTCTGAATAGTTTAAAGAAATCCCAGGCTATTTCTTTTAAGCAGCTGGATATGCACCTGTAAGCGTTTTGGATTACAGATGTAAGACTGCAAGGCTAAATTGTAAATATTATTATTTTAATAAACATGCTTCGTATTTGTGCTTTATGAGAAAAGTTCGTGGAAAATCAAATGTCATGCTTGTTCTGTGATATTTGGATGTCAGTATTGTTAATTCAAAAAATGGAAGATGGATTCTTAAGTATCAAGAAATAAGCAGGTAATCATGCACCTTGGGGGAAAAAGATAATGAATATTTGCCTTTTAGTGTATTATACTTCAGCACACTTACCAGTTATCATTACATATTTCACACTGAGAACTAGATTTTTTAAAATCTCAGACAGGACTCTTAATTGCTATTCATTTTTCAAAAAGATCCTTACATCTTCTTTATCCCACAGAATAATAATACACATCATCTTCCCAAGGACCACAATATGATCTGTGTGAATGATGTATACAACTAATTTCTATGCATAACACACCTATGTTTTATAATTATGTGATTCCATATAGCTAACTTTGAACATTATCCATCCATCCATCCATCTTCATCCAAGATGGCAGCGTGCATAGATGCTGCGGCTTTGAGCTCCTGGTGTTATAGTAGAGTGAGTGGGTAAAAACTAGTCTATATTAGTTTTACTATTTACTAGGGGTGTTACTACAGATTGGATTTTCTAGTTGACTAGATATTACCAGCAACTTCCAGAGGTTTCATAATATACCGAGTGATATAGCAAGACTGCCAAACTCTCCATGGAACATTGTTGGGCCTGGGAGGCGGTGTCGATGGTGAAGAGAGAGGAAGCAGAGATGGGGATGCAGAGTTGGTTTGCTAGCTCGGTTACAGAAGCAGCCTCACAGACCAGCATTATCAAGTATTTTTCTAACCCACGCTAGATCCTTTGTCAACAAAACTGGTGAAATAGAACTATGGATGGCGGTGAATAAGTTCATTCATGACTGCTGTGTGATGTTCATCATGGAGACCTGGCTTCATCCACTTGTACCGGATGCATCAGTGGAGCTAACTAACTGCACCACACACCGCTTCGACAGAAACTGCAACTCTGGTAAAAGCAAACCTGGATGAATTTGTATTTACACACATAATGACTGGTGAACTAACAGTAGAATTATTTACACACACTGTTCTCCAGATGTGGAATTAATAACTGTCATATGTCGGCCATTTTATTTACCTAGAGAGATTTCTGTGATAGTTACTGTCTATATTCCACCTGATGCAAATGTTAGCACAGCACTCTCTAAGTTACATGATGCCATCAAGAGGCAGCAGCAAACTTACCTTGAGGGCACTTTTGTCATGGCTGGAGATTTTAATCAAGCCTGTCTACAGTCTGTTCTTCCTAAGTTTGTGCAGTATGTGCAGTGTACCACCAGAGGTAAGAACACTTTAGACTATATGTATTCAAACTTAAGACAGGCATATAGAGCAATCCCTCTCTCCCATCTGGGTACATTTGACCACATCTCTCTGCTATTGTGCCCAAAGTATATCCCCCTTAAGGATATGGCCAGTCAGGAAAACTGTTAAAATCTGGCCGGAGGGAGCATTCTGCCAGTTGCAGGACTGCTTTGAGACTACTGAGTGGAGTATATTTCAACATTTGGAGCTGCAAGAATTCACTGATGCTGTACTCTCTTACATTAAAACATGCACAGACAATGTAACAGTAAATAAATGCATTAGAGTTTACAGTAATCATAAACCCTGGATGTCAGCAGAGGTACAATCACTTCTGAGAGCCCGAAACTCCACCTTCAAAGCAGGAAATAAAGACGAATACAATGAGGCCAGGGCAAACTTGAGGAGAGGTATTAAGGCGGCTAAACAGGAATACAAACAAAAAGTAGAGAAGCATCTGGCAGATAATAATCCAAGACAGGTGTGGCAGGGGTTGCAACACAAGGCAACAGGATTTAGCTACAGGAGCTCATGTCTCCAATGTTACCTGGCTAAACTACTGCAGTGTGCTGTATATTTGCTTGAAGATTACTTGAAAACTGAACTCAGAAATATGCTGGCCTGCTTACATACTGGTTCTCATCATTGGGAACATATAATACTAATTCTGCAGGCCCTGCATGGGTTACTGATTGGTTACTAGCTACAATTTAAAGTGCTGGTATTGACCCATATGGTGTTTTATGGCTTGGTATCTGGATACTTACAGGGGCATCTGTTCCAACCGTTATTGGCTTGGTTTATTAGAACAGTTAAGGAGGAACATACATATATTCCAGGGGTGGGTTCTATTTACCTTTACTACTGGTTTGCATCATGCCCGTGCACGCTCTTCTGCGCATGGGCAAATCACCTATGATGATGTCTGGATCAATGGGCTAATATTCTTAGCATCAATAATAATGAAGATATACTAAAATCAATATTATTATGTGATTATTATTGATACTAAGAATATTATTGTTACTTTCATTAATCCTTTGCTTATACTTTTAGGTTTCTAACTTCTGTTTCTGCTATTTAGCCATTGATAAAACAAATCCCATGTTAAAAAATATTCAGTTTCTTCCTTCTCCTTAAAATTAATTGTTAAATTCTCTCCGTTTCTGTACATTTAATATTTTTTATTGCAATTTCACTTTTCCATTGTTGTGCAAACACAATTCTGGCTGGTTCATTTTCAACAGGTTCAGAATGCTAAAGTGAGAAGACTTTGCTTTTTTATTTTATGTATTTTATTTTATGCTGGTAGTCTTAGATTTCCAGAAAATGCTTAAAACGTAATTGTTTGGAGGGCCCTTGCTTAAGTGGTCACCTGATACCATTGTATTTTCTTTTGCTTTTTGTGTTTTTATGTAAGCTTCGTTGTGATTATTGCTATGATGATTCTGATTAGTTTTAATCTAAGCACAGAAGTTTTAATTTTTGTTTTATATATACTATTAACTGAGAAAATTTGTTTTGATTGCATTATAGTAGTAATGTAATAAATAAATAAATAATACATCTTTAACAGTTATATAGAAGGAAAATTGTTTGGAGGCATGATAATTCTTATATCTGAGAGTTAGCCTGAAGCTGCATCTCTTAAAATTTTTTCTTTGATATGATTACAGATAATCACTTGTAATCTTAATTATAACGTTACCTGAAGTTCCAAACTGTTATCCATCTACAGAATGGGCACACAGAAGAACATGCTGAGAATTGTCTTAATATATTTGTTTTCTAGCTAGTAATGTAAGTGTGTAGTTGTTATAGCTCTTTCAACCAGTTCCATAAGGAGTAGTTCTCCACAGGGGAGAAAAGGATGTTTCCCATATATGTTTATTATCTAATATTCATTTATTTAATTTCAATTTGCAATTATTTGCTCTGGTTTCTAAATGCATTGCGGGGGTCGTACTAAAAACACATAGAAATATCTATAAAACCTTAGCTTGACAATCTCCACAAATAATTGTCCAGAAGAGACATTTTAGAAGCAGGATGTATATATACAACATTGTCCTGCTGATACACAACAATTAATTAGTGTTCTTCCAAGTATTGAAGTAGTTATTCTCAATTTAACATAAAACTCTGCTTTTATTTTCTTCTGTTGATAGACTATTTAATTGCTTCAATTCAATTCTGACGATCACCTAAATATGAAGGAAATCAGAGAATCAAACTGGCCTCAGTGACATTGTCCAGACTTGGACTCAGTGGTGGGATTCAAATAATTTAGCAATTGGTTCTTCCTAGTGACCAGCTGAGTGGTTTTGGCTGGGTGTGTGTGTGCATGTGACTGAGTGGGTGTGGCCAACTCTACGTCACTTGCGTGGTGGTACTTGTATGGCCCAGGCAGGGTTGGGGATGGAATCTTGGGTTCTCCGGTGGGTGGGACAGGAGAGGGGTAGGAGGAAAGAAAGATCTAACCTCTCTCTCTCTCTCTCTCTCTCTCTCTCTCTCTCTCTCTCTCTCTCTCTCTCTCTGTGTGTGTGTGTGAGAGAGAGAGCGAGAGAGAGAGCGAGAGCTTTTGTGTTGTTAGTTTTTTAAAAAGCCCAGAGGAGGGAAAAAGATAAAGCTGTACCAAAGAAATCCCAGGGTGGGGACAAGGAAAGAAAAGGAATCCCTGCTCTGAAAAGGAGTATCCTCCCAAGAAAGCAAACAAGCCCTTTGTGTGCAGGAGGCAGTGCGCACTGTCATGCCAGGGAAGCTGCACACCTTTTCCTTTCGAGCAAATTATTTAGCGCCCTAAATAACTGCAAGAACTCAGCTCGCCAAGTAGCACCAAAGCGCCCTGTGCAGTTTCTCTAAAGATTGCTTATGAGTCAGCCTGCCAGGCCTTTCCTTAGAAAGGATCTCCTGCAGATCCACTTGGCAAGGGATCTGGTTAGTCACTAGATCAGGGTTGAGTTGGAGACACAGTGAAAACATGTGGGAGCAATTGGGGTGGTGGTGGGAGGTGTCCCTTTAGAAAGGCAGGAACTGGTGCAGACCCCTGACCCAAGGCGAAGGGTGAGTGGGTGGCATGTGGGTGGAAGGATGGTGAGAGCCAGACCCATGGCATGGTTGAGCCTTGCCATGTCCACCCTGAGGCTGCCCTTCAGTCGAGTGCCATACCTTTGTGGGCAGCCATGGTGAACAGAGTGGGTGAGGAATGGAGATCAGCTGGCCACGTGGTCGGGATGGTAGGCTGTGGCGAAGGTAGGCAAGTGGGCGAGGTCCAGAGATCAGCTGGACCATGTGGTCTGAGCAAATGAAAGAGCCAGAGAGTAGCTGGGTGTGGGTGTGACTATAGCCTCTGGCCAAGGTGGGTGAGGCAGTGAGGCGGGGTGGGGTCAGCCAGTGGTGCAATCAGCCGGTTCTCTGAACTGCACAAAATCTTAACAACTGGTTCACTCGAACCGGTCCAATCCAGCTGAATCCCACCTCTGCTTGGACTTTGGAGCCAGGTCAGGAGTGAAATGCTCCCGGTTCGGACCGGATCACTTGATCCGGTAACAATGGTGGTTGTTCAGAGAATCAGTAGCAAAAATCCCTGCCCCCCTCCACAGCTGAGCCGCGGGATCATCAGAGGTTTTTTTTTTACTTTTAAAAGCATTTTTTTCTTCAGCTGAAAAAATGCTTTTAAAAGTAAAAAAAAAGCCTCTGTTGATCATGCGGCTCAGCTGGGATCATCAGAACCTTTTAAAAGCATTTTTTTACAAACTGTTTGGCCGAAGAGGTTGTAAAAAATGCTTTAAAAAAGTTCTGGCGATCAGGCAACTCAGCTGGGATCGCCAGAGGAGCCTTTTAAAAGCTTGTTTTTTACAATCTCTTTCTTCAGCTGAAGAAGTTGTAGAAAAAATGCTTTTAAAGGGTTCTGACGATCCCAGCTGAGCCACACGATCATCAGAGGCTTTTTTTTTTTTAACTTTTAAAAGCATTTTTTCGGCCAAAGAGGTTGTAGAAAAAATGCTTTTAGAAGTAAAAAAAAATGGCCAAGCCCACCCAGTCACATTACCCCCCAAGCCACGACCACAGAACGGGTAGTAACAAATTTTACATTTCACCCCTGGGCAAGGTACTATCTAGCATATTGTGCTATGTGCTTTGGAGGTACCCAACATACTTCCAAGAAAGAGAAAGAATCAAATACAAGTGATGCATGAACAAATACAATCAGTTCCTTTTGTACACTTACATTCCTGGCTGTTATTTTGGGAAGTTTATGATTGGAAGATAGTCAAGAAAAGCAATCTTGCCAAGAAAGGCAGTCTTTATGCTAATGATTGCCAGTTTCTTTGTGGGCCCTTTTCAAAGATCTCAGTTTTGATAAATGAATCTTGTTTACTAATCACTTTCTTCCAGAAAAGTATTATCTAATGGTGATAATTTTTCACATTTTTAAAAAGAATTATTATTTGGTAAATTACAACACATTCCACTTTACAGATTCTGCATTTACAGTATACTTCTTTCTTAACCCTTCCATTTTTGTCCCCAACCAGTTGGTTTGCTGCTATGGTAATGGAATTGGACTCCTCGCCTATGCAAACTCACACAACTTAGAATTCAGTCAGGTATGCCAAACTGTTGTATTTCTTCCTCTGAAGATCACTATCATTTGTAGAGTTGTCATAGCTATGCAGACTTCTAGTAAATTGTTCAGATCATTCCAGAGCTTCAGCTCTGTTTCTCCTTTGTATAGCAATGCTCAGGTAACAATTTCACAAGGAAAAAACTTGAATACATACCTTATTAAAAATATACAATCAACACACACACACACACACACACACACAGAGTGATCCATTCCTTTTCTATGGGCTAGTTGTGGAGCTGGTTTAATGTTATATCTTACCTCCTTCCATAACAGTTAATCAGCAAACTAAAAGTAGAAACAACTATTAACTTTAATTCAAAACACTGAAATCCAAAAAGAAAAAAAATGTACAGGAAAATAAGCCAACAGCATGTTAAAAATATTTATTATATGGGAAGAATGGATTATTTTGCATATAATCAAAGAAACAAAAACAGCAACAAAAAAGGCAAAAGCTATCTAATTTATGCCCATAGTAATGCTTGTTCTTAGTACTTAGTGTATTGTAATGAGGCCAAAACATAACTGAGGGCAGCATAAAATCAAGTGAACTCCATTAGGTATTTAACAGATATTTGCATTCCAAACCAGCTCTCTTAATTACAAATTAAATTCTAAAGCAATACCTCTAATAACCTAACTTGCTAAATTGTAACAGCTTACACACTGAAAGAACCCCTTGAGGGTGAATTCTGATCCTGCCAGATTGCCAGTGACAGGCATAAACCATTGATCTTGTAAACAATGAAAGCTACCATTCAGCTAGCACCCAAATTATCAGTGGCAAAGCTGTTTAAATTCCGAACTCTGTCTTCTTCTGTGAATGGCCAGCTTGTCTGCTGGGCATGTATAATTTGCTTCCTGCCTTCAGCACTAAAATTACATGTAGTGCAAAGAGGCTCATTTTAAAATACAAGCATTCTCCTCCCCTGTATTCTGCTATTCTATTTTCTGAGCACAAAGTTGACTGCATTATCATCCATACTTCAACTTGAATACGGCAAGAGAAGATTACAGGCTGCACTACTAAATAATGTCATTCCTTGTTTTGGTCTTTACTCACATTTTGCAAAATGTCTGGGGCTAGGGAAGAATACAGGAAAGATGGCAGCATTAATAATTTCTTTGCAGAAAACAACTATAATAAAATGATGGAAATACTTTGCATACACAACCATTTTGCACAGACATTAAATACTCTTGCCTAAAGACCCCAAATGACTGGTATTTCAAACGGGGCCCACATCTTCTCATTATTTCCCATATGTCATATCTCACATTTTTGAGGATCAAAGCAAGTCTGCTCTAACAAAACCATGTCTGAAATCACAAAGGCCATCTAGTTACTGTTCCTAAGCAGACTGGATCACCAGGCAATATCAAAGCTATAGGCTAGTTATAAAGTATTTTTTTTAAAAAAAATCTTGAAGTAAGGCTTTGACATACAATACTTGCAAAGAAATCTACATGGATGTGTCAGTCTAGTCATTAAAGCAATCCTTATTAGAAGACAATAAAGGTCTTTTACCTTTGGGGGGGAACCCATTGATTATATATAAAACTACATCATAATTGGTGGGCATGCTAATAACTAAATTCTGGTTAACAAAATCTAATTGCTTTGCTCACATAACACACTACACCCAATAAATAAATATTAATATGGCTCACAGTGATGGCCATGGAAAGAAAATAGCTACTGACCTTAATATGGTAAACCCCAAACTACTGAATCCCATGTTCGTCTAGCTAGCTACACATCCTATTTGTCTCAAAGTCAAATTAAATGTGCACCTGCTAGACACATAAAGAGACAGCTCTTTCACTGTCTTTGTGGCCTACCACCATCCCCTCTCATTGAGGTTATGGACCTACTTGCATCCATGTTCAGATTGGGAAAATGTGTCTCTACAAAACAAAATCAAAGCTACAGGATCTTGAAGATTCTCCCTCAGATCAGGGGTCTCCAACCTTGGTCCCTTTAAGACTTTGGGAGTTGAAGTCCACAAGTCTTAAAGGGACCAAGGTTGGAGACCCCTGCCTCAGATAATCAACACTTCTAATTTAATGGCACTGAATACTGGAAAATGGAAGGTGTATACAAGAGAAGAAAGCTTGGAAAAAAGAAACTATAGCTGACGCAAATGACGAATAGGCCAGGTTTTACTAAATTAGTCTTCTCCAACTTTCCAACATGTGTTGATTTATACGTCCCATCATGGATCTTGTTGGGTAGGAATGTATTAGTATAAAAAGGTCTTTAATCAAACACCTGACAAGCTGATACGCATTTGGGAAACCTAAAAGTAAGTGTTTCTTATTCTTAGTGACTTTAAGAGGGGTGGATTTCAACTCCCAAAATTACATTGCAATCACATGGGGAATTCTGAGAGTTGAAGTCCGCCCATCTTAAAGTTGCTAAGATTGAAAAACACTGCTATAAGCAGTAGTTCATAAAATAATCTTTGGCCTTTAGATTTCCTCATAAGATATATATAACCATACTGAACAATAGTTTTAACCAGTCATGACCAATCAATACATAGAGAAGCTAGCAAACTAATATTCTTTTTCTTATGCCACTCTAGCACATTCTTCTCTTGTTATTAGTGGTTCTTGACTTTTGTTGTTTTTGATGAGCACCAGTTTAGATGCATCACATAGTATAGTCTCCTTACTGATACATTAAATAAATCGCTACTATATATACAAGAAAGAAGCTAAGTATAAATATGCCTAAATTTAAATTTGCAGAACCACTTTGTTGAGGGACTTGAATGGCCAATTATGCTCTACTTGATATGAAAACTGCTATTATATTTCATAGGTACCTGGAAAGAGAAAGGATTCTGTATATAGCTTTATTATTGAAGAAAACTACTTGAAATTTCATACACTTACACAATAATTGCATTTTAAAATGTCTCCCTATTGTATTGCTTACAATATATAAATATACATAGGACATAAAACTTGAAAAACATCTATTTCTTTTATCACTTCACCACCATACATTATGTGTATGGTGTATGTGTATGTATATACATCATGCTTAAAAGTCTGTGCTGACCAATTGGCCCCCATCTTCACCCATATTTTCAATAAATCACTAGAGATGTGTTATGTTCCTTCTTGCTTCAAACGCTCTACCATCATCCCAGTGCCGAAGAAGCCCACCATCAAGGAACTGAATGACTACAGACCAGTTGCTTTAACATATGTCGTCATGAAAACCTTTGAAAGGCTAGTGCTTTCCTACTTGAAAACCATCACGGATCCGCTGTTAGACCTCTTGCAATTTGCATACCGAGCAAACAGATCAACAGATGATGCTGTTAATATGGCTCTGCACTACATCCTACAGCATCTTGAGTCTCCAAAGACCTATTCAAGGGTCCTTTTTGTAGACTTTAGTTCAGCATTCAATACCATCATTCCAGACATTCTTCTAACTAAGCTAAACCAGCTACAGGTACCGGAACAGACTTGTAAGTGGATCACAAGCTTCCTAACAAACAGGAAGCAGCAGGTGAAGCTAAGCAAGATCACATCAAATACCTGTACAATTACTACAGGGCCCCCCCAAGGCTGTGTGCTCTCCCCACTTCTCTTCTCTCTGTATACCAATGACTGCATCTCCAATGATCCATCTGTTAAGCTACTGAAGTTCGCAGATGACACAACAGTGATTGGTCTCATTCGAGACAATGACGAATCCGCATATAGACGAGGAACAAACGACTAGCCTTGTGGTGCAACCAAAACAATCTGGAACTGAACACACTCAAAACCGTAGAAATGGTGGTAGACTTTAGGAGAAACCCTTCCATACTTCCACCTCTCACAATACTAGACAACACAGTATCAACAGTAGAAACCTTCAAATTTCTGGGTTCTATCATATCGCAAGATCTCAAATGGACAGCTAACATCAAAAACATCATTAAAAAAGGACAACAAAGAATGTTCTTTCTGCGCCAACTCAGTAAGCTCAAACTGCCCAAGGAGCTGCTGATTCAGTTCTACAGAGGAATTATTGAGTCTGTCATTTGCACCTCTATAACTGTCTGGTTCGGTTCTGCAACCCAACAAGAAAAACACAGACTTCAGAGGATAATTAGAACTGCAGAAAAAATAATTGCTACCAACCTGCCTTCCATTGAGGACCTGTATACTGCACGAATCAAGAAGAGGGCCGTGAAAATATTTACAGACCCCTTGCATCCTGGACATAAACTGTTTCAACTCCTACCCTCAAAACGACGCTATAGAGCACTGCACACCAGAACAACTAGACACAAGAACAGTTTTTTCCCGAAGGCCATCACTCTGCTAAACAAATAATTCCATCAACACTGTCAGACTATTTACTGAATCTGCACTACTATTAATCTTCTCATAGTTCCCATCACCAATCTCTTTCCACTTATGACTGTATGACTGTAACTTGTTGCTGGCAATCCTTATGATTTATATTGATATATTGACCATCAATTGTGTTGTAAATGTTGTACCTTGATGAACGTATCTTTTCTTTTATGTACACTGAGAGCATATGCACCAAGACAAATTCCTTGTGTGTCCAATCACACTTGGCCAATAAAAATTCTATTCTATTCTATTCTATGTGCCGAACAAAATTTTAGACTATTTAGACTATTTTCCTCTATATTTCTATTCTCGGAGAAAAGTTCATTTTAATTCAGAATTTTTAATGCAAAAAGTTCTGGGTTAAACCCTCAGTATTAATTAAATAAATTAAAAAAAAACATCGGAAGCTATTTAGAAAAGCCCACCTCACAATCTGGAGAACTTTTGTCTCAATAAATAGTGAAAGACCCTCTGATACCCAGAACTGAAGGAAGATTTAACTGTTAATCCAGTCGGCTTTCATTAATGAGATGGAAAGGAATACTGCTCAGTTCTTTGTCACAGGGAATCCAATGTCTTGGGCTGGCCATGCATTAACCTGTGCTAGTTATTTTCCAGGCCCCACTAAGGGTGTTTGGCATAATTATAATCTTCGGTTTGAGAGAAATCCCTTCCCACTCTTCCAAATTGCGTACATTTGTGGAAATCAAAGCCATCCCCAAGTTTAAGGCCCGCTTACATTTTCACTGTTGACATCAGCTTCACTGGGACATCCAAAAAGCTCTCGCCTCAGCAAGTTCCCATCATATTCTAGGAATGTCAGATAGAGGTTGCGGAAAAACTCCACATGCTTGTTCTTTACTCTCAACTTTTTGGGTGAGTTCCAATGTATCACCTGGTAGAGAAAACAATGCAGGCATCAAAACGCAGCTTCATTAGTTTATCTTCTAAATATGCTTTCCCCCCCCCTTTTTTTCATTTGACAACATTTCTTCCTCCTTGGTACAGAAATCATAAGATCATACTAGTGGGAAAAGTATCACTAAGGGACTTTTACATTTACCCCTCTTCTTAAAGAAAACCAAAGGAAAGGAAGGAAAATTAATAATAGAAAATCCTATCTATTGAATTCTGTCTATATGATGGGCTCTGCATCTTGGGCAAAGAGATATTTGAAACATGCTGTCTTTTGCCTGAACTAAGCATCTTATTAATTACCGCTTTTTACATTCTTGTTTCTTCACAAAGATTAGTTAAGCTAAGCTGTCCCTTTATCATTTCTCTACCCTCCAATCCAAATCAACAATTCTACTTTGGCAATATAAAGGAAGATAATAAAAGAGTGAGAATTAAAGGCCCTCAGGAAAAATCATCAAGGAGAGTAAAAAAAAAAAAAAAAGACAAATTAGGAAAAAAAAAGATTTTTATGGAGGTTATATTTTAGCTATAAAAAGGATTCATTGTTCCAAGCATTAATTTTATGCATTTGAAAAAGATCCAAACAATGTATACAGAGAAGAAAGAGTGTTTTATTGGAAACTCATCCAAAGTTCAGCTCTTAAGGGTTTGCATGTCCATTAAAAAAATTAGATAGAGGTAAGACAGTACTTTAAGTTGCAAATATATTTTGCTGCTACTGATTGCCAAGTGCTGAATAAGCAACAGCTGCATTACAGCTTTGCAAACTGTATCTTCTTGACAATTCCTATTTCTAGTAAGAAAACATCTTTTTTACTACTAAAATAGTTTGGTGTTTCACAGGATCACTTACTGGCTACTGAGGAAATAGCTACTAAAAATGAGTTATGTGAAATAAAGAGAACATAAACTATAATAAGCTTAATTCAGAAATGGACAAAAATATTCTGTAAAAACTTCACAGAAGAAAAAAGTTATCTCAACTATCCAGGAAAAGATTTTGACTAGAAAACTAGGACAGTTCTACCAAGCTATGTCTTTTGTTTTATAGTAAGTAATTTGATCTTTGAATCCATACGCACAATGCAGTGAGATGTTCATATAATAAAGTGAAGTAATATTATTTATTGACAATTTAGCACCCTCTGAAGAAACATCTCTTTTTAGCCCACTGCATAAAATCCAAGAAGCAGGGAACAATAAAGCATTAGTAATAAGAACATGCCTTCCTCTGTAGAAACAGAAAAATAAGTTAATGCAAGTCATAAAGGAAAGAGCACTTACTGTAAGTACCAGTTAAACATTTTTAAAAGAAGGTAAATGCTTTTTAAGGGCAGAAATGTAAATTATTGGTAAAAAAAATTAAAGGAAGGATACAATGAAGAAAAGAGGAAAAATATCAACACAATCCTCAAACTTGAGAACAATTTCCTTTTGAAGTTCCTATATATGATTATTTGCCATCAACTCATTTTTGATTTCTTACGATAGATTGATTTTCTCAATCAATTTATATGATCTTTCCACAAATTCTCACTCTAGAATTTTGAACTGTGATATTTGCTAAGTTGAAATTGTTTTTTTAAAAATCCTATTGAACAACTTATTGTTGCTTTGTTAACTGAAGTAGAGGTTCGCACCTTTTACAGATTGCTTGAAAAAGAAAAGGGACAATGTAGAATAAAAATTAAGCTTGATCTGATTTTATTTCAGTTTGCATTTAATGTAAATTAAATGTGGTGAATATATTACTTTCCATTTCAGTAGGTATTTGATCATTCCTCCTTTCGTTATAATAGAAATGAAAAGAACCAAGTTTTGAAGTCTCTGTGGACCATACCTCAGGGACCTTTGCACACCTTTACACTACATTTTCATTTTACGAAAAGAAATTTGGGCAGTTTATCAGGGCCTATTTATGCATTAGCAATGAATAAAATTACCAAAAGGAAAAGGGAAAAAAGAGGAAACTGCGTCATTTAAAAAGGGCATCTAATTGAATGGAATTTATATATGTAAATTCATATGCACAGATACCAATTTAGAAATAATTACCTTAATTTGAAGACTAATACAATTGCTATACCAGTTGAGAAAAATTATGACCCAGGGGACTGCTTTCCAAATGGTAATTATTTATAAGCAGGTTCAAGGCCATGCAATTCCTTCTTCCAGTTCTTCATTTTAAAGTGCATATCAAATGAACAGCCTTTCAAATTAAAATTGTATTTTGAAATAGGCTACATGTCATACTATTATTTGTTCAGGACTTTGGATGAAGTTGTTTTAAGGTGGTTTTAGGATTTAGGATTTAAAATACCAGGCACCAAACAAAGATGGGAGAAGTTATTAGTGAAGACTTGCATGAAGATGAATTTATCTAGATTAGTGCTTGTCAAATTCAGCAATGTCTGGACTTCCCCTTTTAGAATTTCCCAGCCAACATGCTACGAATTGAAGGCCACATATTTTAAATTTGCCAAGCTTGAGAAACACTGGATGTAGGTCTCCCATTTTTGGCTTTCTGCATCTGCAGTACATATTTAGTCCTTGAAACTGCTGTGGCAGAAGTGCATGGAACCTAGAGGACTGCACAAATCCTTGAGGATTGATATGACCTCAGTGAGAATAAGTCTTAATCAAATCAAGGATTATTACAAAAAGAAAAAAGAAAGAAAGAAAGAAAGAAAGAAAGAAAGAAAGAAAAGAAAAGAAAAAAAGAAAAAGTTAGTCAATCTAGGCAATGATTTCATTAGTATCTGCCAACTAGGCAGATACAAATTGAAAAAAGTTTATGTTTGTCCAAATTTTAATGGATCTCAAGGACTTGCTGTTCATTATGTTATAGGACTGAAATATGTATCAGGAATCTATATGTGAAGAGAAGTTAATGGAGCCTACAGGAGAATAAGTTAAACTGATTAGTGTCATTCCCCCTGCCCCCAGCTGTGCTGGTACTATGGAAGCATGTAAAAGAGTAAGTATATATCCAATATTTAAAGAACACCCCAACAGTATACAAACACAGAATTAACTTATAAGTCATTCAATATGTCAAAATACATGAAACAGATAATGGCTTCCATAAATATAATAGGCTTGTGATGATAAAAGCAATACATCATTATCACTATCAACAAAATAGAATACAAATATTGTTGCAGAATCAATTAATGGCTGTTACATTCAGTTAAAGTTGAAAGTAAGAGGATAGCTAAGAACAAACATTTGCTTGATTGAAAGAGAGATCTTGCATAGTACATAGGTTTTACTAAATGATGACAATCTAAAAAGTTACTTTAGAGAAGTATTTTTTCTCAATAATCTGTTTGCCTGATGGGGATTTCTTTTTCTTCAACAACAGGCACCATTGCCATATAACAAACTACTTTTATTTTTTTTATAACTAGATTTCTAAGTCCTTCCAACTCAGACATCTGGTTAGTTAAGTCCACTTAAGTGTAAGTGTAATTAGTTCTACATTTCTTTTAATCCTGTTCTATAATTTTTCTTAGCTTTATAATCCTGGGTTAGTATTATGAAAGATAAGAAGGACATGTCTGCAGAATGATTTGGCATTCGATATGAACAAACTCCTGAACAAAATCTAAATGCAGGCTTAAAACTGTTGAAATACTTTAATTTACAACTGAACATAATGTTGGTCAGCACCTACTGGAAATTAGTATGAATAATTAAATCCTACTTCTTTTGGAGTTAATAATATGCCCATATATTTCTTAACGAGGTCATAATGCTGGCAACCAGTCACAACATTTTAATTTAGCCTTTCTATACTAAATCTAATCTCATAATTGCAATCTCATTAACTCTTTTTTATATAAATGCCCAAATAAAGATTGCAGTTATATTTTGACTTGATCTTGGTAAGCTTTGCACATTTTGATAACTTCCATTTTTTAGGTCAGTAAACGGTATAAACCAATCTCCTTCAGGAATGCACAAGAATTTCATGGAGTACTCAGATAAAAATGGAACAGTGCAACTGTTTTTGAAGGCATTTCTGTACTTCATTTTTTGAAAAATGTACAGATAGTCCTTAACTTATTACAGTAACGGAGCCTGCACATTACTGTCTATAGTTGATGTCTACATTAAGTAACTGTGATATTCACAACCTCCCCATCCTGCTCTATCCAATGCATTCGTTAAACAAATACACAGGTCATTAATTAGAGCATGGGTTGACTCAGGGGTGGGGAGAACATAGGAGGCCTGGTGGAGGTACTGACCCACCTGCATAGGGCCTCCCAAGGCCTCCCCACTGTCTGAGGTATCCCATGTTCTGCTTCCTGCCCCTTGCAATTGCATTCCCCACAGCTCTATGGGCCTCCTCCCTACCACACCCTACACAATTGTACACTTACCACTGAAAGATATCTAGAGGTCAGGAAATTGGAATAGGGATATCCACTATGTTGCTGGGGCCACATAGCACAACTGAGTAGAAGAAATCCTGCTGGTTTTGCTTTCCTTGCTATGCTTTGCTCCCCCAGTGCCAGCTGGTGTTCCTGACACTGGGTGAGCTGAATATAAATCCTGCCGGTTTTGCTTCCCTCACAATCCTTTATGCCAGGGGTCTCCAACCTTGGTCCCTTTAAGACTTGTGGACTTCAACTCCCAGAGTTCCTCAGCCAGCTTTGTTGGCTGAGGGACTCTGGGAGTTGAAGTCCACAAGTCTTAAAGGGACCAAGGTTGTAGACCCCTGCTTTATGCTGCTTTACACCAGCACTATTGACCCTGGGGTAAAAAAATATTGTGAGGAAGGCAAAAATGACAGGATTTATTCTCAGCTCACCCAGTGAGGAAAAGTACCTTTATGTTAGTGCTGCAGGCATTAGGGGAGCAAAGCATAGTAAGGAAAGAAAAAAATGGCAGGATGAGCCACAGTGGCACAGTGGTTAGAGTGCAGTACTGCAGGTTACTTCTGCTGACTGCCAGCTGCCTGCAATTTGGCAGTTCAAATTTCACCAGGCTCAAGGTTGACTCAGCCTTCTATCTTTCCGAGGTGGGTAAAATGAGGACTCAAATTGTTGGGGGCAAGATGCTAACTCTGTAAACCACTTAGAGAGGGCTGTAAAACACTGTAAAGTGGTATATAAGTTTAAGTGCTATTGCTATTTATTCTTGATTGTGCCATGTAGTCCAGCAATGCCACAGCAATGGCCCAACAATGGAGAAGCCTTCCCTATCCTGACTTCCTAAGTTCTTGATATCTTCGAAAGATAAGTGAGTGGGAGTGGGGAATAATGTGTGGATCCCAGTCGGGTGGCAAACTTTATGGGGACCCAGTGGAGCAAGATGGGAGAGAAATAGGTGGATGGGTGTGTGCAGTGTCTCTACGATTGGTCATGGGGCAAATGACCATGCGGGCCTTGTAACTTTGAAATAGGTTCGTATGTAGCTTTGGAAGGGATGTTACATCAAATGTAATTAAATGGTCTGTTGTACCTCAAGGACTACCTGTTTAACTGAACATTTTAAAAAATAGCTATATTATGATACAAATATATATTTCCATTTAAAATTTGTCCACAAATGTAGATCTTGTAAAACAATATGGTAACATGAATATATAGGCAAAAAACAGTGAGAACATGAGTGACTTCCAACTTCCTGACTGCTTCCCTATTGAGTTTCCTTGGGGAAAGTTGGCAGGGAGCACCACAAATCCTTCTTTCTTTCTTTCTTTCTTTCTTTCTTTCTTTCTTTCTTTCTTTCTTTCTCTCTCTCTCTCTCTCTCTCTCTCTCTCTCTCTCCTTCCTTCCTTCCTTCCTTCCTTCCTTCCTTCCTTCCTTCCTTCCTTCCTTTTTTCAGTAGGCAGCTAAGTAACTGCTGCTGGTGACGGAGGGAGTGAGGGATTAAGAGACTGGCTGGGAAAGTCACAGAGCATTGAAAATGAATCTCGTGGCTGCAGCAGTAATCCAGCAGTATAGTAGCAACCAGTAGCACTAAAGCATCCACAACTTTCCCAAATTTTATTCCCACAGGAACAATGGGGTTTGGATTTTGGACACATTCTATAACTTAGCTCATTTGAGGTACCCTGGTTCAGAAGTTATTGCCCTTTGATGCATAATTTTGCCCAGTTAAAGGTCATGGCAATGAGAGTTTTAACAGGACATGGATCTGAGAATATGCATGAATTCTTATTTGAAATGTTTAAGAATTTATGAATGCCATAAATAATACTCTCCCATTTAGCATATAAGAATGGCACATTTTCTAACAATAGATTTACAGTAATAAGTTGGGTTGAAGTAGAACAACTTTCTCCAACCTGGCTCTATTCAGATATACTTTTTTTTTAAAAAAAATAATTTTATTAAAGTTTACAACATTGAAGTCCAACTGCCATAATCCTTAGTCAGGATGAAATCAAGTGGAAAGTTCTTCTGTTGATACATAATACAATCATGCATAATCTATTATAATTCAACAGAACTCATATACCACATAATTCAACTATGAATGTTGATGCCATCCCCTTAAATACCCTTGTACCTGCTACAGTTTTTTAAATAAATAATAAATAGAAAACTTTTCTAGGGCAAGTAGCTACCCCTAATTTTGAATACTTCTATGATCAGAGCAGCTCTCTCTTCCTTACGGTCTTTCTGACTATCTTTTTCCCTATTGACATATTTCATACAGAATTCCATGAATATTTATCTTTTCTATGTTTGAATGTTGAACTATTAGCAACCTGACCTTTCTTTAACAGAAGCTTCCATTGAATGCAACTCCAAATCTTAAGGAGTCATGCTCAAAAAAAGATTAGCTGTTCTAAGAGTTTGGGGAATTTAACTATCCTATTACAGTGAAGCAGAATTAGTTGTATCCACACTGTGGAATTGAAGCATATTTGCATTTCAAATTGATGGATCAAAGTTTCCAAAAAATAGAAAGTAATGGAGGTTTGTCATAATGTGCTATAGAATACAGATACTTTAAGGTTAGGATCGTAACTTTTGTCCTTCAAGATGAGAGACTCTGGGAAAAACAACCTTCCTTAATATTGGCAATATTGAAACTTTGCTAAATATATTGGAATACTGTATTTGATACTGGAGTGAGCAAAGGTAAATGTGCATTCCAATACAAGTTTAGGCTTGCATATTCTCTGTTTCTGTCATGAAGTGAACAATATTCTTGCTGATATGCAACAGGTCATTATATCAAAGCCAATAACCTGTGGTTTGTCCACCATATCAAATGAACGTTAAGCAAACTGGCAAACTATGATTTGCTATTAAACAGAGTAGAGTTCTGTTGGGGTAGACCAGGGGTAGTCAACCTTTTTATACCTACTGCCCACTTTTGTATCTCTGTTAGTAGTAAAATTTTCTAACTGCCCACCGGTTCCACAGTAATGCGCCGTGTATCATCGTCTGCGCATGCCTGTCGTGCATCGTGGATTGGTGTCACGGGGTGGGTGGGTGCCGGCTACCAGCTCTGCTTGTCTGTTACAGCTGGGTGGTGTGGGGGGAGATGCGTGAGCTATTCTGGGACGAAGCTCTTTTGTTTGCGGTCGCACTATAGCGCCATTTAGTTTCACTTACATAACGTGAACTAAACTTACGCGTGGGCGATACAAATAGTATTAAATTTTCAGAAATTTAAATTGTCACGGGGAATTTTATGTAAACCTAATGAAAATGTTTTTAAATAATGTTATGAAAATTTTTTAAAAAGTCAATTAAATTAAAAAAAAGGAAAGTGCTTCAGTATTGGACAAAACCCCTACCGCCCACCCTGAAAGCTGCAACGCCCACTAGTGGGCGGTAGGGACCAGGTTGACTACCACTGGGCTAGACAATCCTACATGCATAATGAAGCATCAATTATAGCAGCTTGTAACTCAAGTCAGGAGATCTTGTTATACCATCTTACCCCAATTTGTCCCTTATCTGCTAAGAAATTCTGGCAGATAAGGGTCAAGGAAAAGAGCCTTTGGTCCTGGCTCTGTGGCACACTCCACCATTCCCACACTTTTGGTCTTCCAGAGGGTATTAAAACTTGGTTTTACTGGTTGTCTTGGGGGCCTGAGGGGACACTCATTACTGGCGATGATGATGGGGTAAGAAGATCTCATTCCCATGCACACCTTCATTTTAGCTTTTTATATAGTTTAAATTTTTTGATAAAATGTAAAATAACTCTTCTATTTGAAAAAGTGATTGCCCTGTTGGCATAGTCAAGAAAATCCAATATAACAGAATGTAAATAACTCAGGATTAAACTTTGGAGTTCTTGGTGCTCTCTTTGAGCTTGGTTGTTTGCTTGTAGACATTTTATTACCAGACTAGCTATCATCCTCAGTGCTAGTGAGTGTGGGGTGCAGTAATTGCATGAAACTAATGGCAAGTAAATCAAACTCAGACAGTACAGGTCTCCAGAGTCAAGAAATGTCAACTAACATAAACTGCAAAATTGAAGGAACAGTCAATCACCCTAACTTTCCGGGAACTGAATTTGCTTTTGGGGATGCAGGAAATATTGCTATTCATGAAAAAGAAAGAAGGCCAAGGATCAAGGCAAGTGTTCACAAGCAGAATTATAGTCCAATTTATAGGCTTTGCAAGAAATACAACAAATGAGAAAGAGTTGTGAATGAAAAACCTGTCTTGGGTTACAGTGCTGAACTAATAGACATTTTAGCAGACAAATTTCACAAGGTGGTTCTCTTTTGGAAAATATAGCTAGGAAGATATGATGACAAATAACTAATTAGTGTAGTTTATTTTTCACAAGTTGGTATTTGATTTGGATCACTGCAGAAGCAACAGTTAGTTCAGCACAGATTATGTTTAACATGATGGTATAACAGAACAAGGAATGTTAGGGGAGGGAGTTATGGGAAGGGAGCATATTTTCAGTAATTAAAATCTATTGCTGAAATGAACTTTTATTGAACTATTTTTTTCTTTGTTGAAAAAAAAAAGTTTTCCGCAATTATTTTCCCTGCCCAAAATATCTATGTTGTATCCTTGACAACCAGCAACTTCTTTGCCTGGTTCCTTTAGTGAGGTCACTGAATTCATTCTTGGGGAAATTCACAATTAATTAACTTGTTGTTATTTCAGTTTCTGTGTGGTCTTTGTCACTTTCCTGGGGCTGAAAACTCTTTACCCAGCAGAAAAACTTACTTTTTCTTAAATTGGAGTATCAGATCTGAATGCAGTTTCTGACCTAAGACTGGGCAACATTTAGGGACTGAGGCTGCAATATTTGGATGCAGAAACAAGATACAGACTCTCTCCCCTACCCCCAAATTAAATGGAACAAGTAATACCTTTTCTGCCTTAAAGTTGCAAGAACTTAACCTTGCAGTTTTCAGCATTCATGGTCAAAATCCAAACAGAGGCTGAAAAATGAGTCAGGGGTCATGGATTAGAGTACTGCTGCTCTAACCAAATGTTTAAATAAAGTTGATTAATTTGGGGAGCATCAAGAATGAAACGGGAGCCACTGTGTATAAAGAGCTATGCTATGTACATACTGGGGCGGGTTTCAAAACCCGTAGCTACCGGTTTGCTCATGGGCGCTCGCGCATTCGTGCTAAACTTCTGCACAGAAGTGTCCGGGTGGGTGGGCAGAGCCTCCCGCCACTGCCACTATTGGTTCGCCCGATACGGGGCGAACTGGTAGCAACCCACCACTGGTATATATTAAGAACAAAGCTTCAGTTCAGTGCACAGCCATGGGAGTGACTAGTTTGGGGAATTAAGAACATATATGCTAACATCTATGCAAGTCCTCTAGGGATTTTGGCACATTAAATATGAGATCCATATGCCTTTTAATGCAAGTTCTTCCCAATGATTTAAAAACAAGTGCTCTGGTTTTGGGATGATTGAGGAAGGCCTGTTTTCATATCCTTACTGTTGGTTCTTGTCAATCCGATAAAGTAAACCAGACTAAGAAACAAATATTATGTGGCCTAAATAAGACAGCTTGGCTTTATCTTAGTAAGTATATAAACCTGAGCCAAATGTAATTCGTTTAATTAAATAGATCAAGGCTTAGCATAATATCAGGACCCAGCCAGGGGCGGGTTTCAAAACCCATCACTACCGGTTCACTCGTGGGCATGGGTGCGATGTTGCTGTGCATGCGCAGAAGCTTACGCGCATATGCAGAAGCATCCGGGTGGGTGGGCGGAGCCTCCCGCCACCGCTACCGGTTCGCCCAATCCAGGGTGAACTGGTAGCAACTAACCATTGGACCCAGCAAGGCTGAAGCTCCTGAAGAAACAAGATCTTGGGCAGCTCAGAGAAATCCTATTCAGTGAAGTTCTTTTCAGAGAAATAGATCCATTTTGTCTCTTCAGCATTCTGAAGCTTTATATAGGTAGCCATAATGTACCTCTAAAAGGCTTCTGTTATACAGGGGGAAAGAAAAGTGAGGAACAGGCCATAACATGATCGTAGCAGCACAACCTGGACTTTCACCTCATCTCTACCCAATTATCATCCAATGCTGGGCAGAACAAGGGCAGGCCTGCTGATCTTGATTCTGCATTGTATTTTTACTTACTGGAAAGACAAGGCAAAGCAGAGCAGCTTATCTTGCTCTATTCCTCCCTGAAAGTGTTAGTGAATGTAAGCAAAGAGAAGCACAGCTTGGTGGCTGCCCCACCCTGAGTCCAAAGGAACTGAAATCTGAGAAGCGACCAAGGAAGTAGAGAAAAACCAGCGCCTTTGATCCACATAAGTCAGCTCTTGTTAAAGTAAATGGGAAACCAAGAAGATTAGCATGGAGTAAGCAAGCCAAGGCAGCAGAGGCAGAAAAGCAAACCTTGCAAGAAATTAGATGATCTAAGAAATAACGGGTTGCTGTGGAAGGAAAAGCTGTTTGTTTCTTTGGGAGGCTGTTGAATACAGAGAGGAATTTGGCTATGTGAACTGAGATTCAGACTATAACTGAATCCAAGTTGCCTTAAATTTCATGTAATACAGGTGGTCCTCAATTTATGACCACAATTGAGGCCAAAATTTCTGTTGTTAAGTGAGACATTTGTTAAGTGAGTTTTGCCCCATTTTACGATATTTTTTGCCACATTTGTTAAGTGAATCACTGCGGTTGATAAGTTGATAAGTTAATAACCAGATAACCTGGTTGTTAAGTGAATCTGGCTTCCCCACTGACTTTGCTTGTCATAAGAGCGCAAAAGGTGATCACATGTCCCAGGGTCACGTGATCACCTTTTGTGCTCTTATGCGCTCTTTGCGCCCTTCATAAATACAAACCAGTTGCAAATCATCCGAATTTTGATTTTGGGACTATGGGGATGCTGCAAAGGTCATAACTGTGAAAAACGGTCATAAGTTGCATTTTTCAGTGCTGCTGTTGTAACTTTGAACAGTCCCCAAACAAGCAGTTGTAAGTCGAGGACTACTTGTATAAGAAAAATGTTCCTTAATTATGGCAAATGTCTGAAGGACTTCTCCTTCCATACTCCCCAAAAGTGAAGGAACATTGTTTCACTGATATGCTCAATCAAAGAACACTAAAAAACATTTAAAACACTTTCTTCTGTAACTGTTTCCCAAAAGTAGTGATGTTCTGTTCAATGGCAGCATTTGGAAAGAGATATTCAGGCCACATATTACTATTTGAACTCAAAAACAACAAAAACACCCAAGCCATTTTAGCCTCAAAAACTAATATGTTATTCAGTGGTGAAATCCTCCAAGGTTTGCCATTGGTTGCGCATGCATGTGCAGTGCACGCCAAACATGCGCTGTGTGCACATGCACAGTGTACACCAAATGCATGCTTCACCCAGAAAAAGGAGGCTTAAGAAGGTAAGTAGAACAGTGGGGGGGGGAAAGAGCTGTGCCGCACAATTTATATTTGCAGGATTTCCTGCTTGCTAGTGAATATAAATTGTGCGGCACTGCTGATCATCAGAAATACTGGTTTGGATGAACCGGTAGCATTTTTCTACTACCACTTCACCCAAACTGGTAGCTTTTATTACTACAGGTTCACCCAAACTAGTGCGAACCGGTAGCATACCACCCCTGGTGTTATTGATGCAACAAACATGAGTTTGGGCAGTGGAGGACCGGGGTGGGGAAGGAGGCTATTGTCTATGGGGAGACAATATTGTCATGAAGAGCCAGACACAAGTTAATGACTGAACAACAACATTTTGCACAAGGTGAAACAAAAATCTGAACTGGAAGAGACCCTGCAATGCATGGGGACAGTTTCTTTTCCTTTCCTTTTCTCTTTTGGTTGGGGATTTTGGGGTGTGAATTATACTTGCTATTCTAACTTATTTTAGAGTTTATACGATAGTATTTATGTCTTTCTTACATCAAAATAACAAGAAACTGTGAAGTTTGGAAATTGTGCTCAGTGAGGGCTTGGATGTTAAGTCTTCCCCCACCCTCTAACTCTCTCCAGCCTCCTGGTTCTGGGCTTCAAATTGCCCACTTTTGGCTCACGCAGAAGACATTCATTGCTCAAAATTACGAGCGAGGCAGCAGAGAAATACATATACAAATAAACAGCAGCCACTTATGATAATCGCTAACTTTGAAATAGAATACTGGTACTTTGGTAAATGTTGACAAATCCCCAAATCCCTGTGATCTTGGGACCAGATGGAATTAAATTGTTGCCTTTTTTTGCTTGATAGGAATAATTTGGTTTTGTTCGATTTAAGGAATGCTAAAATCTTGTCCAGCTTAGTTTGGAGTTTAAAATCTTCTATGATTTTTTCTTCCCACACAATCCTTCCTAATCCTCTAATGCCAACATGTACCATTCATCTCTTTCTCTTCTATCCCCTGGAGGTTTCGTCTACATTATTCTTCACTCCAGCTGGAATCAGTATGAAATACTGAATGTGCCAAATATACTATATCGGGCCATTTATTTTAAATGTCATTGAAACTGCTTAATTTTCACATTTTTGTTTTAAAAATCAAGCTTGTTCTAAATATGTCAACCACATCCCCCCCCCCATGGACCACACGAATGCACCAGTGATTCTGCTTATTAAACTAATAGATATATATTTCTCAATGCAAGTAGGGCAGATCCACAAGTGGAATTATTCTTGGATGAAACTGATCGGTTCAGCTTAATATGATCCATAGAGCCTTGCTCATGAAGCAACAACTTTAAGCTGCAGCTCTGTTTCAAAAATAGACCTGAACATGACTTCCGTGAGACACCCGGTGTTGCTAGGCATAATTATAGAACAGGGATTTATTTTGTTTTATCATTCTCTGCATTGACACTAGGTTGGAGATGTAAAGCAATTTGCACAGTTATCCCATTAGCTTATAATACAAACATGGAAAAGCTTGATCTCTTTCTCTTTCCACTTCCCCATCAAAAGTATATAAAGAGAAAGAAATTACTTTGGTTCTACTTACTTTAATACAGCAAACACGAGGAATATGCATATTTGTAAAATTCCCCTCTCTTCTATTGCTTTAGTCAATTTGTATTAGGATCTGGCTCTCAAACAGCTTTTGGGAGTTGTACTTAATTTATGACTTAACAGGGACTATTTTTGTTATAGGTACAAGCTTTTTATTCAACAGCAACTCTTCTTTGACTGCCCAAAAACCCTGCAAAAATAACTCGGGGAATCCAAAACCATCACTGAAGAAAAATCCATGTTGTTTACATTTTTAAAAAGACACATGCAGCTTGTAAATGTGATAAAATAAGTGCACCATCTCCCAACATCTTCCTTGCCCTAATTATTATTATTTTTTTTATTTTTTTTGGAGATGGCATCTATTTATAGTTATCTTGATTGTAGTGATTGTTCTACTGGGAAGTCTGTTAGGAGCAGAATGTGAGAGTTAAGAGCAACATGTGTTTATAGTGTTCCAGATCCCACTGTTTTGTTTGTGTGTGGCAGTATCCTATACCAGGGGTCCCCAACCTCTGGGTCATGGCCTATTCGAAATTGGGCCACACAAGCACGCAGCTCAACTTGCCTGAATGGCAGGCCTCAGACACTTGTACATATGCATGCCGGACCATAGCTTGTGTATGTCAAGCTGTGTGCATGTACACTGGCCTGCTACTTGCACAAGGGCTGCACATGCCAGCCCAACACTCGTGTGGCCCAGTTCCCTTCTCCCCCACCTCCCAGCTGGGCTGCCAAGCCACAAAGGTCGGGGACCACAGTCCTATACTAATGTGTATGCATGAGCCAATAAGATGTAATTCAGTGGTGAGAAAAGAAGGGTCCTGCACAGGCAGGAAAAATCAAATGAACATCTATAGAATAAGTGGTACCTGGCTCAACGGTAATAACTATGGCAGGTATTTTTCTACCCTAATGGACCATCACTTAAGTATGAGCCAGAAATGTGCTGCAGCTGCCAAAACAGCCAAAGCACTCCTAGCTGCATCAACAGTGGGATAGTATCAATAATCACAAAAAATGATAGTATACCTCTATATTGCATTAATGAGGCCTCACTTGGAATACTGTGTCCAGTTTGGGTCACCATGTTACAAAAAAGGACCCTAGAAAGAGTGTAAGACCCTATAAAAAGTGCAGAGAAGATCAACAAAGTTGATAAGAGGTCTGAAGGCTAAACCGAATGAGGAATGGTTAAGGTACCTAGGAATGTTTAGCCTATCGAAGAGAAGGATTAGGGATGATATGATAACTGTCTTTCAATACTTGAGAATCTGTTACAGAGACGAGGTGATCGACTTATTCTCCAATGTCCCTGAAGGTAGGACAAGAAGCAATGGATGGAAGATCGTTAAAGAGAGATCCAACCGAGAACTAAGAAGAAATTTCCTGACATTGCGAACAATTAATAAGTGGAACAGATTGCCTCCTGAAGTTGAGAGTGCTCTATTGCTGGAAGTCTTCATGAAAAGATTGGACAGCCATTTGTCTTTGGACTAGAACAGGTATGTCAAATTCGATTACATTTGAGGGCTGCATCAGGGTTGTGTTTGACCTCTGGGAGCCAGGGTGGGCATGGCCAGGATAGATGTGGCTAATTTGATATCACTCATGTCGGGGGCACCTGTGGTAGCCCAAATGGGCTCCCTAACTCCATTTTCAGGTGAGACGGCCTTCTGCAACCCTCTACCAGTGAAAACGGAGCTTGGGAGGGCTGCCTGCGGCAGAGGCATTGTAGGCTGGTTCTTTGCTGTGTCCGGGACGGCCCCATGGGCCAGATCTGGCCCCTGGACCTTGAGTTTGACACTCCTGGACTAGAAGATCTCCAAGGTCCCTTACAGCCATATGAGTATATCTTAGATGTCTAAGAATAGGGGTATTTTATTTAGTAAAAATTCCAAAATTTATCTATGTTTTTTAAGTGGAAAACATTTTTCAGTGTCTGGAAAATCCTACTACATGCAATATCCTTATGACTGGAGCAACAATAATGCCAATGTTTGAGAAAGAGTCTGTGATCTAACAGAAATACAGATAGTCCCTGGTAAATGAGCAATTGAATAGGGACAATTCAAAGTTACGATGCCCCTCCTCCTACAACTTGGTTCTGGAGTTCCAATGGCAGCAGCCCCCTGTAGTCACATAACACTTTGAGTACTTGGAAACCTTTTTGGCCAGTTTCTGGCAAAAAAGTTGCTCATAGGAATGCATTGACTTGCTCATTGATTGCAGCATTCACTTAAGGTCCACATCATTCTCTTTATGACCATGGCATTCACTTCATGAACTCCACAAAAAATTGTAAAATCGAGTTAGACACGTGGGAGTCTTGATGTACGACCGTCATGAGTCACAGTGGAAATTCTGGGCTCCATTCCAGTTGTAAGTTGAGGGCTACCTATAATATGATCATTTGCTCTAATTTCTTATCACCATGGTTATTAGCTGAGAGCAGGGGTGCCAAACACACGGCCCAAGGGCCAGATGCATCACGTGCTGGCCACGCCCATGGCCAGTTTAGCAAAGGGAAAAAAGTCACGATACATCACGTGACGATGCCATGATGACACAAGTTTGACACCCCTGCTCTAAGCTCTCAGCTAATACCCATGGTGATAACCAGATGAAAATAATTACTTTTAATCTCCCATGTCCAGCCACTTTTAAGGCATTAGAACAATAAACCATTGCATTGCTTGCTTCCCTGGAAACAATTCTCAATGAACAGTGTTACTTCTTCTGAGTACACATGAAAACAACTATATGTTAATGGGCTAAAAACTGTCAAAGAGGTGATATTCTCTTTTGGTTCCATTTTCTTCACAAATGAAATTGAAGATTGCTTTGATAGAGAGATGGCAATAAATAACAAAAGCAACATCATGCTATTAAAATGCAAAGTCAGCCCTTTTGTTATGTTGTCGTATTTGTACACATATCTAAAAATGAGCAGAGCTCCCATTGCAATGGCAACGATGCTGCTGTTCTCATTTTGATGAGAGCATTGAACCCTGCAGGTGCTTCCAGTTTCAAATAGGTTTAATAAGCATTTTTCTTTTCTGGAGCTGAAAACATCTCTATGTTTTATGCCATAAATATATGAAAGACGGGAAAGAAAATCTGGGTAATTAAACCCAACTTACTTATATATCATTCTAAAATGCATTATCCATACTTTTATAATCTCCTCTTACGCAAACACAAATGCTTACTTCCATGTTTGTTTGTATAATGCTAAAGTAATGTATTTTGTAAGGCAACACTTGCATTAAAATGCATGTATTAAAGATGGTTGCATACAAAATGCATACAAAATGCATATATTAGTGGAAGCTGAATTAAAACTACCCTAAAACTTAGGGTAGGGAAATTTACATGCTAAATTGTGCAACTCAGAGAAAACTATCAAAATAGTACATTTTAATTTTAATGTTGAGGATATTTGGCAGAAAACACTTGTGAATAAGTATATGCAGAACTAAAACAAACCAGATATATTGCATCATTTTGTTCTCTGTGCTCATATGCAGAGCTGTCTATTACTAGTCAGTCAATTAACGGATAATTACCTTAAGGTCAGAAACATCTCGGTAACATTGTTCAGAGCGGGTGTGGTCTGACAATTGGACATTCCAGAAACAGGGAAGCTGATAGACAAGAAAGGGATTCTGTTTGATGACTGCATTGAAAATATCCTAGAAAGACAAATAAGCAGACAAACAACATTTTTCACCTTGCAGAAAAGCAATTTCAAATTGCAAACTGTCTTTAAAATTATAGTAAGAATGTGGGAAAAATGCTACATAACTTCCCATCTTTTAACTATCTTATTTTATTTTGATTGGGATTTTTAGTTTTATTCTTTTAAAGGTGTTTTATGTATTAGGATTTTAATGTTTTAATGCTGGAAGATGCCCAGTGGTTTGCTATGAGATGGGCAGCAAATAAATAGAATAAATAAAATAAATAAAAACTAAAAGTCAAGGTTTGGGGTTTTAGCTTTGAAAGAAAGCATTGTCAGTCAGACTCTGTATTTGTCAATATAACCTGAAACTTTGCTTCTGATTCACATTTGACATCTGTTGAGTTCTCAAGAAAGACTAACTATAAAGCAAAGCAGCCTACTCCTTCCCTTATCACTGTTGTTAAAATCTGCCCACGTACATTATGTCACTATCAAATTTGAATACTGTATCTTCATCATCAAAGATTAAAAAATACATTTTATAGCAACATTTGAAGTGAAAAGCATCAAACTTCAAACTAAGAAAGTCCAACCAACAAACTGTAATAAATTAAAAACATATCTAGACTTAACTGAATTAACAATTTAAAAACAAAAGCTTCAGGATATTCAATATTGCCTTTTAAAGGTGTTTTAATTTGGAGCTAAAAGGATATATCTTAATCCTTACTATATTTCCCTAGTGAGAGAATCCAATGTTGCAGCGTTCCAAAAAACCCTTCCTTTTTAAAAAAGTTTAATGATATACTACTACTAACAGAAGAGTGTAGCTTAAGGGTACCTCTGATTATTAATTTATGGTAGGAATATTATTTCTTTAGATATTGACTTTCCACATTGTTTGACTAGTTATATGCCATCAAATTGCCACTGATTCTTAGCAACCAGATAGATATCGTGTTTCCCCCAAAATAAGACCCTGTCTTATATTTTTTTGAACCCTGAAATAAGCGCTTGGCCTTATTGCCTTATTACGCTCAAAAGCCCGATTGGACTTATTATCAGGGGCTGTCTTATTTTGGGGGAAACAGGGTATACTCCAGTATGATTTCCTTCTAGCCTGGCTCCTTCCAATGGTATACCTGTATTCTCTGTATTCCCCTATATGGCTATCTCTTTCCCACCTTTCCCAGGATTACAGACTTCTCAAGAGAGCTGGATCTTTGCATAATGTGTCCTAAATATGATAATTTGAGTTTGGTGATTTCAGCTTCAGGTGGACTTTAATAATATTCACCAATGCTTTGAGTTAGCTTAAAAAGAAACCTGAAGCCAATGCTGTTCTTTCAGCATTTTAATGAAGGAACATAGTGGGTTTATTTGACACACTACTCAAAATCAAAGTAGTGGAGTTCTGACTCTGCTGAAGCTTGCTGGCTATCATGAAATGTAGCTATATGCATAAGGTCTAACAGTAATCTAATATACTATCAGTGGTACCTCTTCAATTAAGAGTGAGAAGAAAAGGGATAAATTTGAAAGAAATAATAGAAATTTTGGATATTTATCACTTTTTGTTGTTGCTGATGATGGTTGTGGTAGTGATGAATAGGAAGACAAATTCAGGAAACATTGCAGAAAAGCCACACTTCGAATAAAAAAAGATAACAAAATAAGCTAAAAAGACATGGAAGGGGGTGGGGGGTAAAAAACAAAAAAAAAATGGTCAGATAAAACATCTACAGATACTTAGATGTGTATCATCCTGGAAATGCAGTGTGCGATTATATATTGTCAAGGCTAATAGTTAATCCAAAATGCTTCAATCACTTCTGCCTTCAGTTCAGAATGGGTATTGATTATAAGATTATACTTTTCTCACCAGACAGTTGAATTGAATTCCATATATAACCCTCGTATTTCAACCCAGGTTGCCTCACTTAAAACTTTTTTTTACAAGGTATCTCAATATCTACGGTATTGGAAAAGCACTATCTTTTTGTCTGTCTACTTTCCCACCATCCTATCATTTAGTATTATATGTAGAGCACTAGGTAGGAAAGTATGATTGATCCTAATCCATTATGTTGCAAAAGTAATGAAACAGTGCCTACATATATCACTGCTTACAGTTTTTTTCCCTAGAAAGGGAAAAAATATATAGAATAAGTCATTTTCTTATCTTGCAATATTGGACAACTATTGTCTAGTCCCTAGCCTTTCCTGTTTAGAAAAGATTTCAGAGATTATGAAGAAATATCATTTTCTGGGACTCTGGATGAAGCAGATTATCCTGAAACTTTCAGTTAGACTTTTGATCTGGTTGTGTGATGGAAACTGGAAACAGCATGGATGATTTTTGAGTGGAAAGAATATTGCTTTTTTGGACTTTCAGACCACCGGGCAGTTATGAAACTCATCAACCATAGTATCTTCTTAGATTATCTTTGAGGGATTGGATTGTTTCACAATGGTTCTAATTATTCTAATCTGGTAGTTCCAGAGGTTATTGATCAGTTCAGAGCGAGGTTTCACCAATCCCTCCCTCCCTCTCCCCCCTCTATATATTATACCCACCTATATATTTTCACACTAGACCAAGAAAAAGATATAATGTATGTTCTTAACCGGTGTTGGAAGCTGGGGACTGAATGGGATAAAAGTAGCTCAATCTATTTTTATTATTAAGATGAAATTGCGGTCTATTCAAAAATCATCTGGCTCATTGTTATTTGGCTTTGGGAAGAATTGCAGTTCCACAATCTTTGATTCTCTTTGATTCATTTTTCACTTGAAAACTTCAAACTGCTGATGGGTTTGAGCTCTTATTTCATCAAGACTCTAAGCACTGTAATGGATACCTATGTTTCTGGATATAATTCTGCTATTTTGACCTATAGAGCTTTCGATCCAAGATACTATTGGAATATCTCCAAATCATCTGTCTTTGTGGTGTGCAATCTTTTAAGGAAAGAATGCTTCAAATACTTTTTCCTTTCAAAATGTTAAACATGTGGGAACAAAAAATAGGATTTGTCATTGGCTGCATCAGTTCTTTGGAGAAGCTTGCCCAATCCCAAAGTCTGGACAGCCTTTCTCTTTAACTTTCAGGAAAACTATAAAGACCACGCTTTTTCAAAATGCATTATGAGCCTGGCTAAATGTTGATGTCTATTTAATGTAGTTTTTATTTTAATTTAAAATTTTAATGTAATGTTCTTCTGTTTTGACCTTTGAGGTAGGTCACGAAACAGACACTTTAGGGATTCCAAGAATGCTACCTTATTGTTATATACAGAATTTTGAAACCTTGTCCAAGTTTCTTGCTGTCCCCTCTAATATTAAACAAAACCAAGGCAGGATTATTTTGAGTTTCTTCCTCACACTTACTTCAGTCTCTGTACTGTGTAATCCCTGGACATAAACTGTTTCAACTCCTACCCTCAAAACGACGCTATAGAGCACTGCACACCAGAACAACTAGACACAAGAACAGTTTTTTCCCGAAGGCCATCACTCTGCTAAACAAATAATTCCCTCAACACTGTCAGACTATTTACTGAATCTGCACTACTATTAATCGTTTCATAGTTCCCATCACCAATCTCTTTCCACTTATGACTGTATGACTATAACTTGTTGCTGGCAATCCTTATGATTTATATTGATATATTGATCATCAATTGTGTTGTAAATGTTGTACCTTGATGAATGTATCTTTCTTTTATGTACACTGAGAGCATATGCACCAAGACAAATTCCTTGTGTGTCCAATCACACTTGGCCAATAAAATTCTATTCTATTCTATTCTATTCTATTCTATTCTATTCTATTCTATTCTATTCTATTCTATTCTATTCTATTCTATTCTATTCTATTCTTACTCAAGTCCCTTCTAATGGCATTCAGCTCTAAGTTATTTTAGAGCTCTAAATTTATGAGAACTGTCAAAAATCTATGGAATGAAGTAGGATACAAGCACTGAAATAAAGAGATGTGAGCTGAGGACAGTTGTGTTTTAAGATAGATGGCTATACAATTTTTTAAAATAAATAAAATATCAATGCTAAGAAACATTATATGGAAAATAGCTCTCATGTCACATGATATGGTCTCATTGTCATAGGGTTTTCTTGGGGAACATCAACTCCACCAAACCAATTATACTTTTATAACTAAACCATCTAATAACCATAATGTCAGATATTTAATTTGACAGTAAAATATATATTAGAGATTTGTTGCCAAATTCAATAAAAACGGGGGAGGTTTTAGTTATGATATTCTAACATCTGATACTTTGGAAGGTATCAGCCATTTAGACATAATCTGTTCAAAGAAGGGAAAGGGAAAATAAATTTGTTTTGGAAGTTGTAGCATAATCCCAGGTAGCATAGTCTTTCCAGTCCTCAATTTATAATCAGTTGTCACTCAACCTTCCATAAAGCACTTCTGGCCATCGTAAAACATCACTCTTGCCACTCCAGTAGTCACATCAATTGTTATCTGAGTACTTGGCAACATGTCACACTTAGGATTGCTTGCCAAATGCTCTGCAATCAAGTGATCTTCATTTGCAATCTTCTTTGCCACTTCCCCAGAAAGTTAGTGGAGAAGCTGGCAGGGAAGTTTGTAAATAGAATAGAATAGAATAGAATTTTATTGGCCAAGTGTGATTGGACACACAAGGAATTTGTCTTGGTGCATATGCTCTCAGTGTACATAAAAGAAAAGATACGTTACAGTTTGCCCAAAGATTTCTCCTCCGCTCCATGCATCGCATGTGAGAGGAATTCTTGCTCTTGGTTACAGAAATGAAGTTCAAATCCCACTTCATTTCTCCAACTCAGCACAGGAGTTCCCTTCCTAAAATATAATTTTAAAAAGGCAAACTGAAAGCCAAATTAAATTTATACATATGAACTCTAGAATAGTCATGGTGGCTTTCCATAGACTTTGAAGAAAGAAATGATTTTGGAATGGCAGCTGAACTGAGGAGTTTTGATTGGTTTTGTATCAGAACATTAATTGGTTCACCTTTCGGAAAAATTGGGAGTAACGAGTCTTCTCCGACTCTCAAGTATGCTTTAAGGATAATATCCTTAATAATCTGAGGCACTCAGATGATATGGGAGAAAATGAAAAAGACAAAAGTGATTTGTTAAAGCAGGAGTCAGACAAAATAATAAAGAACACTTGTCGAACCGACAATGGCAAAAATAATTTAGAAAAAAATAGTATTTTTTAAAGCTCCTTCCATTTCTAAAAGGGGTGCTCCTGAAGGTGAGTAAAAAATAAACTTTGAAAAGAAAAAAGCTAGATCAAGCCAAAGACTTCCCTAGTCTGTGCATCATGCTTTTCAATTAAATTTTGCTACAATTTTAATTAATTCATTCACAATTATTTTGTTCATAAGTTGTTTCAACAGCACAATGACCAACAGAGAAAATAGCATATATTTAAATAGTTAAAATGATTCTTAAGATGTAAAATTCCTATCCTAAAAAGATTATACCCTGAATGCCTACAAATCGACAAAAGTGTGCTTCTTGAAAGTTAAATACTTTAGCTTTTAAAGCCAATACTTTAACATAGTTTGCTTATATAATCTGTATCGGCAGTCTGATTATTGTGGAAAAATTAGATTTGTTGTTCTCATACTGACAAGCATCCACTATTAGGAAAATCCATGTACAGATACTGCTTGACTTATGACCGCAATTAGGATCTGAATCTCCATCTGTCGGAGAATCACACCTGATTTTATGACCTTTTTGGCTTGGTTGTTAAGTGGTCACTCTGTTGTTAAGTGAATCCAGCTTCCCCATTTGACTTTGCTTGATGAAACTCGATTGGAAAGTTTGCAAATGGTGATCTTGTGAGCTGCAACCACTCTAAATACCTGCCAGTTGATAAGCGCCTAAATTCTGATCATATGATCGTGGGAATGTTGTGTTGGTTGGAAATGTGAGGATCATAAGTCACTTTTTTCAGCACTGTTGTAACTGTGAATGGCCATTAAACAAATGGTTCTAAATCAAGGACTATCTATAGTGAACCATCAATATTGGCTGGAAAAGTTTTTTAATGTAAATGGTAAGTCTTCTTTTTCCATTCCCTACTTTCAGGGTTAGTCCTGATGTCAGAATATACTCACCTGGTCAGCCAAAGAGGTGGAGAGCATGCTCATTAGCTCTCTTTCAGCTGTGAGTCTCCACATCTGCTCCCATTTCATCTTGCGCAATTTATCCAGAAGTAACAGAATAACCCCTGGAATCAATAAGCAATGCAAACAAAGAAAAAGGCGAGCTGCAGTGAAAATGGCAAAAAGCAAGGCCTTCCTGCTTCAGCATGGTTGTATCAGGATTAAAACAGAAGCTTTATTAATTGTAAAACTATGAGCAGTTCCATCATGCTGAGGACAAAAGGGAGAGGGCAAATTAGCCTAAGAAACCTCACAAATTAGAAGCATTCTTTAATAAATAATTGGATCTCTTTCTGTCAATCTACCGGTTAAATAAAACACATTAGTTTTCAATTATAATGTACATCTCAGAGTTTTAAATGGCAGAAATATGTGCGTGCCAGAAAGCAAATTTGAGTTTTCAGATGGAGAGTTCCAGGCAGTAGCAATCAAATGACATTGTAAAGGAAGTCGATCTTTTCCACTTAATTGATCTTTTCCTGGTTAAAAAAAGAAACAGAAGAATGCAGGCAGTTTGCAAATGGAAGGCTCATCTTAAAACACCCAGCATTTTCAGAAGGGGAAAAAAAAACATTTTAACCATTCCATCAACGACCACTCCTTTATCTGTATTTATTTGTTTATTTATTTATTTATTTAGTCACAACAATATATATAAGTATCATACAAAAAAGATTATATAGTATATAAACATATATATGTTTATATATTAGGAGTAAATATTAGGAGGTATAAGCATATATATATATAATAAGAAGAAAAAAGAAAAACAATAGGACAGGAACGGTAGGCATGTTTGTGCTCTTATGCATGCCCCTTATGGTCCTCTTAGGAATGGGGTGAAGTCAATAGTAGAAACATTTTGGTTAAAGCTTTTGGGATTATGGGAAGAGACCACAGAGTCAGGTAAAGTATTCCAAGCACTGATGATTCTGTTACAGAAGTCATATTTTCTGCAATCTAGATTAAAGCGGTTAACATTAAGTTTAAATCTATTGGTTGCTCTTGTATTATTGCAATTAAAGCTGAAGTAGTCTTTAACAGGAAGGACATTACAATAGATGATTCTATGAGTTAAACTTAGATCTTGTCGAAGGCGACAGAGTTCCAAGTTTTCTAAGCCTAGGATTTCAAGTCTGATGGGATAAGGTATTTTGTTGTTTTCAGAGGAATGAAGAACTCTTCTTGTAAAATATTTCTGGACATGTTCAATTGTATTGATGTCAGAAATGTGGTGAGGGTTTCAGACAGGTGAGCTGTATTCTAGAATTGGTCTAGCAAATGTTTTATATGCTCTGGTTAGTAGTGTGGTGTTTTTGGAAAAGAAGCTACGCAAGATTAGGTTTACAACTCTTAGAGCCTTTTTTGCTATGTAGTTGCAGTGGCTTTTGAGAAATGATGTATTTTTCATATGTCCCTACACAAAGTTAATAAAGGGACCAATATAAATATTTGAGTAAGTTATATTGGATAAGGTGACTGTTTTAATGGCAATACAGAAATCTTTATGTAAATTAATTATATTGAATGCAGAATTCATTATCGCAAGTACAACATTTGTTACAGTCCGTTTCCCCTCCATCTGGACTGCCTGTTCTACACATGGATGATTAATCATCAAAAGATTAGTAGATCAAAGGACTTTAATGCATAATTGCACATGTCTTCACTAAAATTTTAAAGTTTCACAAAACTGTCATAATAGGATGTATTCACCTATAATACTTCCATGTTTATACTGGGTTTGCTGCTGATGCAAAGGAGTTAAACTCAGAGAGCACCAAGTACCCCACATTTCAACCCTGAACTACAAATATTATTCTTTAATTTTACCATACCAAAAGGCATTGGAACCCCAAAGCACCTTATCCTTCCTGAACCTTCAGGTAAAAATATGGTAACATGATGCTTTGAGTAGTGAGTTTGGAGAGATTCCTTGGTGACCTTATGAATGCTCTCTGAATTTATTATGAAAATTAAATACCACATTGATTCACCAGGTTTTAAAAAAAATCATAATATTTCAACTACCTATTTGTTTTTTTCCTGCTGCAAAAAAGGATTTGTGGAAGATGGGGGAGAGAGAAATCCCTTTATAATATTCTGTGATGAAATCTTAACCAGCCTTTTTCGACATGGAACAATCGATTCTTTTTGCTGTTGTTTAATGCTCTGAAAAGGAACTTTAATCCTGCCTGGACTTTGCATAGATGACTAGAATCAGAAAGTCTATTTGTGCCCAAGAGTATCACAAAGGAATTATCCCTGAGATTGAAGGTCAGGGTAAAGCAGAATCTTCTCTCTTCTACCACAAATTCAGATTAGGGATAATAAAATGCCCCTTCCTACTTATGGATTACCTTGAGATGGCAAGGATTTCGTTAATCAGAATGTAATACATTCAAAAGGGTAGAAAATGAACCTTCTTTCCCTCCCTCCCACTCTTTGGAAATAGTTTTTAATTTTTATCTATGAAACAAGAAAAATGATTTAATAACCACTTCTTTAATATAGCTGCCGTGGAGGCATTTACTATATATCCATTCCATTTTCCCCATTCTTTCAAGCAGGCAGATAATCCTGTCCAGGCTAAAGAGATTAAAAGGTTATCAACCAAGGCATCTGACAGATGACCAAAAGGGATTTAAAAAATATATATATCTGAGAACAAACTACTAATAAATTGGATGATACAAGACTAGAAGTGTGCTCACCATAAACAGAGGTTTAATTCATTCTTAAATAAACATATAAATAGCCGTATTCTTAAATCAAAGCAATTTTGTTCTAACATAATCAAATCCAGGATCAAAAATGGATCAAAAATGAGCATTGCTATAAAGAACAGAATGACCCATATTTTTTCAGCAATTTGCAATGGGGGGGGGAGAAGAGAGCGGGGGGGAAGTTTTCTATAGATATTATCACGATTATCAAGAATGTATGCTGGAGTGGGGAAGCAAATTAGTTCTATTCATTTAATAGCAATAGCACCTGGACTTATATACCGCTTCATAGTGGTTTATAGCCCTCTCTAAGCGGGCTGTACAAATGTCAACATACTGTCCCCAATGATCTGGATCATTCTGGGTGTATTGTTCAGTGTATCCCCTACTTATACATATATACAAAAAAGTGGCTAAAAAAGAATAAGTTTCTTTTTTCAGCTCCAGAGGCTCAAAATGAATTAATTCCAAAGCTGACCACCAAATTGTATAACCATGATATTCAATGCAAGAAGTGTGAGTTACTGTATAAGGCAGTGGTAGAATTCAATTTTTTTTACTACCGGTTCTGTGGGCATGGCTTGGTGGGCGTGGTAGGGGAAGGATACTGCAAAATCTCCATTCCCACCCCAATCGGGCCAGCCAGAGATGGTATTTGCCGGTTCTCTGAACTACTCAAAATTTCCGCTACCAGATCTCCAAAACCTGTCAGAATCTGCTGAATAGCATCCCTGGTATAAGGTCTCATTTCTCTAGCATTTTGCTACATTTTAAAATAATAAGCAGCAGAATACAAGGTAGAAAGGGAGTTGTTCTCATCTGTTTTGTTGGCGAAAAAAGATCCAGGAAGATGAAGGAGAAGAGAAATTAAATGACTTTTCTCCCCTTAGATATCTGGTCCCAGTATGAAATCTTTTATATTTCAGAGACTGCACAGCAGTATAGCCTCCCAAATGGGAGGAGATGGAAAAGTTTGTCAAAGTGAAAGGGAGATAGAGGTGGAGTTAGTGAATTAGCAAGATAACAGATAGCCATGAAGGCTTCTCTTATAAATAAAAGCAGTATTACCAAGGCAAGCGGTCTTATTAAATTCATATTCAGCCAAAGTGCCTTATAGTTATGGATGAAAATAGACACTTGAAAAAAAACTTTTTACACTTAGCTTTTACACTCCAAGTCTCTCTTGGGAAGCTCCCAAGAGTTTGGGTATTCTTTTCATTAATAATAAATGAAACTTAACACATTGAATCACCTGCGCTTGATGGTCAAATCCAGCGCAATGCCTTATTGTTATATTTCAAATGCTTAAAGATGAAGGCTGCCATCACTATTGTAACAGTTTAAAATCCTTTCATTTATTTATCAGAGTTGTGTAGCAACCTGGATTCAAAAAGGAAAAAAGTGATTCGAAGTCTGTGGGGACAGGTGAAACATGACAACAAGTCTTTGAAGAAGCTGGGTCTTTTCTTGGCATTGTGTTGGTTCATTCCAGGGAAAGATGCGTTTGATTGAATGAGTTGCCAAAAGGTATGATATTTATTATCTGTAGTAAGTAGTCAAGGCATTAATGATGCACCTAGGGCAAATCCAGCAGGAATCCCAGTTTCTGATGCAGCCATTGGTTAAAGCAAAGGTCTTCACTATATGAAGATACTCATATAGCAACATGGAATGTCCAAAGAATGAGCCAAGCTAAATTGGACATTATCAAATGGAAGATCACCGGGTTGAAAATCAACCACCTTGGGATCAATGTGTTACACTGGATAGACAGCTATTTCAAATTAAATTCAGGTAAATACTATGCATGTAAGTGTTGTATGCATACAAAAGTTACATTTGGTTACATTTTTCACCAATACTTTTATTTTCCAGTTTTAAGCTACTAAAATTATTGTTTTTTTATTTTCTACATTGTGTTTTTATTGCTTGTAAACCACCTAGAGTTGCTGTGAGTGAGTAGGCAGCCATATAATTTCATAAGGGGTATCCATTATACCTCATTAAATCCAAATAGGATTTTCCTGTATGCCTAAAATGACAAATAGGATTTTTTGCATATATATAAAAATGGAAAATGCACAGAGATGTACAGTATACATAAAAATGTTCTCCATTGCATTAAATATCTGTTGAATTAAGATGTTAATAAACAGGCTACACTGGAAGAGGAGGTGTGTTTAAGAAAATTTCAACTTCGTCTCTGGCCAATAACATGAGTATAACCCAGGGGTGCAATCTAAAAATTTTCCCTACGGGTTCTGTGGCATGGCTTAATTGGTGGGCGTGGTTTGGTGGTCAGATAACTGGGTGGACGTGGCCAATAACAATAAATAATAAAAATAATTAACAAAATATAAAAAACAATAAGAGGTACCAAAAACCAACTTTCACACTTTACACACAACACAACACAACACAACACAACACAACACAACTGACTCACACACAATGTAAAAGCAGCTGCACTTCACACTTCACACAGCCATTCACACATTCACATAGCTCATCACACATTCACACATTCACACAGTTCATCAGTCTGGAACCCACACCACATCTCTGACATAAATACAATAGAACGCGTCCAGAAATATTTTACTAGAAGAGTTCTTCACTCCTCCGAAAACAACAAAATACCTTATACCACCAGACTTGAAATCCTGGGATTAGAAAACTTACAACTCCGTCGACTTCGACATGACCTGTATTTAACACATAAAATCATCTATTGCAATATCCTTCCTGCAAATGACTACTTCAGCTTCAATCGCAATAATACAAGAGGAAAAAATAGATTCAAGCTTAATGTCAACCGCTTCAAACTTGATTGCAGAAAATATGACTTCTGCAACAGAGTTGTTAATGCTTGGAACTCATTACCTGACTCCATAGTCTCTACTCAAAATCCCAAAATCTTCAACCAAAAACTGTCTACTATTGACCTCACCCCATTCCTAAGAGGACCATAAGGGGCGTGCATAAGAGCACAAAAGTGCCTACCGTTCCTGTCCTATTGTTCCCTTTATTATATCAAATTAATATAGCTAATGCATATTCTTTACTTATATATATATATATATTTTCTTCATGATATGTTTTTTACTTTTGACAATGTTTATGTATAGTGTTATGACAAAATTAAATAAATAAATAAAAAAAGCTCAAAAAACAACTTTCACACTTTACACACACACAACTCACACACACACACACACACACACACACAATGCCACATACAGCTTTCTGAGATATTGTGTGTTTGTGTAGTTAGAGTGAAACATTACAGAAACACACCAAATCTCAGAAAGCTGCACAAATATTTTATTTTATTATTTTATTTTATTTTATTGTGGACTTCAAATGCCAGAGTTCCTCAGCCAGCAAAGCCAGCCAGTTGATCACCGAGGAAATAGATTAGCTAAACAATTGATTCTGTCTGGCTGAAAGTGAAACTGCTTTCAGGCTGGAAAAAGAGCCATGCGTTCATCAGTAATCAGGTAAGTGCCTTAGAATCTCTACTCTTACTTGTAGAAAACATGTTTTCTACAAGAAAGAGTACAAGTAAGGTTCTGCTGATGAGGAACTCAGATGAGATCGCCAGAGGAGACTTTAATTTTTTTTTTTAAAGTTTAAAGTCTCTGCCGATCTCAGCTGAGGGGCGGGATCCTCAAAGGCTTTTTTTTTACTTTTAAAGGCATGTTTCGGCTGAAGCAAAACTGACTTTTAAAAGTAAAAAAAAACAACCTCTGCAGATGGTGCGGCTCAGCAGAGGCAGGGGGGGCGGGGCCAGGGATTTTTGCTACCCGTCCTCCGAACCAGCAGCCGCCATCGCTACCGGATCGCGTGAGCCGGTCCGATCCGGGAGCATTTCACCCCTGGTATAACCCATTCAATGGACTCTCTAAGCAGCGCAATGGAGAATCAAGAGTTTACTCAAAGTTATTCGAATAAAATTTGATTTATTTTTACTTCATAGCTGAAGTATGAATTTAATACCTTTTAAGGAGCAGTAGCCCTTTGGAAAAGAAACCTCCCATCTTTTCTCATCACAGAATGAGAATGGTCCCAGTCATCATCCATCACCAGGCCAAACAAGTGAGTATTATAGCTATGTATACTAAGCATAGTACTTGGCAATAGGTTAATAAATTTTCACGTTGCGGTGTCTGAAATAGCAATGATAACACAGGCCTTATCACTCAATTGCTACTACAGGTAGCTCTGGAGTCTGGATTTATGTAATGGAGCATGGAATTTCCATTGTAAGTCTTGGTGGTTGCAAGTTGAAGCACCTACACTACTGATCTCCTTTTATGACATTTTTGTGGTGGTCATTAAGTGAATGCTGTGGTCGATAAACAGGTCAATGCATTCCTGTAGCCATTTCTTGCCTGAAAAAAAAATGCCATAAAAGAGTGCAACCAGCTATACAGATGACACGGTTGCCAAGCACCCAAAACGCGATCATATGATTGCAAAGGGTGGAGATGCCACCATCAGAACTCTAGAACCAGGTCCTAAGTACCTTTTGGCGGGGTATGGGGTAACTTTAAATGTTCACTAAGCGAATAGACTGTTAAGCAAAGACTATCTGTAGTCCATGTCCATGATTTCTTACATGGAACTTCAGGGAGTTTAGGGAAATTGTAGGGCTGTGATGCAGTTCAGATTCAGTATTGAAAAGGTGCTTTGGAGTGTGCATGGGAATGCAAGCTTAGCATCTGTCTGCCAAACCTTAAAATGCTTTGTATCTTTTCCTAGAACTGCATGTTGAGACAGGTGCTAGGTTTGAATCCCGGATGCTCTGGAAATACCTCATGCAGATCAAAACTGAACAGCTACACAGCATGAACAAACAGCTCAAGGAAAACAACTCAGTATGTGGCAGCTGGAAAAAAAAAAGACACAATCCTTTATGGAACGTTAGGAAAGGAGCTGTAGATAAAATTGACAGTAATATGTATATTTTATAGAAAACTCTTATATCGCTCAAGCAGGAGACTGAAGATGAAATGTCCCTTGTGGTGCTCTGAAAAAAAAATATATGTCCCTTTTTAGTTGTATTATAATGTTGCACATAAGCGTGTAAGGGCAGGATGTGCATCTTTGCCATCACAACAGTTTTCATCATTTCATTGGAACTGCTGGTTGCTGTGAACACTCATCACTATAAAGGTTCTAGTCAGAAGTACGAGAGGAAAGGAAAGACCAGTGACTATGTAACAAACTAGCAGAGAAGGACTGCGCAAAATCCTTTGCAAAATTCCTTTGCATCTTTGTTATCAGCTACTTTGTGTGATGTGGGTCATGGACTGGAAGATATCCAAATTAAGTGCTTTTGGATTTAGCACTATTAATTATTTAGCACTTTCTTTCACAGAGACAGAACAACAAAGAATGGAACGGGGGGGGGGAACTCTAAACAAATAAGCAAATTCTGCATTCTGCACTCTAGGATTTTGATACTCTGAATGCCTCTCTCCAAACGAGTTTCTTAGAACAGGGGTCTCCAACCTTGGCAACTTGAAGCAAAGCTGGCTGAGGAATTCTGGGAGTTGAAGTCCACAAGTCTTCAAGTTGTCAAGGTTGGAGACCTCTGTCTTAGAAGATGTGTCTGTGTCACTATGCATATATGTATGTGTGTGTGTGTGTGTGTGTGTGTGTATACACCTCGTCGAAATGTCGTCAAGATACTCTCAACCTTACATGGGAAAAGACCCGAATGTGCCAAGACCTACATACACACACACACAGAGTGTATATCCCAAAATGAAATTTTATCTGAATGATGAAACATTATTTATTCAGCAGTTCAGAAAACTGTAAGAATAAAAATGGAGTAAGGATCTTCTAAAATGGGACAGAGCAGTTGCCCTGAGGGGATATAATATTTGGGAACAGGTTTTCATTTTGTGCATGCAATTGTTTTGTAAATTCAATTTTTTTTTAATTTAATACTGGTCAAAAAGTGTAATGAAGGATTGTACTACCAGAATACTATTATCAGACTTTCCTAGAAGTTTCATAACCTAAACAGGAGTGCAAAAAGCCTTTTTCTGATGCCTTAACCCAGGGGTCTGCAAACTCGGCTCTTTAAAGACTTGTGGACTTCAACTCCCAGAGCAAAGCTGTCTGAGGAACTCTAGGAGTTGAAGACCACAAGTCTTAAAAGAGTCAAGTTTGCAGACCCCTGTCTTAACCAATCACGATATTTAAGGAAAGTTTCTTCTTCATGGGCAGATTTGTGAATGATTGCTTGTTTAGTCCATGGTTTTGTCCTTCAGTTCTGGCTATATACTTCAATGCCTTAAAGCAATTGAAGAGAGATGTCTAATATTGGCTTCAGCAATTAGTCCAAGACATAATGTGGTTTCTTTAGTTTATTTTGAAGTAGTGCACTCCATGAACCCAGCTATTTTGATTTGTAAATCATGGCTTAAGTCTTAGCATAAAGTGTCAACCAAGTCATAACGGCTGTCCGTCGGTGATAAAAACAAGCCACAGATTAGCACAATCTGTGCCTGATGTGTCAGCTCAGCCAATCACTGTATTTTTAAAAAACTGTATGCCTCCCATTGTGAACCAACTGTATCAAGAGAGAATAACCAGGGATCATTTTTTTTCAGATGATAACAGGAATAATTATGTTAAAAATAAAACGTGTCAGGTGCCTATAGCTAGTTACCTGCAGAGAAATGTTTGAACAATTAGCATGTTAATGAAAACAAATCTCAGCACAGTGTAGGAACTCAAAAATGAATTCATTACCAAAAATGAATTACAAATGTTCATTTTTGACTACCACAATCCCAGTTACTCTTACATATGTGTCATAAAGTCCACTGTTCCACAGTGGATTTAACTGACTTCATTAGAGTAGAGTCTTTACATCTATTAGTAAAAGCACCATGTCAGAATTCATCTAAATAAAGTATAGAAGCTTTAGGAATTAGTATTGGTTCAAATACTAGAAATAAAAAGTAGCTATCAATAGAAATTTCCTATCACTATGACACAGCCTCAGAAATCATTATTTTCATAACTATATTAAAGACAATATGATTAGTATTTACCAGTAATTAATATTTAAGCCTATAATAATACCCCTGTTCTGCATATATAGTATATGTCTGCTTCTAATTTGCCAATTCTTTTGCATATAGTAAAATAAAATATTTTGTGTCTCTTATCAAAGTGTAATCTCTAAGTAATCTCAGAAAGAAGAACCTTTGCAGGTTTTAAAGCCAGTGGCTTTGGCATCAGAAAAGGGAGTTTTGGCTACCAGCAAAAACTGACTAATCATTACAAGCATCCTTCATTTTGAATCATATTTACTCTCACTTTTTAATTTCACACTTCTGCTTCTCATTAAAAATTCTACTTCCTCCCACACTTTAACTGAACTCCCAAAGCAAAACTACATTTTCTACCTGAAAAGTCCTTCAAAAGCATACAAAAAGAAGACAAAACCACTGCATTTTTTAAAAATGTGGTTGAATGCTCACAGTAGCATATTACTAGATGACAACTGAAATAAGGACAAGTTCAATGAAAACTGGAAACTAAAGTGTCAGATATGTTTTAATTCAGATTTCTACAATGAGGAAGAAGCGTGCCTTGATTCCCTAAATTCCTGTTCTATTTCCCTTTCAATTTTATGGTTCTATAATTCCTGAATTAAATACTCATATAATTTTGTTTACAGCCCTAAGAGCTCACAGCATATTGTGTTCCTATTTTCTTTCTCACCAGTAAAAAATCCCCAAAGCTTTAACCAAAGACTATCTACTATTGATCTCACCCCATTCCTAAGAGGTCTGTAAGGGGCGTGCATAAGAGCACCAGCGTGCCTACCGTTCCTGTCCTAATGTTCTCTTTGATTGTATCCAATTTGTATGGGTATTTCATGCTTATACTTATATATACTGTTGTGTTTGACAAATAAATAAATAAAATAAAATAAGTAAATAAAAAGGGTACTAGTGGCCTACTGTCTGAAAGCAGAGTCATAATCGGTGAACTTCCATGGTCAGTGAAAGTGTATAGGCTAAATTCAATCCCTGACAACTCCAGTATTGAACGCTGTGGAAGAGAAGTCTGGCATTTCTGGTTTTGAAAGCTGACCCTATAGGAAACTAATATTTCCTAACTATATTGATAGGAAAGTAGAATGTCTACCTCAGATCCTGAAAACAGCAACCAGTTAAGAAACAAACCCAATTTACATCTAAAAAGATCTAGCTTACTCTGTAGGTCTTCCTTAATTAAGACATCATTAACCTGACATTAACTTTATGCTATAACAAGTAGCTGTGTTTCCTAAATGTTCAAGGAAGAGTAGGACCAAACAATAGAAGTCCCTATTGTTGTGACCTTTTTCTCACAGAAACAGACTTGGTTGATGCATTGATGTATTGCTGCCAACTAAATGCTTCAGGTATCCTTGCAAAAAGAAGTGCACCCATATTCCTATAGGGAGGAAGGAAAGTCTTTATCCATACCTACAGAAAGAGACAAAAAAAGGGTACTCTGGTCCGGAAATATCCTTAAGGTTATTCACGTAGCCAGAAGGAAGAAATCAAAAAGTGTTCACTCTTTCCTGGAGGAACTTTTATAATATATTTAATGATTCAATTAAGCTGATCTCAATATGATTTCATATTCAGTTTTTTGAAAATAAAGGGATGGTATCTTCATTACTGTTTTTCTGCCAAATCAGTGTTACGTTCTATTTTTTAAAAAGTGCTATATTTTGTACAAGAGCTACTCCCTCCCTATTCTCTATTCTGGCACAATTTGTTTGTATCTCTGCCTTTTCATGGGGGCTTCTGAGTTCCTCCTACATTGTTTGGACAGCTATTCTAATTCATGGAGCAGGTATCTGATAAGCCTTACCTTTCTTTTACCACCACCCTCTGTTCCCAGGAGATTTATTTCTTTGTTCTCTCCAAGAGCACTGAGTCAAACAATACATTTCAATTTTGAACAGTTTTCTTTACAGTGACATATGCTGACTCTGTAAATAATCCATCCTTTGCTATCTTGGAGAAGTTGAACTGTCACATGGAATGACCTCTTGTTCCATGTTTCAGAAAAATGCTGTTGCAGTTGCTGCTACCTCCTCTCCAATCTTCCTTTCATTCACTTGTTTCTTTAGCTCATCTCTATATCCTTTTTATTCTCTCTCAGCCATATAAACTGAGGAAAAAAAAGGTTTTAATAGCTTTGTGGAACTGAAAAATGAGAGCTTGAGCTGACTAAAACATAGAAGAATAATGCATGAGTGTATTGTAAGCACGCAAGACTGTCAAGAGTAACTGTTCAGAGTAATGTCAGCTATTATACTTGAACTTAAGTTAAAGTAATATCTGAGGCTGTCAAATAAAATAGCTGTTTCTACAGGATCCTCCCCATAACTAACCACTTCTGCAGTGTAAGAGTGGAAAAGGAAATTGGGAAATGGAATATCTGCTTAGCAGGACTTTTCTTTTTAATATTTAAGTTATTTTTAGTAGTGGAGAATAGAAAACTGTAACACCAAGAGGGGTAAGAAGATAAATAGTGTTTATATAGTAAAGAGAAAGAAATCCCAGATATCTCATGGTGATATAAACTAAACCTGACAAAAAATAAATAAAACTAATCCTAGAATTATTTCCTAGGACTGTAGATACTTTGGAGACTGATAAGGCCTCTCAGCTGCACTGTTTTAATTAATACATGTTTCAACTGTAAAATTGCCAAGCAAGGTAAATGTAAGTTATATTCACAATGTAAGTTATATTCAAAATACCATCTCTTAAAATCTGTAAAATCAAATAATTCAAAGTATTGATTCCTTGTTTGGTGCAAGCATTCCAAGAAAATATCTTCCATAGTATTTTATTTTCAAATGTAGATAACTGCATTTTTCATGTGATTCAGGGTCAAAATATAACCACTTAAGTATCTTTTATTGCACAGGATGTTATATTTATTCAGATCACCTGCCTGATGCAGAATCTCTCTCTCTCTCTCTCTCTTGTATCTCTCTCTCTCTCTCTCTATCTATCTATCTATCTATCTCTCTATCCATCCATCCATCCATCCATCCATCCATCATCCATCTATCTATTTATAGTATCTATCTATGGTATATCTCTATCTATGGTATCTAACTATCTATCTACCTATCCACCTATCATCTATCTATCTATCTATCTATCTATCTATCTATCTATCTATCTATCTATCTATCTATCTATCTATCTATCTATCTATCTATCTACCACATGCATGTGTGTGAAACAGGGAGAACCAGTCAATCTCAATCATTTCAATCATAAGCTTTTCCCCCCCTTCTGGATGTGAGGGTGATCTGTCTGCAACATCTGTCACCCCACTGATACTGCAGTTAATTCAGCTGATCTGGCTAGCTAGGCAGGTGTCCCCTTCCTCTCTCAACACTCCATTTGTGTTCTTCACTTCCATGAACTGTGTGCTCATGGAATGGACAACTAATTTAGGGAGGAGTGTATCAATCTTTAGTCATGATAGTATGATAGCTGTGCTCATCTTCTAGACCCTACAAATGAACCTTTTCCTCCACCCATTTGCCTGTTCCTTTCCCAGTCTTGAGATATAACAATGCATCTCAATGGTTTTCTTTTATCAGCAGTGCTCGTTCCTACCTAACCAGCCTCAATCCTTATTACATTTGAAGTTACTTGCTTGTTTCTGTGGCAAAGAAAGAATGTTATTGGTTAGACAAGCATGTGAACTAGCATAGTAGCAAATGAGAGAGAATCAGTTTGATTGGTATTTATTAATTCAGCATTTTTTAATCAAGTGATTTTTGACTACTCAATGGGGATGCAAAATAAATATGTATAATTTCTTACGATATAACAAGTGATACAGCGTTCTTGTAATAGGAGAAGAACACCTAGGAATTATATATAATTACAATCTGCCATAATATGTCTTATTTTAAAATATTTTATATTATACTAAAGGCATTTTAAATGTTGTACATTCCCTGCTGACGTGCAGCACTGTAGGCAGAAAACAAACTAGCAATAAATATTTCTGATACTCTTGTGTCAACAGTGCTAACTGTTGCCAGTGTTTTGACTGGATTTACCTATTACTCATTGTAAAATAGTATTTATTTTGTTTGTAGTTATATGTTGCAATATATATTGTGACAATACAGCTAATTATGCAACAAATGGTTAATAATAAGGCTTAGAGCCAGGGACAAAATGTTCCAAGTTTATTTAAAAAAAAATTATTTAAGACACTTAAAAGATAAATGACCACATAAAGGGGAAAAAAAGAGGATAAGAAAATACATGGTGGGTGGAAAATAAAATATCAGTAAATAAACACTAAATATACTCTGACCTCTCTTCAGATCCTGTAAATCTTTTTCCTTTTGCAAGTTTACATTTGTGAAATTTAGAATGGATATTATGGACAAAACTGAATGAGGACACCACATTGTTTATTGCCTTTCCATCATAGCAATAGATGGGCTATTTTTCGCCTTCTAGGTGTCAAATACCAGGCAAAATTACCGTGAAATATAATAATACAATTCTTTCTCCACTCTGCATAACAATTGACTATGCTAAATGTCAGGATTTCATAAAATGGATAGAGTTCTCTTTCATTTTCGTATGCCCTAGGAACCATTTCAATTAGTGTTTTGCATTTTTGGTTGGTGCTCCTGAAAAATCAGACAGGACTATTGATATCTGCATGTACATTTATGCCTGTCATATTGCTATACTGTTGGTAATAATTTGTAGCTGTTCTAAGAACCACCTTATAATTTCAGCAATTCTGATATAAAACAAATAAATAGATTGTATCTACTCTCTTCCGCTTCTATTCTTCTCTTAACTTTATTAAGCAATGGTGGTTTTTGTATACTATCTCCACTTGTTACACTCATTTAAAATATTGATTTTATACTTTATGATCATCACCTCTACAGAGAAGGCTATCTTTATTTGATGGAGTAGGTCTTCTAGCAATCTGTAGTAACTGTCTCCAAAACCATAAAGTATTTATAATCTTCTTACACCTTTACATCATAATATAAATAATGGCATTAATCTAATTGTTATGTATTAGCTTTTTCTCAATAGCAAATCTATTTCACAGAGACTGAAGAAATTCCTTGGTGAACATTTCAGTTGTCACAAAGAACTGGATGGTGGTACAAAGTTATTTAACAGGAACATTTCCTTTAGAAATGGATCCTTCCCCGGCTGCTGTCTGTTTTATTTAAGATGCTAACAGAATATAAGTCACTATCTGGCCACCTAAAGTATGAGATGGAACTGATTTAGATGCCTATGGGTACGTTCTTTATCTACCTGGTACGTCTGCTCACATTTCACACACAAATCAGTAGAGAAACCTGTCCCTCCCTATAAATCAAATCACAGAAAGCATGCTTCTTTTTCCCAATGGAGGAAGGGAATTTGACAGCTTGGCATTAGATTTATTTGGACCATTATTATGATCTTATCACTATGCTGAAGATATACCATCCATATTTTCAGGGTTCTAAATTTTGTAACACATCAGGGATTTGAACCCAACTCTTCCTGTTTTAAGATTAGTCTTGTCACTGAATTACAAACATAACTACGGCTGTAACAATTGATGTTTTATGTCTGTCTTATTGTGGTTAACAAGTAATGGCAAATAATCAAGCTAGAAAGGAACTCCAGAGGTATGAAATATAGTACATCTGAGAAAATTCTACAAAATCTTTACAATATGAACCGACCACTAGACAGCAAAATGGCATTTCATATTCTAAATTATGAAGAGATGTTACAAAGAAGAAATTATTAGTAGATGTAGTATATCCCATTTTGGATATGGCTTATTTGTTTTTTTAATCAGTGAGGTCATCAAAGTAAACAAACCCCATGTGCTGACATCATCAGTCAGGGCCCTAATCAGAAGTGACCTACATATCCCCCAGTCCTGTGATATGATGTGCATACCCCCACACTAAGTCTGATAGTTTGGCTTGAATATGCATAGAATTAGATTCGGAGTTAAACTAATCATGCATCTAGGGTTGACTCTCACACTTTTCTTGATGGGGTTAGTCATTTGGTTAGGGTGATGATCTTGTGACTTCTGCATCACATTGAGCGAGGAGAGTTAGGTAGGTCATATCTACGGAGAAGGGTTATGCACATCATATTTGGAGGGTGGGGGATTGCTATGCACTTTATTTCCACCAACCTTGGTGAAGTCATTACCATGTGGTATTTGATTTCGTTGATGACATTACTTATTTAACAAACAGCTAGGTTGCCATCAAAAAAAGGATATACTGTATCTATTATTATTTGAATGAATTTCATTTGGAACAGAATTCACATATTTAAAAGGTAACAGTCAATGCTTAAATATAAAACAGCAAGTTGTTCAATCAACCTATAACCATTAGTTGTCCAACAACACATTTTATGGGATCAAATTTCAAGCAGCACTTTAATATTTATGGATGCACGTTTTGATTATAGGAGTTTAGAATGCTCTTATTACCTTTTTACTGAAATGGCAATTTTTCCAGAAAATGACGGAATCTACATCTAAATATTTGAAGGGGATAGAGTGCAGAAGATAAAAAAAATCAGTGAAAACACATTGCTCCATATTAGTTTATACACTGAATAGATGTTTGTGCTGTAGCAAAAGCAGAAAGAAAACAATACCTTACTGTAATTTCTAGCTTGTCATAATTTGGCCTTGGTTGCAATCACACTCTTGACTTTTAGAAGGTGCTCATATGCTTCAGGAGTTGATTGACTTAACATTCATGGCAGATGATGTGGGAAGGAGCATCCTTTCTTTAAAACAATATATCTTTCACAATTTCAGATATAGTTGTCAGAAACAACCTTTCTTTCAGGATGCTATTGAACATACCTGTATTGTAACCTCTTCCAAGAGCTGGCCAGGGACGGTGATTTTTCCAGAGGTTTCCTAGGTACCAGTCACTCTGGTTCTCTACCAAACCAAGAACTTGCTGGCCTAAAAATGCACAAATAAACTAATCAAATCAAGAGTTAAAAACCAACTTGTAGGGAGATAAATCCATAACATATAGACAAGTAGAAGCAATAAGAGAATTATGCATACATTTCATATATGAAATATAAATCTGTTTAATGTAATTACAATTTAGAATTGACTTAGAAATATAATGAATTATATAGTCAACAAAATAAAATACAGAAAAAATGCAAGTCCCCACAACTATGTGATAGTAATAAATAAGATACTTATTGAAAACTATCCTGAGCATGTTTTTATGGCAGATATGAATATATAAAAATCAGGGGTGAAATCTACTTTCCTTCCTTACCGGCTCAGAAGTCCACACACTGCCTGCCCGCATGTCACATGCACATGCAGACCTTCTGTGCATGTGCAAAACCTTCTGCGCATGAGCAAAAGGTAAAAAACACATTACTTCCTGGTTAAAACCAGGAAGTAATGACACCCGGGCAGAGGGTGTCACCGGTGGTTCAGAAATTGCTACCAAATTGCCGAACCACCGACCACAATCGCTATCGGATCGCGAGATCTGGTCAGAACTGGGAGCATTTCACTCCTGATAAAAATCTTTCCCCTTTTCCTCCCTTCTCCTCAATTAACTCAAAGTTAATCTAATACCATTGAATGATTTGTTACCTATAACAAATTTTCTCATTCAAAAAAATTCTAAGTTTCTCCAAAATTGTTTATAAAGTAGAGTTAATATTTCACTTTTATTTGAGATACTTAAAAATGTTAATCAGTCTTATATAATTAAGTTAAGTTACAATTTTAAAAAAATCAGAATAAGATATATTTAAAACTAAGCATATACATATGTGTTACATTAATTTTTCCATGAAAACATCAAAACATTGTATAAGCCTAGATCATTACAACCAAATCGAGTTTGACACCCCTGCTTTATATGTTTAGAAGTTTTAGACATTTATCTCCAGTTTTCCATTATTGTAGAGGGCAGAATTTTATAGTTTCTTATTATAATTCCATATAGTCATATTAGATTATTTTGTTCCCTCAAAGAAGTACCCCTCTGATTTTTTTTTTGGTCTTAAATTCAGCATGGTAAATAATTGGCAACAACAGTCAGATGTCTGGACTTAATTTATTTCTATAAGCATCTCAGACTCTTAAAGAAGTGTGGGATTAATATTTTATTTTTAATTAAACCATTTCTTTCCCTTCCCTCTTTTGGTCGATGAGGTATGTTAAAAGGGAAAAGTTGATTTTACCATGTTTTGAACTAAGTCATTCTTTCTGAATTTCAAGGTTAAATAAATGGTAGCAACTGTGCTCAGAAAATGACTTGCAGTGCATTCTCTAACTCTATTGTTCAAGCTACAAAGTGACTTAATGGGATACCACCAGGGACTTATTATTCAAGCCATGTCGAACATATGTTTGAAAAACTGTAGAGTTCTCATTGGATAAATATATATATATGAATTGATTTCAAACTTTGAAGGAAGGATTTTAGTTTATCCCAATCAGTGCTGCCTTTTATTTTTTCATCAGAATTTCATAACTTGTTTTAAATGGATTCTTTTAAGTAGTAGGAAAAATCAATACACAGATATTTATCTTTTATTTTTCAGAAGTATATACTGACAAGTGCTCTATTTAGCAATAGGTGTGCTTTATCTCATCTGATAAGGATAGATAGTCCCGCGAACATATCTATGGACTCATCAAATTGAATTATGAGCCATCAAGTTGGTGTCAACAGTGTTGACATAGTTAGATTTTCTCCTAATCGAGTCCTCCAGATCTTCTAATGCACCATTGTCACTGTAACTAAGTACATCCACTAGTAGTCATCTTCTTTTTCATTCTATTTTTTCCCAGCATTATAGCTTTTCTACAAAATGTGTTCAAAGTAGGATAATTTGAGCTTTATCATTTGTGTTTTGAGAACTGTGTGTTGATTTGGTTCCTCCAATTTTAAAATCATATTCATCTTCTCACAAATCAGTTTCTTTTCTTATATATTCAGCATATAATGAATTGAGTAAATTCAGTAAATAAGTACACAGCCTTGCCTGAGTTCTCTGTTAACCTAGACCTAGTCCATTTTGCCATGTTCTGTCTACATTGTAGCTTCCTCACCTGTATATATGCTTTGCAGGAGGACAATGACATGTCCTGGAATTTCCATTTTTCTAAGCACCTTTCATAGCTTGAAGGATTTTCTATAATTAATGAAGCACATGCTGGCTTTTTTCCCCCGCATTATTTGACTTTTCTAATTATCTAGCAAGTCGCACATTCCTCAGCCTTTTCTAAGGCCAAGTTGATTATCTGGCATCTTTTTTTCCGTGTAGGCTTTAAACTGCATTGGATGATGTATTTTGATAACATTAAAATAGCTGAACATCATAGGTCAAAAACTAACTGTATATATTTGTTCACATGCTCTTCTTGCCTTATCTGCAACATGTTTTTCCTTCAATCCTTACTTGAAAACCTTATGAAGGCAGGTTTTACACCTTCATGAAATAATAATATCTTCTACAACCTTATACCCTGAAGATATTTAGAAATTCAACTCCCATTTCTATCTTATATCAGACAGACAGGAATCAACAATAAATCAAAGCAACACTATTAATAAAAGTCATATGAAGCTGGCTTATGTGGGTGAATGACATCCATTGCCTGTCTAACTACCTATTCTCAAGCAACAGTAATCAGGGCTAAGTAATTTTTTTGGGATAGGTTATCAGATGGCTGTTGCAGCAAGACCAGTTATAAAATACCCATTAATCCAAGACAAGGTGGTGATGCTATTTCTGTGATTGTTTCTAATCTCCCAAAATGTTCTCTATCATTCCTGCTGTTCTAGACAGATACATACAAACACTTCCAAACAGCCACCCATAATTTTTATTTTCTAAGAATGGAGATGAGTCTATGTGGGCCACCCTTGCAAATATACTTAATGCTTGGGGTTTATAAATAATGTAATTTGCAACGCCAGTTTCTAATTTAATTAAAAAGGCAGACATGATAGGAAACTTGGCAAGTACCAAAAATGGTGTCTGTAAAATACCACATATTTTTTGTCCCTGTATCACATTAAAATATTTCCCTGTTTTACTATTTTCACCATGAATTTGAAATGTTAAGATTGATTCAATATATTTCATGCAAGCAAAGCATACCTACCATTAGTCTACAGATGCTCACCATTTTCCTCGTTCACATTCTTTTTTAACATAATAAAAGGTAGAAAACTGAATAGAAATTTGCCTAGTTTAAGTTGTTCTACACCATATACTTTTATTTCTATAACATATTCCACATATTTCCTTTTTTGATATTTGAAAAAATGTTAGATATTAAGATTACTATGCTACTTTTAGAATATAAATTTTCCTTCATGTTCTATATTGGAGAAAAATTTAGAGAATAAAGTAAAAGCTAATATAAATCTTAATAGAGTTCTATGAGTAAGTGTGAGCATCCGTTTTGGAAAGGAAGTGTTTTTTCCCTCAGGTCTGTCTTCTTTTTATGAGTAGTCATAATATCCATATACCTCTACTCACACATATATACTTCTATTTGGCACACATTGACAATAATCAAGCATGGCTCAGATGGAAAAAAAAACACGTTATTAGTAATAAGAACAAGCTAATCCTGTTTTTTTGTCCAACAATACATTTCATATCTCAGCAGTCTTCTCTGTTAAGAAGATTTTGCCTCCAAAGAGAAAAATGAGAGTCCCTTTGGCAATAAGTTGATAATGAATATCCTTTCTGAAGACTTATCAGTCTGTTTTCATTAAACTGTCCAAACACTGATGGGGTAAATCTTCAAATCTCTCATAACAGGTCATGACAAACCTTGTTACTTGTTAATGGATTTATTTTCTCACCTTAAATTTGTACCCCTTTTAACAAAGAGATCTACACTACTCATATTTTAGCAGTTTTATTTTACACAAAAGAATGTTGAAGGACAAGTAAGACTGAAATGAAATAAGTGGAATGTTCCTGTTTGGTATTTTATTTGGCCATGGCCAACCAGTCTTTACATGGTAATAACTCCAAAAGCTACAATATATAGGTATGTATAATAGACATTTCTAGTCATTCTATTCCAATAGTTTTCCATTTTCTCCTGCTATCGCAAATGTATTATTACAAACATGCTTAAACGTCATTTAGACATGGTTTGGAATGAGGACTGGATTTATAAATTACATCAACCAAGTCTTGTGCTTGATCTTCACAACCCTATAGAAGCCAAGTTCTAAATTCAGTAAAAGTGTTGGTTAAAACAGTGGGAAACCATTTATCACTTGAGAAGAAACTTTCATTGACTATATACTGTAAATTAAACACTCTCCTGATGAAACCCCATTTAAAGTTCAAATCACACTAGCTGCTTTTAATGAAAAACAACCAGTAGCTGCCTTCCTGGTGGTATTTCCACTTAAAATAAAGGAGCTTGCAAGTAGTTGTTTAAACAACAGCCTTCAGAATAATTATAATTCTAGAATTCTATTGTATCTCCATCATAATATCCTCTGGAGAGTGAAGGTAAGATTAAATTATCAGAGCTTTTCATGGAAACTTGATGCCCTCATATAGAGTTCTGAAACTATTGGGTTTTCATATAATATACTTCATCCAACTGGGAAAGAATATAAAAACATTCTTTGACAACCAGTCAGCCATGTATTTATCTCTTGAGAAATCTTGACTAATAATACCATCTATCTAGAAAAGGGACACAATTTCCTTCCATTACTTGATAAGGAAGCAATTTTTCTACACTTTCTACAAAATTTGGGAGTTGTAGCACATGGAAAGAAGTCGCCTTTAAGTGAATTTCCTTTTCATGAAATGGACTTGTTTATCTGTTGAAGGAAAACTGTCATTGTGCAACTAGTTTCCTGTCATGAAAATGCTGAATCTTTTTTCTTCATTTTCTGTTCAGTTCCACTAATAGGATATCAACATTCAAAATGTATTGCAATATAGAATAGAATAGAATAGAATTTTTTATTGGCCAAGCGTGATGGGATACACAAGGAATTTGTCTTGGTGCATGTGCTCTCAGTGTACATAAAAGAAAAGATACGTTCATCAAGAATTCTAAGGTACAACACTTAATGATAGTGATAGGGTACAAATAAGCAATCAGGAATCAATCAATATCAATATAAATCGTAAGGATACGAGCAACAAAGTTACAGTCATACAGTCATAAGTGGAAGGAGATGGGTGATAGGAACAATGAGAAGATTAATAGTAGTGCAGATTTAGTAAATAGTTTTGACAGTGTTGAGGGAATTATTTGTTTAGCAGAGTGATGGCGTTCGGGAAGAAACTGTTCTTGTGTCTAGTTGTTCTGGTGTGCAGTGCAATTCTATATAATAGAATTCAATAAATTTGAAAATTAACAATAACTCTTATATATCTCTTAAAACTTTTTCACTGGCTTGACTCAGATCAGAGCCTGTCACTTAGAAAAAAAGTGTTACATTTATTGTTAATGTCCCCATTCATGTACTCATGGTGTATTGTGAGTCTGCTTAATCCCATGATGAAAAACATTCAGACTTCCCTTATGAGCTTCAGTCTAGCTGTCATTGATTCCAGTTTCAGCCACTGTTATCATTTGTCCTTAAAGATATTGATACCATTAGAAGTTCTTTTCAGCATCTCTGGAAGTTCCATTATGTTCTGATCAACTCCCTAAGGAGGATCTTCCCCAAAGGCATTTCACTTCTCAGTGTGCTAGCATTTCAAACCCAGATTCTCTGAAGTGAAGAATAAGCTCCTCTAATCTTTGGCACCCCTGGAAAAGAGAACCAATCCTTTTCTTTTTCTTTTCCTTTTGAAAGACAAAGAAAACATGATGATCCTTTGCTTGAAGAGAATGCAGCAGTGACCACAATGCATTTGAAGTGCTCTATATTCTGTTCTGCTTGTCTGTCCATCTTATTATGGTAAAACCCTGTGACTAACAGCATGAGCTTTGTCTTTGTTTCTTTGCTATAGCCTTAGAGTTACGGTTAAATGGACTCTGCTAATTCACTGCTTCTTGAGACACAAGTTTAGTTTATGAAAATGAAGCTGTGTTCTTTACTCATTCATAAAGCATTATTAATAGCTAGGAAGAGAAAATGCAAAAGATGCAGTACTGACTATGACCGTGCAGAAGATTTATCAAGTAAGATAAAGCTGGGTCATTCTCTTCAGCATCCTGTATGGCTAAAGAAAAGAATTTATCTGAAAAACCCAATGGTATCTCTTTTCAAAATCTCTTATACTTGATTATTTGTGAGTACTTAAACTTTACCACAGGTGACAAAAATGATCCATTAAGGGGACAGCATAATAAGTAAATAGTGAGTATAGTGGCATGACACAAAGGGGATGTTATATAAAATGTTACTGGATGGAGAAACATAAAAATGAAAACATCAAGAAGGAACAGTTGCTGAGAAAAAGGTTTTCAAAGGTAGCTTAGCGTAATTCAAATGACAATCTAGCCTACCTTGTAGGGCTATTTTCAGAAACACTGAATTCCCAACAAGAAAATATAATGTCTAATCAGAAGAATACAGGAAGTGAGAATGTTTTTCCTTATTTGTATCTAACAGAAAAGCTGCTTGTATGTGAACGTCTAGATTTCAATATGTATCACATATTATTTTATGTTATATATTAAATATCAGCATGACTGGGTAGAATTTTAAGGCCCCTTCTTTCCATTCAATTGACTAAAATGTTTCTGCATAGTCTGCGGCCACATCTTATTTAGTATTAACTTTTAAGTACCCATAGCAGCCTAGCCGAGACACACACCATGAACATTACGTTCTGGTAAATTATTTGGATTTTAATACTCATTTAAAATTATAATCATTACTATGATTATAAACCCAAGGATGGGAATAATCTAAATAGAGTTAAATACAGGTTTATGAAGCTGTGTGTCGATATTACAAAGGGCTACTTAATTTACAAAATTAAAAATATACTAATACAGAACGCAACAATTTTTAATATATCCATGATACAAAAAAAATAATATAGCCACCCATTCCATGTCTCTTTTATTTTATAGTATAATGACTCATTTTACTGCTGTGTTAAAGCTGGAACGAAATGTATTCATGGTGGTTCAGCCCAGCATTTCTGCAGTCACTGCTGGATGTAATTTTGAAAATAAAAAGTAGGGCCATTCCCCTAATGGAACTGTCTTTGCCTACTTGTAAACTCATTAAGACATACAATACTGCCAGGTTTATGGAAGAAAAGTAGAAGAGGGAACCTTAACAATCCTTCAAAACTGGCATCCAAGTTGCAAGGTCTTTCAATTGAGGATAAATTGAGTGTACTAACCCCGAGTGCACACATAAACATAACTGCAGATATCAGTTAAAAGTAGGTTAAGTAAGGTCTTCATTTGAATATTTTTATTATAAGGAGAAGGAGGCCCAGGAGTATGTTAGTCTATCTTATAACCTCGAAGATAATTCATCAGCTATCATACAGGTCTGTCAAACTAGCGGCCCGCAGGCCAGATACATCACATGCAGGCCACGCCCACCCTGGCTCTGCAAAGGCAAAAAAACATCGTGATATGTCACGATCCGGCCCAAGACATAACTGAGTTTGACACCCATGAGCTAATCTATCAGTTCTAAAAATTTTAAAGTGAGTTCTCCAAACCTACTTCAATTATCTTCTCCTAAAGTCCTTAAAGTATAGTGTCAGCAGAAGTATCTAATATGGAAGAAAAACAACAACAACTCAAGACCTTTCACTAAACCTGACAATCATCCAGCCTTGTCAGTTATGGATTATAGAGATACACTAAGGCAGCATTCCAGGGTGAATAATAATTTAACTGTACTTTTTACCTTAAAGATCAGAATCAAGATAATGAAATATTAGTGGCTCAAGTCTCTAGTGGCACTAGACCTAGGCATTAATAGCATTGGTTATCTCAATATAAAATATTATCATCAAAATAGTAATAATTCTATCACACCACATTTAATCAATTGCATTTCCTTTTCTAACTTCCAAAAAAGATGTTCTTTCCTGAAAAGGACATTAAGCTAAAGAATTTGCCCAGAGGATAAAGGCTTTCTTGTTTTAAGCCATAAATCTCAGATGTTTTCTAGCCTGTGCAGAAAGATTTCACCTGGGACTGTATTGCATTAGCAGATTAATTGGCTGGGTGTGAACAGTGTACTAAACTAAATGCTATTTGTTTTTGGATTAACAGGATGTGTGAGCACAATTGTGATTTATAAACCACAGTTTATGGAATATTGTATTGTACCTGGCTGGAGTTTGTGGACCAAAGTAAAAATCAAAGTGGATTTAAAAACAAATGTATATCAAAAATGCTAAGCACCATTAATGAGTGACTAGGATTCATTTTGACAGATTTCTCATCTCACAGAGTTAAGCCCATTATACTGAATAAAGATTATGTGGAAACTTCACAGAGTTGTTGTGGGGAAGGACATTTCCATATCAAGAAGAAATGTGGTTATGGGATAAAAGGGTATCTCCCTCCCCCCCCCACTGCTAACAATAACATAGTGAAATGAACTTGAAGAAATCTGTGCTGAAGGCATGAAAGTAATTGCTCATGCAGCACGACTATGTCTTTCACAGATGCATTATTTTATTATTCAAGGGGATTAAACTGTCTGATAAGCCAGGTAGTTAGCATGAGCCCTGTCAGAAGCATGCATCTGTGTAATTGAGAACACTGTCATTTCCTTGGCATCTGCAGTTGGTCATTATTCTCCAAAACATATTTTGAGAAGCAAGTAAAGGCATTCTAGTGACTCTGATGCTAAACATCTCTTATCTACCAGTTTGAGAAATTAAAAGTTTACACAATTTCTGCTGCAGAGGTTTTACAAATCCAACCCAACTGCGGATTCTCTTCCCAACAATCATCCCATGTATCAGCATGAAATATGAACCCAGGAATATTATAATTTTTTTACTTTGCGATAATAAATCCTATATCTAGTACTATATATTATTTTACTACATAAAATGTCTCCATATATATTTAATAATAGAAGGTGAAATTCAAACCAAGGACCAGGAAAGATCAGAGCAAAAACTAAATTTGATGTAAATCATCTCTAATTTAAATAAATTAAACCAGTACGTGGATAGCCAGCTACACAGCCTTGATTCACAATGATCAAAAAAGCCAGAGCTGAGGTTCTTTATAAATGATTGCCCTTGGAAACAAGAACTGAATTATAATGGAAGCAGAAGCTCCCATCAGATGCAGGCTGCTGGGGCACCTTATTTGCAATACTTGCTTGTTCAAAATATGTGACAATTGGCTGGTTTCAGACATTATGTAACTGTGATGTTTTCCTCATGTTTTGAAGTTTAAAAATAAAAACTGAAGGGCCTATTTCTCCAGGGGTAATAATGAACCTTGCGGAGATTAAAACATAAAATATTCTTGCCTCCAGCTGATACAGACAGCTATTTGTAAACATATATACCTATTGCTTCTCACAGAAGCGATTGATTCGTTTTTATGCAGAAGCCAATTCGCGTTGTCAACGTTTGGCTTCCAGACAAGTTATAGATCTACAGTGTTGTTACAAAGAAAGATTTAAATGCTGAGAGTAGAAAGTACTAACAGTTCTGAAGGTGTAATTGACTGCTCTTAGTAAGACACAGACAATGAAGTAGCTGCTTACTATGGAGAAACAATGATAAATTCTCAGATTTTCAATAGAATTCAGACACCGATTTCCCATGAATTATACTGGATCTTAACAAGGCCAAACTGCTTTAGCTGAGGAAGTTAGTCTTCCCAGGGTAAAGCCCTCTGTGAGAATGAAATTCCCAGAACTCTGAGCACATGTAGGCAAAATCAAATAAATTGATCAAGTAAAGGAAAGGTTCCAACCATGAGCATAGTACCAGAATGTTCTAATGAGCTGCACTGTTCTCTCTAAAGAATCCATTAGATCAAGGGAGTCAAACTCAAGGCCTGGGGGCTGGATCTGGCCTGCTGGGTGATTAGATCTGGTCCGCGGGGCTGCCCTGGAAACAGCGAAGAACCAGCCCACAGTGCCTCTGCCAGCAAAAACGGAGCATTGGAACGCCAAGCTCCATTTTTGCTGGCAGAGGGTTGCAGAAGGCCATTGCAGCTGAAAACAGAACTCAGAAGGTCCACTGTGGCACTCCCAAGCCCTGTTTTCACTGTCAGAGGGCGGGAGGTTGTCACAGCCAAAAACGGAGCTTGGGAGCCCATTTTTGCTGACAGAGTGCTCAGGCCCCCAAAGACACGCCCGACATGAGCTGACCACACCACCCAAGACCCCAAGGTCAAACAAAAATCTGATGCGGCCCCCAATGAAATTGAGTTTTACATCCCTGCATTAGATCATCCCTATCTATATCCACTGCTGTAGTGTATTTATTTTGTGGGATATACTTGGCTTTTGGATTATGGCATGCCAATGGGCAAACTTTTTTCTCCTGTTGAAGGGTGCATCCCTTTCACAGTAACCCTTTAGGAATATCTGCTTCTGATGAGTGGGTCCTAAATCAAAGAGAGAACCAAGAGCCAGAATGGTACAGAATAACTTCATAAACCAATTATTTTCCTAAGGAACATATATTTAAATAATTAATATGGAATCTATAATCTACATTTGTATTTCTTGAACTGTTGGATTTTCATTGTTTTTTTAAAACTATATTAATTCTTGTAAACCGTGGCTTTTATTATGAACTGGTTGAAAATTCAGTGGTCTCAAACTTTACAAAGAGTCCATGTCTGCTTTATATTCTGTCTACCAATAACCACTTTCTTGTCAATGAGTTGTTATATACATAATCCTGTAAAATAACATATTCCTCTTGTATGATTTTTACAAATTATATGCAATAGTCTTTTTAGGTAGTCCTCTTGAGTGTAATTTTCAGAATACATATAAAGCAAGGGTTTTCAGACTCTGAATTTAAGCATCCCTGCTAGCTTTTTCATGCTATGATTATTTCTATACCACCAGTATATTATTTCTACGACTCAATTTTAGAGAGACATAATACTAAAAGAAAAATATTCCCAAGAAAGAATTAAACCTATGTGCTTATGAAAAGAATAAGATAATATACTCAACTAACTTAAACTGAAGAAATTTTTCATTCCTCACCAGTAGTTTTTTGTTTTTCATGAGCCTCTTTATTCTGATATCTCTCCATTGAACCAAAGAGAACCAGAATTTTTTTAGAGGGGGGGGGAGACATTAAGTTCTAGCCTTTCCAACAAGATTGTTGCTGTAATCAATGTTACTTCTTCCCAACCAAATCAACATCAACCCCTAAACACTTAAAACCATTTTCACACTCTTCCATGAGTGACTGCAGTTATCATCCTTCCAATGTTCAATATTCCCCATGAGCCAATCAGTATTTCTTCAACTTACCCATGGAGGAATGTAAAGATTCCTTTGCCTTCTGTCACTGTTTTTTATTTTAACATGAGAAAAAAAAAGATTGTCATTACTGAGAGCAAGGTCTATGTTACTACACATTCTAAGAACATGTGAGGTACTGCAGTACCTTGACTTTAGCAGTAAGGGGAATAAGGCAAATTCCCACCAATGGAAAATCACCTGCCTGCCAGCTTCAGCTTTAATGCTATAAACTCTCTTGATAACATTTCATCCTGTGCTGCACTGATATGGAACCTAACAGGCTCAACTGCAGAAGTAATACTGAAAAGTTGAAATGTCACGAAAACACAGCAGCAACTGCACCAATTCAAAGTTAGCTGAAACTGGCTGCTTGGAGAGGGTTTAAAATAGATAATATAGCAAATTCCTAATTCATAAAAATCCCTAATCACTGACACAATGAAGTATTACAAAAGTTAGGATTGAAAAGAAAGCAAGTAGACGATTAAGGTCATGCTGGAGTTTTCATTAAGAATTAGTAATAAAGATAAAACAAATAAAGGAATAATACAATAAAAAAAAAGCTGGTGAGGAGCTGAGAACTTCACTGGAGCAGAAGCAGCTCCCATTATGAATTCTATACACCAACTCTTTCAGCTCTATAATATTTCATTCATTGATTTTATTGTCAAATGAAAAGGCGCTTGTTCCAAGTGGCATTTAGTAAGACAGATGGGGAAAGACTCAGACTTCATTACTTGGAGTTTGCACACTGGATAATGTTGATGGGCAGAAGGCAACAGGGTGCAAAAGTGTACATAATGACAGAACCCTTGTTTAATAAAGACTTCCTCTTCCCATTCCCGCCCCTATCCCCAAGTTTTCATTCTTCTTCAGATCCCCATAGCGAGCTATCAAGTGTAAACCTTTTTATGGTTTTAAAATGGTAATTAGATTTTGAGAGACTATTTTCTGCAGTGCATTCTATGTCACTTATCAACAGATGCACTTGGATTTGTATATGCTCAGTAACATAAAGGCAATAGTCTGGGCACCATGGGGAGAGTGACTGTGAATTTAAAGGCATTCCTTTGAAAAGAATGAGGATAATGGTTGAGACATGCACAACTGGCTTTTCCCCTTGGTTGTATTGCCATACACTCTCCAGTGTTACAGCCTCAGACCACCACAGTGAAGTAATTCCATGTCACTAGTTATCATATGCAAATTAAAAATAGAGGACTTTCCGGAGCAGGAGTCTCCAACCTTGGCAACTTTAAGACTTGTGGACTTCAACTCCCAGAATTCTGGAGTACATTTCAAATGTATTACGAAAACCCTCAGCCTATTATGTCTTAGTTCATGTATCAAATTGCTTTGCATTTTTCTAGACTTAGGACTCAAAAAAACATTATACTTCAGGAAGAGCAAATTCAGGGAATAGTAAACAAACTGTAAGGTACAAAACAGCATAATAAAAGAAAAGAAAAGAAAACAACCCGAGCAAAACAAATTCAGAAAAAAAGAAAAAAAATGATAAAGGTATAAACATTGTGAAAGAAAACATTAAAATTGTTTTTCATATTTTATATGCATAAATATCTGCTAATAGCAAAAATTGAATTATTTTTTTATGTTAGCCATTCTACAATTCATGTGAAAAAGGGACAATGAAGTCACATTATAATTATTTACTAAGGCTATTGTATAATTTCCTGGCCTTCTGAACAATTTTCTACCAAAATAAATAGCTAAATAGACATAGTGACTATAAATGACAATATCTATCTATCTATCTATCTATCTATCTATCTATCTATCTATCTATCTATCTATCTATCTATCTATCTATCTATCTATCATCTTTGGTTAATATAGTTACATTTTAAAAGGATATAGTATATAGTATATATAGTTCGGTTCTGCAACCCAACAAGAAAAACACAGACTTCAGAGGATAATTAGAACTGCAGAAAAAATAATTGCTACCAACTTGCCTTCCATTGAGGACCTGTATACTGCACGAATCAAGAAGAGAGCCGTGAAAATATTTGCAGATCCCTCGCATCCTGGACATAAACTGTTTCAACTCCTACCCTCAAAACGACGCTATAGAGCACTGCACACCAGAACAACTAGACACAAGAACAGTTTTTTCCCGAAGGCCATCACTCTGCTAAACAAATAATTCCCTCAACACTGTCAGACTATTTACTGAATCTGCACTACTATTAATCGTTTCATAGTTCCCATCACCAATCTCTTTCCACTTATGACTGTATGACTATAACTTGTTGCTGGCAATCCTTATGATTTATATTGATATATTGATCATCAATTGTGTTGTAAATGTTGTACCTTGATGAACGTATCTTTTCTTTTATGTACACTGAGAGCATATGCACCAAGACAAATTCCTTGTGTGTCCAATCACACTTGGCCAATAAAATTCTATTCTATTCTATTCTATTCTATTATTGATTTTTTTTTTTTAGTAAATTCTTGCCTACTTCTGAAATAGGTTTGAAAGGAATATTAGAATATAAACTGTTCTGCATTGATACATCAACGATGAAGGTCAAATACTTAGAATATAGAATACAGAATAATAGAATTGGAAGGAACCTTGGAGGTATTCTAGTTTAACCCCCTACTCATAAAACTTTCTCATAGTTTTAAAACACTTTCAAGATCACTGGTCACATTTAATATAAACATTAACTATACTGTGTACTTTTGATTTTAAATGATGTGAATATATATCATTCTTCACATATTGAAAATGTTCTTGATTGATAAATATAAATTTAAGGGCCCTGATTCAGGCCATGAGGAAAATTGCAACTTAGCATGTAAGATTAGTACATCATACTGAATATATTTTAATAAATGAAATGGATGAAAGGAAGAAAAATATACATGCTGTGTGAGAAAAAGTGATAGTAGATTTGAATGAAAATATCTGATCTTTTGAAGTAGAGTTGTGTATAAGGATGTGTGTATCTCTTTACTTGTTTCATGTATATATGGATAAATGTATAACAGTTGATTGTGTTGTTATTAGAGGTATATTGGTTAGGGACATGACTGTACATTTATTTATTTTTCAGGTGATATTATGTTGTTGGCTGAGAACCAAAATGATTTATAGTGAATGTTAGATTGTATGATGCAATGAGAGAGCATGGATCTTAAATTTAACATTTTGAAAGCCAAGGGAATTGCGTTTGACAGAGCAGATGGAGTGAATAATTGCAAGTTATATAAATAAATTATGAAAATTCATACAAAATGGAATAGTAGAATGTTACTAAAAATGAAGACATATTAAGATGTACAAATGCTTTAAGAAAGATTGTGGATAACATGGTGAACCAAGAAAAGTGAATGCTTGTCAAAATGGCCATGATTAAAAGTCTGATTCCATTATTAAATCAAATGGAAATGCTCAGCCTGGCTATCTTACAACAGAGAGGATACACAATCTTGCCACCTCACTTGGCTGGTTTGCTTAGCATATGATCATTACAAAGCCAAAGCTTTGATGTATCTGCATCAGCTAGGAAGTCATTGAAGACTGTCATCCTAAGAAACAGATCCATTGTTCTTAGATACTATATTGAATAGAATAACAGAGTTGTAAGGGGATCTTGGAGGTTTTCTAGTCTGATCCTCCCCTCCCCAGCTCAGGCCCCTATACCATTTCAGACAAATTGCTATGCCTTTCTCTAGTGCTGATCTCATCTTTAAGAAATACATAGCAACGATGCCTAGTTGGCCAAGTTATCCCAGTGTTTCTTCTGCATCCTTTATTCTGGAGGTGAAAATAAACTGAAATTAAAATCAATAAAGTAAAAATAAAATAAAGCAAGTTTTAACCTTATGACCTGGCTAATAGTCTCAAGATAATTCATAAGAGAGAGATGCACCTAGCACCAGATGTTACTAAGGTCAGGGTCCTAAACATCCTGTTCAAGGCAATGCACAGGGATTAGATTTGCATAAAACATTTGAATAGACTAAGATGGAGTTGGGCAGTTGAAGTTTGATCAGTATGCCATTACATTAAACCAATAGCATATTATTTCAGCAGTTTATAATGTAAACACAGGAAATGTGTCTTGTTTATCTGGATTTAGGTGTCAGTCTATTGCATGAATCCAGCCAACAAATGACTCACCAGGCTTGCTGCAGTGAGAATTACACAGTGCAGCAGAAAAGGGTTTAAATTCAAATATCTGTGCAAACAAAGATGACATTCCACTGTCAAAGTTTAATAACAAGCCTTTAAACCACGTGAAGGCGCCCAGCTAAACTATGGGCTGAAAGATATCCAAGTTGTCTAATATATTAATGACATCAGTAAATAAGCATATTAAGATGAATATAAAATGATCAGATGTTCCACTTTATAAAAGACAGTCCTCTGGCTTTAAGATGTCAATATTATTAGTGTTGCCCATCAGTGACTAAATAAAGTCACATATCATCTGATTATTACTATAGTAAGATATTCATTTCTAGATCTGTATCCCTGCTTATGGGCAGCATGGTTGCTCAGCAGTTAAGGTGCTGGGTTTCTCGCTTGAGACCTGAGTGCCACGCGATGGCATGAACTCCTGTCCTCACCCCAGCTCCTGCCAACCTAGTAGTACAAAAGCATGCAAATGTGAGTAGATAAATAGGTGCCACTACAGTAGGAAGGTAAGAGCACTTCATGACATCATGCTGGCCACATGACCACGGAAATGTCTTTGGACAACGTTGGCTCAATAGCCTTGAAATGGAGATGAGCACTGCCCCTTATAGTTGGCAATGACTAGCAGAGTAAAATCCGCAGGAATTCTTTTATCTTTTATCCATACTTATACATTATGTCACTGTTGCACACTTTGTGATTCTGGATGTGATACTATCATTGTTGTCATAATCATCACCAACATCACTACCACCACCATCACCGCTGCTCTTGTTCATCTATGCTCTATATATTGAATGATAATGCTTCACCCCATTATATCTGGAACATACAGGCTTATAATCAGTGTATAATTTTCTGAACCTGTCTGTCCCTATAGCTTTTAAAAAAAAATACTTTGTGGTCTTCTAAGGTATAAATATTTTTTATTTCAAGGTGAATGACTTAGCATTTAATTACTCAAAAAAAATATATATCTGAAAGAATTGTTGCAATTTTTTTAATGCAGCTACCTAATCTATCTAGTTGTTTTTCATGAATGCCTTCAATGGAAGCTGCATTTCTCCTTGTAGAGCTGTAAACCAATTTTTATAGACTTCCTAGTCATCTCATCTAATGATTAGTTTTGAATCAAAAAGGTGAATGATTTATACAATTTGAAGAGAAAGTTCTCTGCATTTTTATCTCGTTAATTTTTGTTCAACAGCTCCATTTGTGCATATCACTGAATGTTCTATCTATGTATGTAATATGATAATAGAAGAAACAAAGATTAAAAAAAGTTGCCTTGGGGAGTGAGGGAGGGAAATGTGCATAGCTAATGTTAGCATTTAGTTAACTATCACATTGTTTCCCTTTCACACATAAAGGTAAACACACCTATGAATGCAAACAGATTTCCACAGGAGATGTAGCTATCCCAGCAGTTGTTCTTTGAATAAAGAATCCCATTTAAAAAAAAAAGAAAACCATAATTCCTCCTTATTGACTCTACCTAAAACATACTGTAGGGAAGGGAGAATCAGTAAGACTCCAAATAATTGACTCATTGTTTTAAGTAAGAAGCATATAATATAAGCTCATGTGATAGACATTCACACATAACATTTATGCATACAAGTATGGACAAATATGTGAATGAGACTGAGAATAAAATCTTTATTTGTGACAGCTAAGCAGACATCTTGATGACAGTAGTTAGGAAGATTAATACGTACTCTAAACTTGATTCCCCCAGCTGGCTGGCTCTTAATTTTAGAAAGCAACATCAGAGCCTTCATTTCAAGGTGACAGAAAATTCTGATGATGAAAGAGGCGGTTGAAAACCTATTTTTAATTAAAGAGTAAGCAGCCTGGAACTCCCCTGTGTTTTATATGATGCAAACCATTTAGGTTATAATGATGGGATACAATTATTTATTTAGTTAGTTTTATTAACTACAGATATAAAAGAGATCCAATCAATATTGTTCCCTTCACAAGATATCTAATAATACAAGGCTATTACACACCTATATAATGGGAAAATAAAAGAAAGAAGATTAGGGACAAGAGAGAGCAATTAGGTAGACAGTTATGCAGCCACCAGGCATGGGTGTAACGACCCACAGAATGAATGGTATAGATGGATATATGCAGAAGTGTTGAATACCTCATGGAATATATTGACAAATGGATACCAAAGCCTAAACAATAGGCAGACAAATGAGCAGACATCGGAAGTTGAAAGTGAGAAAATATGAATTATTTAGTGAAGATTTACCTGAATAAATACTGGTAAAAGACATGAATATATTCGTAGCATCTTCTATAGTGCTTGGATATAAGATCATGCCAAATGAAAATGCTAAATACTAATAAGTATTTAGTCTTATACAGAATAGCATATTTAATTTAATAAATTCAATTTGGTGAGATATCATATACAAGGCAAATATATTTCCTCAATGAACTCCCTGAGGTACATTTACCTCAGAAAGTTCTAAATTATCTGAAAATAAGGAATGATAGTTCCTGAATAATCTTACTTTTTTTGGTAGAGGTTCTACTTGATGCCAGGAAATGCCTTGGCACAATGTAGCTTGATACTAGCAAAACATGTGACAGAATGTTCATAGCTCATTACATATTCAATTGATAAAATGGTGATACTGTAAATGGGCTAAACGCTACAACAACTCCACAACAGAGAGTTTGGAGAGTGATATGAAGTAAAGTGTTACAAGACTCAGTCCTGGGGTCTGTTTGTTCAATATTTTTTATTAAAGACTTGGATAAAGCAGTTGAAGGGATGATGATCAAATCTGAAAATGACAGAAAATTAGGAGGTATGGCTAACATTTTAGAAAGAAGATAATATTTGTAGCTCAGGGTTGAACTATGGAACTTTGGTGCTTTCTGAGCTTGGTGTTTTACCTGCAGACATTTCATTACCAAACTAGATAACATATCAGTACTAGAAGCAAGTGGGGTTTGCTCTTATTTTTATATAGTAGTGTTGTGTCTTCAGCTCCCGAGCCGGGCCTCCTGGCAGAGAGTGACTCAGAGAGTGAGGGGGAAGAGCCGACAGGGCTTCCCTCTGCAGGACCTTCCTCTCTGGCTCCGCTCCAGGTCCCAGAGGCAGGCCAGGTGGAGGAGATGACGAGGCCTCTTTCTCCCACACCTTCCCCCTCCCAGGAAATGCCTCAAGATGCAGCTGCTGACAATCAGTCCTGGTTAAATCCCGGGCATCGCAGAAAGGAGAGGTGGGAATAACAAAAGAAGGGGTGAGGCAGGCCTAGAGAGTGCTGAGTCACGGAGCCACACCCCACTATAAAAGCAGGAGGAGCTGCTCTATAGCTTCTTGTGACGGACAAAAACTGACTCTTGGAAACTTTGGCTTCTGTTTATTTCTGAACTGCAGTTAGCTGGTCTGAGGAGATAAAAAGAACTTGGCAGGCAATCGCAGGTTCGTTGCCAGAACTGATATCTGTTGTCGGAGTAAATTGCTGGCAGATATAGTCAGCTCGCGTGTCTGCTTGGTTGTGGTTGGTGGGGACAGAACAAGTAGTGGCTTCCCTTGTCAGTGGTGGTGGGCGGAGTCTTGGAGGTTCCTTGATTAGGCTGTTTATTGTTAGTTTGTTTCTCTGCTGTTTCTCCTTGATTATATATTTCTTAATTGTTGATCTAGTGCATTGGTGTCACACTCCAGGATGCATCACGTGCTGGCCCCGCCCCGTTTAGCAAAGGGGAAAAAGTCTCGATACGTCACATGACACTGTGACAAGGCAAGTTTGATACCCCTGGTCTAGTGTTAATCTTGGTGTTAATCTTTGCTCATATGGCTGTTGATTACAGGTAGGGATGTGTTTTGCTGTTTTTGTTTCATTTTTAGCTTTTTGATTGTCTATTTTGAGTGGTATGTAGAAGTTATTTATGTGCCTGTTGAAGGCCAATTTCTCTGAGTGAAAGGCTTCCAGGAATTCTCTGTTGTTTTGTGACTTGGCTTGATCTAGGATGCTCAATTTTCCAATTGAAAATATGGTTGAGCTGTCTCTGTGCTGTGAAATAAAGTTTTTATCATTTATTTGATTTATTTGATCGTATTTATATACCGCCCTATCTCCCGAAGGACTCAGGGCGGTTTACAGGCACTTAAAAAACACATAAACACATAAATACAATATAAAAACAGTTAAAAAACTTATTCTAAAAGCCCAAAAATTAAAAATATAGAAATAAAACCCAATTTAAAACCCATAAATTTAAAATCTAGCTCAGTCCTGCGCAATTAAATAAGTGTGTTTTAAGCCCGCGGCGGAAGGTCCGAAGGTCCAAGCTGACGAAGTCCGGGGGTAGTTCGTTCCAGAGGTGGGAGCCCCACAGAGAAGGCCCTTCCCTGGGCGTCGCCAGACAACATTGCCTCGCTGACGGCACCCTGAGGAGTCCCTCTCTGTGAGGCGCACAGGTCGGTGAGAGGTATTCGGTAGCAGTAGGCGGTCCCGTAAATAACCCGGCCCTATGCCATGGGCGCTTTAAAGGTAGTCACCAAAACCTTGAAGCGCACCGGAAGGCCACAGGTAGCCAGTGCAGTCTCGCAGGATAGGTGTTATCACGGAGCCACGGGGCTCCATCTATCACCAGCGCAGCTGCATTCTGGACTAACTGTAGCCTCGGATGCCCTTCAAGGGGAGCCCCATGTAGAGAGCATTGCAGTAATCCAGGCGAGGCGTCACGAGTGCGTGGTGACCGTGCATAGGGCATCCCGGTCCAGAAAGGCGCAACTGGCGTACCAGGCGAACCTGGTAGAGCGCTCTCCTGGAGGCGCCCGACAATTGACCTTCTAGAGACACCCGTTCACCCAGGAGGACGCCTAAGTTGCGGACCCTCTCCATTGGGGCCAATGACTCGCCACCGATGGTCAGCCGCGGATTTAGCTGACTGTACCGGGATGCCGCATCCACAGCCACTCTGTCTTGGAGGATTGAGCTTGAGCCTGTTTCTCCCCATCCAGACCCGTCGGCCTCCAGACACGGGACAGCACTTGATAAGCCGTTGGGGTGGTCCGGTGTGGAAAAGTACAGCTGGGTGTCATCCGCATACAGCTGGTACTTCACACGAAACCACTGATGATCTCACCCAGCGGCTTCATGTAGATGTTAAACAGAAGGCGAGAGGATCGACCCCTGCGGCACCCACAAGTGAGGCGCCTGGGGCCGACCTCTGCCCCTGTCAACACCGACTGCGACCGGTCGGAGAGATAGGAGGAGAACCACCGATAAGCGGTGCCTCCACTCCCAATCCCTCCAACCGGCGCAGCAGGATACCATGGTCGATGGTATCGAAAGCCGCTGAGAGGTCTAATAGGACCAGGGCAGAGGAACAACCCCTATCCTGGCCCTCCAGAGATCATCCACCAACGCGACCAAAGCCGTCTCCGTGCTGTACCGGGCGGAAACCGGACTGGAGCAGGTCTAGATAGACAGTTTCATCCAGGTGCAAGGAAACTGATATGCCACCATACTCTCTACAACCTCCGCCGCGGCGGGTTGGAGACGGACGATAATTACCTAAAACAGCGGGTCAGGAAGGCTTCTTAAGGAGGGCCTCACCACCGCCTCTTTCAAGGCGGCCGGAAGACACCTCCACCAAAGAAGCGGTCGTAATCGCCTGGAGCCAGCCTCGTGTCACCTCCTGAGTGGCCAGCACCAGCCAGGAGGGGCACGGGTCCAGTAAACACGTGGTGGCATTCAACCTACCCAACAACCTGTCCATGTCCTCGGGAGCCACAGGGTCAAACTCATCCCAAACAATGTCACCAAGACCACACTCGAGTGTCTCACCTGAGTCACCGCAATTTTGGTCCAACCCGTCCCGAAGCTGAACGATTTTATCGTATAGATAACCGTTAAACTCCTCAGCACGTCCCTGCAGCGGGTCATCCCGCTCCCCCTGGTGAAGGAGGGAACGGGTCACCCGAAACAGGGCGGCTGGGCGGTTATCTGCCGACGCAATGAGGGAGGAGGCATAGCAACGCCTCGCTTCCCTCAATGCCACTAGGTAAGTCCTAGTATAGGACTTCACTAGTGTCCGATCAGCCTCTGAACGGCTAGACCTCCAGGAACTCTCTAGGCGTCTTCTCCGGCGTTTCATCCCCCTCAGCTCCTCGGAGAACCAAGGAGCCGGTTGGGACCTGCACCGGGTCAGAGGCCGCAGAGGCACGACACGATCTAAGGCCCCCGCCGCAGCCCATTCCCAGGCCGCAACAAGTTCCTCAGACGTGCCGTGAGCCAGACCCTCAGGAAATGGCCCAAGCTCCGTCCGGAACCTCTCCGGGTCCATCAGGCGCCTGGGACGGAACCAACGCATCGGCTCCGTCTCCCTGCGGTGTTGGATGGCGGTCAGAAAGTCCAGGCGAAGGAGAGAGTGATCTGACCATGACAAAGGTTCAGTGACTATTTCCTTTAAGTCCAGATCTCTCAACCACTGACCAGAGACAAAAATCAGATCGAGTGTACCACCCCCAATGTGGGTAGGGCCATCAACTACTTGAGTCAGGTCCAAGGCCGTCATGGAGGCCGTGAACTCCCGAGCTGCTGTCGATGACGAGCCAGAAGATGGCAAGTTAAAGTCCCCCATGACTAAAAGTCTGGGGGTCTCAACTGCCACCCCAGCAAGCACCTCCAGGAGCTCGGGCAGGGCAGCTGTCACGCAGCAAGGAGCCAGGTACGTGACCAGCAAGCCCATCTGACATCTATGGCCCCACTTCACAAAGAGGGATTCACACCCGGCAATCTGAGGTACAGTATGACCCTTAGGTTAATAACAAATTAAACTAAATTAAATAAATGAGAGACTAGAAGTTATTTTCCATGAGTAATACTTAAACTAGTTATGTTTAACTTGCAGAGAAGATTGAGGGGAGATATAACGAAAGACAAGCTATTTATAAAGAAATAGTCATATAAAGGAAGGAATAGACTTGTGCTTTGTTTTTCTAGAGGACAGAGTCAAACATGGTAAATTCAGATTAAATATCAGAACAAATTTGTCAGTTGTAAAAGTTGTCAAGGAGTGGACTGGATTGCCTAATGAAATGGTTCACTGGTGTTCTTTAAACAGAAGCTGGATATCCTTCTGATCACAATGTTTTAGAAGATCATTCACAAGCACTTGATCAAATCAGGTGTCCTCTGCTGTAATTTCCAGTCTTCTGATTATAAATTGACTTGCTTTCCTCTTTTTGCATTGTGAAATTGAATCAGTTTTAGCAATATTAAAAAAAATGTATGAATATGTGTCACTCTAATTAAAGATATGCCATGGTATATGTCAAAAATAAGCTTTTTTCTCCCTTTGAATTTGTGTTTTGAAACTGTAAAATAGAACACTAAAATAGAAGAACAGTTATAAAATCCTGGTATATAACAATATATTATGTTTCATTGTTAGCTAGAAATAGTTTTGACTACTTTGTAATCCTGGAATAAGGATTCTTAGGATGCTTTCCGAGCTGATAAATTTATCTCTGATTTTGACACAAATGAAATGAAATACAGACAGATGGTCTAGTATTCCATTGAGTATTTAGGGTAAAGATAAATGTGATTAAGATAAATTTAACTCTGAGGACTGAGAAACATTTCAAAGGTCCTCCTTTTTTATCCCTTCATGCTATTTCAAATGAATTTATAAATATTAAATAACTTTCCTTGACAGTGCTATCCCTCATGTTTTTTACCATGTAAATTAAAATTACCTATTGGGAAAGGTGAACCACTACCAGGTTTGTCATTGTGGGTTTATTTTAGTTTCAGACATTAATCTCTCTTTGGGCTCATTTAGAAAGCTACTATATTATCCTTCTGAAATTCTAACAACTATATATTTAGGGTATATATCAGTTTAATACATGCACTTACAGTTTAAAAAAAGTGGTTGCACATGTAATTGAATCTTTTATCTATGCAAAGTTTATACTATCAGATAATCCCAGTTTGAAAAATATACCTAATAAATTTGGCTTTTAGGTAAATTAGGCCTTTCACTTTGGACCAATTTAATTTAGAATAGAAAAGCTTAGTTGTGCTAAGACTGTGATGGAGAACCTACGGCATGCATGCCACAGGTGGCACACGGAGCCCTTTCTGCGGGAACGCGAGCCATCGCCCACTGCGCATGTATACACGCCTCTCACCGACCAGCTGATTTTCAGGTCTCTGGTACAGGGGCGGGCCGTATGCGGGAGACATATGCGCATATGTGGGGGGATCTCGTGTGCATGCATCAGGGTGAGAGGGGGTCTCATGTACATGCATGGGGGGCGGGAGGAGCGTGGGGAGTCACATGCATAAATGCTAGAGGAGCAGGGGAGGTTGCACGTGCATTCGCGGGGGTGGGGCACACAGGGAAGCATTGCATTATGTGTGTGGGCACACACGTGCACAACCCCCCTGCGCTCCCCCCGCTTTTGCCAAATGATGGCAAAAATGTTAGCCATCACTGTACTAAGGTATTTTTAAAATATTTGTAGAGTTTAGAATGCAATTTGATTTATCTAACAGTAGTTCCTGCCAGTTTATTCAACTTAAAAACTTGTTGTTTGGGCTGTTTCACCCTGATGTCTTGTTTAGGGACAAACACTTGGATGAAATGCAGCCTTTTTGGTCCTACTAGGTGTCTTACCAGTCTGATATCATTGATAGTGATATATTCCAGGCTGGGGATTGAAGCAGTGGTAGGTTGCTACTGGTTCAGGCAAACCGGTAACAGCAGTGGCAAGAGGCTCTGCCCACCTGCCTGGACGTCACCAAATATGCTCTGTGCATGCGCAGAGTGAACGCGTGCGAGTGAACTGGTAGCAAAGGTAAGTGAAACTCACCACTGGATTGAAAACAAAGTTTTGCAATAATCCTTTGTGAGCACCCAGTTTTTAAACACTGGTTGGGGATGTAGGTCCATGCTGTTGGCTATTTTGTTACCTGCCTCTTTTTGTTCCAACACCTTCCAGATACCATTCGTTGCTTCAAAATAAGATATCCTAAATATGCAGATAATCCCCAGTTGTAAATATCACCACTTTGAGCCCAACAGTAAATGCAGTAGAGATCCTCACTTGTTGTCTAGGGGATATGAAAGACTGGACATGACAAATAAATTGAAATTGAATTCCAGAAAGATGAAGTTCCTGTTAGTTCAGAAACCAACTAGCTTCTTTCAATCCATTTAAGCTTTTATATATGCTCTGGGTAGAATTGTATTCTTTGTGACAGAGATTGGCTGGAACTTTTCCTGGATCTACAACAGTTTTTCTTTTTCACCAATAGCTAATGGCTATGTCAAAATAGGCCTTTATCCAGCTTTGTCTAACGCTTCTGGTGTGGTTTCTTTTAGAGCAGGAAGCTTTAACAACAGTCATCCCTTCAATTGGATTGCTGCAACATTTATTTCTTGGGGGAAGTGTTGAAGGCTATACTATTTTCTGTCAATACAGAATGTTACAGCCACTGGCTGGCAGGTGACAACCATATTAGTACTACGATATCTACTCTAAACCAGGAGTCTCCAACCTTGGCCACTTTAAGACTTGTGGACTTCAACTCCCAGAATTCCTCAGCCAGCTTTGCTCTATTCTTTGCCAGCTTTGCTGGCTGAGAAATTCTGGGAGTTGAAGTCCACAAAAGTGCCCAAGGTTGGAGACCCCTGCTCTAAACTGCTTGTGCTGCACTGGTTGCCAATATCTTTTTGAGTACAATTCAAACTGCTATAAAGCTACCTGACTCTGTTGTTACATCCTCAACCCCCCCATAACTTTAACCTTAAACTGTCTACTGACAACTTCACCCCATTCCTAAGAGGTCTGTAAGGGGTGTGCATAAGCACACCAGCGTGCCTTCTGTGCCTGTCCTATTGTCCCCATTTATTCGTACCCATTTCCTGTATCAATATCCATGTTTATACTTATTCCTGTTATTTATTTATTTATTTATTTATTAATTAAACTTTTATACCGCCCTTCTCCCGAAGGACTCAGGGCGGTGTAGGTTATCTCCTACATATTTGACAAACTAACTAATTAACTAATTAACTAAATAAATAAATAAAGCTCTATATCATTTAGGTTCAGGCTACTTATAGGACCACCTGTAGTATCTGCTTGTATATTATTATGCAAAAGAATATCTGCCCATTTTGTATAAATAGCTGAAGAGAGGATGGTGAAGATTCTTTCGTCTAGAGAGATGGAGGATGGGGATGAAACTGGAAGCATCATTTTGATGGCAATTATGCCATCATTATTTTGATGATGAAACCATGTTTCTGAGACTTGGATTACACTGCCCCACTGCTGCCTGGCATTTAAAAAAAATTAAATGTGATGAAGATTGTGTTTTTCCATCAAGCATCTGAAGCTTAAGGAGTTTTGTGCGGTAGTTTTTAGTTTGTGTGTGAGGTTTTTTAAAAGTCCCTTCTGTGAGCCCAATGAAAGTTGGCGTGGTCAGGTGTTCAACTCTTTTGTGATTGTAGGCAGCATGCCTCTAAATACCAATTGCTGTGAACCACGAGCAGGAAATGGTTTAGCCCTCACAATCTTCTTCTTAAGTACCTGGTTGATCATTGCCAAAACAGAATGAAAGGCTAGCCAGCCTTTGGCCCAATCCAGTAGTTTGTCATGTTCTATGTAGATTATTAGATCTTATTAGATCTTCAAGATTTTGAAGAGGTAATAAGTTTTTGAAGATCTTATTAGATCCTTAAAAATGATTCTGAAGATCAGAGGTGGGTTTCAGCAGGTTCTGACCAGTTATGGAGAACCGGTAGTGGAAATTTTGACTGGCCCTGCCTCCATTTATTCTCTGCCTTCCGAGTCCCAGCTGATTGAGAGGAAATGGGGATTTTGCAATAACTTTCGCCTGGATTGGGGAGGAAATGAAGATTTTACAGTATCCTTCCCCTGGAGTCGGGTGGGAATGGAGATTTTACAGTATCCTTTCCTTGCCATGCCCATCAAGCCACACCCACTGAGCCATGCTACGCCCAAGCCACATCCACAGAACCAGTAGTAAAAAAATTTCAAACCCACCACTGCTGAAGATGTACTTCAGATTCCACACAAATGTGATGTATCTTGGCAATTCATTACAGCAGCCTTTTTAAAACTTGGGTTGTATGAAAAAAAGATGTCACTGCTTTGAGGAACACACTTACTGAATTTAATATTAGGAATGGAGGAAACTTTCTTTTCCTTCTTCCAACTTCAATTCCCCAAATAACCTTGCCAATTCATCTCTGGTTTAATACTGTTTTTCCTTGGTTTTTTGTTTCACAATAAAGTATCTTTTCTCTTTGAATTGATTTTTGATGAGGTTGCCATCTGTATAGGAAACAAATGGAACCTTTAAGAATATTTAGCTCCCTTTGATGTAGCAAGAAACTCAGAATTAGAACATCTCCAAGACATGGTTGCCTCTGCTTAATCATTTCTGACAAAGAAAAGCCCACAACCCCTCTAGGTATCTGGTGGGCTAGAGTTCTGTCTGAGTTCTTAATATATCCCCATATAAACTTTATGATTTGAAGTGTGTGTCACCGTGGTTATTCAGAGAATCCAATTTTGTATTTCGTCAAGGACTCATTTTAGACATATTGCAACATGTTTGCAAAGCACAAAGATGAAAATGCTATTATCTACTTCAGGGTCATATAATATCCAATAGAGAAAACTGCCCAGAATGTACTTGTCATACAGGAAGTGTAACTTCTATCTGAAGATAAGAAAAAGATCCTTGCCATGAAAATTTATCAAGTTTTCTTTAGTACCCCAGCCAATTCTAAGTCCAGTTTGGTGTTCAAATGCACCTATCATTGGATAAGACAACTTCCTTCAGAATTCCAAGAAAGAGTTTGAAATACTAGAAGTTCCTAGAATTGCAGTAATATTGAAACAAAGAAAGAAAAAGAAACAAAGAAAAGGAAAAGGAAACATTTCTTCTAGGGTCTTTGCCATAAGAATTTAGAGAATTCAGTCTCTAAAATGAAACAGAAGTGCTTGGCTCAAAAATGGTGGGTACAACATGACATTTTCTTCCTTAGTTCTCTTATATGTATGTTTTCTTCTAGATAAAGAGAACAAATCTTTCAGGGCTGAAATTTGATCTCCCTTCCAAGAGTTGGCGATAATGCATTATAGATCTTTTAAGTTAGGGACTTAATTTATCAGCTGTAGCAGTAAAATACAAAGAAATGCAATAAGAGAGACAACAAATAATTAAAGAGCATCATTCTCTTTTTCAAAAATCCTTCTTTTGCTTTCATAATCTTGCATAGTTTCTTATTAGGATTTGATACTTATTGATGATTTTTCCATTTGCAGCAAAAGACAGCAGGTCTTTTCTTCTTGCTGAACAATTGACAGGTTAAGATAGTTACATGCTACAGATATCTGGTTAACCCCTGCTGACCCAGCATGTTTCTCTGCAGCCCATAGAGAAACAGAATGTTTTCTTTCTAAGAAACAAGGTAGCACAACAGATATTCAACTCAACTTGTTTTTTCCCCTGAATCAAACTGGGCATATAGCCATATTGCCCAAGTAACATAGATGGTATACTCCTCCATGAGAAAATACTTCAGAAGGCTAAGTAAGGATTGTACGATGCTTCAATTTGATTCCAAAAAGTTGCCTTGGATCGTATAGAGACATAAGCATGGTGCCTCTCTGCAAAACCATCCTGACTTTTCCATGGATAACGTGGAAGCTGCAGTGGCCACTGTGTTACCTCTAGAAAAGGATGCAGTTGCTTTAAAGAGTGTCATCTAACATGGGAATGTTTCTTGCAGTGATTGTACATTTTACACACACAGTACTATACAAGTCTTAGGCCACTATTGAATTTGTTGTAGCAATGGTATCATGACCACATATAATAATGTCTCAGTCTCCTTATTAGAATAAAACCAGAAAATACAGAAAATTTGTATTCAGTATTCAAAAAACAGGAAAAGACAGAAAAAAGCAACAACTTCCATAGGCTAAAGTGGCAAGAATTTAGTGTGACCTCCCATTACACTTCAGCAAACAGCAGACACCCGACTCTCATATACCTAAATGGAATGGAACCCTTAACCTGCCATTGCTAGCACCTGTATATATCCTGCTATTGCATGCCAAAGTGACTGCTGTGCAAAAAAAGTCTATTAAACCAGGTTTGTGCAAGACATGCTTGAGCATTACATACAATACAGACACATGTTGCCTGAGTGCAATCCATTGGAAACTTGCTAACGAGACCAACTTTCAATCATATCATTCCAGTCAAAATGCTAAAGGTCACAGAATTAGATAGACATAAAATCACACTTTTGCATCAGCAAGGCCATTCTCAAAGAAAAATCAACATAGGTAGGTATTCAAACCAAAAAATACATATGGATGATCATTAAAACTTTGCTAAAACAACAAAGCAGATGGTGGCCTAAGACTTTTGCACAGTTCCCTCCCTCTCCCTCCCTCTCATGATCTTAAATACGAAATAGGATTGCTCATGTCTAAAGTCAACCAAATAATATCAACAATTAACGGAATGCAATCCTGATGTCAGCGATTTGGTTCCAAAGCGATTCCAGATAATTCTCACCCTTGCACTCAAGTCTGATGAAATTTGCAGAATGGAGTTTTGCAAACATACCAGGTCAGAGATCAGGCAAACCATTTCCTAATGTAGCACTCCCTGTAACCTGAAGAAATGATATATCTACTTCACGTCTCTTAGGGTTTAATTTGGGTTTGGCAAAATTGATTAAAACTTCAATTCTTATGCTGTGGCCCAACTTAAAAAGAAAGCTGGCTCCACAAAAAGAATTTTTTTCTGCTGAATTTTCTCACTAATGTGAGGAGAACTCTGATCCTACCTCCTAGTTTCATGTGTATACAGAGTCTTGTGGCAAAGGTTAGAAATGTGCTTTAGAAGAGGAAAGATGCAACAATTTTGAGATGAATTTGGAAAGTTTCATCTGTGCATCTTATTTTAAGACAAAGGAATACAAGAAGTTTAATGCGTGGAATGAAAAAACAGGGTACAACCATGAAGGGATGGAAGAAACAGCAGGGAGGAACAAATAATGGAAGACATGAATGTAACTACCAAAACACTGGATAGACTCCATTTCTATTCTAGATAGCTGCTTTTCAGGACAAAGGAAAACAAACTAGCATCGCCTTATTTTATCATTTGCATATCTGTGTTCCTCCCAAAGGAGCCAAGCCACAGTTAAGACTAAAGCAGGCAATGTGCAAGTCGTTCATTTTTATATATACTTGATGGTATGTACAGATTGTAGCTGATAATTTTCAGTTTAGCCTATCAGCATTTATAACAGTCTCTTGGGAACAAAACATTTTTGCTTCTTAGTGGGCACTGCAGAAATAAGAATATTATTTCTTATAATCCTAGCAAATAGAATCTGTTGGCTAGGTAGTCACAGTATGTGCAATACATTGTTAAGAGAAACATGTACAAATTTCATGTCATATCATATCATATATCAAAAACCAGCTCATATTGTACCTTTCTTATTAAGGGTGTTCTGTTGCCTGTATGCAATTGTTCAAAATAACTGTCTCTTGAATGGAAGAATGATGGATCCTAGCTGGCTAAAATTCATCATCTACTTTATAGAACATAATATTCCTCCAAACCGACTGGCAAGCTCAAGGCAAAACAAGATTGGGGTGGCAGTTGTAGTAGGAGTGATGAAATGAATTAAGTAAAAAAGAAAAGGAAAAAAAACCTGTCCAGCTGCATTTCTGCCAACTTAAAAGAGAGAAGAAGAATATCTGAACAACAGGTAGCTGGTTGAGCTTGAAAGTATCTAAAACCTGGGTCAATAATGACTTAGACATCAAGGTGTCTGCGAATGACACAGTGAGGTCTGGCTTAAGGCTCCAAAGACAATTCCTGACTAAACAGAAGTCTTAATCCTGGTTTTCAACATGCAATCATGTTTAATCATGTGCGTAAACTCATATAGCTGAGGCAATTATTTTTTCAAGTGCATTTCAGAATCCTGTACCAATTCTAGAGTTTCCTCAAATTATTGTAAGACAAGTAGAGCTGGTGAACAAATAGTAATGAATGGAATCTAATATTGGTCTCCATTTATCTTAACTCAACCTTCCCAAACAAGTATATTCCACTAGATCAGTGGTTCTCAACCTTTATAGTGCTGCGACCCCTTTAATACAATTCCCCATGATGTGGCGACCCCTTTAATACAATTCCCCATGATGTGATGACCCCCAACTGTAAAATTATTTTTGTTTTGAATTTATCGCGCCTGAAGCCATATTGGCTAGTGATCTGAAATGCTTGTGATTGCCTTGAGGACGGAGGTATTAAAGCGGAGACTCCTCCCCTATTAAGTTTATCGCGCCTGAAGCCAGATTAGGCTAGCGATTGGGAGTGATTGCAGCTGGCTTGAGAGGGAGACATCAGAGCAAAGATTTCTCTCTTTTTTAATTGATCATGCCTGAAGCCGAATTCGGCTAGCGATTTGAAGAGCCTGCAGCTGGCTTGTGAAGTCAACCATTGGAGCGCGATTCTTCAACTCGCAAGTATACTTCCCATATTTCCGATGGTCTTAGGCGACCCCTGGCAAATCGTCATTCAACCCCCAACGGGGTCCCAACCCATAGGTTGAGAACTGCTGCACTAGATGTATTCCACTAGAATTGTCATTTATGCAGGCAGGGAATTTTGGCAAAAGAAAATACTATATTTTTTCGGACTATAAGACACATTTCCCCCCTCCCACCCCCCGTAAAAGAGGTTGAAAATTGTTTTCGGGTGGCAGTGTCTGTCACATGCCCCATTTTCGGAATCGGGGAGGAAAGTGTTTTCAGGCGGCAGCGCATGGGGCGTAAGGCAAGGCGCTGCCACCTGAAAACATTTTCCTCCCTTATTCCAAAAATGGGGCTTACAGAGGCAAAAAAAGAGCATCATGTTTTCGGGAAGTTCCAGGCGGCGGAAATTGCAGCAATACTGTTTTTGGGTCGCAGCGTCTTGCCTTACACCTCCTGTACAGTACTTGCTCTGCCAACCGAGTCCCAACCTCTGCGCTTCCCTGGGCCACTTCTGGAATCAGGCTCCAACCAAGGCAGCAGAGACGCAGGGGGCTTGCCAGGAAACCCGGCACTGTGTTTATGAGATGGCAGCATCCGGGAGGACTGAAGTGCTGCTTCTCTATCGGGCCTTGCTGTGAGAAAGCCAGGCTTTCAACGCCTACAGCTATAGGTAGGAAGACGGGGGCATCTTGAGAGTGGAGCCTTTGGTGCCAAGTCCCACTTCTGCCCCCATGAAATTCATCTCCCACCCCACCCACTCCAGTTAAATGTGTGTAGAGTGATAGGATTTGTTTTAAACAGATAAAAATATCTGTGCTACTTGTTATCAAAATCTGAGTGGAAGTGAGGACGCTGCTGATCCTGATGCTGGTAGGCAGAGGCAGAATTCTTTTTTTCTTGTTTTCCTCCCCCCAAATTAAGGTGCGTCTTATAGTCTGAAAAATACGGTACCTTAAAAGTACTAGGTTAATGATCTTGCAGAAATTAATAAAGCTAATTTAGAGTTGCAAAGGAAAATAGAGGAAATTCAAAAAAATCAAAACAATTGGAACTTAGATAATAAGATGGAAGATATACAGGCAAAGGTAGATAGGGCAGATGAAGAAAGAGTAATATTACAATATAGATTAATGGAATATGCTATAAGGGTGAGGGGTTTGAAGCAAAATAGGAAGGAAAATTTAAAAGAGATTTTTACGCAAGCCTTTGCTCAGATAAAGGGTGTGGAGCCGGAAGATTTTGAGATTAATATTGAAAGAATTTATCGTGTTAATTCTTGGTGGGCAAGACAAAATAGAGTACCGAGGGATGTGGTTATTTATTTTACAACTAAAAAGGTTAGGTATGAAATTTTGCAAGCCTTTTATAAAAATAAATTTCAAATATTGGGACAAGATATAAAAATGATGAAGGAAATTCCTCCTAAAACGTTAAGAGAAGAGAAGAGAATTTGCTTTTTTAGTGGATGAGTTTAAGAAACATCAGATATATTTTAGATGGGAAGTTCCAATGGGTTTGTCAGTGAATTTTAGAGGCAGAAAGTATTTTCTTAATTCAGTTATGAAAGCGAGACATTTTTATATTAATGTTTTAAAGAGTGGGAATCCTTTGTTGTTAGATGCTAAGTTAATTGGTTTGGAAATCATGGAAAATAGAATGGGAGAGGGGAGGAATGTTTAAGATGTGAATATGATGATTATGGTTAATTTTTGGAATTGATTTATTTAGGATATAAATTATAGGATTTTTATTATTTGATATTTGTATGGTATAAATCTATGGGATGATATTATTTAATTGTGACGGATGGAAAGTGAAATTTATGAATTTAGATAATGTGGATGTAATGATTTTAACTGTTTACTGTTATATTGTGGATGTAGTTTAAATGATTATTTGTTTTAATTGAGTAGTATTGGAAGATTGGATATTAAATGTTATGACAATTGAAGAAATATATAAGTGATGAAAATTTGAATTTGAGAAGCTGGATTGTAATTTAAGAAATGGACTTATGAAATTTGAAAGAATATACAAGTGGGTGAAAAAAAATTTGAATTTTAGAAGATGGACTAATTTTTAAAATGGACTCTAAGAAGAACGGACATTAAATGTTATGGCAACTGAAGAAATATATAAGTGATGAAAATTTGAGTTCGAGAAGATGGACTGTAATTTGAGAAATGGACTTATGAAATTTGAAGGAATATACAAGTGGAAAAAAAATTGAATTTGAGAAGATGGATTAATTTTAAAAATGGACTGTAAGAAGAAGTAATATGTGAAGTTGGTATTGCTTCTTTTCTTTTTTTCTTTTTATTATTCTTTCCTAACTCTTTATTTTTATTGTGAGGGGATCTAAAGTTTTAAATTTTTAAAGCTGGGAGGTTATGTATATTTTGGAAAGTCTGGGGGGGGGAAGGGGGAGGAGGGGGGGAAGGGGGGGAAATGATACATGGATTGATTATTAATGTACAGTAATTTTTGAAGATATGAAAATAAAATTTTCAAATGATATTGGGGATGCTCGACTGCCATTTCAGAAAGAAAAGGAGAGAGAAGTAGAAGGAGGGAAGAAAGTAGGTAGGAAAGAGTAGAGAAGGAGGAGGGGAATAAGAAGGTTAGATAAGGTAAGAAGGGAGGAGAGGAAACGGAGGAGAGGAAGTAGTAAAGTGAAGGAGATGAAGGATGTGAAAGTAGTAGAGGGTAGAGAGGGACGTTGTGAAGAAAGGAAGTGGCAATCGGGCAGGCCTGAATCAGTAATAAATGAAAATTAATGATTAATGATGGATAATAGTTTGCACATGAATATGATGTTGGAAAATGGAAATAAAAATTATATATATATATATATATATATATATATATATATATATATATATATATATATATATATATATATATATATATATATATATATATATATATATATATATGTTTTCTGAGGTTTTCACGGGTGTTTGTATATAGGTCTTTGGTTGTTGGGTTTTCTCCCGTAAAATTGGAAGTGTCTTGGCGACGTTTCGTGAAGTCTCATTCATCATCTTCAGGCTTCAGCTTCGTGCTTCTGGGAGCAATGTGTGATCGCAGCTGTTTCTTCCTTTTAACTGCTAGTGGGGGTTTGAACTGATTGGGTGGGAGCTTGGCTGTGCTCTGATTGGATGGGGGTGTGTCCTGTGTTGGTGGGGGCTTGGTTGTGCTCAGTCTAGTCTGTGCTGCAGGGGGATTTGAGCTGGTGAGCTGCATAGCTGTTGTTTGGCTTTGTGGTCGTGCTACATCTTCATAGTGGGTGTCAGTCTGCTGCATGAATGGATTGGAGGGGTTTGAAATGGCTAATGTTGCAGCTGCGGTCTGGCTTCTGGTCCTTGGTCGTGCTTTATGATCAGTGTGGGTTTGGGTCTGCTTTCTGGGTGGATGTGTGGTGGTGACATCCTGTGTGGACCTTGTGAGTGTGGGTCTGGTGTCATTCCTCGTGTTAGGGACTCGTTTGTCAATCAGGGCGGGTTTCCAAATGGCTGGTAGGCGGGAGGTGTCATCTCGTTTGTTCATGCTGTGTGGGCGTTTTTCTATCTCAATGGCTTCTCTGATTATTCTGTTGTTAAAGTGTTCAGTTTTGGCGATAGTTCTGGTCTTTTTAAAGTCAATATCATGTCCTGTGACTTTAAAGTGTTGGACCAGGGAAGAAGTTGGTTCCTCTTTTTTGAATGAGTTCTTGTGTTCTTCAATGCGTGCTCTTATTCTTCTGTTGGTTTGTCCAATGTATGTGGTGGGGCAGGCGGTGCATGGGATTTCATATACTCCTTGATTTTCTAACTCAATTTTGTCTTTGGGGTTTCTTAGGATGGTGGATATTTTTCTGTTTGTGCAGAATGCTGTCTTGATGTTGTGTTTGTGGAGGATCTTGCTGATTCTGTCTGTGGTGCCTTTTATATATGGGAGGAGGGCTGTGCCGTTTTCTTGTTCTCTGTCTTGGATTTTAGTGGGGGGTTCTTTTGGATTAGCTTGGTAATCTTATTTCTTTGGAATCCATTGGATGTTAGTACGTTAGTGAGAGTGTCTAGTTCGGGTTTTAGGTGTTGTTCATCAGCTAAGCATTTTGTTCTGGAGATGAGTGTCTTGGCTACGGAGTTGATCTGTGCTGGGTGGTGGTGTGAGAGTGCGTGCAGATAGCGGTTTGTGTGTGTTTTCTTCTGGTAGATGGTGTGTCCTAGGGAGCCATTGGGTTTTCTGTAGACTAAGACATCCAGGAAGGGAAGTTGGTTATTAACTTCTGTTTCCATGGTGAACTGTATTTTGGGGTGTAGGCTATTGAGGTGTGTGAGGAAGTTGTCAAGTTTTTCTTTCCCGTGTGGCCAGATTATGATATCATAATCTGGCCACACGGGAAAGAAAAACTTGACAACTTTTATATATATATAAAATATATATATATAAAAGTACTAGGTTAACTTAACTTATAAAACAAACAGGGAATTGCTTTGCAACATCATAAAAAGTGTCACACAAAATGAACTATTAACCGTTTTCATTTCAGATGTCAATGGTAGGATTTACTTTACAGTACATATATATAGAAAGTATACTATAATTACCTTTTATTTTTATTCCTTTTTTAAAAAAATCATCTACTTTCTGCCCCAGCTGTACTGATTTGAAAAGGTTTCAGCATTTCACAGAGTGTGCAATTGCTCACCAATTAGCATGATCAGAAAGGAACACTTCCAGGAGATTGAGTGATGAATATTCCATCAGCATTTTCTCAAGGCCAAGGGAATGACAGGAAATTTCATTTAATCCTGTCACTGAGGTTTTAACAGAAAAGAACAGATCGAGTCAAGTTTAATTCTGCATATTTATAGATATCAGAACTGAACTCCCCAAACAAATCATATTGCCTTTATTTTCATTTCATTTTGCAAATACAGCAAATACATTTGGGGGATGGGAAAGAGTTATATTACTGTCATAAATTGTAGAGGTACTGGTAAAAATTAGATAAGGCCTATAAAGCATTGCAAAGATAAGTAGTACGTTAGTGCTGTATTACTTGATTGTGGATGGACAATTAAAGATGAATTTGCAGTGAAATATAAAAAACAAAAAATAAGCTATACATTCAGTAAGTTTAGCACTCTAAAAAAGGAGACAAGATTTCCTCACTTCTGGAATGGAAAATATTTCACAGTATAGAATTTTAGTGCATTGTGGTGGGAATAGGAATTTCTCCCCTTACACTGCTTACTTTGCTATACAATATTATTTTTACTTTAGTAATAATTTTCCATTATTATTTTATTTTAATGGATGCCTTAGTCTACTTCTTTTCCTGCCACAAAATGTGAGTAATAATCCATTCAGGTTTTGTGCTAATTAATTCATTAATATCCCTGAAATACCACTGGTTCCTTAGAGAGACATTGCTTATATAACTTACTATACTATTATTTTGAGCGGTATTGCAGCAGAAGGTGAATTTTCTCCAACTGAGCATAAAATGAGAAAAAGTAAGGGTAATAAATACTTCTAGTATTTTTTCTCTTTCTTGGTTATTGCTTGTAATCTCACCCATGCGCACCCTGTTTATTTTGTATCTTTTAAGGGAATGTAATCATAAAGCTGCAAACTCTGGCCATATTCTTGTATAGCATCCTACCAATGCTACATGAAAGAACAAAATAGTTACTGTCATAGTCTCACCTTTCCAGGGTCAATTTTCAAGATTTACTATTACAATCTGCAGAATCTCTTTGGGGGCAGAGTTGATCTAAAGCAAAATTACATTAATTCATAAAATTAAGATGTAGATTCTTCTGAACCATTCTGAAATTCCAAATATAGATCTTCAAAACAGAACTGAGTTCTCACATTAAGTATTTCATAATAAGACCTTATATCTAGTTTCATGAGCATAGCAATTAAAATGGTGTTGAGTAAGATCTCTGCTACAGTACTTTCTTCTAGTGTTATATTTTAGACAAATACATTTTAAGCCCTCCAGCAATAGGGTTTAAAAAAATAACCAAAAAGTATAACTACAAGTTATTTTAGCTTAAAATAACATATTCTTTCAATACAGTAATCAGTAAGCAGAAACAATCCTGGTTTTAATCGAACTCTAAATGTTGGCCCAATATTAGTCTCTCATTCATTTTGATACATTGGATTTTTTTTTCTCAAAGAAAAAGATAACTTGGGTACAATTTTATTCTTAGCTAATAATCTGGTCTTGGAAATGGAGAAGGAATAAGAAAACTAGGGGGAAATTCTGGCAGAAACAGTGTTTAAAAGGGGGAAAACATAAGAAGCTCCAAATAATTCCACCCAGATTTTGTTTGGACTAAGTTGAAATGGAAAGAAATTCTAGCAGGCTTTCAAGGTTCTTTTATTCTAGAACAATAAAAAACAAACAAACAAACAATATTCTGCAACAATAAAGAGTGTCCCTGGAATCTCTGCTATGCCTATCCTTGACTTCACCTATTTTAAAAGGCTGATTCGTACCAAAGAGGAAGCCTACAGAAAAGGCGAGAAAATGCTGTACAATCAGGCCAGAAACATATTAACAAGAGATCAGAGCAGCAAAAAGAAGCTCCTCCGAAAAGCTAAGGAATATCACCGGTTACAGCAAACCTCCTTCCCATGCTGAAGGAAATCAACAACTAGCAGATGACCTGAATGTGTTTTACTGTAGGTTTGAGAGAAAACTACTGCCACCCATCTCCACAATCCCCATCTCAGACACACCTACAACAGCCAAGCCTCCTACAACTGACTCCATCCCATCAAGCCCACCGCCTTTGGTGATTAGAGAGAATGAGGTGCAAGATCTGTTTCACAGACAAAGACCAGGAAAAGCACCAGGCCCAGACAAGATAACTCCTTCTTGCTTAAAAGTTTGTGCTGACAACTAATCCCCATCTTCACCTGCATCATCACTAGAGATGTGCTATGTTCCTTCTTGCTTCAAACACTCTACTATTATCCCAGTGCCGAAGGAACCCTCCATCAAGGAACTGAATGACTTCAGACCAGCTGTTCTAACATCTGTAGTTATAAAACCGTTGAAAGGCTAGTGCTGGCCCACCTGAAAACCATCATGGACCTGCTGTTCAACCCTTTGCAATTTGCCTACTGAGCAAATAGATTGACAGATGATGCTGTTAATATGACTCTGCACTACATCCTACAACATCTTGAATCTCCAAAGACTTATGCAAGGGTCCTCTTTGTAGACTTCAGCTCAGCATTCAATAACATCATTTCAGATATTCTTCTAACTAAACTAAATCAGCTAGCTGTACTTGACCACACTTGTAAATGGATCATAAGCTTCCTAGCAGACAGGAAGCAACAGGTGAAGCTGGCAAAATCACATCAGATACCTGTACAATTAGCACAGGAGCCCCCTAGGGCTGTGTGGTCTCTCCTCTTTTCTCTACATACCAATGACTGCATCTCAAAAGATCCTTCTGTTAAAGTACTGAAGTTTGCAGATGATACAACAGTGATTGGTCTCATTCGAGATAACGATGAATCTGCATAAAGGCGGGCGGTTGAATAAATAGCCTTGTGGTGCAATCAGAACAATCTTGAACTAAATACACTCAAAACCGTAGAAATGGTGGTAGATTTTAGGAGAAACCCTCCTATACTACCATCTCTTACAATACAGTATCAACAGTAGAGACCTTCACTTTTCTACCCTATATCACATCTCAAGACTTAAAATGTACACCTAACATCAAAAACATCATCAAAAAAGCACAACAAAGAATGTTCAAACTGCCAAAGTGCTGCTGATTCCTACAGAGGAATTATTGAGTCTGTATCTGCACCTCTATAACTGTCTGGTTTGGCTCTACAACCCAGCAAGACAGACACAGACTTCAACGGATAATTAGAACTGCAGAAAAAATAATTGCTACCAACCTGCCTTCCATTGAGGACCTGTATACTGCACAAGTCAAAAAGAGGGCTCTGAAAATATCTACAGACCCCTCACATCCTGGGCATAAATTGTTTCAATTTCTACCCTCAAAACGATGCTATAGGCACTGCACACCAAAACAACTAGGCACAAAGACAGTTTTTTCCCGAATGCCATCACTCTGCTTAACAACTAATTCCCACAACACTGTCAAATAATTTACTAAGACTGTATTACTGTTATTCTTCTCTTCCTTCCTAGTATCTATCTCTTCCCACTTACGACTATAACCATGTTGCTTCTATCTTTACAATTTATATTGTTTTATTTGTTTCCTAGTATGATTTGATTGCTTATTAGTAACTTATGACCACTCCTGGTTTAGCAAAGGGGGAAAAAGTCACGATATGTTACATGAAGACAATGTGCCGTTGCAAATTTGACACCCGTGCTCTAATGTTTTAACTAAAATATTCAAACAAAATTCTTCTAAATGCAGAAGAACACAATGTGTACAGGTTTATAACCCTTTATTTTTTAAATCACAATATTTGATTTCAACTTTTTTTCATTAGGAAAAAAGGAAGCAAAGGTTTTGTCCCCAGCTCTTTTCTTCCATCATTAGTACTAATTACATCTTCATTAAGAGAATGAATAGCAACTGACAGTTATTGAAGTGCTAATTGCTTTTAATTTAATTCAACTCACTGCTTGCGCTAAAGCAAGAAGGACCTTATACAGTATTTAAGAACTTCCTCAAGCAAGAAAAGGAAGAAAGAGCATTATTGAATCTGCTTAAAGAAGTGATGACTCTTAACTTCAGCTAAAATTAGAGAACAAATGAGGGAACTTTTTACAGATCCCAAAAGACTGTGGAAGAAAAGTGTTTAATAATTGTCTATATTAGGTAAGTACAACAAGGGAAAAGGTACACATTGCCTAAATTCAGATTGCTAGTCATAACTGAATATGGCCTACTGCCACCGATTGCCTCCCACCGACCCGTACGCTCTCACAGAGAGGGACTCCTTAGGGTGCCGTCCGCCAGGCAGTGCCGACTGGCAACACCCAGAGAAAGGGCTTTCTCTGTGGGGGCTCCCACCTCTGGAACGAGCTTCCCCCAGGGCTGCGCCAACTTCCTGACCTCCGAACCTTCCGCCGCGAGCTTAAGACACATCTATTTATTTGCGCAGGGCTAGCCTAGGGTTTTTAGTTTTAAATTTAGTTTTAATGGGGTTTTATATTATTTTAGTGATATTTTAATTTCGGCCTAATTAATAAGTTTTTTAATTGTTGTTTTTACTTGTATTATTCTTATGTTTTTATTTGGCTGTACACCGCCCTGAGTCCTTCGGGAGATAGGGCAGTATAAAAATTCGAATAAATAAATAAATAAATAGATAGAAAATAAAATGAGTAGAAATAACATTGTGGAAATACTCCATGACATCAGGAAGAAATTAATTCTGGTGAAGGTTATGCTATGTCCACCATGGGATCACCAGTGTACTCAGCTATGTATTTCATTCGAGTGACAAGTAGATTCAGCTGAAATTCTGTCCTAGTGACTGGAGGTTGTTAAGGTCTGAATGAGAATAAATACCGTGTTTCCCCAAAAATAGGACATGTCCCAAAAATAAGGCCAAGCCTGATTTTTGGGGTGGGTGTAAATATATGCTCTGCCCTGAAAATAAGCCCTAGTGAAGGGATGGACATGGCCAGCACAGGAGGCAGCCCTTCCCTTCCCTAGTCAGCTAATGGCAGCTGGGCCTCTTAATTGTGACTTGCGGATCAGCTGAGCTGATCCAGAGCTGCCTCTCATTCTCTTTCCCCCAGTGTTCTTGGCGCTCACCCACCTCCTATCCATTCAGCCATCCATCCCCCTCACCTGCAAACTGACCTGCTCGCAAGAGAGCAGCCGCCCAACATTTCTTGTCATGTGGTACTCACCCAGCATTGAGGATGGCTTCCCCTGCGGTTTGGAAGCCGCTGGAAATAGAGAAGATGCTGATTGGGCCAGCCGACTGCTTCCAAGTCTTCCGGGAGCCAGGGCAGAGAGTTTTTTGGCAGCTGGGGCAGAGAGGCGGCGAAGGGTGAAGGGATCTGCCTCCCCACATGGGGAGACCGAGTCTTCCGGGAGCCGGGGCAGCCTCATGGAGTTGGAACCATAGAGCGGGGCTGCCCCAGCTCCTGGAAGACTTGACAGCAGGCAGCTGGCCCAATTGGTCTCTTCTTGGCTTCCAGCCGGGTTTTGGAAGCTGCAGAGGAAGCCATCCTCAGTGCTCAGATGGCAGAAGCGGTGGCGCGGTCTCCCCATGTAGGGCTGGAGCTCCCTTCGCCCTTCGCCGCCTCTCTGCCCCAGCTACTGGAAGACCCTCTGCCCCGGCTCCCAGAAGACTTGGCAGCAGGCGGCTGGCATGACCAGCGTCTTCTCTGTTTCCAGCGGCTTCCAGACAGGTGCTCACTGGCTTTGCCCACATTGACATGGTAAGGCCTAGGAGGCACACAAGTAGGGGAGGGAACAGGTGCTCATATGGCTTGGCGCCTTGGGCCACTCACATCCCCCCTATAGAAGGGATGGGGCTTGATGGCGCCTCTTTCTGCTGGACCCCCCAATAATAAGGCCAAGGTCATATTTTTGGGGTCAAAAGAAAATAAGACACTGTCTTATTTTCAGGGAAAGAGGGTAGTCAGTCTCAATCCCAAAAATATAAAGTTAACTGTGGGTCTGGAAATCAACAGAGTCCAGTGATATTCTATCTGTAACCCCAGAGGGGCTTGTACTTCCCTATACAGATTTTACTTCTATTGTAAGAGCCTTTTGGATTTGATGGAAGAAAATAGTTGGGGATGAAACATTTGCTTTCTTCTTTTTTTCTTATGAAAAAAATACTTGCATTTGATCAATGCAAGTAATAGTTAAGGTGCTCAGGAGGGTTTTGCAGAACTCTATCTGGCACATGGATCATGTTATTCTAGACAGGGAAGCTTGATCACTTCAGCTTGATCACCTCTAAATTGGATTATTGCAACATGCTCAATATGGGACTATCCTTGAAGATCAGTTAGAATTGATAGCTACAGTGTGAGTTGAGATCTACAGATCTGAATCCAAATCTGTCTATTCCTAAACATGATTACCAAACAATCAACAGGCATCCAATGTCTCGATCAACAGTGAAACTTCACAAGTCTAAAACAAACAAACAAACTAAGTGGTGGAGAACTGTCAGGGATGGGGAATTTGAAAACACATAAGATCATCAAACTGACCTTGGAAACTATTAGCATCATTATCTGTGCTCCTAGAAAATGAAACATTATTTTGAGAGGGGAAAGTGTTTTTTTTAACTGTGCATTACATAAACAAAACACTAACCTATTAGGAAAACAGCACAATTACTATTTTCACTAAAGCTGTAATATATAACCACTTCAAATCAGTTACTTATGAACCCATTTTTTCTTGTTTACTGAATTAATATGAAGATTTTAAAGAATCTGCACAAAAGTGCATCCAAATCTGTCTATTCCTAAACATGATTACCAAACAATCAACAGGCATCCAATGTCTCGATCAACAGTGAAACTTCACAAGTCTAAAACAAACAATGCATTTTTTTCCAATGTAATTAATGAAAGTATGCATTTTGGAGAAGCATAAAATGCTATACGTTCTGATCAGTATACTAATCTAGGAGGTGAGGGTCAAATGCGTTCATGTTGAAATTTGCAAATATTGAATTGATCATGTGTCTCTACTTTGATATACTCCCGTAGTGCATATCTTACTATTTATGGATCAGGGAAACTTGATATTTTTGTAAAAAAAAAAGTCTAATGCAATAGCTATATCAAACCCACAGGAGTAGTGAATAAGTGCTAAGTAAATAAATTAGCTGTTTTCCACTGCTAAGTCTTTGAATTGCTCTCCCCTTGCTTCCCATGCTAGAGATGAAATTGGCATTTCAACAACCCCTCCACTGATACTTATCTCCCACAGCATGTCCATCTAAGTCTAATATGAGATTCTAAAATGATTGTATGCACAGGAAGAATGGAAGATTGCTACCTAACTGTCCATTAAATGAAGATCTATGAGCTTCAGTAGGAAAATGCCACTCACAACAAATTAAAGTATAAGAAAGGATATTGCTAACAAAATGCATTATTGAAGTTGACACAGGCAGTTCTACAACTTAGGTAGGAGGATAATACTAGGAAATGATTTGTAATAAATGCAGCCAGTCAGTAAGATTAATGATGGCAGAAATAGTATTGCACAGTGGTTAGTCTTCAATAACTTAAAGGTAATAGAAATTAATTTCAAGATGATTAAGAAAAACAAACTTCTGCCTCAAATATGGATACTTGCTGAAGCATTCACACTATATAAAGTCAGAACACAACCAACTATGAAGTGAATAAGAAATATACACCAACACTAATGAGTATTAATATATATCTTATCAATCTTTATACCGAAGTTCATATTTTCATTATCCAGTGGACTGAATTTTCTTTCTTTCCTGCATTTTTTTGCAATGGAAAATAGAAAAGAAACAAGAAGATATATTAATACTGAAGATAACTATATATTTAACGTTACTGAACTGTATATCTTGTAAATTATTTAATGTAATTAAACTAAGCAATTTAGTTCATAAGGCATTGGGTATGTATTCTATATATTATTGATGAAATTCTAAATAAAGCCAAATAATTAAACTTATACTTGACTGCAATATACAATTATTTGACACCTAACATTTTCTTTCTATCAAACAAGTTGATATATGTGAAATCAGTAAAATCAACCATTTAAAGAGATGCCCTGCTAAATAAATGCTAAATAGAGTGTGTTTAATTATCATATAGGCTGCCCTTGCCTATATGTAAATATGAGCAATCTCATCTAATTACAGGTAGTCCCTGGTTAACAATGGTAATTGGGACTGGAATTTTTTTATTGTTAAGCAAATAGTAGTCCTGGTTGCCATCCTTAACTGAATCCCACCAGATCCAATGACCATTCCTGACTTAGTCTTTCCCAGCCCTGAGCTTGTATAAGGTAAGGCACTGCTTTCTCTGCAACTCCAACCAATCTACTTCCACAGGCCCTGTGGCTATGTGCTCCATTGGTCCTGCTGGCTTCCTACTCTGCCACCTCCAGCTGACCTTAACTGTCTTTTTCTTCCTGATGCCAATGAGGCACATCTGGCCTGGCCCTTCATAAGGCAGCTGCAGGCTGTGGCAGGTCCTTCCCCCCCCCCCCCACAAAGTTGTGTGCATCCTATTCCAAATTGCATGCAGCCCAGGGGTGAAAACTAAAATTTTTCCCTACCGGTTCTGTGGGCGTGGCTTGATTGGTGGGCATGGCTTGGTGGTCAGATGACTGGATGGGCGTGACCAATAACAATAAATAATAAAAATAATAAATAAGGTATACAAAACAATAAGAGGTACCAAAAACCAACTTTCACACTTTACACACACACAATACAACACAACTGACTCACACAATGTAAAAGCAGCTGCACTTTACCCAAAACGGCCCCTGCAACAAGCAGGAACCCCACACTTTCACACTTTACACACACACAACACAACTGACTCACACGCACACACATACATACACACACACACACACACACAATGCCACATACAGCTTTCTGAGATTTTGTGTGTTTGTGTAGTTAGAGTGAAACACTACAGAAACACACCAAATCTCAGAAAGCTGCACAAATATTTTATTTTATTATTTTATTTTATTGTGGACTTCAACTCCCAGAATTCCTCATTCAGCAAAGCAGGAAGTGAAAGCAAGCTTTTTTTTTTCTTCAGTAGCTGAAGAAAGCATGGCGTTGCCAGCCCGAAAAGAGCAGTAATTATAGGTAAGTGAGGAGGGGGAATTGGCTGGGCATGGGTGGAGGCTCTTGTAAGTGGGAGCTGTTAAAAAGTGAGTTTAAAAGCCTGTGAGGATCAGGAAACTCTTCTGGGATCGCCAGAGGAGGCTTTTAAAACCTTGGGTTTTTTTCTTCCCCCCCCCCTTCGGCTGAAGAGGGTTTTTTTAAAAAAACTTTTAAAGGGTTTTGATGATCTCTGCTCAGCCCCACGATCATCAGAGGGTTTTTTTTTACTTTTAAAGGCATGTTTAGGCTGAAGAAAAACTTTTAAAAGTAAAAAAAAAACAACCTCTGCTGATGGTGCGGCTCAGCAGGGGCCAGAGATTTTTGCTACCGGTCCTTCGAACCAGCAGCTGCCATCGCTACCTAATTGGGAGAGCCGGGAGCATTTCACCCCTGATGCAGCCTTCTCACAAGGCTTTGAAGCATCTATCTCATGAATGTCAGGTCAGGTACACTTTTTTTTTTTTTTTTTTAATTCAAAAAGTTTTACAACATTTTTTTCCCCCTTTCCCCCCCTCCCCCTCCTTCGCAACCCTCCCCCGACTTCCCGGAACGAGCACAAGGTATAGTTAAAAATAAAACAAGCATATGCTAAAAAATTTTCGTCCCAACTTAATTATACCACAATCTGCCTAACATTATTCCTCATCATTATAGGCCAATCTCACTTTTAAATAATGATTATAAGATTTTTGTTAAAATAATAGCTAATAGATTAATGTTGATTCTGCAGCGAAGAATTCATAATGATCAATCTGGATTTATAAAAGGGAGTCAGGTACACTTTTTTAACAACAGATAGCAAAAGGCAGTTTGGGGTAGCAGGCCAGCAAGATGAGTGGAGTGCAAGGAGAGCAAAGTCTGGGTATTAGGGTCAGCTGGAGTCCAGGGCAGCAGGATATGCAGAGGCATTGGAGTGCAGGGTGGGAAAAAGGCAGAAACCTGGAGAGTCAAAATGCCCCTATGGTTGGAGGATTGTAAAGTGCCTGAATTTTGATCATATGCCTGTAGAGGCATTGCAATGGCCATAAGTTGGAGTACAGGTATAATAACATTGGTTCAGTTGCCATAACTTTGTACAGTCATTGAACAAATGGTCATTAAGTGATAAGCGATAAGTGATAAGTGATATAGTGGAACCACCAGCTGAAGAGGAAGGAGCCCCACTGGGGTGAGTAAAGAGACATTCATCATAGAATCTGTTTTGGGGAGGACAAACAGAGATCAAATATCTTCTGTTTCCCAAGGAAGGAAGGAAGTTTGGAAAGTTTCTTGTAATATAAGTGACCAACAATAAAATATCTATTTGACCCTATCCACAAGTGGTTCTGGTTACTTGTGCCTGACAAGTACCTTCATATAAAAAATATGCGCAATTCTTTACAGTTTTCATTTTCTCATTATTTTTTGAAGTTTCTATACAGTCTATCCTGTAATCCTATCACATTTGTCAAGGAGGAAGTGCCTTCAAGTTAACAAACTGTAATGGTGCAATCCTATGCATATTGACTCAAAGTGTCAATATGCATAGGATTGCACCTTCAGTTTATGAACTGCTATGTTCATACCATAAGCTGAATGCTGATCCAATGACTAGTTGGAGAATAAAAGGGGAAAACCAGAAGGCCACTCCTGGCATAGGTTGTTCTGTCCTCCTTCGCCTCCGTCCGAGTGATGGCTTAATTAGCCGGCACTATCAGCTCTGGCAGCAGAATAGCGAACGTCTGCCAAGTTCTCTGATATCTCCCTCGACGCTGGTGAGTCACTTCAGCTCTTAGTTAATCAGTTGATTTGCCGGCTACGAAGAGACACAGTAGTGCTCACTGCCTTGATATCCTGTGAGGTGTGCCTCCATGACTCAGCACTTTCTAGGCCTGCCCCACCCCTGCTTCTGTTGTTCCCTCCTCTCCTGCCTATGAAACCTAGGATCCAACCACGCCTGATTGCTATCAGCTGGGTCTGCAGGCATGGCCTAGGGGGGGAAGAGTCAGGGGACAGAGGCCTCATTATCTCTTCCACCTGGTCTGCTTCTGGCTCCTGGAGCTGAGCCAGGGAAGCCGGTGCTCCCGAGGTAAGTCCTGACGGCCCTTCCCCCTCACTTTCCAAGTCACTTTCTGGCAGGAGGCCTGGCTCGGGGGGCGCAGACACAACATAGGTAAAAACAATATTTTCCCCTGAAAAATGAAAAGTATTCGAAATATTACCAATGAGGACTATGGTGATGGTACAGCAGTCCACAATTTGCAGAGCTGTGCATTACCAACAAGACAGAGTCAGTCTGAAACAAAGTTATTTTGTAAAGAGCAAGTTTTTCAAACTTGGCAATCTTACAATCTGCACATTTAAACTCCCAGAATTCCCATCCAGAATTCCCAAAGCAGAAAACATTACTGTAGAACAAACGTTTATGATTATCAATGTTGATTTTGTTAGAGAAAAATGGAATTGGACAGAATTATTTAGAATTCGATTGTATTGATTAGAGAGACTGGAACTGTTAAGAGGAAAATGAAATTACTATTATGAAGCACTATTTTTGTTGTGGGGGATTAGAACTAAATTCAATTACAAGTAGCAAGAAAAAGGATGGAAAAAGGTTGTTTGGATTATGTGATGAACTCTGTGTTTAAGTGAAGATAATGCACTATAATTTCTTGAACATTTCCTTCAATACTGAATTAACCTTCCTTTGGGAGGTTGTATTTAAGGGATTCTTGAAAATCTACACTGGCTTTATTTCATTACCTATATTCCAGAAAGAATGTAGGAATATTCTGAAGAATAGCTTCAAAGCATCTGTATACTGGGAGAAACAAAAGTGAATAGGTTTGGGAAAGATGGCAATTGAGGATATCTTTCAAGAAATAACTTTCTTCCGGCCCTTCCCCTTTTAAAGCACCACTTTCAAAATCAGAATTAGAAGAATATATGGTTTGTTATCTCTTTCCTTTCCTCTTGTTTGTTCAAATTTTTGCAATTTCATTTTACCCTTGCAAGAAAAGAAAATGATATAAAAAAGTCTAATGCATTATCATGACTCCCTTATTCAAGTAAAAAACAAAACAGAGGAAAGGAAATATTAGCAGTCTGTTTCTATGGAAATATAAAACAATGTTTTGTGTAGCTATGGTAACCAAGCCTTTAAAAAGCAATAACCTAAGCGTCAAAGAATACTGGTGCCCATATATCATTACTTTTGATGGTTCCAAATCATGAATCAAATTATTCCTTTCTTCTAATCTTAAACAGGTAAAGGTAAAGGTTCCCCTCACACATACATGCTAGTTGTTCCCGACTCTAGGGGGCGGTGCTCATCCCCGTTTCAAAGCCGAAGAGCCAGCGCTGTCCGAAGATGTCTCCATGGTCATGTGGCTGGCATAACTCAACGCTAAAGGCGCACGGAACACTGTTACCTTCCCAACAAAGGTGGTCCCTATTTTTTCTACTTGCATTTTTACATGCTTTCAAAACTGCTAGGTTGGCAGAAGCTTGGACAAATAACGGGAGCTCACTCCGTTACATGGCAGCACTAGGGATTCGAACCGCTGATCTGCCGACCTTTCGATCAACAAGCTCAACGTCCTAGCGTCCCTTAATCTCAAGTCTTAAATAGATTTGGTAAATCTGGTAAAACTTTGGGATATACGGCTACTTTCTATTTCATTAATTTCAAGCTACAGTACTGGTAGAAAATGTCATGGCAGCTTAACAAGTGGACACAGATGGTCCTCAATTTACAATGGTTTGAAGATACAATGGTCTCAGAGAAAATTACTTATGATGCATCCTTGCAATTACATCCTTGTACCACTCTTACATGATCACAATTTCAGCACTTAGCAACTGGCTCACATTTACAATGGTTACAGCATCTTGGAGTCACATGATCACAAATTGTGACCTTCCCAGCTGACTTCCAACAAGCAGAGTCAATTGAGGATCAACATATGATTCATTTAATGGCCATGGCAAAAAACGGTAATAAAAATCACGATGATTTTTTAACATGATCCTTTAACAACTGCATTATTTAGCAACTGAAATTCCAGTTCTAATTGTGCTCATAAGTCAAGGACTATGCTTATTAGTACCCTATGACTGTTCATTAAGTGTTCTACCTTATGATTCTTAATGAATGTATTTTGTCCAATCACACTTGGCCAATAAAGAATTCTAATCTAATCTAATCTAGATGTATTATGAGCAGCAACTGCTTTCTTGGTCCTGTTGTTGGCCACTGTACTATTTCACAATTACTTCCCTAGAAGTCAGTGACCTAGTTATAATAATCTCATTTGTTTTTGTCTTAAACCACATCAAATACTAGAGAATTGCCTTCATGTCTCCTTTTAAAAAATGACCCATGTTGTAATAAAACAGCGACCAACAGAACAGAAAAGTTCTGTTTGAAAGGTTTAAACAAAACCTTTCTCCCCATATTAGCCATAAAACTACTTATTTTGAACTTACTGGTAGCATAATAAGACTACTGGGCAATGGAGACTACTTTTAAGTTTCATAGATAAAGTAGACATGCTCTAATGCACATTTTTATGCTGCCAAATATAAGCTTCCATACTTGATTTGAAACATATAACCCAATCCAGGGTGAATTCTCCACCATGAACTTTATAATTAGAAATGGAAAATTAGACCCTTGGAAATATAGAAAGTTATTACTACTATCAAAGAGAACTAAGAAGGGGCCAGGCATGATTTGAGAAAATAGCATATCAAGCAACTGTTATGCCTGTTACTATGAAAATCCAATTTGTATTGATAGAGTGTATGTGATTAGTACCACAATCTTAGGTATGAGAATCTGTCTATAAAATATAAAACTCATATTTTATCCCATGTAATAAAATATTAATTTATTCCATGTAATAAAACGTACTGCAAACTTAGTCGCTGACCCAGCTGATTGGGTCTTCTTTGGCTCTTTTTACACATCCGAGCCAAATAATGACAACAATTATAAGCAACATTGTTAAAATAATGTTCTGGTAGTTCTTTCCTCACTATTTATTCATCTGTATGGTTTATTGTCCATTGACTAATTCTGAATTAATTGATGCTAGAATATACCAGCTGCAAAGATCTCTAATGAAAACTGTTATTAATCTGGCATGTCTCTGTCTGTTTCTGTTACGGCCCCAATTGTCCCTTATCTATCAGTTCTGCATCTAAATTATTATCTAATGTTGGATTATGCATTCACCTTCCATTTATGTACCCAAAGGGTGACCAACATCTCTTGTGCTTTGTATCAGACAGCCAGGAGCAGATCCTTGCAGATATTTTGTTTTAGTGAGATAAGTTCCAGTATTCTCAGATAACTCACAACTGATAATACAGCTTCTGGGAACCAAGGTATCAAAGAGATTTCCCATACTGCTAGGCGCTAGTGGCATCTTAAATTTTACCTGCTCCTCCTACAAATAATGGTTGTAATATTCTTCTAAATATTCTTCTAAAATGCTTGGTAATACATTTGTTTGAAAACTACATGGAATCATCTGAACAGATATAATAGAATTTTTGTTTATGTCCACAGAGTTTTGCCTTTATGCTGTAACTCAAGCTTCATTCTGCTTTGCCTTTTGGTTTGAAATGGACATAGAATAAATCAGCTACACTGAAGAATGAAAAATATATAGAAGTTGATTAAAGAAATCACCATCTAATACCTTTATTATGTTCCATTCCATCCATTAAAAGCTGGGCCTAATATAGTATACCACTGAAGTATTTTGTAAAGTAGAAAAATAATTATTTATATATGTATTTGATTATACATTCTGCTGTTCCATGAGGACTCCAACATGGTTTTACTTTATCCTCATTGCAGTCATGTGAGGCAGGTTTGGCTGAGGGACAAGAACTACTCCAAAGCTACCCTTTGAGTTTCCATAGCTGAAGAAGGACTTGATCTTAAGTCACCATGCCATGCTACCATAATTATATAACATTTCAGCACATATGAGAACAGATTTACACAGCTTATTAAAGATCCATTGGCTGATAGCAGAATTCGTCATCTTTCTGTTTTCTGATTAAGGTGAGTATTGTAGTTAAATAAACAAGAAATGGTCTGCTCCACATATTGGTAGGAACTAGGAATTCTAATTTGTGCTTCCCAACTATCGAGAATGAATTGTGATGCCTAATTATAACTCATGAAGAAGTACAATACATAAAGTGTATGTACTGTAAATACAATGCATAAAATACATAACGTTTTTCTTGTTTACTTAAGTGCTTGCCTTCCTGGAAGGAACTACATGAGATATAAGGTTTTGGTGCTAATTGACAGGATCAATGCCAGCAAAAACACTTCACACAGAAGCCTAGATACATGCAAAAATAAATTGTGGCTCGTTCTTTGTTCATTGGGAGGAGCAATGCAAGAACAGTCTACATATCTCTGCATGGAACGTCTTTTTTAAATGGCATATCCTGTGAGTGAGGCAAATGACCAGAATTACAAATAGATAATTGGTATTAAAGCTATATGAACGAGCATAATATTCAAAACAATTTCCAATAAATATTGCTTTTTAAGCATAATGTTAAAAAGCAGTTTCACAGTTCAGTGAAAGGAAGTACTAAAAAGGAGACTGAACAAATGTTTTGGTTAAATACACGGATTGTAAGTTACAGTCAATGTGTACACTGTTATATCATAATTTAAGACTTTATATTATAATCCCATAATTCAACATAAAACCACAAAGAGTAAATTAAATATATACCAAGAACAAACTTCTCTTTAAAGGAATATATTCAGAATGCCCTTTAAACATGTAGAAAGTGATTTTATAATCTCAAAATAAGTGTCTGCTACAAAATGCAGTCTCAATTAAAATTTATTTTTTAGATCCTTTCTTGCTTTGTGGATGTATATGTCATTATATGCATCAAAGAATGATGGCAAAAATGAATTGTAAAGGATTCTATTGCAGTGGCCTTAATCATTTAGATTCACAGATTTGGTCATTATGGCAAGCTCAGCAAAATGAGGAAAAATCCTTAATGAAGTCTTGGTATAGTTTATGTTCTGTTTTCCTTGGCTCCCAACAACTGCAATGATTAGAATAGAATAGAATAGAATAGAATAGAATAGAATAGAATAGAATAGAATAGAATAGAATTTTATTGGCCTAGTGTGATTGGACACACAAGGAATTTGTCTTGGTGCATATGCTCTCAGTGTACATAAAAGAAAAGATACGTTCATCAAGGTACAACATTTACAACATAATTGATGATCAATATATCAATATAAATCATAAGGATTGCCAGCAACAAGTTATAGTCATACAGTCATAAGTGGAAAGAGATTGGTGATGGGAACTATGAGATGATTAATAGTAGTGCAGATTCAGTAAATAGTCTGACTATTATGCCTCAGCTTTTAAATATGAGCTTTGAATGTTGAAGGTAGGCTTCAACATTATATATATAGAGTAGAGGTGTCAAAATAGCTACGTCAGGTTGCCATCATGTGACATATTGTGACATTTTTTCCCTTCGCGGAACTGAGGTGGGTGTGGCCTGCATGTGATACATCAGGCCAATGGGCCACCAGTTTAACCACCCTGCTATAGACAGTCTGCCTGGGAACCATACAGGCATGTAAAGATAAGCTGTGGTGATTATTGAATAGTGGGGACAGAGGACAGCAAAACCTAAAATAATGTGCACACAAAAAAAGTAACAATATCTTTAAACTGCCATAGTAAAAATATTGCTGCACCCTTTGATTAGCAGAAAATACTGCCCTTTCCAAAACCGATAGATCAAACAGTTCTGACAAACAGTTCTTGACATCTGGATTAATGTCACATTTCAACTCCTTAATATGATTATTTTACATCTCCCTGTTCAATACAACCATAATTCCTGATAAAGTCAAATTCCAAAGCTTTGGTTCAACAGATGGCAGCATTTAGCCATTTCTCACTGATGTCAAAAGCTAAGCAGTCAGACCTGGTTAGATTCTTCCTGGTAATCTCATGGCCGTAGGTTGTGTTGGGAAGTAGCACACACATCTGGAAGGAGGGATCTGAAAATTCTGTATTTTTTGTGAAGAAAGTTACATGACTCCTGATAGCCCATATAGTTATCAGGAGTCAAGGTTGACTCAAGGGATTCTTTTCCTTACTTACATTTTTACACTAGTTTTTATGTGATGCAGAAAGTTCTGCTTTAGACATGCATTTGTCATTATTTTGCTCTTGAGTAGGAAGGGAGCTCCACATTTCTTGGTGCTGGATCTTTTGTAGGATTTTTCATTATCAGATCAGTCCTTGACTTACAACTATTCATTTGGCAACTATTCAAAGTTACAGTGGTGCTAAAAATATCTGATCTCACAGTTACAATTGATCTTTGCACTAATGACTGTCATACCATTCCCATAATCATATGATCATAATTCAGGTACTTAGCAATAGGGTTGTATTTACAACTGGTTGAAGTGTCTAGCAGTCACGTGCTTATGATATGCAGCCTTCATTTCTAGTTCTCAGTGAATAGGTTTGCACTTACAATCTCAGTATTTGCTTAATAACCACAGTGATTCACATTGTAAAAATAATCATAAAATTTGGTCTGACACAACTTATGACTATAATGCTTTACAACAGGAATTCTGGGTCCAATTGTGGCCATAGGCTGAGGACTACCTTACATGTGGCGTAGTAGTTAAGATGTACTAGGAGTGGGGAGATCCACATTCTAATATTCCTTCAAGCACAGAAGCACCAAGGTCACTCTCTGTCTGATGCTGACAAAATCAGCATCAGTTCTGGGACAAATTGACTGATAAACCAAATCTCTGAGTAATTTTGTTATAAAAACTAGGTGAAAAACTACAAAAGCAGGAGAACGTTGCAGTCATGCAAGGCAAATGCTAATAAAACCAACATGATATATTTCTTAAAAGGCATTAACACTTAAATCATACCAGATCTATAGTTCATTTAGAACCAATGTTAAGACACAAACCCAGAAATCATATTCTCTTGTGAAAGGTATTAGCTTTGTAAAATGCACAAAATCCAGACAGTTTCATGGCCCAGTAACCAAGTAGTCATGGTACTGTTCTCTTTTACAGTGAATGTGAGTCTACTTTTAAAATCTAACAGCATGTTGTCCTATGTATTCCTCTTAAAATCAAAAGTTAAATCAGCTTTGGAAGGCCCCATGTGGAAATGTAGTCAATTTTCCAACATCTGCAAGTACTTAGTACAGCTTCTGGAAGAAAATGAGTTTTATAGGATCCTATCTAAGGTGAACTGTATTCAAATCACTGGTTTTAAGTGTGATTTAAATAACCAATAAAAATATTTGATGGTATCCATCTGTGCCTTTTAGCAATTTTCCTACAAAAAGATTGCATTCTCCCTGAAAGTTTGAATACTTAAACAGGAGCAGTGAATCATTTACAATCAAGCACAACCTGTTTCTGACTGATTTTGTGTTATAAGAAAGCAAATATGATATCATTGGACATATTTCTGAAATAAGGAAATCTAATACATAAATGGATTGCTTTCCTTCCAAACTATTTATACATTAAATTACTAAATTTTAGTTAAGGTATTTTTAAGGATCCTTGAAAAGAAAGGATATAACTTCTTTGCATAGAAGATATAGTAAGGCTGTTCTAAGGATTATTTGTTTGAGACAGTACAGTAAATATGCTTCTATTACTCAGAAGGAAAATAATTTCCAGTTGTTTACAACTTGCTGAATAAAAACTAATGTATGATTAATCATGCAAAATCAGGCCATAGATCAAAGGTATAGCACCAAAACTAATTGAAATACAGAGAATGGATTATTTTAAAGACCTAAATTGCCGCATCACCACTTCCTCCTGCAAGTCTGGGGGATTAGTCAACCTCTCCATCCCCTACAGCAGGGGTCCCCAACCCCGGGTCCATGAATCAGCATAGGGCTGTGGAATGCCAGAAACCGGGCAGCACAAAAAACAAAGCCCCATTCGCAGAATTTAGGCAGCACATGACACTGTGCCCCCCTCTGGTCCGCAGAAAAACCTCTCTCCACAGTGCCGAAAAGGTTGGTGGCTGCTGCCCTACAGTCTCTACCACTAGTAGCATTTAACCAACCTTGAATAACTCTGAAAAGATAGCAAGGTCAAAACTGAAATCCCACAGCTGTAGACTAAATCAGTAAAACATACAAACAAACAAGCAAACAAACAAACAAATAAACTAACAATGCCCGAATAAGCAATGGCAATTTTTTTTTTGTATTACTGGCAAGAAAGCTACCTGAATACCTCTATGCAAAACTCATCAATTTAACCTGATTTATAGAAGTTGTTACCTTTGTCCTCTACCATAGAATGTAGATCAGCAAAATAATGAATAAGTCGTTACTAACAAGTTGAGAAAGCTATCCAAAATTAGTTTTGGCCAACTGTTGGTACTTAGAATTCTGAATAGTAAAACATGCTGGCAACTTCTAAAATCTGTTCTATTATGAGGATCTTTTTTATTTTTTTTAAGGAACTAATCACATTCTAACAAGCTTATATGTATTCTACATAGGGAGCCTTTACAAGTCTCTGGAAATTTTATTTGAATTAGAATGATGCAATCAGGTTAGGACTGCGTGTCTCCCTAATTATGGCAGCCTTATTTTCCAAGAACCTTTTATCTTAGTCTCAACTAAATCTTTTAATTTCCCAAGGACTACTGACATTTTAAAAATCACCTGTAAGCTTCACTTTTTTATTGTCTTCTAAAATGCCATGAATGTTTTGATTGTTTTTAATGATTTAGAATTATAATTACATTTAAAACTGGTTTAGAAGATACAAAGTATTCCAGTTCTGCTTGCCTATTCTTACGTATACATTTATAATAAAATTATAAATTTATTTATAAATTTATTATCTTTCAAAAGGTTCTGAAAAAATTCACCGTAAATGTATTTCCCCCCCAAAACTCTTGATTTTTCTTCTTTAACAATGATTTTGAAATATTTCTAATAATAAAAGTTGTGGGAGCTTCATCACTGGAAGTTTTCAAGAAAAGACTGGACTGCCATCAGTCAGAAATATTGTAGGGGCTCCTGCTTGGGCAGGAGATTGGACTAGATGACCTACAAGGTCCCTTCCAACTCTGTTAATCTGTATCTGTATCTAATATAGCTTGATCAAATGATTTAGGTTGTTCACATAAATATTTACCTGAATTCAGCTGACCTGTCCCTATTACATTGACTTATCCCACAACATCAAGCAGAGGGGGCTTTCTATCTGGCAAAGAATTTTGACAGGCGCGATATAGGAGTAGGGCCTTCTCCCAGTTACCCTACCCTTTGGAATGGCCTACCTTCAAAGGTGAGGCAAGCCTCTTTGTTTTTTTTTCAGAAGAGTGTTAAGATTAGCTCTGCCAATTAGTATGAAGGACTAACAGTGCAAAGAAACCCTGAGGGTAGCTGATAGCTTGAAGACGTTATTTCTACCTTGTAAACTTTTAAAATCTTTTAAATGCTTTAACTCTGATTTTTGTATTTACCTGTAAATTTTAATCTTAATGTCATGATCCCGACTAACGAACCCAATCAAATCAGAACTTTGAGGCTGAGGTTTTCCTCTAAGAACTTCTTTATTGGGTACATCATATCAGCAAGATCAAATGGAAAACCAACTCTAAATGGTTCCTGAGGTTTCAGTATAAATATAATAGGAAATAAATCCCTCCCCAAAAGTCACAGGTCACGTTGGCCAATTAGATTAATTGGTGGGCTCTCCAGGCACTCCTCCCCATCTCTATCTACCACCAATAGAGGTGACCTTGGTTCCAACGAGAAAGTTCTGTGTTTGGTCTAGCAACATATTTTCTCCTCCCTCCTGTGTGTGGCAACTGAGGAGTAGAAAAATGCCTTCTGCCAGGTTGAATTCCAAGTTGTCTCTTGTACTTAATTCTGTTTTTAACTGTGGTTTTAGCCATGTGTATATCATTTTATTATACAATTGTAAATTGACCAGAGTCATTTAGGTGGGATGGGAGGTGTAGGAATTTAATAAATAAATAAAAGCATGCATATAATGTACAGAATAAAAAATACAAAAACTGGGCAGTGTTGGGCTTCAGGATTTAGTTACTGTGGTTTAGACAACAATTTTCCTAACATTTCGCCAGCAACTATGGGTGAAACTGTGGAGAAACAGCAGGAAATCTGTTACATAGACCACAGTCACTAAATCATGAGGCTTAACACTGCCCAATAGACAGTGACCATAAAAGCTTACACCAGAATACATGTGTGCCTTTGAGTCAGTTTTTGACTCCTGGTACTGCCTGGACAAGTCCCTGGAGTTTTCTTGGCAAGACTTCAGAAATGATTTGCCACTGACTTCTTCCTAAGGCTAAGACAAAAGGACAGGGCCAAGGTTGCCCAGCTGGTTATGTGCTTAAGGTGGGACTAAAACTCACGATCTTCCAGTTTCTTGCCTGTAAGAACTACAACAAACTGACTTTCACATGAATATAACCACTATTATTATTGTTATATACCCAAAATACAAAATAATGTAAGCTAGTTCTTTACACGGTGTTGGCATTCGTAACTATCAAGACCTTGCCAAGAATCTAGGGAGTAGATACCACTGGTTAATGCATAGTCTTTCCATTTCAGTTTTCAGATGGTGATACTTTGTGATCTTCTCCAATTCTTTATCTTCTATTCTACAATGCCCTGATACCCTGATACCAGGACATCAATTATCTCTACTTTCTCCTTTTCAATAACAGTTAAATCTGTGGTTGATATGTTAAAAACCAAGCCTTTATCAGCCTGCATTAGGAAATCCCACAATATTTCAATCTGCTCGTTTTCGATTACTTATCCAACAATATGCTTCCACCAATTATTTATTATTGGTATGGTAATAATTAAAGATGTTTCAATGAATCATTATGGAAATTGTGTTATATATTTTTATTTATAATTGGGTATGATCTTCTTGCATGAACTCAGTATATAATCTACTGTTTCTTCTACTTTTTTGCACAATCTGAACTTTGATGACTTTTTAATCCTAGCTAGTTGGAATAACTTGTCCATGCACAGCCAAAATCAAGCCTTCACTTACTTTTTAATGTTCCAGTTGTAAGCCATTATCAGGTTTTATCTTTATCTACTTTTCCCTTGATCTTTGGTAGAAATTGGTAGACCATGCAATGTTTTTTCCTTGCCAAAGTTCTGTTTATGTTTTTATTACATTATTTGAATATTGACTTCTTGTTTCCAGTACATTTAATAAGTTCCAATTTTTAATTTACAGTTTATTCTGGGCTGTGTTTTATACAATCATAATCATGATACATGCATTTATTCTTTGACAGTTTATTTGGTTTGAAGTAAAGGTCTTCCTCCATTTCTGCAGGGCAGGTATAATCTATCAATATCCCTACTAGGATGTAATACATAGTGTGTAGTGATCAGTTGTCTTATTTTTTTGGTCCAAAATGTCCAGTTCAGCTTGTATCCAGTTACTAATTCCAGCAGTGTATCATATCACAAATACAGACCAGGTTTTTATGGCTTTGAGGTTTCCACAATTCAATATTATATTTAGCAATGTTCTCTGTTAGAGTGCCTGCCTTCTACAATCAAATCCTCCTAGAAATCTCTGTTGGTCCAACTCTGATGTTCTTCCAGAAGGCTTTAAAAAGCTAGCTGTTCTTCCACCCTTTGGGGAAGATGTGTGTTTTTTTGTTAGAAAGAGTGTGCTTCTCTGGATGCATGATGTTTCTTGTTGTTCTTCAAGTCATTTTAGAGTTGAGCAGTCTGTAAATCCCCAAATATTTGTTAAATAAGTAAATACATCTTGGATTCTAAGTTAAAGATTTGAACTTGTATTCATACTCAGCAGGCTCTTGAATTTTTCCTTTAAAGGTGTTGGTGATCACCTTTAAAGCGCTCCATGGCATAGGACCAGGTTACTTACGGGACCGCCTACTGCCACCAATAGCCTCCCATCGACCTGTGCGCTCCCACAGGGAGGGCCTCCTCGGGGTGCCGTCAGCTAAACAATGTCGGCTGGCGGCCCCCAGGGGAAGAGCCTTCTCTGTTGGGGCACCTACCCTATGGAACGAACTGCCTCTGGGGCTACGCCTTCTTCCCAACCTCCGGGCCTTTAAGCGCGAGCTCAAGACTTTTTTGTTTCAACGAGCAGGGTTGGCCTAAGAGTAATTTTTAATTGAGTAGTTTTATTTCTTGTTATTTTAATATTCGGCCTTATGGTTTCAGATTTTTAAATTTCAAATATTGTGTTTTAATTTTTGTATATGTCTTTTTAACTTGGCTGTAAACCGCCCTGAGTCTTCGGAGAAGGGCGGCATAGAAATGTAAATAATAAATAAATAAATAAATAAATAAGCTCTGATTCCATCACTTGTACTCTGATAGATCTAAGCTTACTGTAACTTTGCTCCAGGTGGAAATAGTTGTTGTATATTTTGACCATTAACAGAATTGGTATCAAACTCCCTGTGAAAGATTATTATGACCTTGTAGAGATTAATATATCTTTTAGGACAAAATGTTTGTTTCGTGGCAGCTTTCATAGGATGGCTTCCTTTAAGAATTGCTTCTTATAAGAATATTAGCAAGTCTGCTATGAAGATTTGTTTTAATGATCTTACTCATTCCAATAAGACCACTTTAGTGTGGTGGTTTAAGACATCAGGGTAAAAACCAGGAAACTGTGAGTTCTGGTACCACTTTGGGCATGAAATTGGCTAGATGACCTTGGCCCATCAGTCTTTCTCAATCCCAGCAACCACTTACAAAAATCTTGCCAAGAACATTGAATGGATTTGTCTAGGTAATTCCCAGGAGTCAACAATGACTCAAAAGTGCATACACACATAGACACTCTTTTCAATAGGCTTCAAAACTGCACCTACTACCTAATGTTGCTTTGGACCCTCAGAAGAGCAATATTCTTATATTCTTACATGCTGCAGTTCTAAGGATTTAAAATTCCAAACTGATTATGTGCCAATCTTTAGCTGTGGGCATCTGACACTGTACCCGAAACATTGCTAAGCCTTTCTGGCATTTATGATGTCAAAGCGTATTTTCCTTCCTGTTTGAACTGTTGATGCAAGGCAAACAGATTTAGTAGCCTGGGTGTATTCAGGAGAGGCAAAACAAGACTCACCTTTTGCTTAGTTGGGTTGGTGTTTTTAAAACCACTTAAAAATGGATTGGGGGAGGGGGGGAAATAGCTTTTGAATAGCAATCAATTTCAAAAGAAATATATATATCTGCAATATTTTTACCAGATACTTGTATTTATTTTATTTTATTTATTTATTTTATTTGATTTTTATACCGCCCTTCTCCCGAAGGACTCAGGGCGGTGTACAGGCATAATAAAACCGGCAATACAATATACAAATTTAAAATACAATTTAAAAAACTTATTTAAATTAGCCCAATGATTAAAATTTACCATACTAAAAACCCCGTTTAAAATTACTAAATTTAAGATTAAAATCCCAATTTAAGCCAGCCCCGCGCGGATAAAAAGGTGAGTCTTGAGTTCGCGACGAAATGTCCGAAGGTCAGGTATTTGGCGTAAACCCGGGGGAAGCTCGTTCCAGAGTGTGGGAGCCCCCACAGAGAAGGCCCTTCCCCTGGGGGCCGCCAGCCGACATTGTTTGGCGGACGGCACCCTGAGAAGTCCCTCTCTGTGGGAGCGTACGGGTCGGTGGGAGGCGTATGGTAACAGCAGGCGGTCCCGTAAGTACCCAGGTCCTAAGCCATGGAGCGCTTTAAAGGTCATAACCAACACCTTAAAGTGCACCCGAAGGCCACAGGCAGCCAGTGCAGTCTGCGCAGGAGCGGTGTTACATGGGAGCTACGTGTAGCTCCTCTATCACCCGCGCAGCTGCATTCTGGACTAACTGAAGCCTCCGGCGCACTTCAGGGGAGCCCCATGTAGAGAGCATTACAGTAATCCAGCGAGAGGTAGCAGGCGCATGAGTGACTGTGCATAAGGCATCCCGATCAAGGAAGGCGCAACTGCGAACCAGGCGAACCTGGTGGAAGGCCCTCCTGGAGCGGCCGTCAAATGATCTTCAAACGACAGCCGATCATCCAGGAGGACACCCAAGTTGCGCACCCTATCCTTTGGGGCCAGTAACTCGCCTCCAACAGCCAGCGGCTGCAGCTGACTGAATCGGGATGCCGGCATCCACAGCCACTCCGTCTTGGAGGGATTAAGCTTGAGCCTGTTTCTCCCCATCCAGACCCGTACAGCCTCCAAACACCGGGACAGCACTTCAACAACTTCATTGGGGTGGTCCGGGGTGGAAAAGTACAGCTGGGTGTCGTCAGCGTACTGCTGGTATCTCACCCCGAAACCACTGGTGATCTCACCCAGCGGCTTCATGTAGATGTTGAACAGCAGGCGAGAGAATCGACCCCTGTGGGACCCCACAAGTGAGGCCCCTCGCGGTCGACCTCTGCCCCCCTGTCAACACCGTCTGCGACCGGTCGGAGAGATAGGAGGAGAACCACCGATAACGGTGCCTCCCACTCCCAATCCCCAACCGGCGCAGCAGGATACCATGATCGATGGTATCGAACGCCGCTGAGAGGTCTAATAGGACCAGGGCAGAGGAATATCCCCTGTCCCTGGCCCTCCAGAGATCATCCACCAATGCGACCAAAGCTGTCTCCGTGCTGTATCCGGGTCGGAAGCCGGACTGGAACGGGTCTAGATAGACATCTTCATCCAGGTGTTGGGGCAGCTGTCGCGCCACGGCACTCTCTACAACCTTCGCAACAAAGAGAAGGTTGGAACTGGGCGATAATTACCCAAAATAGCTGGGTCCAAGAGGGCTTCTTAAGGAGGGTCTCACCACCGCCTCTTTCAAGGCGGCAGGAAAACCCCATCCAACAAAGCGTTGATAATCCTCTGGAGCCAGCCTCGTGTCACCGCCTGAGTGGCCAGTACCAGCCAGGAAGGACACGGGTCCAGTAAACATGTCGTGCCGTGAAGCCTCCCCAACAACCTGTCCACGTCCTCGGGAGCCACAGGGTCAAACTCATCCCAAATGTGCTCAACAAGACGTGCCTCCTCTCCCTCGCTTGGATCATCCCAAATTCGGTCCAGACCGTCCCTCAGCTGAGCGATTTTATCGTATAGATAACCACTAAACTCCTCGGCTGTTCCCTGCAAAGGGTCATCCGCACCTCCTGATGTAGGAGGCGGGTCACCCAAACAGGGCGGCCGGGCGGTTATCTGCCGGCGCAATGAGGGTGGGCGTGGGCGCCTCGCTTCCCTCATTGCCACTAGGTAGGTCCTAGAATAGGTCTAACTAGTGTCCGATCAACCGGGCGACTGGACCTCCAGGTGCTCTCTAGGCGTCTTCTCCGGCGTTTCATCTCCCTCAGCCCCTCGGAGAACCAAGGGGCGGACGAGATCTCGCGGGTCAGAGGCCGCAAAGGCGCGACACGATCCAGGGCCCCGGCCGCGGCCTGCTCCCAGGCCACGACCAGTTCCTCAGTCGTGCCGTGGGCCAGATCCTCAGGGAATGTAATATAGTATATGAATGTATCAACTGCTTGAAAATATATTGTGCAAGGGTGCTTAATGGAATCACGTTGGCCTGCATTTATTTGGCCATCCCTTGGGAACAAGGTGGTATGTTGTACATTAAACAACTTTAGCATGAATCTGGAGTTAACCTATAGTGCTGTTTTCACCCTGATTTTCTAGTTTATTTCAATAGGGATAGAGATTTCACTAGAGAATAGAAATATCTTTATTTCAATAGAGGTATTCTTGTTCGCTTATAAATAAAAAGTTTTAACCACAGATCTTTCAATGAATTTGATGAAATAATGCATACCTATACTTTAATTTTCAACATATCTGCATAAGAAAACCCATTAGTATGCTAGGCATCTTCTGGAAGCACTTGGAAGACCTTTCCATCTGCAGTAGCTTTTTAGTGATTTTGGGAAAAAAATAACTATGAATATATAATTTTAGGAGAAGATTACCTGGGACTGTCTTCTAATCTAGCTAGCATTTTAGATCTGCATGTTACTGTGTAACTATGTAGGATACCATTTTCAAGCACCTACAACTATGAAATTATCTTTCAACAGATGCTCATTTAGTGCTCATGGCATAATCTTTTGTAACTTCTCATTTACCTGCTCTTCGTCTATTATTTATTTATTTTATTTATTTTATTTTATTTGATTTTTATACCGCCCTTCTCCCGAAGGACTCAGGGCGGTGTACAGGCATAATAAAACCGACAATACAATATACAAATTTAAAATACAATTTAAAAAACTTATTTAAATTAGCCCAATGATTAAAATTTACCATACTAAAAACCCCGTTTAAAATTAATAAATTTAACATTAAAATCCCAATTTAAGCCAGCCCAGCGGATAAAAGATGAGTCTTGAGTTCGCGACGAAATGTCCGAAGGTCAGGTATTTGGCGTAAACCGGGGAAGCTCGTTCCAGAGTGTGGGAGCCCCACAGAAGGCCCTTCCTGGGGCCGCCAGCCGACATTGTTTGGCGGACGGCACCCTGAGAAGTCCCTCTCTGTGGGAGCGTGCGGGTCGGTGGGAGGCGTGTGGTAACAGCAGGCGGTCCCGTAAGTACCCAGGTCCTAAGCCATGGGCGCTTTAAAGGTCATAACCAACACCTTAAAGTGCACCCGGAAGGCCACAGGCAGCCAGTGCAGTCTGCGGAGGCGGTGTTACATGGGAGCTACGTGTAGCTCCCTCTATCACCAGCGCAGCTGCATTCTGGACTAACTGAAGCCTCCGGCGCACTTCAGGGGAGCCCCATGTAGAGAGCATTACAGTAATCAGCGAGAGGTAGCAGGCGCATGAGTGACTGTGCATAAGGCATCCCGATCAAGGAAGGCGCAACTGCGAACCAGGCGAACCTGGTAGAAGGCCCTCCTGGAGGCGGCCGTCAAATGATCTTCAAACGACAGCCGATCGTCCAGGAGGACACCCAAGTTGCGCACCCTATCCTTTGGGGCCAGTAACTCGCCTCCAACAGCCAGCCGCGGCTGCAGCTGACTGAATCGGGGTGCCGGCATCCACAGCCACTCCGTCTTGGAGGGATTAAGCTTGAGCCTGTTTCTCCCCATCCAGACCCGTACAGCCTCCAAACACCGGGACAGCACTTCAACAACTTCATTGGGGTGGTCCGGGGTGGAAAAGTACAACTGGGTGTCGTCAGCGTACTGCTGGTATCTCACCCGAAACCACTGATGATCTCACCCAGCGGCTTCATGTAGATGTTGAACAGCAGGCGAGAGAATCGACCCTGTGGGACCCCACAAGTGAGGCCCCTCGCGGTCGACCTCTGCCCCCTGTCAACACCGTCTGCGACGGTCGGAGAGATAGGAGGAGAACCACCGATATCGGTGCCTCCACTCCCAATCCCCAACCGCGCAGCAGGATACCATGATCGATGGTATCGAGCGCGCTGAGAGGTCTAATAGGACCAGGGCAGAGGAATATCCCTGTCCCTGGCCCTCAGAGATCATCCACCAATGCGACCAAAGCTGTCTCCGTGCTGTATCCGGGTCGGAAGCCGGACTGGAGCAGGTCTAGATAGACATCTTCATCCAGGTGTTGGGGCGGCTGTCGCGCCACGGCACTCTCTACAACCTTCGCAACAAAGCGAAGGTTGGAGACTGGGCGATAATTACCCAAAATAGCTGGGTCCAAGAGGGCTTCTTAAGGAGGGTCTCACCACCGCCTCTTTCAAGGCGGCAGGAAAACCCCATCCAACAAAGCGTTGATAATCCTCTGGAGCCAGCCTCGTGTCACCGCCTGAGTGGCCAGTACCAACCAGGAAGGGCACGGGTCCAGTAAACATGTCGTGCCGTGAAGCCTCCCCAACAACCTGTCCACGTCGTCGGGAGCCACAGGGTCAAACTCATCCCAAATGTGCTCAACAAGGCGTGCCTCCTCTCCCTCGCTTGGATCATCCCAAATTCGGTCCAGACCGTCCCTCAGCTGAGCGATTTTATCGTATAGATAACCACTAAACTCCTCGGCTCGTCCCTGCAAGGGTCATCCCGCACCTCCTGATGTAGGAGAGGCGGGTCACCCAAACAGGGCGGCGGGCGGTTATCTGCCGGCGCAATGAGGGTGGGCGTGGGCGCCTCGCTTCCCTCATTGCCACTAGGTAGGTCCTAGTATAGGTCCTAACTAGTGTCCGATCAGCTTCGGAGCGACTGGACCTCCAGGTGCTCTCTAGGCGTCTTCTCCGGCGTTTCATCTCCCTCAGCCCCTCGGGGAACCAAGGGGCCGGACGAGATCTACGCCGGGTCAGAGGCCGCAAAGGCGCGACACGATCCAGGGCCCCGGCCGCGGCCTGCTCCCAGGCCACGACCAGTTCCTCAGTCGTGCCGTGGGCCAGATCCTCAGGGAATGTAATATAGTATATGAATGTATCAACTGCTTGAAAATATATTGTGCAAGGGTGCTTAATGGAATCACGTTGGCCTGCATTTATTTGGCCATCCCCTTGGGAACAAGGTGGTATGTTGTACATTAAACAACTTTAGCATGAATCTGGAGTTAACCTATAGTGCTGTTTTTCACCCTGATTTTCTAGTTTATTTCAATAGGGATAGAGATTTCACTAGAGAATAGAAATATCTTTATTTCAATAGAGGTATTCTTGTTCGCTTATAAATAAAAAGTTTTAACCACAGATCTTTCAATGAATTTGATGAAATAATGCATACCTATACTTTAATTTTCAACATATCTGCATAAGAAAACCCATTAGTATGCTAGGCATCTTCTGGAAGCACTTGGAAGACCTTTCCATCTGCAGTAGCTTTTTAGTGATTTTGGGAAAAAAATAACTATGAATATATAATTTTAGGAGAAGATTACCTGGGACTGTCTTCTAATCTAGCTAGCATTTTAGATCTGCATGTTACTGTGTAACTATGTAGGATACCATTTTCAAGCACCTACAACTATGAAATTATCTGTCAACAGATGCTCATTTAGTGCTCATGGCATAATCTTTTGTAACTTCTCATTTACCTGCTCTTCGTCTATTATTATTTTTTTTATTTTTTTAAAGTAGGGTTTTGTTTTAATAACTTGTGCACAATTCTGTAGTTCTAAGCAAAATAGTGCTGTTTAAAAATACATAGGATGAGGGCTTAAATAAGGAATTAAAACGATAATTAATACCTGTCAGTATAAAAGATCCATTTCTATATGAAGTTTTGAGTGCCACTTAGTTAAAAAATGGGATCAAAAAATTTAAATCTTCATATATAGATATCAAATTAGTCAATTTGGCAGCAGGTCTGTTGTGTGGAATGTATGCGCTATTCCTCCCATCTATGTTTAAAATTGTAGAACAAGAACTAAAGGTCCTTATTCTGCCTTTGACCTCTATAATAGTCTCTTTCTTTCATACGTTTCTAGGATGCTACTCTAACATAAAAGTTCCTGTCAAGGGGGGAAACTGAACCAAGGATTCTGTATATCAGTTGCCATTAGAGAACTCAGAATGATTAACTAGCGTTTTCTACAATGGCTCAGAGGATCAGAAATATGGATGGCCCATGTCAATCAGTCTAGCACGAAGAAATGCCTCTCACATGGTAATTGTGTGGTTTCCCATATTTGCTGAAGGAATTCATCTTTGTTTATTGGAGCACATGTTGGATCCTACTGCGCAATGACCTTCCCAGAGACAATATACAACATCTTTTTCCTGAAGAAAAGAACACTTCTACCAGTACTTCAAAAGTAACAACCATCCCTCAAAATCACATCTTGAAATAAAATAAGGAACATCTATTTTAGCTTCTGTTTCCAGGTAAGCACTACAGAAATTATACTGTTTTATAGTTAAAATGAATTTTAGGAAAACATCAGCGTTGTTATATCATAAGTAATTGATATTCTAAATTAATTTTTCAAACATCTCCACTGTAGCCAGCTAGAGGGTAGCAGCTGGTGGCTAATTTTAGTTCCCTAAACAAGATTCTTGAGTAAAACATTCATAAATCTAGGTTCAAATGGAAATCAGTTAAAATTCTTTTAAAATATTTTACAAGAATCCCTAAGGTATGGTGTGACCAGGACAAGCAGATTGCCTCTTCTAGGTAGACAGTTCTACTTCTCCCTGCATTCCCTGCTGTGAAAATCCTTCTCACAATTCAAGCAATATCAAATAGGACAAGACTTGAACTAGACAATCATTGCCAACAGCTGCGCGACTGACTGAAAGTCAGTGATATAGAATAGCCCTCAGTAACGGTAGCATTAGAGAGTCAAGTTCCTGCAGAGAAGGAGCTATTTTTAATGACAGTATTACCATCTTTGTGTGTTAAGTTGACAATCTTTCAAAACTGCACTAAGAAGTTTTGATCAAAATCCAGAAGTAGGACTGAAGTTCTAAAAGCAATGCAGAAATATTCATCTCCCCCTCCCCCAAAAAGCCACACCTATTTGAATAGCTCAAACACTACTGGAATTTCAAATGCCTTCAAGATCTGGCTCTTCATCCAGGCCTTTAGAGAAGATGATTGATGCCCCTTTTTTCCTTTCTTGTTCCCCCCTGCCATTTTTGTCCCTTCGACTTGTGTTGTTTTTATGTTTCTGTATTGTTCTTTCTTTTTTAAATGTTTTAACAATTGTGAACTGCCTAGGGTCACTGGGAGTTGGGTGGCACATAATTTTAATTATAAATTATGGTTGGTCACACACCTAGCCAGATGTTTAGACATGATACGACATTTTGTCCACTTGTTGAGTCCTTATTTCCCAAGGATTTAGGATAGGCAGATTATGTTGTTTAATATTAATGGTAATATCATAGGATGTAAGCTGTTCCAAGTAAAGCTTCCTTTTGCAAGTGATTTTGTCAACGCTGATGGTTTTCAAGTGGTATTTTGGGATTGCATACAAATTGTCTGTTGCTATTGGTACTATCTTTGTTTTCTTTTGCCACTGTCATTCTACTTCTATTTGTGGGTCTTTGTATTTTGTGGCTTTTGCCAGTTTTTCTCTTCTCTTGTGCCATCTTTAGGTACTGCAATGTTCATTATCCAGATATTTTTTTTCCCTATTAACAGTTTTTAAGCCTGGAGTGTTGTGCGATGCTAGTCTGGTTGAATTCTAAAATATCAGATAACTTTAACGTCTACATTTTCTATTACTTTGTATATTTTGTAGCCTTCTGGATGGTGGGCAAATGGTATTTCTTGCAGATATTCTAATGCACCATTGTTGCTGCTTTGTCATGCCATTATTTGTAGTCAGTCTGTATGATCTTTTTCAGCAGCTAATAATGTGGTCCATTGTTTATTCAGCTTCTTTGCAAAGGTGGCATTTGATGTCTGTTGCTGTCTTCTCAGCAATTCTGGCTTTGTATGCATTGGTTTTTAAGGCTTGATCTTATGCATCCAGAATTAGCCCCTCTGTCTCTCTTTTCAACTTTTCTGGACTTAGTCATTGCCAGATCTTGTTGTTATCTGGTTTGCCTGCTAAGGCAATAGTTTTTTAACTATTTAATATTTAATAACTATTTAATATTTAATAACTATATTAAATATTATATTATTAAAAACTATATTTAATAGTTTTTTAAACTATTCTTCATTTGTTTTTTTCTTATGGACCAGACTGGTCTCTTTAGTATTCAGTAAATCTTCCTGGTATATGAACTTCAGCGGATCTTCTTCACTTTCCTTCACATATTCCTCCAATATCACCACCTCCTCCTCTTCTTTCTTCTTTTGTCTGGTGTACTTGTAACATTCCACATCCATCTGCTTCCGTTGATAAATAGAGTCTTTTAACATCTCTGCCTGGAAAAGGATATGTCTCTATCACAATTTTTCTGATCTACATATTCAGAGCTCCTAATTTAATTTGAACTGTACTGTTTTTTCTTTGCCAAGTATTGACTGGTTCATTGTAGTGTTCCATAAATGCATTGGTAGAAATGTTTCTGATTCAATTGAAATTGGAGACTCTTCCTTATGGTGTGCGCAATTGGAGCTTTAAATCTGCTGATTTTCTTAGCTCTGATTGTTATTGATTGCTTTATTATTTCTGGTGCTTCTGTGATATTCCTTGTCATTAGGTGATACTTATTAATCAGATATTATTTAGTCTTCTTGTTCGTCAACTTCTTTTTTTTTTCATCTGTTCTAGTTTACTTGTACCTGATCTTAGCATGCCAATCTTATTTTCCAAACTGATTTTAGTGATGCACTTTGAGGTTTTTTTCTTCTCTTTATATTTGATATTATAGTATTGGCATTTCTTAATACTTGTGCTAGCTGTTTTTAGTAACAGGTTTCAATTAGTAACAGGTTTGCCTTAGGAACAAGGCAAACTTGTTTTGCCTTGTTCCTAAGGCAAACCTGTTACTTTTGCTTTTATATTCTTCTAGATACTCAGTTATTCTTTGTTTCAATTCCTCTTGTCTTTTTAGTTATAAAGCTTTTTTTTTTTTCTGAAAAGAAGGCAGAAGAGAGGATGCCTAGTTTGGGAATTAAAACGTTTCAATATCTATACTGGCTTTGTCTGCTGCTAACTCCCCCTTTTTGTCTGTATGGTCTGAGCTACCTCTGAGAAAGTTTTGATTACTTTGCCCTTTGCAATTCTTCCAACTCTGCTTCTGTGAATATTTTATTTTGTATTATAAATCGACCTTGATCTGCTAGTCTCTGTTCTGTTACTTCTCGTTATGAATGTTATGGATGTTGTTCTTTCCATAACTAGCAATTTTTTTCAGATATTTCTTCTTATTGGACTTAAGAGCAAATCTTTATTTCTTTTGTCTTTGTATATTTGTGACAGAGAAGGAACTTTTCTTCCAGTAGTCCTGCAGCTGCTGACCCTGGTTGCTCAACCAAGAGTCTTGAGTCCTGTAGTCCATTTGTTAACTGATGTCCAGAAACTCCAACACCTAGTATGGTCCTTGTTGATCCGGACAATGACCAATCCAAATTTCTGTAAGTTATGTCTCACCACATTATTTATGGAACAATTTTTGTCTGGCTCCTCTGATGAGACCTTTCTAGTAAGGTTGAATTTCTCGCATAGCTCTCATCTTCCTTATCCCCCACAACCAGGTCAAGGTAATGTCTTACTAGGGGTATTATTACTATTAAAAAAAGAAAGATGAAATGCACCTAAAAATATGATATTTGTAAATGCAGATAAATGACATAATCCTGTCATTAATTTAGTATGAGTGCATTTCATCCGTTTGCTTAAAAAACATTTCTTTGGTCAGAATGTGTATAGTTGGATAGCTTTGCTGGAACAGTTTCATGAATATTTTTACTACTAACAAAATTAATAATTGATAACAATTCCAAAGAACATTCTTGTTCATTCTGTCTAAAAGAGTTTACTACTTTATGAGAGTATAAGTAAGAAAAAGGTGATTTGGGGGAAAGGGGGTGGGGAGGCAGATTTTCTGTTTACTCCTGAAAAATATGTTCCAGAATATTTTGCAGCATCCCAGAATATTCATGGGATTATAGGGAGGTGGATGAAGAGATGAAAAAAATCTGCTACCGGTATTACATTTTTTAGATTTGAATCTAATAATACTTGATTAAAATGAGTTTTCAGCAAGGTACTGCATTACACTTAAAGGTCTACATCTTACTTGCTATGCAAAGCAATGCAGGAACGGTATTCAGTACTTTGAATTCATCTTGTCATTCTGATTCTGTAACTGAGTTGCTTGTCCTTACAGCCAGTTTTGAATTGATCCTCCTCCTTCAGTCATCAGCTTTGCCATTATACTAATCATTGCAATCTTAGATATAATAATGGCTAACAACAGCACATGCAATTGTAAATAGTCACACCTTACTATTTATGATGTTCCTCACTGGAGACACCTCATGTACAAATACATTCCCAGAGGTTTTCTAATTAACTGTAGCAATGTAAATTAACAGATAACAGTCTGGAAGGAGTAAATAACACCTGGCAAGGGCACAGACACCTCAAACTTCAAAGAACTTTATAAACCCTGAACATTAACGCAAATAATAAGAAAGGCATTACAGTACCTCTGAACTTGTGAAAGACAGCCCAAAGCTCAGCAATGTCTGTAGCAAAGGTAATGTCAGTATCAAGGACAATGACTCGCTCAAGATTGGCGGGAAGTGTCTTTGTGAGAACCAGCTTCATCAGTCCATAGATGCCAGAATAGTGTTTGTTGGGTATCCAGGACACTTCAGACTAACAGCCAGAAAGGACAAGGAAGAGAGAAAAGAGGAAGAGAAAACACTTTACTAGAGACAATACTTGATGTCAAACAAGTTGGTTGACAAATAGCACTTTGCAGAACAGCGAATATATTCTTGATCACTGCAGAAGAAATGAGATACAGGGTTTTACTCCAAAGTTAATTTTATTCCACCCACACAAAAAGCCTCTGAAATATCCAGAGTGACATATCAGCATCAGCATAATTTTAGTGTGAGCAAGGACATATATTTGTGACTTCAAGTCATGTAAATCTCTCACCTTATCACCCTACAAATGTGTTTGGACCATTAAACTTCTGTTCAAAATCTGCCACTCATGGCATTTATTTTAGTTTTTGAAAAGGGCCAAAAAGATGCCAATTAAAGCATCATCACAATGGAGAAGGATTTTTAATAGCAGCCCACTTTCTCTGGAAGTCCTTCCCAGAGACACATGTTTAATTTTTTTTGTTCCGTCTGATTTTTAGCTGGATTTTTAAACTGCTATCTTTCATTACCTTATTATATTATTATGTACTGCAAATTGTGGTTTCATTTTGTATTGGAATTATTTTATGCTAGTCCTAATACTAGTTTTAATGTGTAAATGTAAACTTCATATTTTTAAATTTTACTTTATCTCCTTGAATTGCTTTCCTATCCGGAAAGATGGCATACAATATTGAAAGAAAACATAAATCAAACCAAAGCATATAATTAAATAAAAATTGGTTGATTAGAAATGCTGAATGAGAAATGATGGAATTTAGAGTTGAAGCTGGCAACAAGCATTTTTTTTATAAAATAAGACTGTATTTTCCATCTCCAGGATTGTTCCACAAAGTTAGCAGTTGTTAACGTTATAAACATCTCAAAATCAAAATCTCCACAGAGTTGGGTAATTGTAGAATGGTGTCCAAGAATAGTTGAGAATTTAAACTGCAACAAGATTCAGCAATCTTTTAGGATGGAATGATAATTATAGGCCAAAATCTTATGCCACCAAATTGCATTATTTCTTTTACTATTTATTTATTTATTTGCAATTTGTGCTCTAAAATCTCAACCAGGAGATTGAAAACTATAATTTGAGGGTTCTGGGTTTCCCATAGCACTGCTAAGCCATGACTTAAAAAAAGGGAAAATAAAAATGAGTAGAGAGGCAAGTAAGTGTTCACCAGGTAGAAAATATTTCCGCTTGCTCTAGTGACAAGTACAGGACTACAGTATTTGCATCTTATCTCTCAAAGGTAAAACGTGTTATAAATCCTCAACCTATGACCAATTGTTCAGTGACTATTCAAAGTTATAATGGTACTGAACAAACTGTGGTTACAAATGATCCTTGGAGTTTTGGCCATCCCAGCATGCCTATGCCCACATGATCACAATCTGGGCATTTGGCAACTGGTTCACACTTAAGATTGGTTGTATCAAGGATCCAAGGATCACATAATCACCATTTGCAGCCTTCCCTGCCATCTTCCCCAGAAAGTTAATGGGGAAGCAGGCAGGAAAGTTCCTAAGTTGTTGGGGTAAGGCTTCCCCCACCTCGGGCACCTACCTAACTGTCACTGTGACTTCCATGCATACTCAAGTATCCCCTTGCACATTTGTGCACCCTGACACACTCTTTCTGACTCACGCCAGACCCTCCCTTGCACCTTTGCATGCCCTCCCTAGCCCGTGGCACACCTCTCATGCATTCCCTCACATTTTTGTGCACCCTCCTTGACCTGCACTGCACCTCTCACATACCATCACACCCTCGTGCAGCCTCTCTGAGCTATGCCATGCCTCTTGTGCATACCCTCGCATCCTATCCAACCCTCCCCCACAGTCCTTCCTTCCTCACTCTGCAGCAGTCACTTACCTGCCTACCAGAGAGTTGCAAGCTCCTGCCAGCTTCCCTACTGAGTTCGGTTGTGAGAAGCTGGCAAGAAGTTGCCTCACCTAATGACCAAGGGATTCAGTTAATGATGAAAGCCAGGACTGCATGGATTGTGACTGCTAAGCAATGTTGCCATGCTTTGCGACCACATTCCTTGGCAATGGAAATTCAGAACCCAATTTTATTGTAAGTATTTTAGTCACTAAACCCTTTACTCAGAAGTAGATCATACATTGTGGTGCATGCAACTGATAAAAAGGGCTTGTTTGAAGAAGTGGTTAAATGAACTGGGAGGCCGTAAGTTCTAGTCCTGCCTCAGGCATGAATCCTGTTGGGTGCCTTTAGAGCAAGGGTCTCCAATTTTGGTAACTTTAAGCCTGGTGGACTTCAACTTCCAGAATTCTCCAGCCAGTTTGCTGGGTTTTTTTCTGGGAGTTGAAGTCCTCCAGGCTTAAAGTTGCCAAGGTTGGAGATCCCGGCTTTAGACAAATCTCTCTCTCTCTCTCTCTCTCTCTCTCTCTCTCTCTCTCTCTCTGTCTTAGGAAGAAGGCAATGGCAAATCCCTTTTAACCAATGGGTGGTTAAAAAATATAAAATAAAACAAAGTTGCCCCCCCAAAAAAAAACACTTTAGGGACATCTCCACATAGTCATCACAGGTAAAATGATGGGAAGGCACTAAACAAACAAACAGTATAAAAGTCATCATTGCCTTTACATTTTGTTACAAAGCATTTCACTGACAAACACTGATGCTTTTATCTTGAGAGGCAATCCCTGTGAATCCTGTTTTGAAAGATACTGCTAAGGTCAAGAATAAAGAAATAAATCTTTCTAAATCATAGTATTTGCCAAGCTATTTATGTGGGTAAGAATGTATGTAGGCAGAACACTTGTTCATGGGTGATCCAATTTTTCTCAATTTCTTTGATCCCTTTCATTAAAAGTTGTCATTGCATTTATTTAGAGAAATGAGCTAGAAAAGAAAAATGAAGTTGCAATAAGGATAAGTATTTTATATCCTTAGCAATGTCTGCTTTACATTGGTATTGTATTTTGGTTTCAAGGCTACAGCTTTAACTGAAACATGAATATGCTACCTTTCAAGCACAAGGACACAGATGTAGCCCACTTCTTATAGCATTATGGGACATAAAGAGGTTTTTTTTTAAATAAAAGAAAAATGTTTACAACATCGAAGTGGAAAATAGATAACGATCCAAATTCTAAAAGAAATTGCAGACCTATTGTGGTATTGCAATTTTGATGTACAAACCTACTTTTGGTGTACAATCAACTAAATCATATGTAGTTAACAAATTATTATTATTATTATTATTTATTAAATTTTTATACCGCCCTTCTCCCGAAGGACTCAGGGCGGTGTACAGCCAAGGGTAAAAAACAAAATATATACAATTAAGATAACAATTAAAACAAAGCAAATTATAAAGGCTGATAGTTAAAAATTAAATTTTAAATTTTAAAATAGTAAGAAAACCCAATTAAAATCCAACACTAGTTATGCCAGTCCCGCTTGAATGAATAAATGTGTTTTGAGCTCATGACGGAAGGTCCGAAGATCAGGCACTTGACGCAGGCCAGGGGGAAGTTCGTTCCAGAGCATCACTGCCCCCACAGAGAAGGCCCTACTCCTGGGGGCCACCAGCTGACACTGTTTGGCGGACGGCACCCTGAGGAGACCCTCTCTGTGAGCGTCTGGTCGGTGGGAGGCAAAGGGTAACAGCAGGCGGTCTCGTAAGTACCCGGGTCCTAAGCCATGGAGCGCTTTAAAGATGGTAACCAAAATCTTGAAGCGCACCCGAAAAACCACAGGAAGCCAGTGCAGACTACGGAGCAGCGATGTCACATGGGAGCCACGAGCGGCTCCCGTTACTACTCGCGCAGCCGCATTCTGGACTAACTGCAGCCTCCGGGTGCACCTCAAGGGCAGCCCCATGTAGAGAGCATTGCAATAATCCAGCCTAGACGTAACCAGAGCGTGAGTGACCATGCATAAGGCATCCCGGTCAAGGAAGGGACGCAACTGGCGGACCAAGCGAACTTGGTAAAAGGCCCTCCTGGAGACGGCCGCCAGATGTTCATCAAAAGACAGCCGTCCATCCAGGAGGACGCCCAAGTTGCGAACCACCTCCTTTGGGGCCACTAACTCGCCCCCAACAGTCAGCTGCGGATGCAGCTGACTGTACCGGGATGCCGGCATCCACAGCCACTCCATCTTGGAGGGATTGAGCTTGAGTCTGTTTCTCCCCATCCAGACCCGTACAGCTTCCAGGCACTGGGACAGCACTTCGACTGCTTCGTTGGGGTGGTCCGGAGTGGAAAAGTACAGCTGAGTATCATCAGCGTAAAGATGATAACTCACCCCGAAACCACTGATGACCTCACCCAGCGGCTTCATGTAGATGTTGAACAGGGTAGGTGAGAGAATCGACCCCTGAGGCACCCCACAAGTGAGGCGCCTCGAGGACAACCTCTGCCCCCCTGTCAACACCGTCTGCAACCGGTCAGAGAGATAGGAGGAGAACCACCGATAAACGGTGCCCCCCACTCCCAATCCCTCCAATCGGCGCAGCAGGATACCATGGTCGATGATATCAAAAGTCGCTGAGAGATCTAATAGGACCAAGGCAGAGGAACAACCCCTGTCCCTGGCCCTCCAGAGGTCATCCACCAACGCGACCAAAGCTGTCTCCGTGCTATAACCGGGTCGGAAGCCGGACTGGAACGGGTCTAGATAGACAGCTTCCTCCAGGTGCCGGGGGAGCTGCCATGCAACCACACTCTCTACAACCTTCGCCACAAAGCGAAGGTTGGAGACTGGACGATAATTTCCCAAAATAGCTGGGTCCAGGGAAGGCTTCTTGAGGAGGGGTCTCACCACCGCCTCTTTCAAGGCGGCGGGGAAAACCCCTTCCATCAAAGAAGCATTTATAATCCCCTGGAGCCAGCCTTCTGTCACTTCCTGAGCAGCCAGCACTAACCAGGAAGGACACGGGTCCAGTAAACATGTAGTTGCATGTAACCTCCTCAGCAACCTGTCCACGTCCTTGAGAGCCACAGAATCAAACCCATCCCAAATAACCTCAACAAGACAAGTCTCTGTCATCTCGGCTGGATCATCGCAATCTTGGTCCAAACTATCCCGAAGCTGAACGATTTTATCGTATAGATAACCGTTAAACTCCTCAGCTCATCCCTGTAAGGGGTCATCCCGTCCCTCTTGGTGAAGGAGGGAACGGGTCACCCGAAACAAGGCGGCCGGGTGGTTATCTGCCGATGCAATGAGGGTGGAAACGTAGGAACGCTTCGCCTCCCTCATTGCCACTAGGTAGGTCCTAGTAAAGGACCTCACTAGTGTCCGATCAGCCTCGGAACGGCTAGACCTCCAAGTACCCTCTAGGCGTCTTCTCCGGCGTTTCATCTCTCTCAGCTCCTCGGAAAACCAGGGAGCCAATTGAGATCTGCACCGGGTCAGAGGCCGCAAAGGCACGACACGGTCCAAAGCCCCAGCCGCGGCCCGTTCCCAGGCCGCAACCAGTTCTTCAGTCGTGCCGTGGGTAAGATCCTCAGGAAACGGCCCAAGGTCCATCAGGAACCTCTCCGGGTCCATCAGGCGCCTGGGACGGAACCAACGCATTGGCTCCGTCTCACTGCGGTGGTGAGCGGCGGTCCGAAAGTCTAGGCGAAGAAGAAAATGATCTGACCATGACACCGGTTCTTTCACTATATCTCCTAAATCCAGATCATTTACCCACTGACCAGAGATAAAAATCAAGTCTAGCGCGCCTCCCCCGATGTGTGTAGGGCCATCAATTACTTGAATCAGGTCCAAGGCCGTCATGGAGGTCTGGAACTCCTGAGCCACCGTTGACGACAAGCCGGCTGATGGCAAATTGAAATCCCCCAAGACCAAAAGTCTGAGAATCTCAACCGCCACGCCGGCAAGCACCTCTAGTAGTTCAGGTAGGGCTGTAGTCACGCAGCAAGGAGCCAGGTACGTGATCAACAGCCCCATCTGATTCCGGTGGCCCCACTTCACAAGGAGGGATTCACAACCAGCTATCTGAGGAACAGTGGACTCCCTCGGCTCCAGACTTTCTTTAATCACAACCGCCACCTCCCCCACCCCTGCCTTGGGCCCTCGGCTGATGAAATGCACGGAAACCCGGAGGGCACAGTTCAACCAGGAGTACACCCCCTTCTGTGCCCAGCCAGGTCTCCGTAATGCCCATAAAGTCCGCGGACTCCCTCTGAATAAGGTCACAAATCAGGGGAGTCTTATTGACCACGGACCGGGCATTGCAAAGCATCAGCCGAAGACCCAAGCTCTGAGGGTCTTGACCATCCAGGGAACGAGTAAGGACTGAGGGGCCGGAGCACTTGATCGCTTTTAGACATCGAACACGTGCTCCCGAAGAACGATGCGGCCCCGTGCCTCCGCCATATCTGCCCCTCCCACTTACTGTACAGATGGAGTAGCATTCTCTGCTCTGTACAATCCCCTCCCCCCCTGTCTTCGGACCAGATAAAATAGTGTCGTGAGCAAGCGCTGGGACTGGACATACCCTCCCCGACGGGTTACTCCCCCACCCGTCAATCCCCTCCCCCCCTTAAAAACCCCTTATTTAAAAACCTATTAAAAAACCCCCAAAGATTCTTCTTCGATGCATACCACCTCTCTGGGTCCCAAGACCCTTCATTAACTATATGTAGTTAACAAATTAAAAAAACAAATAAACAACACTTTGTTTTACCAACTATGTAAACTTACAACAGACTGAAAAAAATAACCAATCCCTGCATTTATGACTAGCGGTGATGATGTTACCTAGTTTGGTAATGAAACATCTACAAGAAAACAAGGAAGCTCAGACAGTACCAAGGACCCCCTCATTCCAACCCTAAATTCCAACTACAAATATTCTCCTTTATTGGTTCTGGAAAGGTTGAGGGCCACTACTCTATTCAACTTGCATCATCATCCTATTAAGTGTAAGTTCAAAATTAATATTAAGTGTAAATTCAAAACATCAAGAGACAGATTATCCGGGCTTTAGACAACAGAGCACTGACGTTCTATGATCATATAGGATCCATCGGTTTAAAGCCAGATTCTGTAGAATAAGTGCACAAGCATTCATTTAAAATGCAAATATATAACTTTTTTTTCATTTTTTTTAAAAAAATGGTTTCTACTCAGTTGACTATTGCTTTGACTTAAATATATTAAAAGGAAGTGCTACATAGCCTTAACATGACTCCCTTCTGCATTTGAAGAACAGTCCTGGTGGCGCACTGTTTGAAGTGCAGTATTGCAGGCAAACTCTGGGAGTTCAATCCTGATAGGGCTCAAGGTTGACTCAGCCTTCCATCCCCTGAGGGTGGTAAAATGAGGAACCAGATTGTTGGGAGCAATATATAAATAACGCTCTACACCAGGGCTGTCAAACTTGCAGCCCATGGCCTGGATGCATCGTGCGCTGGCCACGCTCATGCCTGGTTTAGCAAAGGGGGAAAAGTTATCATACGTCATGTGATGCTGCCATAACGCTGAGTGTTTGACACCCCTGTTCTACACTGTAAATCACCTAGAGAGTGCTGTGAAGCATTATGTGGCAGTATATAAACCTAAATGCTATTGCTATTTGACTAAGAAAGTGAGTTTGGCTCATTTAACATTTTATATGGAAACAAAAAGATTTTTTAAAAAAATAAAACCCGCAGCAAATTGGTCACCTTAGATTTCTCCATATAACCTAATTTCACCATGCTCATGTTGCAACAAGACTTGCAAAATTAAAAGTAAAGCGTTTTTGTGTAACTCGGCTTGTGTGTTTACTAGCCTGCGTGATGTATGCGTGTGCATGATTTAAATAAATAATTAAATTTAGGGAAAGAGCCAGATGGAGAAGTGGATGGAAGGAAGTTTTAAATCTCTGCTTCATTGTCACCCCAGTGTTAAATAAAGCCCTCACAACTGCCATTAGCTATGGAAGAAAAATTTCCTTTGGCAACAGCTGGAGCTTTATTCCCACTGTGAGTAGGAAATATGAGAATGTTCAATAGAACTGGGGCTGCAGTCAGGGCCAAGCATTAGTTTTCTCCACCCCAACTGCAAATTTGGTCTCACTACAAAGAAGCAGTTTGATAAAAAAATAAAACAACATTACACAACTAACTGTCCAAGCCCAAACAACATGAATGTCACATTTAATTTGATTTTAAATTAAACTCAGTGGGAGTCATTTGAAATGGACTGTTCCTGACCTTAATGTGACATTTTCACAGATATATTTTAAAGTATTTGATTAAGTTAAGTCAGAAATCCTTATAAAACTGCAGTGTTACCAGCTCTTTATGTTCTTCTGAAAGAACCTTTAGGATCATGCTTGTGAACCATTTCATTTTCGTAAATATTCTGATGTATATTCTTTATAACAAAAAATATGAGAGGGAAAGAGAAAGCACACATTATATATCTCCATCTCCATCTATCTATCTATCTATCTATCTATCTATCTATCTATCTATCTATCTATCTATCTATCTATCTATCTATCTATTTCTTATGTGTGCTTTTTTTTCTCTCTCTCTCTGTATGTATGTTATATATAACACACACACACACACACACACACACACACTTCTTAAAAGTTATAAATTCTTGTGGCTTCCAAGAGGAGAAGTTAGAGGGCTAACATAGGCCTGAAAGTGAGACTGACAACTGGAAAGCAAGCTGAACCAGTGAGGCTTTTCCAGACAAGGGGATTCCAGGGATCTCCCACATATGCTCTGGAAGTCAGTTCTTTGTGAGGAAACCTGAGAATCTGGAGGGACTCCGTGGGCAATTCATAGAACGCTGGAGCAAAGAAGAAGTACCAAGCTCACTGTCTCATGTGGAACCTGTTTCAAGGGACTCCATAGGCAATTCATAGAACGCTGGAGCAAGGAAGAAGTACCAAGCTCACCATCTCACATGGAGCCTGTTTCAAGATACTAAGGCACATTTATATGTCAAAGTTACAGAGATTTTCCAAGGAGCAGAACAATTAAAACAGCTGGCGAGTGATCTTTCAACTGGGATTAAAGTTAAAAACAAAAAACAAAAGAACCCAAAAACAATTAGAAATAAAAAGCTTGCCAAGAACATGAGTTAAGAAAGTTTAAAAAGGATTAAGGGGACAGCTGAATTTGGATTTTTTTATGTTAAAGTACTTTTGATTTATTGTATAAATAATACATACTTCTGTGGAAACTAGAACTGTTTAAACTTGCTAAGGAGGACAACTACTTGGTTTCATTTAAAAAAGAGATAAGATTTTTCTTTTTCCTTTAGGAGTTATAAATAAAAATAGAGACATAGCTACTACCATGAGAGCAGGAAAAAATCTCAGAAGGGAGATTAACAAAGCAAATAACCAATATATATATATGCCAGAGATTTTATACAGAATGTTTGAAGAATTGGGAAAGAATGTTACAGCATCAGTGATTGCATCAGTAACTGAATCTACCAGTAGTCCTCAATTTATGACCACAATTGAGCCCAAAATTTCTGTTGCTAAGCAGGATAGTTGCTAAGTGAGTTTTCCCCCATTTTATGACCTTTCTTGCCAGTGAATCATTTCAGTTGTTAAGTTAATAACAAAGTTATTTGATGAATCTAGCAAAATCTATTGACTCTGCTTGTCAGAAGGACACAAAAGGTGATCACATGACTCCAGATCACTGCAATTGTCATAAATATGAGTCAGTTGCCAAGCATCTGAATTTTAACCATAGAGATGCTGCAAAGGTCTCAAGTGGGAAAAGTGCTGTTTTTTTAGTGCCGTTGTAACTTTGAATGGTCACTGAACGAATTGTTATAAATTGAGGATAACATGTATTAAGATAGGTCTGGTTTCACTTGAAGGGAGAATGAAGAAAGATTTGCGAATATGACAGAAAACATGAATAAAAATTTTAAAGAAACTATAATATAAATGAGAAGAGACATTGAACAAATTAAAGACAGAAAGGAAATTTCAAAAAACAAAACCAATAATCAAGAGACGGAAAAAAAAGATAATATGGCAGTGTTGGAATTAAAAAAGAATTTTGTTTGAGAAAGAGCTATTCCTATGCAATCTGTAAAGATACTGTTAAATTTTTAGAAATTTTTTGAAAGGGAATGAAAAAGGTGTTGGTGTAGATCTGGACAAAATATATAGAATAGATTATTAATTCATTATTTTGTGGCCTTATCAATAAAATGAAGGAAAAATAAAATATATAACCTGATTCCAGGATAAAATACAGTGGTAAAATATATAAAAGATAATGAAAAGAGTCAGCGATCAAATGAGTGAAATTCCCTTGCAGGGTATCCAAATTTGTTCAAAGTATCAGGTTGTTAGCTCAAACTGCCTTCATTAATGGTTAGCAGTTCTGCTTATGATATATACATTAGACTCCAAGAGAAAATAATTTGTAATTCAATCCCCAGTGGACTGTTCTTTCCAATAGAGACGATAAGTATCTAAGGCTAAAGAAGGCATGTAATTATAAGGCTAAGGAAGGCAATAGAATTATTGAGTCTGTCATTTGCACCTCTATAACTGTCTGGTTTGATTCTGCAACCCAACAAGAAAGACGCAGACTTCAGAGGATAATTAGAACTGCAGAAAAAATAATTGCTACCAACCTGCCTTCCATTGAGACCTGTATACTGCACGAATCAAGAAGAGGGCCGTGAAAATATTTACAGATCCCTCTCATTCTGGACATAAACTGTTTCAACTCCTACCCTCAAAACGATGCTATAGAGCGCTGCACACCAGAACAACTAGACACAAGAACAGTTTTTTCCTGAAGGCCATCACTTTGCTAAACAAATAATTCCCTCAACACTGTCAAACTATTTACTAAATCTGCACTACTATTAATCTTCTCATCGTTCCCATCACCAATCTCTTTCCACTTATGACTGTATGACTGTAACTTTGTTGCTGGTAATCCTTATGATTTATATTGATATTGATTGTTTCCTGATTGCTTATTTGTACCCTATGCTTATCATTAAGTGTTGCATCATTAAGTGTTAAATTTGTACCCTATGATTATTATTAAGTGTTGTAAGTGGTGTACCTTGATGAAGGTATCTTTTCTTTCATGTACACTGAGAGCATATGCACCAAGACAAATTCCTTTGTGTGTCCAATCACACTTGGCCAATAAAAATTCTATTCTATTCTATTCTATAATTGACAGCTGAACAAAACATGAACAATATTTTTCAATGGTGGAAAACTCAACATACAACTTGAGGTTTGGACGGATGTCTTTTTATGTTATGATTAAGGTTAATGTAATGATGAATAAGATTAATGTAAATTTATGATTCAGGTCAATGTAAATTTAAAAATAATTATGAATTTCATGCTAAGAATATGAAATAGATAAAACACAGGCTGTACCTAAAAATGCCTTTAATGGTTTCAGGACAAGAAAAAATTTATAGAAAAGAAACAGAGGGCTAAGAAAAATGGTGAACATATCAAGATTTGTATAAAAAGATATACTATATCAATACAGTAATTAGAACTGAAAACCAACAAAACTTGAAATTCTATTGTATATGAAGGATGAACCTGTGATTGCTAAAATGTATACACTTTTCTGTGACAAATCTTTAATAAAATTATATATATCGCTTATTTAGCTAGCTATGGAAATGTGTCAGCTCATAGCTGAACATCGTCTCAACATTCCTTTAGCTATATCAACCATGTCATGAGAAGAAGATTTTCAGAAGTTTCTCTTGAATTTATTGTGACAGCAATTTAGGTCAGGTGGCCACAGAAGTTCCAGATGCTCTTTCCCATTTGCTGGAATATTTCTGTTTTACTCATGTCACCAGAAACCTTGCTGCAGTATAGATTAATTCATTTCACAAACACACACCCCTTCTAAAATAAATCATGATTCTCTCTTGCTCAGGACATGGGATAGTGTCAATGAGATGTCACAAATGGTAAAGTTAAAGCTCTCTCTCAACCTTCAAGTTCTCCATTCCCCAATATGTTGTGACTGGAAAAAGCAATGGTAGCTGCATTGCAAGAAATACTTTACTTGAAAATAGATCTGTCAGTCATTGAATCTGTCTCCCTTTCCTACAAAGGTGTTTTCTGCGACCTGCAACAATGACATTTTTTTCAATCTGAAGAAGTAAAAGAAAAGTCTTTTTGGGGGGATTTCTGGAATAACTGTTTATATCTGTCTGTTCTGTAAAAATGAACATCTTTTGAATTGCTCCACAACATCTAATTATGAGCTATTTGGTTAGAATCTGTGAATTGTCTTAGTCTCTAGACCAGTGTTTTTCAAAGTTGGCAACTTTGAGATGTATGAACTTCCACATGCTGATAGGTGAATTCTCGAAGTTGAAATTCACACAATTTAAAGTTACCAAGTTTGAAAAATGCTACTCAACACCAATACAACCCTATTTCAAACATTTTCCCTTTCATTTCTGAATCATAATTACAAAAAATATACTATATATCGAAAAAACAAAACAAAATAAAAACTTTGAAAACCCTCCAAAACTATGCCTAATCCAGGAAGCAGTAACATGATTATCAGAAGTGTTTCTGATAGACAGGAAACTCCTATTCCATTAAACATACTAATCATATTCCTGTCAGATTTCTCCTAGAATAGTTGCATTGGGAATTAGAGATACATATATAATAAACAAAACCTTCACTGCCTTTTTTTAAGAGAAAGAATATCCAGAACTTTATAAATTAGTTTTTCTACTTGCTAGTCAGAGGAAGGGATTAGAATTTTAGCTTGCTTCTATGTTCTAATCCATCTTTCAAAGAATTGTATTAAATGAACTGATATTATCAGTTATCCTTTCTTTATGCCTCAATAATGTACCAGGTATATAAAAGAAGAGGTCATAATATTTAACTTATATCCAAAAATACTCTTTAATTCCATAGAACCAACCAGAGACATGAAGATACATGCATTTTATGAGAAGGTGATAATGAAAAGACATGCATAAAACATTAACTGAACGTGGCCAATGTATTGCTGGTGCTGTTCTCATCATTACCTTGAATAATGCATTATCATTTGCTAGTGGAGTTCACAGGATCATGCTTTCACCAGAATGGCAAAAGCAACAATGCAGTGATTTGCTGCAAGATCAGTTTGTTTAGGGAATTTCTCTGATATAATGTGACATGTAGAAAAGAAGTAGAGTTTATGTCACCATGAGAACAGCTATCTGTAGCCAATACTGTCATCTGTAAACCATACTTCTTCACTTTTTCCAATTTCAAACAATTTTAGAAATTAAAATTATACCAGATAAATAGACTAAGGTTACAGAAATCTAGTTTTCCCTTTGATGAAAATGAGTAATTCCAGCAGATCACTTTCAGATCTCCAAGAGTTAATAGGAAGCTGTCTTTGGTGATAATTTTCAAAAGGAAAAATGTACAACAATGTAATTTCTGGCTATCATTCATCTATACTAGACTTACCCACATTAGCTGGGAATTCTGGAAATTGTAATCCTCACATACCTGAAAAGGAACTTTCTGCTATTCTAGTTATACAAGATAATGACTTGATTAACATTCAGTATTTGGGTGACCCTTAAATATGTTTCAATTTAATAATTTGCAATGCATAGGTAATTGCAATTAAAAGTAAAATGATATTTTGGAATGATCCATAGCAAAGTTTGGTTTATACAGAAAAACTAAGTACTAATAAAAGTTATATATTCAGAAAAAAGGGAGGTGGTTAGTGTCCAGACACTATTGATCAACAGTAGCTGCATAAGTAAACATTTATTTCTTGCTTTGACTAATGATTGCTTGCAGACAGATGGTTTCTAGAACTAATAGTAAGAATTGTTCAGCTGTTTCTTCTTAGGAAAATAATGAAAGTACAGTATTAGTAGAATATATAGGATTACATTAGGATTCCTTTCAAAATTGTATAAAAGAATATCAATGAAATGATATACATTTTAGAAGCATTTTAAATTTCCCCAACAAATCCATAGATACAGTAACTAGAAAAAAGCCCTCAAATTATATATGTGCCTGATCCTGTTACAATGAGATAACAAAATCTCTGGGAGCATTGTCTATGCGCAGAACTTCAGCCGGATACTCTACTGCAGTTCATCTGTATTTTAGTAAAATTCAGATTTGTATAGGGTTGTCATACTGCTAAATTAAACAGAAGTAGTACTTGATTTCTACATTTAGGAATTATTCCCTGGACAGATGTAATCTAAAATTGAAACTTGATTTCTGAAATAGAATAGGAAAAAAGTATAATAAAAGTAAGTGCTTATATTGGAAAAGCACATTAAATTTTTTTGATGCAATTTACACATAAGGATGAGAACGACTTTTACACATCACTACTTCAAGTCTGAATAGGAAATTTGACTTCTGCTTCCAGCTTAGATAAGAGCACTGTTATTTTAAAATATGACCATACTCTAAATTAAGGTTATCTTGCATAATATGTTATTTCAATTTTCAGGGCAGCACTCTAGTCAATCATATAGCAGCCATGCATTTAGAAATGGTATTAAAAAAGGAGCAAGTTTTAAAACACTAATTATTCCAAAGCCAGCATACTTAATTTTTTTAAACTGGCATATTAAAGAAGAGGAGAACATAATTTTGTCATTATAAAACTGCTCACTTTGACGATTTCTAAATATAGGAAGATTTCGTTTAACAACCTTAACAGGGACCGGGATTTTTATCGCTAAGTGAAATGGTCACTACATGATCACGACTGTGCTTTCCAAGTGGAAAACATGCAAGACTATCCAGTTTCACACTTTGGAATTAAATTTGCTTCCTAACTATTCCCTGCCTTTTGGAATGCTGAAGTGCCTCCTTAGTCTCTTATATACAGCAAAGGCAATGCGATTGTATCACAGCTTGGTGGTGGGAATTGTGAGCGTGCTATGCAAACACATACTCTCTTGAAACCCCTTCTTCTCCAATCTCTCTGCTGTGCAACTAGGAGAAAGAAAAAAAAAAGCAAGTGATTTCAATTGCCTAGGGATTATGGTTGTAAAGTGAGACATCACATGACCACATCACTCAGCAATTGCAGTCCCACTGTCCCAGTTGTGGTTGTTAATTGAGAACTGTGGGTCATTAAGCAAGTAGGTATCTCAATCCAAGCCATTTTGTGTTTGGATTTTTCCAGCCCCAAGTCTCAATAAGGTAACAAACAGACTTGCCTCCAACTTCCCACACTTTACCCCTAGCTATGTCCTTTTGTCAGCACTATAACCTTCTTTGGCAGGCAAGCCCAATTCAAAGTATTCATTATCTAAAGGCTACTAAAAATCTTATTGTCATGACCTTTTTTTACTGGGTGAAACTGGGCAACAACTTTTGAACCAAGGTGCCTCAAGTGGCCTAACATACCAACTCGGGACCCTGACTCCTGAAAGAATAAATGCTTCAGTCCTACTAGTTCAGGGGTCTCCAACCTTGGCAACTTTAAGCTTTGCTGGCTGAGGAATTCTGGGAGTTGAAATCCCAAGTTTCTGGGAGTTGAAGTCCACAAGCTTTGCTGGCTGAGAAATTCTGGGAGTTGAAGTCCACAAGTCTTAAAGTTGCCAAGGTTGGAGAGCCCTGAACTAGTTGCTGCTGCACTGCTGGGCTGCTCCTGTGGTCATGTGATCTTCATTTTTAATGTTCTGTGAAAGTTTCCCAGCCAGTTTCACAATCTCTTGATCCCTCTCTCATTTAGCAGCAGCCACTTACCTGCCAGAAGGGAAGGGGAAGGGAGATATCTGATCTTCTCCACCAGATTCGCACAAGCAAACTTAATAAGGAAGCTGGCAGGAAGTTAAAAATTGCTCCTGCTCCCACTGCTTTTTCAGTGTTATTCTGTTTAGTAAAGAAATATTTCTGAAACAATGACCAAATACAGGGTGTCTGATTACTTATAAAGCTCTGTATAGCACAGTGCAAGGTCAGCCAAATTCAACCCATCTTATAAGAATTGTGAGATCCCAACCTGCAATAGGATGAAAAGAACATGTGCCAATAGGCGGATTTTGCTATGACTCCCACAATGCTGTGAATCATGGCCCTCACAAATAAGGCTGGTGTTTTTACCCTTGATATTCAAGAAGACCCTGAAAACTCCTCTTTAGATCAGGGGTCTAAAGAGCTTTGCTGGCTGTGGAATTCTGGGAGTTGAGTCCACAAGTCTTCAAGTTGCCAAGGTTGGAGACCCCTGCTTTAGAAAGACATTTTCTTTTAGTAGATGCTGGTAGGAAAGACATTTTCTAGCTATATTATGCAGATGTGAAAGTACTTTTACGATGGTTTCTTATTTTATGTTTATTGCTAACCATCAGATCTGGTTGACTGATTGGGGCAGTACAAAAATAGTGTACTATGTGCTCCCCTATTTTAAGGTGTTCTAACTAGTACCTTCTATGTAAAGTGGTAAACAGCAATGGCTCAGCAGCCAAGGAGAAATATGTAAGTGATTCCTAGAGGTCAGACGTGACAGATGTGTGGAAGAGAATGCTGCAGTCTGTGGAAAAATTATACTGAAGTGATACAGATAAGCCTTCCGCTGTTCAAGGTGATACAACAGGAGGCTGTGCTGCAACCAATTAGAACTCAATTTATTGGTGTCACATTTCCTCCTTGGGCCCTTGAAACAAAGTCAGATTGCTAGAGCCTGTGGGCAGCTCTCCCATTGCTGTTCCAGAAATAAAACAGAAATAGAAGTATCTTGCATTACCTGCAATCCATAGTTCAGCATCCATACAGATGTCAGCTATCCCATACCATATAGATGCTTTTTGCTACTTTCAAAGCACTAGATGAAAGATGACCTTCTACTATAGTATATTGCTTTCTTTCAAGCATAAAGAAACAAAATGAAACACACTTCCTGTTCTTTTTCCCTCCCCCAATACTCCCAACAAAGAGTCAGTCAAAGGCCTTCTCTTCTAATTTATTTACATAGATAAATGTCCTGGCCACGTCTACCCACGGGCCTGCCAAGTCTCTGGAGATAACGAGGAAATTATAGATAAGGCCAGAATTACTCACGAATATATTCTTTCCTCCATTGATACAGTTTGCCCGCGCAAATTCATTGCTTTGTCCAAGACAAAAAACCAGGAAGTCCCACCTCCTATTTATAGTCTCTGCAGATGTCACTGCATGACCATCATTCTTTGGCTTTGTCCCAACGCTTCCTCTGCTGCACGCGCCGGTCACGTCTGCACAGTCTTGCATCACTCCAAAACTGTTCTTGGGGTGTTGCCAAATCAGAAGAAGTCTCGGGAGAATCAGGCCTTGCCGGCCCCTCCTCCTCCCTTTGGGTGGGTGCCAGGGAAGGAGAGGCAGGCCTTGCCAGGTCTTCTCCCTCACTTTCTGAATCATCCGAGTCCAGGAGTCCGGGTCCAGGAACCTGGGTCACAACACTTCCTATTTAACAACCGTGGTGGCAATAAGAGCCGTGGTGGCACAGTGGTTGGAATGCACTATTGCAGGCTAATTTTGCCGACTACCAGCAGTTCTATTCTCACCAGCTCAACATTGACTCAGCCGTCCATTCTTCCGAGGTCGGTAAAATGAGGACCCAGATTGTCGGGGCAATATGTTAACACTGTAAACCGCTTAGATAGGGCTATAAAGCACTGTGAAGTGGTATATAAATCTAACTGCTAGTGCTAGTGCTATTTCTGTTCTACAAACTACCATTTACTAACCATTGAACTTTGTAGAAATTTGACTATGTTGTCTATTGTTCCATTAAGTAATTTGAAGTTTGCTACCAAATATGAGATTATAAAGGAGACTTTATGTTATAAATTGGGCACTTCTTCCACTTAAAAGGAAATCTTCGTATGGATTGTGTTCTATTATAGATCTAAAGCAGCCTATTTGTCTTTATAGTTGGAACTAGTGTTTATATTTGATTTGAAGCACTCTGAATACTTACACTTTTAGAACATTCCCCCATTTACCCAGTTCTTGGTATTATTATTATTGGTATTTAACATGCTTATACTTGAACCTATTTAAATTATGGCTGTCTGAAGCAGAACTTGATTTTTACAGTACTAGGCATGTTTAAATAAATAATTAAACAAGCAAACAAATAATTTATATGACCTCCCAGCTTGCAATTTGGGAGTATATTGTAAGCAATGGCACTGCTAATAAATAAATTGCTAAAGACTAGTCTGAATAGGGAGGTCATGAAATTAATTTTTTCAGATTAAGAAACAAGGAAATAATCTATCAAACAAACTGTAAATACAGTTTACAGAAGAAATTCATCTCTCCAAGATTCTTTTGCAGCTTTGTTAATATCCAATGTGTTCTAGATGCAGTGCCCAGCGAATTGGCAAACAACGTTAGACAGGAAAGCAAAATGAAAACAAAACCACTTGGGATACTTTCACACAACCATCACACTCCAATACCTTGAAGGAATGTGCAGCTGATCCATACTTAATATCTGGCAATCAAGATGCCAAGAACCAGCAAAAGCCCCATAATGTAATCCTGCCCTACCCTAAACTACTCTAAGCCCTCAAGGTCTACTTCATTACAGTTGCATGCAAAAGAGAAAATGTGTGGTTTTTTTTAAAAAAATTCCCATTTCTTTAGGGGAATTTTTTTTTGAGTAGTTCCTATGAGGGAGACTTGCTGCAAAGATATCAGTTAACCTTTCTTTGTCAAAAATCCAAGTAACACAAACTTAATAAGGTAGGGGTTCCTGAAAAGTATTTAATATTCACAATCTCCACTGAGGAATAGTATTGCAAAGGAAAACCAAGCCAAACAAAAAACCAGAATTTATTTTCTTCCTTCCTTCCTTCCTTCCTTCCTTCCTTCCTTCCATCCATCCATCCATCCATCCATCCATCCATCCATCACATACAGCCAAAAATTAATTAGTTTAGCTCTAGAAAACAGCTAACATTTTGGAGTTGTTAAGGTACATAGCTGATTTCCCACTGGATGCAATGTCTTCAGGCAGAAATATCCTTTGTTCTCCAAAATTGATTATTGGTAGTTCTTAGACTTCTTAATATAGTTTTTAACGTCCATGAAAATAACTAATGATGATTCTGTACTGAAAGAGATCCTGAAAATAATATTAAAAAAGAGGACAGAGATTTGAAATTAAACCCAAATAGGAGCCACATTGGGGTGATAATTATATTTACATTGGGCTGCAGATGCAAACAAGATCATAAAAATGGAATAGTAGGAAACTCCAAACTGTAAAGAAGAGGTAGAAAGCTATTATGAAGATGATTGACTAGCTATATGACCAGAATAAATGATGGCATCACCGAGGGAACTACTCAGGGAAAGATTGTAATTAATTTGGAAGGAGTCTTCCAAAAAATGAAAAAAAAAATCATAATAAGATTCTCTAGACTGATATTTTGAAACTGACACAACAAATGGACTGCATTCTGGAATAAGAAGAGTACTATTGCCAAAAGTGTTAACTAATTAGCTGCTAAAATGCAGAAAACTCACTGTTTCTAACACAATCCAATTATGCTTAAAAGGAAAAAGCTTTGTAGCACAATGTGAAAAATCCCATTAAGGCACTGATCATGGAAACTGGCCATAAGGCACCTGAATAGATGAAGTCTCTAGCTGTGGTAAGCCATCTCCTGCCCAAATGTTAATGAACAGAAGACTGACCTTCCAGCCACAAAATAAAAACAGTCTGCAGATGGAAGATGGAAGATGAGACCAAGAAAAAGGAACACACTAAACTCAAATAGAAATTACATACAAAAAGATACAAAATTACTTCTACCTGTATATAAAAGTATAATTATTATTTATTATTATTATTTTATTTATTTATTTTATTTGATTTTTATACCGCCCTTCTCCCGAAGGACTCAGGGCGGTGTACAGGCATAATAAAAAACTGGCAATACAATATACAGATTTAAAATACGATTTAAAAAACTTATTTAAATTAGCCCAATGATTAAAATTTACCATACTAAAACCCCGTTTAAAATTAATAAATTTAAGATTAAAATCCCGATTTAAGCCAGCCCCGCGCGGATAAAAAGGTGAGTCTTAAGTTCACGACGAAATGTCCGAAGGTCAGGTATTTGGTGTAAACCCGGGGGAAGCTCGTTCCAGAGTGTGTGTATAAAAGTATAATGAGAACTTAACATTTCTATATGATGTACATACAGTACAGAAGTCAAAGAAGTAAAAGCAAAACAAAAGGCAACCAAGTTTAAGTTGGAAAATGTAGCTAATAGAACATTATGCACATGGCAACTTGAATAGAAAATGAACGTGAGCAAATAAAGTATTAAACAAAACAGGAGACAATAATAAATTGATAAATAAGACAGGTAACAAAGTTGTTCGAAGATCAAAACTGAAATCTTTCTTAAATGATCAAGAAACAGATTAAAGATAATATTTCAGATATGATTAGAAAAGACTGAAACCAAAGATTTGGAAGATTTATGAGTATTAAAGAGAAAAAATAACTTTGACATTAAGATTTTTTTAAAATAATGTATTTGAAATGAAGTGAACAATTCATCACATACAAAGAAAAAAGGGAAGAAAATCACAATAAATAAAAACATTCTGAAGAAAAAAATCTGTAATTACAAATATATTCCACTTAATTTTATAAATCTTTGAAAAGGGAAAGCAACATTTCAACGTTCACCAAGCCTATTCAAGTGTTTGCATTAAGATAATCAACTATATGACTGAATTTCAGGTAAGAAACTATAACAATCTGTTTAAAAAGAGAGGGATACAATATTTTATTTATTGCAATACTGAATCAAATAGTGCATAACAATCTACAACAATTAAAATAACTGTGGTAAAGTAGCTTACGCAAACCCTAGTGGCTAAAAAAAATCATTGACATACTACCTGATTTTTTTAAATCAAGTGTGATGGCATTGATTTGACAAGGTTTTTACTTTTACAGAATCATTGGTAGGCTTATTATTATCATATTGCTGATAGTGACGGTCAGACAGAAAGCTTGCAAGACTCAAATTTTTACATTTCCATTCTAGTAGACATTTGCTGTGGATCAAAGGCATATAAAGTATTTTTAAGGAATTATGTTAAAAGTTATTGATAAGATCTCTTAGCATTTGATCCATAATCAATTTGTAAATCCAAAGTAGTTCAGGATTAATTTATATTCATAAGCTAGGAATTTCAAATTCTGAGAATTCTATGACTATTGCCAAGATAGATTTATCAAGTTATCGGATCAAGGTGACCTTCCCTGGGCTTCTTCTCTCAACAAAGGTTCAAATGATTTGTATTCAGACCATTGTCCTTTGGGAATAAAAATGTCCACAGTAATTGCAACTAGTGCTGAAGCCAAAAGCAAGCAAAGACTCTTATGTGTTATTTCTTGACAATTGTGTTCAAATATACATCCTACATTTTGCCCTCTTTATTATTTTATTTTCCATGCATGAAGCATCAAATGGTTTCCCTGAGAATCTAGTCGAAAGGCCCAGATTCTTACAAACATGATTCTGTATTCATTTTCTGGTAGGATATTAACTGGGCAATGCTCTTCCTAATAGGCTATGCTTCAAATGCTTTGGATTAGAGCTTTTGTCTACCTTAACTAGCATGGCCAATCATGCCATTTGGAAGTAATGGGTACTGTAATCTAATACACCTGGAAGAAAGCAAAATATGTTATACATGTTGAAGCCCAGAAAACGATCTGCAAAAATCTTTGGTAATTATATATGTGAACTGAAATAGGAGTTGATCCTATTTCCTGGATAGAAAATCATTCTGGGAAACTCTTACAAGACAACGAAAGATTATTAAAGAAGTAAATATTCTAATCACAACAACTACCTTGGATTCATTCCATCTTAATTAAATAATTTTGATCTATTAATTCCATATTAAGTTCCAGTTTTCTTCAAACTGTAGTTTTCAGCAGGAAGATGAATTGTGTCAATATTTGCTAATTGCTTAATATACAAACTAAACTGAAATTTAGTTTTTTAAAAAAAGATGGGAGTATTTTCTGAGAGATAATCCTTCACTTTGCCACTTTCTCAAATTACATTCTGTTGCACTTCCTTCTAATGCGTAGAGTGGCTTGGAAATTAATACAGCAATTTGCTAAATATGTTTTTAGCTTTTTACAGGATCTTAATCAGGACATTGATTTGATATGCCATGAAAATTACTATCACAGCCTTTAGATGTCAAAGTATTTTTAACAATTTCATAGGATGACATTCTGTACTTCCAACCCACCTGTAAATAGTCACAATCTAATTTAATGTTGCAATTCTAACAAGATCTGAGATTGCCAGAAATAAAAAGGACTTGCTGCTTTCAGATAAAAATATTCTTTTTTTTTTTAAAAAAAGCATACCTTTAATGGAAAATGGAGACAAGTATGGTAATATGGAAAAACAACATCAGCAATGAAAAGTAACCTAGAATACATGCTTATATATTTCATATCATTGTTAGGCACCTTGTTAGATAAAGTACATTTCAAAATATCACCCCAAGAGCATGATGACATTCCTGAAACTGCCTTTATTTTATACTTACAACAACAATGTAGATTTGGTTGAAAACCAATTATTAGTTCAAATTTATCCAGCAATCTTCATGTCTGGGAATTTGAACTTGGGTCTACTGTATATGTCTGTCTGTCTGTCTTTATCTATAATTTATCATACAGAACATGTGGGACTATTGATCATAAATCATGCATTTTTTCAGTTGCACAAGTGTAGGTATGATTTTATTTAGCTAGGAAAGTCCCAAAGGTGCTTTTTCAGGAGGCAACTGGACTTCCTTGTTTTTTCTTTGAAGATGTTTTGCTTCTCATCCAAGGAGCTTCTTCAGCTCTAACAGGATAGTGGGGAATGGAATCCTGTCAGAGTTGAAAAAATTTCTTGGATGAGAAGTGAAACGTCTTCAAAGAAAAAACAAGGAAGTTCAGTTGTCTCCTGAAAAAGCACCTTTGGGACAACCATGATTTGGATCTCTGAGAATCTCTATAGACTTTTAGCTAGGAAAGAGTATATTGTATATGGAAGGCTTTTATGGAATGCTAGTACACACTGACATTTTATAATGCATTTTTTTTTGCAGGCAAAATTGTTTTAGAAATGCAATGTGGTGGTTTTTTTTAATTAACAGATTCTCATACTGCACAATTTTGTCCAAATTTCTAAGTTTGGAATTGAATTGTTAAATGTTAAAAAGTGTAGGCATAGGCCTTTAGGTTGGTTGCATACAGCAGGCAAAGCACAGAGCTGCTTAACTCAGGAAACTTCAGGAAGTGTAGCTGGACAAATTCAGATTATATCTCTGAGTCACAAGGATTTCTTTCCCGTTTTTAACATTTATGTAATTACATAAAGGACATCTCTACATGAAGCAATTTTTGGATTATATTTTACCTTCAGCTCATCAGCATCATAGAAGTTTATGCGCACTGCAGGGACCATCCATGTCTGGAAAAGAGTTGCCAGGATCTGTTTGGCAATGGCGTCTGCAATGAGATGGAAGTGAAGAGGGTTCCGCCTGTCGGAAAGAAAAGGGAAGGAAAGAAGAATGGTGAAGGTTTCAGCCTCCATTTATGCAGAAGGAATTGCCTCTCTCCCTTTGCAGATCACTCAAGTTTTGCTTTACATATAGGCAGCAGCAGTTCATCACGTTAGAATAGAGTTTGTTTGTTTTTTAAAATCCATTTTATTTGGCTACAGTTAAAAATTTCTCACAATAACCAATTTGCTTCTTCAAAGACCAATACCTCCCCAAATTTGTCTTTTTTATTTTTATTTATAGATTTTTTCATTAGTATACAAAAGTGCTTAGTCAACAGTGTACTATCTGAGTCCATTCACTTTTACAAAATAATAATAGTTGTGCTGATAATAATAGCAATAATGATCATAATAATGATAATACTTGTGTCAGGGTTCCGACCAATGCCCTAATTAAATCATGAGCATCAATCCAGTTATTTATTAGGAGCTTCATGTTGGCATGAACCAAGTGAAGCCAACTCTAATTCGCGCCTTGGCTCTGACCCTATTTCCCCCTCCCACCAAGGTGTATCATTAGTCACATTCCCCAACAAAGCAATTTCACGAGTTGTAGAAGTCACTCCCTCTGGCCACTATGGGTCCCTCTGGAAATGATCTTGACATTGCTAGCTGGAATATGCTTTATTTTGACTGAAATGCAAGTTCCTTGATGCAGCTGCAAGGTTTGGTTCCCCATCCCCCTGCCTATAGCAACTCGACAGCAGGTCAGGAATGCTTCGCAAGTTGACAACTTGTATATAATAATAATCTTTCATTATTTACTTTTACGTAACAATAATCTTTTATCTTCTAATTTCTAATACCCTCCCACATTTGAATACTGAAGACACTACTTGAGTCTGTTTGAATTATTTTGAGTCACCTTCGAGGACAAACCGTAATGATTTACAGAAAGAATGGAAAAATATTTGTTGTTGTTTTGTATTTTTCTCATTAACCTGCAATGTTAAGTCTACACCCCATGGAGATGGAGATGCAGAGTGGATTTTATGTGGCCATTATCCAGTAATAAACCTGGAAACATTTCAAAGGAAGGTTCTGGCCTCTTAAATTTGCCCTATTTTTACATAGCTTTTGATATGAATTACAGAGAGTTCTCAACTTACAACAGCTTGTTTAGAGGCTATTCAACATTACAGCAGCACTGAAAAATGTGACTTAGGACCATTTTTCGTAGGTATGACTTGATACATCCCCATGATCATGTGATCAAAATTCAGATGTTTTGCAACTGTTCATATTTATGACCTGTGCTCTGTCCCAGGGTCATGTGGTCACTATTTGCAATCTTCTGACAAGTCGGTGGGAAAGCCAGATGCACTTAACAACCATGTTACTAACTTATCAGTTGCAATTCTGGCAACTTGATCATTAAGTGAAGCGGTTTTTAAGTGAAACTGCAACTGTGATTATGATCTTTAGCTTTCCTTTGTTTTCTAGACCTGTGAAGGTTGTAGATAAAAGTTACTTTTTCATCATCACAGTAACTATGAATAGTCATTAAACAAGTCTGTTGTTAAAAAAGAACTACACCCTAATATGAAATAGTAACATAGTTCACTTAACACCGGGGTGTCAAACTCGTGGCCTATGGGCCGGATGTGTCATGTGCTGACCCCATCCCCTACTGGTTTAGCAAAGGGGAAAAAGTCCCAATATGTCATGTGATGCTGCTGTGATACCGTGAGTTTGACACCCTTGACTTAACAGCTATATATAGCTCCAAATAGAAAAAATATATATACCAGTTTAACTAATTAATGCTTCCACTATTAATCAGCAATGTAACATGGAATTAAAAGCCATAACAAGAATTCTATTATTATACCTCCCTGGCATGGCAACATCTGAACATCTTATTTTACAAATTCTATATTTATAAATTTGTTTATATTATTTGTTTACAGTATATTTGTTAAGTTCACAAATTAAATTAGTCTTGGGAAAAATATTGATTCATGCAGTCTAATAGTGTATGAAAAAAATCTGGAATTAACTACCTAGGATTAACTTCCCTTTGTATACACAACTATTAGCAGGAGGTCCAAATATGTTTTTAGAAAATAAGATGCATATGCAGGCAAAGAACTTTTTTATTTATTTAATAAATTTTTATGCTACCCATCCCTCCTATGAGGTGACTCTTGGCAGCGTACATGTTATAAAATAAGTAAAATTATCCAACAATTTGCACAGATATATATTTTTATTGTGTTGTGAGTAGGATTTAAATTTTCTTCAACGATCTTATTTAGGATTTTCTATTTCCAGTACATACTTTGTAATATCACTTGGGAATTGCTGCTATGATCTTTTAAATGAAGAAGCTAAAAAGCGTTGTGCTGCATATATTAAGACTAATACAGTAGAGTTAAGAAGGTACATTTGTGCTACCGTTGCAACTCTTCGATTTTAAGCATTAGTTGGTTGTAAATTACTGTATTCAATTAGAAAGCCATTCCATAAAATCACTGAAAATTTGATCAAATATTTTGGACATTAAATTGGATACGTAATGGCATGTTATCTCACATATTTATCTTGCTTAAAAATGATAAAGGAATCACACTTTTAATAAGCAATATTAAATCTGCATCTGAATTATACTGGTTTGGAATGAAGGTGTTACACATTCAATTTTTAAGCCTCAGTGAAAAATACAGTAAGGATGTATGGTCACTTCAAAAAGGAGTACTGATTATCCATTTATATCTGTGGGACTTCCCACTTGGGGGAAGAAATAAAAAGATGTAGAAGCTAGAGGAAAACAGATGGGCCATTTAGCCTTTAGCATTTTCACAGCTTTCTCTCAAGCCTCTGATTATCACCGTGTGCTCTCACTTACTTACAATTTAAAAAGTTAAATACCTGTACCTGCCAAGTGTAATTTTTCATCCATGATAGGGTGCCTAGAAAATGTTACATTAGAAAGAGAGACAATGGATTTTTTGAATTATCTACAAAATTAAAATGATTCTGTTGCAAAAGCATCTCTTAGTGGATATCTAAGTCAATTGTCTATATTCTCCTGGGCGGTTGGAATACAGAGAATCATTACATAGTTTAATTTAAATCAGTAATTTTCAAACTTGGCAACTTATGTCCACATATCTTCAAGTTGCCAAGTCTGGGGGAAAAAAACCACCTGATTTATAAAGGATCACTTTTGCTCTCTGGAATCAATCTGGAAAAGTCCATGTGGTTTTGTTTTTCTTTAGTGCTACAACAAAGGACTTTCCACTACACATTAACTGTAGAAAGACCTTTCAAAATCAACGGTCATAATCCAAAATTCCAGCATATTTCAGATGCGCTTGTGGAATTATATACATTTAGGGTTAAACTGAAGCGTCTTTTCTGTAATTGAATGGAACAGAACAAGTCCTTCTTTGCCGCCATGAAGCATTGTATATATTGTAACCTACTAATGATTTTAATTGCTTTTATGACATAGTTACACACACACACAAACACACATTACATGGCTTTGTAATTACATTACATAACTCTGGCAGGGGCGGGGATAACAAACCAGTTTGTAAGAAAAACAAAACAAAAAACTTTATCAACGAAATAGAAAATATAGTTAAAAATAACCCAGTACAAAAACGAATGTATTACACAACTAATTCATAACAATATAAATCTTGGTCACTTCCAAACTTCTGGCTCTAATGCTTGGGGAGGGGGCAGGGAGAAGACGGAGAGGGTTGAACACTCCAAATAAATCACAGTGGGGATGTTGTTCTATAGAGTAGGTACCAATTTTCTTTTACTTATTGTTGTTAGGTGCCTTGGATGTCCCTGGAAGAAGGAAATATAAATAGAAATGATAATAACAACAAGACTTACTTTATAATTCTATAAAAGCAGCCATGAAGTTCTTGAAGAATTTAAGAGATATAAAGTTAAACCACCTTTAAGAGTGTCTCAATGGGTTAGAAAAGGGGAATATTTCAGTTGCCAATAGATATGAATGGATCGTTTTGTCATTAAAGCATTTCCCCAAGACTGTAGAAAAGAAAAGGCCACTTAGCTGAAAATGTTATATACTCTCACTGGAGAGATTAGGAAAAAAAACCCAAACAAAAATGTTTCACTCCAAGACAAAAGGTCAGGAGAAACAAAGTAAAAAACCAGTGAAATGGAAAGCATAAGCATTAGAGAGCAAGCCCTCTATTCCTGTCTTTGAAGATGGAAAGCAGTTAAGGATTATGTTTAGGCTTTTGAGAATTTCCTTGCACAAGCAATATGTTAGAAATAGGAGGTGGAGCGGTGACAGTGACACAGATCCTTCTTTACTGGCATTGGTTAGTAAACTTGCATTATTTCAACTGATAAAGAATTTTACAGGTATTGCACAAAACAAATACAAGGAAGAAAGGACCGTGGTGTGGCTCAGGCTGTAAGAAGCCTGTTATTAAAACACAGCTGCCTGCAATTACTGCACGTTCTAGTCCCACCAGGCCCAAGGTTGACTCAGCCTTCCATCCTTTATAAGGTAGGTAAAATGAGGACCCAGATTGTTGTGGGGGCAATAAGTTGACTTTGTAAATATACAAATAGAATGAGACTATTGCCTTACACACTGTAAGCCGCCCTGAGTCTTCGGAGAAGGGCGGGATATAAATGTAAATAAAAAAAAAAGAAAGGAAGGAAGGAAGGAAGGAAGGAAGGAAGAAGGAAGGAAGGAAGGAAAGAAGGTCATTATATTGCTTCTGGCAGTAATTGAACCTGGCAGAGCTCCCCAGAATGTGACCTTGCTGTGAATCCCTAGAATAACTAAGTAAAAAACCAACAATTAATCATTAAAGCCAATTAAAACTAATTTTAAAACTTAAAAGTTCATATTTAAGGCTGATAGAGTAATTAAAATAGAAAAAAGTTTTAAAAGGATTTATACTGCATGTAGCAGAAAAGAACAGCATATCTGTTAAAAAGGAGTTGGTTGTAACATGGGCACTGTTATATGTACACCTGTTACTTTGGCTTGCATAAAACGAAGTATGGAAATCTTAAACCCCATTACAGTCATAAGTTGAGGACTTCTTGTAATTTTATATTCAAACATCTTTTTCTAAGTTAAACAGTCCCAAACATTCTATTTTTTTGGAAAATGTTAGATCTACATGATCATTCTGGTTACCGTTGTCTCTACTTTTTACAGCTTTATCATACCTTTCCAAATATGACAATACAGTTGTCATACAGTACACTAAATGAAAACATATAGACTTCACACTTATTTAAATCTGAACTACATTTGCCATTTGATTGATTATTTATTCAGTGTAGCTTGAAATCTTCTGATTTTTTTTATCACCCTGAGTAGTTTTGGTACCAAACTTGGCTAGCTCAACAGTATTCCTAAATCAAGATAATTTATGAACATATTTAAAAACACTGGTCCCATAAGGTGACTTTAATTCTTACTCTTATCTAATGAAAATCGATGTCTTCTCTTCATTTTTGTTTTTTAACCAGATAGCAACCCTTATACACAATGATTAAGTTTATTTTAAGAGTCTTACTTCTTTCTATGATTAGTTATTTTTTATTTAATTACAATTCCAACCAGCATGCCTTCAAAATAAATAAACTTAACAGGCTCAAGCTCAATCCCTCCAAGACAGAGTGGCTGTGGGTGCCGGCATCCCGGTACAGTCAGCTAAATCCGCGGCTGACCATTGGTGGCGAGTCACTGGCCCGATGGAAGGTGCGCAACAGCGTCCTCCTGGATGAGCGGCTGTCTCTAGAAGATCATTTGGCCGTCTCAGGAAGCGTTCTACCAGGTTCGCCTGGTGCGCCAGTTGCGCCTTTCTGGACGGGAGGCCCTATGCACGGTCACTCACGCCCTCGTGACGTCTCGCCTGGATTACTGCAACGCTCTCTACATGGGGCTCCCTTGAAGGGCATCCGGAGGCTACAGTTAGTCAGAATGCGGCTGCGGGTGATAGATGGAGCCCTCGTGGCTCCGCATAACACCCATCCTCGCAGGCTGCACTGGCTACCTGTGGCCTTCGGTCTTCAAAGCGCTCCATGGCATAGGGCGGGTTATCTGGGACCGCCTACTGCGACCAGATACCTCTCACCGACCCGTGCGCTCTCACAGAGGGACTCCTCAGGGTGCCGTCAGCTAGGCAGTGTCGTCTGGCGGCCCAGGGAAGGGCCTTCTCTGTGGGGCTCCGCCCTCTGGGCAGGCTCCCCAGGACTCCGTCAACTTCCGGACCTTCGAACCTTCCGTCGCGAGCTCAAGACACATTTATTTATCTGTGCAGGACTGGCTTAGATTTTAAATTTTATAGGGGTTTTAAATTGATTTTAATATTTATATTTCTATTTTAAATGATAGGGCACTGGAATAAGTTTTTTAAAGATTATTTTAATTTGTATACTGATGTTTTATATGCCTGTAAACCGCCCTGAGTCCTTTCGGGAGATAGGGCGGTATATAAATTTAAATAATAAATAAATAAATAAAATAAAAAATTAAATTGGCTGGCCAATAAATTTTCAGTTCTTTTCTCAACAATTTCTAAAATAATGCTAACTTCCAGCCCTCTGGCACTGAGCTTGATTTGACGGACTAATTACAAAATTTTGCTAAGAAGTCAGCAATTTGACTTTTGAGGTTTTTTTAAAGAATTCTTAGGTGGCAGGTAATTTGTTACAGAGAGATCTTCTCTTTTTATCTCAATTTGCTTTAGTTGTAATGCTGCACAGTCTTGAGAAAAATATATGTTTGATTAAGGCATTGTTACATGCTGTCCTGTGCATATCCCAATGTACTTTTTTGCCTTACAATATCTTCGGTTCAAGTGGGCAATAGCTCTTCCTTATCTCTGTGACCACATATCTTCCTTATCTCTGTGACTACATATCAACCCACTGATAATCCTGTAGAAGAATACAATCTTCTTGCATTACATTATATTGAAATAAAGAACATATTATTTTGATACTTAATATAAAGAACATCATTTCCATTGATGTACCTTTATTCATTCTAAAGACTTTGTATCAAAGGATGACTGTATACCATTGATTAACTCCCTTCCACTGGATTTCTCTAGTAAACAATATACACGAGGTAGTCCTCAACTTACAACAGTTCATTTAGTGACTGTTCAAAGTTATAACAGCATTGAAAAAAATGACCTATAACTATTTTTCCCACTTACGGCTGTTGTAATATCCCCATAGTCACATAATTAAAATTCAGATGCTTGACAATTGGTTCATATTTATGATGGTTGCAATGTCCTGGGGTCTTGTGATCACCTTTTGCAATCTTCTGACAAGCAAAGTCGAAGCGGAAGTCAGATTTATTTAACGACCGTGTTCCTAATTTAACAGTGCAGTGATTCACTTAACAACTGTGGCAAGAAAAGTTGTAAAAATGGGGCAAAATTCACTTAACAAAAGTTTCACTTAGCAACAGAAATGTTGGGCTCAATTATGGTCATAAGTCAAGGACTGCCTGTACTTTTTCATATGCTAAAATGTACTCTAGGTCTTCCACCTTGGGACTACAGACCTATATCATATTCTCCATATGTTTCAGCATGAGCTTTTCATTAGCCCATCCCAACATTAGTCCTATTCTTTATAGGACTAATCCATGTGGTATGGTATCCAGCCCCTACCAGTTTTCTCTCAGGATCATTTTAAAAGTTGCTTTGCCCCCTTCTTCTGATATTATGACTTTCTCAAGTCAATGATGCGATGTGGACCGTGTCCACTATCTCCGCTTCAGCATTAAGATCCAGTATCTCTTACTGATATATGGTATCCATAATCTTTACACAGGCAAGCTAATCACCGCATGATCTATATTAGAATTTAACCTGAGTTTCTAATGATTTCATTACTCACACCAAAACCCTCCGTGGTGGATACCTCCCTGGAGGTGTAAGGGATGTCAGCTCATCATCCAACTATTTGTTCCACCTAAAGGAACATGTCCCTCTTCCTCAAAAGGATTCTTCTTCTCCAAGGCCCTTGTTCTGTTTGACAGCAAGAGAGTGTTATTCTGTGCCTGGAGCAAAATTTTCACATTCTGAAATATTTCCTCTTTACAGCTCTTCCTCTCCAAGTATGTCTAGCTTGGCTGCCTTATTTTTAAGGGAATAGATTTGTTCCCTGAGAGCCAGCAGCTTACTACTCTGAGAACAAACCCACAACTTATGTCCAGCAGCTGTCAGATACTCATTTGACATTCTATACAATAAACCAGAAGCATTCTTTCCTCCTGCTGGTTTTCTAGTTTCATACTAGTTATTGTTACTTTGATATTCTTTTTCTGGCTTCCTCACACAGTCACAAAACTTGTTGATGCTTAGAAGAGGAAAATCAGTACAAGTAGTTCTTGACTTACAACAGTTCATTAGTGACTGTTCGAAGTTACAATGGCACTGAAAAATTGGACTTATGGCCATTTTTTCACACTTTTGACTGTTGCAGTATCATGTGATTTACAATTCAGATGCTTGACAACTGGTTCATATTTATGATGGCTGCAGTGTCATGGGATCATGTGACCATCTTTTGCGATCTTCTGATGATCAAAGTCAATGGGGGAGCCAGATTCACTTAACAACTGTGTTGCTAATTTAACAACTGCAATCATTCACTTAACAAATGTCATAAAATGGGGCAAAGCTCACTTAACTAATTTCTCACTTAGCAACATAAATTCTGGGCTCAGTTGTGGTCGAAAGTATGCTCCTTCCTACCCAAATCCCCCTATTTCTATTTGCTATCCTATTCACCAACTATTGCTGCAAGCTTGCAACTGCCTCTCTTCTAAGTGTGTTGGCTGCAACAGCTGTTGGCTGAGCCATGAAACTCCATCCACTAACTAATCACTTGGTCAGTGAGTCAGCTGCAGCTGTAAGTTTTTCCCTCCTACACCATCTGCCCAGCAAGTAAGCAATATACTCCATTTAGCCAGAAAAAAGCCTCTCTGGATTAGCCAAACAACCCTACTTAGTGGCGTTTGACTAGCTTTGAAACTCACTATCTTTCCTCAGCCCACTCTCAATTCTTGCTTGTTCTCTTCTTCTTTCCAGACTGTACTTTTTTCTTAAGAGTGCAGACATCACAAACATAGTTTATTCCTTAATATTCAGTCTGTTTAATATTCTAGCAGATGAGCTGAATATAACCCAAAAAAACTTGCACACCACACTGTGAATTTTGATTAGACTTAATAAGGTATTGTTTTTACTGTTCCTAGCACAAAATGTTAATTGTTGTTTTCAGCTGCGTTAATACTGGATGACTGTGATGTCTGCTATTTTTACTTCCAGCAAAAATGCTTTTTTATTATTTTACGAAGATCACCAATCTGTCACCCTAACTTGCATATTTAAATCTGGCCAAAAAAAAAATAAAAATCCTGCCGTTTGAATTTTGTTTGTGTGATTTAACAACAGATATTTCAAGGTGACTTTTCCCATGAAAATGAAAATCCTAAAGGTAACAAAGGTACCAAACAAAAATAGAAACTCTCCAGGTAAAATATTTGGGGAGGTTATGCAGAATTCTTGTTTTCTAAGCTTTTCACAATAATTAATTCATACAATTTTTATCTGGCAGGAAAGGAAATGTTAACAACAAAAGACTCCATCCCTTGTAACCACAGAGGATTGAGATATCAAGTACTGTAAACTAAATATTAGAAATGAAATTAGTTACCTAAAAGCAAAAAAATAAAAATAACTAATTGCAAATAAAGTCATTAATGGTACTAGTGATTAATGTAATATGTCCCAGGACATATGAAATGGGAATGGAGACTTATGGATATCTTTTAACTTCACAACTTGCAAAGAAGTTTTATTGTAAATGTCTTACAAAGAAAAATCTATTTGAACGCTTTTAATCATGTGGAAAATTTGGTTAGCAGAATGAGGAGCTACAAATATACTTTAAACAATTGGATATAATCAACACAAATGGGGGAAAAAATGAAACTGCTATTAAGCATAATGTACCTTGTTACATAGATGATCCAATTGTGCAATAATTAGCAATTGAGACAATAAAATAAATTGGTACAGGGGACTATACTTTTCCAGATTATATGGTTTTTAAAGAAAATATCATCCCTTTTAAAAAAGTATTTCCATGGGTAGATAGTTTACTGATTGATTTGGTGGCCTTACAACATGTCAAATGAAATCAGAAGTAAAATACAATGTTTATTTCCAGAGTATAACAGGTAAAAGAAAATACAATAATATATTACATATGTGCTAAATGCAAAGAACCAATGTTTTTTTACATGATATCTTGATCTGTTCAATATCATGGATTATTAGCTGAATGCTTTGTTTATAAACATAGTTCTGCTTACAATGTATACCTTATAGCCCAAAATGAAATAGGACAATCTGTGTGGTTCGGGTTCCAGCGGGCTGTTCTTTCAAGTAGGGATTCGAATACCTAAACCTAAAAGGGCATACAGTTGACAATCAAAAAAAACATGAGCAATTATCTTTGATGGCTGGGGCCCCACAATCGTGATAATCCCCAGGCTGGAAAAGAGAGAGAAACTGGATCTTCTGATCAATGCCATTAATTAATAGTACCAGAATTCTTAAACATATTGCTTTGAATAAGTCATCTCCATTTTGTTCCCCTCCAATATTTTACCATTATAATTCACAGAATATGGAGGAGGATGTTAGCTAAGAAACCATTTTTTTTCCAATTAAAGTAGAACAGGAGTGTAAAGTTTACCAGAAGTTTTAACAAGCCCGTTTTGGTGTTTATTTTCAAAGTGGCAGTGGTAGAAAATGACAGAGGCCATATGTAGTAGAAACTGAATGAATTTATATTGGTGATGTTGGAGGAGGACCATGTTGGGCTATAAAAGAGCCATTGGGAGAAGTTGGCAGACAGGGCAAGGATTTTTCAGTCCTATTTTAAAGAGAAATGGATTTCCTATATTATACCTGGAACTTTCATATAGAAGATCAAAGGTGGCAGGGATGAGGGGAGAAAATAAAAATAAAACCTCAGTCTAGATTCCCAAGGACCTTCAGAAGAGACAGTATTACCCTACAGAATTCAGGAAAAAGCCTTTCTTATATTTTTATTTGTACAAAGGTTCCATACAAGGCATAGCATCTGTTTATTCTGGTGTGAGATTATGTGTTCGAATAATTACAAAGACCAATTATGCTACCCTAAATGTGGCTAAACTAGATAAATGGGTACATGAGCCTCAAAATTTTTTAGCAAGGGATTCTCTGCCCGGTTGCTGGGTGGGCATGGCCATGGTGGGCCAAGTCAGGAGTGGACATTTTTGTCCTCCCTGGGCTCCAGAGGCTTTTCTCGAGCCTCCGGAAGAGCAACAATGGCCTCCCCAGGCTCCAGAGGCCCTCTGGAGATCTCAGGAAATGGCTCTGAACTTCTGGTAGGCCCATTTTTCACCCCCGAGCCTCTGCATGCACCCTGCACTTACCTGCATCCAAAATGGGCCGTGTGAGGACTCCTGGGAGGGGTGGGGTGGGGTGGGTGGGGCCAGAATTTGGGGGTTCTCCAAACTGCACAGAATCTTAGCTAGAGGATCTTTCAAACCCCCAGTAGCCCACCCCTGGCTACATGGAAATACTTATCTATGAGAATACGCTTATTCCTGTCCATCACTTGCATCTTATACCATATACAGAGATAGCAACTAGATGTTTATTCTTTTAAGTTATTCCAACCAAATAAGGCAAATTTTCCTAACTGGACTGTTTTTCAGATGTGTGTTTCAGCTTCTGAGTTGTCAACAAAGGCATTGTGGCTGAGAAGTCTGGAAAATATAGAGACTGGGAAAGGTTCAGGGGTGAAATGCTCCCAGTTCAGACCTGATGGACCGATCCGGTAGCAATGGCGGTGGGTGGTCCAGAGAACTAGTAGCAAAAATCCCTGATCCCTGCCCATGCCCGCCCAATCGCCGGTCGCCCTCTTTTTGCTTCTTTCCGGCTCGCTCGCTTTTCCCGCCTGAATGGTAGGAATAGGTTGTAAAAAATGCTTTTAAAAGGTTAAAAAAAGGCTCTGATGATCACAGTTGAGCCGCACGATTGTCAGAGCCATTTTTTTACTTTTAAAAACATTTTTTACAACCTATTCAACTGAATAGGTTGTAAAAATGCTTTTAAAATTAAAAAAAAGATTGTGTGCCACAGCTGATCACACACACCCCGTGCGCTGTTCTACTTACCCCACGCCTCCTTTTGGTGTAATCTGAGCACGCGCAAACCTCACATTTGGTGTGCGGTGTGCACTGTGCATGCGCACACACGATGCATGCATGCACATAGTGCGTATTTAGCGCGTAGCACACATGCACAGTTAGCAAACTGGTAGTAAATGAGTTCATTTCACCACTGGAAAGGGTGAATAAGGATCATTAAAACCCTTATTAGTGCACATGTTGAAATAAACATACCAGCAAAAAAAAAGTGGTCTTTAGCCAGGTTATAGCCCAATCACTCCATTTTTTCCAAAGTTGGGGCCTCAGATGTTGTTGGACTGCAACTGCCCTATAAATTATTGTTCATCATATTAAATTGAAATGACTGGAAGCTATACATGGCTTCTCTAAGCATGCAGAACTGTACTCTTTCTAGTTCTCTGGGGGCTTAATAGACATCTGGAAAAGCTACTCTAAGGCATGTAGCAGCTGCATATGTATGGCTTTTTATGTCTGTTTTTTGTTAAACTATCTATTTTTAGACCAAAACCCAAAACCTAAAGGCAACCATAAACATGCATGTTAAAATAAATAACCAACATTTATTATTTAAACAATTTATAAGTTCACGTATTACACAAAAGTGACAATGGAAGATACACAGGGGTTAAAAAACAACGATTTAACAAAAACCTTTAATTGTTGAAGCCACAAACACAATCCAATTCAAAAAAGCAATCAACCAATAGAGCTAATCTAACCATGTGGTCCAATGCCTGGGGGAATAGCCAGGTCTTTAGTGCCTTAACAAAGGCTAACAGGATTGGGGCCATCCTATACTTGTTCTATAATTCAGGTGCTGCTTGAGAAAAGGCATGATTCCAGGATCTACCAAATGACATTGTAAACAGAAGGGACCCAGAGCAAGTCTTCCCTAGTAGATCTCATGGAGAGAGAGACCAGAGACAATGGGGGATAGGTATTCCTGCAAACAGTCTGGCAGTATGCCATGTAGGGCTTTATAGATGAAACCTAACACCTGAATCTCATCCAGAAGCCCACTGGGAGCCAGCATACCTCACAGAACAGTGATGTTATATGATTGTAACAAGAAATGCAAAAAAACCCTCCATGCCGCTGCATTCTAGATCAGCTACAGCTTCTAAATGCCAAAGGCAGCCCTTTATAAAGCACATTACATTAATCCAAACAGGTGATCACTAAACCATGAATCACAATATGCAAGGTTTTTCGGTTCAAGAATGGGGACAATTGGTTCAAAAGATGAACCTGTCAGGTGTGAATAATCAGACTCACATGTACAGAGTTTAAGCTAACTACTTTATTATATTCTGACTATAATACAGGAATCTCCCAGTCTGGCAGCCTACTGTTGGGAACAACTATACAAGGCTGCAGGGAACTTTGAGGGCAACAGCTCTAGTCCTTCTGGGGTTGCACAGTGACTCCAGGCTAGTTCTGTGCTTGATTCCTCCTCCCTACCAGGCTGGGTACTTCCCAAGAGAACCTGTGCAAAGGGTCCCCTACTCAAAGTTGTCGCTTTGTCTTCCAGTACGTGTTGCAAGTCCAGGAAGACACCCAAAATTACACGCCAAACTGGCATTTGGGACCTTCAATGATTTGGAAGCCTTAATAAGTACATATGGAAATAGACAGTTCTCGTTCTTCTTTTTTTTTTTTTTTAGAACATCTGCCTCCTATCCAACCCAATGGTTTAGTGACCAGACTGATTTTGCTTTTTAGGAGCCAAATTACAAACTTACTGTGTTGGCAAGTATATGGGAAAGACATGTTTTTATTCCAGAGTGACCTATTTTATTAGCAATTGTTGATGCTATATAATGTGTACTGATGCCGTTCATTTGTAACTAATGTTATTGTATTGATGATATTGTATTGTTGTTTTTAATTGCTGTAAGCTGCCCTGAGGCTTTTAAAGCCATGCTGCTGATATAAATGGAAATAAATTAGATGAATTAAGTGAAGAATTCTCACCTAACGGGCTGGCTCACATACTGCCTGTTAATTCAACTGCTAGCAATTAAAAATGACTGCTAACTTTTATAGTTATCTGTGCTATTGTGGGGCTTCCTTTCTAAACATGCATTTTATTATCACTTCAAAATAACTGTAACACAACAAAGAAACAATAAAACTTCAGGGGGAAAAAAGGACACCTAGAGAGTACGCCATGGCAACACAGCAGCTCATCTGATAAGTGAAGAAAGTTCTTTGGAAAAGCATGGTAAAAATAAAGATAGCAAATGTATTTCTGTATATTCGTTTCCCACCTATATTTTTTTTATTTTGTTCAGAACAAAGTTAAAATACAAAACTAAATAAAAATCGAAGAAGACATAAAAGAAAAAAAGCACGACACAAAGCAATCAGAACATTAAAAAGGTGCATTAAAAAACAACATATATTCACATATTATACCCTCTATTTGAATACTGAATGAAATATTACTACACCATAATCATCCAAAAGTCATCTTGTGTCAATTCTAAATGCTCCCATTCAAAACCAGGGAACAGCACTGCCAAAAAGCCAGTTTTAGCATTGAAATCAGCAACTCTTACCGTGAAGCAGCCATCTTGAAAGGGGAAAGCCTATTTCTATGTATTCTTTTAAAAGAAAAAAAAAGCATTTTGCAGAATAACCTCCTTCAACTAAAATGTGTGCTATGGTTTGCCCAACTGAACTTTGAATTTTGAACCAATGAATAAATCTCTGTAGGTGTTCTTCAATATGAATTTAGATATTCCCTGAAAGAAAGGTGATTCAGTCTTTCAAATGATTCTCCCTGGCTATTTTCATAGAAATATCAAGACTCCCTCAAATTGAACTCAACACTTGGTGACATCGTATGTATATCTATGACATGTTCTTGGCCGGAAGATAGTATGGCTGGCCCATTGCCTGCTTTTGGAATGTTATTGTGTCCTATAGTTAACAATCACATGGACAGCAGCTATTGTAAGAATGTTTAAAAACTTACAACACTAGATGCCAGAGAATAACACTTGGCTAAAGTATAGTCCAGAAGACAGTGTGAAGTTAAGCCAACCAAGATGATTCAATATAATTCTGATTCACAAAATATTTGAAGGAGAAATTGCATCTAACATTTGCCTCCTGCAAAGATTCTCCTTCCCCAAGCATGCTGGCACTATTTTATCAAATTATTATTTAGTGTACTAAAAATTACATTAGTCAGGAAACTACAGTGTTAATATAAAGAAGTTGCTTGGCTGCCGAAGATTGCTAATCCGTTCAGTTCATGCTTGTGCATTATTATGCACTATAGTGGACGAACTAGCTCCACATTCAGAAGGCTTGATGGTGTTCTGTAGCATCACCCAGGGCTTTTTCTACCAACAATATCATTTCGCATTTGGGCATCACATTCAGAAAGATCCAGCTTCAGTTGAATTCATACTGCCATTCAAAGCATCATTTTTTCCCCACTACCTATTTCTCTACTTGCATTTAACATGCTTTTGAACTTATAGGTTGGAAGAAGTACTTGGTCAAAATACATCTGACAGAAATGCTGAGTCAACCAGGAGGCTCACACTCCATTTCTCATTAAAAGTACAGGTTCATATCAGTTCCAGGCCTATGCATTAAATGCTGCAGTTTCATTTTTGAGGATTCCAGTCTATCTTGGCTGCCTCAAATTTTTCATTTCCTTCATGGAAAACCAGTAGGGAAGGCAGATGTGGGCTGGTTGAAGAAGAAAATCAGGCATCAGCAAGATTTGGTGAAAAATAGGATGGATGTGAGGAGAAATTGGGAATTATAGAATTATAGAATGAATAGGTGATAGGGTTAATCTGTGCTCTATAAGGAAGGTCCATCATTCTTAAAATTATAGGCAAGGATGTGTCTTTTCCTGCTATGTAGGAACATACTACTTTCTTATGATCTGAATAGGCAAGGAAGGTACTCTAGATAATGATCCCATTAAATAGTAAGTTACCCTTCAGAAGCCCCACCCACCCATTTTGAATGGAAGTAGGAACATGTTTCTATGCGAATATATTGGGAAGAGGTAAAATCCAAGCCATAAAATTACTTTAAATTTTGGACTCTAGCACAGATAAGATATACGTCTGCCTCTGATCCCCATAACTGATGTTGGTGGTGCCATGGTGGCGCAGTGGTTAGAATGCAGTGCTCGCTCCAGGAGTTTGATTCTGTACGGCTTATGGTTGACTCAACCTTCCATTCTTCCAAATTCAGTAAAATTAGGACCCAGATTGTTGGGAGCAATATGCTGACTCTGTAACTGTTTAGAGAGGATTGTAAAGCTCTATGAAGTGGTATTTAAGACTACGGTAAGTGTTATTGCTATTTCCTTCTCTATTACTTTAACAGATTAGTGAATTTAGGAACACAGAGTACTGTACTGTAATTTTTGTACAAGATATTTCATCTCCTACTGCTACTGCTTCAAAGTGCACCCAGCCTGAGCATGTTTATATTCAAGCCACCCATCTTTCTAAGATTTAGCTGAATTAATATGTTCAACCTCCAAGAACCAGATGCAGTATATTTGGAGATGGCATGGCATTACTGGAGTGAATGGGTTAAAATATATGTTCAACACTTGAAATGCTTCAAAAATTAAAATGAATACCTTATGCCTCACGATTAAGATATGTCATTTGGTTCTCCCAAAGGTTTATACTTATTCAAAATTAGCTACTTTGCAGAAATTTGCAAGAGGGTTCAAGAAGAGCCAAACGTAGTTTTTGAGTGGCCTTTTGCTCATTCCTGCAAAAGTCTGGAGAGAATTTCCTGGACCTCTTGTTTTTGCAGGGCAAAATAATGTGAAGAAGAAGATGTAGAGCTTTGTGCAACTTTTTCCTATTCTTCGGATTACTCACATTAAAATATAAGTATTTTATGAGTAAAAAGAATTGAGAATTTTTTTTAAAAAGTCTACAAAATTACCTAAAGCACATCTACTTATTGGAAAAGCAACGTATATTTTTTTTTAAAAAAAGCAATACAAGCAAATATACTTATAATAAAACATGAGCTAAATAGTAGCAAGAATAAAAAAAAATTGTCAAAGCTCTAAGGCTAAAAACAAAGCATTCCTTTGCAGCCAATTCATGAAATAACTTGGACATCACTTTTCTAATGGTGAACCAAAGTGACCAAGTTGCTTTGCTTTGCAGAACTTCTGGCAAGTCCTGCGGAAAATGTGTCACTTGCCTTATCAGGATCACTTTCCATTAAAAGACAGGAAGAATTCCCAATACAGTTTTTCTTGGCAATTTTTGTTGTTTTGAGAGTATAAGCTGCCAGATAAATAACAAAATAAACAAATAAATGACTGCCTGAAAATTTAAGTGGGTATCTATGAGAGTAAAGCTTGAATAAAAACTTGAAAATGTGGGTTTTAAGTGAAACCAGTTCAGAATTAAGCTTTAAAGTTAAGACCTTAACTTCAGAAATAGAAGGAAGGTTACTGTTGGCATAAAGAAAAGAACCTACTTTTCTTTCTCTGGTTTATCTTTTGTAAAATCTCAATCACTTGTATTATTGTCACTAGGTGGGTGGGTGGTGGTGGGTCTTGTATGTTGTATGTTCTGTTAAGGTTGAGCACTATTCTGGAGGTATACCATCTGAAAGTATACCCAAGCCAGACGGGTCTCAACTGAGGAGCCAGACTAAGAGCATCCACAAACCCATTAACCATAATGAGGCAACACAAAAGGAAATCCATACCAGAATGGTCATTGCCTGGGTTAACCAGCACCATGGCAGTTGCTGTACCAGGTTGGCTGTCAAAAAGTGAGTTACAGGGTTGGAGAAAGTCCTGACAAATTAGTCTGTGAAAAACTCACCAAGAAAATGTTATAGAAAGGGTTTTAAACATGTCGGATAGGGTGCCCAATGATAGGAAAATAGGATTCCCAGTTGCTGAGTAACCAGTGGCGTTAACAAAACAGTGGAACAAAGCTTCACAGTATACAGTATTCAGCCCTCTCTAAGCAGTTTACAGAGTCAGCATATTGCCCCCCCCCAACAATCTGGGTCCTCATTTTACGGACTTCAGAAAGAAAGAAGGCTAAGTCAACCTTGAGCCTGGTGAGATTCTAACTGCCAAATTTCAGGCAGCTGTCAGTCAGCAGAAGTAGCATGCAGTCCTGCATTCTAACCACTGGGCCACTGCGGCTCTAGATACATTGGAGAGCCACATGGAATGTCAAAGGAATGAGTCAGGGTAAATTAGATATTGTCAAACATGAGATGATCAGGTTGTAAATTGATCTCCTTGGTGTCAGTGAGTTGCAATGGTCAGACAATGGCTTTTTCCAGTCTGAAGACTTCAGACTGTCTATTATTCAGAACATGATATTAGGAAAATAGATGGAGTGGTATTTACTCTAAGCAAGAAACTTGCTACAGCAGTGGAAAGCTTCTCCACTTGTTGATGGTTGGTGCTAGACATTGTTGTATAATTTTAATCTTAAAATTATATAACAATGTCTAGGACCAGCCATCAAAAGCGAATTACAGATGTCCAAAGAGGTTGTGGAATCCACAACCATATTGCAAAACTGTACTGGCTCATAGAAAAATCTTGTGAAAATCATGTTTTTGACTCCAAGAAAGTTTTCAATTATGTTGATCATGAGAAGCTATGGAGAGCCCTACAAGACCTGAGGATACCAGCACATTTGGTCAAGTGGTGCAATCTCTGTACATAAATCAGAAAGACACTCTGCAAACATATGGAGACAGAGATTGGTTTAAGATAGACAAAGAAGTGAAACAAGGTTGCATTCTCCTTCTTTCTTATTTTAATCTGTGTGCTGAAATAATCATGGGGAAGCTAGATCTTGAAGAATCAAAAATTGGTGGGGAAATTGGTGGAAGAAACTTCATTGATCTTCAATATGCTGACAATACACCTTTCTTCTCAGAAACCAAAGAGGACCTAGAACATCTGATAAAGAAAATCAAGAAAACATGAAACATGAAAAAAACAAGCTCATGACCACTGTAAGGAAGGGAAACATCAAAATAAAAATTGATGGTGAAGGCACAGAATGTGTGAGAAAAATCACTTTCCTAGGACCATAGGCAGCTCAAAGTGGTGAATGCAGCACAAAAATAAATTGTCCGATTGCACTGGGTCGAACAGTGATTATGAACATAAGCCAGATAAGGAAAGGCAGAGAAATCAGCCTGATGACTACTGGTAACTATAGGTTAGTTTGCTCTATTGTGTTCCCTGTAGTTACCTATTTTGTAAAGTTGCACCTTGAAAAAGCAAGAGAGGAAGAAAATTGATTCGTTTGAGCTGTGGTGCTAGAGAAGGCTCATGAGTATTCCTTGGACAGCAAAGTTGACTAACAAACAAATACTGGAACACATAACACCACACATGTCACTAGAAGACAAAATCAAGAAGCTGCATCTCACTTCCTTTGGCCATGACATGCAAGGGAATTCACCGGAGAAAGCAATTATATTTGGAAGAGTTAGCAGTAAAAGGAAACCTGGAAGAGCATGATGGTTGGACAGTATCAAAGCTGACTCCAGCCAGAGCATAGAAAAATTCAAGAAATAGTGCAAAATTGGAAGATATTCAGAGACCTGGCCAATAGAGTCATCAAGAATCAGACACAACTAAGTGGATAACATCATCATCATTATCATTATAAAGAGGCTGCAAACTAAGATTTGGGTTAATAACTTTATTGTTGTAAAAACTGTCCATAGGAATTGTGTCATCTGTTACCATTACTAATTTGAACTCACAACATTACCCTTCCTATTAGATGCTGATATCTTGAAATACTATACTTTTTTTCTCAGAACTGAGCCTGGCTAGGACTGTTCTTTAGTTATAATATAATACAGATATAATGTTCTAAGAACAATAATTCAATCTGCAATGTAACTTTAAGATCAACCAATCCAGGCTTTAGAGGAACAGGAAGATGACCTGTTTCAAAGCCATTAGCCAGGTTTTGATATTCAAAAGGCAGATCTTACTTTCAAAATAAAGGTAGCCTTCCAAAGCAAGTTCAGACATATATTTTCCCTTCATTCCTAACAATTATCATAGATCAAGGACTATAGAGTGTTTAATAAAAAGGCCTTTGGCCTTTTATTGAATAAGCTTTTTAATGGTTATTTTAATATGTATATTAATTGTTTTAAATGAAGGCTGTACACCGCCCTGAGTCCTTCGGGAGAAGGGCGGTATAGAAGTTTGAGAAATAAATAAATAAATAAATAAATAAATAAATAAAATATAATTTCATAGTCTTTTAAAAGAACATTTAGAGATTGAGTGTCCTTACTAAATGAAAATATATGCTGTGCGTACTGCTTATGCACAATTATTCTATGGCAGGATCATTCCAAGTTCAAATGGCAAACTAGTCACAGAGTCTTCTTTCTAAAGAGTCAGCCAGGTGAATCAGTTTTTACAAAGACTAATTAACAGTGAGTTCTTAAAACTCACAATGATATTTCTTCCAGTTAAATATTTTTGGGTAACTCCATTGCATAAAACCTCCAATAAAAGGGTTTTAGAAAAACTCTAAATATAATATGTATGGAAGTTTTCAACAAACCAGGATATGCTCCGTACTTAAATGTTACACAGCACAAATGAACAAACAAACAGAAAGCATCATATGGGGGGAATACATTTAAATCTATTGCTGATAAATTATTTTCTTTTCATTTATCTTCATTGTCGTATTGGGACTATTAATCAGAAAGATTAATGACACATTTAAAATCTGACAAATCAGATAAGGCAGGAGGAATGCTGTTAATCTGAAAATACATACATTTTCCTTTGAAATATTTCATATAGTAGTAAACCCTTTGAAGTTCATGACAGCATCTAAGAGTTCAAGAGCAGAGAGTTGGCATGCTTTCACTATTTTTCCTCACCCTAATTTAAGGCCCAAGTCATTGTAGTCACTTTAGAAGTTATTTACCTCTTCCTCCTCCTTCAGCCTGATACATAACTAAATTATGTGGAAGTTTTGTGATGTGCCCTACTCAAGAGGGGGATGACACCTTTCGGAGCCAATTTTCACAATAGCATTACAATAAAATTATACTTCAGTCAACCTCCAAACAATCATTCTTCAGGGCAGCACTAATTTAATTGTTTGTGGAAGATTTACCAGAATGTTTAATTCATGATTTCCATCTGACAATCCTTTCTTGCACAGAATGTCCTTCCTTCCTTCCTTCCCTATAACCTTAATTATTTCCAAGACAAGTGCCCATGGTAAAATAACTGCTCCCAGATATGGAAATCAATGATCAGTACTGCTATTTTAAAGATGGAAAGGTTAGATTTTAGTCAAGACAGCCCTTTTTGATTTAAAACAAAATTAAATCAAATTTAGTTTGAGCAGGAAAAAGTCCCCATAAATAAATATTTTATTTTATTTTGTTTTGTTTCAAAAAATGGCCTAATTTATGAATTTAACTTGTAATTTAAAATTATAACTACAGTTTCAGTTCATTTGGGAAATGAACAAAAGTATTTTTTTCTGCTTCCCTTTTTCCTGAGATTTTTCTTTCTTTCTGTTTAACCTATAAGCCCTAATATTTCCTAGAGGTTGCTCATCTAAGAAATAACCATCTCTAATCCTGCTAAGCTTTTGACAAAGATTTGCAGCCAGCAGCCAGATAAACAGGGATTAATACTAGAGAAACAACTGAACAGAAAACACTACCTTAAATCAAGCAACTACCAGGGTTAAAAAAAAAACCACATCACCACGAGCACTGGTAAATCAAGTCAGGTAATGAAACATCCACAAGCAAACAACAAAACTCAGAGAGCACTGAGGACTATACAGTTTATCCCTGAACTACATATATTCTCTTCTACTGAATTTTTGAGATTAGTAAAAACTGTCTAGATGTTATTACTTAGCTGATCTGGTTTCCATAGTTCTCCCACTTCAAATCCATGCTTGTCACCCATTAAAAATAAACCTAAAGAAAAACTTGGGCACATTTCTGATAAAAGCATAGTTATTTCAAAAAGCCAGGAAGAAATTTAAACTAGCGACAAGTTAGGAATAGGTTGGAAGCAGAGAATAGAATAGAATTCTTTATTGGCCAAGTATGATTGGACATACAAGGAATTTGTCTTGGTGCATACGTTTTCGGAGTTCATAAAAGAAAAGATATATTTGTCAAGAATCATAAGGTACACACTTAATGATAGTCATAGGGAAACAATCAGTATAAATCTTAAGGATACCAGCAACAAGGTTACAGTCATACAGTCATAAGTGGGAGGAGATGGGTGAAAGGAAGCTTAAGGAATGGGGAGAAATACTTCCTAAAAGTGAAGTTTTCATAACCATTAGCCATTTTTTTTAATGGTTGGATGAGTGCATCGTTATTAAATTCAGTGCATGTTGATAGAAATTTAGAGGAGCTAATTCAAAGCAACATAAGTTGGTAAGAAATATATTTTACATACTATGTAGTTTTAAATGATTTAAAAGAAGCACCCCATTTAGCTAGATTCAGGTTCACTGACCATTTCTACTATGAAAGATCAAAGGCACATTGAATCATTTTTTTACCAAAAGAAAAGAGCATGCAGCAAGATAAAGAGGCTTTACCTATGAAATAAGACTGATTTGACGAGAGTGACAACATCCCGACTGGCGTTGTATCCAGCACATACAATGGCGACGTGGATTGTCTAAAAAAACAGAAAAACAAACAGTGAATGCAAGGAGAGGAAAGATCATCACAATCTAGCAAAATCAGTGCAGTCTGGTCAGTTTGAGGCTTTTGATATTTAACACTACCTGATATGTTTTTATGAACTGTAACGTAATGGATATGTGAAATACCAATGACATAATTTCCCCTAGAATCTTAAGCCTTGTGCTATCTTTTTATTCTATGCAGGAAATATTCACTACATTTTGGTACTAGCTTAGGTAGAAACAAGTTACATCACCTCCCTTTCAAAGGAGGCAGAGGTGTCCACAAGGCATGGTCCAAAAAAAAATAAAAATCAAGAGGATAGCCATGATAGTGTAATTGACACTGTACTTGGTTTTTAATTGTATCACCCACAGTGAAGGGGAAAAAAATAACTCTTTAGGAAAAAATCAGATGCCCTAATCCTGCATATGTATAGTGCCATTCAACACAAGTACTTAAGGAACTGGTCAACACAGAAGAGCTGGTGATACCAGTTCTGAGGAAAAAATAAGCAATATACAAGATTTCCTGGGCAAAATGGCATCCCTGGCAAAGTGACTATAAGGAGAACCAATAGAGAAACTGGCTGCTGCAAGAATACCGTTCAACCTCAAATCTGCTCATAACTCAAGACTTCGCACTTCTTGTCTCTTCTCAATCTCCAGAGAAGAATCCCAATAAATTTCTCATAAGCATATCTCCTTTAGGACCACAGGCTTGTAACACCCCTCCTGCGTAATCTGCACTGGCTCCCAGTGGTCTTCCGGGTTCACTTTAAGGTACTTGTCATCACCTTTAAAACGCTCCATGGCCTAGGGCCGGGATATTTACGGGACCGCCTACTGCCACCATTAGCCTCTCACCGACCAGTGCGCTCTCACAGAGAGGGCCTCCTCCGGATACCGTCAGCTAAACAATGTCGGCTGGCGACCTCTAGGGGGAGGGCCTTCTCTGTGGGGGCCCCTACCCTCTGGAATGAGCTCCCTCTGGGGCTTCGTCAACTCCCCGATCTCAAGTCCTTCCGCCGCGAGCTGAAGACGCTGCTGTTTCGAAGAGCAGGACTAGCCTGAATGTAGTTTTAAATTGGGATTTTTAAAAAAGGGGTTTAAATGAGGTTTTAAATTTGTATTTAAAAGTTAGAGCATTTGATTGGTTGCCATTGTACAGGAATAATGGTAGACTTAAATAAGTTGGAATGGTGTAATGTCGGGACTGCTCGGCAAACACTCCCGAAGGGAAAGGGTAAGGAAAGAGGAGTAAAGAAGGAAGAAAGTAGGTAGGTAGGTGGGTAGGGAGGAAAGAAGGAGGAGAAGAAAGGATAGGAGGAGGAGAAGAAGGAGAAGATAGAGGTTAGAAAGGATGGTAGTGAGAAGTGGGAAAGAGGAGGGGAAGTAGGAAAGCGAGGAGAAGGTGGTGGGGGAAGTTTAAGAATGATGAGAAGGGAAGAAAGGATTAAAGGGGGGAGTGGCAGTCGAGCAGCCCTGATTGAGTATAATTTGAGTATAGGACTGATTGTTGGATAAGTGATTGTATTGTACACTGGTCAAATTGTGGGAATTATTATGGAAAAATAAAAAAAAATTTGCAAAAAAAAAAAAAAGTTAGAGCATCAATTGAATTTAACTATCTATTCTTTAGCTGTTTTTTATCTATTATATGTTTTCTATTGTTTTTTGTCTGTGAACCGCCCTGAGTCCTTCGGGAGATGGGCGGTATACAAATATAATAAATAATAATAATAATAATTTAGCTCTTTGATCCTTCATATCTTCTTGTGATGATTTCCTTCATTTAAAGCTCAATTTACCATTAAAAGATAAAGGCGGCATTCAAAGAGAAGTTGTTTATTTCAACTTCACAGAAGCAGACCAGTGAGGCAGATCTGCTGCTGAGATGTTGTGACAAACCCTAAGCTGAGGAGGACTTGAACCTGATACTTTCTATCTGACTGAGCTGTCAATAAAAAACGAGTAGTTCTCAAGTTCAAAGTCTCAATGATGCGGACAGAGTGTTTTTTGCTCAAAGTAATCCTCCTCAAAACCAATTCTTCCCTGTGTGTTTATGCTGCTACTTTGTAAATAAAGTGTGGGCTTGCAGGAAGGTTTCTAGCCAAAATTATAGCAATATAATCTTTTATAAATTTGACATAATTATTGAATAAATTGGTATCTTCTCTTGCACCTAGCTATTACATTTGCAATTCCAATGTTTTGCCTTAGAGACAGCCCATTGAGCATGCAATGTCTTATTTCTGAATAAATCATTATAAGAGAGAGAGAGAGAGAGAAGACGAAAATGGCAATGTAAAGAAAAAAAATCTTCAAAGGTCTCACTGAGCTAGCCAAAATACCCTCTATGAAATCTTTCAAATTAGGTTTCCCTTAGTATTGTGTTACCTTAGTATTGTTTTACTTCTTATTTAAATATGGAAGAAAATAATTTTACCAATGACGGGAAACATGTCTTTCTAATGTTAATTACTCTACACTGGAGCAACTAAAAGAACAGACACCACTGAGTCAGATCCCAGTGTGCGGCTTTGAGAATATCAAGTAATTTAATAATTAAATATGAATAAATATCTTCATTCATTGACAAAAAGATATTAAGATCCCTCTTGTTTAGAAGAGGGAACCCTGATAGGAAGCCCCAAAGACAATATCTTCTATCTTTGTATATTCCCAGCAATGAATTTCTAAAAGATTTATTCTTTATCTTTGATGTAACACTTCAGTTTCCCTACTTGAAAATAAATATGTCTCATATGAAATTTTTTCCAACATTTTCTAGAATGACAATCAGTGCAAAGAACTAATTCAGTCTCTGCAGTCTCATAAAACTTCAGCACTTTTTCATTATTCAGAATCCTGCTTCCTCCCTACTTGAATCGGCCACTGATTTTTTAAAAATATTTAAGTTTTTAATACCTTTAACAAGTTGACTTGTTAGATAATTTCACAAACAAAAAAATTGGAATCACAGTAATTTATATCCATAAAGGTCCTTGTTAAGGCAGATATATGAATGGAGAAAACATGATTATTGAAATGCTGCATTGAAAATTATCAAATTTGGTCAAATATAAGTTCCCGATTTATGACCGGAATTGAGCCCAAACTATGTTGCTAAGTGAGGCAGTTGTTAAGTGAATTTTGCTCCATGTTATGACTTTATGGCCATAGTTGTTAAGTGAATCACTGCAGCTGTTAAGTTAGTAACAGGGTTGTTAAGTGAATCTGGCTTCCGCATTGAGTTTACTTGTCAGAAAGTCGCAAAAGTTGCTCACGTCATCCATCATAAATATGAGCCAATTGCCAAGCATTTGAATTTTGATCCTGTGACCATGGGGATGCTGCAATGATTGTCAGTATTAAAACAGTCATAAGTCATTTTTTTCAGTTATATTTTTACTTTGACAGTCACTAAATGAACTGCTGTATGTCAAGGAGTACCTGTAGCTTTTCTTGTTTTGAATCATTATGTAAGGTAATAAGGTGATTAGAAGGAATAGATCAGAAGAAATATTTTTCAAAAGTAACTGTGAGTTATTTCATTGTTGTCTACTCTACACAGCTGTCACTTGAGCTGCAATATATAGTAACATTTCAGCTCAAATAATTGCTGATTATGGAAAATGGATCCTTGACAGGGAATGAACATAAGCCTCTCATATAAACACATAACTGGCATTTTTAGTAATAGGATAAGTGATGAAAACCCTGAAGGCAATTCTGATGATAGGGAGGTTTCTGTTAAAATTGCAATTGGGCTACTGAATTACAGAGAATCTCATGAAAGGAAAAAGTAGGACCATTTCACTACTGAAAATAGCTAAGAAAGGGGTGGGTGGCGAGCATCAGGAAGTCTCCTTTTGTTCAGAAATATTGCCTACAGCATGACACTAATCTACAGTGAGCAATTTACTGGTAAAAGATATTATAATCTCAAAGGCCATTTTATCCATACAACTTTTTAACAGTCATTCCCTTGTCCAAAACTGGTTATACTCCCATGAATCTTTGTGTCCTGATCCACCTATTCAGGTGCCATTTAAGTTTAATAAATATTAATAGTAATTAAAACCAATACATTTCATCTCAAACATAAGAATACATGGGAGTTTGCTAATAGACTTTTTACTTTTAAGGGGAAAAAAAATAGAAATCAAATCTCCAAAAAGGTTTAGAAAAAAACCATCTGCATTCTAAGCCAACCAGGAGCTCGTAATAGGAAAACAACAACAACCTGTAGGTTATTTTAAAGATGTTCTGCAAGAAGGCCCCTCATTAAACTGAGAATAATTTTAATTACGGGTAGTCCTCACCTTACAACCATAATGAAGCTTGCCCACTACAATCGTTAAGTTATAGCTGTCGTAAAGCAGATCACACTATCAATCTGATTTTACAATCTTTGTTAAGCAAATCCATTGTTCTCTATGAGGTGGTTTTATTAAAACCTGGAAGTCATGGGCCCATCTAAGTGTGACATTTATTTATTTATTTTATTTATTTATTTTGTCAAGTACATATTAGATAATATATTTAAGTATAAGCATGAATTGAATACATAAAGTGAATACAATTAAAGGGAACATTAGGACAGTGACGGTAGGCACGCTGGTGCTCTTATGCCCGCCCCTTACAGACCTCTTAGGAATGGGGTGAGGTCAACAGTCTCCTTAAATTTTCCCCCCAGCCAGGGTTACAATCTGTGCCCTGGAACTGCATACGGCTCCTGAACTCTAAGAAATATTGAGAATTAGGGCCACTGTAGTGAGATGAGAATGTAGTTCCTACTGCTTTGAAATGAGAAACCCTGAAACGATAGTGTCATGTTACAACATAAAACTCTTCCTCCACATCCAGAAAAAAGACAGAAATCCCTGTCCTGCTGATTTGCTGAATTCCTGAGCACAGATTTAGCTATTCTATACTTGTGCCTAATCTACCTCTTTCATGTAGCCAGTGCAGTGAAAGATCCACCTTCATCAATGCAGGAAGACTAGAATTGCTATGAATAAAGATGATTTTATTTATTTATTTTAATTCAGAAGGATAAATAATGAGCACTTAGTTTTTAAAACCATTCTCTTGACAAGTGTGACTCAGCAAACTCTTGTAGTATAATCCTACTGGAAATAAGTGCTGCTGTGTTCAGTGAGACTAATTCCCAGAGAAGGGTACATAGAGCTGCATCATTCAGTATTACAGGAAAGAGAGTGGAACATATGTTTTTTTTAAAAATTAAAAGAGAAACACAAGAAGCTGGGGGATACAGTTCTGAAACTATTAAGATAATTTGTTTCTGTTGCAGAATTCAGTTAAATGTCTGGTATAGTTTCCTTATTATTTGGGAGGGGGAATCAGGGAAAGATATTTAGCTCCTATCATGCCCATTGCAAAACTACACTAGGCGTTTCCCTGTGACTGCCTAGAGCAGGGGTATAAAACTCACATCATCATAGCAGCATCACATGATGTATCAAGACTTTTTTCTCCTTCGCTAAACCAGGCGTGGGCGTGGCCAGCACATGACGCATCCAGCCAGGAGTTTGACAGCCCTGGCCTAGAGCTATTTCCAAAGTTTATTTATACTTCTGTTTATTGAGTTACCCTTTGTTTACTTTATTAAGTGTGATCATATTGCATATATAAGCCTACTGAATATATCCAAGTTACAGTATTAAAGCAAAATGTGATATATAGAGACGGTAAAGAAGAATATACGATGATATTTTATTATTGCTATAATAAAGAGGGCTAGGATGGAACAATAGTTAAAGTGTTGGACTAGAAGCCAGGTGAGTAACCTCAGCTCGGTCATTCATCTTTCAGTCCTAATAAGGGTCAGGAACTGGGACAAGTCAACTGTGAAACTGTTGCAGGGGTGTCTCCTGGTTAAAAAAAAAGTCAAGACATTGGCCACTAAGGTAGGCAACAAATGGGCACAAAAAGTTGACACACACAAAAAACAGGTGGAGATTTAATTGCACTGTTGTGACTACAGTCTTGACTTTTTCAACTCCACCCTTCAGAGCAGTGGTGAAGTCTAAATTTCTTTCCTACCAGTTCTGTGGGCGTGGCTTGGTGGGCGTGGCTTGGTGGGGGTCATGTGACGGGGGAATCAAAAGACAGAAATTCACTAACAATGTCCTGCTGGAGCAGGGTTGGACTAGATGACCTCCAGGTCCCTTCCAGCCCTGGATTATCCTCTGAAGCTGCATCTAGTACCAGGTTTGTAGTCCTTCCTTCCTCTCCTTTTTTCCTCCCTCCCTCCCTCTCTCTCTTTCTTTTCTCTCTCTCTCTCAAATGAACCCCCCCATTTTTTGCCTACACCCTCATTTTTTGCCTTGCAGACTTCAGCTTTTTTACCTTTTAAAAAATGCTTTTAAAAGTAAAAAAAAAAAAGGCTATGACAATCAGGCACCTCAGCTGGGATCATCAGAGGCTTGTTTTAACCCTTTAAAAGCAGTTTTTACAACCTCTTTGGCCAAAGAGGTTGTTAAAAAATGCTTTTAAAAGTACTAAAAAAAGAGGCTCTGACGATCGCATGGCTCAGCTGGGCATGGAGGGGACAGGGATTTTGTTACTGGTTCTCCGAACCATCCTCCACCATTGCTACCGGATCAGCCGATCCGGTCTGAACCGGGAGCATTTCACCCCTGCTACAGAGATGTCTGTCTTGTATCATGAGTTGATAGCTTCACAATAAGAACTACGGGAACAAAAGCAGATTGTGTAATTGTGTGGGATAAACATTAAGAGGAAACAAGCATTAACTGTATTACAATCACTTCAATATTATTCAGATTATATATAACAGTTTAAAACCTACTTTTTATTAATTTCTGCCCTCATTTATGAAAATTTCATTGCAGGTTACAGACTGACAGTAAAGAACAATGATGGTCCAAAGCTCTTCCAGCACACAGCAGAGCATGGTGCATTTATTTTATAATCCTTATATCTATGCACGGTCACCCACGCACTCGTGACGTCTCGCCTGGATTACTGCAATGCTCTCTACATGGGGCTCCCCTTGAAGGGCATCCGGAGGCTACAGTTAGTCCAGAATGCGGCTGCGCGGGTGATAGATGGAGCCCCTCGTGGCTCCCGCATGACACCCATCCTGCGCAGACTGCACTGGCTACCTGTGGCCTTCCGGGTGCGCTTCAAGGTTTTGGTGACCACCTTTAAAGCGCTCCATGGCATTGGGCCGGGTTATTTACGGGACCGCCTACTGCTACCGAATACCTCTCACCGACCCGTGCGCTCTCATAGAGAGGGTCTCCTCAGGGTGCCGTCAGCGAGGCAATGTCGTCTGGCGACGCCCAGGGGAAGGGCCTTCTCTGTGGGGGCTCCCACCCTCTGGAACGAACTACCCCCCGGACTTCGTCAGCTTCCGGACCTTCGGACCTTCCGCCGCGGGCTTAAAACATACCTATTTAATTGTGCAGGACTGAGCTAGATTTTAAATTTATGGGTTTTAATTGGGTTTTATTTTTTATATTTTAATTAACTTTTTAAATGTATTTTAAATTGGGGCCAAATTTGAATAAGTTTTTTAGTTATTGTTTTATTTGTATTGTGTTATTGATTGTTATTTTTACTTGGCTGTAAACCGCCCTGAGTCCTTCGGGAGAAGGGCGGTATACAAATTAAATTATTATTATTATTATTATTATTATTATTATTATTATTATTATTATTATTATTATTATTATTATTATTATTATTATTATTATTATTATCTTCTGAGATTTAGAGTCAACCATAGAATTATCAGGAGTTTTGTAGACATACTATGTATTTCCATAGAACTTAATGGTTCTTATTTAATGTATTTAGCATAAGATTTTAGGTGTCCTATTCCTATACTACTATTACATTTAAATATTTTTCAACACCAATTAAAATGTACTCTCCATACCGCAGGATTCTCTTTAATACCATATTTATTATGTAATTCTATTTACAGACTGTCACGTATGTTTTGTTATGTTAATTATAGAGTCTGTCCAGCTTGACTGGCATGACTAAACGCCAAAGGCATCCAGAATGCTGTTACCTTCCCACCTATTTTCCTACTTGCATTTTTTACGTGCTTTAGAACTGCTAGGATGGCAGAAGCTGGGACAAGTAACAGGAAGTCACCCCATTACATGGTACTAGGGATTCGAACCGCTGAACTGCCGAACTTTCGATCAACAAGCTTTGTGTCTTAGCTACTAAGTCACCACTGTAACCTTATAATAAAGATGGCATTAGTACTCATAGCATTGGTTTCTTGTCTGCTTGAAAGGGTCCCCCCCCCCTCTCTCTCTCTCAGGCCAACTCATCACACATGGCTGATATTGTGGAGAAAAGGAGGAAGGAGTACTGGTATGTTTGCCTCCTTGAGTTGTTCATAAAAAAATCTAAAAAAGAAAAAAAACATTTTTGCCAGTCTGATGAAGTCAATAGCCACACTGACTCTATTTAAATGTGCCCGTGTGGTTTCTGTTAAATATGTCTTTTCTTTCCCTGTTTGTAGCAGGTAACAAGCAAAGTGAGCAGATGATTCCATCCCTATCATGGACTTAATTTTTTCTCTGCTGCAGTCATGGTCAAGATTCAAAAGCTAGCGGAGACTATTCCAATTGCATCAAGTTGATTCCCTTTTAGAAACATGGCTTAGTTAGGAAATCATTTGCCTACCTCGCACTTCTCCACTGCTGGCTGTTGTCCACATTCAGAGCTGTTCCCTGCCACAATGCCAGCCCGGAGGCTCTCACTGTCCCCAGTCCCTTCCTCCATGGAGTAAGTTTTTGAGTGATTGCCTCGTCGGTGAGACATGCCCCGGCTCTGGACCAGACTGAGCTGCTTGCGTAGTGCACGATTTTCCTCTTCCACTTCTCGCATGCGAACTTCCAAGTTTTCTCTTTCACGTTGACTTGTGGCTGTGTAATGAGGGCTGTGGGGCTGGGATTCAATTGGAGACAATGACACTGGCTTTCCATCTGTAGTGGGGGAAAAAACAAAACAGAAATTGCCCAAATGGAATTAAAATGTCAAAACTCTGCAAAAGCATCAAGATTAATTTTTACTCCAATCAATCCTGAGACCTCAATAAACTGTGCATATGGTTAATATACAAAGGATCTTTATAATGTAAAGACAGTCTACAATCAAGCCAAGACTCATAATCTTAGCTGGGCTCTACAAGCAGTCAGATGGACAGATAAAGCTTGCAACGACCCATTTTGTGACAAAAGTCCTAGTTGGCTAAACTTTTGGAGATGATTTTTTTTCTCCAATTCAAGGGAAAAAGTTGTAGAAAAACATATTTCCTTGCTTGCTTCTGTTCCTCTTGTCTTCAGCCTGAAGTTAAGTAAGGTTTTTAAAAGAGATGGAGACTGGATAGCAGAGGTGGGGAATTTAGTTTTTGCACCTATTTTTTTGGTGTGTGTGTGTGTGTGTGTGTGTATAGGAATCAGAATTATATGAACAACTGTTCCTAGCATATTGAACAAACTAATTTTGCTGTATGTTTTTCTACTTTCCATTTGAATAGATCAATAATTGCCTTCTTCCAATTAGGCAGTAATATTCACACAAATTAAAGCAAGTTGCACAGTTACTTCATAAACAAACCATATTGATATATGTATATTTCTCCAGTTACTTCAATTACAATTGCAGCCTTAGCATTTTTTGACATTCCTGTACCATTTCAGCTCCACTCCTAATATATTCATATCCTTCACACACACACCCCTCCAAAATACTCCTTCCAAAATTCCCTTATTTAAGTTACATCCTGAATGTTTTATTAACTTTACTTTTTATCTCATTCACTGGACTGGAGGCTTCTTGTTTCCCCATTGCATTCACTTTCAAACCATTACATGTTTTTCCCCATTTCTTTTATTCCAAACTTTCTGATCTCTTTATCTATATTCTTTGATCTTTTCCACTTATACAAATATTGCTGCATATTTTTTTTTGCAGGAATCATGCGCATTCCTCCTTATTTGCCTTTTACCTTGTACCATTCTTTTTTATCCAATATATCTAATATAAAGACTTGCAAATAGAAGTAGAAAGCAAAAGACAGCAAAGATAATACCAACAGATATAGGTGTTTTGGATGCAATCTTAAAACATCTGGAGCACCCTTTGAACATTTTCAGCACTGACAAAATCACCATTGCAAAAGGCAGCTTTACTTGAAACAGTTTACATCCTGTGAGGATTACCTTTAACACCATCAAACAACATAAGCTCATTGTCGGTCCTTGGGAATGATTCAATATATGGATAAAAATGCCAAAAATTCAGTCGAAACATCTAGTTGTGTGAGCAAACATAACAATGCGATTTTTATTATTGCAAGTGGTAAACTTCATATATTATCTTCTATAGAAGTTTTATATACATACACATTTGGTGAAGGGAAAAAGAGCACTGCTATTGGTGTATTTTTCTTCTTTTAAACTTTATGTTTTGCTCCAAAGTTGTGCAGTACAGAGAAACAGCAGGCTTTCCATATTATCTTTGGCTTGATTTATGGCAGGGGTAGAAATCTGCAACCTGCAGGTCACAGGCAAAACCGTTTTCGTTGAAAACCTATACTCTCATACATTCATTTTTTGTTACCCTTGCCTTTATTTTTATCATCTGTCTGTGTGTTTTTCTTTCGCTCTCTTTTATGATTTCTAAAGTTGCTTCATAATGTCTGAATAACATCTTTATCCTGGAATAAATAAAGAAATAAACCACCACTTTATCCTGCAGTGAAACTGATCGTCTTTCTCTTAGTGTATGTAAATTCCATATAGCTTTATTATACTGGGTCAAAGTATTTGCTGCTTTGCTTTGCGACAATATATAAACCTCAAATTCTTAATGTGGCTGAGCAGTGCAGGAAGGATAAAACCTTTCTGGGTAAAATTCTTCATTAGCAGAAAAAGAGCTAAAGGATGCTAGGGTCAAGTTGTCACATCTTGCATGTGGGGAAACTTTTTAACTATGGGGCATCCAATCACAAGCAAGTATTTTCTTGGTAAGATATCAGGCTATAGTCACAAAGACTTTATATAAGTAAATGGTTGATATTCTGGATTTATTTCATTTATTCCTTCATTAATTCAGTTTTAGTGACTTCAACCAGTAACTAAAGACCAGTGGTGAGTTGCTACTGGTTTGCCCTGGATTGGGCGAACCAGTAGTAGCGGTAGTGGGAGGCTCTGCCCATGTGTCCGGACATCTCTGCACATATGCAGAAGTCTACACATTGTGTAGACACATGAGCATGCATGCACCCACAAATGAACCGGTAGCAACCAAAATTGAAACCCACTACTGAGTAAGACTAACATAAAAACAACAAAATGCAATAAATGAATTGTAACGATGACAAAAATAGGTACAAAATAATTACAAGATGGCAATCCATGTAACAAAGCATATATAAAATAAATCCTATTTATCTGTGGTGATACGTAATCAGATGGAAGGGAACAAGCCACAAAAGAATCTGAAAATAAAGAAGCTAAAATGAGGTTTGTCTTCTAAACTTCCTTCAAAGTCTGAAGAAAAATTCACTGATTAAGTACAGGCATATGCCTGATATGTATAATATGCAAGAGAGGGTGGAAGACAGAGGTGGCTTTCATTATCCATGATCTCATTTCAATGATTGTTAAACAGAGATCAGATCCCAAGAAATTCAGTAAAAGTTTTTATCTATTTGTAATTTGGGACTTCATTTTTTGTTTCTTTATATGATTACTAAATGGCAGAGTTTTTCAATCCTTGATTTTCTTCTGGAAGTCTGTTAAAACCTAGTTTTAACAGGCTTGTGCGTTTCACAGAAATTGAAATTTAATACAGTGGCCAAAATGCATGTAGCATCTAATGCTCTCCCTAGCATTTACAGGTTTTTATAATAATAATATTCATATTGTACTTATAGAGCAAGGGTATCAAAATCGATTTCATTGAGGGCCTCATCAGGGTTGTCTTTGACCTTGGGGTGTGGGGTGAACATAACCAGGGTGAGTGTGGCCAGCTCAACATCACTTGTGTCATGACAGCCTCCTGCAGAGCTCTGTTTTTGCTGGCAAAGGGCTGCAGGAGGCCATTGTAACTGAAAAGGAGCTGAGGAGGGCTGCACTTGGCTCCCCTGAGTTCCATTTTTGCCGGCAGAGTGCTGCAGGAGGCCATCACGCTGAAAATGGAGCTCAAGAGGGCCTTGAGTGCACCCCCGAGCTCCATTTTCGCTGGCAGAGGCACTGCGGACTGGTCCTTTCCTGTTTCCAGGCCATGGGTGTTGAGTTTGACACCCCTGTTATAGAGTGTTTTTGTAATTATTTTTAGGATTTTATTGCACACAACCCAGAGGCTTATAAATGAATGATTAAAGTTGTTTTGTTATTTAAAAGAGCTTATTTTGCATGATTTATGTTCCATGGTTGTGAAGCAGGAACACGATCCCCATGTATAATAAGGTCTGTGTCACTCATTCCTCAGAGTTTATATACACAAAGAGGAATGATGGCTTTCCTTCACTGAATGTGTTGAAGTGAGAGCCTGGTCAAGGGACTGTTCAATTTATCTCTGAATGGTTTAAGAGATTCTTCTACTTTTATCTATCGACAATAGTAATATGATTATTGACTAGAGAAAGTTCAACAAAACATAATTTAGAGCTGTAGATCAAAATTTCATTTTCTGAAATGCCTCTTTTGTTGGCAATCAGAGCTTAGCTTGAACCAATTGCTAAGATGGAAGGATTTCTGCCAAGTGTTAATGTCTGTATCTTCCCTCAGCAATCATGAGACATGCTAAGAGTGTCCTTTCCAAATCTAACAAAAATGTTCACACACAGTATCCTACACTAAATTTATAAATCACTCTGACGTAGCATCAGCTGGAACTACAGAATACTGCCTGATGAGGAATGTTGATAGCTGCCTATAGAGCTGCTAAATGAAGCCAAGCTATTTTCTCCACTGCAAACAAGGCATCCTTTAATTCTAATATAAGTAAACCACTGAAAGGAAGTAAGAAAAACCTTGCAAATTAAAGAAAGGAAGCTGGAGACAAAGTCACCTTGAGAGGGTTATGTGGACTGTGCGGCTCCCATATGTAGAGGTCCTAGTCTCCTTGTCTCTATCTAAAGCATAACTGTAACAGAGAAATGTCAGATGGTATGACAGCACTTTACTGTCTCTATAATTGGGATTAAGAACAGTGTGTTCATTCAGCACATATCATATTAACCACCCAAAGTCTATTTTTGGTTGCTACAAAATCCAGCCCCTCTTCAGCAAAATAATTAAGAAATGCTATAGTTTGAAAAACAGAAATGAAAAAACATGGAATGTACTGAAGGCAAAGACATTTTAAGAAAGGCATGTTAACGAAACAGCACCTTGGGTGCGAACTATTTTAGCTCTGGCCATTCTCCAGGCTCAAGCTGCTTTACACACATAGTATTGCCCCCCACCTATGGTTAAATAACACTACTGTGTGTGTGGATCAGTGTGTGACAAAATCATTTGGATACACACACAGGTACTGCATTATAAAGACTGCCTTGCCAAAATGGCAGCCAAGATAGATTTGATGATTGAAGGGGCCAGAATATTGATGATGATTATCCTTCTTACAAGTATGAGCATACTAAATAGAAATGGAGCCTATGCTGTTCACACAATTATAACACGGTGCCATTATTTCCGTACATTTAAACTGTCTTTGTACAGAAAGTTATCCAGGTTGTGCAAAATATCAAAATAATAAATCTAGAAATACATAAAAATATCTACAAATATTAAAATCATAATGCTATGACCAATGCAAAACAAAAATAAGATAAGCTTCCATTATCAATCTCCTTCCAACCCAGCCTGTTGCGCAAGACCCAAATAATCCCACTGTTGTTGCCTTTTATATAATATAAACATCATTATAGTTATCAGTGCATAACTTCAATCACAATACATCCTTTGATAGTTTTCTAAGGTGTACATGTTTACTGTATTCAGTGAGGCTTATTTTTTACTAGAGATGTGAAAGTCTGAAACATGAGAAGTGACCCTTACAGAATAAAATTACATGAATACATGTAATAGATATGTTACGTATTTGTAATATACATGTGTGAGCCACATAGGCCTATATAGCATAAATCTATGTAAATCTTTTAAATAAATATTTAAAATAAATATCACTGCCTTGGTTTCTGAATATCCAAACTTAAATTGTTTGTAAGATTCTTCAACTCCAAATTTTTATATACCCTGTATATTCTGTCATAGATTTCATGAATGCTAATGCCTGCTATCCTATTCTGGAAAATTTAATCTGGGCTCATCATCATAAATATCATTGCCTTTCTTTCTAGAAGTCCTATATTCTCAGATTTTCTCCTGAGAGTATTTTCCTCCCAAATTTCCATGGTGTGCTGGGCAGGAATAGAGGACGAAAGCATGTGGATGACTTGATTTGTACTAAAAACTTTCTTTGCACCATCGGAGGGAAAGCACCAACTAGGTTTCACCATTATTACATTTACACACAAAAGGACAGTCATAGAACACTATATGAAACACTACTGGTAGAACTGATATAGCACTAAGCTACAAAGTTCTTTCTTTTTGGCTTATTATTGTGTAAACTCAGCTCTTGTGGTTTGTTGGTGGATTAGCATAAAATCAACCCTTTTTATTATGGATTCAAAAAACATGATTACAACATAATGTCACAGGTTAATCTAGCTACTATACAGAATCAAGAAATTTTGATTGAGGAAAAACTGAACTATATTGACATAATAATTTTGCGCTCTGCATACACAGGATTTAAAGTACCAATAAGATATACAATTCCTGTGAAATATATATAGAATGTAAATAATTACAATGAATAAGTTTTGGGAATGATTGTCTATGCAGCATCAAATTGGTGTCATCAAGTTATTGGCATGGCTAGAGTGAAATATGCATTTCCTAAAAATATAACTTAATCCTCAAGTATGATTATAATTTTTTAAAGATGTGCCATTTTCTGCAAACCACTGTGTTGTGTGAAAAAGTAAGATTGTTTTACTTACACAGAATGAAACCTGAATGACCAAACCCCAAAACTCCTTTCCATGTAGGAGCCTTTTTTCCTTTAGTTCCTATATTTATTTATTTGTTCGTTTTAAAACCTACTTTTCATGAAGTAGGCAAAAGTACATCTCCACTAAAAGCATGGTTTATTCATTCTCTATCTCTTCTTTTTTGAAATGAAGACAGTGCTAAAAGTGCAGCAAAAAAGAGGAAAAAGAATATCAGAACTGAGTGAAAAAAAATTTTTTATCAGGGGCTTAGCTTGACCAAGATAGTATATTATCAAGAAGAAAGACTTGGCAAAGATAATACATTATCAATATTGGGAAAGAAGTTTGAGAAAATTGAATGTTAATACCTATTAGAATTTAAATCAACCATCTGTGCTGTTTTTATTGAACTGTTATTTCTTGAAAGCCTTACTATTGCAAAAACTGTTTAATAAAATCTTTTCTTAAGCATATTAAATCCCCCAAAATTACTTAGTGGGATTTGAACTTTGGAAAATGAGATATTTCTGCATAATTCTACAAACTTTGATTATTCATCTCCAACCAATTGACAAGATACTGCCTTATTTCCTTGGGCTACCAGATCTTGGCTGCAAACTTCCAGTTGAATACTAGATAGGTAGTGATCATCCATAGTTTTGTAGCTCTCCTCTGGCAGCCATATTCTTTCTTTCTACCAGCAGCAATACTTATAATGCCTAATTTAAACACTCTTCGACAAAGCTTTTGATTTCAGCCTTGATACTATTCATTACTGTAACATAGCTTGCTAGCGGTGTTTCTTGTGCAATTGAGTATTGCACAAGTATTAAGTGCAATACTACCTGTGCTTATTATGTTTCCATTTCCTTTTTCTCCATGTATTTTTATTTCTTCATCAAATGTTAGCCTATAAATTTTTCAGGTCTTTTTGTATTAGTCTCTTTAAGTTTCTGAGCATGTTGATGAAACTACTATATAGACATAAACGCACTAGGATAAATTACAATATTTACTTGTCTATAATATTTACATTCTACTTTTCTTAAAAACTACTACTCTTCTTTTAATTTATTTGCACAATAATATTAAGAAGTAAATTAGGCTAAAATAAAATGTCCACAGTCACCAGGGAAATTAATGGAAGAATTGGAATTTAGCTCTTGTTCTCTACAGTCTTAATTCAACAGTCTAAACCACTGAAATAAGCAAACCAATGTTTTCCAGTTGTTCCATACTTAAATGCAGAGCACTGCTAGCAAATATGTTGAATGGCAAGAAATTAAAATGCTTAAAAAAGCCCCAAACCTCAGAATGAATTAGAACTTAAATTTTGAACCAGTGCTTAAAGTTTCCAACAATGGAAAAGAGTTTCACTTCCCATTAATATCAATGATGAAAACAATTCTATCTTCGAATCATACAGCAATTATGGAGGTTCTTCCCCCACCCCTTCATTCCTTCAAATTACATCCTGTATTTCTTCTAAATAGAGCAAGAAAAGATCTCTGTTCATTTTATCTCTGCAGATAGACTAGATTGAATGAGAATGGTCCCAATTGACCCAGTGAGTTTCCATGGCTGAGGTTAGTCCAACACCTTAAATATTACACTCCAGTGACAAACCAAGAAGCACAATGAGTCTCAGCTTTCAAGAGTGGAATAATGTTTGCGAAATTCAAAAAATGTATAGCACAAAGTTACTATATGCAATGCTGGTCAAAGGCTAACTCAGCACCCACATGTTTTTAAATTCAGATTCTATTGCTGATGAATAGATTCAGCTGTTCATCAGCAGCAGATTCCAGCTGCTAATTATTGAGTTAAATGTTGGACTAGAATTTGCTTGTGTAAAGCCTTCCCACTCCCACTGATGCAACTACAGAGGCTGGAATTGATGTTGTTCTGCAGCCTTTCAGTTCTAGGAAACAAGTGGCAGGGTGTGTTTTGCAGTTTGCTTTCAGATGATAAAACAGAAATGATATTAATCATTCAGCAAATACAGCTGTGCATACAGAGAAATGTGTGTATATGTGCAGGTGTAGAAAATAGCTACTCATGCAGTCTCCAGAATTAAAGTATGTTATTCATTAGATAATATTCTTGCAAGAAAACATGAATGTACAGACATCTGCTGTAAATATTTAAAAAGAAAGACCTGACCTCAAGAGATTTCATGGATGCATCTATATAGTTTTCTTTGACGACAATAAAAAAGTGATTTGTACTGTCTTCTTGTGAGATTTTATTTATTTCCTTATTTCATTCCTTCCCACCAGTTCTGAAGCTTTCTGACAGTGCCCTATACAAGTATTAATTAGATGTGACCCAATTTATCTTTCTGAGATTAACCATCCTCAAATAGGTGAACTAAAATATTAGGTAGATTTGTTATAATCTACAAAACATTACAGCATTTTCAAAGGCACATTAATACATCTATCTAAATATAATGGAGATTCATTTGCAGTAAACTACTGTACTCTAAGAATTAAACCATTCTTTATCATTTTGATCAAGAAAATCCATCTTCCCTCATTCAAAAAAAAGAACATCTGTAACATTCTCATGGGGCGAAGTGGTTGTTATCTATGAGGCAGAGCTGTACAACCATCTTTCTAATGGTCTGTAGCTTCCCTAGTTTCTCACAGTTAAGTCCCAAACGAGAATACCAGGCAGACTTCCCTCTCACTGGGTCTTTCCAAATGGCAGAATACATCTGCATAATTATGGAAAGATGTTTAACATAAAAATAACAGCACTGGTGCAACACTGAGCTTGAATTAAGCTCAAAAACATCAACCAAAAATGATGAAAAATAAAGGCCTCTTTGCAGGAAAAGAAATGTGGAACACATGGCTACTTATTTGTTTTTATCTGAAATCCACAAACAGATGTTACTGAAATCATATAAACACACATATGTATATACATATGTATTAATAGACCACTGTGCAAGAACAGCAAAAAAGTTGAAAGTAGAGATGAACACCAATCACTGATCCACACCAGAGGTGGGTTTCAGCAGGTTCTGACCAGTTCTGAAAAACCGGTAGCAGAATTTTTGAGTAGTTCGGAGAACCGGTAGTAAAAATTCTGACTGACCCCATCCCCATTTATTCTCTGCCTCCCGAGTCCCAGCTGATTGGGAGGAAATGGGGATTTTGCAGTAACCTTCCCCTGGAGTGGGGTGGGAATGGAGATTTTACAATACCCTTCCTCTGACATGCCCACCAAGCCACGCCCATCAAGCCACACCATGCCTATCAAGCCACACCCACAGAACTGGTAGTAAAAAAATTTGAAACCCACCATTGATCCACACTTAGCCTTGGAATCATTATTTCTAAAACACTATACCCAAGAGTTTATGCGGCTTCCCAGTTCAAACACTGATTGTAATAGTGTACAAAATTATTGCACAAAATGCAAAAGAACAACAGTGCGTGCCACTAAAACAAAATAAAACAGATGACAATCAGAAATAAACATGGTTGTATCCTACCAATAGGAGCTTTATTCATTCTGACACAAGCCTCAGGGAGAAAACACTGATCTTAACTGTTTTTTGAAAAGCTTTTAGAACTGGGTCCAACCATATTTAGAGATCATCTAAAAGAGCAGGAGCCTTCAGTGAGAAGGCACACGTTTGTATGGCTAAGTGGCAGCCAATGCCAGAAGATCCAGAGGCAATAAACACATCAAAGTGCAAGGAGATTTTAAGTTTTATTGTTAACTTTAGTAGACAGATTTAAACAGAAACCCACAAGCATACCACAACAAGGAGATAATAAATCTCCCTTCAGGTATCAGAAACCTGGGTAGAACGACAGCAGAGACAGTCCCAGGAAGCCAAGCCACACAGACCTAGCTTAAGGTCTATCAAAGCTCCAAAACTCCAGAGACAATATAGGATCTTTTATCCCTAGCTCGCACTGGACAATATGCCAAGAGTTTGCTATACCAGTAGCAACAATATCAGTATCTCTGTATCGTTTATGGTGCCACAGAATTCAGAAGTAGCCAAGAAATAGATAGCAGAAAGCACACTGCTAATATATCAACTAAAGCATCTGAAATGAATGGTTTGATTTTTCCAGTAATTCCAAAAAATGTCTTAACATAACTTAAACTGAACTAAATCATCTCTGACTTCAAGCTGCTACTATAATAATGAATTTAAAGACGTTAGATGAGCAGAAAAATACATTGGGAGAATCTTTAAAGAAACTTACTAGAGGCTATAGTCGGAAATACCACCCTTCCAGATGCCAATGTATCCCCATATTTCTCCCTTGGCATCTGCCAAAACCCTTCCTGTTTTATTTATTCCCCTTCCCCTGCCAGCAATTGGAATTCTTTCAAAGTTGAGCCCGAAGTTCCCGGACCTTCTGTCTTTATTTCCCCATCTGGGCGTTCAGGCGCTCTTCTGAAATTAAACTGGCATATCAGTAAGCCAGACCTTCATTCTGCAGCATGCCCAGCCATTCATCAACAAAAGAAGGAAAAAGGGCTTTCATTACCTTTTTGCATATCTATAAATGTTTCTGAATACAGACAGAAGTGAATAGTTGCTTGACTTTCACTTGACTTTGGTGTGGATACTGTGTGGATACTCACAACACTGAAAGCAATATACAAATATCCTCTTGGAACTAAAAACAAACAAACAAGTAAACAAGCAACCTAGAACCCCTGATTTCCAAGTGAATGACTTTGGAAAGGTATTAAATATACCAGAAAGAGAGTGCACTAACTCCTATATAATAACCAGCACAATGTGTCCTCCATAGTGAATAAAACAGAGCCTCCGTACGCTGTCCATGCAAAGCCAAAAGCCCACACATGGAAGAAATGCATTTGACAATTTGCACATTGTCTGATCACAGAAATGTAAATCAGCTATCTAAAGTTCTATAATTCTATGTATTTGCATAGATAAAGACTAAGCTTACTTTAACAGAAAAGAGGATTGAAATCTTAAAGAAGCCGAATTCTTCTGTAAATAATGAACTTAATGACTTTATTTGCCTGAAATCAAGCCTAGACATTAGCTAGAATTAAAATTATCAAATATTTGCCTCAGGTCAGGTGTTTCTACTTATCTAAATTGTAGTCATTTAGATTTCACCAGCAGATAAATATTTCTGAAACCTTAGCAGACTGGAACACATAGGCAAGTTCCCTGTGTCACCAATTTGATTGTACCTTAGCGGCAAGGACAGAAGCATGTGATTCTCTCATCTGCTGTTTTGTTAATGCTGCAAAATCCATGCTGGTCCTCCAAAATACTTGGGGATGGGTGTTAAATAACATGTTGTATACAATGAAGCATGCCCTGGATATGGTTGCACTCATTAGTTAACATACACCGTGTTACTCTAGTGTTGGCAGAGCAGTAAGCAGTCTGAAGCTTGAAATATTCATTTCTCCTTTCACCTTCCCACAATTTCTCATTCATAGCACCTGCTATTGGAGTAACATCACTTTAGAGCAGAGACAGGAAAATGCAAAATAACGGCATATTCTGAATACACAATGGTTGATCTCTATTAGCTCATTTAGCTTCACTTGTTTGGAAAGGCAAGAAACTTGTGAACATGCTCTTTTTCTCACTCAGAATATAAATATGGCCCAACCAATTCTTCTCTAGCAGATGTAGCAAACAACCAGCAAACAAGAAAGGGTAGTCAGTTTGCTTCTGTTTTGCTGACAGGTAGTCTCGTTTGCTTGGCATTTCTGCATTGATGAAAATGATGTTACATATTGCTAGAGCTAAGGAAAAAAAATATTGTGATATGTTCCATTCAGATTAATTAAACTGATGAACTCTATTATTACTAAATCTAGGCCACAATGTTGGTAGTGCCTTAACAAAGTTGGATAAAATAGATGTAAACCTTTAAAAAAAACTTTTGAAATGGATGACATTCATGTCATTCAAAATTACCACCATAATCACCTTATTCAAAAATAAGAAATGTGAGAGCATACTGGAAAGCAAGACCAGAAATATGTAAGCGTCTCCTATATTAATCAAACAACGTTAGCATAATAGCTCATTTCAATTCCATTGACTTCAGTGGTTGGTTTTAAGCATAATAAGCAAGGGATTCAATCCAGGAATTTATATTGCTTTTTTCTTCTTTTTATGACCCTGTAGTCCAGGGGTGTCAAACTCGTGGCCCTCAGTGTCACACGCTGGCCATGCCCACTCCTGGTTTAGTGAAGGGGAAAAACGTCATGATATGTCATGTGACGACAATGTGACATCACAAGTTTGACACCTGTACTGTAGTCCCTTTATTCAGGGTAGAGTCTGGGGCAACTGAATGGAGTTGAGTGTTTAGTGGGCGATGCCTTTCTTGAGGCCTATGTGAGTTTGCAGCAGATATGCAATGAGCAACTGAAAGAGAAACATCTTTCATCCTACCTAGGATTGAACTCTTAACCTTCTGAGTGGGAGGTGAGTATCTTCACTACTAGGCCACCACATCACTCAGGAACTTATAGCGCTATAAAACTAACAATATTATATCACATAAGCTTTTGTGGGTTACCATACTATTTAAGTTTATGATATAATAAATTGGCTGGCCTTTAAGATGTTACAGGGGGAATCTTTATTAGCTGCAAAAGATTAACTACTATCACCTCCTCTAGAAAGGCTTCTAAAAAAAGTATTAAGGAGTTTACTAAGTCCATTTCTAGTGAGCATTTTGGTATTTTTGTATTAAAGACACAAAAAATGACAAAAACTGCCTTAATTCAGATTAAATCACATATTCTGGTATGTTGCTTTCTTTAAAGTTTGGAATCAAATTTGGGGTGGAAAGACACCGTATAAATAACCTTTCACATCTTCTACTCATATATGTCCATTCGTACATTATAGAAGTGAATGTAATACTATGTGAGAATGACTTTGAAGGGTAAGAAAGAGAGATGCTAGCTAGAAAATGATCACCAAAAAAAGGGGGGAGAGATTAATGATTAGAGGAAAAACTTGCCCTGATTGATTCAGCAGTTAAAAGTGGTAGTGGGAGATTTATAGTATCAGGCTTGCAAGATTCTGTTAATGTAACCTTACAATACAAAAGTAGAATTAGCTCATCTAGTTGTGTTACCTATCTGGTTTATCTGGGAAGGCTCATATCAATCTTGCAAGTCTGATAACTACAAATCTCCCACCACCACTTTTAATTGCTGAATCAAACAGGGCAGGTCATACCTAAATTCTTGCTCTTATCGTTAAGCCAGGGGAGGGGGAGGCTCCCCACTCTCTTATTTGATCATTTCCTAGGCGCAGCATCTCTTTCCCTTGCCCCGTAAAGTGATTCTCACACACAGTTACAGTGAAGGAGTTTAGGGCAGAATTATAATAAGGCCAATAATAAGATTGCACTACAGAGAGAGACAGCTTTGTTCTCTGAGTTGAAGTTGGAGCACCCATTTCAATCTGTCTTCTTGCATTCGGTCTTTTGTAATAAAAATGTTCTAAACTCAAGCTCCTGACCTATTTTCTGGGGATGTTATAGAAATGGTTTGCCATTATTGATCCCTTTTCCCAATTTCCCAGAAGATTAGCCAAGGTCAGGTACGTGTTGCCCCCCACTACAGCATGAAAATTACACAAATGAACATCTGATGAAAGTCTATAGTCAAAATACGGGGAAGGTATTGATTATCCTCTTTTTCTTATCAATAAAAATTGTGTATCCTAAGTCAGATCTCATCGCATTGAAGCCTGTGGCAGAAATCATGGGAATCTATGGTATAAGCCAGGAGTCTAATCTTTCTCAAATTTTACATGTGTACAGCATGCTGTTTTAAATCATTTTTATGTAGCATTATAAATGTAACATGACACAGTGCAGGAGTAGGTCAACATGTGGTTGGCTCCCTAGTGCTACATCATAAACTGTGTAACTAGGGCTGTAAAAAAAATTACCCTGCTATTCAGAGAACTATTATTTATTATAGATACAGAGAGGGTTCCCTTAACACCCAAAGTGGTAAAAGAGGAAGAAGATGACAGAGAAGGTAAAGAAAATCTCAAGCTGTCAATGAATGTGATGTCATTTTAACACTGAATGAAATGTGATTTCCTTCTTGTTTCTCTCTACCTCAGGTGTGTCAAACTGGTGGCTCACAGGCCGGATGCGTCACTCGCAGGCCACGCCCACCCCAGCTCCGCAAAGGCAGAAAATGTTGTGATACATCACGTCACACGATTTAAGCTTGATACCCATGCGCTACCTTTACAGAACCCTTTCAAAATATTATCTATTAAATTTGTACACCACCCAACTTCCAACAATTCTTGGTGTGTGTGTGTGTGTGTGTGTGTGTGTGTGTGTGTGTGTGTGTGTGTGTGTGTCTGCTCATTTCACTAAAAGAAATCCGTGACATATAAAATGGTTCAACTTGGGGAAGGGGATCTTACATATAACTTATTATAGGGTGTGGTTTTTTTTTAGACTGATCAAAAAAGATTCCAATGCTTAAGGACAATCTTATGGTCTATAATCTCACTAAATTCAATGGAGCATTTTCCTGAGCCAGTGCTTGTAGTGTGACTTACAATTACTGTACTATAATTTTCAGTAGTGGAAGCTGTTCTGTAGCATACCTTTCAATATCTATCATGTTTTACAGTGTCAGTGAACCATTCAAACCGTTTATGAAATGTCCTTGTGACATTTCTTTCAACCCAGAGCTGTTCATTGCATTGTGACCTAAAGGGGCTTTGTTATTAGAAGCTTTGCACAGAATCATACAATGTATGAATGGGAAAGGGTCTTACAGGTCATCTAGTCCAATCCCCTACCTGTGCATATATATTCACTAAATCATCTCTGAAAGATAATTGCATATGACAGACTTTGAGATCGCTGCAGACTATGATCTTATCTACTCATTGTCTTTTCATGTAAAACTAAATGTATCCAGATCTTTTAATCATTCCTCAAAGGACTTACTGGTAGTTTCCAGGCCTTTTTCATTCTGAGAACTCTCTCTCTATTTCCTTTTTAAATGCCCTGAACTGGAAATAGTATATCATGGATGGTCTAAGCAGCAGAGAATAAAATGGTACCTTTACTCCTTTTCAGAGAACTTTCGTCTATTACAGATTCTTCTATAAAGGCAACCAAAGATCACATTGGCCTTTTTAGCTGCTATATCACAACTGGTTTAATTGGTAGGTATTTAGAATATTTCTAAATTTTTCTTATACTTACTCTTGCCAGAGCAGATCTTGCCAGTTCTGTACCTATGCATTTTATTCTTCCTACAGATGCAGTACCTTACATGTGTTACTACTGAATTTCATCCTGTAGGATTTGGTTCAGCATTCAAAAATAACAAAGGCATAATGTTATCATCATTTTACCTTTTTAAGTATTGGCCAATTCCCTTACTGTCATCTGAAAATTTGCTCCCTTTCCTTTTATCCTCTTGATCATTAATAAACATATTCAATAGCTCTCTGCTAAAGACAAACCCTTTGGGAATCCCCATTCAGTACTTCCATTTAGGAGAATGCAAAACTATTTGTGAGCATTTTATTTATCAAATTTATACGGCCACACATCTCACAAGTAGTGGTTCTGGGCAGCGTACAACTATCAAGTATACAACAAATGTATACAAAACAATCATTATAAAAATATAAAACAACTATTATTCAAATTAAGGTATCAACAATTTAAAAGCTACAAACCGTTAGGCATTGAATGTATCAACTACAACAGTAGAACCATCTTAAGATGATTAGTTCTTTGGCAACATAACTAGGTTTTGAAGGACTTCCAATACACAGGAATGGAGCTAATCTGACTTTGCGGGGTATAATGTTCCATAAGGCCACAGCAGAGAAGGCCCAACTCCAGGAATCCATTAGAATAGAATAGAATAGAATTTTTTATTGGCCAAGTGTGATTGGACACACAAGGAATTTGTCTTGGTGCATATGCTCTCAGTGTACATAAAAGAAAAGATACGTTCATCAAGGTACAACATTTACAACACAATTGATGATCAATATATCAATATAAATCATAAGGATTGCCAGCAACAAGTTATAGTCATACAGTCATAAGTGGAAAGAGATTGGTGATGGGAACTATGAAACGATTAATAGTAGTGCAGATTCAGTAAATAGTCTGACAGTGTTGAGGGAATTATTTGTTTAGCAGAGTGATGGCCTTCGGGAAAAAACTGTTCTTGTGTCTAGTTGTTCTGGTGTGCAGTGCTCTATAGCGTCGTTTTGAGGGTAGGAGTTGAAACAGTTTATGTCCAGGATGCGAGGGATCTGCAAATATTTTCACGGCCCTCTTCTTGATTCGTGCAGTATACAGGTCCTCAATGGAAGGCAAGTTGGTAGCAATTATTTTTCTGCAGTTCTAATTATCCTCTGAAGTCTGTGTTTTTCTTGTTGGGTTGCAGAACCGAACCAGACAGTTATAGAGGTGCAAATGACAGACTCAATAATTCCTCTGTAGAATTGGATCAGCAGCTCCTTGGGCAGTTTGAGCTTACTGAGTTGGCGCAGAAAGAACATTCTTTGTTGTCCTTTTTAATGATGTTTTGATGTTAGCTGTCCATTTGAGATCTTGCGATATGATAGAACCCAGAAATTTGAAGGTTTCTACTGTTGATACTGTGTTGTCAAGTATTGTGAGAGGTGGAAGTATGGAAGGGTTTTTCCTAAAGTCTACCACCATTTCTACGGTTTTGAGTGTGTTCAGTTCCAGATTGTTTTGGTTGCACCACAAGGCTAGTCGTTCGACCTCTCGTCTATATGCGGATTCGTCATTGTCTCGAATGAGACCAATCACTGTTGTGTCATCTGCGAACTTCAGTAGCTTAACAAATGGATCATTGGAGATGCAGTCATTGGTATACAGAGAGAAGAGAAGTGGGGAGAGCACACAGCCTTGGGGGCCCCTGTGCTAATTGTACAGGTATTTGATGTGATCTTGCTTAGCTTCACCTGCTGCTTCCTGTTTGTTAGGAAGCTTGTGATCCACTTACAAGTCTGTTCCGGTACCTGTAGCTGGTTTAGCTTAGTTAGAAGAATGTCTGGAATGATGGTATTGAATGCTGAACTAAAGTCTACAAAAGGACCCTTGCATAGGTCTTTGGAGACTCAAGATGTTGTAGGATGTAGTGCAGAGCCATATTAACAGCATCATCTGTTGATCTATTTGCTCGGTATGCAAATTGCAAGGGGTCTAAAAGCGGATTCGTGATGGTTTTCAGGTAGGAAAGCACTAGCCTTTCAAAGGTTTTCATGACTACAGATGTTAGAGCAACTAGTCTGTAGTCATTCAGTTCCTTGATGGTGGGCTTCTTGGCACTGGGATGATGGTAGAGCGTTTGAAGCAAGAAGGAACATAGCACATCTCTAGTGATTTATTGATAATATGGGTGAAGATGGGGCCAATTGGTCAGCACAGACTTTTAAGCAAGAAGGAGTTATCTTGTCTGGGCCTGGAGCTTTTCCTGGCTTTTGTCTGTGAAATAGGTCCTGCACTTCCTTTTCTGTGATCACTAGGGGTTGTGAACCCAATGAAATGGGGCAGTTGTAGGAGGCTTGGCTGTTGTTGGTGTGTCTGAGATGGGGGTTGTGGAGATAGGTGGCTGTAGTTTCCTTTCAAACCTGCAGTAAAACTCATTCAGGTCATCTGCCAGTTGTTGATTACCTTCAGCCTGGGAAGGAGGTTTGCCATAGCCGGTGATATTTTTAAGAGTTTTCCACATGTTTGCTGGTTCATTTGCTGAAAACTGATTCTTTAGCTTTTCAGAGTAGCTTCTTTTGCTGCTCTTATCTCCCTTGTTAGTGCATTTCTGGCCTGATTGTACAGCATTTTATCACCTTTTCTGTAGGCTTCCTCTTTGGAATGTCGTAGCTGCTTAAGTTTAGGTGTAAACCAAGGTTTGTTATTACTGTGTATTCGCAAGTTCCTTGTAGGTACACATAGGTCTTCACAGAAGCTGACATATGATGTTACAGTATCTGTGAGTTCATCCAGGTCTGCAGAGGTATCTTTAAAATATTCCAATCAGTGCAGTCAAAACATGCCTGTAGCTTTAATTCTGATTCCTCCGTCCAGGTTTTCACTGATTTAATTATTGGTTTTATGGCTTTAAGTCTTTGCCTGTAAGCAGGTACAAGGTGAATCATGCAATGATCAGAGTGTCCTACAGCTGCACGTGGTAAAGACCGATAGGCATCTTTTAGTGTTGTGTAGCAGTGGTCTAGAGTATTCTTGCCTCTGGTGGGACAATTGACATGCTGAAAGTATTTTGGTAGTTCTTTCCTTAAGTTTGCCTTGTTTAGATCTCCCAAAACAATGGCCAGTGAATCAGGGTGTTTGGCTTCAGCCTCCATGATTTGGTCAGCTAGAGTTCGTAATGCCTCGTTTACACAGGCTTGTGGTGGGACATAAACAGCAATTAGAAGAAATGAGGAAAATTCACGAGGCGAATAGTAAGGTTTGCAATTGATAATTAGAGTCTCTAAATTGTTGTCACAGAATTTGTAAATTATGTTAAAATGTAAATTAAATGTAAATCCCTAGCAGATGATACCTGGAATATGCTTTCTTTGCCACCTCTAGTGGCCTAGTAGGACAGACATTTTTTAGGATTAGCTGTTCACCCAGTTAAACAATTTTGTTCAATGTTTATATCCTATTCTTTTGTTACACTTGTTTTAGACTTCACACTGAAACATGATTCTAGGTTATACTGGGCATTATGCTAGAAAACAGAGAGAAGAGAAATCTTATCAATTCAAGTAGACAAAAACAGTCCAAATTGCAGCTTAGTTCTGTCAGAAACTGTTTTTCTATTTCTAGTTCTGTATTTTTTTTAAAACTTAATGTGAAAACAAATAACTTTAATAACAGTTTGAATCCTCCCACTCTTACAGTTTTAATTCTCTATATTTATAACTGTGGATGTTTTTGGTTGTTAGAGAGCATTTGGTCCAACATGGAAGATTACAAAGAACATTCTATTAGACTTAATTTCAGCAATAAAGCGTGACTGCAAAAATGAAATGATCTACTGAACTATGGAACACTCCATCAAGTCTTAATAGAAGATTCAGAAGCAGCTCAAGCATTTGTGATTCATTCAACTACATGCTGTGTAACAAATTTACCAATTTTTAACATATAAGCAGCTTTTCTAAAACTTTGAGTTGTTATTAGCAACAACAAATACTCCAACATATCTATTTTATTCTTTCAGCAATACCAATAATATTGCAGCCAAATTTAAATCTCTCTCAAAGAAACATAAAACTTTTTATAAATGGATATTGATAACATACGGAGACATATTTCATTAATTTTATGGATTGTAACTTTCTATATACTGTAGATGCAACCTGCTGTACATTGTTGAATGTTATTATGTATTGGTATTTGACTACAATCAAGATTTTTATTTCATAATATATGGAACATAAGGCACATAGATATTATTTAGTAATGTACTTATTTTATGAAATAACTTCAACTGAAAACATAAGCAATTTTTTGTTAGTTGTAAACTATAATGTCACGATTGTTCAAATTAAATTATTCCAGAAAAGTTTATTTCATGCTCATATACATAACTTGTATCAGCCTCTACATGCTTTTTTACATTTACCATGTATTAATTCAGTTCCTGAGTTTAGTCAAGTGTTATTCTGATTACCATTGTTTTTCATTCAAATAATGTCCACAGACTTGAAAAGGTCACAGTTCTTTTCCCCATGTGCATTCTGATAGATTTAAATAATATGTGATATTTAAGAAACATCTGCTTTGGAGATACTACTAGTAGTTTATTAATTATGGTCATTCGACCAGCACAAATGTTTTAGTAAAATATTCTCCTGAGATCATAACTTTAAAAAAAAATAACGTATGCTGCCTTGCCCTATTGATTTTGCACAATCCAGAGATTCTATAACACCAAAGAACTATAAACCATTCGGACAGCACCAAAGTATCATCAAGATCATGTACTGGGGGGAATTGGTACTCTCAGAAATAAAACTGTGACTTCAGCAATATTCTTCCATATGTTCATAGGTAACTTTTCTGATAACACCATCTATGGCAAGATTTGCATAAAATATACATGTAAAGCCAAATGACTGCAACTCGATCACCAATTTTTCTTACTTAGAATACAAATGCTACAAAATAAATATGTTCAACAGTATCACATATGGTAAAATTTCTTCTTTTGAGTCCTAGCTTAGAAGTCAATATAGTTCAGTTGCCACTCTCTTACCAATATTGTACTAATTTTCATCACTTTAACCAAAACACACAATCACCCATTGCCATTAGGCAAACTGATGTTACAGATGTACATACAGGGATAGAAGATTGTCGTTCATATATGCGAAAATATAAAGATGATGTTACCTAGTTAGGGTAATGAAACATCTGCAAGAAAACAAGCAAATTCAGAAAGCACCATTGACCTCCTCCGATATAATATCTGCCTGGAATTAATTGTGTCACATCATTTGTGTTTCCAGGCAATAATTTGATTTTGTCTGCTTATAGATAGTCTTTGACTTATGACCAGTCTCTTAACAATTGTTTGAAATTATGAAAGATCTGGAATGGATGCTTTGGCCATCATAAAATGGCGTGTCATCCCTCTCTGCACAGTCACATGACTGCCTTTTGAGTTCTTGTCAACTGACTTGCCTTTATGACTGGCTGCTGTGCCCTGTGGTCATATGACTATGATCTGCAACACTTTTTGCCATTTTCCAGGGGGGGGAAATGCCCATTTAGAAGAATGGATTCACACTAAAGGATCATAGATTTGCTGAACAACCATGGTGATTTGCTTTACAACCAAACAAAAAATGTAATAAAATTGGATCTGGTCATGTGGGTCTGTGGCCATAATGACCAGAAACCCAGTTAAATTGTGATCGTAAGTCAAGAAATACTTAGATTCACAAAATAAACAAACAAACCAACCAACCAAACAACAAATAGGAAGGAGGGCAAGACTGTGGGACTGTGTAAACTTTGGATAATGAAACCACTAGTTTTTTTTTAAATTCTCGTTTGATTTGTAATCAAGATTTAAACAAACTACAACTTCCTGAGTGAATAGGAAAAAAACCCTGTTAAACGTAGAAACAAAGGCTAGAAACTCCTAGACACCATCTTCTACCCTCAAAACAATGCTATAGAGTTCTGCACACCAGAACAACAAGACACAAGGACAATTTTTCCTGAATGCCATCAATTCTGCTAAACAACTAAGTCCCACAACACTATCAAATTAACTACTAAGATTGTATTACTATTATTCTTCTCATCCTTACTAATACCTATCTCTTCCCACTTATGGCTATATCCATCTTGTTTGTATCTTTACAATTTAGATTGTTTTTATTGTTTCCTAGTATGATTTGATTGCTTATCAGTATCCTATGAATATCACTAAATGTTATATCTTATAATTCTTGACGAATATATTTTATTTTTTCTTTATGCACCACAGACAAGTTCCTTATATGTCCAATCACACTTGGCCAATAAAGAATTCTATTCTATTCAATAGCAGAAAGAAATATGCAAGCCCATATTTACTTATTTTTAAGTAATAACAATAATAACAATATTTGGATTCAGACTAATATTGTTGTTGTTAAAATCTGTTTTAAAAGCTACAGTTGATAAACACTCTTGCATGCTTTGGAATTCTTGATTGCAGGACTATGAAATCCACAAGAGAGTAAAGGGTAATTTAACAGCTGCAAATGCGGCTCATTAAGCCGATCATTTAAATAGCAAACTTTTTTCTTATGCTAATGATTAAGAAAGATGCTTCATTTATAGCTTTTTTTACAACTTTTAAAGTTTGGCCTTCTTTTTGTAATAACCTAACCTTCCGTCTTGCAGCTTTAGTGAAAATGTGCAAGTTCAGAAACATTCTAGGTAATGAAACCCACATTCTAGTTGAATACAGTAGTCAGTTTCAATTGCAGATGGTGTCCGAAAAAACAGCAAGAAGTTTGTTCCTTTGGATTAGTCTATATGTTTTGTTCTCTTAAAGCACTTTTAACATAGTTAAAAAAATGTTAAATTACATAGAGTGCAAATAAAAGAGAATAGAATGACAGAGTTGGAAGGGACCTTGGAAATCATCTAGTCCAACCTTTAGTCTGCTCAAGTAGGAACCCCTATACTATTTCAGAAAAATGGTTGTCCAATCTCTTCTTTAAAAACTCAAGTGTTGGAGCACCACAATTTCTGGAGTCAAGTCATTCCACTGATTAATTGTTCTGTAAGAAAACTTCTCCTTTAGTACATTGATTCTCTCCTTTATTAGTTTCCATCCATTGTGTATCCAAACTGGAACTTGGATCAAATTGAAAACCTCTTCAATGACGAGTTAACAAAACTTTCACAGAAATCCCCAATTAACGTTGTGAAATGTCTTGACACCTGCTTTGGTCCTGTAATATGCCTCCCAGGTTTTTGCTGGTTAGTTTCTCAGATTTTCTTTTCCATTTGAATCTTACACTGAAGAGTTTATTATATATTAAAAGGCATAAAGCACATACATCTCCCTTAGTCACCTCGGATTTATAATAAACCGCCCTGAGTCCTTCGGGAGATAGGGCGGTATATAAATATGAAAAATAAATAAATAAATAAATAAATAAATAAATAAATAAATAAATAAATAAATAAATAAATAAATAAATAAATAAATAAATAAATAAATAAATAAATAAATAAATAAATGCAACACCTAATTCTTCACATCATACTAGGAGTTTTCCACCACAATTTCATTCTTTAAAACACTTTTTATTTTAGATTGAATTGAATAACCAGAAGAGCAGAAGAAAGTTTGGACACAGCACTATCCTATAATGTCTTACATATTTTGTTTATATTATGGGCACACGCATTATGGGTAGACAGAGTTTGCTAGAAACTGTTTTCCAGTTTGGAAAGTATTTATTGAAAGTATTTACAAATTATGGGTAGATTTACTAGCTAACTGCTAAATATGGATTTGAATTACACTATTTATTGAGAAGGAGCTAAATGCTAATATTCTTAAAACATTTTAAAAATTCTTGAACATTTTAAAAACATCTGAAATATTATACTACCTGTTGAAACAGAGAACAGAGAATGAACCATTTGTCTGAAATGGTATAGGGTCTCCTGCTCGGGCAGGGGGTTGGACTAGATGACCTCCAAGGTCCCTTCGAACTTTATTATGTTATTTACCTCCTATACGACAGAATCTGCTTAATTAAAATAGAATAGAATAGAATAGAATTTTTTATTGGCCAAGTGTAATTGGACACACAAGGAATTTGTCTTGGTGCATATGCTCTCAGTGTACATAAAAGAAAAGTTATGTTCATCAAGGTACAACATTTACAACACAATTGATAGTCAATATATCAATATAAATCATAAGGATTGCCAGCAACAAAGTTACAGTCATACAGTCATAAGTGGAAAGAGATTGGTGATGGGAACTATGAGATTAATAGTAGTGCAGATTTAGTAAATAGTTTTTTTTTTTGTTTATATTATGGGCAAACGATTATGAGTAGACAGAGTTTGCTAGAAACTGTTTTCCAGTTTGGAAAGTATTTACAAATTATGGGTAGATTTACTAGCTAACTGCTAAATATGGATTTGAATTACACTATTTATTGAGAAGGAGCTAAATGCTAATATTCTTAAAACATTTTAAAAATTCTTGAACATTTTAAAAACATCTGAAATATTCTACTACCTGTTGAAGCAGAGAACAGAGAATGAACCATTTGTCTGAAATGGTATAGGGTCTCCTGCTCGGGCAGGGGGTTGGACTAGATGACCTCCAAGGTCCCTTCCAACTTTATTATGTTATTTACCTCCTATACGACAGAATCTGCTTAATTAAAATAGAATAGAATAGAATAGAATTTTTTATTGGCCAAGTGTGTAATGTATCTTTAAAAGTTTTGGCGGGGAAAAAGCACGATGCTGATTGGTTGAAGCCACCGGCTAAACTGTATATAAGGAGGGGTTTTCCCGGGCACTGGTTGCTGGGTTCACCATATAGTAAAGAGCTGTTGTCACTATCCTGGTCTCCTGCCTCGTTATTGCCCGAATCTAACACTCAAGTGTTGAGCACCACAATTTCTGGAGTCAAGTCATTCCACTGATTAATTGTTCTGTAAGAAAACTTCTCCTTTAGTACATTGATTCTCTTTTCTCCATTGAAGGATTCTCTTTCCAGGAGTCCAGACCGCTACCCCAACGGCCCCGATTCGGGAATGGGAGAGACCCCAGGGCCCTGGTCTAGGATCCATATCGATTTTGCCGGCCCTTCCACGGCCAAACCTTTCTGGTAGTAGTCGATGCCTACTCCAAATGGCTGGAAATCATTCTCATGAGATCCATGACAGCCGAGGCCGTGATCTCAGTCCCACGGCACCTATTTGTAACCCATGGGTTGCCCGACACTTTAGTCTCCGATAACGCCCGCACCACGGCAACCCAGTTTGAGGGTACTTGGCAGAGGAGGGCATCCGGCATGTCCTCTCGGCGCCTTTCCACCCTGCGACGAACGGCCTTGCAGAACGTTCGTTCGGAGCGCAAAGCGTTGTCCAGAATCAAGCCAGGCGATTGGCAAACAAAATCGATACATTCCTAGCAGTCCAACACAGGACCCCCTGTGTCACAACTGGCCGCAGCCCGGCCGAACTATTAATGGGTCGGAAGCTTAGGTGCCCACTAGACCGTTTAAACCCAAACTACACACCAGACGGTTACAAAGGGCACACGGTAAAACAAGAGAGATGGCAACAGGTGACCTAGTGTGGGCACACAACTACAGCGAGGCCCGACCTGGTTAGCAGGAACAATCCTAGAAATAACAGGACCAAAGTCATATCTAATAGAGTTGGGGATGGCCGGGTATGGAAGCGCCACATAGACCAGATAAGAAAACGCATAACAGGTAATACAGAATCAGACGAAACATGCCCTGACTATTCAATGTTGGAACCACAGCTGACTCAAACCCGGGCTAACGCGGGACTTATCTGAGTTCCAGGAGGTCCAGCGACGCCAACTGGTTCATCCTGAAGACAGCAGGGACGACTCTGCAATAATCCAGGGCCGGATGGCCTAGAGGAGGAGCTGAGAGGAACAAACAGTCCCTCCGGCCAGCTCGACTCACTCCCAGAGAATGAATTATGAGGTCTGAAAGAGTCAGGAGACGCCCAGTCTACTTGCGTGATTACGTCGAAAAATAAGATGTAAATATTATGTAAATAGTGGTAAAGTGTTTTCTGGGAGGGAAGGAGTGTAATGTATCTTTAAAAGTTTTGGCGGGAAAAAAGCACGATGCTGATTGGTTGAAGCCACCGGCTAAACTGTATATAAGGAGGGGTTTTCCCGGGCACTGGTTGCTGGGTTCACCATATAGTAAAGAGCTGTTGTCACTATCCTGGTCTCCTGCCTCGTTATTGCCCGAATCTAACAAAGTGTAATTGGACACACAAGGAATTTGTCTTGGTGCATATGCTCTCAGTGTACATAAAAGAAAAGATATGTTCATCAAGGTACAACATTTACAACACAATTGATAGTCAATATATCAATATAAATCATAAGGATTGCCAGCAACAAAGTTACAGTCATACAGTCATAAGTAGAAAGAGATTGGTGATGGGAACTATGAGATTAATAGTAGTGCAGATTTAGTAAATAGTTTGACAGTGTTGAGGGAATTATTTGTTTAGCAGAGTGATGGCCTTCGGGGAAAAACTGTTCTTGTGTCTAGTTGTTCTGTTGTGCAGTGCTCTATAGTGTCGTCTTGAGGGTAGGAGTTGAAACAGTTTATGTCCTGGATGTGAGGGATCTGTAAATATTTTCACGGCCCTCTTCTTGATTTATGCAGTATACAGGTCCTCAATGGAAGGCAGGTTGGTAGCAATTATTTTTTCTGCAGTTCTAATTATCCTCTGAAGTCTGTGTCTTTCTTGTTGGGTTGCAGAACCAAACCAGACAGTTATAGAGGTGCAAATGACAGACTGAATAATTCCACTGTAGAACTGAATCAGCAGCTCCTTGGGCAGTTTGAGCTTACTGAGTTGGCGCAGAAAGAACATTCTTTGTTGTCCTTTTTTGATGATGTTTTTGATGTTAGCTGTCCATTTTAGATTTTGCGATATGATAGAACCTAGAAATTTAAAGGTTTCTACTGTTGATACTGTGTTGTCTAGTATTGTGAGAGGTGGAAGTATGGAAGAGTTTTTCCTAAAGTCTACCACCATTTCTACAGTTTTGAGTGTGTTCAGTTCCAGATTGTTTTGATTGCACCACAAGGCTAGTCATTCAACTTCTCGTCTATATGCGGATTCGTCATTGTCTCGAATGAGACCAATCACTGTTGTGTCATCTGTGAACTTCAGTAGCTTAACAGATGGATCGTTGGAGATGCAGTCATTGGTATACAGAGAGAAGAGAAGTGGGGAGAGCACACAGCCTTGGGGGGGCCCTGTGCTATTTGTACAGGTATTTGATGTGATCTTGTTTAGCTTCACCTGCTGCTTCCTGTTTGTTAGGAAGCTTAAATCTTTATTTGCTCTAGTACTTCCAAAAACAATTACAGATACTATTTAGAATTCCTTAAATTCTAAATTTTAGAATTTAAGGTAGAGAAACATTGCAGGTTCCTTATATGAAGCAGCTAGCAGGTTTTCAATAAGTTAGTATTTAGAGGACAGTATCAAAATCCAAGCTCTCCAGAACTATTGGTGTTGCATATGTTTTTTTAAAATGAGGATTCCACAACTTTCAATAAGCTTCGATTTTAATGCCATCTGCTCTCTACAACATTAGCTAAGTAAGCAATGTTACACATTTTCATCACTACTTTGTTTATGTTATTTTAATTTAATTTAAAACATTTTCTGAACAGCATTTACAACCAAATTTCCTGTGCCTAACAAAAGCCTTCAGTGTGAAAATGATTATGATCTGGTCAGGTAACAATGCTAGATGTTTCAATAAAACTTATCTTTTTAATCACTTAGAAGGTTTTTTAAATTGCTTGTATACATTGGGTTTCTCTTCAATCCATTTAGAAAACAAGTTACATATTTAATGTTTTGTATGATTTTTCTTTTTTACAACAGAAGGGTAATTATGGTGCCGATTTTGAAAATTTTTAAATGGATTAAGTGTTCAGATGAATTTCAATTAGAGAAAGACTTTGAAGTTAATTAAAAGGATCCTTATTCCTGTGAAAAGTTATTTTGTTTATATTTGAGTTAATAAGAATACTTCGAAGGTTGGACACTAAAGGGCACCAAATAGCTACCTTGAAGAAAATGATTGATGTTGGATCCAAGAGGTTTTTGAGCTATTTAATTTTATAATGGAATCAAAAGATGTTATTGTAAAATATCAAGCCCCATTGAACAGAACTGAATTGTGGTTTTGGTTTTTCTCTATACATTTTAATTACACACACACATATATACTCTCTATGTGTGTATATACATACATACATATATGTACACACACACACACATACTGGAACCAATTGCATAAGGGAGTAATGGAGTAATGAGCCCTTCACTGTACATATTCAAGCAAGGGCCAGATTCCTCGTATCTCACAGATGCTTTAATTTGGGATTCCTGAAGTGAATTTCACATAACGAATTATCTGGCCTCTTCCAATTCTATGACTTCATTAATGGCTTATTTAAAAAGGTTATTAATCTCTATCACCAAAAAGGTAGGGTATAGGGTACTGCTAATTAAGATTGGAATCAGAATTTTGGCCCATTTAATATAATCATGGCAAGTTGGATTGGGTAAGAAATATGCAAATTTAATTACACTATAATGTAGAATATTGAATTACGAGGGTTGGAGAGCATGAGCACATTCTCAATTTGAAAGTATAAAAGCCACAATTTATTTGATTTTATCATTTGATGAACTCAGAATAAAACCTATTTTGAAACTTCTTGCCATAAATTTACTCAGAATAGCTACTGGTCAGAATTAACGAGAGTTAAGTCCAAATCTTTGGTGAGCATCAATTCACCAATTCCTATTCTGGATAGATCTGGTAAAGACATTAACTACGGTACCTGATACTTTTTGGAGTCTTCTCCCCGAGGGGCCATCAGACATGTAATAATAATAACAATATGTATGGGGCCTTGTAAGAATATTTCTAGCCTAATTTTTGCCATAAACTCATAAACTGAGTTTATGTTTTATTTCAAAAACAGTTCCATGGCTACTGCTGTTTAAGATATTTTAATTATTAACAGTATAGGTCTGTGCTACCTGGGACCATTTTGGTGGAATGAACAAAAATATCTGAAAAGGTTATGCTGATTAACGAAAGAACTGATATAAAATCAAATGATAAATAACATAAATGTAGGGATGTTTTTAAGGTAAAGCAAATATGCAAGTTTCAGAATGCAACACTCTTCTTATTCACCTTGAAGTGACAGGAAAAACAAGACAGATACACATTTCAAGAGAAACTGGCACAGGAAAATGAAAGCAGCCTGTGTAAACAGATCTGAAAGAAGACTGTAGTCAAGAGACAGAAACAAGCTTGAAAGATATTTGTAAATTATCTCATGCTCTGCATAAACAATCACACCTAAAGTTTTTAAAAATGTGTAAAAGTTTTCCTATTTTTCAGGAGATATTTAAAAAAACAAATCTTAAAGTTCCTGAACCATCAAAAGAAGAAAAGGAATAGGGAGACATAAACAACTTTTGATTGACAGCTCAGGATGTCAGAACAGCATCAATCTACAGAACTAACTTAACCTAGAATTCTGTCTGTCTCAGCTTGAGGAGAATGTCTCTTGTATCTTACAAATGTCACATTAAGACAAAAATACAGAAAAAGAAGCCATCTTCCTGTTTCTGAATATAAGACTTAGGAAAAAAAAAACCAAAACATATAACACAAAAATATTTTCTAAATATTCAGTTCATCACAAGGATGGTTAAAATGCTCACTTAAAAGAAAATCTTAGGATATCAATAGGATCAGTTGGAGGAGTTGGCAGGTATCAACAGCTGTTTACCTGAAACTTGATTTTCATAACTAGCTTTGCATTATTGACACTTCAATTAGATACCGCTAAAGAACATTGAGGCTGTGATATGTATACTAATTAAACTAGCATTTTAGAGATTCATTATTCAACTATTAGAGACACAAATAAAGAGAATAAATATTTTGGCATGTATGCCACTCTGTAGATGCAGATGTAGGTACAAACCACCAATAATGGAATCTGGCTATTCCTGAATTGAATATCCTGTTAGCTTTGCAGGTTTTCAACCTAATTATAAATCTCCTTATCAGCTCTGCCTGAAACAGAAAATTATGGGCAGAAACAGGCAGAAAATTATCATATTTTCTCCTATGTAATAATAATAAGTGTATAATAAAATACTAGCACAAGGGAGTTATTTATCAAATAAATATTATAATGGTTCTAGTCCAAAGGAGTTACCACTTACAATGATAGGTTAAACAAAGGAAAAATCAAAACAGAGAAAAAGAGGAGAGACTTTGCCAACAAGAGGAAAAATATGTCCTCTAATGGATGCTCTAATGGTCCTAAGTCAGAGGAGGAATTTCGTAGATAGTAGAAGGTTAACAATGCAGAGGTTTTAAGAGTACAGGAGACAGCAAGGAAGCAGGGGATCTTTTAAGAGCTGAAAAGATTTTTCTGACAGGTAAAGCTTTTATTAAAAGTTGGAGTAAAAGGTCAGAATATGATAAAAGGGCAGAAAAATAAGAAGCAAACCATTAGGTGTTTCAAATCAAGTACTGGGAATGGGATAGAAAGCCCATTCCATTGAAAACAGTTCACTCAATGGCTGAGTGTATGAGCATTTACTTATTTTTAGAGCACACTCTGGGACATAGGAAAAAAGAATGGTATGTGGGGAAAAAGGCAGAACACAGATTAAAATTACTCAATGGATTTGAGAAGAAGGAGCAGAGTTTTGCAAAAGCATACATACAAAATGAAAAAATGTATCACAGACAAAACCAAGTTTTATAGCTTACCAGTGGGATGTATAGATAGTGACCTGGAAAAAAAAAATAATGGGGGGGAAAAAGTATTGTAACTCCAGAAGGCATTTTGGGAAGGAGTGAAAATAACCTACATGCATAAATGTAGTTAGGAAAATAAATTTAAATTTTTATACAGTAATAAATAAACCCTAAGATCTATTAACATGGTTCCCTTGAAGCTCACAGTTCTGTTTTCTCTCTCTATCTACTGTTGCATAAAAATATTAGACACTCCTGGTTAAAATTAATTTTCAGTGAATAATTAAGTGAAAAAAGCTGACACAACCACTATGTGGTACAAGGGTAAACACTTTATTTTTACGCCTATTTGTGTGCTTATTATTTAGGCACAATTTTTCATAGATTGAAAAATGAAAGTAATGGGTATGGCAGGTGTAAAATATTATTCAATACTAGCTTACCTATAAAGTTCTTATAAGTCCTCCAAAAGTGATTGATTCATTACACCTCTGTAACTTGTGTCTTGAAACTTTAAAGAATAATTTTTCATTAGTTCTAATTAAGGTTCCTTTATACTAGGATATATAAGTCTTATAAACCAAATAACATACTTTTGTAATACTTCTTAGTCCATTTAACTTGAACACATGTTTAATCCAGTATTTTGCTTTGTATTTAATCAATTTTAATTATATTTAAAACAAATTGTACATGCCTTTAGCCTATAAATTCAATGAGGTACTTCATACCTCACATCATTTTGATTAGTATTAGATATAACTTCTTATTGACTTTGGTAACTCAAAGAATTTTCATTGGAAAAGATCCTAAAGTTGGAAAAGATTGAAGGCAAAAGGAAAGAGGGCACCAGAGGATAGATAATGTCATCCACACAGAGGGCATCAATTTGGGCAGGCTTTGGCAGACAATGGAAGATGGTGTGCTGCTGGTGTGCCGTGGTCACTGTTACACATGGCTTAGCAACTGAACCACAACAACAAAGTCAAGGAATTTTACTCAAAGATGTGCAAAATAGGGGAGTGGGTAAAGTATGTCAAAAGACCCTAATACAGTCTATGAAACTCAATACCAGGTTTTGAGGAAGCTCACCCAGAATGATCATATTCTCTGATTGTTCAACAGTTTGATTGTTTTCATTTTTTTAAGGTGTCATTGAGGAGATGAATTTGGAAGCAAGCAGTTCAGAAACTTTGCTTCATCTGCTTGTCTAAGAACTGCAATGTCTTAAGATTTTACAGATTGTTACTTATTATTATTGATTGTGTTCTGTCTTTTCATGTCAACCTGTGCATGAATGTATAATTATCATTCCCATTTCAAGGTCCTCAATTTTTCTTCAAAGGTTCTGCTTTCCTACACAATTAAACTCCAAGCAATTCCTGGGTCAATTTCCTGTTTCACTTACTAACATGTACAAGCCTCACAAAGGAGTTTGAGAATTTCCAGACCACCAAATTTATTGCAGTAGATATGCAAGAGAACAGCACTCCTAGAGTTCATCTTGCTTGTGAGGTAGCTACATTTTTACTATCTGTCCTAAAATGCATCAACTAAAACTGGAAAACATTTCAGTAATTTGTTGAAATTCTGTCAGCACTGGTTCTGAGAAATGGGCAGAATCTTCTACTTCTTGAAAAATATTTTCCCACCTGAGCAAAAGCTTTAGCTCAGTTGGCTAACATTGCAAGGGACATAACTGGCAAAAGTAAGACATGCCACAATATTGCTTTCTGTCTTCATTTATGCTATGAAATATTTTGGGGGTTTTGCATTTTAAAGCTAATTGATTTAGATCATATTTTCCAAATTAATATCGTGTTTCCCCAAAAATAAGCCTCCCCTGAAAATAACCCCTCCCCCAAAAATAAGCCCAACCCGAAAATATTTAAGCACATGCACAGCTGATCCCCGCCATTTCCTCTGGTTAGGGTTAGGGAGACAGACCTGTAAATCAGGTAAGACAGTAAGAGGAGCCCCGTATTGCTCCACACACACTCCAAAATAATAAGACCTCCCTGAAAATAAGGCCAAGTGCTTGTTCCAGGCTTCACAAAAAAAAAAGAAAAAAAGATGGTCTTATTTTCGGGAAAACATGGTATACGAACTGGAATACAATTATTTTTACTTTTCACATTTCACAAAATACTGCAGTGAAATTCTATACTGCAGTGCAGTAAAAAAAATACAAATTTACAAGCAAAGAAAGGAAGAGTGGCATGGGTATAAATACATTAATAGGACATTAAGGGAAATGCAAAAAAAAAAAAAAAACCTTTACATTTTAATGCTGTCTTTTCATAGAAATATAGTCAAACTGAAAAAAGAACTATTGTTTAAAAGTTCCAAAGTTTTTATTTGTTTTAAAAAGAGATCATCCACTCCTAGTTGGGAATCGTGCTGTTGACCTCTTTGAGATACAGGGCTGTACCTCTGGTGTGGAGGAGGAAAAGGGGTACCTTCTCAAGAGATTGTTCCTGGATCAATTATTTTAGACCAGAGGTCTCCAACCTTGATAACTTTAAGCCTGGCTGACTTCAACTCCCAGAATAAGTCCACCAGGCTTAAAATTGCCAAGGCTGGAGACCACTGTTTTAGACAATTATCCTCCTGGGTCAACCTTTTCTTTTTAGAAGGTAGTCAGATCTCAGTTGCAAAGGACCCTGGAGGAAGCAGCTAATTCAAACCTTGGCAACTTTCAGATATGAGGACTTCAACTCCATGAATTCCCTAGCCAGCCTGCTGGAGAAACACTGATCTAGACTTTCAAGTCAGGTTTCAGGTTGGTATTCAGTAAGGACACCACCTTAGTTCTGCTTGATGATCTGAAGCAGAGTTGAGGTTGGAGTGGTGCATTTATCCTTGTGTTATTGAATGCTGCTATTAGCAGCATTCAAAACCATCAACCATAGAAACTTTCTGTATTGGCTATAAGAGTTGGAAATTGGGGATACCATATTATTGTTCTTTTTTCAGGTTTCATTCCAGCTAGTGTTAGCAGGGATATGGGAAAGATTGCTCCTATCATTGTGGAGTGCCACTATCAATTCCAGCTAGCAAAGTCTATGGCAACGTACTGAGACAGTGTTTCTAAAAAAGACCGTGTTCTTAATTTCTATGATAAATCTTGATATAGAATTGTGGCACAGTAAATTATTTGAAACTAAATAATCGTATTATATCTAATGACAACTTTGAGAATATCCGTTATATGTTGTTGTAACCAGTGGTGAAATCTTTCGCAGGTTGCCATTGGTTCACTATCCGCAGGCGCCTGCGCCAAACGTGTGCTTCATGTGAAAAAGAAGCCTTTTGAAGTTAAGTAGAACAGCGAGGGGGAGGGAACAGCTATGCCACACAATTTAGATTCGCTAGAAAGCAGGTAGCTTTTATTACTACCGGTTTAAACTGGTAGCATTTCACCCCTGGTTGTAACATCCCACACAAAGATTCAGAATCTCCTTTTCTCCGATTAGATTATTCACAGACTACTAATAGAACACATAACTTTGCTGTGCTAAACCCTGAAAGAGAGGACATAAAAATGTAAGAAATGTCACTTGTTGTTTTTATTCTCAATGACATAAAACCTTTTCCAAATTACTAGCTATGTTCTTTCTTATACCAATCACTCCCACAAACATATCATACTGTTATTTTAGGAAAATATATATATATATATATATATATATATATATATATATATATATATATATATATATATATATATATATATATATATATATATATATATATATATATATATATATATATATATATATATATATATATATATATATATATATATATATATATATATATATATATATATATATATATATATATATATATATATATATATATATATATATATATATATATATATATATATATATATATATATATATATATATATATATATATATATATATATATATATATATATATATATATATATATATATATATATATATATATATATATATATATATATATATATATATATATATATATATATATATATATATATATATATATATATATATATATATATATATATATATATATATATATATATATATATATATATATATATATATATATATATATATATATATATATATATATATATATATATATATATATATATATATATATATATATATATATATATATATATATATATATATATATATATATATATATATATATATATATATATATATATATATATATATATATATATATATATATATATATATATATATATATATATATATATATATATATATATATATATATATATATATATATATATATATATATATATATATATATATATATATATATATATATATATATATATATATATATATATATATATATATATATATATATATATATATATATATATATATATATATATATATATATATATATATATATATATATATATATATATATATATATATATATATATATATATATATATATATATATATATATATATATATATATATATATATATATATATATATATATATATATATATATATATATATATATATATATATATATATATATATATATATATATATATATATATATATATATATATATATATATATATATATATATATATATATATATATATATATATATATATATATATATATATATATATATATATATATATATATATATATATATATATATATATATATATATATATATATATATATATATATATATATATATATATATATATATATATATATATATATATATATATATATATATATATATATATATATATATATATATATATATATATATATATATATATATATATATATATATATATATATATATATATATATATATATATATATATATATATATATATATATATATATATATATATATATATATATATATATATATATATATATATATATATATATATATATATATATATATATATATATATATATATATATATATATATATATATATATATATATATATATATATATATATATATATATATATATATATATATATATATATATATATATATATATATATATATATATATATATATATATATATATATATATATATATATATATATATATATATATATATATATATATATATATATATATATATATATATATATATATATATATATATATATATATATATATATATATATATATATATATATATATATATATATATATATATATATATATATATATATATATATATATATATATATATATATATATGGTTATCAACATTTTCTTAAAAATTTCCAGTGTTGGAGCACCACAATTTCTGGAGTCAAGTCATTCCACTGATTAATTGTTCTAACTGTCAGGAAATTTCTCCTTAGTTCTAAGTTGCTTCTTTCCTTGATCAGTTTCCACCCATTGCTTCTTGTTCTACCCTCAGGTGCTCTGGAGAACAGCCCAACTCCACTTCTCTGTGGCAGCCCCTGAGATATTGGAACACTGCTATCATGTCTCCCTAGTCCTTCTTTTGTTAAACTAGACATACCCAGTTCCTGCAACCGTTCTTCATATGTTTTATCCTCCAGTCCCTAATCATCTTTGTTGCTCTTCTCTGCACTCTTTCTAGATCAATCAACCACTGTCCAGAGACAAAAATCAAATCCAGAGTGTTCCCCCCGATGTGAGTGGGGTCGTTCACTAATTGGGTCAGGTTCAAGGCCGTCATGGAAGCCATGAACTCCCGAGCTGATGTGGATGCTATCCCCACCGACGGCAAATTGAAATCACCCATGACCATAAGCCTGGGGATCTCCACTGCCATCCCGGTGATCATCTCCAACAGCTCAGGCAGGGTTTCTGTCACGTAGCAAGGAGCTAGTGCGTGACCAGTAAACCCACCTGAACCCCACGGCCCCACTTCACAAGGAGGGACTCACATCCGGTTATCTGTGGTACAGTGATCTCCCTCGGCTCAAGACCCTCGTTGATAATAACCGCCACTCCCCCACCCCTACCCTGGGCCCTGGCCTGATGGAATGCACGGAAACCCGGTGGGCACATCTCTATCAGGGGAACCCCCCCTTCCGTGCCCAACCAGGTCTCCGAAATGCCAATCAAGTCCGCACCCCCCTCCTGTATAAGATCGGAGATGAGGGGCTTTATTATAACGGACCTGGCATTGCATAACATCAGGCGAAGGTCCAGCTTCTGAGGATTTAAGCCACTCGGGAACGGAAACTGTCGGGGACCGGAGTGCGTAATCGTCAGAATAGCGTGGGCGCACTCCTGAACTCGATATGGGCCCCCGCATCCGCCATACCTGCCCCTCCCACCTACCGTGCAGATATAGTTATCCCCAAGACCATGAGCTCTAGCCTCTTCTTCCACCTCAGAATCAATGATGTTTATGCCGTGAGCCGGCACAGGATCTAGCAATGGCTCAGATAGGTATCCCCCTGAACCTAACTTCGCCGTCCCACCCTTCCCCTTGGATAACTTATATAAGAATTTATTATAACACTTAGTTAAAAAACCCCTAAGCCTCCTCTTAGAGGCATGCCACCTCTCGGGATTCCAAAATCCGTCATCAAGGTAGGCCCTCGATAAAGTGGGAGGCCATGTCCGAGGGGGGAGACTCGCAGGTTAAGAAGAGTACATTTCGGAGTTTATAGAGGGTGGCAGATGGTAAAAGTCTTAATCTGGCCAATCAGATGGTCACAATAAGTTCCGGACAAAAGATGGAATTTAAAGCTCCTCCGGTAAAGCAATGCTATCTGATGACAAACGAACGTAAGATGATAGGACCCCATCGCCGCCGTTGTCATAACCAGAACAACGTCGGTCTCCGATCGGGCCCCCATCATAACGTCACAATCGTCTTTAACCGGGTTCGGTCATTCAGACTCTTCCAGATGAGGGTCAACTCCGTTGATGTATTAAATTGAGCAGGCACAACTGGCGCCTGAGTGCCCTGCCTCCCCGTCAGCCAGTTCTTCTCGGCTGAGATGGTCTCTGAGGGAGAGGGAAGCTCAACCAAAAACGCTGCTGCTGCTACTATAGAGCGGCTAAAAACGCCAACTGCAGCCCAAATCCAGCAAAGAGCTCCCTGCACTCCAGCCAGCCATTCACCTTGGGGGTTAAGAGACCCCCTTTCGGATGAAAGAAGTATCTAAGGAGAAAGGGAGGTTCTTCCGATGATGTCAAGATCAAAAGGAGCGCCGTCGCTGCTGCAGCTGATGAAGAACAGCTGAGAACACCAACCGTCGGCTGAATCGGCAGCGAAGTTAAAGAGGACACCCACCCAGTCCTCAGCCAGCCAGATCTCTTCGAGGGTCCAACGACCCCATCTTTGGCTGGGGTGGTCTTTAAACAAGAAAAGGGTGGTCTCCATAAAGGAGGAGAGCTCCAACTGACGGCGCTGGATTCAAAAGCGCCGTCAACGATGCCGCCGAATGGAAAGCGGCAGGAAAGCGCCATTGCCTACCGCCCCAAGCCGTTGGAGCCGAACGGACCTCATTTAAGCCAGCCAAGTTCTTCCCGGGAGTCAAAAAACCCCTTAATCGGCTGGCAGAAAGGTCATTTTGCCGAAAAACAGGGGGATAGTAATGGAAAATCCCCCAGCTGTCCGGGACTGGCCAGAAAGAAACGCCAGCCCCCTGCCGAAATTTTTATCGCACCGCCATCTTGCGCATGCTCAGAGGCATATTATGGTGTCATTGAGGAGATGAATTTGGAAGCAAGCAGTTCAGAAACTTTGCTTCATCTGCTTGTCTAAGAACTGCAATGTCTTAAGATTTTACAGATTGTTACTTATTATTATTGATTGTGTTCTGTCTTTTCATGTCAACCTGTGCATGAATGTATGATTATCATTCCCATTTCAAGGTCCTCAATTTTTCTTCAAAGGTTCTGCTTTCCTACACAATTAAACTCCAAACAATTCCTGGGTCAATTTCCTGTTTCATTTACTAACATGTACAAGCCTCACAAAGGAGTTTGAGAATTTCCAGACCACCAAATTTATTGCAGTAGATATGCAAGAGAACAGCACTCCTAGAGTTCATCTTGCTTGTGAGGTAGCTACATTTTTACTATCTGTCCTAAAATGCATCAACTAAAACTGGAAAACATTTCAGTAATTTGTTGAAACTCTGTCAGCATTGGTTCTGAGAAATGGGCAGAATCTTCTACTTCTTGAAAAATATTTTCCCACCTGAGCAAAAGCTTTAGCTCAGTTGGCTAACATTGCAAGGGACATAACTGGCAAAAGTAAGACATGCCACAATATTGCTTTCTGTCTTCATTTATGCTATGAAATATTTTGGGGGTTTTGCATTTTAAAGCTAATTGATTTAGATCATATTTTCCAAATTAATATCGTGTTTCCCCAAAAATAAGCCTCCCCTGAAAATAACCCCTCCCCCAAAAATAAGCCCAACCCGAAAATATTTAAGCACATGCACAGCTGATCCCCGCCATTTCCTCTGGTTAGGGTTAGGGAGACAGACCTGTAAATCAGGTAAGACAGTAAGAGGAGCCCCGTATTGCTCCACACACACTCCAAAATAATAAGACCTCCCTGAAAATAAGGCCAAGTGCTTGTTCCAGGCTTCACAAAAAAAAAAAAAAAAAAGATGGTCTTATTTTCGGGAAAACATGGTATACGAACTGGAATACAATTATTTTTACTTTTCACATTTCACAAAATACTGCAGTGAAATTCTATACTGCAGTGCAGTAAAAAAAATACAAATTTACAAGCAAAGAAAGGAAGAGTGGCATGGGTATAAATACATTAATAGGACATTAAGGGAAATGCAAAAAAAAAAAAAACCTTTACATTTTAATGCTGTCTTTTCATAGAAATATAGTCAAACTGAAAAAAGAACTATTGTTTAAAAGTTCCAAAGTTTTTATTTGTTTTAAAAAGAGATCATCCACTCCTAGTTGGGAATCGTGCTGTTGACCTCTTTGAGATACAGGGCTGTACCTCTGGTGTGGAGGAGGAAAAGGGGTACCTTCTCAAGAGATTGTTCCTGGATCAATTATTTTAGACCAGAGGTCTCCAACCTTGATAACTTTAAGCCTGGCTGACTTCAACTCCCAGAATAAGTCCACCAGGCTTAAAATTGCCAAGGCTGGAGACCACTGTTTTAGACAATTATCCTCCTGGGTCAACCTTTTCTTTTTAGAAGGTAGTCAGATCTCAGTTGCAAAGGACCCTGGAGGAAGCAGCTAATTCAAACCTTGGCAACTTTCAGATATGAGGACTTCAACTCCATGAATTCCCTAGCCAGCCTGCTGGAGAAACACTGATCTAGACTTTCAAGTCAGGTTTCAGGTTGGTATTCAGTAAGGACACCACCTTAGTTCTGCTTGATGATCTGAAGCAGAGTTGAGGTTGGAGTGGTGCATTTATCCTTGTGTTATTGAATGCTGCTATTAGCAGCATTCAAAACCATCAACCATAGAAACTTTCTGTATTGGCTATGAGAGTTGGAAATTGGGGATACCATATTATTGTTCTTTTTTCAGGTTTCATTCCAGCTAGTGTTAGCAGGGATATGGGAAAGATTGCTCCTATCATTGTGGAGTGCCACTATCAATTCCAGCTAGCAAAGTCTATGGCAACGTACTCAGACAGTGTTTCTAAAAAAGACCGTGTTCTTAATTTCTATGATAAATCTTGATATAGAATTGTGGCACAGTAAATTATTTGAAACTAAATAATCGTATTATATCTAATGACAACTTTGAGAATATCCGTTATATGTTGTTGTAACCAGTGGTGAAATCTTTCGCAGGTTGCCATTGGTTCACTATCCGTGCAGGCGCACTGCGCGCCAAACGTGTGCTTCATGTGAAAAAGAAGCCTTTTGAAGTTAAGTAGAACAGCGAGGGGGAGGGAACAGCTATGCCACACAATTTAGATTCGCTAGAAATCAGGTAGCTTTTATTACTACCGGTTTAAACTGGTAGCATTTCACCCCTGGTTGTAACATCCCACACAAAGTTTCAGAATCTCCTTTTCTCCGATTAGATTATTCACAGACTACTCTACTAATAGAACACATAACTTTGCTGTGCTAAACCCTGAAAGAGAGGACATAAAAATGTAAGAAATGTCACTTGTTTTTATTCTCAATGACATAAAACCTTTTCCAAATTACTAGCTATGTGCTTTCTTATACCCATCACTCCCACAAACATATCATATTGTTATTTTAGGGAAAAAAATATATATATATATATATATATATATATATATATATATATATATATATATATATATATATATATATATATATTTATTTTTTACGTGCCTTTTATGGATGGCTATCATGTTTCAAATGTAGCTGTCTTAGAAATATATGAAATAGCATTTACCCTATATTCCTCACTACTAATTCAAAAATACATACAATCCTGTCCTTTCTTCACAACTTAATTTCTATAGCTCAAAGATATTTATGCTACTATTTTTATTTTTCTCATCAAGCTTGAATTACATGGTTGCCCACCTCTTTATATTCATCTACAACTTCTGGGAATATGATAGATGCAGAGGCTAATACTTCAAAATACTGTACTGGAAAATGAGGGAAAAGTAAGATCTTTAAGGTCTTCCCTACTGTGACAAATTTCTAGTCAATATCAGCTGATGTTTTCCAATAGCATCAATTATACTGAGGTATTTATTATATGCATTTCATCTTCACACTGAAGCAGTCACAAGCCCTGAAGTATCATTACATCTTTGGGGAGACATCAACCTGTGGTAATAAATTTTAAATATTAGTCAGAAAGGAGATTTAAATTGAACAAGCACAGTGGCTTTTTCCTATTAATCTTGGTCAACAAAACAGGACAATAAATTATGTTCTGTTCTTTGCCATGAAAGCCCTGATCACAGCCTGCATTAGTGACTTGAGGAAGCAAGTAATAAACTGTCTTTAAGGCAAGACAAAATGAATGCAACAAAGCTATTCATATTATGTAAGGCTAAGACATTAAATGCAAATAACAAGAATACAGAGTATTAGAAATAAATTTAAAACATGGACAGGTTTCTAAAGGGCAGCAAAAGTTCATATTTGTACATTATTTAAAAGCATTGATTGGATTAGTCACTCAAATGCCTTTCCCAATCTGCTCTTCAAGGTATCTGGAAGATTGGGGAGATTTTAGTCCAGCACATCTAATGAGAATCACATCTGGAAATTTAATAAACAAATAATCAGTTCCTTAGAACTGCTATGAAAACTGTATTTTTTTCTATAAAATTGTATTTTTTGTTAATAAAAGCCAATGAGAACTGTATCTATTGGCAGCTGTAAAAGAAAGTACGCATAAATGTACCTCTGCTTATGAGCCATTACCAATTTATTATTATTCCCTGTAAAATAGGATGAACTTACGGTGGAACTGAATTTCTCACTCTGTCTTTCTGAATTATTAATTTCACTTTAGTATTAAAAACTAGTTGGCTGATCAAAATCTGACCTAAAAGCTAAATGCCAAGCTTTCAGAAGCTTGATAAAAAAAAGACATTTCTAGCTATTCATCTTGAAGATGTTTCTCTAAAGCAACTTTTGGTTATCAAAGGAATGTTTAGAAATCCATACCATTTTCTTGGAGGTCTTCTAGTCCAACCCCCTGCCCAGACAGGAAACCCTACACCATTTCAGACAAATGGCTATCCAACATTTTCTTAAAAATTTCCAATGTTGGTGCATTTACAACTTCTGCAGGCAAATCACTGGGACTGGTGGATTAAATCCCAGAGTTCTGAAGGAGCTGGCAGATGTTATCTCAGAACCATTGTACCATATCTTTAAAAAATTCTGGAGCACCGGGGAACAACCAGAGGATTGGAAAAGAGCTGATGTAGTTCCCATCTTCAAAAAGGGAGAAGAAAAAAACAGACTCAGGAAACTATAGACCAATCAGCCTAACATCAATTCTTAGGAAGATACTGGAAAAAATGATTAAAAAATAGATCTGTGAACATTTAGAAACAAGTTACAACCAGTAGCCAGCACAGTTTATTAAAAACCAATAATGTTATACCAATATTATTTCATAATTTGACATTCTTTGACTATTAAATTAACAGAGGAGTGAAATGCTGTGGACATAGTATACTTAGACTTCATCAAGGCATTTGACAGTTGACCACAAACTACTTCTCAGTAAACTAGAAAACTAGAAAATGTGGAATAGATAGCATCACCACCAGATGGATTTGTAATTGGACAAACCTTACTCAACAAGTAGTCCTTAATGGTACTATATCTACATGGAAGGAAGGAAGCAGGTACCACAAGGTTCCATCTTAGGCCCAGTACTCTTCAATATCTTCATAAATGACTTGGATGAGGGAATAGAAGGGGAATTGATTAAATTTGCAAATGACACTTAGATGGCAGGAATAGCCAACACCCCAGGAGATAAACTTGGGATCCAAAAGGATCTTGACAGACTTGAACAATGGGCCCTATCCAACAATATGAAACTTAATTTAGACAAAAGCACGTTTTTATACTTAGACAGGAAAAATCAAAGATACAAGTATAGTTTAGGTGACACTTGGCTCAAAAACCGTAAGCAGGAGCTTGGAATCCTAGTGGAGAATCACTTAAATATAAGCCAGCATTGTGTGGCAGCAGCCAAAAAAGCTAATACGATCAATACCAAAAGCAAATATAATGGCCATAGATAATTGAATAACCAATAAAGGGTCTATCTCAGGAGTGGATAAATTATTCTTGAAATCAAATAGATAATATACAGTAGGCAAGGTTTTCTTTTTGAAGCTGTTTAATACTCTGTTCAGAACATCACAAGATACAAAAACGTAAGTTTCTATGAGAGACTGACTTTTACAGCTAAATAGGTCAATAAGAAGTATTGCACTACAGTAAAAAAATAAATAGATCTTCAGAGTCTCTCCTCTCTTCTGGTGTCTACCATGTAAAGATTGAAATCTACTTAAGGAATAAATCACTTTGACAATTAACTGCAAGATCATTGCACTCCTGAAATCAGTTTGCCAAGCTGTAGGCTTGTTGTGTAAACCCCACAAATTAATCAAGATCTTAGAATAAAACTTGGATGGCAATGTTTTATGGGCAGGAGAATATTAATCTTTGGGGTCTCTTCTCATTTGGGTATTCTATGCAGAGTAGACTAATGTTTTGAAGCATGATAAAGAACTTCTCTATTTTCTGATATTTCTTTAACAGCTACATCTACCTAAATCTCACCTGATTTGCCTACTATACTCTCCCTGTCTTCAATTCCTCCTGGAGTTCACTTCATGCAGTGCCTTATTCCACTTCATTTCTTCCTTTCCTCTTTAAGAAACATTATGGGTCTCTCTGCTTGAAAATACTTCTACTAGTTTCTTTCCCTGCTATTTTCACAAACTGTGTTTATCACCTCCAGGCATAATTTGTATTCTGGGAGGTCACATGACAAGATGGCAGACAGCATTCACTGGCTTCATTCTATCAGAAAGTTTTTAGCAAATGATAGATTTGGCACAATTATGTAAGATAAGGCTCCCAGGGCAGTAATTCTGACCCGGGCTTTTAGAAAATAGGTGCTTAGAAATAGAAGAGTAGCAGAATTTAAAACATTTCAAGTTCAGAATGTATTATTCAATATTTATCAGATTTTTTTCAAGCTTAAAATAATTGTTGGAAACCAGTGTTTTAAGCTTGAAATGGTACCATTTCAAGTTTAGCACACTTCCAAATTGTTAGACCAGTATCAGAACACTTTGGGTAAAGATAACCAGCTGTTCTTAGCTCATCTGATATCTTTCTTCACAAATCTATTTAAAAAGTCATAAAAAGAAAAATGAACAGAAGAATAGCCATTTCAATGACACAATAAAAACATACCAGAAACAAAGGGCAACAGCAAACTTCTCAATCAGGTATCCCGACTAATAAACATAAAGTATTTTACCAGATGTAACAGTTTATTCACCTGCTAAAAGTTAACTATTCTTTTAGGTTTCTAAAAGTCTAAAGTCTACAGAAACTTCCAAGTTTTCTTTGGTCCTGAAGATTGATAATTGCAACTTCTTTAGACTGCCAGTTTCTACAAACTCAGTGAAACATTTTAGACATAATCTGGTTAATGCCAACATCTTTGTGTGCTTTATTATTTATTAGCATATTTAGGAGTAAAATAAATATTTTAATAATTTAAGATAAGGCAAATGTTTTCAAGCCAAAAGCATCTGCAAACTGAATATTCAGCCCTTTAAAAGGAAGAGAAGACAGCAGAGCCACACTGCCGGCACTCACTTGTGCATAAATGGGTTCATTATTGCTTAATTCACCTGTTTTCTTGCTAAAATCAATTACTTCTTGCCAGAGACTGGTACTTAATAATATTGTATACTTGGGCTCCTTGCAAATAAAGCAATAATGATGATTAAAAGGAAATTGTATTAGTAGTTTACAAATTGTTTTTCCCTTTACAAGCAGCAACTGCAAATTTAAATAATAGTTCACACTGACCCTGGTATCAGTTTAGTACTAAGTACTGTATATTGTCCTTCTGCTACACCATTATTAGCAACCAGTTAGTAGTTTCTGCATGAAGTAAGTAAATGCACGAGGACCTAAGAACTGTCCAGCTGTATTAGGAAAAAAATTCCATGTCAGCAGAGCATTTGCTATCCAGACAGACTTTGAAGGTCTCCATAAGCAGGAAACAGACATACTTCTTCCCCATTATTCTTCCCCTGCGACTAGTGCTTGGAAGCCTACTAACCCCAACCCAATAAGTCTTCAAGACTAATACTCATATATATACCTATACCTATATATATACCTATACTCATATATATATCTATACATATATATATATATATATATATACATACATATATATATATATATATATATATATACCTATACCTATATATATACCTATACTCATATATATATCTATACATATATATATATATATATATATACATACATATATGCAAGTAGAAAAAATAGGGACCACCTTGGTGGGAAGGTAACAGTGTTCCGTGAGCCTTTGGCGTCGAGTCATGCCAGCCACATGACCACAGAGACGTCTTCAGACAGCGCTGGCTTTTCGGCTTTGAAACGGAGATGAGCACCGCCCCCTAGAGTCGGCAACGACTAGCACGTATGTGCGAGGGGAACCTTTACCTTTTATACATATATATATCCCACTCCTTAATTTATCCAATCCAGTCTGAAAGACATCCAACTTAGTGCACATTACTTCTTGTTTTTGAGTTGCACTTTGTCTGTTCTAATCTCCTTTTAGTCATTGGATGATTCCTGTTCCTGTTTTCTTTTGCATTCAGCTGTATTATATTCTTTTTTTCCAGAATTGTATACATAACTGTAGGTGCACTGTCATGGTTGTGGACAAGGATATTACAATATTGTCAGTTTCATTTTCATTTTCTTTTCATTGAATCTTAGTGTGGAATTTACATACTGATAACCACTGAGTTGAACTATACACTATGATCCAAGATCCTTTTTCTGGGTACTATAAGACAGCAAAGACCCAAACAGTATATAGAGTTGGGGCTTTGTCTCAAAGTGCATCAACTAACAGTTATTTAGAATGAATCTTATTTGCCATTTGATAAAACATTTTGGATCTCTCCATATTCATTTTGATTTTACTACCTTCATAGCTTGGTGCCGTTACAAACATATACAATTTACTATTTAGCCCTAAATCAAGATTATTTATGAACAAGTTCTTTTGCATTGGTCCGAACAAAAATTCATGAAGAATACATCTTACTTTTTTCCACTGAGAAAACTGACCATTTATTCCTATTCTTTGGTTTCTGAATTTTCAGGGAAAAGAATCTTCTTATCTCATAAGGATACTTTACTTAAAAGTTCTTGATGAGGAATTCTGTGAAAAAAAATATTTTTTTGATACAATTTCAATAGGACCACTGTTGAATCCAAGAGCTGCTGATACTCTCAAAAAATTCTACAAAATTGATTAGGCAGGATTTAGCTGAAAAATCCGCAATGATTTTTCTTAGCAAAGCTTCTTTTGGATAGCTTGTTTCCTCCACTGGATTATTATTTCTACCTATTTGCCTGGACAATAATTGTCTGGTTTTATTTTTACTCCTCTTCTAAAAATTATGGGTGATTAAAACAGTGTCTGCAGACTCTAAGTACCTTAATGTACTCCAAAGTAATTTATTTGTACCAAATACATATCACATCTTTAGTTCAAGGATATACTCGACTGATCCTTCTAGGGTTTTTTTTTTTTTAAATTAAGAACTTCTGTGTATTTCTACATATAGCCATAGAGCTAATGTGTATGAGTGTATTCCTCGACTTATGATCACAATTGAGCCCAGAATTACAGTCTTAAGTTGGGTGGTCATTATGCAGGTCAAGTGACCACATTCGATTTTATGACTTTTGCAGCAGTTGCAATTACAGCCAGGCCATAAAATAAGTGCTAAAAATAGGAACAGCAGTTAACCTTAAACATACTCATTTTTTATTAAGGTATAGTTAAAAAGTAGTTAACCAAGGCACATCAATCAAAATATACAGAATACAACAGAAAAAGTAAGCAATATAAATTAAATGTTTAATTAATAGTTAAATTGAATTAAGTGACTATGCTCCTAAATACAGCATCCAACTATTTTTATCCTCTATGTTATGGTTAAACTACTAAACCTCTGAAGAGGAATTAAAATCACTTAAAACTAAATAACTCTTCTTGAGGTTAGGGAATATGAAGTCCAGGTGTGATGCTTGACCATAAGACATAAAAAACCCTCATTGGACAAAGATCTTTGTAAAGGATTATACCTTACTTAGAAGGTAATTGTACCTTAATTTAAAATCATGGAGAGCAAATATTAAACCTGGTCATGGATAAGGCTCTCGCGTACAAAATAACTGAAATATTTATAAAGTCAGAATGAAAAGATTTCCTAACAAAGTCACCATTACAATAATATAGAAAACATTCCATTTGTTTTTAAGGTCAAGGTCACAGGCTTTTTTAAAAAAAATCTAGGCTGGCTATTTCAAAATCAAGTCAAAACTAACATTGGGTTGAGAGGTCATATTATCTATAGTTTGTGCCAGTCTCTTCTTTACAGAAGTTACATAATTGGGGTTGGCAGGTCAAGAATCTTTAAGGGGTAATTCTAAAGATCTGTTTAAATTTACTATCACAATATATATATTTTCCATTAAATTTTTTATTAAGGACAAGTAATATATTACTATCTAAATGCAATGCTCAATTTGTGTCAGGAAAATAAACAGATTTTTTTGAAAATTTTTTTTATTTAATAGGATTTATAAATTGTATCATTCCAGAAGCTTTAGATGGCATACAAAGTCAGACATAATGCAAAGAACAATATAATCATAATACAACTGAGAATTAATTCTGAAAATGATAGGATATATTTTACAAATTTTGCAACTGATTAACATATAGGATCAGTGAACTGGAGAACATCCAAGTATCTAGCAGATTAGGTAGGTTGGACAAAATGCTTGTGGTTTTTTTTGGAATCGTAAGTCTAAATGAAGGCTTTCATGTTCTGCTCCCCACATAGAACCTTTAACTTATCTGCCCCTTTTTCAAAATTTGCTATTAACAGTTAGCATGATTTCTTCAGCTTTGGAAACTGAAAAAAAGAAATTCAGGGGCTATAGATACACCACGTATTACCTACCCTGAAATATAATCATCTTATGTAGAAACATATATAATGAAGTTCCTTTAAGGGTAAAGCACTAAATTTAAAAGAGACTTAGGTTTACAAAAATGTTCTTGATATATTTCGATAATCATCTGCAGCAGAAATCCCCAACCCCCAGTCTGCGGCATGCCAGCAACCAGGTTACGCAAACAAGCGAAGCACCATCCATGGGATGCAGTCAGCATGCAAAACCACATCCCTTCCAGTCCGCGGTAAAACCTTTCTCCATGGAACCAGTCCTTGGTGCCCAAAAGGTTGGGGGCCACTTTTAACAGTATCAAAATTAAAGATAATTTTTCAAATTTGATTAATGGCTTAGGACCGGGATATTTATGAGACCGCCTTCTGCCACCTATAGCCTCCCAACGACCTGTGCGCTCCCACAGAGTGGGCCTTCTCAGAGTGCCGTCAACCAAACAATGTCGGTTGGCGGCCCCCAGGGGGAAAGCCTTCTCTGTGGCAGCACCGGCCCTTTGGAATGAGTTGCCTCCGGGTTTACGCCAACTCCCCGACCTCCGGACCTTCAAGACTTTATTTCATCAGGCGGGACTAGCCTAAGTGTATTTTAAGTCTATTTTAATTGTAATTTTAAGGGGTTTTATGTCAGTCTAAGACTGTTTTAGTTGATTGGCCTGTTAAATATTTGTTTTTTAAATTCTTTTTAAATTTGTTATTTATTCTCTGTATTTTAATATGGCTGTAAACCTGAGTCCTTCGGGAGAAGGGCAGTATAGAAATTAAATTATAAATAAATAAATAAATAAATAAATAAACAAACGCGAGTTATTTCTTCTCAAGTATTATTGCAGATTAGTTTGGTCACTCTTCCATCCAAAAGCCTAGTAGTCCTTTGGAAATAGGTTATCAGCATGGGTAAATAATTTTTGTTGACATAAAACAGGTAGTCCATGACTTACTACCATTCGCTTAATCTTTGAAGTTATAGCAGCAGTGACAGAAGTGACTTATAACAGGTCCTCACACTTGCAGCCATCAGTATTTCCGTCATCATATGATCAAAATTTGAGCACCTGGCCATCAGCATGACTGCATATCCTGGGATTACATTAGGACCTTCCCAGGGGACTTCTGACAACCAAAGTCAATGGGGCAAGTTGGATTTGCTTAATATTTGTATTTGTATTTATTAGTTTGTCAAACATATACAAGATAGCAGATATAAATATAAACATGGGTATATGAATGAAAGAAATCAACACAAATAAATGGGGACAGTAGGACAGGGATGGTAGGCATGCTGGTGTGCTTATGCATGCCCCCTTTATGGATCTCTTAGGAAGGGGTGAGGTCCATGGTAGACAGTTTAAGGTTGAAGCTGTGAGATTTGCTTAATAATTATAGTGATTTACTTATGAGCATAGCAAAAAAATATTGTACAATCAGGCATGAATCACTTAATGACCACATCACTTAATGATATAAATTCAAGTCTCGACTGTGATTGTAAGTCAAGGATGACTTTGTATCAAAATCCATATCTGCAACTATCACATAGGAAACTACCATCTGCAAATAGCAACTAACATATGTCAGCTTGCCAAGACTATGATTCATAAAGCAGCTTACTATGAAATAAATTTTGATTATTTTAATCATAGCGTATCAGGGGAAATGACTTACTGTTTGAGTTGAGCATGTATCAATTTCATATTTCAATGAGAGCAAAAAATTCTATCAAAAGTTCATGACAACTTCCCATGTCTATCTCAATCATACTATGCAAATGTTCAACGAAACACACAGAATCCAGTAATGCTTAGAAGACTTGGTGGGAGGAGAGAGATTGCAACCGCTGTCTTGATTTAATTTATCCAGTTCCAGCAAAAACATCAGTTGATATGACAGCTTTGCATGAAGGAAAGACATCCTTCTTTTCTCTCTTGACAGTGGTTTTCAATTATGAGTTACATTGACAAAATTCAGCAGGAATGAAGAACGAAATAAAAGTGAGTTTGTGAATCCAGATTATTAAACATCCCGAGGATGCCTGTGCAAGTGACAGTTGCCAAAGCTTGTTATTTGATGACAATGGGCAGTGAGGAAGGGAAAGATTTCTATTATGAAATGGAAATTTTAATCCATGTTGTTGGTGCGCGGAGAAAAGATCCAAAACCATTAACACTAAATTTCTCCAAGTGTTAAAAAAATGTTTCCCTTTAATCTAATATACAACCAGAAAACTATCCATATCATGTCTTATAAGTGAGTTAAACCAGTGGTGAAATCCAAATTTTTTTACTACCACTTCTGTGGGCGTGGCTTGGTGGGTGTAGTGGGGCTTGGTGGGCGTGGCTTGGTGGGCATGGCAGGGGAAGGATACTGCAAAATCTCCATTCCCATCCCACTCCAGGGGAAGGATATTGCAAAATCTCCATTCCCACCCCACTCTGGGGCCAGCTAGAGGTGGTATTTGCTGGTTCTCCGAACTGCTCAAAATTTCTGCTGCTGGTTCTCCAGAACCTGTCAGAACCTGCTGGATTTCACTCCTGAGTTAAACACAGTTCTACAATTAGCATTGAGTCAGCCTGGTGCTTTTTCTTGTCCTAAACAGGAATAAATGTTTCGATTATTAGCTTAACATATTAAATATCACCCAACTAATAGACTGCAACTACGACTTCATTCAGGTTACCTGTATAAAAGAATAATATCTTGTATAATGTGGTTGACTCACAGAAAGATCTCTGAGTGGAGACATTACCTGACACTTGAGTGTAAACAACTTCAAAAAATCTCAGACAAGACTTTTTAAAAATATTATGTACATTTTAATTGATAATATTATTGCACTTTAGATATTATATGTTAGGAGCTTGCAATATAACAATTTGAAAAAAAACCTAAATATTCACCAAATAGTTTTTCACAAGAAGTAAAATCAAATACATTTGTACATTTATTCACTTCTTTGCATATTAGCAAAATCTCAAATAACATATGCTAAAGCTGCTGGAAACCAGAAATTATTTACACAGAGATAGAAATGTGTACTCCAGATAATATGAAACACTTTATGATCTATAATAATTCCTTTGAGAAGCTACCTTACAATCCAGCTTTTGAAGTACAACACAGGAAAATGGTGAAATGCTAGCAATTTATCATAAGTAGCAATTTGGGGATAGAAGGCAGACTAATATTCAGTTTTCATATTAATTTAATGAGAAAAAGTACTAGAATTTTTTTTTAGTTAAAGTTGTCCATAGCCCAGTTATCTTCTTTAACTTTCTGCAATCCCAATTCATATAATGAAAGTGACTGGCCTAGTTAAATGACGACTTCATTTAAACTGATAAACCCAGATTGGATTTGTCCACATGTGTTAGCAGTTGTCCAACCATTCAGCAAAAGAATGATTTTACAGGTACCACCGTCTTCTTTCCCAGGCTAGGAATTATGGTGAAGATATGGAGCTTGCTCTGCTGTTTTCTTTTTTGAAGAGTTTATAATGTAAACAGAATAGTAAAAGAAGTGGAGATATAGAAGAGAAAAATGTAGGGATGTTAAAACAAGCACAAAGAAGAATGAAAAGGACTGCTATCTGATTTGTCTTGAGAAGCTTTATTTCAAATCTTCAGTCATCCATAAAAGACAATGAACATTGGGGCCAATATTGTAATCTAATTTATCTCTATGAACCTTTCCTCATTTAGAATTAAATATGAGAGAAACCTGCTGAACAGCTTCTTTTTTTCTGACGAGTCCTTTTAACATCTGATTCCTATTCCATACCTGAAACAGCCTTGTCTTTAATTATACTTGTTTTCCTCTCATCTCACCACAGTTTTGCAGTGAAAGAATATCACATATGTTTTCATCCATTCTATCAGTGGTGTGGTTATATTTATTTGTTTTCCTCCTTTTATTATTTTTTATAAATAACTCAAAGTGGCAAACATAGTCTTCCACCTATTTGGTGTGTGTGTGTGTGTGAGAGAGAGAGAGAGAGGGAGGAAGGGAAGGAGGGGGAGAGAGAAAATGAGAATGTATTGGCTATGTTAGGCTGGTATGAATGCCCCCTCCCCCCATCTCCTCCAGGAGCCATTCTGCTTTGGGCAGTAAGAAAGTCAGATTCTTTCAAAATGGACTCCTTCCTTGCACCTAACTGATCTGAGAGCCAGTATCAAGCTTGAAATCCTGGGTCAGTCTGAACACTGTAGGAACAAGGATTGTGGGAAATGACAACCAATTTCCCTTGAATATATCTGTGATACATGTACAAAATCACAGCATATTTTGACACATGACCAAACATGATTGTCAAAACTGTTTCCTCTTCCAGTCTGACATTATGATGGATGTCGTCTTGTCAGTTGGACAAATTTGATGGGATGGAAATAAAGCTGGAATAATTTGCTATCCCTGGTCCTAATTTCCACATTAATGCTTGTATAATTTCCCAACACTGCCGCCATGACAGGATAGAGATAGGTAGAGTGGGAGCAAAGTTTGTTTTCTTCCAGTTTTCTTCCAGCCCAAAAAGTAGTGGGTAGCACTAATTAAACTAAAGTCCCGAATGTTGCTGAAATTAAATAAGAGCTAGGAGAGTAGCAAGGGAATAGCTACATAAACTATAATGAGCATCTTGATATTTATCATCTGTTTACTCACATTTGCAAAGCTTTGTTCAGATAATGCTATTTCCATGAAGTCACCCTGCATGACACTAGTAGTTTACACACTTTAAATAATTAAAACTGTGTTTTGCATTAATGTGTTCATGATGCAAACATTTTAAAGGATAAAACACCTTAAATTCTTAATGCATAAAATATAAGGAGTAAACAATTTCTTCTACATTAATTGCATTTATTTGGCAAACATAATATACAGATAGTATTATGTGATGAAATTAAATTCTTATTTGCATAGTTGCCTGACATGTTAAAGAGCTGTTTTGAACTGTTCAAGTCACTCTCATCTGAAGATTCTTTTTATTTTAAATCTTATTATAGATGCTTTATCTGAACAGTCAGAAAAAAAAATAACTTTCACTGAAGAAGTACAGGTGTGCTCCCTTATTAAAATGAGAAGTTAATTATGCATTTCTCTTCTTTTCCATTTTAGTTTGCAGGATTATCATTAAAAAATATGGTACATTTACATGAATATGCATTACAATTAAATTGACTGATAAATGGGGAGAGTTTCTACTTCACTGGAAGCTCAACAGTTTACCTAGAGCTGAGGTCTCCAACCTTGGCAACTTTAAGCCTGGCGACTTCAACTCCCAGAATCCCCCAGCCAGCAAAGTTTACCTAGAGCAGGTCTCCAACCTTTACCTAGAGCAGGGTCTCCAACCCAAGCAAAGCTGGCTGTGGAATTCTGGGAGTCGAAGTCCACCAGGCTTAAAGTTGCCACAGTTGGAGACCCCGACCTAGAGCACGTCCAATATAGGTGTCCAGAATTTGTTGTAAATACCTTTTAATAGGTAACCGAAATAGTTGGTGTCTGGGACTTCAGAATGAACTGCACAATTAAAGTCATATTTTTATTTTTCACATCTTCAAGTCACTCTTTGATATCTGGCAAGTTCCGGGACAGGTCCCTGTTGTTTTCTTTGTAACTTTTTCAAAAGTGGTTTGCCACTGCCATTTTCCTAGGGTAGAGAGAATGACTAGACCAAAGTTACCCAGCTGCCTTTGTGCCTAAGGAAGGACTGGAACTCAGTCTCCTACTTTCTAGTTTAATGCTTTAATTAATACACCAAAGTGGCTCTTGTTTCGGTCCACATATTTTGCTAAATTAAAACTGAAGACAGCACACATTTGTACTTAATTTGATAATGAGCCAGGCTGATCTCATTTAATACAAGCTTGGTAAAGCAGCTTGATAACTTTATTATAAATCCTGGAGGTGGAACAGATTATTTTTTCCTAAAGCAAGCTACCACAATGCTTAAGGCAATGCACCACGGGTCCAGCCAAGTGCTTGGATTTGCAATTTGTCTGAGATGACAAAACTGATACAGGTGGGAGGTTCAGGTCTCGATAGGCATGTATTGGTAAATCACATTTGGCACAGACAGGTTCTAAAGGGACAAAAATCCGATTTTGGTTTTAATATCACTGAGTTTTCTGACATCCTCTCTCAATTTAACCTAGTTTGGTTTTTACCGCTAATTCAAGTATTGTGTATTTATCCACCAGGGAATCAGATTCATTCTCTTTTTTAAGTTTTACTATTTCCTTTTCCCTCAAAGATGTTAGTTAATCATATGAGACAATTTCATCTCCTTTGGTTGTTGAGGTACTGAGTTTGCATTAGAAAAATATAAATCATCCTAATTTCTGCATAAAGTAGCTACCTCTGCAAAAAGGGGGGAGGAGGAAAAGCTGAGATTATTAAATCATAGGTTGTTACCATAATGCAGGCTTATAACCTGGGGCAGATTTAATTAATGCTTAATGCTCAGTTATCTCATACATTAAAGGTCAACAGCTGGAGTTCTCTGAACCAAAACCAGTTCTTAGTTGCCACAACAGAAAACATGAAAAAAAACCTGGGAAGATGGAGAAAGAGGTATGCAGAGCTCGTTCACTCTTTTCCATTTCGTTGGTTAATACTGGTGCAATCTGAATAGGTTGAAAGATAGAAGCCCCCTTAAAGTGTGCTATTAGAGCAACTGAAAAATGAATGATGAGCATAATATCCCCAGGTTATATTGCAAAAATACAAGTTTATTTGGGATATAATCCTTGTTTTACGCTGATGAATAAATTTATGATCAAGATTCTGATGAAGTTCTGACCATAATTCACATTCATAAGTTCATTAAAGTGGTATATCCCAAACAAGGAGAATCATTGCAGAGCTGCTTGTTTTCACTTATTATCTATCTATTTCTTATTATCCTATCCAGTGCTTTCATTGAAAATAGATTTAAAATTATGCTGCCAGAGAGCAGAATTCAGCTGAATGATGATATTGAATTAGTTATAATATTGGCCAAAGATACAAAATGGCATGGTGGTAATTGTTAGTTGATGTCTATCATTCGAAAGCAGATACCTTTCCTTCCACCCCAAGCTTTAACTGACAAAATAAGTTTGTCCATATATTTACCCAACATTCAACAAAAGTTTGTTTTTAAAAAGTGAAAATGTTTATTGGGTATTTTAGATATTTATTGCATGTTTCTGCGTACATGAAAATAAAGTAAACCAGTTATTAATGTTACAAATAAACAAGTAAGACTTATCAATTCATTTTTTTAAAAAAACCTAAAACCTGGATAGTTTCCCAAAGATTGTTTTCAAACGTTTTTGACAATTTAAGTAAAACAAATAGCAGCTTATTGGAAACATCAGAAAGGAATCTTCCTCAGCTTTTCACGAAGAGTTAAGAGCTGTGATTTTCTCCATCCAAAGTATATTTCAGCCATGAAGCTGCAGCAGTTTAAATCATAGTTCAATAGGCAGGAGATTCAAACCTGGATAAATCTCACACTGCTACAATCTCAGCATTATTTGATTCTAATCTACTTTCCACTCACTCAAGATTCAGCTTCCTGTTGAGTGACACTTAGGTTTCAGACTGGTAACTGCCTCAAGGAACTGAAAGATGGAATTACCTATACTTGAAATATAAGATTTTTGGGAATGAAGATGGGAAATAATTAGATTAATGCTGTCATTTTCTCCTTTTAAGAAGAGAGGGAGCTTCATGTTAGGAATGCTGGTAAAATGGAAGCTATATATTTATTATTTATTTATTTATTTATTTTGTCACAACATCATACAAAAAGATTATATAGTATATACACATATAAACATATATAGGAAGAAGAGAAGAAAAACAATAGGACAGGAACGGTAGGCACGTTTGTGCGCTTATGCACGCCCCTTATGGTCCTCTTAGGAATGGGGTGAGGTCAATAGTAGAAAGTTTTTGGTTAAAGCTGTTAGGATTATGGGAAGAGACCACAGAGTCAGGTAAAGTATTCCAAGCACTGATGATTCTGTTGCAGAAGTCATATTTTCTGCAATCTAGATTAAAGCGGTTTACATTAAGTTTAAATCTATTGGTTGCCCTTGTATTATTGCAATTAAAGCTGAAGTAGTCTTTGACAGGAAGGACATTACAATAGATGATTCTGTGAGCTAAACTTAGGTCTTGTCGAAGGCGACGGAGTTCCAAGTTTTCTAAGCCTAGGATTTCAAGTCTGGTGGGATAAGGTATTTTGTTGTTTTCAGAGGAATGGAGAACTCTTCTTGTAAAATATTTCTGGACACGTTCAATTGTATTGATGTCAGAGATGTGGTGAGGGTTCCAAACAGGTGAGCTGTATTCTAGAATTGGTCTAGCAAATGTTTTATATGCTCTGGTTAGTAGTGTGGTGTTTTTGGAAAAGAAGCTACGCAAAATTAGGTTTACAACTCTTAGAGCTTTTTTGGGGGAAGCTGAGGCTCTTTAGAGGGACAATGCTTGTTTTACACTATTGTTTTCACGCAATCAGATTCTGTCTCTTGGGTCAGTGCCTACCCAACATGCCACCATCCTAAGAAAGAGAAAAAAATTCATCTCTTAACTTTACAGAAGGCAAGAGTCCTTTAATGTTACAAGCAGGGTCTTTCAAAAAGGATAGAGCTTTGACTATACTACAGACTTTGGATACTACTTATAAGAGGCAGCAGCTCTTTTGTAGCAAAAAGAGGTTTTACAAAATTGCAGGAATAACATTCTTCATCATTTTAATAAATGAGGACTTCAGCATATCAGACAAATGTGAAACTCTTCAAGATTCTATTTCTTGCTGTTCCTTTTACCATGTCTTTGTTTACCATACCTACCCTTTCTAGCAGACAGTGCCTGCTTTGATCATGCCTGACTTCCTTTATGGGAACTGGACATGGAGGCCAGCATGATTCAAACCTCTCCTCCCTCACCCCACTTGATTTTCTTTGATGCTCGGTAATTCATTGCTTTTGCTCAAATTGATTACTATTAAGCTTGTGGTTTTTTTATACAGAGAGTATCTACATTTGTCCCTTGAGGGCTCTCTCAAGCAGAATTTTTTATCCTTTTCTCATCATAACTGTATAATTTGGATCTTCAGTAGAAATAGCTGGCAGGAGATTCTGGACAGAAAATAAAATGAGCTATCAATGCTGGCTTAAACCAAAGGCTTATTTGATCCACAATTCTATTCCAGGAATATCTATGAAGAATGAACAAATAGGATGTGAACACACTAGCATCCTCCTCTTTGCATTTTTGTTGAAATGGGCCCAGCCTTTGATCCTGAAGTTAATATATAGCCATTATGACTGTCAGCTATTAAAATTCTTATCTTCCTTGCATCTGTTTAGGCTTCCTTTGAAGGTGGTGCAGAGATGAGTAAATTGACATTTGAAATTAGAGATCAAGAAGATAAGCACTATTATAAAATATGGGACTTATTTTACAATTGATTAGAAGGGAAAATATGTTAGAATAAGATATTGAAGACACATGTATGAAAGAGACGCGTATTTTGAATTTGCACAAGAAGCTTTGTAAACACCCCGTCAGCACAATGTAATGGTTTGATGTGAATGTTTTGGTTTTTTTTATTGTGGAAAATAAAAAAATTTCTTATAAAAAAAAAGAAATTCCTCAGGTGGTGACTGCAATATAATATAATATAACAACAGAGTTGGAAGGGACCTTGGAGGCCTTCTAGTTCAACCCCCTGCCCAGGCAGGAAACCCAAACCATCTCAGTCAGATGGCTATCCAACATTTTCTTAAAAATTTCCAGTGTTGGAGCATTCACAACTTCTGCAGGCAAATCGTTCCACTTATTAATTGTTCTAACTGTCAGGAAACTTCTCCTTAGTTCTAAGTTGCTTCTTTCCTTGATCAGTTTCCACCCATTGCTTCTTGTTCTACCCTCAGGTGCTTTGGAGAACAGCCCGACTCCCTCTTCTTTGTGGCAACCCCTGAGATATTGGAACACTGCTATCATGTCTCCCCTAGTACTTCTTTTTATTAAACTAGACATACCCAGTTCCTGAAACCGTTCTTCATATGTTTTAGCCTCCAGTCCCCTAATCATCTTTGTTGCTCTTCTCTGCACTCTTTCTAGAGTCTCAGTATCCTTTTTACATCGCGGCGACCAAAACTGAATGCAGTATTCCAAGTGTGGCCTTACCAAGGCATTATATAAAGTGGCACTAACACTTCACGTGATCTTGATTCTATCCCTCTGTTTATGCAGCCCAGATATTTTATGATGTAAAAATTCATCATTTTCAGCACACATTATTTAGAACAGAGATCCTTTTTATCATCTCCCATCATTCAATTTCATTGGATGTACCTGGATTCTAACATTAAAACAGAAAAAACCCTCTTCTATTTGTTATTTTTATCTAAACTATGCATGAGCTTTGCTGATTGCTTTTTTTCCTAAATGGTATCTTTGTTTAATACAAAAACTGATAATTTTGGCTACCAGTTTTTTTGTACTTTTTCTGGCTCTACAATATCATTTTCAAGCCTCATGAAACTTGGCCACATTAGACTCCTCAGAGGAAAAAGAGGAATCAGATGATCCCATCAATCTAGTCCTCTCTACTTCAGTCAAACCTAAGCACGGGACTGATGCCAGAGTCAATCACTCTAGCCTAAGATTCTCTATTCAAGACTGAGATGTAATTGCACAGCCTATCTAAACACTATTGTCACCAGGCTGAATAAGCAAGGCATTATAAAAGTGTTTGTTTGCAAAGGAAGGCACCTGGGAATTATGGTTCAGTAAGAAAATCCAGCATGCCTGCATGACCTTGTGGCCAGATCAAGTTGGATAAGCAGGAGTTGAATTAAGTTTTTTGACTCAATTAACCTGGACAGACTTGTGGCACATCATAGTTCATTAATTTATTATCATTATTGTATATAGCTAGATTCCAGAATGATTCCTGGTTCATAATATTTCTTTTTATAATATTCATAATATTTCTTTTTAACTTCTTTTTAATGTTTATATATTGAATTTTTACTTGGCTGTACACCGCCCTGAGTCCTCCGGGAGAAGGGCGGTATAAAAATCGAAATAAATAAATAAATAAATAATATGTAATCCTAAATCTCAGGACCAGTTCCATAAGAGCAGGTTTGTTATAACTTCTAGTGTGTCCGCATGACAGCTTACTTATGTAAGAGAAGTCTGTTACTTTCAATTCTATGTGACTGGTCACCTTTGTGCCTCAAAACATGACTGCTGGTGTATAAGTTGTTCATTGTCTGTTATGACTTGAGTATTCTTTTTTTATGTCTCTTTGGCCATGAGTAACCTTTCTTAGAAGTAGAACTTGCAAGGTCCTGGAAGGTCCTGAAATTACATAATTTTACATTCTGCCTAATGCAGGACTGAAAACCAGAAAGTATGTTCAGGAGTCCAACTGAAAGTCTCTAAAAGCACTAGGATATTGCTTTTTTATTTTTTATTCTTCTGTAATAATTCTCAACATGGAATTAATTTTTGCAAAGTAGACACATGATGGATCAGCCTTTTTATCTCAAACAACCAGACAATTCATTTCTTGCATGGATTCACCAACTTCATAACAGAGGATCAGACAACCGTCATTCAGTTCTATTATGCCATCCCTTTTTTTTTAGTTTCACAGACATGCAATTAATTCATGATTTTAATTTTTTACTTCTTTTAGAGTCTCAATTTCAATTTTCCATATGCCAAAGTCATTACCATAGTGATCTCAACTACCCACAATCAATTGAGGCTTTCACATAATGTCCTGCATGGCATCTTTGATAAGATACAGCAGGTGTACATTATACTAGATTACTAGTCTACATCACATCAGAATTCCTTGCTAATGATGAAGCTATCTTCTAGAAGTTAGATTTGGCATATTCTGTCCAACATGGCAGAAGAAACCAAATTTTAGCCAAAACGCATTCTATCCTTTTATAAAAGCTAGGATTTCTAATACAGAAACTATCTTAGAAGCCAACATAATGTTACCCACCTCCCAGCAATTAGAACAGCTATGCATTATACTAACACACACTTAGGAGGCTTCCTTACTGGATGTTATGCTGGAAGTGTAAAATGATTACAGGTGTGTGTGTGTGGTTGTGTGTGTGAGACACACACCTCTATTGTTATATTCCAGGAAACCACAAAAACTGAAAAAGGAAAAAAGAAGCAGTGTTTATATTTGTATATATAAATACGAGTTTTCAAGCAGATTATTAAATTCTGACCACACTAATACTGATCTGTCCTTTCATTATGTTCATACAATAATTTTCATTTAAGAGCCATATATTTGGTAGTATGTCTTTGGAAAGAATAAGACTTAAATATGCTAAGACAAATTCCTTGTGTGTCCAATCACACTTGGCCAATAAAATTCTATTCTATTCTATTCTAATAGTTTACACACACACACACACACTTGGGATACTAAGAACTATGGATTTACTAAACATGGAGTTTAGCAAAACAATCTATTCACAAATGAATAGAATCTTGCAACTTATCCTGGGACACATATATTTGTCTTTGCAAATGAAGGCAAATATATGTGTCCCAGGATAATGTTCTAGGATCCAATCTGGATCACCAGGACCTGATGCTTAGTTTTCCAAGGTTTCAGACCCATGCTAGAGCTCTGAGGATGGGCTCCAGCACAAATCTGAAGACTTGGAAAACTAAACCTTTGGTCCCAGTGACCAACCCAGATTGGATCCTGAAATTTATTATTTTGTAATGGCAAATCAATGTCACTCAATGTACAATCATGAACTGATGTCGTGTTTGATCTCTGCTTATGACCTGTTATTACAATAATGAAAAGACTGATCAGTATTAGTCTGTGTGGTCGGAGTTTAAAACTCAGCTTGAAAACACCTATCATTTATATATACATAAATACTGCTGCTTTTTTTCCTTTTCTCATTTTTGTGGTTTCCCTTTTTGACCTTTAAAGCCCTACATGGTATGGGCTGGTTTATTTGAGGGACTACTGTAACTCTCCCTTTTTACATCAGATCTGGCAGAAGAAGCATATTAGATATCTCATATGCTCTGAAGTTCCAGCACCATCACCCAAGAAGATGATATTTCCGAACCATGGCAGCTCTCCTTTAGAACATCATCCCCATCCTCTGAGGCGAGATTGGCCCTAATCATACTGATTTTCTGGAAATCCTTTAAAACTTGGTTTTGTCAACAGGCTTCCCATTTCCAGGGATACAGTGGAAATGGGAAGCCCATGAAATGGCTTATTACATGCAAGACCTTAAATTTACTTTCCCATGGTTTTGCTTAACATGTTTTTGTAATTGTTAAGGGTTTAAAATGTTGTTTTAAATTGTTTTCATTAATTGTACACCACCCAGAGTCGTATTTGTGAAATGGGTGGCCATATAAATTTGATGAAAAAATAATAAAATAAAATATAACGACAACTATAACTGAATAAAATAAAAAGACAACTATAACTGCAATAGCAATATATAGTAGAATCTATATCTATTAACTGGTTCAGGATTTAAATTACAGGCTTATTCTCTTGCATATCCAAGATAATAGATATTTAGCTATTTTTACAAAATCATTTTTTTCAGTAATAATTCTCACTAACCTGGGAATTGTAGATGCTTGCTATATAAGTTTCATTCCCTGTCCTGATTAGACAAAGAAGCTTGGATATAGCATTTTTCTCCTCAGGTAGTGGAAATAAGTAGCTATTTATTAACAGCAATTACATGTCAATAAAACAAACGTGTGTGTCTGTGTGTATTATATTTTTGATGTGTGTGATCAAAAATGTTTTTTTTCTTTTATCAAAACTGCCTAGCTCCACTCTATTTACAAATTACTATATAACTGTATAGCCAATTTATTTAGGTTTCTTAAAGATATACCTGAAGTACCTTATATTTTGAAGTAAGTTAAGGAATACTTAAAAATTATTCTTTTAGAAACTACAGTGTTAGGAGGCTATTATTTATTTATTTATCAATGAGATTTGTCCACTGCCCAAAATCTAATAATTTTCAGGAACTTATAGAATTTTTTATAACACAAAAGAAAAATCAATGTTATAATTAATTAAAACAGCAAAATCCAAGATCTCATGCTCTATGTACCAAAATATGTTTCGCAAAGCACCATTGATTAAAATTAATTTTCAAAGATCTTCTAGAACAATATAATAATAAATCAAATATTGTGGCTTAGGCTGGTCCCTGTTTTGATTTCATAGGTTGTTTCTTATAGTCTTAAAATAGCCAATTCATCTATGAAAAAGGTTTTCAGGAGAATCTGGGGAATAAGATTTTAAAGGAAAAACTTCTCAACTCATTAAGAGCTATTAACAAGTTCAGTGAATGGAGCAGCTATGGCTGGTAAAATAAAAATGTTCACATTAAGCTAAACCATTTTCTTGAAGTTCATAAAACAAACAAAAAAATCACAAAGAAATTGTAAAGGCTTAATACAGGAAATAAGAAATCATTCAAACATGAAAGAATATTTCCTATGGCATGACAGCTTTGGTTGAGCTTTTTTGAGCATTAAAACTAAATAAATTATAATAATAAAAATACAGCTGTTCCCTTGAAAACTACTAAAAATAAAGACATAAAGAACAACGTCTAATGCACAATGTTTATATCAAAAAATCATGCAGATTGCTTTCAACTACATTGCCATCAGTTCTGAAACAGCCTTTTACAGAGACAGCTGTGTACACACATAAATACATAAGTAAATAAGGCAGAAACGTACAGATATCATATCTTCCTTTCAAAGCTTCAGCAAAGTAATTGCTGCAATACTTGTTCCAAATTGTCAGTTGGAGAAAAATCAGTCTAAGCTGTTAATAAATCAATGTATACTTTAGTTCTCATAACAAGTACACCCACAGGAGTGAACCAACCTGATGATCAAGAATATAGATATTGACAATGTCACAGCTATAAAAGACAGCTTTCCTCCTCTGCCTAGTCCCTTAGGAGATGAGGAAAACAGGAGAGGGAACAACTTCATCCAATCTGTCTCAAGGCTACTAGATCTGAAGTGACAGTGAAAATTCTTGAATTCATCAATCTCCAGATTCTAACATCAAGCAGGTTTTCTTTCTTACCTTCAAAGCTCCCGGCAAACAGGTAAATCCAGGTTATAGCAGGAACGAATAGCAAAGTCAGAGAGGCAGCCAGGAATTTCCGTCGCCCTCTGCAAATTCCCAGCATTCTCTCTGAAGTGAAGCTTCCCAACTTGTTCCTGTTCCTATGTCGGAAGCATGGAGTCCATAGTCTCCCACATATTATCTGAAAGCAAGAGACAGTAATGTAATCTATGCAGTTTAGCACTTTCTCACTTCAAAAAAAAAAAATCAGACCTTTTTCATAGCCCCTGCAAAACTAAGATTAAAAACAGCCATGCATGCTGCAAAACCCAGTCCAAAGTCAATGCACTGTAAAAGGTAGGAAACTGTAAATGTGTGCCTTACGTGCATGATGAAAGAGCATAAATCAATAGTATATGATACTAGCATGGATACTACATGTTTTATTTAAAACAACAATAAAGAAACAGAAACTATAGTGAACAGTAATGGGAATAAAAATATTTTCCCACAAAACCCATTTTATTTTACTACTTTCCAGTGAATAAGTAACCTTCTGAATATCTGTAAATGAAAATAAGAGTTGGCAAACATATGGGACATGTAGTTTGAAAGAACCTTTGGTGTTTTCTTGTTAAGATTATTCTTGCATTTCACGTAGAGATAAAGTCAAATTGCTGGTATACAGTTGCAAAATGGCTTTGAAATTGGATAGAGTGGATCAGTATGACTTCATTCAAAACATTATTTCCTACTAACACTAGCTTGATAATTAAAGAAATTTGGATTAAAAGAAATTTGACACAAAGCCTTGGTTTAACTTCTACATTTTAAATTCCTAACTTTAACCATTCCTCTTGTTTTCTAAAAATGACAGTAGTCAAACTAATATATGAAAGCAAAACATAGTTTCTGTTATTGTTAATTTCACATTCAGTTGTATACATTGAAGAAATAAAGCAACCTGTTGAAGGAAGTATGAGTTTAAAAACAAGTTAATTTCATTATTGAAATTAGACACAGTGGATTTGGGCGTCAAGTCAAAGAAAGTGGAATAATTTCAAGAATGATATCAAGAACAGTAAGGGAAAAAAAAACCCTGAAAAATCAGCAAGGAGGATATTGCCCATTAGCTATTTTGAAGTTATCTCCCATGGCTAAAGTTAGATCACTACTTTTGTCTAATATATAATGACCTCTAATGAAATAAATAATATTAATCAAGGCATGCAGCACATTTCCTTCACATGTCCTTAATTACAATACTTGTAATTAAGTGATAATATAATCTCCAATCAGATTTCATAGCATGTTATACCAACCACAGATTGAGAAAAAAAAACTACAAACATCTGCTATTCATTTAACTGCTAATGATTTTAAGACAGAGGAAGATTTTGCGTTTCACTTATCAGTAACAACTCTTAATTATTCTTGCAAAGTAAATTTCATTATTTCCTTTTTTCAAGAATCTGAAGGCAGGTTCTAGGCCAAATCAAAATGTTACGATTCAATTATTAATATAAATATTATCTTTCAAGATATACAATGAGATATTACGATTGCAGCATTCTCACACAAAAAGGAAAGTGTATTCTCTTGTTCACAAGTCTAGATTCAAAAGTGTAATTTAAAAACTTCCTAAGCACTGAGAATATATACAATGAGCACAGCTTTGGAAAGCAAAGATTTAGTAGTGCTAAAGTTCCATAAAGAACTTAAATAATTAATCTAATATTTAATAAATACCTCTTTTGTTCCATTTAATCTCTATGCCATTGTCAGAGAATCACACAGCACTTTCCTTTTTAAAAGAAAGATTTAATATGAAATTGGAAGATGCAGCAAAATTTGTAATACTAAATTCTTACACATTCAAAATTAGGAGTAGCCAATTGTATGATTATGTGAGAGTGTATGTGTGTGGAGAGAGAGGGAGGGAGGGACGGGGAGAGAGAAAGAGATGCTACAAGTAACCATAAATATTTTTCGTAGACTTTATTCTCCTTTTTTCATCAGTAGCTATGTTTTATTTGTCTAATTTTCACATGGAAAAACAAGTAATACTGCATTCATACTGTCTAATTTTCACATGGAAAAACAAGTAATACTGCATTCATCTGTTATTATGATATGTTCACTGTGCTATATAACATTCACTTCATTGCAGGAATAGAAGTTATAACTATATGTTATTTCTAATTTTCTGTGTGTAAACATTTAAATTTTAATTTAGAAAAAAGAAATATGTGAAAAAAATTATGCCTTGATGCCTATTCCTTTTTGCTGAAGGTGGTATTTTTAATTAGTAATAACAGTATGAAGCTGGCTCCCAATTTCCTTAAGACTTCAGTGCTGAAAATAACAGGAATGTTAACAAACAGCACAATCACTGTGATATAACTGGATTCCATTTTCCCCCACTCAACAACAGCAACATAAATATAGAAAATGCAAATCTCAGTTACTTATAAATACATTAATTAAATTTCACAAAATCTCTTACAGAAGTCTTATTTCTACTTATCAAAAATAGGAATATCAATCATCCTTTTTAATGTAGAGAATAATGAGTTATAAAAGCAATGAATTTTAAACATGTCTATAACCCATAATGAAGATATGACTGCCTGGTTGATAAATATACTATAGAAATTGAGATAACATACAAACTACAAATGTTACTATGACAAAATAAGTCATCCCCTGATAATAAGCCCAATTGGGCTTTTGAATGCATGGCAATAAGGCCAAACACTTATTTCAGGGTTCAAAATAATATAAGACAGGGTCTTATTTTCGGGGAAACACAGTAGTCAGAAATCTATGAAGAGCTAGCATTGTCACTATTCTACAGAAAACATACGTCAGAATTCACAGTTAATTTTAAGGAACTTTAGCTAACTCCTTAGCTAAAGGAGTTCTAACCCTGTTCTAACCAGGTGACATACATCACTCCTGAGAATACAAGACAAATGTGAGGAAACAAGGAGAAATAGACTTGCTTTCAGATTTTAAATATATTCAATTTTTACAGAATAAAAAAGAGGCACAAAAGAAAAGACAAAGTCACAAAGATGTCAAGGAAGATCATCTGCACAGCTGAATCATTTCAGTGCTGAACCAACGGAACATTAGCTGCAGTGACATAAAGAATCACAATAAAGTTTTTAAAAGATATACTGATGAAATTCAAATTTCACATAAATATATTCAGGTCAAGAAAATTCACAAATGGAAGATGTCACCTGGAAATTTATAATTGTGGTAACATGCAAAGCTCTTCTCACATCAGAAATTCAGCTTACATTTTCAACTGAGTATTCATATGGCTTTCAGCAGTTTTCTATATAAATATAACTTATCCATAGCATCTTCCATCTTGGCCATTTATAGCAGCAAGACAGATAACATAATTTCGGGGGTCTAAGCTTATGATTTTTTTGTGTATTTTTGTCTTATAATGCTGTGTTTCTATTCTCTTAGAAGAAAAAAATAGAGGGAAAAGTACACATCTCCAAATATCATTTAAACTCTTTTGAGAAATCCATAGAACCTCAACCAGAGTGGAGTTTATTCTTATATTTAAAAGTCTTATATTTTAAACTCTTTATAAATTAAAAGACAGGAAGCAAATTGAAGTGCCACAATCCAAACAGTGTATGTATTATTTAGCAGAACACAATGCAATTAGGAAGGCAATGGTCATTTCACAGCCTACAGCCCTCTAAAAGAAAGAGTATTACATAACCTCCAAAAATGGCCCTGTAATCCCTTGATTTGGGACAGTTATCTACAAATATATTTGTACATAACTACTGATTTGATTTATAAAAAGCAGCCAACTGATTGGAATCCTTTGATAATTTAACTGAAGAAACTTTTCTCTGTTAAATCTTAAGACAGTACCAAAATGCTAAGCAAGGCTTCTTTCCATTAAGATCTTTTTTAAGAAACCATAATTGCAGAGCTGTCATAGAATGAATATAATCATACCTGTTCACATTATTTGCTTCTATACTAAATACAGGATGTGAAGCTGTTCTTTGTTGTGTCCTACAGAAACTATTTTTAAAATCATAGTTAAGAAGTGTTAGAAACCAGATCTCCTGAATTCGGAGTAAATAACTAAATACAGAATTCTGAATAACCAATTGTATCCCAGAAACTGTATAAAATATCTTTAGCATAAAATAATTCCAATGGATCTGGATTACCTTTTACTAGCTAATATATAATTTGTTAGAAAAAATATACATGAGGTAACTGACTTATGACCATTTGTTTAGCAACTGTTCAAAGTTATGAAGGGGTTGGAAAAAAGTAAGCTATAACCATCACGTGGTCATGATCCAAGTGCTTGGCAATGGTTCACATTTATGGAAATTGCAGCATCCTACACATCACTGCCATTTACAATCTTCCCAGCTGTCTTCTGACAAGCAAAGTCAATGGGGAAGTTGGCAGGAAGGGTTGCAAGCTGTGGTCATGTGATGTCTTGCTAAACAACCATAGTAATTCACTTAACTGCCATGACAAAAAGGTTTGTAAAATTATATGTGGTCAAGTCATACATCACTTAATAACAGCACTGCTTAACACCAAATTTTGTGGTCCCAAATGTGGTAAATCAAGGACTACCTGTACTCTGAGCATTGACACCAAATAAGAATGTTTAGTCAAAAAACATTCCAAGATAGAAGAGAGAACTAAACTACCCAACACCCTGACATCAATATCTAGGAGGAGTCTAGAGTAGATCCTAAAGCAATTGATCTGTTAAGTGCTTTAAACACAGTGTTGTAATTACCAGATGTCAGCACAGATTTATCAAAAGTAGGTCTTGCTAAACTAACCTTATCTCCCATTTTGATTGGATAATTTCCTTAACATATTACGAGAATGCTCTAAACATACCATCTTTCTCTTAGCAAACAGCTGACACAAATGCCATGACACTTTCATTACCAATTAGTAAGCTGGGGCTGGATGGTGTAACAGTTTAATAGATAAACAATTGGTTCAAAAACTTATCAGTGGTTGGTTCTTCGTAAAACTGAGAAAGGTATTATAAAGTTCAGTTCTGGTCCCTGTTTTAACATTAATGAAATGATGACGTGTTGAATGCTTATCAAATTGCAACAGAAATGTTGGGCTCAACTGTGGTTGAAAGTTGAGGGCTTCCTTATTCTCAAATAGAGAAATATAACTAGTGAAATGGGTAACATCAGTTTTTAAAGTAGTAAAGTTCATAGTGAGATATGCAAATTCTTTAGATAGGAAACAGAAATAAAATATACAGATCTAGGATGATATAGTTATTGTATTATTATATCACCATACACTTAGGAAAAAACAATTGGTTACAATTATTGGAATAATTGATTACAAACTGAACATACTGATGGAAAAGCCATTTTACAAGGTATTGAGAGAAGAAATTTACTTATTCAAATTTATTATATCTGCCCAACTGCAATGGAAAATAGCTGCTCCATTTATTTTGTATTGATCAAACACCAATTCAAGTATTGTGTCCATTTCTAGGCACCACATTTTTAAGTACCGGAAGTTTAGAAAAAGGACACACAGATAATCAGAGGAGTGAAAATTACTTTGTATATTTGTCTCTGAAAAGAGAAGACTGAGAATGATATAATAGCATAATTCTAGTACCTGAATGACATCACAGAGAAGGTCACAGAGTGGGTTTTCTCCCTCATCCCAAAATAGTAATAGCAATAAGACTTATATACTGCTCCATAGTACTTTACAGCACTCTCTAAGCCATTTACAATGTCAGCAATCTGGATCCTCATTTGACTGACCTTGGAAGGATGGAAGGCTGAGTTAACTTTGAGCCTTCAGGATCAAACTCCAGCCTTTGGGCAGAACTAGCCTGCAATACTTCATTCTAACCATTGCATCACCAATTCATGGTTTGGCATAAAATAATGGTGTTATCTTACAGGAAAGAAAAATCTGGTTTAATGTTACAGGTGAAAGTAAAAGCAGAAGCACCAGTTATCTATAAAGTGAATGGATTCTCCTTCAAATTATGTGATCCAGCAGATGCTAAGCAACCATCTTCTATGAATGATTTAATTCACATTCCTGCCTGAAGCAGGCAGTTGGATTTATTGGCCCAAAGTGTTTCTTCTGTCTCTATAATTCTTTGATCGTTTGTATTGATATATCCTTAAGATTTCAGATTTTAATATACCTAGTCTGGAGACAGTCCAGTGTTCTCCTTTCAAACACTCTTAAAATTAAGAAAAATCCAGACTTCAACAAAATCACTTGACAGCTGACTAAAGAAATGAAGGTCTCATAGCCAAAAAAAATCTGCACGCAGGATGTCCAATTACAGCAACAAAATTAACCTGTCAGAAAAATAAATTGGGATGCAAAACAGTAAGTCAATTCTGAATCTGAATGAATTAGACTTTATCAAACAAAAAAATAAAAAAAAAGGAAAGTGAAATTTCTTTCTCTCCCTCCTCTTTCTGGGTATGGGTATGGATAGAAGACATAAAGTGTTTTCAGTTTCTAGCTTGTACTCACCAGTTTGTTTCTCTCCGTACCCATATGCAATCTGTTTTGCTACCCTGAAATATTCTCCTTTATACTCAATATTACTAAGTCAACTAAATTTGAAACGTAAATTTCTAATCCATAACAGAATAAAAGAGTTGGAAGGGATCTTGGAGAGAATAGAATAGAATAGAATAGAATAGAATAGAATAGAATAGAATAGAATAGAATAGAATAGAATAACAGAGTTGGAAGGGACCTTGGAGGTCTTCTAGTCCAACTCCCTGCTCAGGCAGGAAACCACACACCACTTCAGACAAATGGCTATCCAACATCTTCTTAAAAATTTCCAGTGTTGAAGCATTCAAAACTTTTGAAAGTAACCCATTCCACTGATTAATTGTTCAGTCAGGAAATTTCTCCTTAATTCTAGGTTGTTTCTCTCCTTGATTAGTTTCCATCCATTGCTTCTTGTCCAAATTCAGGTGATTTGGAGAATAGGTTGATTCCCTCTTCTTTGTGGGAACACTGCTATCATGTCACACCTAGTCTTTTTTTTTTTCATTAAACTAGACATATCCAATTCCTGCAACTGTAATCTTCATAGAGCCGTGATGGCGAATCTATGGCACGTGTGCCACAGGTGGCACGCAGCACCCTTTCTGTGGGCATGCGAGACATCACTCCAGTTCAGCTCCTCCACGTATGCGTGAGCCAGCTGATCATCAGGTCTCTGCCACACATGGTGGGGTGCGTGCAGAGAGGCTGTGCACGCATGCGCAGGGGTGGGGTGCGTGCAAGGGGGGGCACACGCACATTCAGGAGGCTGCACACACATGTGTGAGGGCGGGGCGTATGCCAGAGGCATGCACATGCGTATGGATGGGAGCATGTGCAGGGGCTGCATGCACTTTGCATTTAGGGAGTTTGGGCATGCACACACATACTTTGGGCACTCGGTCTGGAAAAAGTTAACCATCGCTGTCATAGAGTGTTGAGTATATACTCTTTCTAAAAATTGTGACTCATTCTAATTACAACTATGGTATTTTGTTAATAGTGGTGAATAAGTGTTGATGTTTTTAAGAAAAGGCACACAAAGTTTATGTGTAAATTGACTAACTAAGCAATTAAAAACTGCTTTTTTTTACTTTTGATTCAGCAAGTGGTAACCAACTTGGCTTATCTCAAAAGCTAAACAAAGCCAGTATAGGGATGTAGGCTAAACTGGAAAGTTAAAAATGCATCCTGAAAAAAAATACAATATCAAACTATTTCTATAATAACTAACTAAATAAAATTCTATAATAAAGGGAGAATAAAAATAAATAAATAATGTTGTCAATAAAGCTGCATGGGTCCAGAACTAGGAACTGATTTAACTTGAGAGCTTTTTTCTTTATACTGTGTTCTTTAGGCAACCGATGGTCATGTGTAAGCTTACCATAAGCTCAGAAAGTTATATAATTGAAAATACTTTCATGTGCCCCAGATGCTAGTGCTGAGAAGGATATTTTTATGATTCTAGAAGTCATTTATTACCCATCTTGACAGAAACCCACCACTGAATTTTTCTGATTTTTCAAAGTTATTCAAATTGGCAGCCATCTACTCATCTTCTGGTAGCAAGTTTCACCATTTAAACTTTGTGCTGTGATAATAAACATTTCATTGTTCCATGCTCTAAAGCAGAACACTGTAGCTTGTTAGTAGTGGTTTTATATAATGTGGATATTCTGCTGTATTCATGGTGTTAGAAGCAAACTACACTCACACTACCTATCGAAGGTTTAGATCACTATTGGCATTGCTAGATTCAAAACTCTCTTCAAATGCTGATCCTTTCAGAGGAGGGAAATCTACTTTCCAAACAAATATATGCTAGGGATCTTCACACTTCAAAAATCATTCAGAAGATATAGTTTTGACCTTGCATAGCAGCAGCCCTTTACTGTTGATTAAAAAGTAAAAATAAAGGTTCCCCTGTCCAGTTGTATCCGACTCTAGTTGATCCTCATCTCCATTTCTTAGTCAAGGCTCAAGAAACGCTATTACCTTACTACCAAAGTGGTACCTATTTATCTACTTGCATTTTTATGCTTTCAAACTGCTAGGTGGCAGGAATTGGGGTAAGTAACTGGAGCTCACCCCTCACTGCACCACTCAGGTGTCAACATTTTTAATTGCTGAGCCATCACGTTCCTCTATACCGTACATTAAAGAAGTCCAATTTTACTGTCCATTAAGGAGTCCATCATTTGTTTTAGTGGCCATTATCCTTAAATAATAGTCAGAGCCAAGGTGGCACAGTGGTTAGAGTGAAGAACTGCTGGCTACTTCAGCTGACTGCTAGCTGCAGTTCAGCAGTTTAAATCTCACCGGCTCAAAGTTGACTCAGCCTTCCAGCCTTCCGAGGTGGGTAAAATGAGGACCCAGATTGTTGGGGGCAATATGCTGACTCTGTAAACCGCTTAGAGAGTGGTGTAAAGCACTGTAAAGTGGTATATACTGTAAGTCTAAGTGCTATTGCTAAATCAACAAGATCTTTTCTCAGGCTCAGAGGAAAGCCTAGACACTTTTTTAGGGCAGCAGAGAGATGCTTCTGAACAAACACTGAAACATGCCCTCTTAATCACTACTCGATGATTGTTAATAGCTTAACTTTCTCAGTTACAACATACTCAGATGTGGTTTTAAAATCCCTACTACCACTCCAAGATAATAGAAAAAGAAATAGAATAGAAAAACAAAAACAGGAGTTAGTGTCACATAAGGGTGACACCTCAATCTGTATCTCTATGTAAATATATGTAAGTTGGTCATCTCAGTCATCCTCAAGTTAAACATAAATGGTCTGTTTGTTCACCTCACCAACTTATGAATTATCAGCACAAGACACCAATAGAAGTGAATACGTATAGCTCAGGGTTGGACTGTGGACTTTTGATGCTCTCTGAGTTTGATTATTTGCTTACAGATGTTTTGTTACCTGACTAGCTAACATCTTCAGTGCTAGAAGGAAGTGGGTTATTATGCAGGACCTATTTCACAGACAAAAGCCAGGAAAAGCTCCAGGCCCAGACAAGATAACTCCTTCTTGCTTAAAAGTCTGTGCTGACCAATTGGCCCCCACCTTCACCCATATTTTCAATAAATCACTAGAGATGTGCTATGTTCCTTCTTGCTTCAAATGCTCTACCATCATCCCAGTGCCAAAGAAGACCACCATCAAGGAACTGAATGACTACAGACCAGCTGCTTTAACATCTGTAGTCATGAAAACCTTTGAAAAGCTAGTGCTTTCCTACTTGAAAACCATCACGGATCCGCTGTTAGACCACTTGCAATTTGCATACCGAGCAAATAGATCAACAGATGATGCTGTTAAAATGGCTCTGCACTACATCCTACAACATCTTGAGTCTCCAAAGACCTATGCAAGGGTCCTTTTTGTAGACTTTAGTTCAGCATTCAATACCATCATTCCAGACATTCTTCTAACTAAGCTAAACCAGCTACAGGTACCGGAACAGGCTTGTAAGTGGATCACAAGCTTCCTAACAAACAGGAAGCAGCAGGTGAAGCTAAGCAAGATCACATCAAATACCTGTACAATTAGCACAGGGGCCCCCCAAGGCTGTGTGCTCTCCCCACTTCTCTTCTCTCTGTATACCAATGACTGCATCTCCAATGATCCATCTGTTAAGCTACTGAAGTTCGCAGATGACACAACAGTGATTGGTCTCATTCGAGACAATGACGAATCCGCATATAGACGAGAGGTTGAACGACTAGCCTTGTGGTGCAACCAAAACAATCTGGAACTGAACACACTCAAAACCGTAGAAATGGTGGTAGACTTTAGGAGAAACCCTTCCATACTTCCACCTCTCACAATACTAGACAACACAGTATCAACAGTAGAAACCTTCAAATTTCTAGGTTCTATCATATCGCAAGATCTAAAATGGACAGCTAACATCAAAAACATCATTAAAAAAGGACAACAAAGAATGTTCTTTCTGCGCCAACTCAGTAAGCTCAAACTGCCCAAGGAGCTGCTGATCCAGTTCTACAGAGGAATTATTGAGTCTGTCATTTGCACCTCTATAACTGTCTGGTTCGGTTCTGCAACCCAACAAGAAAAAGACTTTAGAGGATAATTAGAACTGCAGAAAAAATAATTGCTACCAACCTGCCTTCCATTGAGGACCTGTATACTGCACGAATCAAGAAGAGGGCCGTGAAAATATTTACAGATCCCTCACATCCTGGACATAAACTGTTTCAACTCCTACCCTCAAAACGACGCTATAGAGCACTGCACACCAGAACAACTAGACACAAGAACAGTTTTTCCCCCAAGGCCATCACTCTGCTAAACAAATAATTCCCTCAACACTGTCAAACTATTTACTGAATCTGCACTACTATTAATCTTCTCATAGTTCCCATCACCAATCTCTTTCCACTTATGACTGTATGACTGTAACTTGTTGCTGGCAATCCTTATGATTTATATTGATATATTGACCATCAATTGTGTTGTAAATGTTGTACCTTGATGAACGTATCTTTTCTTTTATGTACACTGAGAGCATATGCACCAAGACAAATTCCTTGTGTGTCCAATCACACTTGGCCAATAAAAAATTCTATTCTATTCTATTCTATTCTATTCTATTCTATTCTATTCTATTCTATTCTATTCTATTTATACACCAGATAAATACCATGATCAAGAAACTAACAACTTACTCATCTCCTTCCACTTATGACTGTATGACTGTAACTTTGTTGCTTGTATCCTTACGATTTATATTGATATTGTTTCCTGATTGCTTATTTGTACCCTATGTCTATCATTAAGTGTTGTACCTTATGATTCTTGATGAATGTATTTTTTCTTTTATGTACACTGAGAGCATATGCACCAAGACAAATTCCTTGTGTGTCCAATCACACTTGGCCAATAAATAATTCTATTATATTCTATTCTTAGACAATCAAGAAGTAGACAATAGCCTAATCAAGGAATAACCAATGAATAAACTGTATCCCCATGAACACTTTCAGGGCAAAGCTACTGTATATAACCAAAAAGTAAACGCCACTCCCTTTCAGCATTGAAGATGTTACCTAGTGGATAATGAAATTTCTGCATGCAAACCATCAAGCTCAAAGAGCACGAAGAACTCCACAATACAAGACAGACAATAATGGATAAGTTAAGAAGTACTCTATGATTGAAGCAACTGTTTTATCCTATTTATATAATATCTTTTATGCCACTATTACAATGATATAAAGACAGTGTTTCTATTTCCCCTTCAGATTTGATTAGGAAATAAGAAAGCTTTATTATTTAAACAAGAAGAGAAACATTATGGTTTCATGTCAGTAACAGATTTGGGGATTTTAAAAAGAATATTACAATAGCTCTATTCTAAAATCTAAGTGAAATGATTTCATCTAATTTGACTATTAATTTACTGGCAGCTGCAATTTGATTGAAGCCCTGCTCTTTCTTACTACCTCTGCAGATATTCATTCAGATAGATAGATAGATAGATAGATAGATAGATAGATAGATAGATAGATAGATAGACAGACAGACAGACAGACAGACAGACAGACAGACAGACAGACAGACAGACAGACAGACACCCTGTTTCCCCCAAAATAAGACATCCCCTGATAATAAGCCCAACTGGGCTTTTGAGTGCATGGCAATAAGGCCAAGTGGTTATTTTAGGGTTCAAAAAAATATAAGACAGGGTCTTATTTTCAGGGAAACACGATAGACAGACAGACAGACAGATGATAGAACATTGCATTCTCCCTAGTTTACCACATTTGGATTAAATCTAAAGGGAAACATCATAAAGATAATCCCCCTCTAAGGCATGAGTACTGATGCTACTGTCACTGTTAAGGGACTTGCTTTTGAGCAATTGTTAGATAATGTCTTTATTCCCTGGAGAAATTGTCCAGCAAATTTCTCTGTCCACAACACTGATACAGAAGCTCAGGACTGTTTGTGCCCCGATCTAATAACTTCATTAAATGAGTTCAGCTTGACTAAATCCATGAGATACCTACAAAACCTTTACTGACATTTGTTTTCTTTGGTTAGACATATATTACTTTTTCCATTAAATGTTAACACATGAAATTATTTCCTATATAGAAGTTGTTCCATTTAACACACACACATACACCAAAAAACAAAATCTAGGAGAATAGGACTATTTAATAAATGCAAGAACTGAAGCAGAGAATCTGATTTACCCAAGGCGTCTTGTGTTTTGATGTTACATAAAGAACTAATTGGAACTGAATGTAAATGTCCCTCAAACCCAGTAGAACAACATCTGTCCTAATAATTTAATGAAATTAATACCTCTTGGCCATTTCAATGGGAACGTATTTTTATAAATGGATATATAATACAGCTTCCTATCCACTATAGAACTAAAGAAGCTAAGAATAATAAAATTTAGATATCCGCAATGCAACATTATGTCTTACTGAAAGAAATTTCAAGTTTGACTAAGAGTTTATGGGAAGACACTAATATTTCTTCTTCCATTCATTAGTCTTTACACCCAAGTCAAAATAGGCTTGCCTATTAGGATATTTTTTTAAAGCGTAGTTTGCCTTATTGTAAAACTCTCACCCAACCACTGCACAAGAAATCAAAGCATTGTCTGGGAATCTCAACAAAAATCGAAGCATCTTTTAAAATAAACTATATATTTAATTCTCCAGGTGATAAAAACATCCATTCTAAATGTAAACATGACTGAGGCTGCACTCTTATATAAAATGGGGTTTAGCAGTATTTCCATAGAAAATCTTTCTTCCTAATTCTTCAACTCCTAAAATACCATCTAACACAGGGGTCTCCAACCTTGGCAACTTTAAGACTTGTGGACTTCAACTCAGCTTTGCATGCTGAGGAATTCTGTGAGCTTTCCTCAGCTTTGCTGGCTAAGGAATTCTGGGAGTTGAAGTCCACAAGTCTTAAAGTTGCCAAGGTTGGAGAGACACATGTAAGATTTTTAAAACTGAAGAATCTTCTAACTCTAATCTTCTTTTTACAATAGCCAACAACAAAAATCTCCATAAAATGACTACACTTAGGCTGTATTGAATGAAAGAGCAATTACACCGACAATAAGCTTTCATTACATATTATTCAGGTTTTAAAAAAGAGAGCAAAACACCAGTCCAGTTTGAAGCAAATATAAGGGATTGAAAACCAGAAGATAAGAAAGAAGTAAACTCACTTTCAGAAGCAAAAGTTTTACTCAGAAGTGGCATTGCTACTATAATTTGAAGAAGTTTGTTCATCTTCAGTAAATAAAATAGGACTGCTATATAGAAACTTTTTCAATTTTATGCATTTTTAATGAGCATATTCTGTCTGCTATTTAAAGCATAATATGATCCTCAATTTTTTATAATTTAAGTATAGTTAGTCCTCTTTTAGTGACCCCTTTGGAGACTTTCGCAGTTACGACTGTTATGAAAAAGTATTTTTGCAACCAATACTTCATTTACAATCTTTGCAGCCTCCCTTCCTCCCTCCCTCCCTCTCTCTCTGTCACAGGTTTTCCATTACAGACAGCATTGTCCTGTATCAAATTGTAAGGACAGTCATGGCCACATGTTTTTTAACTTAGCAACTGCTTTGGTTAATGACTTGCTGGTCCCAGTTCCCTGTTGCTGGTTCCAATTGTGGTCACTAAACTAGAGATTGGGGGATAAAGTAGAGGACTGACTTAACTAACATAACTTGCTCCAATGAGACAAAGCAGCAGTCATTTTCAATCTGCCAGCAACAGTTGACAAAAATAGTCCACAATGAAGAAGCAAAACAATGATGTTGTGTATGCTAAATGGTAGATGTTGCTACGATATGGCTGAAACAATAGATCCCTACTTCTATTTGTATTCAGTTATAGGTCCATATTAAAAGAAATGCACAGGAATTCACATTTTGACATTTTGCATAAAATACTGAGCACACATTTATATGTGTATTATTCTTCCCAGAAGTCCATGAACGAAATTTAGCACTTTGTTCAATAATATGTGAGACCAAAAAAGTAGTTGATAAACTCTAGATTCCATGACTGTAAATGTCAATAAATCTCATTATTAGATATAGATATAGATATACATATACATATACGTATATATTTTAAATACATTTTTCTGAGAGGGGGACCATGACACAAAAGATTAAGAACTTTGGGTATAATTAAATGGTATTTTCTTCTTCTTCTGAGTGACACCAAAGTTGCAGTTTTCAGACAGGTAAGATCCAAGCCATAATATTGTCTATCCACACATATATTACCATAGTTAATCAAGAAATAAAGAAATTAAATATAAAATTGCATTTTAAACACTGCCAGCTACTGCCACTATTATTATTTATTATTTAATAAGTAACATTTTTACAAGCTCTTATGCTAAGGAATGAAATGGCATACAGAAAGCTATTCTTATATGCCATCAATATTATATGAGTGAGCAAAAACGTATTATTTAAACACTTTAGGTGGTGTTAAATCAGTGCATACATAGAGAGCAAGAAAAGCATATTTCTGATGTTAACTGACAACAGTATCAAAGGAAAATGAGAAACTAGTGTTATAAAATCAAAATGCCATAATCTCAATTTCCCAAATATTTTGACATTTTGACATATTTTGACATAAGATTTATGATGCCATTATCAGTGTTCTGGAACTTGGATTTTTTACATTGTTCAATTAATGATGCAAAAGTAGCACTAACTGCTTAAAAACAGTAATCTGGAAATCAGAAATCACCTTGGAATAAAGTGTTCTTATAACTGTTAATGAGACAGTGGTTAAATTGTCCATATTGAATGACAGAATGACATTTCTTTCAAAGCTGCACTGAATTCCCCTGACAATAAGTCTCAGCCATCATTTCTTTTGACTTCTGATGAAATCCTCTCCTCCTTTTGCTAAAGAAACAAACTCTTCCTGAAGATTCACTCTTAGGATGCAATTGTATCCTTTTTCCCAACACACATTGATTTCCTAATCCTTCTTCTTCTTATAAACCTCTCCTGGTAACTAGAACTGCTGCTGTTCCAATTACTCAGGGGCAGGCCAGATATAAAACTTATTGAGAAGCTACCTTTTGCCAATAAGTCATGTCATCCTTAAATCTCCAACCGACAGATAATTTAACAGGAGGACTATGAAGAGTGCAAGATGATTGCCAACTGTTTTGTTTTTATCTGTACAGTTCTAACAATCTCCAGTTTTGGAGCAAAAGCGGTTCTATTACCATGTTTCCCCAAAAATAAAATCCTGTCATATTTTTTTGAATCCCGAAATAAGCACTTGGCCTTATTTTCAGGGAGGTCTTATTATTTTGGGGTGCGTGAAGCAAGATGGGGCTCCTCTTGCCATCTTGCCTGATTTCCTGTCTCCCTAATCCTAACCAGAGGAAATGGCGAAGATCAACTGTGCATGTGTTTTAATATTTTCGGGGAGGGCTTATTTTGGGAGGTAGTGTATTTTAGTGCATGCACTGAAAGCCCGATTGGGCTTATTATCCAGGGAGGTCTTATTTTGGGGAAAACAGGGTAGAAGAACAACGAACACTCTTTAATTTTATAAAGAACTGACAATGTAACAGTGACAAATAATTGAAAGGTTTATGCTGTGTTATCCAAAAACACAACAAACTTTCCTATTATGATTGCTATATTCCTGATTTTACATTCTAAGTTCAGTATTATCTCAGACAAATGGGGACTATCCCACAAGCATCAACCAATAACCTTAGTAACCTTTCTAACTGCTTCTCCCTTTTCTTCATAGTGATGATGCAGGATGGGTGAGAATCATTTGGTACATGAAGCTGTCTACCAAAATGAAAAGATTGATTTAATTAAGTCTCCCTTCCATTATTTCAAACCTTCCTGTTTGAGAGAGGAGACTACTGACAATTTATCTACTCCAAATACATAAATAATAGTGGGAAGTCTGCTTGAAAAAAATCTAAGGTTGCTGCTGCATATTCTTATGATTAACTAATATGCAGGCATTGTGTGAGTTCACACATCATTCAAAATCATTTATCGTTTGCTTTTGCTTTTCCAACTGACACCTCATATACTGCCATTAAATTTACAATTCCTTTAATTTCTTGGTGTACTCCTTATCTTATTTTATGACAAAACAAATAGATCAACTTTAGCAGTATGCTTCATTATTCAGGATCGAGATTGAGATGGTGTATTAGTTTGTTATGACTAATTAAATATATTCCCCATTATTTTGATATAGAAGACTTGGGCATCCTCCTGGATGAACGGCTGTCTTTTGAAGATCATTTGACGGCCGTCTCCAGGAGAGCTTTTTACCAGGTTCGCCTGGTTAACCAGTTGCGCCCCTTTCTTGTCCGGGATGCCCTATGCACGGTCACTCACACTCTCGTGACGTCTCGTCTGGATTACTGCAATTCTCTCTACATGGGGCTCCCCTTGAGGAGCACCCGGAGACTCCAGGTAGTTCAGAATGCGGCTGCGCGGGTGATAGAGGGAGCCCCTCGGGGCTCCCACGTAACACCTCTCCTGCGCAGACTGCACTGGCTGCCTGTGGCCTTCCGGGTGCGCTTCAAGGTTTTGGTAATGATCTTCAAAGCGCTCCATGGCATAGGGCCGGGCTATTTACGGGACCGTCTGCTGCTACCGAATACCTCTCACCGACCCGTGCGCTCTCACAGAGAGGGACTCCTCAGGGTGCCATCAGTTAGGCAGTGCCATCTGGCGACACCCAGGGGAAGGGCCTTCTCTGTGGGGGCTCCCACCCTTTGGAACGAGCTTCCCCCAGGACTTCGTTAACTTCCGGACCTCCGAACCTTTCGCCGCGAGCTTAAAACTCATCTATTCATCTGCGCAGGACTGGACTAGATTTTAGACTTTAAATTTAAATTGGTTTTAATGGGTTTTATTATGTATACTGTTATTTTAATTATTTGGCTATTTGGAATAAGTTTTTTAATGGATGTTTTATTTTGTATTTATATGTATTTTTATCTGCCTATAAACCACCCTGAGTCCCTAGGGAGATAGGGCGGTATATAAATACGAAAAAATAAATAAATAAATAAATAAGACGATGACGAGATGCCTTTATAATCATGGATCCATTTTATCCTTTAAACCCAGTAATTCCTTTCCCATTCCCTTTCAACTACAATATATGGCATGCAAGCATCTAGATTATCACTAGATAGAAGCAAATAATGTCAGTTTTTTGTATTTTTTTTATTCAGTTGTCATCTGTATTAACCTATACCATATTGGATAAACTTACATACCCTTCAATCCTCAAAAATCAAATAAATAAATGAAACATGGCCCTATACTATGCAAGACTGGCTTCTAATAAATTAGCATGGTCCAGGACTTATATCTAGGCTGCAGTTTCTGGCTTGATAATGTCTCAACGAAAGCCAGATCCTGAAGATGAAACTCAAATACTTTCACCACCTAATGAGAAGGAAGGACTCACTGGAGAAGTGCCTAATGCTGGGAAAGATTGAGGGCAAAAGAAGAAAGGGACAACAGAGAACAAGGTGGCTGGATGGATTCACTGAAGCATTAGGTGTGAGCTTAAATGGACTCCAGAGGATGGTAGAAGGAAGGAAGTCCTGGAGGAAAGTTGTCCATGGGGTCACGATGGGTCGGACATGACTTCACAACTAACAACAACAATGTCTAAACTTGGCCATCATACCCTAACCAAGAAAATGGTTTGAAAAAGGTTTAGTTAACTATTATATGTGAATCCTTCAGATACTGTAAACAGATACAGGTCAACTTACAACAGTTGTTTAGTGATCGTTTCAGTGCTTACAACAGCATTAAAAAATTTGACCTATGACCATTTTTCAAAGTTACCTTTGCAGCATTCCCATGATCATGTGATCAAAATTCAGTTGCTTGGCACCTGGTTCATATTTATGTTGAACCAGTTGCTTGGCACCTGGTTCATATTTATGACTGTTGCTATGTCCCAGGGTCATGTGATCACCTTTGTAACCTTCTGACAAGGAAAGTCAATGGGAAAGCCAGATTCACTTAACAATCAGGTTACTAACTTATCAACTGAAGTGATTCAATAGAATAGAATAGAATAGAATAGAATAGAATAGAATAGAATAGAATAGAATAGAATAGAATAGAATAGAATAGAATAGAACAGCCTTGTGGTACAACTGGAACAATCTGGAATTGAACACACTCAAAACCGTAGAAATGGTGGTAGACTTTAGGAGAAACTCTTCCATACTTCGACCTCTCACAATAATAGACAACACAGTATCAATAGTAGAAACCTTCAAATTTCTAGATTCTACCATATCGCAAGACCTAAAATGGACAGCTAACATCAGAAACGTCATCAAAAAAGAAAAACAAAGAATGTTCTTTCTACACCAACTCAGAAAGCTCAATCTGCCAAAGGAGCTGCTGAGTCAATTCTACAGGGGAATTATTGAGTCTGCTATCTGCACCTCTACAACTGTCTGGTTTGGTTCTGCAACCCAACAAGACAGACACAGACTGCAGAGGAGAACTGCAGAAAAAACAATTGCTACCAACCTGCCTTCCATTGAGGACCTGTATACTGCATGAATCAAAAAAAGGGCTGTGAAAATATTTACAGACCCCTCCTATCTTGAACATAAACTGTTTCAACTCCTACCCTCAAAACGACGCTATAGAGCACTGCACAGCAGAACAACTAGACACAAGAACCATTTTTTCCCCAAACGCCATCACTCTGCTAAACAAATAATTCCTTCAACACTGTCAAACTATTTACTAAATCTGCACTACTATTAATCTTTTCATCATTCCATCACCCATCTCTTTCCACTTATGACTGTAAATTTGTTGCTTGTATCCTTACAATTTATATTGATATTGATTGCTTCCTGATTGCTTATTTGTAGCCTATGTCTATCATTAAGTGTTTTAAGTGTTGTACCTCGGTGAAGGTATCTTTTCTTTTATGTACATTGAGAGCATATGCACCAAGACAAATTCCTTGTGTGTCCAATCACACTTGGCCAATAAAAATTCTATTCTATTCTATTCTAATGATCAAAGTACATAACATGTAAATTATATATCATGCAGTTTCAATACATGAGGGCCCAATCCAAATCAGGAGAATGCAAATGGAGAAATTATAAATTTAATCAATTTCCATATTATCTTCACTTTTAAAATAAACCTTACTTGTGCATTTTTTAAAGACAAGTTCTGAAAAAAGAACTCTGTTCATTATTTGCAACATTTTGCTGCTAAATCTGCAGTAAGATTGTGACTGCAAAAATTCTGGTGCATGAGGCAAACTCATTCATTTAGAATTTCAAGAACTCAGGGTCAGCTACCATTCCAGCAACACTTAAGGGTCCTAAATTCTGGAGGAAGGGAGAAGGTCCAAAGATGTAAGTGTTTTTGAGGGAATTTTTTTTTGGGGTGGGGGATAAATCTTTGTTTTCTAGCAGTAGCACAGTCTAAAGAAGGAATGGCTAACTTTTGCCCATTCGAAGTTTGTATACTATGATTAATATTTCAAAAAATGAGCAGTACCATTTTTAATTTTCTGACGCTTTTTCTTCTGTTACAAGACATTCTTATGCTGAGAATCTTGTTTTGGAATTATGGATTCTTCCATTGATTATCGTCATCAAGAAAATCTATCTCTGTGGTTGCTAAGAGTTGATAATGACTTGATGGCACATAATCAATCAAACCAATCTATAAATTTAAAAAAAGGTTTCAAAGGAGTTTGCCAGAAGTGGGATTGGAGCTCAAAATAACTTTTTTAAGTATACTTGCATTTTGCTTTTTGGTGTATGGGAACGTCAATGTAGAGATTTTAAAAGATCCAGTGGGTGACTTACATCTCACATTTTCCCTCATAAAGCTTCAGAGTATCTGAAGGCTGCAAACAGTGTGCTGATGGCCACAGGAAGCCATATCATATTGTAAACCATCACACTTACTAATGTACACACAGCATTATAACAAACCAAATCAAAACAATACAATACTTAACTCAATTAAGTAGATGCTACTACAATGAGATGAGAGTTATTTTAAAATTACTCCAAAGACTGAATTATTCTATGGTTTTAAACCTTCCAGTGTCACTCAGGTTTAGAAATTTAATAAATAAATGAAAACATAATCTAAAGTACTGAACAATCACAAATACCATTTGCAAGTTAGCTAGAAATTAAACAGCATATTATTCCCCACCTTCACAATAAATGTACATGTAGTCATTCGATTACAACAGTAATTGGGAAAGGGATTGCTGTTGCTAAACAGTTGTAAAGTGTGGTGTCACATGACAATATTCTATAGCAATAGGAATCCAGGCACCTCATTGGCCATCATAACCTCAAGAGGCATACGTCATTAAGCGGGAAGTGGTGTGAGTCCCAGGTAAGGAGTACAAGACTGCCACAGAGAAGAAGTTTTGTGTAAGATTCTTATTCTTTTCCTAACCTTATTCCTTTTATAATCTAATTTTTTGTCAATCATTGCATTGTAATCTCCTAAAATACAGATATTAGCATATGTTATATCACGGATGATGTCATGTAATTTCCTGTAAAATTTCTCTTACCAAAACTTTCTTTAAAATGGTGGAAGAATTGAAGAAATCAGGACATAAACCAATATACATACTATTTGAATAGACACAGATCATGGGTCCAGAATTGATATGGTTTGGATGTCAATGAAATTACAATTGGATGTTAAAGAAGTCGAAATTGACATGAATCTTTGGACAGACCATAATCCTATGAAAATTACCCTGATAGGAGAAAAGAGAAATAAGATGAACACTAAAAAGATTGATTTAAGGATGAAGAATTCAAATTAATGATGGCCAAACAATTAAGTCTCTTCTTTAAAGAAAATAAAAAAGAAGATATGTCCATACAAAATTTATGGGACACAGCTAAGGCATACATGAGAGGAGTTGCCATATCTTATATGGCAAAATAAAATAAAATGAAAAAGCAAAGATGGAACTGGCTGGAAGAAGAATACAAAAGGTTGGAGGAGATATTACGAGATGAGCAGCAAAAGAAAATATAAAACAACAAATGGATTTAATTAAGCATAAATTGAATCTACTTGAAAAAAAGGTCGGGCACATCAGATAAAAAGGCCAAACCAAACTTTTTTTGAAAATGCCAACAAACCGGGTAGATGGTTAGCATATAAACTGAAAAAACAGACTGAGAAGAGATGGATCAATAAATTACAAGATGAGGACGGCAACATACGCTACCAAAATGAGGAGGAAAAAAACACAGTTCAGGAGTTTTATGAGAAATTGTACAAAAAGACTGACTGCTACACAGAGGAGAGAATATTACAATGTCTTGAGAAAGCAGAACTACCAAAAATCCCAGAAGAAATTAAAAATATGTTAAATGAAGAAATAAAGATGTAAAGAAACACAAATCAAAGGTCTGGAAATCGAAAAGTAATCTATAAACTGCAAGCCTTCGCTTCGATCTGGTCTTTATTCTTGAGAAACCACTACAATTGGGCATGAAGCTAATGGAAGTATTAACAGAATATGGAAATGTAGCCGGACTGAAAATTAATAGGGATAAAATTAAAATAATAGTCAAAAATATGACGAATGAACAGAAAGATGAGTTGACTAAGAGAACAAATAAACAAATAGTGAAGAAAATGAGATATAACCGGAAGATGCACTTCAATCAAAGAAGACAACTATGTCAAATTAATGAACCATATAAAAGAAGATCTGGAGACATGGAGAAATTTGAGGCTCTCTTTGATGGGAAGAATAGCGACGATCAAGATGAATATCCTACCAAAATTACTCTTCTTGTTTCAGAACTTCCCTATAAAATTAGACAAAAAGTATTTTGGAAAATTGAACAAAATGACATCAGAATATATTTGGCAAGGGAGGAAACCAAGGATTAAATTTAAACTTTTATTAGAAACAAAAGAAAGAGGACGGTTTGGCGTACCAGATTGGGAATTATACCACCAAGCAGCAACACTTACCAGGGTAGTAGAATGGATAAATTTAAAAAATAGAAGATTATTAATGTCAGATGGCCACGACCTACATCTAGGATGGCACGCCTTTTTGTGGTATGGAAAACAAGTAGCACATCAATACTTTCAAAGACATTTTATAAGACAGGCTTTACTGAAGACATGGAATAAATTTAAACAGTAGAACTACATGATTTGGGTATCTACATTAGAAGCGCTAGTCCATCCAAATTTAATCAATCAGGAAAAATATCACCTATAAGGATATTATAAACAAAGAAGGGGGACTGAAATCATAAAATGGAGATTTAAAGTTATGTATGGAACTACAATAGAATGATAATCGATGAAACAAATGTATAAGTAATATACCGTATATACTCGAGTATAAGCCGAGTTTTTCGGCACGTTTTTTGTGCTGAAAAACGCCCCCTCGGCTTATACTCGAGTCTACCCTTGCAGAGCCGACCCAGGGAGAGGGTTTTTTGCCCTCGGGAACAGCTGGGCCGGCAGGACGAGCCCAAATGCTGCCGGCATGCTTTGCCAGCTCGGCCGGCTCGTTTTGGGGCGGCTGGCCTCGGCGTTTTCTTCCGCCGCTTTTGATGGCGGCGGCAGTGGTCGGCGGAGGCGGGGGCGGAGGGGCGTTCGACATTTTCGCCCCCCTCTCACTCGTCCTCCTCTTGCCCGCGGTGGGGGCGGAGGGGGCGTTTGTCACCCTCGCCTCCTCTCAAAGCCGAAATTGAGTGCGGCGGCAGTGGGGTGGGTGGGTGGGGAGGCCGCGTGAAGTGCCGGCTGGGGAGCCGGGAGCCAATCCCGGGCTCCCCAGCCGCACTCACGGCGCCTCCCCTGCCGCCGCACTCAATTTCGGCTTTCGAGAGGAGGCGAGTGACAACGCCTCCGCTGGCGAGAGTGACAAACAAATAGAGTTCTTCGCTTGGCGTTGTCACCCTCGCCTCCTCTCCAGCCGAAATTGAGTGCGGCGGCAGTGGGGTGGGGAGGCCGCGTGAAGTGCCGGCTGGGGGCCAGGAGCCAATCCCGGGCTCCCCAGCCGGCACTTCACGGCGGCCTCCCCACCCCCACCGCCGCCGCACTCAATTTCGCCGGAGAGGAGGGCGAGTGACAAACGCCAAGCGAAGAACTCTTTATTTGTTTGTCACTCTCGCCTCGGAGGCGGAGGCGTTGTCACTCGCCTCCTCTCAAAGCCGAAATTGAGTGCGGCGGCAGTGGGGTGGGTGGGTGAGGCCGCCGTGAAGTGCCGGCTGGGGAGCCGAGCCAATCCCGGGCTCCCCAGCCGGCACTTCACGCGGCCTCCCCTGCCGCCGCACTCAATTTCGGCCGAGAGGAGGCGAGGTGACAACGCCTCCGCTGGCGAGAGTGACAAACAAATAGAGTTCTTCGCTTGGCGTTGTCACCCTCGCCTCCTCTCCGAAAGCCGAAATTGAGTGCGAGCGGCAGTGGGGTGGGGAGGCCGCCGTGAGTGCCGGCTGGGGGAGCCCGGGATTGGCTCCTGGGCTCCCCCAGCCGGCACTTCACGGCGGCCTCCCGCCGCCGCACTCAATTTCGGCTGAGAGGAGGGCGAGTGACAAACGCCAAGCGAAGAACTCTTTATTTGTTTGTCACTCTCGCCTCGGAGGCGGAGGCGTTGTCACTCGCCTCCTCTCCAGCCGAAATTGAGTGCGGCGGCAGTGGGGTGGGTGGGTGGGGAGGCCGCCGTGAAGTGCCGGCTGGGGAGCCGAGCCAATCCCGGCCCCCAGCCGGCACTTCACGGCGGCCTCCCCTGCCGCTTCGCACTCAATTTCGGCTTTTCGGAGAGGAGGGCGAGGGTGACAAACGCCCCCTCCGCGGGCGAGAGTGACAAACAAATAAAGAGAGTTCTTCTCGCCCCTTGGCGTTGTCACCTCGCCTCCTCTCAGCCGAAATTGAGTGCGGCGGCAGTGGGGTGGGGAGGCCGCCGTGAGTGCCGGCTGGGGAGCCCGGGATTGGCTCCTGGGCTCCCCAGCCGGCACTTCACGGCGGCCTCCCGCCGCCGCACTCAATTTCGGCTTTCGAGAGGAGGGCGGTGACAACGCCCCTCCGCCCACCGCGGGCAAGAGGAGGACAAGTGAGAGGGGGCGAAAATGTCGAACGCCCCCTCCGCCCCCTCCGCCGACCACCGCCGCCGCCGCCATCAAAAAGCGGCGGAAGAAAACGCCGGAGGCCAGCCGCCGCCCCAAAACGAGCCGGCCGAGCTGGCAAAGCATGCCGGCACTTCAATCCCGGGCTCCCCCAGCCGGCACTTCACGGCGGCCTCCCCCCCCCCTGCCGCTTCGCACTCAATTTCGGCTTTTCGGAGAGGAGGGCGAGGGTGACAAACGCCCCCTCCGCCCCCACCGCGGGCAAGAGGAGGACAAGTGAGAGGGGCGAAAATGTCGAACGCCCCTCCGCCCCTCCGCCGACCACCGCCGCCGCCATCAAAAGCGGCGGAAGAAAACGCCGAGGCCAGCCGCCGCCCAAAACGAGCCGGCCGAGCTGGCAAAGCATGCCGGCACTTCAATCCCGGCTCCCCCAGCCGGCACTTCACGGCGGCCTCCCCCCACCCACCCACCCACCCCCACTGCCGCTTCGCACTCAATTTCGGCTTTTCGGAGAGGACGGCGAGTGTGTCAAACGCCAAGGCGAAGAACTCTCTTTGTTTGTTTGTCACTCGCCTCCTCTTACTGCCCTCCTCTCGCCTCGGAGGCGGAGGGGCGTTGTCACTAATACATCCCAATAAAATGCAAAGGTTTCAAAGCATGTTTTGGAAAAGCAGCGAGGATGGGGAGAATGCTGCCTTGAATGTGAAAGAAACGTGGAAAACTCCAACTACAGTATAAAAAAACATTTGCACTCAGTACTTTTTATTTTATTTTATTTTTGCCAAGTTTTCCCCAGGGTTTTCCCCTATGGAAATTGGGGAGGTGGGGAGAAAGAGGTGAAAAGAAAAGCCTCTTGGAAAGCGGAGAAATACGGCAAGAACAAACAATTTCTCCCCGAGAGGGGGCAGGAGGAGGAGGAGGAGGAGAGATGGGGGCATTGCAAGCTAGGGTGGGAAGAAGGAGGAGGAAGAAGAAGGAGGCAAAAGAAACCGACCCTCGCGCAGATCAGCAAATTAGCTTTCCTTCTCCAAACCAATTTTTTAAAAAACCCGTTCTACCCAGAGCAAATGGCAAATAAGCAGCCTGCTTTGAGTCTGATTATTGTTTCATGGTGGTTGCCTCTCTGATCTCCTTGTACATGACAAGGCACCTCTAACCCAGCGCTTTGTGTTTGTTATTGGTAATTCTCCTCTCCTTCTTCCATTGGAGTCCTCTCCTTCCTTTCCGAACGGGCGGGCGATTTACCTTCTCTGCCTCTTTTATTTTCCTGGAGGTGGAGGTGTATTCCTAAGGATGCCTTCAGTGCTGGGGAAGGAGCCGATCCATGGAGGGAGGCGGCGCTGCCGAGAAGCCGCTGCTTACAGAGAGCGAAAGAGCCAGGAGACCTTGGCATAGGTGGGCGGCTGGTGTAAGGCAGGGCAGAACCTTCGACCCGCAAGGATCCCGGGAGGTGGGGGACGAAGAGAGGCAGAGAAGGAGGAGGGAAGGAAGGAAAAGAAAAGAAAAGGGGGAGTGAAAATAAGAGCAGTCCGAGCAATAAATAAATATTGCTGGGCTGCTTTCCAAAAATCCTCAGCACGGAACTAAAAGTTGCAAGTGTTTTGTGAGTTCAAACAGTCCCTTCCAGACTAACACGTTTCATTAAAAGATACAAAGTTTGGTAAACTGAAGCTCGCTCTGTCCAATGCAAAAAAATCATCATCATCATATAATAATAATAATAATAATGATAATAATAATAATAATAATAATGATGATGATGATAATGATAATAATGATAATGATAATGATAATAATAATAATAATAATGATGATGATGATAATGATAATAATAATAATAATAATGATGATGATGATGATAATAATGATAATGATAATAATAATAATAATAATAATAATAATGATGATGATAATGATAATAATGATAATGATAATAATAATAATAATAATAATGATGATGATGATGATGATGATAATGATAATGATAATAATAATAATAATAATAATAATAATAATAATAATAATAATATTCAGCCGTGCTTCGCTTTGATGGCAGCCTGACGTAAAATGGGGGGCAGGGGGATACATACACGGTTAGGGAAAAATAACAAAACAATGTTTTGGGCTCAATTGCAGTCTTAAATTGAGGACTACCGGTACTTGCAATTTGAACCTTATTGGACACTTCATTCCTGGAGGGTTTTTAAAGAACAGACTGGACAATCCTTTGTCTGAAACAGTATAGGATCTCTTGCTTGAGGAGTGGGGACTGGACTAGAAGATCACTGTTAGTTTGGGATATGTTCAGAGCCCACACATCTGATGACATAAAAAAATTGGCAAAGTCATCTCAAGTCACTTTGGCCGTTATTCCAGGTGGGCTTACATCTGTATTGCAGCCCCTAGATGTCAGTTTAAATAAACCTTTCAAGGACCATGTGCGAAGGATGTGGCATGAATGGATGACATCTGGTCAAGCTCGTCTGACAAAAGTTGGAAATCTGAGAAAGCCAGACATAGAACTAATAGCACAGTGGGTTCGTGATGCATGGGAAGATATTCCAGAGGACATGGTGCAACGTGCCTTCAAGAAATGTGGCATTAGTAATGCTATGGATGGCAGTGAAGACAGCGCATTGTATGAGAGTGACAGCAGTGATGATGACGACTGTGAACTCAGTGATGGCGACAACGTATATGCGGATAACATCACAGAAGCTGAAGTAGCTGAAGCTCTGTTTGGACAAACAGATGATGAGGAGGAGAACTCCAGTTTTGAGGGATTTTAGCTCTCGTTAGCTTGGTTGCTGTTACTTTTAAAGATACTGTATTTTTGATACCATATTCTTTTTGGGGACCCCCTTTTGCACTTTTATTGTTTTTCGTTCAAATAAATATTCATGTTATTTTACTTGGCTCTATCTTTATTTTTTACATTGACCAGTAGCTGCCTCATTTCCCACCCTCGGCTTATACTCGAGTCAATAGTTTTTCCCAGTTTTTGTGGTAAAATTAGGTACCTCGGCTTATATTCGGATCGGCTTATACTCGAGTATATACGGTAGATAGAAGAAGGATGTCTTTATATATGTAAATACTGAACAGATTAATTGTATATAAGTAATAAGGTATATATCTTTCATTTTAGTATGTATGGCAAAGAGAATGTCAGGACGGTTACACCTTGTCCAATGTTTTAATATGTGTGTAATAAAACTGTATTTAAAAGAAGAAGAAGAGTGCCACCGGGAAGAAGTGCTGGCGGCAAGGAGGGCACTGGGGTGCGCAAGTGCAGAGATGTTGAGGGAAGGATGTGGCATAGTGCACAGGAACACTGAGTGTGTGTGTGGGGGGGCTTACCAGAGTGACTTGTGACCTTCCCTGCTCGCTTCTCCCTTGACTTGTTTGTGGAGAACCATCAGGAAAGATTGAAAATGGTGATCACATAACTATGGGACACTGAAACCATTGTAAGTTGGTGAACAAGTGGTTGGTAAGTCAGGACTACCTGTAGTTCTTTTCAACAAGGATTTTTCTTACTCTCTTATTTCTTTTTTGCTGCTTCTTTACAATGTAGGCAGTATTAATAAAATGCCAAAGCAATAATATTTTCCAGAAGCTTCATACTGAGAGCAATTATTTTTTCAAAATGTCTCGAAAACTTAGTACCTTAAAACAAAATGCATGCTTGCATACAATACAGACAGCTGTCTATCCTCATTCAGTCAAAATCAGAAGACAGCATTTCAAATATAACATATTTTAGGACTGGAAGTCTTGATTATGACAAGGCATGAAGTTATAACCACTACACTGCAGTCTTTCTTACTACTTCCACGATTGTATAATAATCCAGGCATTCTAGAAATCTTGGGCCAGTATGATATATTGCTTTAAAACACAACTTTAATTAGTTTACTTTCAGGAAGTCATTATGCATTGCAATTCTATACACACTAGAACATAATTTATTTATTTATTTATTTATTTATTTATTTATTTATTTATTTAATTTATATACCGCCCTTCTCCCGAAGGACTCAGGGCGGTTTACAGCCATGATAAAAAGTACAAATCAAAAAGTTAAAAAAGCATTTAAAAACTAATTAAATTAAAGGCTGAAAGAATTATAATAAAACTATATTAAAACTCCAATAAAAAACTTCATTAAGCCAGCCCTGCACGATGGAACAAAAAGGTCTTTAGCTTGCGGCGAGAGATCAGGAAGGTGACGTATCCTCGGAGGCACATATATGTACAGTGGTTGCAGTGGCTCATGTGATCTCAAAGTGTTCAGTAGGTTTATTACCAGCTCAGTCTATAGAGGGTAGCATTATAGTCTTCATTTAAGATAATTCATTTAGCATACTTCACAAAGTTCCTTCTTATAACTATTAAAAAGAACCATATATGCTCTCATTTTATGAAGAATGCTAACTGTTCAATTATTTGATTATGTTTCTCACTTTGCAGATTTAATTCAGAGAAAATGGAAAAGGAAGTACAGGTAGTCCTCGACTTACGACCACAATTGGAATCAGAATTTCCATTTGTAAGCAAAGTGGTTGTTAAATGAGCTGTGTCTGGTTTTATGACCGTCTTTGCCACAGTTGTTGAGCGAATCACTGCAACTGTTAAGTGAATTACATGGTCATTAGGCACATCTGGCTTCCCCCATTGTCAGAATTCAGCTGAAAAAGTTGCAAATGATGATCACATGAGCCATTGCAACCACTGTACATATATGTGGTTGGCAAGTGCCCAAATTTTAATCACATGGCTGTAGGGATCCTGCAACAGTTGTAAGTGCAAGGACTGGTTATAAGTCACTTTTTTCAGTGACACTGTAATTTGAACAGTCGCTAAACAAATCATTAGAAATCAAGGACTACCTATACATCCTTTCCATGTATTTGGAAATAAAGCTACCATATCAACGATAAAGAGATGGATAATGCTACCTCTATTTTTTATTACTTTATAGATTAAAATGAAAGCACAAAAATGAATATATTTTACTTCACTAATAAAAAGGCTGCTTTTTATAGGGTAGAGGTTTGGAGCTCCTCTATATTATCAGTAAATCCAAGATAAGAAACCTCAGTAACTGCATTATTTTAAAAATTTAACTATTTTACCTGTTCTGCAATCCAGAGAAAATGAGCAACCAGCTATTACCCCTTATCAGAAAAGTTATCAAAATTATATGACACTAAGAACTGTATCATGCAATAGAATCTTCAAATATGACGCACTATTAATAGAACTAAGATCCAAAATGTATCATCTGAAGAGTTGTGTAGAGGACACAGCAATCAAGAGCTATCCATGCCAGAGAAAAATGAGAATTCATCAATAAAGCACACCGAATAACTTTGCTCCAGCAAAAAAATTCAACATCTTTCGTAACCTGACCTTCCTGAAATGTCTGTAGCAAGGACAAAATCCTAGGTAATTATAACATTATAATATAGCTACTCTTAGAAAGAAATCCTGGGTAGAAAACATTACTATAATATGTGATCCTCTGGTCATCTTTTTTGCATATTATGATTTTTATATATAGCCTAGTCCTTATGATTTATATTGATATATTGACCATCATTTGTGTTGTAAATGTTGTACCTTGATGAAGGTATCTTTTCTTTTATGTACACTGAAAGCATATGCACCAAGACAAATTCCTTGTGTGTCCAATCACACTTGGCCAATAAAATTCTATTCTATTCTATTCTATTCTATTCTTTCAGCCTAAGGATTCAGGTATGAATGCATGTTTGAAAATAAACTGCAAGAAAAAAGAATATCCTCTCATTTTAAAATTAGTATTTGAAAAGCATAAGGGAAGAGATATATTCTCGACCTAACACTGAGTAAATGCTTGTATGTCTGATTGAGGACACTCCTTTGAATCAGTCTTGACAAGGCTGTACAATTTTCTTAGCAACATTTTAGAAGTGATTCACTATTGCCTGCTCTCTAGGGCTGGGAGAGAATGAATGGCCCATGGTCATATAGTTGACTTCTGTGGCTAAAGCATGAATAGAACTTAATGGAGAACACCAGTTTTTAGAATCACATTACATATGCCACATAAAGTTCTTATATTTGAAAAGAATTTCCTGATATGTTTTGTACAGTGTGTTTAGAACAGGCTACAGAGACAAAGTTTGGTCTAGTGATTAAGGTCTAAGCTAGTAACTGTTAGAGAATAGAATAGAATAGAATAGAATTTTTTATTGGCCAAGTGTGATTGGACACACAAGGAATTTGTCTTGGTGCATATGCTCTCAGTGTACATAAAAGAAAAGATACGTTCATCAAGGTACAACATTTACAACACAATTGATGATCAATATATCAATATAAATCATAAGGATTGCCAGCAACAAGTTATAGTCATACAGTCATAAGTGGAAAGAGATTGGTGATGGGAACTATGAAACGATTAATAGTAGTGCAGATTCAGTAAATAGTCTGACAGTGTTGAGGGAATTATTTGTTTAGCAGAGTGATGGCCTTCGGGAAAAAACTGTTCTTGTGTCTAGTTGTTCTGTTGTGCAGTGCTCTATAGCGTCGTTTTGAGGGTAGGAGTTGAAACAGTTTATGTCCAGGATGCGAGGGATCTGCAAATATTTTCACGGCCCTCTTCTTGATTCGTGCAATATACAGGTCCTCAATGGAAGGCAAGTTGGTAGCAATTATTTTTCTGCAGTTCTAATTATCCTCTGAAGTCTGTGTTTTCTTGTTGGGTTGCAGAACCGAACCAGACAGTTATAGAGGTGCAAATGACAGACTCAATAATTCCTCTGTAGAATTGGATCAGCAGCTCCTTGGGCAGTTTGAGCTTACTGAGTTGGCGCAGAAAGAACATTCTTTGTTGTCCTTTTTAATGATGTTTTGATGTTAGCTGTCCATTTGAGATCTTGCGATATGATAGAACCCAGAAATTTGAAGGTTTCTACTGTTGATACTGTGTTGTCAAGTATTGTGAGAGGTGGAAGTATGGAAGGGTTTTCCTAAAGTCTACCACCATTTCTACGGTTTTGAGTGTGTTCAGTTCCAGATTGTTTTGGTTGCACCACAAGGCTAGTCGTTCGACCTCTCGTCTATATGCGGATTCATCATTGTCTCGAATGAGACCAATCACTGTTGTGTCATCTGCGAACTTCAGTAGCTTAACAGATGGGTCATTGGAGATGCAGTCATTGGTATACAGAGAGAGAAGTGGGAGAACACACAGCCTTGGGGGCCCTGTGCTAATTGTACAGGTATTTGATGTGATCTTGCTTAGCTTCACCTGCTGCTTCCTGTTTGTTAGGAAGCTTGTGATCCACTTACAAGTCTGTTCCGGTACCTGTAGCTGGTTTAGCTTAGTTAGAAGAATGTCTGGAATGATGGTATTGAATGCTGAATTAAAGTCTACGAAAAGGACCCTTGCATAGGCCTTTGGAGACTCAAGATGTTGTAGGATGTAGTGCAGAGCCATATTAACAGCATCATCTGTTGATCTATTTGCTCGGTATGCAAATTGCAAGGGGTCTAACAGCGGATCCGTGATGGTTTTCAGGTAGGAAAGCACTAGCCTTTCAAAGGTTTTCATGACTACAGATGTTAGAGCAACTGGTCTGTAGTCATTCAGTTCCTTGATGGTGGGCTTCTTGGCACTGGGATGATGGTAGAGCGTTTGAAGCAAGAAGGAACATAGCACATCTCTAGTGATTTATTGAAAATATGGGTGAAGATGGGGCCAATTGGTCAGCACAGACTTTTAAGCAAGAAGGAGTTATCTTGTCTGGGCCTGGAGCTTTTCCTGGCTTTTGTCTGTGAAATAGGTCCTGCACTTCCTTTTCTGTGATCACTAGGGGTTGTGAACCCAATGAAATGGGGTCAGTTGTAGGAGGCTTGGCTGTTGTTGGTGTATCTGAGATGGGGGTTGTGGAGATAGGTGGCTGTAGTTTCCTTTCAAACCTGCAGTAAAACTCATTCAGGTCATCTGCCAGTTGTTGATTACCTTCAGCCTGGGAAGGAGGTTTGCCATAGCCGGTGATATTTTTAAGAGTTTTCCACATGTTTGCTGGTTCATTTGCTGAAAATTGATTCTTTAGCTTTTCAGAGTAGCTTCTTTTTGCTGCTCTTATCTCCCTTGTTAGTGCATTTCTGGCCTGATTGAACAGCATTTTATCACCTTTTCTGTAGGCTTCCTCTTTGGAATGCCGTAGCTGCTAAGTTTAGGTGTAAACCAAGGTTTGTTGTTACTGTGTATTCGCAAGTTCCTTGTAGGTACACATAGGTCTTCACAGAAGCTGACATATGATGTTACAGTATCTGTGAGTTCATCCAGGTCTGCAGAGGTATCTTTAAAAATATTCCAATCAGTGCAGTCAAAACATGCCTGTAGCTTTAATTCTGATTCCTCCGTCCAGGTTTTCACTGATTTAATTATTGGTTTTATGGCTTTAAGTCTTTGCCTGTAAGCAGGTACAAGGTGAATCATGCAATGATCAGAGTGTCCTACAGCTGCACGTGGCAAAGGCCGATAGGCATCTTTTAGTGTTGTGTAGCAGTGGTCTAGAGTATTCTTGCCTCTGGTGGGACAATTGACATGCTGAAAGTATTTTGGTAGTTCTTTCCTTAAGTTTGCCTTGTTTAGATCTCCCAAAACAATGGCCAGTGAATCAGGGTGTTTGGCTTCAGCCTCCATGATTTGGTCAGCTAGAGTTCGTAATGCCTTGTTTACACAGGCTTGTGGTGGGACATAAACAGCAATTAGAAGAAATGAGGAAAATTCACGAGGCGAATAGTAAGGTTTGCAGTTGATAATTAGAGTCTCTAAATTGTTGTCACAGAATTTGTAAATTATGTTAAAATCTTGACACCAGGTTCTATTAATATATAGGCATAAGCCTCCTCCTTTCTTTTTACCAGATGTTTCTGGAATCCTGTCTGATCGTTCAATTTGAAATCCTGGAATGTTCAGGCTGCTATTTTCAATTAATTAATTAATTAATTAATTAATTAATTTTTCAAATTTATATACCGCCCTATCTCCCTAAGGACTCAGGGCGGTTCACAGGCAGTTAAAATACATATAAATACAAATTAAAAAACAACAATTAAAAAACTTATTCTATTGCCGAATTTAAAAAACAATATAAATAATAAAAAACCCCTTAAAACCAATAACTTTAAAATCTAATCCAGTCCCGCGCAGATGAATAAGTGCGTTTTAAGCTCGCGACGAAAGGTTCGGAGGTCTGGAAGTTGACGAAGTCCTGGAGGAGTTCGTTCCAGAGGTGGGAGCCCCCACAGAAGGCCCTTCCCTGGGTGTCGCCAGGCGGCACTGCCTAGCTGACGGCACCCTGAGGAGTCCCTCTCTGTGAGGCGCCTGGTCGGTGAGAGGTATTTGGTAGCAGTAGGCGGTCCCGTAAATAGCCCAGCCCTATGCCATGGAGCGCTTTAAAGATTGTCACCAACACCTTGAAGCGCACCCGGAAGGCCACAGGTAGCCAGTGCAGTCTGCGCAGGATAGGTGTAACACGGGAGCCCCGAGGGGGTCCCTCCATCACCCGCAGCCGCGTTCTGGACCAACTGAAGCCTCCGGATGCCCCTCAAGGGAGCCCCATGTAGAAACATTGCAGTAATCCAGGCGAGACGTCACGAGGGCGTGAGTGACCGTGCATAAGGCATCCCGGTCTAGAAAGGGGCGCAACTGGCGCACCAGGTGAACCTGGTGGAAAGCTCTCCTGGAGACGGCCGTCAAATGGTCTTCAAAAGACAGCCGTTCATCCAGGAGAACGCCCAGATTGCGCACCCTCTCCATCGGGGCCAGTGACTCGCCCCCAACAGTCAGCCGAGGACTCAGCTGACTGTACCGGGATGCCGGCATCCACAGTCACTCAGTCTTGGAGGGATTGAGCTTGAGCCTGTTTCTCCCCATCCAGACCCGTACGGCTTCCAAACACCGGGACAGCACTTCGATAGCTTCATTGGGGTGGCCCGGTGTGGAAAAGTACAGCTGGGTGTCATCAGCGTACAGCTGGTACCTCACACCGAAGCCACTGATGATCTCACCCAGCGGCTTCATATAGATGTTGAACAGAAGGGGTGAGAGAATCGACCCCTGCGGCACCCACAAGTTAGGCACCTCGGGGCCGACCTCTGCCCCCCTGTCAACACCGTCTGCGACCGGTCGGAGAGATAGGAGGAGAACCACCGATAAACGGTGCCTCCCACTCCCAATCCCTCCAACCGGCGCAGCAGGATACCATGGTCGATGGTATCGAAAGCTGCTGAGAGGTCTAATTCATGATAGAGCATGAATTCAAATCCCGTTTTAGGCCAAAGTCAACTTAACGACTGAGCCATCACTGTCTCTCAGCCCTAGGATGGAGGCAATTTATTTATTTATTTATTGTTTCAATTTCTATACCGCCCTTCTCCCAAAGGACTCAGGGCGGTTTACAGCCAAAATAAAAACAATTAGTACAATTTTTAAAACCAGTTTAAAAGGAAAATTTAGAGTTGGTTGAAGAACTTAAAACCAATAAAACCCCTTATTAAAACCCCATTAGGCCAGTCCTGCACGATGAAACAAATGTTTTCAGCTCGCGTCGAAAGGTCCGGAGATCAGGGAGTTGGCGGATAGCTGGTGGTAGCTTGTTCCAGAGGGTTGGTGCCCCCACAGAGAAGGCCCTCCCCCTGGGCGCCGCCAGCCGACATTGACTGGCCGACGGCACCCTGAGGAGAACCTCCCTATGGGAGCGCACTGGTCAATGGGAGGTCGCCAGTAGCAGCAGGCGGTCCCGTAAGTAACCCGGTCCTATGCCATGAAGCGCTTTAAAGGTGGTAACTAACACCTTGAATTGCACCCGAAAGACCACCGGAAGCCAGTGCAGCCTGTGCAGGAGAGGTGTTATATGGGAGCAACGAGTCACTCCCTCTATCACCCGCGCGGCCGCATTTTGAACCAATTGGAATCTTCGGGTGCTCTTCAAGGGAAGCCCCATGTAGAGAGCATTGCAGTAGTCCAGACGGGAAGTAACGAGGGCGTGAGTGACTGTGCACAAGGAATCCCGGTGTAAGAAGGGACACAACTGGTGTATCAGGCAGACCTGATAAAAAGCTCCCCTGGCGATGGCCGTCAAATGCTCTTCCAACGACAGTCGTGCATCCAGAAGGACGCCCAGATTGCGGACCTTCTCTGTGGGGGCCAATGACTCATCCCCCACAGACAGCGATGGCCTCAGCTGATTATACCGGGACGCCGGCATCCACAGCCACTCAGTCTTGGCGGGGTTGAGTTGGAGCCTGTTTTTCCCCATCCAGACCCGCACAGCCTCCAGACAACGGGACATCACCTCAACGGCTTCGCTGGGATGGTTAGGGGTAGAAATGTACAGCTGTGTATCATCAGCATACAGATGACACCGCACTCCAAAACCACGGATGATCTCGCCCAGTTCATATAGATATTGAACAGGAGAGGCGACAGAACCGACCCCTGGGGCACCCCACACAAGAGGCGCCTCGCGGTCGATCTCTGCCCCCCTGCCAACACCGTCTGCGACCAGTCAGAGAGGAAGGAGGAGAACCACCGAAAAACAGTGCCCCCCACTCCCAGCCCCTCTAGCCGCAGCAGCAAGATACCATGGTCGATGGTATCAAAAGCCGCTGAAAGATCTAATAGGACCAGGACAGAAGAACAACCGCTGTCCCGGGCCCTCCAGAGATCATCCACCTACGACCAATGCCGTTTCAGTGCTGTACCCAGGCCGGAAGCCGGACTGGAACGGGTTCAGATAGACAGTTTCATCCAGGTACTGAGGGAGCTGATGAGCTACCACACTCTCAACAACCTTTGCCACAAAACAAAGGTTGGAGACCGGACAGTAGTTCGATAAAACAGCTGGATCCAGGGAGGGCTTCTTGAGGAGAGGTCTCACCACAGCCTCTTTCAAGGCTATAGGGAAGACACTCTCCCTCAGAGAAGCATTAACAATTCCCTGGAGCCAGCCTCATGTAACTTCCTGTGTGGCCAGAACCAGCCAGGAGGGACACGGGTCCAATAAACATGTGGTTGCATTCAGCCTCCTCAGTATCCTGTCCATATCATCGGGAGCCACAGTGTCAAACTCCTCCCAGATGACAGCCTCAAGAACCGCCTCCATCATCCCATCTGAGACTACCCAATCTGTGTCCAGCCCATCCCGATTCTGAGCGATTTTATCGTGCAGATATTGTCCAAAGTCCTCAGCATGGCCTTGCAAGGGGTCTTCCCTAACTCCCTGAGTAAGAAGGGAGCGGGTCACCCTAAACAAGGCTGCTGGGCAGTTATCTGCCTACGCAATAAGAGCGGAGAAATACTCACGTTTCGCCGCTCCTATCACCACTAGATAGGTCTGAATATGAGACCTTACTAGTATTCGATCAGTTTCAGAACGGCTGGCCCTCCAATTACTCTCTAGGCGTCTTTTCCGGTGCTTCATCTCTCTCAACTCCTCGGAATACCAAGGAGCCGGTTGAGATCGGCGCTGGGTCAGAGCCGCAAAGGCACGACGCGGTCCAAGGCCCCCACCGCCGCCCTTTCCCAGGCGGCGACTTCTTCAGCCAAGTCATGGGCTAGGTCCTCAGGAAGTGGCCCAAGCTCCGTCAGAAACCTCTCCGGGTCCATCAGGCACCTGGAACGGAACCAACGTGTCGGTTCCGTCTCCCTGTGATGCGGGTTAGCAGTTCGAATGTCTAACCGAAGGAGAGAATGATCTGACCATGACAAGGATAGAGTGACTAAATCCCTTGATTCTAGATCATTGAGCCACTGTCCAGAGATAAAAATTAAGTCCAGGGTGTTTCCCCCAATGTGAGTGGGACCATCAACTAACTGGGTCAGGTCCAAGACCGTCATGGAAGCCATGAACTCCCAAGCTACAGCAGATGACTCACTGAGCGATGGCAGGTTGAAGTCCCCCATAACCATAAGTCTGGGGGTATCAACCGCCAACTCGGCTATCACCTCCAGCAGCTCGGGCAGGGCTGCTGTCACGCCGCAGGGAGCCAGGTACGTAATCAGCAAACCCACCTGTATCCCCTGACCCCACCTCACAAAGAGGGACTCACATCCGGCTATCTGTGAACAGTGACCTCCCTCGGTCGAAGACCTTCGTTAATAATAACCGCCACCCCACCACCCCTACCCTGGGCCCTCGGCTGATGAAAGGCATGGAAGCCTGGTGGGCACATTTCAACCAGGGGCACCCCCCCTTCCGTGCCCAACCAGGTCTCCGAAATGCCTAAAGGTCCGCACCCTCCTCCCATATAAGATCGTGAATAAGGGGAGCTTTATTCGCAATGGACCTGGCATTACACAACATCAGCCGAAGGTCCAGACTCTGAGTATCCTGACCATTCGGGGAACGGGAAAAGACAGAGGGACTGGAGCGCGAGATCGTTCGCAGATAACGTTCACGCACTCCCTTAACATGATATGGTCCCCTGCTTCTGCCATATCTGCCCCAAATGACAAACCAGTCCCAAAAAACCTTGATAATTAAACTAAACTTACCTAGGCAGTCACCAGGAATCAACATGGACTAGAAAGCACACACAGAGATGCAAAATTGGCATAGGAGATGTGAACCAATTTTCTGCTAATAGTAGCAAAAATGATTGGATACATATTCATTAGATTATCTGCAGTTTAAGACACCCTCCTGCCTAATGTTCAAATTATAAACAAAGTAGGTCAAAAGTGAAAGAAGGAGCATAAGAAAAGAAGCTTCAAGTGATTAATTTCCAAACAGTATTATTATGTGCCTTCATTTTTAAGCCACTGCCTTATCCTCAAAGGAAGAGCTAATATGTAGGAAGACTGTGCATCAAAAAAGTCAAAATCTGCAATCAAAGCATTAAACATATTTTCATTCTATCAAATACCTTTAAGTATTAGCAACCATAATATATTCCAAATATGCAGGCCTAAAGCTACGGTACAACTTTTTAACAAATACACTTTATTGATTCCACTGAAGGTATTTGTAAGCTGAGATTCATTCCAGAATTACATACATCCACACTTAAGTATAAATTTTTACATGTGTAAAAAGTAAAAAAAAAATCAAAACAAAACATGTTTTCATAAAACCATTAAATATAATAAAAAATAAATAAAATCCATTAAAAAAAGCAAAGCAAGCAATACTAAAAGCAAGCTATAAAACAAGCAAAAAAATTATGAAAACCGGCACCATCTAGGTATGTATGTGTACTGCATATAGTGTGAGACACACAGATAGGGACACATGCAAATAGATCTCAATTTGGTGCTGCACTGATGCCAGTGAATTTTAACTGTAGGAATTTTCGATGCCTGGGCACAAATCACTGAACATCTCCTTCTATCAAATTTCTAAACAGATGTTACTTATTTGAGGTGCCACTGAGTCAGTCAAGCTTCACGTAAAGGACTGCATGGACAGGTTTCCCATCTGACCTGCCTCTAACATTAATTTGTTGCTTTTCCAAAGAAATTCCTATAATGATCCACCCATTATCTTACCATATCTACCAATTATCTCTTTCCCTTTTTCTACTTCCCCCTCAACCTTGCCAACTTAAGTCCATTTTTGTAGTCCATCTATTTGTATGAGAAGTCCAATAAACGTACATTTATGGTGGCTGATTACTGTCCCAGGGTAAAAACCACAATACACAATTCAAACTCTTCTCTGCTTAATTCAAAAGATTGCACTTGTTATTGTAAATGGTTTCATAATTCCCTCTACAACAAAACATACTATTGAATACAGACAGTATAGAAATAATGAATAATAATAGAAATAATGAAATTATAAAGAACCGCAAGAGAATTCAACACTAGAATACAACATTCTGCACTAATTCGTTAATTCTCGTGAGAATCTGACTGTAAATAACAAACTTTCAATTCTATACCATTTAATTAAAACTTGGCAGTCTGAATTTTCTCAGATTTTCTGGTTTATCTTGATAAGAATCTCTACTGCCAATCATAAGGAAGCTGCCTGAAAAAGTTGATTGCCCTCTGTCGCTATGTGAAAGCTGTTTCTCTTACACCTTTGGTAATTTACATCTGCTGCCTTTTCTTCCCCCTTTCCCTAAATTCCATAAAACTTCCAGTTTGGTTTTTCATGGTCCTGAAGTTAAGCAGTTGCTGGCTGCTGACCTAACTAACATCTCTTCCTTAACAATCATAGGCTTGTAAGTTGAATTTTCACAATTTTGTAACTGCCAAAAACATATAGGAATCTTCCTTTAGGAATAGCTAGTTTATCTGGTGCAAAGGGAAATTATACAGATAGGGTGTCTCCCCACCCACCCAAAATTAATTCCCTGCTGTCAGAAAACTATAGCCTGGAGGCTTCCCTTGAGAAAATAAAAGGAAAGTTTCTATACCCATTCCAATACACAAAATTTACCCCTGCCTTCATGCAGAATCTAGTCCCATCATCAAATACTGCTTCTGGTGAAAGGCAGGAATAAACAATTCTGATAAGAGAAGGAAATTGGCACATCAAGTATGGATTGTAGAAAACCAGATTTAACACTCTTACCCCATCCATCCATTCAGATATAAAAGAAACACAACTTGACCTTCCAAAATGATTTTTGTGTCTTTTATTTAATGCAAATAGCAAAAGAAGAAATAACAGTGAAGACAACTTTAATTGTATAACCAAGTACCTCACAAAATATTCAGTGCAAACACTCTGATCTGCAAAATATAATGCATCATGAAATACAATATAAAAATGCAAAGAAGTAGAACTTAAGCTAGGAAGTATTCGTCTGAATATCAATTGCTGGGAAACAGAAATGGAAAAAATTGTTCGGCATTAGAAGAAAAAAATTGTATGAAGAGAAGGAGAGGGACGGAGAAGGGAGAGAGGGGGGGGGAGAGAGAGATGAAGATGCTTCAATCAGTAATTGCTGCCATCTTATTCAGTGAAAGTTCTCTTGTACAGCTAGATCAGCATTACTTCAGTACGTATTATTGTCATGTTACAAAGTTTTGTAATAAATGTGTGCATTGCTCACAAAATATTTTTTTGATTATCATATTTATGAATGGTGACTAACTGAGGTGGTAGCTAACCAAGGAGTGGGTGTACAATGCAATGAATTCTTAAAAACAAATTATTGGGGGAATATTTCAGTTACTTCAATTTAGCATTGCCTTTCTATTTCAGAAACATAATAACATCCAATTAATATCCCAACCTATGTCAACTTTACTGTCCATTATAGCAACAGATAGATAACCTGCTTTTTATCAGGCACAACTTGGCAAAATAGTAGAAATGTAGCTTTATTTTTAATAGAAAAATCTGTAAGCTTTCAAATTTCCAAGAACTATTCCTCAGGCAATAAGTTCACATTTAGTTATTTATGCACACATATTGGCACGCACACAAACTTTTGTTGTATGTGTATACATGTATGTATGTTATGTATGTATGCATGCATATGTGTGTGTATATATTTCCAAACGGCAGATCAACAATTGTACCAGATTCAACTTACATCACTTCCATATATGATTTACTTATTTTTGTTTCATCTACAACATATTTGAACATCAATTATATTTTTCCTTGGAAATTTTTTTTTTCTTCATTTCCCTTATAAATAGTTCTTCAAAACTCAGAATGATGGTAGCAATTGTTAAACCTATTGTCCAATTGGTCTAATAAATACATTGCTTAGCTATAGCTTTCAAATTTATTTTTCTAATTTCTAAAACAATGGCATATTTTTATTGTTTATGCAGTTCAGGATGCGGTATTTACTACCTCAAAGCTTGAAATCAACAGCATTTACAGAATATTGGCAAGTACATTTTTATGCTAAAAGACATGAGCATGTATCTGTATGTATGCATATGTAAGCTACAGTATATATTTTGACACTCATGTGCAGAAATAGGGTATTTTCCTTAATATTTTTAGTCAGTTTAAATCAAAGTGATGCTATATTAGAGTAATACTTAGAAAATCATGCCTACTTGAAATCATGAGAATATGATTCTCCAACAGTTTTAGAAAATATTTAATGGGAAATGCAATGGGTGCTAAGTCTTAAAATTTCACATGATAACTGTTGGATTATGGAATTTACTATGTCCCATAGAACAAAATACATGTTGCTCAAGAGTTTAACTGTAGAGGTTTTGGTGCTCTCTGAATTTGGTTATTTGCTTTCATTACCAGACTAGATAATATCACGTTGACTTTGTGTGGTAATGAAACATCTGCAAGCAAATAACCAAACTCTTGATGTCCTTCTATAAATACAGTAGTTCTTTCAAATCCTTACACTAATGAACTGACATTTTTAACTTATATTCACATGATAATGATAAACTCAGTATATTAGCAAGGCACTTCAGGTCCAGACATGCTTTCCAGAGGCAGCTTATACTACAAAAAAATAAAATACACACATTGCATTCTTTTTGTGTTATGATTCTACCCATTTTAGTTACACTTCCTTTAGCAAGATGTCCTATCAACTTCACTTTCAAAAAGTATAATCTACATTGAGAAAGGTATCTAGATACAGTATAGAGAAAATTGTGGATTAAAATAATTTGAGGGCATGTAACAGTGACCCAAAGTTACATACCATGATATCACTGAGATATAGAATTATACTGCACAGGAAATGTGAGAAATGCTGCCAAAAACAAGCCTTCACAGAAATGACATGATATTATTTGAGATGGCTTTATAGCACTCTTTTCCTACAGATGGGATGGGGGTGGTGGTAGGGAGGTAATTTTAGATATACAATCTTCCTTTTTCAAAGTCTCTTTCCAAAAACTCTGTTTCATTGGGCACTATTACATCTCTGCAATATACATATATTACATATATTTACATTACAAGATATATTTTGTCATTTACCTTTATTTTGATTAAATAATTCTGAATAGGGACCATGTGACTTAATTAGGGTAATCCACACAATATTCTAAAACACTGGAAATATAATCAAGTGGAAAAAGATTCTTTTGTAACAGGCATATACCATACTTAAAACCATTTCAAAGCCAGAATAATATAATGCAAATAATCAGCGAATCAATCACATTAATTTACTGTAATGCAATAGAAAGTGTGCCTTTCTTTTTAAAAGTTTATTTTGAGGCATAAAAATTGAATGCATGCCTCATGTCCTAGGGTTAGGATATCTATTTTGAACCAGGGCATAAATATGGCTAAACAAGTAATGCACTCTATTATAATTCTAGTGTAAACAGTCATGCAATTTGACATGTATTTAGTTCTTCCCTCATATAGAAAAGTAGCAAAACATTAACATTTTTTCTAAAACGTTTTGTGTATTGTTTGCCTAATTGAACAGGGTTTTTAAAATAGTTTATTACAATGTCATATCATGCTTTTGAATAGATTACTCATTTTCAAAAGGTATTTTGCAATGTGCTATGAACACTCTGTTTAGAGAAAGAATAAGATGTAGCTTAATGATTCTCTGGATCCTGACCTTAACTTGTCAAGTTAGTGATTTGTTCACTGTCCTTGCATGTGTCTGAAGAACCAAGCAGAGCTTGATGAATTTCATAACTGCCCCTTCACCTTCATGCACAAAGACCTTGTGCACTGAAGACTAAATATTCGATGTAAGCCTCCGTTATCAAATTAATGTAATGATAAACCATTTTACTAGCAACTAATAAAGCAAGTAGTATATTCCTTCCAGAAATGAATGTACTGCAATTAGTAATTTATTTGAATGAACCTTTAATATTTCAGACTGACATAATAGGTGTTAAATAATTTCTGTGTTAATTGTGTGCATATAAAAGATTTATACAACAGTATATATTATAGCTATTAAACCTTTAAAGCAATTCTGATACATATGGAGATTAAATGCATTTTATCCTTATTCAGTTGTCTATATCTTCAATGTAATTGTTTCCCCCCCCCAACGTATTATGATAAAGAAATACCTTTTTGTAGCAACAGTTATTCTATTGCACAACAGTACACCCAGTCGTAATTAGCATTTCTAAATTGGAGGTTCAATCAGATTTCTTATATAATCAGATTATAATACTACCATCTACAGCATACTTCAGAATAATCTATCTAGAATCACACAAGATATATTATCTGGACTGCAATCTTTGCTACATATCATAATGCAAAAGCCAGTTTACTGGAGCATGTTCAAGCAATAATCTTCTCAACATCCTAACTACTGAAATCCTTGAATTTGGAAATGCTTCAGGATCTCTCTAGAGCATGATTTTGTCAATTGCCTAAAACACACCTCTTACAGAAATTACTTAAAATTGATGCCTTTTATTTTATTATGAGTTATTGTTGATTCTCTACGGTCATTTTGATTTCATAGTTCTTGTTCAAACTCCATCTTGTGCACCTGATCCCTGGATCAGGAGTCCCTTCAAATAATTGTTCATGCCTTAATCACTTTAAAGTTGGATTACTTCAATGCACCCTATGTGGAGCTGCCCTTGAAAATCCATTTGGAAATTACAGCTAGTCCATAAAGCAATGATATAGGCAGTGATACGCATACTTCAGCATGCCATGTGACACCTCTACTCCATGAGCTGCAATGGTTGCAAGTGAGGTTCTTGAAGTGCACTTCATGGTACTGGCTGTGCCCTTTGTAAATGTAAATGTTGTAAATGTTGTACCTTGATGAACGTATCTTTTCTTTTATGTACACTGAGAGCATATGCACCAAGACAAATTCCTTGTGTGTCCAATCACACTTGGCCAATAAAAATTCTATTCTATTCTATTCTATTCTTTGTGGCACAGAACTTGGCTGTTCTGTGGGACCATTCAGCTTCCATGGTTTTTGCTGTCTGGTAAAAGTGGGCAGAGTGTTGCCATTCCAGGTTTTATCCAGGATCTTCTGCTGTGGTGCCTGCTCCCACAGTAACATCTCTCCCAAAATCCATGTGCCTCTCACTCTGATGTTGTTCCCAACATCCTTTAAATCCTGGCTATTTCCCCAAACCCTAGAGTAGAGTGGTTGCTGAGCTCCTGTTGGGTATATTTGCTGTAGTATATAGGACTTGCTTGTAATGCTTTGCAGGGCTATTCTAAAGTTTAATATTCTTTCTGGGGTTTTTTTTAAGACAAAATATTATGAGATTTTTTTAAAAAAATTGATCTACTGTTCATGCATGAATACTATTCACAATTGGTTTTCCCATCTCTCCTATGCTTATATTACTATTAATAAGCATGATCATATATTATAACTAGAAGCTATGATTATAACATTTCAACTAGATTTATTTTCTAGCAAATAGTTTATGTGCAACCATTTATTTTCTTAAAAATAATTTACCTCTGGCTAAACATTTGAAAAACTAGAAAAGGCTACTTCAAACAACAGGTTCTGCATATGATCTTTAGAATCTTTTAACTGGAATGGAGACCACGAACCCTTCTGCTATTCCGGTTATTTATTTCTGAAAGCCTAGCTTCCCCCAAAATACCCTAAGGTCAAATTTCCACCAAGGCAAGCTTCATGCAGCCTAAGGTGGAAAGCAATAAATCAGAAACCAACTTTTTTGGAGCACTTAGCCCGTAAGCTCCCACTTATTTTCAGAGATTCTGAAACCACTGGTGTTCCATCTATTATCAGGCTGTCCTATTGGTTTTGGCTTCCTTTCTGTTTATCTTTTAAGTGATAAGCTATAATTTATTTTGTTGCCAGAAAAAAGGAAACAAATTCTGTCAGGATGTAATTTTAGATTGTCTTTAGCACTGAAGTGGACTACTTTCTATGTCTCTGTTAAATCCAAAGTAAAGATGTGACAGTCATATTTTTGGAGTCTGTTCCAATATTAGATGGTCTTGTCATACCCAGGCTTGTCTCTTTCCCTTATCTAGAATTGGACATCCAAATGTACAGCTATAATAATAATAATAATACCACCTAGCCTCTACTGCCTTGTACTGTAGACTTACTTAGTATTATTAACTCTGCACAGCAAAACACGGAGGAAAATATTATAGTTTCAGCTGTATGTCAAAGTAAATCCTTTTGGATGATTTTCATACTGTACTCATGACTACCAAGAGAAATTGCTAGAAAACATGCAGAATAGTATAACCACAGTACTCTCTCGTTCCCCAAAGTAGTTCATAAGTTGAATGAATGAATCTTCTTATAGATAAGGACCTTTAGAAGATGTAACTAAAAACAGCTAACAATAATTAAAATAAATTAAATGAAAATCTCTAATCGACCATAATGGTAACAAATTTAATGCAGATATTTCCTTTGCAAATAAAATTAGGCATGATAAAAAGTTTTGAATGATGCAGCAATAGACAATATTTTATAATTTCTACTTAAGCAATGATTGAAAATAAACCTAAGGATTTACATGCCAAGATATTTCAGGAAGAAGCAATTTCAGATTTATCTTTATTTCACCTTTATTTTATTTTATTCAATTTTTATACCGCCCTTCTCCCAAAGGACTCAGGGCGGTGTACAGCTAAGTAAAAAATCACAGTATAAATATTAAAATATTAAATTAAAACAAACATATTATAAGATGGCCGAATTTAAAACCATTTAAAACATTAAAATATAAATAACCCCAATAAAATTTTAGGCCAGTCCCGCTTGAATAAATAGGTGCGTTTTCAGCTCACGGCGAAAGGTCCGAAGATCAGGCACTTGACATAACCCAGGGGGAAGCTCGTTCCAGAGCGTAGGAGCTCCCACAGAGAAGGCCCTACTCCTGGGGGCCGCCAGCCGACATTGTTTGGCGGACGGCACCCTGAGAAGGCCCTCTCTGTGAGAGCGTACGGGTCGGTGGGAGGCAAAAGGTAACAGCAGGCGGTCCCGTAAGTACCCGGGTCCTAAGCCATGGAGCGCTTTAAAGGTGGTAACCAAAGTCTTAATATAAAGCATATTGTATACTTAGTTTGCCGACAATGGATATATACTTGGCTATATTTAGGTACCTTTTTTTTAAATCAGGAAAATAATGCCTAGCTAACTTCACAACAGAAGCTACACATGTAATCACCAAAATGGGCCCTGCATAGTTTCATTACAAACAACATCTACAAGTCACACCATTAGGTGAAAATACTAACACCATGACAGTTCTTTGTGCAAACCAAGCTAGCTATATGACTTTTTGAACACTTAGGCAAACAGACTGAAGAAGGAAACATTAAAGAGTAAGGAAGATGACCCTGATGAAGATACATAGGAGCCATTACTACTATATATTATTATCAAGGGGGAAAACATGGCTCAAATTCACAACACAGAGATTGTGTTCATAAGCACTTCATTAATTCCCAAAAGTATAAGAAAGGGGAGGAAATCAAGCACAATCAGACTTGCAGGATTCTTTGATAAAAGCCAATCTTAATTAAAGGAAGTTTAGTCTTTCTGTGGAGTTGATTTCTTAATCTAGACAGGGGTGTCAAACTCAAATTTCATTGAGGGCCGCATCAGGGTTGTGTTAGACCTTGGGGGGCTGGATGGGTGTGGCCAGGGTGGATGTGGTCAGCTTGATGTCACTCATGTCGGGGGTGCCTGTGGTGGTCTGAGTGCTCTACCGGCGAAAATGGGCTCCCGAGCTCCATTTTGGCTGCGACTGCCTCCTGCAACACTCTGCCAGTGAAAACAGAGCTTGGAAGTGCCACCCGTGGTCCTCGCAAGCTCCATTTTTGGCTGTGATAGCCTCCTACAATCCTCTGTCAGCAAAAACAAGCTTGGGAGGGCCACACACAGCCCTCCCGAGCTCCATTTCCGCTGGCAGAGGCCCTGCGGGCCAGTCCTTTACTATTTACAGGGTAGCCCCATGGGCCAGATCTAAGCACCCTGTAGCCTGGATCTGGCCCCTGGGCCTTGAGTTTGACACCCGTGGTCTAGATTACCTAGAAGGCAGGGGTGAAATGCTCCTGGTTCGGACCAGCTCATCCGATCCGGTAGCGACGGTGGCTGGTGGTTCGGAGAACCCGTAGCAAAAATCCCTGGCCCCACCCCCTGCCTCTGCTGAGCCATCATCAGTTTTTGTTTTTTTTACTTTTAAAAGCAGTTTTTCTTCAGCTGAAAACATGCCTTTAAAATTAAAAAAAAAAAAAAAAGCTTTTGATGATCCCGCAGTTCAGCTGAGATCATCAGAACCCTTTAAACTTTTTTTTTAACAACATCTTCGGACAAAGAGGTTGTAAAAAAAAAAGTTTTAAAAGGCTCCTCTGGCGATCCCAGCTGAGTTCCTCATCACCAGAACCTTAAAAAACATGTTTTTTACAAGCTCTTCAGCCAAAGAGCTTATAGAAAACCTCCTTTTAAGAGATTCTGGGCTGCAATAAGGCACTTACTTAATTAACTGCTCCTTTTGGGCTGGGAAAGCCATGCTTTACATCAGTTGCATCAGCTAGCAACTGAATCTGCCTGCCTGCAATCCATCTCCTCAGTCAGCAACTGAATCTGCCTGCTTTGCTGGCTGAGGAACTCTGGGAATTGAAGTCCACAAACCTTAAAGTTATTAAGGTTTGAGACCCCTGATCTAAAAAATATAAATAAAATAAAATAATAAAATAAAATATTTGTGCAGCTTTCTGAGATTTGGTGTGTTTCTGTAGTGTTTCACTCTAACTACACAAACACACAAAATCTCACAAAGCTGTATGTGGCATTTTGTGTGTGTGTGTATGAGAGAGAGAGAGAGTCAGTTGTGTTGTGTGTGTATAAAGTGTGAAAGTTGGTTTTTGAGCTTTTTGTAGCTGTGTGAAGTTCCTGCTTGTTGCAGGGGCCATTTTGGATTAAGTGCAGCTGCTTTTACATTGTGTGTGAGTCAGTTGTGTTGTGTTGTGTGTGTGTAAAGTGTGAAAGTTGGTTGTTGGTACCTCTTATTGCTTTGTATACTTTGTTTATTATTTTTATTATTTATTGTTATTGGCCACGCCCACCCAGTCATCTGATCACCAAGCCATGCCCACCAATTAAGCCATGCCCACAGAACCAGTAGGGAAAAATTTTAGATTTTAGCCCTGCTAGAAGGGCTACCATTGATTCAAGATAGTAAAAGCACTGGAGTGGGTAACATGTTTGCAGAATTGAGATCAGCTGATTTTGGAAGCAGAAGAAAATTTTATTAATGATCTCTCTAACAAACTGCAGTCCTCATTACAGCTACATTCAAAATTCTTGTTAGCTCTACAGAAACTAAGGTTGTTCACAGATTTCTAGAAGACCCATTGCAAAATAAAAATTCCACAGGTAGTTCTTTTGATCCAAGTGAATATAATTTGAATGTTGCCATTTCATACTCCATTACTATTTTAAAACACCAATAAATTTATGACACTTATGACAGTTGACACTGATTTTAAAAAGGAAGATTTGATCAGATTAGTAATTAGATAGGAAAGGCCCATGGCTCAAGATAGATTGGGAAATTGGGGTTACAGGATGGAAAACCATATATGTATGTGCAGGAAGTCATGAGGAATTGATGATAGAAGTAGCATATAGAATGTTAGTATGGAAAATGCTATTTTGCTTTCTGCAAAACTCATTCTCTGAAGGACCCAGCAAGATGCATACTGCCTTGTTCTTGCTTTCAAGCAAATGAAGCTATCGGTAGTGTAAAAAACATCCTCAGGGTCTGGAAGCAGAGATTCTTTTCTAACATCACAGTAGCTGATAGAAACAGAATAAAAATGCCATTATTTGGAAATGTGTATAAGCAAAGTTAGTGCCTTGGAGAAGTGGATAAAGAAATATTTTCCTTTTGCTATTAAAAAAATGAAATGAAACTGATTATGAGAAGCAGTGAAATCAGACTGCCATCTGGCTAGTCAGAACGTAGATAGCATCGTTATGCAGATAATAAAGATTAAAATAGCATTCATTCCTCAAGACAAGCTCACGGGAGATCCACCTGCAGCTGCTACTTAATTCCTTCAAAGGGATACTAGCACAGAGAGGAGAAAGAGCTGTTCTCTTCAACAGAGCCCATTGAACAAGTGAGCCATTTCTGAGATAAAAGGCATAGAAAAAGAAAGTGAGTCCGACTTCACAAGGTGAGAGTCCTTAGCTGTTGAATGGAAGAGGTTCACAGTCATATAAAAATAGCAAAAAAGAAGGGAAAAAATAAAGTGGATTCAGATTTTCAAGGTTAGGAACACCCATGGTTAAAACATATTGAAAGACTGGAGGATGGATTATAAAAGTATTACTACCAAACAATAAAATGGGCTTGGAAGGAAACTTCATACAAATAATATTCAACAAATTTCCCGGAATTAAATTCAGAAGATTCAATGGTGGATATTACTCATTTTGTAATACTGTGCTTTGGGCTGGTGGGGAGGCTTTCCAAACCTCTCCCCCACCCAAAAAAAAAAAAAAGGAAAGATCATTTCCAATCAAATAATATCAAGGCACAAGTACCCAGCAAAACTATCTTGCGTCTCTGCCAAAACCAGAAACACCTATCCCTAAAACATGATGTGAAAAGATGCCTAGCAATTTTCCTAAAACAAACAACAAAACCCAGGCTACTCCGAAAAATACTTTTGTTTAATTGATTTTAACTATTCCTTATTTGTGTGGACTTCTTTCACTTTTATTCATCAAATAAATATTTAAGTTCTATCCTTGTTGTTTCTTTTTAGCTATGACTATTCCTCACCCTCTGTGCAAGAGATAGGAACTGTACAAGATCTTCCTTATAGTATTAGATTCTGGTTCTTCTGACAATCAAAATTCCAATGCCACAATAGATTTAAACTTAATGTGAACCACTCCAATCTTGACTGTAGAAAATATGACTTCAGTAACAGTAAATATGTTAATGCCTGGAATGCACTATCTGACTCTGTGATCTCTTCCCAAAATCCCCAAAGCTTTAACCAAAGACTATCTACTATTGACCTCACCCCATTCCTAAGAGGTCTGTAAGGGGCGTTCATAAGAGCACCAGCGTGCCTACCGTTCCTGTCCTAATGTTCCCTTTGATTGTATCTAATTCGTATGGTTATTTCATGCTTATACTTATATATACTGTTGTGTTTGACAAATAAATAAATAAATAAATTATGATCTTGATGCTTCAGAGAAACGGAAGACCACATACTATCCATGCAAATAAAAAGTATTTGTCACTAGTAATTAGTATCGTAAACACATATGTATCTACTGTAGTGGTGACATCCAAAATTTGTCAGGCCTGGAAACCATACTAGACTTTAGGTTTCCAGACGCTGCCACATTTTTCCCCTGAGGGGAAGAAGGGGGCCTGAGGGGTATGGTAACATTCTTCAGGCGGTCAAGGTCGGATGGTGTTCACATCTGCAGGAAGAGTGGCGAGAAGATATTTGAATGAACTGGGAGAACGTGGGACCATGTGACCATCAAAGGGGTCAGGGGGGTGGGACTCTTGGGGTTTGTATAACTGGGAAAAGAATCCGGAAGTTCAGTTTTGGAATTTCACTCATCGTGTGCCAGTTTCCTCATGCTAGTAAAGAACTCTTAAAGACAATGGCTTCTGAGTTTTCTTTATGCAGAAGAGGTTTTTCTGGAACCTTGACATTATTCCAAAACTGCTAATTTTCTTTTGCTAATGGTACCCTCTCCTCCGCTCAGAGGGGGCCCGTTAGGGGGATGCTGGGCCCCAGCCCCCGCAACCTCCACAGCGGTGCAAAGATCCAGCGAAGATGGAAGGGCAGCAAGCTGAAAACGTAGAAGTAGCAGAAAAGCTTGAATCTGACAATCTAGTTGAAATCATCTACTTCCCGTCGGAAGATATGACTCCAAAACCCGAAGTGATAGAGCCTGCTTGTCAGCTTGGGGCACGGCCCAAAGACTCTGATTCATGGGTAAGCTGTCGTTCGGGAGAAAACATTTCCCCGGGGCGGAATGGAGAGCCCCCTCCCTCTTCTCAACCTCACTGGAGGACAATAAAACCCGGAGAATCGGGAGAGTCACTGGATTGGGACCTGAGAAACCCCCTGAAATCCCAGTCCCTATTAGACCTCCCTGAAACTTTTGAGCGTTTGGAAGTGAGGCCTCGTATAAGCTCGGCTCACCCACCTCGAGAGCCTTTAGCTCAGCCTAAATTCACCTTCCCTCCCACCAGAGAAGGAGAAATTACTGAACCTCAAAGCCATTCCGATGAACGCAAGAGGACCTCCCTTCCCTCCTTCAGATGGCAGGCTGCACCAGGGACTTGGGGGGAATCGCAACTCCCCCCTCCAATTGACTTTTCCCGCCAACAGAGGCCTACGCTGCCTCCAGCTGCTTCTATTCCTCCTGGTTGGGCATTTTATCCTGGACAAGGATGGATCCAATACCAATGGCAACCAGCCAGTTCAGTACCTTTCTTTCCTGGGGGTCCCAGGCCGATATTTGCCCTGGCAGCTGAAGCATTTCAAGGACTTCCTTCTCAGCAGCCAGGTGGAATTCCACCCACCTTCACAACTCAGCAACCAGCTACAACAGCAACAGCCGTCCCCCAAATCCCTCTTCAACTGCAAGCAGGCTAGCTAAACCCACCTGCACCCCCTCACCCAACCCCAACCCCTTTCAAACCAACCTTTGATGGGAATCCACACTACCTGGCTTACTTTCTCAGCAGAATTGAGGCTTACGTTGAACAATATAGACATCAATACCCATCAGAAAGAAGCCTAATCAACGCCATCTCAGATGGTATGAATGTGGGGCTAGCCTCAGAATGGATAGCTCAACTACACAATGAACGTGCACCAGAACTAAACGATGTTCAGGCATTTATGGCACTGCTTCGCAACCGGTTTCAAGATGATGACCTACAGAATGTGGAACTGCAGAATGTGAAACCACCTTAAAAACAATGAAGCAAGGTAACAAGCCCCTAAAGCAATTTGTATAGGATTTCAGAAGGGTTGCTGGCAATCTTAGACATTGGCCAGATCCCATCATCCTCCACTACTTCAAAAACGCGATTGATCAAAACATCAGAAAAGCCTGCTCCACCAGAGGAATCCCAGAACAACTAAATGACTGGTACAACATGTCCATCGCTCTGGACAGAGAATTCAACCCCCTCCAAAGCCAATCACCAACTACAACTCCACAACGACCACCTACAAGACCCTCCCTCTTAAGACCAACCACACCCTCCACCTTTCAGCCTTCAACAATAATCAAATGCTACCGTTGTGGAAAACTAGGACATCGGGCGTCAGTTTGCCTAGCCCCAACACCCCTCCCACAGTATCGCCCACCAACTGCTACCCAACCACGCAGACCCCCTCGAAGGAATCCGAATACCAGTCGCTTTGCGAGACAAGCCATAAACCTCCCTACTGACCTTCCGTCATCTAATTCACCTCCTGATGACTCAAACTAAGCAGAAAACGACCCAATGGTGAGTGCACCCATTCCTCCATTTGCTATCAAAGTAAACTTAGTAATTCCAGGGGGAGGGGCCAAAAAAGATTTAGAGGCTATTGTGGACACAGGATGCACCAGATGCCTAATTTCAACCTCTACAGTCACCCAACTCCGTATAAAAACATTCCCCTTGAAACACCCAATTAAATTCCACCAAGTAGATGGAACCTTGATTGGTGGCGTTCCAGCAACCCAAATCACACAACTGGTTCGCTTAGAAATTGGAGCCCATCATGAACTTATAAGATTCATAGTAATTCCCAAGATGTCAGAATCTCTCATCCTGGGTTTAGCTTGGCTGGACAAATGGGAACCCACAATCAAATGGGAGGATGGATTCAGGAAAATTATATGGACTTTCAGACCCTTAGACCCAATTCCCCCTATCGAAAAAAAAAAACCTTATCCAAAATGACCACCAGAGGGAACCAACAACCACCATATCCAATCCATCTCCTAATGAACCACGCATCCCTAAAGCATACATGGATTTATCAGACGTTTTTAGCGAGGATGAATGTAACCTCTTACCCCCCCACACCGACAAACTGATTGCGCAATTGAATTGCACCCGGGGGCAAAATTACCAAAACCCAAAATGTATTCAATGACACCAGCCAAAATGTCTGAACTAAGAAAATACATTGACACTAACCTAGCCAGAGGGTTCATTGAACCAGCAAAATCACCTGTAGCTGCGCCTGTGCTATTCAAACAAAAGAAAGATGGTTCGCTTAGATTGTGTATTGACTTCAAAAACATCAATGCAATTTGCATACAAAACACATACCCTTTACCACTTATGCACGATTTGTTGAACCACTTATCAAAAGGCAAAATTTTCACCAGATTGGATTTAAGGGAAGCCTATTACCGGGTCCGCATCAAGGAAGGTGATGAATGGAAAACTGCTTTCAACTGCCTCTTGGGCAGTTTCCAATACCGTGTCATGCCTTTTGGCCTCCAAGGAGCTGTTTTTATGCAACTAATTAATGAAACCCTGCACCCCCACCTCTACAATGGAGTTCTTGTCTACTTAGATGATATTCTTATCTACACAAACAATATCGAAGAACACATCAAATTGGTCAGACAAGTCCTTAAAAAGCTCCTAGCGGCCAAGCTATATGTCAAACTTTCCAAATGCGAATTCCATAAGGAATCCCTAGACCTAGGTTACCGGATATCAAACAAAGGTATCGAAATGGACCCAGGAAAAGTAAAAGCAGTGTTAGATTGGCAACCGCCACGCACACGTAAGCAACTTCAAAGTTTCTTGGGATTCGCAAATTTTTACCGCAAATTCATTCCTTCTTTCGCAGAAGTAGCTCTACCATTAACAGAATTGCTAAAAACTGGACCACTACCCCCCAAACCCAAACCTACCCAACCCCTACCTTGGACAATGGACTGCCAACGTTCCTTTGAACACCTGAAACGCCTATTCTCAATGGAACCAATTCTTCAACACCCGGATCCAAATAAACCTTTTGTGGTCCAAGCTGATGCAAGTGATGTAGCAGTAGCCGCTGTCTTATTACAATGGAATAACGACAACAATCTAATGCCCTGCGCGTACGTGTCTAAAAAACTGACGGACACTGAACGCAGATGGGCAGTTTGGGAAAAGGAAGCCTTTGCAGTGCGCTGGGCACTCCTCTCCTGGAGACACTTCCTTGAAGGGGGAAAAGAACCATTTGAGGTGTGGACCGACCACAAAAACCTCAAATACTTAAAAACCCCTCGAAAGCTTTCTCCCAAACAAGTTCGATGGGCTCAGTTTTTCAAACGGTTCCATTTCACCCTCAAATACATCCCCGGCGACCAAAATCTCTGACGCCCTATCTAGGAAACCATAATTTGACAGCCAACGCGAAGAGGTAATACATGCGATGATTCCCGATAGCGAACCGGCCAGCCAAGCACTTACTCGACCGCATTCACGCCGTAGTACTAACTTCCCACCAAATAAACTACTAGCGGAATTAAAATCAGCACTCACTGACGATGCTTGGTTTAAAGAAAACTTGCCACACCTCACCTTAAAGGATGGGATACCCTGGAAGGGAACCAAAATTTATGTACCCATCGCTATGCGGCTGCCTATACTACAGAGAAGCCACGACTCTCGCCTAGGAGGTCACTTTGGATTTTTAAAGACTCTCCACTTAGCTAGAAGACAATTCTGGTGGCCAAAAATGAAATCAGATGTTGAAGACTATGTCCGGAGCTGTGCTACCTGTGCCACCATGAAGTCCAGACCAGGGAAACCCCCTGGACTCCTACAACCCGTAGCCGAACCCACCAGACCCTGGGAAGAGATTGCCATGGATTTTATTGTTGAACTCCCATCTAGTGGGGGAAATACAGTGATATGGACCGTAGTGGACTTGTTCTCTAAACAGGCCCATTTCACTGCGTGCAACGGCTTGCCATCGGCGAGAAAATTAGCAAAGCTCTTCGTCAAACACATCTACAGACTGCATGGAGTTCCTAAAAGGATAATATCCGACAGGGGTGTTCAATTCACAGCCAAGTTCTGGAGGGAGTTCCTACGGTCCATTGGGTCATCTCAAGGACTTAGTTCTGGGTTCCATCCGGAGACCAATGGAGCGGCTGAAAAATTGAACTCGATGGTGGAACAATACATACGGTGTTATGTAAATTACCAACAAGAAAACTGGTCAGATTTGTTACCATTTGCAGAAGTCGCATATAATAATGCTGTACACAGCAGCACGGGGTTAACCCCTTTTCAAGTAACCTCTGGCATGGACTTCGTTCCAATGCCTGAACTCCCTGTGCAACCCCCCACTTCCGTTTCCCTAACAGACTGGATGAATTCGTTAAAAAGAGGTTGGGAAAATACAAAAAAGGCCTTAGCTGTAACAGCTCAGAATTACAAAGCCCAAGCTGACAGACACCGTTCCCTTCAACCCCCTTTTCGCATTGGAGATAAAGTCTTTTTATCTACGAAGTATCTGAGGTTGAGAATACCCAGCAGGAAATTCGGTCCAAAATTTTTGGGTCCTTTCCCCATTGTAAAAATTATTAATCCCGTTACCGTCCAACTCAAGCTCCCTCGAATGTTGGGGAAAGTACACCCGGTATTCCATACCAGCTTATTAAAACCTGCTAGACAGTCTGGTCTGAGACCTCAACCTGCCGCTCCCCCACCACCCTTGATAATCCAAGGTGAAACCCACTATGAAATCAAGAAAATCCTTGACTCTAGACTATACAGAGGTCAATTACAATATTTAGTCCACTGGAAGGGATATCCATTATCTGAATCTACTTGGGTCAAAAGTTGGAAAGTAAATGCGGACAATTTGATTAAACAATTTCACGACACTTTCCCTGACAAACCTAAAAAACCTCTTGGAGAGGGGAGGGGGGGGTAGAAGGGAAGTGTAGACCATTGACACTCTTCTTTATCAACTCTTTGTTTTCTTTCCTAGGATATAGCTTCTTTTCCAAGGGGGGACGCCTGTCAGGCCTGGAAACCATACTAGACTTTAGGTTTCCAGACGCTGCCACATTTTTCCCCTGAGGGGAAGAAGGGGGGCTGAGGGGTATGGTAACATTCTTCAGGCGGTCAAGGTCGGATGGTGTTCACATCTGCAGGAAGAGTGGCAAGAAGATATTCGAATGAACTGGGAGAACATGAGACCATGTGACCATCAAAGGGGTCAGAGGGGTGGGACTCTTGAGGTTTGTATAACTGGGAAAAGAATCCGGAAGTTCAGTTTTGGAATTTCACTCATCGTGTGCCAGTTTCCTCATGCTAGTAAAGAACTCTTAAAGACAATGGCTTCTGAGTTTTCTTTATGCAGAAGAGGTTTTTCTGGAACCTTGACAAAAAATTTTACTACCGGTTCTGGGGTGTGGCGTGCTGGGCATGGCTTGGTGGCATGGCAGGGGAAGGATATTGCAAAATCTCCATTCCCACCCCACTCTGGGACCAGCCAGAGGTGGTATTTGCTGGTTCTCCAAACTGCTCAAAATTTCCGCTACCGGTTCTCCAGAACCTGTCATTTCACCCCTGATCTACTGTACATCTACTGTACATAATTCATGGATTCAGTGGTTAATCCTAATACCAAAATTTTGCAGTTCTAGTTATTTCACAGCCATTAGTCTTGCTGGGAAACTGTAACCTCTTCTCAGATTCTATGCTGCTGCAGAGAACACTTGTAAAGCCCCTGGAAATGATCATTTCTTGCACTTATTTTGGAAATACGATTCATTATATTCTTTCTTTGCCTTATACAGAACTTTGACAATGATTTCTGATTACATACGAACTAGAGCTTGTTGTTCAAAACTGTCAGGGTGCTTTCTATTAAAACAATAACTCTGAATTAAGCATTCTGTGTGAACTAATTCTTTGTAAACACATGTTTTTGCTATTTTTCTTAGCATTTGTGTTGCCTGCTTTTTTTGTGCTAGACTTGCCTGCTTCTTAAAGTGAAGTTTATCAAAGGCATGATGTGACAGAAGTTTTGGTTTTCATCTGGCTTATTACAGAGCCTGACACATATTTGTATTAGATGTTTGTAAGACAATAAGACAAGTAAATACAGAATTTGTGAACTTAAACTAGTATCTTACCATTGACTCCACATATGTTTCTATGACTAATATATTGATCATGGTAGGTTTTGAGTTTTAAAAATTGAGCATAGAGACTTAAAATGCAACATCTTTCCAGACAACATTATTCGCATTGCATTTGACAAGAGGTTTATTTCCTCTTACTTTTTTCTAATTATTATAGATAAATTTTATACAGAAAATTTACCACAACATTATTCTGATCAATTATTTCTGTATATCTGTAAGGGATAAGACATCTCCAGCAATTTTTATATTCCTGAAATAATTAAATGACATTGTCCATTTCACAATGATGTTCAAAAGTGAATTTTAGAATGCAAAGGAATCCTTCTCTTGCTGAAAAGACATCATTTGCACAGTTTTAATTCTACTTTAAATATTTGATATTTTAAAGCAAACATGAAAAATAAAAATCAATTTAACACCCCCTCACAGTTTACAGATTTTATGAAACATAACAAGGCACTTTTCTTAGCAAACACTTATAAATATACATAGCTTTCTATCATTATTGCTATTTCTCTGCAGAATGTTACATCAACTAAAATTTATTTTTCCTAAATATAATTACTTTCTTGTAACAAGTCTATACTCATCGATAGGCTTGAATTAATATATTTGACACATTATTTGTATATTTACAGAGCACATTGGTAGCACACACTCTATCTTTTAAAAATGCTTTAATTTTAAAACGAATCTATTAATCAACATATATTTAGTGTTTATTTGAAACTTGGAGATATAGCTCTTACTATTCCGTTTTATAAACCAGGTTGTTTTCTCACCAAAATTTTTCTAGTTGGAAACAGAGGACACTGAAATGCAGATGCATTCCTTTCACAGAGATCACACATCTAGCAGGGAGCATGGGATAGGATAAAGGTCACATTGGTAACTAAGATTTTTTTTTAAATATACTTCGAGTTCCATAACTGAGAAATTCTTAAATTTAAAAATGGAATGAATGGCTTATACGCCATGTTCCTAGCAATTACACAGATATTCTCCATGATGATCTATACCTAATCTTGTCTTCAAGATTACTCATCTCTATTCTATCCATTTTTCTTCTTGTCATAATCTTCTCTTTCTTTTCACCTTTCCTAACATTGGAGCTATCTCCAGAGAGCTAGGTCTTTGTACAATATATCCAAAGTAGGATAATTCAGCCTGATCATGTGTTTTTTAAGTAAGAACACTGGGTTGGTTTTGTTTTCTTGGCTGTTCATTCTAGGGTATCTTTGAACTTTGAACAACAAAGTTCAACAATATCAATATTCTTCCAATCACACATCTTCAAAATCCAACTTTTGCTTTCATAAAGTATCACAAGCAATAGCCTGTACTTGCTATAGATAGTATTGCCATGATACAGCTATAGATATATCATGGCATTTATATATCTTTTCAAAGGCCTTCATGGCTGCTCTACATTAAAATAAAGATAGAGACAGAGGTAGGAAGCAGAAATAGAGGTAAGGTAAAGTAAGGTAAGATAAAAATAGGTGTAGTAGATAAACAACAAAATACCAGTAAATAAAAAAGGATTTACAATTATCATAAAATTTAAGATTTGTTAGTTCATTCACTTTCCCCAGCCAGCAGAATCTTCCTAAAGTTATTATGAAAGTTTGGATAGAAAAGCAGTAATCACAAAAGAATTCATGCAGATCCAATGCTGTAAGCTATGCATTGTGATTTTTTCCCCCCATTACGAAAGCCGGCTGAATGGTGTCAAGATTCGGCAGGGGGTAGGGGCAGATTTATCCTGGACTGATATAACTTAGGAATGGGGTGTGTGTGTGTGTGTGTGTGTGTGTGTGTGTGTGTGTGTGTGTGTGTATAAATCTATCAAAAGAACTGAAAATGGTAACTGCAGTCTGAAACCCAAATAGGTTTAAACCACACAAAATACCTTGGGGTCATTTAGGCTCCCTTTCTAGAATTGTTCATACTGACACTCCGTTTAAAACTCACTCAAGAATACACATTATGACATATAAATGTAATTTTAAGTTATGTGATTTAATGGTCTAGAAAACATCAGATGTCTTTCAGCCCATTTATTCTCTTAATATCCTATATTAACCACATCCTTTAGAAGTATAACCAGCAACCACAACTTTTGGAAGATCCTCCTCCCATATGGGCAGTGAGAATGATCATCTGTTGAAACATTCATTCCTTAATCTCCTAAATCAAGTTGATCAAAATTAAACAGCCAAAGCATTTTATTAATAGCAATAGCAATAGAACTTAAGACTTATATACTGTTCCTTCACAGTGGAGGAACACTCTCTGAGAGGTTTACAAAGTCAGCATATTTCCCCAACAATCTGGGTCCTCATTTTACTGACTTTGGAAGAATGGAAGGCTGAGTCAACCTCAAACCCATTAGGATCGAATTCCAGACTATGGGCAGAGGTAGTCTACAATACTGCATTTTAACCATGGTGCCACCAGGGCTCCTAATCTCTATATTCCACGCAAAATGTAAAGACAAATTTTATGAATATCCAGTGCCAGTACTAGACAGGCAGCATTGCTGGCCAGCGTTAGGTTATACTGATATTTGAATGCAACCAAAACAGGGCAGCGAAGTTTCTACAACTAAGAAAACAGTTCCTTCTTCCACAGCAAAGCAGTTGATTGGATGAGGAACACTGTTCCCCTGAGAAAAAGATTAAGCTATCAGATTGCACTAGTATTGCAGGAAATTTGGCTTGCAACTTAAGGATTCCCATATCAATAAAGATACAGATTTTTTGTCACACACTTCTTTTATATGACTCAAAAAAAACAACAACCCTTAATTTATTAACAGTATTCAGGTTCCTGCTACATTAACAAAGAAATGAAAGTAGTCTACAGCTAAAGAATGAGAATAAAGGAACATCTGCCTCACAAATAAGATATACGGGTAGTGCAGCAATTCATATTTAAATGTATGAGAAATTCCTGAGAACATGTGCACAAATCAAGCCTTCTCACTCAACAGAAACAAATTAATAAAGACCTTATGTCAAATCTTTAACTAAGCTGAGATACTTCTGTTCTTTAGGCTGTATGTGATGCTTTTGAGCCAACTGAAATTCTGATTTTTGCCTAGCTTCTCTGAATTTCTAGCAACTATAAAAAAATGATGAAAACCTTCTAGTCCATAAGAGGATATTGTGTAGTTAATGCATGTCCATATCTTCCTCCAGTGTTCAAAATTCAAAAGTCCATTTTTCCCTAAGTAGTAATATTTAAAATTTTTAGAATACAATAAATTTTAAGCAGATCTTGATTTAATGGGATAGTTCTAATGGAAAACATTGATTCACTCATTCTTATATTCCATTTTATGTGTACATAACATATATGAAACCTTTATGCAAAATATTCCATTAATCTTTTATGCATGTACAAAATATGCATTTGAAAATTCCTATTTGGATTAACAGACATTTGTTTCCCTCCCTTTCCGTTCTATTCAGTCAAAAAGAACTGTGGGTCAAGGGCAAATGCATGCCATGCAGAATAGCTATGATATTAATTATGCTCAATCCCCCCAAAAAAGAAAAGTTAGGGAGAACCCCATATTTATTTGATGATCTATCTCTTGTGTGATTTTTGTCAATTCAGACAGAATTGGCATCAAATAATGGCAACTGATAGGATTCCAGGACCTTGCCTTCTCTATTACAGGGCCTGCCCTATGAAACTGGAACACACACACACCCAATTTCAACAGTTCCTACCCACTCTCCTTTAAGAGACCTTCTGATTTGGCTCTTGCTTCATCCGTGGGCTTGGGTGAATAGAGGACTCCTTTAGAAAAGTAGTTACCATGTTTCCCCCAAAATAAGACCAGGTCTTATATTAATTTTTGCTCCAAAAGAAGCATTAGGGCTTATTTTCTGGTTAGGTCTTATTTTGGGGAAAATATGGTACTAAATGCATCCATCTGGCTGACAATCTTAACAAGGGCTTATTTGGGGGGGGTAGGGCTTATATTACGAGCATCTTGAAAAATCATGCTAGGACTTATTTTCCGGTTGGGTCTTATTTGTTTTCTCCAAGTTAACTGTTGGGATGTCCACAGTTATTTCCTATTTTGTTTTTATTGCTATTTGTCACCCAGAATTAACTTACAAAGATGATAAAGTTGTCCATAGTTTCATCACAACTCATGTACACTGGAGCCATGAGTATTGAAATATTGCCATAGGTCCACTAATACCCCCTGTCCCGTTTAACATGTCTTACACTGACATATACTAAATACAGAACCATTAAGGAAAAATATTAAAGGAAGGAGAAATATTAGTTAGGTAGAACATTCTTTTACCCTTCTAGTCCCATTTTCTGTGTGGTTCTGAAAACAGAGTCTGACTGATCCCCCCTACCCATCCACCATCCCCCCCCAAAAAAAACCCCAGACTTGTTAAGATATTAAAGGACAGCAGATGCTTCACACAAGATATACAAATACAGTGAGGCTGCTTAGAACAGGTTAAATTGTTTGCTTTTTTTTTTAAAGAAAAACAGACCTTCCCTCTCTCACAGATGCCCTGGCATTTTTGAAGTAGTAATAAAAAAAATATGAAAAAACACACAGACTCCTGATTGCTACTCTATTTTTCTTTAATGGGGGAACTTCATTAAATCCTTACATAGTTGTCATATCTATTGGCTGCCATTACTGCTTACATGGCCTTTTAAAGGCTATTAATCTAACTAGGCCACTCAACATGTTTCTTTGTTGCTTAGAATGCAGAACAGAAAACATGTACACTCAAATACAATTAAAAGAAAACATAGAAAAGGAACAAATATGACTATTTTGGAAATGAGATTCCTACAACAAAATATGCCAGAAAAAGTAGTCTGGCTTCAAACATTCACTCTGTCTGAACATATATGAATTGCTTCCTGGAGGTTATAGTTCCATTTAAAAATTAATGTTGTCTTTAAAGTTTCTAATATATATCAACAGAGTCAGTCATGAGGCTAGGGTTTTATCCAGGTAAATGTCAATGAATACATTTAATTTGAACCACATATTTTTAATTATCCAGATTACTCTCTCAAACTATGTGCTCCAGAGATTTGTGGAAAGGACACCAATGCCTATATATTCCAGTTAAGTTCATGTAATGGAGCCTTATGACCTGAAAAGCATCCTTGACTAGAGATGAGGATTCCTCTTAGTAATCGCATGAGACAAATAACATTACTCCCAGAACTGTAATAAAATTCAAAAGGAAAACATATTTTGCATTACAAAATATGCCCCATTGACTACAGTATCTCGTAACTGAATGAAGATGCTTATAGGGAAGAGGTGAAGGCTCTGGTGGACTGATGCAATAAAAGTAACCTGGTTTAAATGTTGATAAAACAAATGAGATCATCGTAGATTTTTGAAAGAGCCATCATAATCATACTCACTCAGTATCAAGGATGCAGCTGTAGAGGTGGTCAACAGTATTTAGTATCTGCGGGTGCAGATAGCTAACAATCTGAATTGGTCTCTCCACATGCCATTCTCAGTGAAGCGTGCAAACCAGTATTTCTTTCATCAGATGAGGAGAGCACATCCCTCTCCTTCTGTCCTGGCCACTTTTTATAGAGGCACAATTGAGAGTGTTTTAACAAACTGCATCACTGTTGGCTTAGTGGCAGCTGTGCCTCAGATAGAAGGTCCATACAGAGAGTGGCAAGGACAGCCGAGAAGATTATAGGAAGCTCTCTTCCTGTTATTCAGGATACTGCTTATAAGCACTGCAGTATGAGCTTAGAGCTCAAAAGCATTGTTAGAGACCCCACATCCACTCACTTATAAGTCTAAGTTCTAACTACAGGAAACTTACCTACTTTGAATGTTCACATTCTGAACAAGTTTTTTTATTTTAACTGCTAAGTTTTTTTATTTTAACTGCTTATTTTGACTGCTACAAGTGAACAATGTAATTGTTCTTGATATATTATTGATATATTTAATAAATTATGTACTATTGCTAAGGTTAATAAACATTTAATATTGCTATAATAAATTATACTGTATTAACATTTCAGCTTTCAAACTCAATAATGGCTGTTCCCCAAGAAGGGAAGATTTTCTGTGTACAAACAACTTGCAATTCATAAGAAAAGTAACTTCCAGATGCCAATACCAACAAATATAAATGGATCCTAACTTAGACTGTAACTTTGTTGCTTGTATCCTTATGATTTATATTGATATTGTTTCCTGATTGCTTATTTGTACCCTATGACTATCATTAAGTACCTTATGATTCTTGATGAACGTATCTTTTCTTTTATGTACACTGAGAGCATATGCATCAAGACCAATTCTTTGTGTGTCGAATCACACTTGGCCAATAAAAAAATTCTGTTCTATTCTATTCTATTCTATTCTATTCTATTCTATTCTAGAAACCAAGTAGATATTAAAAACAACAATAGAAGAAAAGAAGAAACTAAACCTCAGTAATTCTAAAACAAAATGTTATTACCTACCTCATTTCTCCCAAAAGAAAAGAAACGACTGAAAATTGGGGGCGGAGGGACGATGAGAAAAAAATATTTTAAATTCTATTGTGGCTCCCTATTAAATATCTTTTAAGTATAATAGGACATCACTTGAATAGTAAGTTAATTCCAAATCAACATTCATCTCGCAAGCTCAAAATTGTTCACTGAATTTTGGCTGCAAAATAAAAGATTGATGGTGCATTGTTTCCTTGTTTTCTATTTTTAGTGTGGCTGATCTAAAAATAAGAACGATCAGCACCAACAGTGGCTTGCCAAAGCATTAAAAAGGGGGGAATATCTATTATTACAGTGAAATGTCTTGGATTTGGTTAGTGAAAGAAACTTTGCAGCATGCAGGAGTAAAAATAATAATAATAACCCTACTCTGATATGGTTTAAAGCAGCCACAGTTCTTCCAGGAAGCTGTATATGGCAACCCGTCCATCAACTTCAAACTGTTTTTGAGGAATTATTTTAAGGTTTAGATACCTGGTTATTTTAGGGTTAGATAGATTTATAAATCCTATTATAATTCATACATCAGGAATCCACAGGCATTTTAAAGGCCAGGCTACATTCATTTATTTAATTTTAAATAGTATTTCCAAACCATATTAATTTCTGAATGATTTCCTAATCTCAGATTATCTGAACTACTGAATTAAATGTAGTACAAGATGGGGGGATGTGATTTTCCCTGTAATTAGACATAATTATAATATACTGTAAATGGAGATACAGCTTATATAATGAGTTAGTGTCCTTGCAAAGGTTAGCATTACTGCTGAAAAGTTAAAATGGGCAATTGTGTTTTATGTTCTCATTTTTTAAATTAAATGCTTGAATCATCAATGTTATTATGCAATGAATCTGAAGTGTGAAAAGGTATTAAAAGGCATAGCTCAGCTCAACGTATTTGTTTATAGATAATAAAGCTGTGGTCTATTAGAAATGATTTAGAAAAGCCACTTGGTGAGTTTGCAGGAACACAGGTATAGCATCTGTATTTAATTTTGTATCATATCTGTGTATTTTCCAAGAAAAATAATGCTTTAGACAATTATAGACAGGTGCTACATTCATGTTCTCAGGGACTCAGAAGTACTTTTTCCAATTTATTTCAAATAACTGAATAGATAGCATTGAAAAGAGGCACAAGTTTATAAATTAGAAGTATTCATGAGATACTTTTCCCATAAAAAGTAGATAATAGCGGCATTCACAACAAATTACAATGCTACAATGCAGGGGTGAAATGCTATCAGTTCAGACCGGTTCAGCTGAACCAGTAGCAATGGTGGCAGGTAGTTCAAAGAACCGGAAGCGACAGCAGCGCGAGGCTCCACCCACCCGCCCAGTCGTTACTTCCTGATTTTAATCAGGAAGTAACCTGTTTTTTACCCTCTGCTCATGCGCAGAACAGTTTGCGCATGCGCAGAGGGTCCACACATGTCCACTGTGCGCACATTGCGTACACTTACAAACTGGTAGGGAAGGTAAGTAGATGTCACCTCTGCTACGATGACATGCTAGGGATGTCATCACAAAAATGCTGCCTTTATATGCCTAAATCCCACTGTCTTGATGCAAAAACATGTTTCATCATTTGATAATCTTGAACTCACTCTTCCAGCAGAGGCCCATTGGAAGCAAGTTCCTTCTTGATGCAAATTTGTTGATATAGGTTGTTGTTACATCTTTTCAAAATCATGCTAATGATGAAGTATAAAATTGATCTTAAAAGTTCTAGGAAAGTAAGACTATATCCATTTCAAAGATTTATTTTGTAAAGATGGCAATGCTTAAGCATATACTATTTGAGTGGTATATACAAGCCATGAAATTTAGAAATACTTTTAAGTAACTCATTTAAAAATAAATGCAATACTTTACCACAAGTGCATTGTTCAATATGTGGGTTGAGTAGGATATACATTTAACATGGATACATATCTCAATATTTTTTGGTTTTCTGCACAGTTATAAATTACTCCCAGATCATCACTGAGACCAGTTGACAATTACATTAGGAGCAAATAGAAAGGAAATAGAAAGACCTTATATCATGTAAACATATATTTTGATTGGAAACATTGACAAACAATGGGAATGTGATCAGATGCTTTCAAAGCAGAGAAACATGTAAATGTGATGAAGGATGTAATTATGATCTGAACACAAAATAAGACAATAATGGCACAAGTACAACCAAAACCTGCATTTATAACCTTTGTGGCCTCCTTCAGACATGTGATTGCCATTGCAGCCAGTATATATTGTCCTGTATATGATCTGTTTTTTTTCCCCTTGCAGTATGGAAAGATTGGCAATGAAGGGATTACAAGAGAGTAAGAAGGCACAAAATGGAAAATACACATCAAAAAGCTCAGTGTATTTCCCCATTGTGTCCCTAGTTACTCTCTTGTCTCTCTTCTAACCAAGCCAAGCACTTCAGAAATGCCAAAGAGGGATTCTAGAATGCTTGCATCATGCTCTATCCCACAGTAATCCTTCTTCCCCTTGGACAGAAAAAAGAACAGCTGGGTCTCTTAGAGAGGAGGTCCTTGCAAAATATCACGTATCAAACATGCCATAACCAGACTATCATTTGATATGCACCGTAGCATTCTGCGAATTTAATTTTAACTTGCTTAGCACTGAAGTTCACTTTTAAATAAAGGCACAGCCAACATTGAAACAAATTTGTAAGTACAGCACGTAAAGTGTGCATAGATTACAGAATGGAGGGGGGAGGGGAGTGTCTGTCTTTATGGAACTTTGTGACACAGAAAAAAGTTCCATAAAGATAGACCTCCCCCCCCCAACCTGTAATCTATACACACTTCATGTGCTGTACTTAAAGCATAAAACAAATAGACTGCCAATTGGAGCCCTAGGCATGTGCTTGCTCTTTGGCTGCCTGCAACTAATACAACAGAATCTTGCTGGCCAATCCCCTTTCTTAGTTTTGGAACAATATTCCTACGAGGTACCTCTGAGTTGTGCTTCTCAATTTGCTTGGAAAAGGCTGCACATCTGGCAAATTTTAAAGTCATGTATCTGCATTCAAAAACCTATATACAGATTATGGGGCTATTTTTAACATTTATACCAATACCTCTAACCTGGTATTCAAATAATGCTATCTATATCACAGATTGTATAATAACTACCTTATGGATTTCCTTGCTAATAAAGCAGGTTTGAGGAACAGTCCTTAATTATTTAATTAGAATGGTATATTTGACAAGTAGCAGAACACAATGGAGCCAGCAGAGGTTTATTTTGTAATTGTAGGATTCAATATTATGTTTCCAAATTGTCTAAACTATAGAAGTCTAGAGGAATTATTTTATTATATTTTGCCATTATCAAATTGTATCAGCTGAAATACTTAACTTGTCTACCATTACTTCAAGCTACTACCCAATTTAAAATTGTTACTATTTTTATATCTCATTTCCTTTTTTATCAAATGGCAAATGCAGAGACGCAGAGTTAGCAATAAGATTTCACAATAAGCAACCCTTCTCCTTCTATGTTTTGATCTATGTGGAATCATGCTTTCGGTTCACAGCAGTGGTGGGCTTCAAAAATTTTTACTATCAGTTCTGTGGGCATGGCTTGGTGGGCATGACAAGGGAAGGATATTGTAAAATCTCCATTCCCTCCCCACTCCAGGAGAAGGTTATTGCAAAATCCCCATTTCCTCCCGATCAGTTGGGACTTGGGAGGTAGAGAATAGATGGGGGTGGAGCCAGTCAGAATTTTTACTACCGGTTCTCCGAACTACTCATAATTTCCGCTACCAGTTCTCCAGAACTGGTCAGAACCTGCTGAAAACCACCTCTGGTTCAGAGGTATTATAAAGAACATTCTATGGATAAAGGCATGTGCTATTACTTTGACGATTTCACACACAACTTTCATTTGAAGATGTCATTGGCACCGCGGATTTTACAGCATTTTTTCCTGTACGATCAACTTTTTTTCATTTTATTTTTCATCAATGCATTTAATGGTGCGTTAATTACATGTACATAGCGGCATGAGCAAAACTTGTAAAGGAGAAGGAAAACTGCATGAACAGATTTGATATTTGTAAAATCAGATTAATTAGGAATATTAAATTAGAGGAGAAATCTGTATTTGAAGATTTCATGAGCTGCTGCTAATTAAAAACTTGGAAAAGGTTGAGAAGACATTCTAACAAGCCATTTATTTCCTCCTCTCACCTTCCATGCACACTATTCTATTCCCCACGTATTAACTTCTAATGGGTGGTCAAAAAGTCTGGAATAAAATTAATCGCAGTTAAACTCTATTAATCAACTGCCCGTAGCATTTTGTTTATTGGAATCAAAATCCCACTTCCAATATTAGACTATTGGACATCACACTGGAAGTTGTTTATGATCTGGAGCACATAGTGATAAAAAAAACTTAATATGATGACATGACTGTGAAAATTGAAGCCCATCCCTTTTTATGTGCATTGTGCCTGTTATCTTTACTCTTTTCTAGTTGGTAACAATGTAACAAGTAAGAGTTTTAAGGACCTCTCTTGCATTCGGAAATTCAGACTTTCACCAACAGATTGGAAATTGTAGGTATTACAGTAATGCACAAATTAATTACATAGCACATCATAAAAATGCAAGTACAAATTACCAATAAAATAAATGTTGCTTTTTATTTTGTTTTTATTTCAACTAAATCAAGCTTCAGGAGGAATATTTATCTAATGAGATTCCTCTTTCCCTTACCAATAATCTAGGCCACTCAGTTACTAAAACTGTATGCATGTATACTCCCGACTGCAAAGGAGCAACACAGTAACACAGAGACACCAACATCAGGAACTGAACTGCGTTGGAAGAACATATGGGAGAAAGAAAAGACACATAACATCTGTGCAAAGTGGCTGCAGGACCTGAAACAAGACACAGCAATATCTCAGTGCAGGAACCAGTCACCATCAAGTAACAGACATTTAACAGTGGGTCAAGAATATAAAGAGCTGGTCAGCACCTGACTTCAGTTTGGATCATTCGCTGGCTAAGGAAATTAACAGCAATGCATGAGCACCTAGCAGCACAGATGAACCAGCTGTTAGCAACAGGCACTCACCCAGATAATATAAGGAAGGCAGTGCTTGTTATGAAGGCAATAGCACCACACAACTACCACCCAATAACCTGTCTCCCCACAGCATGGGAAGTCCTATCAGGCACCATAACTGCTAAGCAACAAGATCAAACGGAACACTAGAAGCTCGAACATCAGTTGCTCATAGATAGAGCAGTCACACAAAATCTAGACAGACCAATCTGAGAACTACCTAGATTGACTACAGGAAAACCTACAACTCATTGCCACATGCATGGTTCTGTGAATATGTAGCACTATATAAAGTCAACACGCCACTTCCTCAAGAACTCAATAGGACTGTTGAAGATAACACTGGAATTCAAGACAGCTTATACAAATGGATATCAAATGTATCATAAACCAAGTACTGTCCACATTGCTGTTCTGGAGAGCCACCACCTCAGCCACATCATCACAAGGACTAGATACAGCTACAAGTTCAAGAGTGAAACTATTATCAGACCCTACCTCTATATGGAAGATATCAAGCTGTATTATTCTGAATAAGGCACCCACTCACTGATCACCCTAACACAGACCTATAGTGAGAAGACTGAAATATCATTTGGACTAGAGAAGAGTGGCCAACTGGTAATAAAGAGAGGGAAGGTAATTAAGACAGAGTGCAACTATGAGCAGGCAACATAGGAGACACACAGACCAACTATACAAGTATTTTGGGATCCCAGTCAATGGGAACTACGCTGAGGAATCAAGGAAGCATCCTAGTACATCAAAGGTTAAGACAAGTCCTGAAGAGCCAGTTCAATGGGCAGAATGAGATACATGCCAACAACATATATACTCTGCCAGTCATCAGATACCCTAATGGTATAGTGAACTGGCTAAAGGAGGACACGGAAGCTCCCATTGTGAAGACTCAGAAGCTCCTCAAAATGTATATAGGTTTCTATTCCAAGTCCAATATTCCAAATCCAAAAATTGTATACCAGCAGGAAAGAGGTCAGATGGAGTCCGATAAGTGTCAAAACCAATGTCATGGCTGAAACCTACACCATTCAGATATATCATTAAGATGACACCAGGGGTGAAATGTAAATTTTTTTACTACCGGTTCTGTGGGCATGGCTTGGTGGGGGGGTAATGTGACTGGGTGGGTGTGGCGAACTTTTTTTTTTTTACTTTTAAAAGCATTTTTTCTTTCTTCGGCTGAAGAGCTTGTAGAAAAAATGCTTTGAAAGGGTTCTGACAATCCCAGCTGAGCCGCACGATCATCAGAGGCTTTTTTTTTTACTTTTAAAAGCATTTTTTCAGCCGAAGGAAAATGCTATTAAAGGGGGGGGAAAACCTCTGATGATCGCGCAGCTCAGCTGGGCATGGAGGGGGGAAAGGGGCGCAGGGATTTTTGCTACCGGTTCTCCGAACCACCACCCCGCCATCGCTACCAGATCAGGCGATCCAGTCCGAACCGGGAGCATTTCACCCCTGGATGACACTCAAATATATGTTTACATGATATAAAGTGTTTCTATCTCCTTTCTATTTGCTCCTAATGTAATTGTCAACTGGTCTCAGTGATGATGAGGGTCAGTGATGATGTGTACCTGTGGGTAGGACAAGAAGCAATGGGTGGAAACTAATCAAGGAGAGAAGCACATTCGAACTAAGGACAAATTTCCTGACAGAACAATTAATCAGTGGAACAACTTACCTCCAGAAGTTGTAAATGCTCCAACATTGGAAGTTTTTAAGATGATGCTGGATAACCATTTGTCTGAAGTGGTGTAGGGTTTCCTGCCTAAGCAGGGGTTTTGACTAGAAGACCTCCAACATCTCTTCCAACTCTATTATTCTAAATGATCTGGGAGTAGTTTATAACTGTGCAGAAAACCAAAAAATATTGATATATGTATGCATGTTAAATGTATATCCTACTCAGGCTACACATTGAACAGTGCACTGGCGGTGCAGCAGTGTGATAGATGTAGAAGTGCCAAGTGACAACATCAAGACAGACTACATGCCCTGTTACTAAAAGGCTTTGTTCTGCCCGTTGTCCCATTTACTATTAATTATCTATATAAGAATCTGTATGGACAGATCAGTTATGAATTTGTGGTTAGGACAGGATAGATGACCTGGAACTGTAAGGCCTTGCTCTCCCACTCATTTTTAATATCTACCAGAAGTTACAATATTGCAGTATCCAAAAAGAAAAGCATTACAAATTAAATGTTGTAATATCTATAATGGGGGGGGGAGCAACTGCCGATTTGTGGTATAGTATCATCAATGTACTAATGATACGCTTTGCAATACCAGCCTGGGATAGTCTAGAAAAGCACTGAATGCCAGAAGGCTATAAAGAGCTAGATCAGTGTTTATTAAAGTCTAGTCCAAGAACCTGAGGCTTCCCCAAGACCCTCTCAAGGGTCAGAAAAAAATTATTTGCCAGCCTATGTTGAGAAGTAATAAAATATTAAAATCCCATCAAATAATTGTGAGTCGCAGTATTGGCAGTGGATGCATCAATTTTAATTTTTAATACAAAAACACTGTTAAATATAACCCACACAAACAAAAGCTAGTTTTTGAGACCTACAATTTCTTTTAAAGTAGGAATGGTTCCTGAGAGGAACGAAAATAAGAAACACTAGATGGTACAAAGCAGCCTAGTCTTAAACCCAAGCAAGACAGAACTGGTATCTGAGCATGGAGATTGTCTACTAATTCCAGTTTGTTTTTGAGGTCTTCCCAGAGTCACAACATTTGATATCATAGCAAATGAAAGTCAATTCCAGGAGGTCTTTCTGTAGTTTGTGTGGTGCACCAGTTGTAGATCTTCCTAGGGTGAGAAGACCTTTTCACTATAGCTTATATCTGTGATGACGAACCTATGGCACGTGTACCGGAAGTAGCACACTGAACCATCTCTTCGGGTACGTGAGCCATTGACCATTGCTCTTCCAGGTTCCAGTGCGCTGGCCAGCTGGGCTTCACGTGTGCAGGAGTGCCGGAAACTGGAACAGCAGCCACCTGGTGCTCCTGGCCATCGCCCTGCGGCAGCTGCTGCTCTTCTGGGGTGCCAGAGTCAACCAGGCACTCCAGACCGCATTAGTGCCGCAGGCTGGAGAACAAGAAGCCCACTCGGCTGGGGAGGGAAGCCCCAGCCTGCCCGTCCTGGCCGACAGCTCTGTTCCCCTAGGAAGCAACCGCCAGGACCGCCAGGACTGCCCTCTCAGTGTCTTTGGGCATGTGAGCCATCACCTGTTGCTCTTCCAGGTTCCAGCACACAGGTCAGCTGGTCTCCATGCATGGGAGCACTAGAAACCGGAAGAGCAGCCGCCCAGTGTGCATGTGAGCGCTGGGAAGATGATCTTCCAGTTTTCAGCGCGCACATGCGTGCTGGCCACCTGGTCTTCCGTTTTCTGTGCACATGTGCGGACAAAGACCAGCTGCCCAGTGCACATGCGCCGAGCGGCTGTTCTTCTGGTTTCTGGCATGCGGGTGGGCATGCACACGCATGCTCCCATTTCGGCACTTGGTTCACCAACACTGGTGTTGTGAACAACTGCCTTATATTCTTACTTTTTATGCAATGCTCTCTACATATGGTTGCATTTAAAACCTATTCAAAAGCCGCCAATAATTCAGAATGCAGCAACCCATGTATCAATTGGCACATGTTGAGCTTCTGGGTACAATTCATAAATCTAAAATTCTGTCTTTTCTATTGTCCTTCTACATTCCTCAATGTCTCTACAGATTTATTTTTGCTACATGCAAAACTATGTCAGTTGTTGACAGAAAGGAGATATAATAATAGCCCTCATGCTGAAAGTTTCTGCATCTATTCAGACTCAATGTTTTACTTCACTGCCCTCTATTATACTTGGCATGCAGAACTCATAATCCTACTTCTTAATCATTATGCAGACTAGTCCAAAACTAAAGTTATTTGCTATTTACTTGTTGTCCGCTCCACTGAAATGTGAAATATTTGCCACCCAAAGAATTTCTGAAACTTTGGGAAAAATGAAAAGTCAAATTAAATGTGTTAAAAATGGTATACCTTCTAAAGCTGTTGCATAGGAAAATAGTATGCATGCGAGTATATATTATGATCCCAATCATGATATAGTTATGATCAGCCTCAATCCATCACAGAATGAAAGCCTCTTGATTGAAAGCTTATGGACTGAAATCAACCAGGCTAGTTAGTGAAGGTTGGTAAATAAATGCTTTAGAGAGTGAATAACAAATATTCATCACTACCACCAACTATCTCTAAAAGCTATCTATTTATAAATATGTATATGGCTTTGAAAAATGATCTGAAAAAAATAATTAGATTTTAGAATTCAGTACCAGGGAATACAACACTGACCATTAGATTTAAGTGGCCATATTTAGAGCTGAGCACTATGTTGATAATGCATCTAATTTTATGAAAGGCAGTGAAAAGGTCAATTAAAACAAAATAATACAAAAAGCCACCAGATGACTGGAATTAAAGATAGCTTTCAGTTTAATACTATTTTTCAAAAGGATTCAGGTGCCTACTGTTGAAAACCTAAAACAAGCTGGCAATTTTTAACCTAAGAATCTGAAACAAACAAACAAAGGGGAACCAGATCCCACAGTTGTCCTTCACCCAATGCCTTTCATTTTAAAATAATTGAAAGATAGATTGCATTCTTTTATTTTTTCTAATGCCTTAAAAAATCTTTAACAAAGAACTTTCTGATTAGTGCAAATTACAGCTATTTAGAAGAAATACTTATTTTGCAGGAACTGGTTTTAAAATCCTATACCATGCATATATAAATTGATATTCAATAACTACTATGAATTATCTTTTAATCACCATGTATAAGCTTCCCTCAAACTGGTATCAATTGGTTGTGCTGGTTTAGATTGTTTTAATTGGTTTAGTTCTTATAATTCTTTACAAAGATAGACTCAACCACAACTGAATTGGAAAAGCACCTGGGCCAGTAAAATTTACTAAATAAGAATCTAAATTCTTTATTTGGTTGTTTGCAAACTACCTTCTTCTGTCTGGTTAAGGGGCACTGTTTATTTAATACTCTGCTGCAGCAAGGATTGATATCAGTAATTAATATTGATACAGAAATATTAGGACTTTCAAAAATATTTGCTGTGGAGTTTCCTTGTTTTTTCTTTTTATTCACTTTTTTCACTTTCTTTAGCCTCTCCAAGAGAAAAGTCAAGCCCATTTCAGGTTTGATTTCAATACAGCAATGTCTGAAGTAAAAACAAGCAGGATAAAAATCAAAGAACAAAATACAATAATTCTCTTCCAAGAAATGGAGAAGAAGAAAATCAGAAATGCAAGCATACCAATGTGCACCTACTCTCAGTGGTACAAGTAGGGTCATTCTTTGGTTTTCAATTAGTATGTCTCTTAGGTAACAGACAATCTTTTTAGACAACGTCAAGATATTAAACAAGCTGGTCCATTTTTATTTCTAAAAATTAAGTGAAAGAGGACAAGTGAAGCTTTTAGTTTTTTCATATAAAAAAACTAAACAATAAAATATTGCTTTTTTTATTGTTGGTTATCGCAGGTGATGTGCTTGTGGTATATTTTAAATGCTGTAAATCACAGGAGCACTGCAATTCAGAATTCCAGCCAGCCAACCATGCATCCAATGCTGTCTTGTCGCACCCAAAGGGAAAAGATGAAAGCAGAGCTGCACTCTCATGACACAAGCCCCATCCCTTTTCTAGATCCATCATAGGGTTGCACAAATACCCAAAACAGGAAGATCTTGAAGTATTATGCTGCAACACTGTTTTTATCATTCTGACCAAAGTAACAAGGATGTGCAAATACCACTGTGTACATACCCCCTTGAGTCTAAGCTAAAAGGGCTCAAACCAAGCAATTCCATTCAATTCTTGTTTCACACCATGTTTTATATTATTTCTCAAATAATTCCTAAACACATTAATTCTGAAGATCATTTAACAAATTTGTCATTTCTTGGGGAGATGAACAGTCTCCTTTTATTCTTAAAGTTTAACACCTGTTTTGCATAATATATACCATGGGATTTCCCTGCATTTTAGCAAGGTGGCTTACATAGTATTTCTAATTTGGCTTCAGATGGTCTATATATTGCAAAGACCCTTTGCACAAAGAAAAATGTATGTGAGATGCACTATTAGCATAGTATTATCATTGCTGCAGAAACCTCCATAATATCTTTAATTACAAAATTTCATGCAGGTCTACATGAAAACAATAAATGCATATATAGTGTAATAACATGACACATAATATATAGCAATAGCAGTTAGACTTATATAGCACTTCATAGTGCTTTACAGCCCTCAGTAAGCTGTTTAGAGAGTCAGGATATTGTCCCTAACAATCTGGGTCCTCATTTTTTGAGCTTAGCAGGATGAAAGGCTGAGTCAAGGATGGAAGGTAGTAAACTCTATAAGATTATTTTGGGAGAAAGGCTTAAAATTAAGAAAAATAACTCTGGTTATTTAAAAACAAAGCATTTCAAAGTAGTCAATAGGTATACATTTCAAAAATCTATACTTGGGTATCACCACTAAGCTTTCTCTTTGGTAACTATTTCACGAAGTCTGCTCCTAAACATCTTGACATACAAGTATATACACATGCAGACTATCAAGTAAAACAGAAATATGTTACACTTTAAAAGCAATATTTGGGATTGGGAGCAGTTGGATGGCATTGTATAATAGGATACATATATTCCTGCTTATTTCTGTAGACAGTTGGCTAATAAAAATGATATAAATCTAGGAGTCTAATTTAGGTCCTAAACTTATATTACCTAATCCATTAAGAGAGAGGGAAAAAACATGAACTTTTACATCAAATCTAAATTTTTCTGAAAGCAAATTATGTTGATTTAATAGATCCTAGTTCCAAAACCAAAAGTTCATGTAACCTAAATTTAATTCAGTTTTGGTTTTGAACCCAACCTAAAGGATTGGCTTCACAAGGAAATATGTCATGGTAAAGTATTAAGATGAGTATATCAGCACTGGGAATAGACACGCCACTACAGATTCTTACAATTATTATTAAGCAATAATAACTTTCACCTTGAACTATAACTTCCTTTCTTCCCTGTGTTATGTGGCCCCTATTTACTTTACTGCTTTTTGAAAGCAAGCAACCTTGCGCCAATCTTCAGTAAGGGAATAAGCTAAAATAGTACCAAAATAAATGAACAAGTAAGCAAATAAAATTTCTTCATATCAGGAGCACTGAAAGCCAAAAACAAAATATCTAGTTTGTAGTAAACAATTCTGCTTCTGATAATTCTGATAATTTGAGGGACAGGTTTTTTTCATTGCAAATGAGAAATGCTAGCATAGTCTTCAACTTCTAGTTAGGTTTGATTATTTCTAGTATAACAAAAGGTTTTAGCTTAGTTATGATTTATTTCTGTTTTTAAGCCTCCTGGAATCAATCACATGCAGTACCATGCAATGTCACTATGCTAGATCACCAGTTCCTCTCTGAGTTAATTATGTACATTGTACTCTGCCACACTTAATTTGCATTGCAATCTAATTCATAGTTTGAAAAATCCCAATAGGGACAAATAAGAATTTAGTTAATCTGTGGCTAACCACTAAATTTCCAGTTAAAGCAATAGTTACCAAACTTCTTTTCTCTGACTAGATATTTTTATAAATTAAAATTGGAAACAAAATGTTAGCTTTTATCAGCTTTTATGGGATAAAAAATGCCAATTTTTGCTGTGGTGACCACCTGTAACATTTTGTTTGGAGACATAAACAAATGGATTTGCAACTTTTATTGTTGATTTAACAGACTGCTTTCTCATATTCACACATACATGCTATACTAATGCTTCTATGTGATGATTTCAAAGTTTGAAAGTTTTCATACATTTTTATACTTTGTCAAGACTTGGTTAACCCCAACATTTTTCATGTCTTCTGTTTTCCACTTGAGTTCCATTACTAATCATATGGGAAAAATCAGACCAAGATAAATCACTTCAGAATGTTTTCTACTTTATATAGCATAAGTTACATAATTGAAAAATAAACTGAAATCTTTTTTTTTTTTTTTGGGATTTATATCCCGCCCTTCTCCGAAGACTCAGGGCGGCTTACACTATGTCAAGTCTTCATCCATTTGTATATATACAAAGTCAACTTATTGCCCCCCCAACAATCTGGGTCCTCATTTTACCTACCTTATAAAGGATGGAAGGCTGAGTCAACCTTGGGCCTGGTGGGACTTGAACCTGCAATATTGCAAGCAGTTGATGTTAATAACAGGCTGCATTAGCCTGTTGCGCCACCAGAGGCCCCTATATTTATTTATTTTCCCCCTTTCAGGGGGAAAATAAATAAAATATAAAACCATACATACAATAACATAGTTGCTAAGTATGCACACCCTTAAACTAATACTTCATTGAAGTACCTTTTGATTTTATGAAAGCATTCAGTCTTTTGGACTAGGAGCTCATTAGCATGGTACATCTTACCTTGGGAATCTTTGCCACTCTTTCTTGCAAAAGCATTCCAAATCTTTCAGATTACAGGTGCACAACCTTCTTCAGATCTTCCCACAGATTTTCAATTGGATTTATGTCCAGGTTTTGGCTGGGCCATCCAACCTTCTTTTGGAGAATTCATTATTTTGTTGATTTGGACGTATGCTTTAGGTTGTTATGTTGAAAGGTGACATTCCTCTTCATCTTCAGCATTTTAGCAAAGGACAGAAGATTTTTTGCCAAAATTGACGATGTTCATAATTCCCTCCATCTTGACTAATGCCCTAGTTCCAGCTAAAGAAAAGCAGTCCCAAACATAATGCTGCCGCCATCATGCTTCATTGGGGTATAGTATACTTCTGGTGATGCACTAAAAATAAACTTTTTAGAATTATAGCCAAAAAGTTCAACTTTGGTCTCATTAGACTACAATATATTTCCCCAAATATTTTTGTCAGACTTGATATAGGTTTTAGAAAAATGAGGTCAGGATTGGATGCTTTTCTTTGTGTCAAAAGGCTTCCATTTTACCACCCTACCTCACAGCTCAGACACATGAAGAATATGGGAGACTGTTATCATACGTAATACAAAACCAATACTTTCCAGAAATTCTTCCAGCTCCTTCAATGTTGCTTTAGACATCTTGGCAATCTTTTGGATCAATTTTCTTTTTGTTTTTTCATCAATTTTGGAGAGAACTCTAGTTCTAGGTAATGTCATGGTTGTGCCATTTACTTGTTGATGACTATCTTCACTATATTCTATGGTATATCCAATGCCTCAGAAAAAAAATTGACCCCTTCTCCTGATTGACACCTTCCAACAATGAGATCTTTTGATACTTTGTAAGTTCTTTGTAAACCTATGGCTTTTGATGTAAAAGGAACTGAGAAAATGCAGAAAAATCCTGCTAGAAGAGCTGAACTCTATATGGGCTTGATCAGGGTCACTTTAATGGATGGCAGGTATATACTAATTGCTATTTAACATTGATTTGAATATGATTGGTTAATTGTTTCCTTTCATTGTATGTGCTTGTATATAATGTTGTGACAAAATAAATTTAAAAAAATAATAATTCTGAATCCAACCACATCCCTATTTAGAAGAGGATGTGAACACTTGTACAATCACATTATTCTGTTATTTTTCTCACTAAACAATTTCAGATTTTCAATGGACTTGTACTGGTGATATGTTATACTACAAGTGAAAAAATTCTGAGACAATTTATCTTGGTTGATTTTTTTACATCTCAAAAACATGGTATTTTAACAGGGGTGTGTAGACTTTCTATATCCCTGTGTTGAAAATTAATACATACTATAAAATAGCAAGTATTTCAGTACATAAGGAGAACCTGTAAAGAATTTAATCGTAAATCTGTAATTTGCCTAATTAATCTGTAATTTTCAAAACCCATAGTACTTAATTATTTAAATATATAATTATATTATATACAGACTAAGTCACAATCAGTGTCAATTATTGAACAGAAATTCAGATGATTTGATATTTGGTCTGATTGAATATAATAGTGGCGGTCAATAAAAGGCTACAACTTCAATCATGTTTTAACCTTGGCCATTTTGGTTAATTGATGATAATGGAGTTCAATAATATTTTAGGTGGCACAATTTTCTTACCTACCTTATTAGTTGTATATATGATGTGAATTAAATTCTTAAAATTAAATAGAAACTGAATGTGAAAAGTGAAGCCATTCACTTTATACACTAATCTACTATAAACCACTAGGGGATGATGCTTTCAAACCTGTGACTAATTACTGATCTTCTTCCTGTCTCTGCATTCAAAACTACTGTTATTGCTTCAGTATTCACACTGACAGCTCCAATTAATAGTGCAAAAGAAATATCTTGCCAAGGACAGCAGTTAGTTAAAGAAAATAATGCATTAATCTAGTATCCTGACTTTCAAGTTCAGACTCATCCAGTATTTTTGTTAATCTGTTGTCATGTGTATACACACATAAATACATTTTAGCTACTCTCCCCTCAGCTTTACTTGGGGTTGGCTTAATATTTAGAAGGTAAATTTCCCTATTTTCCAAGTGACGCCTCTAATGTACTGATGAATGGTCATATATTTTTGCTAGATCTGTATGAACTGTTCATATATCATGTTTTCCGCAAAATATGACCTACTCGTATTTTACCTACTCGTAAGCCTTCCCCTGATTTTTTGGGGTGGGCCTAATATACAGCCTACTCCAAAAACAAGTCCTAGTGAAGGGGTTGGGCATGGCCAGCCCAGGAGGTAACCTTTCCCTTCCCCGGTCACCTCGGTCCCTTAACCGCGGCTGGAAGTTCGGTCTCTCCAGATGCCTCAAGAGGTTTCCAGTGATGAGGCAGAAAGAATGCAGCCCGTCGGAATCTGCTCCCACCCCCCGCCTCTACCATGCTGCTGTTGCTTGAGAAAGGGACAAAAAGGATGGCAATTCTGAAAGATTGTGGGATGTATGTGCTAACAGTAGAAGCAAAGCGTAGCCTGTCCCTTGCAAGCAATCAGATGTCTGTGTCTGCGAGAGAGAGACAGAGAGAGAGAGAAAGAAAGAAAAACAATGGAGGGGAGTTACAAGAATTGCAGGCAACACTGTTTGAAAGGGTTTCCGCTCCGCCGTTTCTCTTTCTCTGTTTCTCTTTCTCTCTCTCTCTCTCTCTCTCTCACACACACACACACACACACAGAGACATTTGTTGAGAAACAGCGGAGGGCAGGCAACCATGTAAGGGAACTGACTCACCCACCTCCAGCTTGGCACCTGGTCAGGGTGGTGCCCTGAGGGTCAGCACTTGCATGGGTGATCCCCACCCGCCCAATGTGACAAATGGGCTCCTTCATAGTATCTCCTCTCCCATGTGAAGCAGTGGCTGGTGCGGGCTCAGTCTGCACAGCCATGAAGCAGGATTGGCACGGCCTGTTCTTGCCTGCAGCATTGGCAACCAAGATGGGATCAGAGACACCACCAGCTGAGATCAGCAGGCCACCACCCGGGAAGAGAAGAGTACACCAGAGCCCAAATACTGAGCCTTGCCAGCCTCGGAAACCAGGGATCTTGCAGGCACACTGGATACCCTCAGCTTCCCAGCTCTGGTCTGGGGCTTACACAATGCCGGTGGTGGGGAGGCCATCAGAAGAGCCCCACATGACCCCCGCCTTCTTCCACTTCACCTTTGTCAGGGCGGCAGGCACTAGAAGGTTACTGTCCTTGGCTAGGCAGTCCCGAGCATTGTCTCGATGCCTCCCCACCACCTGGTTTGCGGCGGAAGGCTGTGTGGCTCACTCGAGTTACATGGCCAGTATGCCTGCAAGATCTCTGGTTTTCAAGGCTGGCGAGGCTCAGGATTTGGGCTCCAGTACACTCTTCTCAGGCAGTGGCAGCATGTGCGTGGCACCTCCAGCTTACTGAGTCTGGCCTGATGATCTCGGCTGGCAGCAGCTCTGACTCTATCCTGACCACCAAAGCTGCCAGCAAGAACCAGTCATGCCAATCCCACTTTTATGCTTCACATGGGAGAGAAGACATGCAGACTCAGATCAGCAGAGCTGCTGCCCTTTTCGAAGCCTGAACGTCCTCCACAAAACAGCTGAGCTGAGCCTGCGTGTCTTCACTAAACGGCTGATTTTGTTTTGGGGAGCTGTTTAGCAAAGATATGCAGACTCAGCTCAGCTGTTTTGCGGAGGATATTCAGGCTCTGAAAGCAGCACAGATCAGCTGTTTAGTGAGGCCATGGAGGTGCTAAGCAGGATGGCCAGCTCACCACCCCCACCCTTCCCGGTAAGGGAAAAAATGGGGGAAAATATAATAGCTCCCCAAAACTAAGACCTGGTGCCTTTTTGGTGGTCCAAAAAATATGAGACCTGGTCTTATTTTCGGGGAAACATGAGTAGGCTAAACAGAACTTACTTCAATGGAATATCTTTTCTGCACACATGCACTAGTGAAGTGGTTGTTTTACTCATTGGTGGCTCTGTTCTAGGCCCTAGTTTCACTGTGCAGAATGTCTCTTATGACTTTGCACAGGTCTACATATTATCCCCATGAAATTTTATTTGTTTTATCTGCTCTGAACCACTCAGGTATCAGCCATACTGAAAAGTTGTTTTGATCTTCACTACTAACACCAAAACACATACATATAAGAAAAGAGTTTAAATATAGATGAGGGCCACAATATTCTAAAATATTTGATTACCCACCAAGAGACTGTTTGGCTATTTGCTATACAGCATATAGAAATATTTTCATTGTCTTAGCTCTACACATCTATTTATCTGTGCAGGGCTGGCCTAGGGTTTTAGTTTTAAATTTAGTTTTTAAATGGGGTTTTGTATCATTTTAACGATAGTTTTAAATTTGGCCTAATTTAATAAGTTTTTAAATGTTGTTTTAACTTGTATTTATTTTTATGTTTTATTAGGCTGTAAACCGCCCTGAGTCCTTTGGGAGATAGGGCGGTATAAAAATTTGAATAATAAATAAATAAATATAAATAAATAAATAAATAGTACTAAGCAACATCTATTAAGGAGGTGCAGAATACAGTATAGACTTCACATGGACAGAATCTCATTTATAAGATAAAGAGCCAAAATATATAAACATGTTTTATAAAAATGTGTCTGAACTCTATATAAGTTAGGTTTAATGAGTAATAATTTAATTGTTCCTCATATTATATCAGTAGAAGCAATTAGTGTTTAATTATTAGCTATTGTGCTAATATCAGTTTTCACTAAGTCTCATTATGCTTATTTTTATAAAGCATTTGGGAAAGTTTTCTTTTCCTTTTTAGCATCTTAGGAGTATGGTGAATTTGTCCATACTTTACTATATCTCAAGGAGCAATGAACTCTACTTCTATCTATCGAAAAACTTTATTAGATGGAAATTGTGGCCATGCAAGTAAACTTTGTACAACATCATGCAAATGTGGTGCCTGGATTTGAAGATCTGCACACATTTATGAGCTGTTTTAAAAACAGTTTTAATATACCGGGTATAATTTTAAATTCCTGAAAGACTTGGGATCTGATTGTCTAAGGTACTACCTCTCTTTCCTAGGAAGAAATTTCTATTGAAAAGAACCTTCTGAAGGTGGCCCTGTATTGTTTCATGCCTCTTCACATTGCAAAACTGATGGCAGAATGTCTTCCTTTTATTGTTCCATAAGCTATTCTATGAGTTTTTCTAGCCAGCAGAGTGCATTTAAATAAATATAAATTTGTACAACAAATAATTCAAAACTATTATCTTTTACCTGAATTCTCATACTGTATTAATCTGAAAGAAATACATCAAATGAGTTATCAACTCATCCATCTATTTTTTTATCCACATAAGTTATCAGTACTTGTGTAGCTAAGAGCCAGGATTTTGACGAAAGAATTGGGTTTAGTTAAATCACATTTATGTCATCAAGTCATTAAGAATCAGAGGTTTTAAGTATGACTCCCTTTACAACTGCAAAACTAAGGGGTAACATCACCCTTAGTTTACCTCAATATTTACCTCAATATTGCAAAAACAGACAAAATACAGATCCTTCATATTAAAAATGTATATAAATAAAACATATTAAACCTTATAGTGAATTAAAAATTCATAAATGTCTTGTCTCAAAAGAATAACAAAAGCACCATATGTCACTATAACTTTACAGATGCTTTTCTTGAATTCTATGGTGCAGAAAACATGGACAGAAAGTTATCCCTCCCCCCCCCTTTTTTTTTCTTTTCTCTCTCTCACTTACACAGAAATCAGGATCATCCCTTAAAACTAAATGCTATCCTATTTGTGTCCCGTAACAATAATTACTTCTGTATGTAACACCCAGTCAAATTATGGAATATTTATTAATTATAATAAATTATGGAAGCCTGTTATTAAAAACACAGAGCCTGCAATTACTGCAGGTTCGAGCCCGGCCCAAGGTTGACTCAGCCTTCCATCCTTTATAAGGTAGGTAAAATGAGGACCCAGATTGTTGGGGGGGCAATAAGTTGACTTTGTAAAAAAATATACAAATAGAATGAGACTATTGCCTTATACATTGTAAGCCGCCCTGAGTCTTCGGAGAAGGGCGGGGTATAAATGTAAACAAAAATATATATATATATATATATTGCCATCAAATGTGGCGATATCAATTTAAGAAGTTTTATAACAGACGATGATACACCTGTTAGTCAGAGGGTCTAACACTTCTTGAATTACAGCCAACATGCTTCACACATTCCATGCTTATGCGTGGCCCAAATTCATATGGCTGGCTATTGTGAAACAAAATCCTGGGCAAAATAAGACCCTTGGCTTAATCCAGATGGCATTTCTTATGCAAATTATCCTTAATAAAACAATTATATATAGATCTGTCATCGTAGTTCACACCAAGCAAAGCACAATGCATTCTTATTTAAATGCAAACAACAAGAAACTCACTCTGACTCTGGTTATTCATTCTGGCAAGCTGTCAGTCCAATTACTGACTTCCATTCTTTTATAAGAAGAATTGAATTGCCACTGAAGTTTAAAAAAGAAATGGAACCGCTTTCCGGGAAAAGTGGCATGTGCATATTTCCCAATATAGTGCCTGGTGATTTAGTACAGACAGACATAGGACTTTTCCCCTTCAAGAAAATATGAATGGAAGCACTGAACTGACATAAACTCCCTAATCCCATGTCATTTTGAAGGCAAACCATACTACTGTTTTCAAGACAAACAGTTTGGTTGGCTTATTATTCATAATGGGAATTTTAAAAGGGGGAGTACTACTAAACTGACATATGAATTTACCAGGAAAAAAATATTGTTTAACCTTTTTCCTAAGTACATGTATGTCATTACTGTGATGAAATGTGCACCTGCAGCAGCAGAGAGGAAGATTTTGCCAACTTAGAAATTTACCAGCAGAAAAACCAGATCAAGAGATTGCACAGTCCTAAGCTGAGAGAGGAAGAGATTCAGGCTAACCACACCAGTGGTGGGATTCTACCGGTTTGGACCAGTTCGGGTGAACTGTTAGCTCCGACTATCAGCCATGAGCGAACCGGTTCACTCCGATTTTGAAGTGGGCCCACCCAGCCGCCCCTGCATTATACTTACATATATTTCCATTTCTGAAGCCCAGCTGATAGGTGTGGCAGAGTGGATTGCCACGCCTCAGCTGTTTTGCTTGCCGGCAGCAAGGCAGAAGGTGAGTTTTCTTCCAACTGCATATGCGCAAGCGCAGCGAGCGAGCGCATGCAAAGTGCAGATTTAGTGAACCAGTTGTTAAACTGATAGGATCCCACCCCTGAACCACATCCTAGAATCTCTCAGGAGATGATGGATGGATGATTGATAGATAGATAGATAGATAGATAGATAGATAGATAGATAGATAGATAGATAGATAGATAGATAGATGAATGGCAAGTTTCTATTAGGTATAAGCAAATAAAGAATTGGAGTTAATTGAATCTCACTGTCTCATCTCTGGATCTGAGCCTGACACGTTGCTTTAAGAAGTTAATTCACAGTGTTACCACAGAAGACAGTAATTAGTGAGTTTGCTATCAGATAAAATTAATGGGGGAGGAGGTATTCTTTTGCTTTATGAGAACGGACATTGTCTTACCTGAATGTCCCTTTTCAGGGCGCTGTTTGGATAATCCATGCATGGGTCATCTCCCATCTATTTGCCCGAGACTGAGTGTAGATTTTTTTCAAAGTGTATAGCCATGCCTCCTTGCTTGTTGAATTTCAGTCTTTTTCACAAAGGTGTGGTCCTCCAGAGGAACTATCTGCAGAAAGGAAACAAAATTTGCCTCTGGTGGCTCAGCAGACTAAATCTGTTATTAACACAGCTGCTTGCAATTACTGCAAGTTCAAGTCCCACCAGGCCCAAGGTTGACTCAGCCTTCCATCCTTTATAAGGTAGGTAAAATGAGGACCCAGATTGTTGGGGGCAATAAAAGTTGACTTTGTATATAATATACAAATGGATGAAGACTATTGCTTAACACATTGTAAGCTGCCCTGAGTCTTCGGAGAAGGGCGGGATATAAATTAAAAAAAAAAAAAAAAAGACCAAGATCAGGATGCTGGAAGGGTGGGATGAATTATCCTCACAGCGCCCTGAAATGGGACATTCAGGTAAGACAACATCTGTTTTCCAGTGCACTGTTTGGATAATCCATGCATGGGATATACCCAAACTCAAAGACACTGGGTGGGAGGGACTGATCCCTAGGCACTGGGTGCAGTGTACACTCTGCAACACCTGCCGTCCAAAGGACACCTCAGCCGAGGCATAGCTGTCTAATTTGTAGTGTCTTATGAATGGTGATAACGATGACCAAGTGGCCACCCTACAAATGTCACTGATGGAAGCCTGGGTATCCAATGCAGCAAAGACTTCAGCACTGCGAGTTGAATGTGGTGAAATCCATCCAGGCAAAGGTCTAGCCTTGAATTCATATGCTTTTGAAATACAGCCATCTGCCCACTGTGGAAGAGGAAACTTTCCTGCCCATTGAGGAAGAGTGAAAGGATACAAAAAGGGTTTTTGTCCATCAAAACAAAGCTGTCTTCTTAATGTACCCGTGGAGGGCTCTACTCACATCCAAGGTGTGCCCTTGTTCTTCCAGCGGATTGTTAGGAACTGGACAGAAAGGAAGGAGAACGAGTTCCTTGGCACGGTGAAACCAAGAGTTCACCTTGGGCAGAAAGGAGGGATCCAACCAAGTACGACTCTGTTGGAATGGAAAATACAGAGGTCCTTTCTAATAGATAGGGCCACCAGTTCAGAGAATCTCCTGGCCGGTATAATTGCCAGGAGGAAGACGACTTTCAGTGTCAAAAATCAGAGGGAGATGGAACTCAGTGGTTCAAATGGTGAAGACGTCAGAGCTTGAAATACCAAGGGGAGATCCCATGTTAGGTAGCGATGCACCACCGGAGATTGAAGGTTGGTAGCCCCTTGGAGGAAACAACGAACTCTCAGATGTTGAGATAGAGTTCTGTGAGAGTCACAGGTAAGTACAGTAGACAAGGCCGCAACCTACTGATATAGCGTCGTGGGGGCCAACCCTTTGTCCAGACCTGCTTGTAAGAATTCAAGAACTTCAGGTACTGATGCAGAGGTTGAATCTATGTGTTGTTTGGAGCACCACAGACAGAAGGATCGCCAAGAAGCACTGTAAATCTGGTTCATCGAAGCACGCTTCGATGCCTGTATGGTTTGTATCACCTTCCCTGAAAAGTTATCTTTCCTCAGGAGGATCCTCTCAAGTGTCAGACAGTCAATTGGAGCCACCGGGGTTCCAGATGGAATACGACCCCCTGGCTGAGAGAGATCCAGTCCTGAGGAATCTTCCAGGGTCGGGATACCAAGAGGCGAACCAGGTCGGCGAACCAGGGATGGTGGGGCCAATGAGGGGCTACCAGAAGGACCTTTACACTTTTGAGCAATAGTTTTCAAATTACCCTTGGGATGAGCAAGACAGGAGGGAATGTGTAAAGCAGGCCCTTCAGCCAAGGACACTTGAGGGCATTGCAACCATCCACCCCTGGGCTCTGAAACTGGGGAAAAAAGCATGGAAGCTGTTTGTTTTCTGGCTGGGCAAACAAATCGATGATGAGTAGGCCGAATCTCCTCACCCTCTCCAAAAACAGCTGCAGATGGAGATGCTATTCGGATGGATAGAGTTGCATCCTGCTCAGCCAGTCCACTTGAACATTTAAGTTGCCGGAGATGTGTTCCGCCTTCAGAGACAATGTGTACTTCTCTGCCCAGCTCATCAGCCTCTCTGCCTCATCCATGAGAGACTTGGATCAAGTGCCCCCTTCTCCGTTGATGTGTGCTTTTGTGGCCATGTTGTCTGTTAGGATCAATACATGCTGACCCAACACTGTGGCCCAAAACTGTCTGAGGGCAAGTCGGACTGCCCTCAACTCAAGCCAATTGATGCTGTTCTTCCGTTCTACTGGGGACCATTGTCCCTGAGCCATCTGAGCAAACAATTACTGCAGTTCGTTTAGAACACCTTGATGATGAAGTTCTAGTCATTGCTGATTTGCTTCTCATAGACATTGTAGTCTTTTTTTATCCAAAATGCTTGGATTTATGAGCTTTAAGAGGTGTAACAGCTTGCTCAATATCCGAAGATAGATCAGAGTCAGCCATCATATATGCAATTTGATTAAATCTGCTGACAAACTCAATTGCATTTAAACAGGCTCAAAAACCTTTACTCCTCCCTGTGTAGGGAACCAAGGCTGCCCCAATCACCACTCTTAATATGTTAGTACAATAAAGTGCTGGACTACAGTTAATTAAGTAGGCCTGGTACGAATGAGGTCAAACCTTGCAGCAACGTCCAAATAGCTGGTAATGGCAATGTGAGGCCACACACACTCCTCCAGCACAGCACAGGCTGTCAGTAAACCAGGGATACAAAGTGCGAGAGTCCAATCAACCCTCTCAGTGCCGCTTCGCAAAGGCAAACCAGCGATCCAACAATTTAACAATTAAAATCCTCAAGTGATGAAATACGCAAAAAAAGGGGCACAACACAAAGGGGCGAGCCTCTCTGAGCGCCGCTGCTGCCTGTCTGGAAACAAAATGGCAGGCACAAGCAGGAAAACACCCCTCCGTGCCACCGTGGCTTTCCGACAGAGAGGAAATGGCGCGAAGACTATTTCTAGCCTTCCCAGCACCGCGAAGCATCGTCCTGGTCCTCAGAGTTTGCCACAGCTCCCCGGGCAGTGACTCTGAAGCCAACTAGTTATGTAGAACTGCGATGGTGGTGGTGGTTGTGCCTGCGGACTGGGAAACCAGCTCACCCACCGGCAGCAAATTCAAACACCAGAGGTACCCTGAAAGGGACAGAACTCTGGGACACTGCCTCTTCAATTTGTCCTGGGCAGTGGAAAGCAGCCTGGAGCACCAGGAATGCCAATCAACACCACCGGCAGTTGAGGAAGGTGTTGTCAGAAACCTCCTCACTAAGATTTCAAAACAAACAGAAAAAAACGCAGCTCTTCAGCAAGGAAATAAACTGTAAAAAAATAATCCAATGCTAGCAATCTGACTATCTAATTGCCAGAGAGAAACAACTCAAGTCTCTTTAGCAGACTGAGTGAAAAATACTGAAGCTTAATGAGCAAGGCTATATACTTTGTAAAAAATCTACATTCAGTCTCTGGAAAATAGATGAGATATGACCCATGCATGGATTATCCAGACAGCGCACTGGAAAACAAAAATTTATGATCAATTTCATAAAATTAATGTTAGGGCATATAATTCACAGAAAGGAAGTTACTCTTTGACTTAACTATTCATTTTTTAATAAAAAAAAACTTTCAGTTTTGTATTAAAATATTATAGACTAAGATAATTAAATGCATTGGTTAACCAACATTTGAGGTGCTCATGGCATTCCTTCATTATTCCTTCATGTATCTTTTTCTTGTTTGAAGCATTTTACCTAAATCTGAAAACTAAAAAGAAAAATTGGTCTCCAACTCTCATTTTCAGGAAGAGTGTAAATAATAACTGGCTGTTTCTCCAGCATATCAAATTATAGTTTTCTGCAGGCTAGACATAGAAAAAATAGGGCAGAATTACCAGATATAATGGAACAAGGGAATGTGACATAATGTAGGCATTGTATCAAAATTACTATGTGTCCCCAAAACCATTTTGTGAGGGTTTTTTTAAAAAAAATGGTTACATCTAACATGAAAAATTTAGCTACATTATACTTTTCTTAATTTATTACATTTTTTAAACTACACTGAAGTTACAAAATAGACCAAATTGTTAACAATGGCAAAATATCAGTGAATAAACTCAAAATAATCCTTTCTTTCTTAAGTAAAAGTTTAACACAACCATTATAATAGTTATTTAAATAATTCTAAAACTTCCATTCTTTACCCATGTCTTTTTAAAAGATATTAAAAAATCAGAGAAGAGAAAAAGAACAAAGCAATTTAGATCATTTGACAGTGAATACCTAAGGTAAGTCTTGCATTACAGATATTATTGCCTATATTTGCAATATTCCTGAATTTTTTAATATTGACTCTGGGAGAGAAAATGCTATTTTACAAATTACATTTGCACTATTGTAAAGCATATTCTTTTTCACAACTTACACAAGCATGTCTAGAAAACTGAACTGAACTACATATTTGGACATATTGCAGAATTCACGAGCTATGATTATGAAAGTTGGACTTTAAAAAGCAAGACAGGAAGAATTTTTTTAATTTTTTTTTTAGCTGTGATTCTGGAAAAGACTCCTACATATTCCTTGGATAGCAAAGGTAACAAACAAACAAGTACTGAAGTGCATGGCACCACACGTCACTGGAAGGAGAAAGCATGAAACTGTGTCTTATTTATTTTGGCCACGTTGTGCAGGGGAATTCACTGAAGAAAGCAATTATGTTTGGAAGAATTAGTGGTAAAAATAAATCAGAACATCAAAGATGACACCAGAAAAGCTCAAAGAAGTAGTGCAAGATCAGAAGATTTGGAAATACCTGGCCCTTAGAATTTTAGAATTAGAATTTTAGAATTTTCAAGAATTGGACCCAACTGAATCGATAACAGCATCATTATTAAGAATTTAGAATTCACTCTAAACTGAAACGAACAAAATTAGGAGATCTGAAACATTGTTAGATATATGAATGTGCCAAGCTCTGAAAACATACTTTGGAAAAAGACATTATTTCCCATGGGTCACATGAGGCAGAAGGATTCTTTACTGTGTTGAATTCTAACATAAAACTATCACTATTTTGGGGTAGTAAAATGCATTTTAAAAGCATGCAAACTAAAGGAAAGGAGGGAGGGAAGAACAGTTACAGAAATCAAAATGTACTCTCCTTCAGTGACATCATCTTGCAATTTGCCATAGCAATTGCAACTTTCTTCTATTCCAATATACATTCATATACACACATACAAACATACATTATCTACTCAAACATTGGCGCTATCTAACAAAATGAAATTCAACAGTGAAAAAAGTAAGGTTCTACATTTAGGCAAAAAAAACAAAATGCACAGGTACCGTATTTGTGGTACCTTGATCAATAGTAGTAACTGTGAGAGGGATCTTGGAGTCCTAGTGGACAACCATTTAGATATGAGCCAGCAGTGTGCAGCAGCTGCCAAAAAAGCCAACATAGTTCTGGGCTGCATAAACAGAGGCACAAAATCAAGATCAAGTGAAGCATTAATACCACTTTATAATGCCTTGGTAAGGCCACACTTGGAATATTGCATTCAGTTTTGGTTGCCACAATGTAAAAAAGATGTGGAGTCTTTAGAAAGAGTGCAGAGAAGAGCAACAAAGATGATTAGGGGACTGGAGCCTAAAACATGAAGAACGGTTGCAGGAACTTGGTGTGTCTAGTTTAATTAAAAGAAGAACTAGGGGAGACATAGCAGTGTTCCAATATCTCAGAGGTTCCCACAAAGAAGAGGGAGTCAAACTATTCTCCAAAGCACCTGAGGACAGAACAAGAAGCAATGGGCGGAAACTGATCAAGGAAAGAAGCAACTTAGAACTAAGGAGAAATTTCCTGACAGTTAGAACAATTAATGTGTGGAACAACTTGCCTGCAGAAGTTGTGAATGCTCCAACACTGGAAATTTTTAAGATGTTGGATAACCATTTGTGTGAAGTGTAGGGTTTCCTGCCTGGGCAGCAGGGTTGGACTAGAAGACCTCCAAGGTCCCTTCCAACTTTGTTGTTGTTGTTGTTGTTGTTGTTGTTGTTGTTGTTGTTGTTGGAGAAAATTTCAAGCAAATGCCAACTTGCCCAAGCCAGGCCATCTCAGCAACTTCAGTTGGATAGCAGACTGCATAATGCTAGAAGAAATTCTAAGAACTCTAGAATGTCATCCTGTAAAGGCAGCTCTTATACAAACGATGTCAAAATATATCAGTCCGGCCCATTGGAAAAAAACTGCGTAAATTAGATCTACAAAGTAAGTATGTCAAGAGGAAACCTCTGCTATCCAAAAAGAACATCAAGGGAAGCCTAGCATTTGCTCATGAATATCTAGGAAAAGACCAGAACTTCTGGAACGATGTGCTCTGGGAAGAAAGATAAAAATAGAGTTATTTAGCCATAGTAGCACAGATATGTCTGGTGAAAATCAAAAATAGCATTTTACCAGAAGAACCCTATATCAATTGAAAATCATAGTGGTGGAAATGTTATGATTTGAACTGCTTTGCTGCATCAGGGCTAGGCAATTCAGCTTCACAGAATCCACTATGAATTCTTCATTGTACAAGAGGGTGTTTGACGATAATGAGTGATGCCATTTGTCAGAAAACTGAAGTTCAAGCAAAATTGGATGTTTAAAGACGAACATTTGCAGTTTGTCAGAAAACTGAAGTTCAAGCAAAACTGGACGTTTAAAGACGAACATGTGCTCTAATCATTCCAGTTAATCACCAAGAAATAGTTGGAGGGAAAAAGAGATGGAGGGTTCTATTTGAATACTATTTGAATAATGATATTATGTCCACATATATTTTTAAAAAACTTTACATGCCATATATTGCTTTTTCATATGATTGCATTCATTCATTTATTGTGCTCCAGCCACAATAAATGGTAATTGTTTGGAAAGGAGAGAGGAGAGAGGAGAAACAGGTGACAAGAAGATAATTTTTATCCTTAACATTCAGGATGAAATCCAGAAATCTATAAAGCTTTTCCCCAAACATAAACAAATATAGCTTAGTGGATTCTTGTCAACAAATATGAGATAGTTGTGGACCAGTTATAAAGGTAAAAAGTTAAACTTAAAAGCATAAGCATATCTACAAATTTGTTTAGGACCAGTTTGCGTTATTAATCATCCAAAATTATTACCAGACAATCAACAATGAAAATATCTATTTTAAAAAATCTTACTGAATAAGATCAGGAAGAGCAGCTGATTGAACAACATTAATTTTAAAATACACAACAAAACTTGTTTTGCTTTTCTCAGTTCCACCTACATTCTCTAGAAAGAAGACCTGATATGATATATGATATATGATATATAATATGATATGATATTGAGACATGATATTCATGTTCACTGAATGATCTAGTCCTTCAGTTTAAAACATTATAGATGACAGACAGACAGACAGACAGACAGACAGACAGACAGACAGACAGACAGACAGACAGATAGATGAATGATATTTTAAAATGAAGAACTGGACCATTTAGTGACCATGAATATAATGTCTCCTCCGAAAAACTCTTTTATCAAAAAAAAAAGGTCAATTTTCCAGAGCTAAAAAACCCAAGACAAACATTTTACCTTTGGAGATAGTGACACTAGTTAGCAAACTCTATTCATGAGAGATATTGTGCATACTTACATTATATAGAGCCATGCACTGAATCAATGACCTGATGAAAAAATGTCCAACTAAGAAGCAAATGGCTGAATTCCTAATGAATAAGTTGCTACTCACAGTGCTTCATCTCCCCCACACTCTATTCATTTTCTCAGGTGAGGGTGAGGGTGAGGGAGACAAGACAGTCATTTTGAATTGGAGCTAGAAAGCTACCTTTGGATTAATGAACTGTGGTAAAAGAATACTATGACACTTGAACAATTCAGTAGGTACAGAAAAAGTAGAGCCAAGGAGCTTGATGACAATCTAGGTTCATAGGCATGGCATTAAAAATTCAATGGGGAAGTGACCTAAATTTATTTTTGCTGGTTTTGATGTCTAAGCTATACATATAACATGACAGGAACCACATGCAGAAAATACATTTATTTTATAATGTTTCTAAAACAAGCAGATAAAATGTATATTGCAGAGCACCTAGATACAGGGAAAGGAAATAGATGATATGGGGGTGAACTTAGTTACAAAGTAGAATTTAAGGTACTGATAGCACAAGGCACATCCCAATTTTTATTTGTAGCACATATTCCTACAGCCTACAGGTAGCCCTAAACTTATGAAAATTAGGATTGGGATTTTGGTCATAAATTGCTGGGGTCAAGCCACCACATGACCAGACCTGATTTTACAATGATTTCTTTGATGGTTGTAAGCAAATCATGAGTTTGTTAAAAGACTCAGTAGTCTGGCAAAAAGGGTCACATATCACAATCATGTGACCACAGGATGCTGCATCCAATCATAAATGTGACCCAATTGTCAAGTGCTCAAATTGCAGTTACAAATTGCAGAGATGGTCAATGGTCATAAGTGTGAGTATAGATTGTTAAAGCTCTTTTTCCAAGGCTGTTGGAATTTTGAACCATCCCTAAATGAATGGTTATAAGTTGACGACTACCCTATATTGCAGTATACAAAGTTAGTGTTTTCTTTTATTAATTATTATTCAAGGTTGTTGGCAGCACAGTAGATTCTGTGTCATGAAGAAAAACTTTGCAATATGCCATTCAATAAATTATAATTCTAATAATATATTAAGCAACAGATATTCGAAGTCAAACTGCAGTCTTCTTAGTATTATGACTATAACATAGGACCAGCTTTTCCCAACTTGAATTGTATTTAAAATATTTATAACCCCTAACTCAACATTTTCTACCAAATATAGTTTATACATAATATAGACAAATGAATAAGAAATCGTACACAAAAGCAAAAAAAAAAATGGAGTGTAACATTCATACTGAATGTTTTACAAAAGAAAGCAGACTTCAATCCCAATACAAATTCAAATTTCTTAAGTGGATATGTCATAAACATGGATTCCTTACATTTCAGGTTCAAAAGAAATTATTTCATAGTCAAACATTTCTCAGCTGCCATTTATTTATTAATTTTGGAGATTACATTTTCTGAGCAATAGAATAGGCATCATTCCTTCACCTATATAACATAATATTTAACTAAGATTACTTACCTGTTGAATTTATCAGCAAGGAACTTTTCCTCCAAGTTCTTATCTATGTAAGATTTATCATAGCCGAATCTTTTCTAGGATCTCATGTCTATGCAAAAGCCATGCAATGTTTGGAGAATTTGAGGGAAATTAAGTTGTTTGAAATTTTTAGGAGAAGTCAGCAGGCATTTACATCCAGCTTATTATAGCGATTTTTCTTATCATCTAACTGCAACTCACAAAAATCACTCCCCAAAAAAGCAAACCACATTAAATCCTCTGAACATGAAATAATGCATTATTGAAGTCACAGCAAGAGAGCTGCTTAGATGGTATTTAAAAAAGAAAGGGTAGTTCTAGAACAATCACCTTTTTCCATTACAAGGTTATAACTGAAGAAAAGGGAAGATACATTTTTATACATTTTGTGGATATTTTTTTACCCACAATCACAAAAGGAACAAGAAATGGATGTTTGTTTTCATTTATTGTTCCTTTTTACAATAGTAGGAAGAATTAATGCCAAAAATATGTCCAAAATATAAAAGTGAAGATGTAAGACAAATGTTTATGTGCAGTATTAAAAATGTATAGCAAATAGCATTATCATCACCAAAACAACAATACATTTCCTCAGAGTCTTAACTGGCACTGGTTCATGCTAGTATCTTATATCAATTTAATCTTCCTTTAGTTTTAGAACTTGCTTTAGTTTTCTATTTGCATTATCAGACATATCTGTCTTTCTAAGCTAGGTAGACACGTTTGTCTTTGCATCGTCTAGACAACTAGTACTTGTCTGCTGTCTCTATCCAGATGACAATATGTGGCCACTGGGACTTTTCCAGGAAAAAGGACATATTTGTTACATCATCAAGTCGGCTCAAAATCTGTTGACTTCTGTCTACAGATAATTCCCTATGTGAAATGTGTTTGGCGTACCTATAACACACACCTTAATCATTCCAATTTTATTTTATTTTTCTGGGCAATGAATATAACAGTGTTTTAGGATCATATGTAAATGTTTGTGTCTTTCTGAACCAGTGTGTGTATGGATACCATAGAAGTCAAGATGGTTTGCAAAGATAGAAAGGTATAAAGAGGTATAGTAAATGATATTGGTACAGCAGTGTTCCAATATTTAAAGGGCTGCCAAGGAGGGGGGGGGGGAATCAAGCTATTTTCCAAGGCACCTGAAGGCCAGACAAGGAATAATGGATGGAAACTGACCAAGGAGAGATTCAACCTAGAAATAAGAAGAAATTTTCTGACAACAATCAAGCAATGTAACAGTTTGCCTTAAGAAGTTGTGGGAGCTTCATCGCTGGAGGCTTTCAGGAAGAAAGCGATTGAACTGCCAATTTTCGGAAATGGTGTACGGTCTCCTGCTTGGGTGGGGGGTTGGACTAGATGACCTACAAGGTCCCTTCCAACTCTGTTAATCTAAACCAAATTTAGCTTTGTTTCCTTTTCTTTTTATCTCATCCTTTTAATGTCTTTGCTTGTTCTTTCACATCTCTTTACCATTTTTTTGCTTACTCTTGCTTAGTCCAAACAGAAAGTTTCAATGTGTAACATATGTTTAAATGCTTATAAAATATATCCCAACAATTCATGTTTTCAAAGCTCCCAATGCCAAATCCTAAACTCAGAGGGTAATAAGTTCCATTCAAGTGAACTGAATTATTTATGAATTATTATGTTTCAATTTGTGCCGCATGACAATTCACACTATAATTATATTGATTATATAAAATGTATATCATTTTCAGTTTCCTGTTATGTTCATAAGTCAGCAAAAGTAAAAACGTAAGAATATTATTGTATTTCACAGCCAGCACTGTGTTTTTTGGAAGCAACAAACTATTCTTACTGTGAGCTCCCATTTCCAGAACTATAAAGCAGATTCAGAAGATGCAATTTCTATACAACAAGAAACCAGGGTACAAGTCAAGAAACAAAAGACCCCAAATCAATTTGTGAAATTGCAGTAAATCATATCCTTGTTTTATTCTTCTGTATTCTGGTATCAACTGTGAAAATTTGAAGAAACTGTGGACTTTCAAAAGCTGCTAAGCATAAGGAATCACTTATATGATAGGATTTAAGTAAGACTGAGTCTTGAGATCCTGAGTAGTAAGGTTACAATACAGTAGTCTTCACAACAGGGACCAGAATTTCCATTGCTTAAGGAATGAGGTTGTTAAGTAAGTCATGTCCAATTTTACAGCCATTTTTGCCATGATTAAAAGGCAAATCACTGCAGTTATTAAGTGAATCATATGGTCATTAATCAAGCCCGGCTTTCCCCATTAACTTTGCTCATCAGAAGCCATCTTGGAAAGTCACAAATGACTTTCTGAGCACATGGCCCTGAGATGCTGCAACCTCTGTTAATACATGCCAGTTGCCCACCTCCCAAATTTTGATTTTGTGACTGTGGGGAAGCTGCAACAGTCATAACTGTGAGAACTGGGCAACGCTTTTTCCAGTGTCATCATAACTTTGAACGGTTGCTAAATGATTGATTGATTGTAAATCAAGGAATCCTTTAATATTTTTACTGTTCTATAAAGAAAAGTTAAGTTTTTAATTGTTTGTTCTGCTTTTAAGGTACAAAAAAAATCTAGAATCTGTTATTGGAGAAATCATCCTATATGGTGTGATCATTTTCCTTCACACCTAGTACCGCGTAGTTAACTATGCTCTGTCTTTAAAATTGCTCCTTTACACCTTTTATCAACCTATGAAGCACTGGTAAAATGGCATAGCAGAAACAGAAAAGAGGAATTGCTATAAGGAAACATCACCTTAGCAATAATCATCCTTTCTCTTTTGCTTCCAAGCTAGTAAAAAGGAGCAGTTTTGCTTCCTCCTTTTTAGAGGATGTGTTAAACATACAAATAGTGCTGAGATGAAGATAAAGATTGGCCTAAAGGTAGATTATATCAGAAAGGTAATAATGGCTCTATTGTGAAATGTCCAATGAAATCCCTCTAGAGATAAAAATCGTTTGAGTGTTCTTTTCCATGTGAAAGAAATCATCTACCTTTCATTTTCCAAAGCAGTTCTGGAAAGGAGAGACGCAATAAAATGCAAACAGAATAGCAGATATGTAAGATATCCAATTATTATCATTAAGATTTTTCTTCAGAACCAGATCCAACCTATGCTGTAGAAGATAATTCTGTACCTAAGATTATAAGAGCTATGATGGCACAATGGTTAGAACCAGTGGTGGGATTCAAATAATTTAACAACCGGTTCTCTGCCCTAATGATTTCTTCCAACAACCAGTTCACCAAACTGCTCAGAAAGTTAACAACCGGTTTTCCCGAAGTGGTGCGAACTGGCTGAATCCCACCACTGGTTAGAACGCACTATTGCAGGCTAATTCTGCCAACTGCCAGCAGTTTGATTCTCACCAACTCCAGGTTGACTCAGCCTTCCATACTTGTGAGGTTGATATAATGAGGAGCCAGATTGTTGGGGGCAATAGGCTGACTCTGTAAACTGCTTAGAGAAGGCTGTAAAGCACTGGGAAGTGGTATATTCAATTCCATTGTACACATGTTGTGCATTGACAATAAAGGTATGATTTGATTTGATGTAAGTCTAAGTGCTATTGCTATTACAAATAACACTTCTTTAAATGTCCCCCTGACAACAAAGTTTCCAGAATTATCACATGATCAGTTTGCACACTAGAATCCATTAATCTAAGCACGTAGAATAAAAGTAATTTCTTGAAAAACAGCATTTTGTCTTTCTTTTTAAAAAAAAACCAATCAAAAGACTTCAAAGATGAATTAAGATATATTAAGATTTTTTAAAAACATAAATTAAGATAATGCCACTTCAGGAATAGAAGGCAATGATAAGTTTTCAAATATCTATCTATCCATCCATCCATCCATCCATCCATGGAAGATAATCTTTAGTTGCTCAGACAAGTAAATTTTAATAAAATTTCATAGGCACACAAATATTAATCTAATTAGTTTGCCACATTCTATGTAATGTATGTGAACTATAAGGGGGGGGAGAGAGAGGGAGGGAGGGAGGGAGGGAGGGAGAGAGAGAGAGAGAGAGAGAGAGAGGGAGGGAGGGAGGGAGGGAGGGAGAGAGAGAGAGAGAGAGAGAGAGAGAGAGTGCATAGAATATGTAGAATCTGCCATTAGCTTTGAGATGTGTTATAAACACTTGAAGGTTAGCTCAAGTACCCCTGGGATAAACAGTGAAGTGTTACACTGCACTTGATCCCTGAGAGAGAGAAGTGTAATTTGTTCAAGTTATTTGTCTTTTATAAAACACACAAACTCTCCCTCGTTTTGGAAAATCGTTCAGAAAGGCTTTGAGAAAGGAGAAAATTCTTGACTATCCTTTATAAAAACAAGCAATTTTTTTTTAATCCTATGTGACCTAAAGAACATTAAACCTTGGAAAATAATGTAGGGATATGGATGAAAGAAAATGCAACTTTATGCAGCATCAAACAAAATTATAGTTTCCAAAATTATGGAAAGTAGCAGCTGTAATTTAATCTTCACTGGTCAAACTTACCTTGAATACTGTGTTCTAATCACCAAAGTTTAAGGAGATCTAGACAAAATGTGCTGCAAGGATACTCAGGGAAACTAGGAGCTAAGTCCTGTAAATAGAGACTGGAAAAACTGAATATAGTCTTGAAAAGAGAATGAAGAAAAATAGGATAACACACTTCTGATATACCTGAAGGATATTACTATATACAGGAGCCAAAACTTGTACTTTAACATTCCAGAAGTGAATGGAATAATGGAATCAAATTACAGGAAGATGGGCTGTGAATGAATATAAGAAAAGAAGACCTTTCTAATATTAAAAATAGTTTGAGAATGGAACTAATTCGTCAAGGTTGTGGTAGAATTCATTTAATTTCACTGAATGTTTTCAAGAGGACAAATATTCATCAGAGATGCTTTAATTTGTATTTCTGCACCAAGCAGGATTGGGTTTACTGATTTAAATGGTTCCAAATATCTTTAAGTTTGTAAGTACAACACAAGACTCTTAAATGTTGTTGTTAGTTGAGAAGTCGTGTCCGACCCATTGCGACACCATGGACAATGTTCCTCCAGGCCTTCCTATCCTCTATCATCCTCTGGAGTCCATTTAAGTTCACACCTCCTGCTTTAGTGACTTTTAAATAGGTGAGATTAAAGTTATGTGACATGGTATAGTCACATATTGTTCTTAAAAAAGGGACACCAAGAAACTTATGATGCCTCCACAAAATTCTTAGCATATGGTATTTTGAAAATCACTCTATCTGAACAAGATCTCATTTTGTTTACTTTGCCTACTAGTAAGAGTATGAATTTGTGAAATCCTTTGAAGAAATGTCACTTTAGAATTTAAGAGAAATTGTATGAATATTTGCACCACATTGTTTCAATGCCTATGAATCTTATTAATTACATTTTATACATTGAAATTGTGTTTTTAAGTAGTTTAGTAGGAGCCAGTTGGTATCAATTAAGGTTAAGGTTTTACCATTCTAGAAGGGATGACGTGGAATAATGGATTCAAGTTACAGAAGAATAGACGATGATTGAATATTAGAAAATAAAACCTTTCTAATATTAAAAGTAGTTGGGGAGCAAATCATAAGAGTGTGAGTTCTTGTCTCCCACCTTAGATATAAAGCCAGTTAGGTGACATGGGCTAGTAACTGTCTCTCTCTCAACCCTAGAAAGCAGGCAATGGCAAACAGCTTTTGAAATCTTCCCAAGAAAATCACAGTGACTTCTTCAGGCAGTTGCCAGGAGTCAAGAAAACAACAATGCTGGCTTTAAGACATGCACACACATACTTTATAATCAAAAAACTAATGTTATTGATCTAAAACAACTGAAACAATATCAATCATGTCATCAACTAAAAAACATCACATATGTATTTTTAACCCTATTTAAAGACCAACAATTTATCCCCTAATCTCAGCAGCCCAGTGTATGTCCCAAACTTCAGGAATACACATACACAGGGAAGGCCTCACATCATATATGTGTAATTCCCCAAACAACTATGAAAGTGATCCAAAAGAATGCTTCACTTTGGATGACTTAGGCTAATTTTTAAAAGGTAATTTACAAGCATTTACTATAAGAAAGAGAAAATATCTTTCTTCTTCTCTTTCTACTCCTAATTATATAAACCTCAAACCAGGAAGAGGGGAAGTCATGGTGGAATTATCAGTATATCTGAAGCTGGGTTCTTAAACTTTTCTTTAAAATCTAACTGGTCCTATCTTTAAAAAATGAGCATATGGGTAATCCTTGACTTATGTGTCAATATGTGACAACATGATGTCTTTAATGGAGCCTAGAATTTCCACTGTAAGTCATGCTGGTTATATGTTGAAGTACCCATGTGACCAAACTTGATTTTTTTTCCAATGGTTATTAAATAAATACAAAGCTTGCTAAGCAAATCAATGTATTCCTATGGGTGTTTTTTGCCAGAAACTGCTGAAAACAGACAAACAAATGCCATTAACCATGGCTGTGTGACTGAGGAATGCTGCCACCTGCCGAAAAGGTGAGCCAGTTGCCAGGATCTGAAATGTGGTCATGTGACTGTGGGGATAAATGAAGCCATCAGAACTCCAGAAAGGAGCCATGCGGACCCTTTGGGGGATTTGTTGTAACTATGAATGGTCGCTAAGTGACCAGTCATTAAGCAACTATCTGTATACTCTGCACAAATTTAACTGTGAGATATATAATAGTATTGCTGATTTGCTTCACCACTACAACACACCAAGAAGCCTGATTCTAACAAACTAGAGTTCTTCTAAACCCAATGGAAGACTGGTGAAACCTTCTCATGGACTTTAATAGAATTTGCATCAATCCTGAAAGACATAAATGAGGAGCATCAAAATTTGAATTGTATCCAAGATTGAACTGGAAGCCAGCAGACCATGAAATGCACTAATGTGGCATATATTCACATTGATTGAGTTTTTCCTTGTTATGATGACAGAAATCTTACACGTTGCTGTTGCTTAGCTATGGCTTATACAGTGTCTCTAGGCAGTTAAGCCTGAGAGATGTTATAGATACTACTGTCAATTCTCATTTGCACGAAAACCTAAAGTGAAGACAAGAATGTATAGGAAAAGCAAGTTGTTATCAAAGAACAAGACATATATTAATGGTCTGGCTCAGGTGGAAGATGGCATTTTTGGTGCCAGAAATGTCTGAATACCCAAAAGGTTTGTGATTCATAGTGATCGATGGTGATCCAAAATCACCATTAAAATCAGAAGGGAAAAATATAAAGAGACCTCATCTCAATTGTTCTAATTCTATTTTTGCATTCCAGCATGCCCACTCATTCATTAACACCAGCTTTGGGTTCTCAGTAATGTTGCTAGAGAATGTATGCATTCACACTTTTTTTTTGTCTAGAAAATATTTAAGTTGGAATTTTCTGTAATTTGCTCATCGGGTTTATGGTTTACATAACTGGAAAGCAAATATCTAACAAGTAATTCACCAGTGGCATGTGGTCAGTACATATGAGCATTGACAACAACCAAGTAAGATTAGTGTTTGAAACTTGCATTTCTACATGCTGCTTACTTTTCTACAAATAAAAACAAACAAGTAACACTTCTCCCCCCATCAAATTTCATAACAGAATGCAGAATTTCATAGAGCTTTTCTGGTCAAAATAATTGCATATCCTATAAATACATTTTATCTGGAATCTACAATATCAAAAATCTAATACTATAAAGAATGTTACCTACATACACTTGTTTTGAATAATCAGATGTGGCCAACTTTTGTGGGTCGACAAAAGCAACTTCAGATTGCAGATTCTTCTTTAGAAACAATGGCGTCTAAAATGGTGTCTAAAATGCACTGTTAAGTACAAAAGTGATCTTAATGTTTATATATTCTATGGATGCATCTTAGACACAATTTAGTAGGAGAACACAAATTTAGTAGAACAAAATTTCCCCTTACTTAAAAATGAAGTACAGCTACTTCAATTTAAAAATATTAGCCTCAATGTAACATTTTAAACCCAAACTCAAGGAAATAGTTTATGATCCTTGTACAGAGTCAAAGTTTATAATCAGGGAATTAGTCCTCCATCCCAAATTACCCAACAGTCTTTTTGTTCCACCTGAATTCACACATAATGTACTTAATGTGAACGCATTTTTTGTTGAAAAAAACTATAAGCATTATGGTTTCTAGAATACTAACATACATAGCCAATTAAACAAATCATTTTATGGCCACTCTTGTCTAGTATCAATTTATCCCAATATCTGAGCTCCAAGATACCTAACTAAAAAGGACAATTATGAAAACTGGATTTTGACTTCTATTTCCATATTGTAAGTACATAGATATCTGTGTAACAAGAAATGCTCAGATGATTAGGCAAATTTGTGGCATTGTGAATCGCTGCAGAATACATAAGAACATTTCATTTCCACAAGAGACACACAAAGTAACAGATGCTGAATAAAACTCACAGAAGAGATGGTTCTGGCACCAATGCAATTTATTTGTGAAGAAAATTACTTTACCTAGGTGAAATGTTATAATAAAAATTATTATTATATATATAGTTGTTTCAACCCATCTAGTATTTTTGTAAATTCCATGTTAGTCTGGTCAACATAATATTTAGAGAAGTCTTAGAATTCCAATAAAGTTCAATAGCTTGCATACAGTACCTAGCATTTTAGTATTCAGCCCTATTCCAGTTCTCTTTCATGTGTACTCCTTCAACATCTAAAAGGATTATTAAATTTCTGTATAATGAAATTTCAAATCTAACATATATATTATTGTTTTTAAAAACAGACAGGATGTCTGCCATTTTCTTAGCTATTAGTTTTACCTTCTAGCACTACTAATATTAGTACATATTTAAGTATATTCCAGTGCATTCCCAAAGTATAGCTATTTTAAGTATCTGCTAATCAGAAAGCCAGTATGGTGTAGTGGTTAAGGCATCAGACTAGAAACCAGAAAGCTCTGAGTTCCAGTGCCGACTTGGGCATAAAGCCTGCTGATGACCTTAGGCCAGTCACTTTCTCTCTGCCCTAGGGAAGGAAGGAATGGTAAACCACCTTTAAAAAAAAACTTTGCCAAGAAAATTATAGAGATTTGTCCAGACAGTCTCCAAGAATCAGACGACTGAATAGAAGGGGGGGGGGGACTGCTAATGCATGACATCAGCCGAGACATTCAGCCAAAATACTGATTCTAGGCAGGACTCAGGAAGAAAAAATGGGGGGGGGGATCCAATAGCCTTAATATAGATGGCAAAATCTGTACACCCTCAACCGCAAAGCTGCCAAGTCAATTACCTATCAATGACTATGCAGCCACTGCAGATTTTTACCTGCCCTTTAAGCCTTAATGATCACAAAGTTGTGATCCCATCAGTAACAAAAAAAAAGGTCAAGGTGGTAGGAATTCCATACTTAATTTTAAGTTAGATTTTTCTATCGACTTTATTAAACTTTGGGCTCATTGTAGTTACTTACTAGATTTCCAATGTACTGGGAGAGGCCAAGAATAACAACAATAGTAATTGCTCTAATATATTGCTGAATTGAAGATTGAAGAATACAAATAGCAATTTACTCAGCACTGTTGATATATAAAATTAAAATGTTATTCCGATGGCGTACTCACAGGTGCTTCTTGAAATTACAGGGGAAAGATAAGCATCCTTTGGTTCATTTATCAAAGTTTCTGTATTTCTTAGGTACAAAGGTGATAAAGAGTAACTTATATGACATTTTGAGTACAGAGTGATTTATCATTCATCTTATTCAGAGGCATGTCCTCTTAGCTAAAAGGGTCATCATTATTTTTAACAGTTAATGTACTAAGATTCCAAAGAATATAGTGCATAACTTCTTGTATTTGATCTGAATTACCATCACATTCACACTCACTAACACATTTAATTTAGCATTTCCTTTGCTATATGCTGAAATAATTACTCAAACCTCTTAATTTTACTAAAATTAAATGGAAGCCGTAAGAGAACTCATCACTGGAATCAAGGCCAGGGAAACAATCTCTATTTATCTGCTTACAAATCAATCCTGAATTACGATTTAAAGACTTATCTGAAAATCCCAGTTGTCACTTCAGTTTTCTTTCCCACACACTTTGAGAAAATGAATTCTGTAAATTCTCTATTAGAAAGCACTGATAACCTGAAAATTTCCAAATATTGCTAGAGAGTTCTTTAGAATTTGTGTTCTTGTCAGATTCTTCCCAGCTCTACTTCCAATATTTAAGATAAAAACTGAATGATAGTTCTCCAGTCCAAAATGCCCATATCATTTGCCTACAAAACTGCAAATCGCATACCACTCTACTTGGCACACTGAATTAAAATCTCAAGATGGTCAAGGCAAAACAACACAACTCCCACATATTTATCTCAAATTCATTAATCTAGCTGGAATTTATGCAAAGTGAGTTTACTTAAGATCATACTTAAGAGTCACTCAATAGCTTTGAATTATTTTATTAGGTGAACAAAGTGAAATACATTTTAAAAAGTTAGCTCATTATATTAAAAGTATACTATAGTTATGCAACACTGCTTAGCATACCAAGTTAATGATTTTACATCTTAGTATCTAGCTTTGTCTATCATATTCCATTCTAAGTACATAAGGCAAAGAATAAAATGAAAAGAGAAATTCAGAGCTAACTGCTCAAGATTTTACAGCTGTTTAATTAAAACATTTTCATCTATGCCTCCAGAATCGGTCAAATATGACAAAAACCTTTACTTGCTGTCTTTAATGATAATACAAAAACAGTCTTCATTAAGAAATATTTGACACAGCCAAAAGAGGTCTATTTCAGATAGATGTGGAATGCAGACTATAAATTAGGAATATTTATAGCAATACTTAAAGAAACTTCATGTTACCTCTACAGAGTCAATACATTATTTATTTGTTCCCCAGGGAAATGAACTTAATGAATTAAATGATACAATGCATAGACAGTATAACAACAAAAATCTGTTGCAGAAATGTAAGCAGTGTATAATATACCCCCCTTTTCAATTAAATAGTCATCTAACATTGTACTTAATGAGTTGAAAGCAATCCATTCCTTGAAAAGATCCCATTTAACCACATTGTCTATTAAGGGAGGAGACTGGCTTTAATAAATTCAGAGAAGACTGAAAAATGTTTACTGCCCATTCATCCTGGAAAAGAAGTGGACACAGCTGATAATGTGACAGCTCTTTATTGAATGTAATCGCTTAAGTCAAAGCAGCCAGAAAGCTTGCTTGTGGAAATGTTGAAGTGACCTTTCTAGCATGCTAATTAACATACCTTCAGGTGTGGATACACCAGCAATTATCTGTAGATAAAGAAGGTCTTTTGCTAGCTATGCCATTTTAAACAAAAGGTAGAATATAATTCTGATGTAAAAGGAAAGCGTTCAAGTTAATCAAAGCTGTCCATTGGAGATTTTATTACATGTATTAGTATTTCTGTAGATCACAGATAATTCTTCCAATTATAGTTAATATCATAAATTATTAAAAACGTATGCCTCATTTGGCAAACTGATGCTCAGTTAAGGATCCCCATGTTTATGGACAAACTGCACATTTGTTTCTAAATCTTCATCTGCTTCATCCATATCTTAATGGATAAGGCAAATTTCTCTTTTTTCTCAATGCCTAAGACATGTTTCACCTTCTCTCATATTAAGAAACTGGCTCAAAAATTATGTAGTTGTATAAATACTAAGAGTAACAGGAATTTCTACTCTAACTGTAAACATGTTCCTCTTCGTTATTCCACCTTCTAATCCCTTTTTATAAAAGTGGCATATAATGCAATAGTGATACTAATAGGATTCTAACACTCCCCCCACCGCTCCCCCGCCATGCTGTCATGCAGTCTGGACTCTACAGTGAAAATATCTGATTGAGGTCAGTGAGGAGATTTAAAGTCTCACTAATAAGTTGAAATCTTTTGTGCTCAGGGTGAACACTTCTACAATACCCAAGTATTAGGGGGGGGGGAGTCCACTTCGCCCAACTTCTTCACTTACAAAGTCTCCTGAAACAATCTTTTCAATGACAGGTAACAAGTGACATTCTCCCAACTTTTTAAAGTCCCAGATCCAGAAACAACGTTTTTTTTTTAAAAAAGTGAAAAGCAGTCAAAAGTTACTTTTTCTATGGAGGGATTTCAATCTTAACACAAGTGCCTGAAATTCCAAATAAAATATAGGGGTTCTTTGCCAGATACTGAAAAAGGTACATCATCTACAGTAGTGAATGTTTTGCAGTTGCTCTGATCCTGGGCAGATCCATTCAGATTTGGGATACTTATTCCCAAGGATGCAGTGCGTTCCTCAATGTTATATGTACAATAAACCACTTTATTTGGATCCGTTAAACAGAGCGTCAGCCTTAAAGCTACAATTCTACCAGACTCTTGGGGAGGGGGAGTGCACAGAAAGCACATTTCCTTCCACAGAAATATGTGCGGGATCGGAGTGCACGAGAATTTCAAAGGGGGGGGGCAAAAAATAAAGAAGCGGGGGGGGAGCGCTCCCCCTTTTCCTCCTTCCCCACAAAGCAACGCCAAGCCCGATCGAGCATCACCGCCCAAGCCCTGAGCAACCCCTTTACCTTCTCTGTGGTTGTTGCTGCCGCTGCCGCCGCGGAAAGCTCTCAAGTCTTTGCCAGTGGGGGATCCCCGTGTGACACCGGCCCTTTCTAAACCGGGTGGTTGTTTTGCTCTGCCGTAGGAACTCGCTGGGAGAGCAGGGGGCAAGCCCCTCGTCCTGGTCCCGGCTTTAATTCGCTGGAGACGCTGCGAAGCGGGGGGGGGGGAACTGCCACAGAAAACAAGGCTCCGCTCCAAGTGGGCCCCGCGCTGCGGGGTCCCTCCAGCGGTCCCAGGCTGGGGAAGCTCCGGTCGGCCCAATTTGGGTGAGATCAGCGGAACTGGGGGGTGGGGGTGGGAAGCGGGGAGGAAGAAGACTTGGCAGAATCAGGAGCCCCCCTCTCCCCGGCTGCCTCTTCAGGGCCTGCCCGCTCCGTCCTTCTCCATGCTGCTTGGGGGAGGCAACTCCCTAGAGCCGGCCGCGCGCCGCCGCCCCCCCTCCCCAAGCCGCACCGAGGCCCCAGCCGGCGTCGGTCCGCGGGACCCCGAGGTGGCCGGGGCAGAGGCGCGTCTGCCAAGCTCCGCCGCGGCCTCCCCGGGGCCTGCAGGCACGCCTTGCGGGGAACGCCAGGCCCGGCTTTGGTTAGGCGAGGCTGGCGGGGAAAGCCCCCCGAGAAGACCGCGGGCGACTAAGAGGAAGAGGTGGCGGCCCGGCCTGGGGAGCCGCGCTGCGCTTGGGGCTTCTGCCTTGGCTTCACTCACTCCTTCACTCTCTTGGTCGCCGGCTGGGCTTTTTCTCAGCAGCGCCCCGCCGCCGGTCCAAATGCCATCATGCCAGCAGCCGAGCGGCCCCCTCTCCACAGGGGAAGGCGGGCTCCCGGGCGGCGCTTAGCTAGGCTGCTGCCCGGGGTAGCCTCTCTCGCTTGCGGGGAAACCGAGTGAAAGCGGCGGCAGCAGCGCCGCCGCCGCTGCCGTTCTCTCCCTCCCTCCCTCTTTCTCCTCCTCCTCCTCCTCCTCCTCCCTCCTCGCGGGTGATGCCAAGAGACTCTTCGCCCTCGCGCCCACCCGGCCTCAGAACGGCAGAGGAGCGAAGAGCCGCGGCTCAGGGCAGCTGTAGCCACCAAGGCTCTGTGTCATCTCTGTCCGCGCCGCGGGCTGCGAAGAGGCGAGGCGGGGCCAGGCCGCCGACATACACGCCGCCCAGTGACAGGCGGCGCACGAGGGTCCAACCAGGAGAGACCCCCTGCTGCAGAGGCCCTCCCCACTCTCCCGCCCCCCGCCCCTCCCGTGTCTCCTTCATCCGCTCCGGGAGAGCGAGCCAGAAATGGGAGCGAGCGAGCGACCGGCGGCAGGGCGACCTTTGATTCCAGTTGCTGGAAGGAAGCCACTGGACGAACCTTTCTTTCTCACGTACCTGGCTGCCCCAGGATAAGACCCTTCCCGGCTCTGCTCCTCCACCCGGCTCCGCGATAGCCGTCGATGGGGAAAAAACCTGGTCCGAGCCAAGTCCCCAAAGCGAACAAATGCGCGCGGTCTCACGCCTGTCCTTCTCGCTCGGGGAGCGCCGCGGGACTCCCCGCGGACTACCTGTGGCGAGAGACCGGTGCAAAGGGCTCATGAGGAACACGGGTGTATGTGTGTTCTACATCCAAAACTCCACAAAAGGGGCCGGGAAAGAGTCCCAAATGTTTGGTTTCGCTGCTCTTTCCGAACTCTCAGCGCCGAATTTCAGAAGCGGCGCGCGGCGCTAAGGCTCGTATCCTAATTTCTCGAGCCCATTTTCCCATCCCGAGGAAGGGAGCTCGACTAAAAGTTTGCAAGGAGATGGTGGGGGGGGGCAGAGGCTTTCTCACTTCGTGGTGCATCTGACGGGTTTCACGTTTTCCAAAAAGAAAGCTGGGTGATCAGATTCCGGAGCGAAAAAGAAGCTGACTTTTAACTGAAGCCAGAAAGTAGACCCTGGCAAGCTGATGCTTCTGTTTTACTTTCATAAACCTTTTGTGCTCGTCTTGTGGTCTTCCCAGTTTCCATGGGGACTCCTCTGAAACTGGCACTTCGTGGGTTGTGTTCTAAACGGATGATCTCTTCCACACTCCCTCTTTCTGCGTGCCTACATATGCACATCACCCGCAGTACAGGGTGTGCTTAGATACATCCATGGAGCCACAATTTTCACACCCTGCACTGTCTCGGCCGTGGTATGTCCTTCTGTCGTTTTGTTTTGTTTCATGATGTTTCCTTCATCACACCCACAAACTATATCTGAGACAGCTTCAACTCATCCGATTACAGATTAACAGAGTTGGAAGGGACCTAAATGATCTAGTCCAACCCATTCAAGCAGGGGACCCTACATCATTTCTGATAGATGGCAGTCTAGTCTCTTCTTGAAAGCTTCCAGTGATGAAGCTCCCACAACTTCTGAAGGCAAGCTGTTCCATTGGTTGATTGCTCTCACTGTCAGAAAATTTCTTCTTATTTCCAGGTTGAATCTCTCCTTGTCCAGTTTCCATCCATTATTCCTTGTCTGGCCTTCAGGTGCTTTGGAAAATAGCTTTACCCCTTCATCTCTGCAACAACCCTTCAAATATTGGAACACTGCTATCATGTCTCCCCTGGTCCTTCTCTTCATTAGACTAGCTATGCCCAGTTTCTGCAACTGTTCATTGTTTTAGCCTCCAGTCCCCTAATCATCTTGGTTGCTCTTCTCTGCACCTTTTCTACAGTCTCAACATCTTTTTTATAGTGTAGTGACCAAAACTGCATTCAGTATTGCTTCCCTTTTAAGCAACAGATTGCTTCATTTTTCACAGGACTAAGGAGCCTGCACATTTCAGGACTAGGGTCATCATTAGATGACTTCCTATGGATGGAATTGATACTTAACTTACCAGTCACCTAGGAAATGGTGTGAACATTCTTCCTCCTCTGGAGTCCTTGAGAAATAGTCTTCCAGAGCCTCTCTCCACTGTGGGCAGTGGGAGAATTATTTCAAATTGGCTCTTTCCAGTAGGTCTGCCAGTAGACCAGACATACTTGTAATAGTGAAAATAGCTGCACAGTGAAGTGAAAGAGGGACCCTCAGAGCTCTGCTACTTCACAGCACTTGTCATGCCCAACAGTTGTAATTTAGGCTGCTTTTAGACATGGGTTCAGAACTATTCCAAAATAGTATTATTCTGTAACTTCTGCTGGCAAGTTATCTTCAAAAGTACCTGCACAAAACACATGTGTAAAAACAGAATAATTTTTGGCAGATGGCCAATCAATTGCAAGACCAGCCAAGAGAGTGGTTGGTGGGTGTTTTCCAGCCAATTAATGTTCAGTAAGAGGATGAAGAAAGAAAGCCAAGGGAATCCAGAAATGCCTATATTTAATTAGTCCTGTATACCATAAATAAGGAAAACACCATTTGTTGGTATCATGCCGATGGGGGGATAGAAATTGCCTGTGGTGACAGCATATTTTATGCTGGTATAGTTCTCTGCCAGCTCAAGCACTTTAACATGGGTGAAACGAAGAAATTTGATTTGTATTTGGAACAGACGTAAGGCCATATTTAAGTAAGTTATGTTTATCTTAAAACTTATCTATAGGAGATTTATTCAAAGATCCATCCCTACTTTAATTCATAACCTCAATATTATTCCCTAATATTTTCAGTCTTATCTCTTAATGAGGTTGGCTCATCTCCAGTCAATAAGTGAAAACAGCCTTATGTGGTCACTTAATGTACTATAATATAGGTAGTTTGGTTCCCCCATAAATCTTTGTTATCCACCACAGATTCGAGGTATATGAAGTCAATTATATTCCATAACAATATTTGGAGGTTTAATAGCTAACCTGTTGCTGGGATGACCAGAGTTGTTCTGGAAATGTTGAGAAGGATGGCCCTATGTCATCTCATTTTATGAAGATCAGTTCTGTGGTTTTAAATGACATGGATAGATGCACAATCATGGCAGGTTTTTGTACCTTCTTAGAGGGACTATTTCTGCTCTAGTGTTTCTAATTATACTTTTCATTTTAGATGTTTGGGAAACATATCTCCCTATGTTTCTTTACTTCATATTCTCTGGAATTTCTGAGAAACTCAAATGGGTATGGCAAGCGGAACAGAAAAAACAGCCAAGAAGATTTTAAAAACTTATAGAATTGCATAACAACAGCTTTATTTACTCATGCTGCAGAAATCCAGTTGGTGGACATTTTCCCATATGCTTAGGGAGAAGGGCAGCAAACCCAGTAGAAAAAACCAAACATGTTGCCTGTAACATCTGGCACACACATAAATCATGACAATAGAATTCAGTAAGGAATCACAAGAGGGATAGAATAGGGATTGGTAATGGGGATGGCCAGTTGGTAGTAATATTGGTTTGTGGCATGGATGAAATCCAGCAGGTTCTGGAGAACCGGTAGCAGAAATTTTGAGGTCTTCGAAAAACTAGTAGCGGAAATTTTGAATAGTTCAGAGAACTGGCAAATACCACCTCTGGCTGGCCCCAGAGTGGGGTGGAAATGGAATTTTTGCAATATCCTTCCCCCCAGAGTGGGGAGGGAATGGAGATTTTGCAGTATTCTTCCCCTGGAGTGGGGTGGAATGGAGATTTTGCAGTATCCTTCCTTTGCCATGCCCACCAAGCCATGCCCACAGAACCGGTAGTACAAAAATGGATTTCACCACTGATTTGTGGCAACACAATGGAAGGTGGGTAATCTTTTAACTTATAAGTATCTCTGGAACTAACCTCACATTACAATTTTAGAAAGATATCAGGAATGGTGTTTATCCATCCAACAAATTTTTATCTAAGTAGTTACCTTGAACCATGAAGTGGGCCACAAATTAGTAATAGTAGTAGTAGTTTCTCCATAAATGTTTCTTTCCCAACACTTGCCTGTTTTCTGCTGACTGAAATGTGTCCAACTGAATCTTGTACCTGATCATGTGGAACAAGATGTTCTCTTTGTATTGGAGTCCAATGTTCTATTCAGTAAACATGCATCATTTGTCTTCTGGGGAGGAAGGAGATGTGGGTAAGTGAAATCTGTCATGATAGAAATTGCTTCATTTTGACATTAAGTCATTTTGGGATCATCCTAGTTTCTAACAGTCACCAGGACTGCAAATAAAATTAAGTATGCATGTTTACCCTGACCCCACTCACCCACTCAGAGTCTTTGTGTATTGTGTTATTGTGATGGGAGTGTTTCTGGGAAGAATGAGGGAAGAACCCAGAAGTATTTCAAGGTATCTCAAACAGGGGCACCTAAGGTGTGAAGGTTATCCCATATATCCACCTATTTTCAAGGACAACACCAAAAATTGCTTTGAAGTTTTGAACTTCATTGATGGAGAACCAGAAGAACTGTGGGATGAATTTAAGGAAGGCATTAAGGATGAATGTGAAGAGGTTGCCAAAGATAAAAGCGAAGAAAGCAAACTGGATGTCATAACAAACTGGGATTTGATCAGAGAAACCAAAGCCAGGTAAAACAAAAACTTCAAGAAGAATCTTCACAAAGAATTTCACAGAGTTATTAAAAAAGACAAGAAGCAGTATTACAACAACATCTACAAGGACTTTGAAGATGGGAACAGGCATGGAAAAACAAGGAATGTTTTCCAAAAGATCTTTGAACTCAAAAAGAAATTCCAGTTTGGAATACAGGACACCAATGGACAGATTCAAAAATATCAAAGATGAATGGAAACACTATAATTTATTATACTGTAGTATGCTATAAATTAGAGAAGTCAACTCTATTATAGATTAAAGAAGTCAGCACCCTATATTGTATACCTTAGAAGATTTTTCCTATTTACAAGAATTTGTAGTATTAGAAAATGAAGTCGGATCAGCATTCTCATTGCTGGACAGGAACTAATGGGATATCCACAGAAATATGAAAACTAACAGAATTTATACAGATCCTAATTAAGTGATGCCAGCAAATCTGAAGAATTACCCAGTGGCTAACAGATGGGAAGAGGTTGATCCACATTCCAATACCAAAAGGGAAAAAAAAAAGGTATAACAGAATGTGCAAACTATCTCACAATATCCTTAATTTCACATGCTAGCAAAATAATGCTTACAATCATCCAATGCAGATTATAGCCTTACATGAAAAAGAAAATGCCAGATGTTCAGGCTGGCTTTAGAAAAAGCCGGTGAACATGAGACGTTGCTGATGCAAACTGGATAATTGAGAAAGCCAAAGAATATCAAAAAGAAGTCAGTATGTGCTTCATTGCATAATTTTTTTTAAAAAAAGATTTTAGTTGTGTCAGTCATGTCAAGTTACAGAATGTGCTTAGAAAAATGGGAATTCCAAATCATCTCAATTGTCCTCATGCAAAATCTGTATGCAACTCAGAAAATCGCAATACAGGCAGAACATGGTGAAGCAGACCGGCTTCGGGTTGACAAGTGAGATAAGGTTGTATACTCTCCTTTTATTTATTCAGCCCATATGATGAAGGTACAATAAGGGAAGCTGGATGGGAAGAAGATGAGTGTGGTTTAAAACTGAAGGAAGAAACATCAATAACCTGCATGATCCTTATGACACTACTCTGGTGGCTGAAAAGCAAAGAATTTGCAAATGCTAACAATAAATATCAAGGGGCACAGTAAAAGAATGGACTAAAATTAATTATTTTAAATGAAATATTTAAATAAACAGTCTAGAAATATGCTGCAGACTAGCACTTGGTGGAACAGCCTTTAAAGCCTTGAAAACTTATTCAAATACTGGGATATGTTTATACCTACAAGCATCAGAATAGTGTGAACCCTGATATTCCTTCTGATATTCTATGAAATGAAAATTGGACTTTGAAGAAGCTGGATAGAAAAAGTATTGATGTTTTTGAACTTTGGTGTTGGAGAAGACTTCTGAGAATACCATGGAGAATACCAGCTAACAAAACAAACAAATGGAACATTAAACAAAACAACCCAGAATTCTCACTTGAGGCACAAATCACCCGGCTCAAATTATCCTGCATGAAACATATAGGAAAAAAGAACCCAAACACTAAGTACATACTAGATGGACATTACCTTACAGACGACCCCCATCCCGTTAAAGACCTTGGAGTTTTAATGTCAAATGATCTAAGTGCCAAAGCCCACTGCAACTACATAGCAAAAAAGGCTCTAAGAGTTGTAAACCTAATCTTGCGTAGCTTATTTTCCAAAAACACTACACTACTAACCAGAGCATATAAAACATTTGCTAGACCAATTCTAGAATACAGTTCACCTTTTTGGAACCCTCACCACATCTCTGACATAAATACAATTGAACGTGTCCAGAAATATTTTACAAGAAGAGTTCTCCATTCCTCTGTAAACAGCAAAATACCTTATCCCACCAGACTTGAAATCCTAGGCTTAGAAAACTTGGAACTCCGTCGCCTTCGACAAGACCTAAGTTTAACTCACAGAATCATCTATTGTAATGTCCTTCCTGTCAAAGACTACTTCAGCTTTAATTGCAATAATACTAGAGCAACTAATAGATTTAAACTTAATGTCAACCACTTTAATCTAGATTGCAGAAAATACGACTTCTGTAACAGAATCATCAGTGCTTGGAATACTTTACCTGACTCTGTGGTCTCTTCTCATAAACCTAAAAGCTTTAACCAAAAACTTTCTACTATTGACCTCACCCCATTCCTAAGAGGACCATAAGGGGCGTGCATAAGCGCACAAACGTGCCTACCGTTCCTGTCCTATTGTTTTTCTTTTCTTCTTCCTATATATATATGCTTATACCTCCTATATTTACTCATATATGTGTTTATATACTATATAATCTTTTTGTATGATACCTACATATATTGTTGTGACTAAATAAATAAATAAATAAATAAATAAATAAAAATAAATAAGAGGAGAGGAGAGAGGAGAGGAGAGGAGAGGAGAGGTGAAGAGGACAACGAGGAGCGAGGAGGATGAACTGAATTACAGCGGCTGTCAGTATACTTTGGGAAGACTTGAAAGACCAGATCAAGGATTTATCATCATAGAGAAAATCTATGTGGTTGCTAAGAATCAACATCAAGTTAATGACACATAATCAATCAATCAATGCACATTTAGGTTCAGGAGAGATTATTCATCTCGTCGTCTTTTTAGCTAAACTACTTGTACATTTTTATTTTTATTTTTAATTTCTACATGGGATTTGTCCCACGAGCAGCAAAATAACACCTAATGCCATTAAAATGTCATAATGTATGTTAAAATTCAACATACTAAAACAATACCTAATTTCCTAGTTCTCATTCACAGGTCAGATGTTAATGCCATTTCTTTTATATCATTTTTTTTTAATGAAATGCTATAGACTTTGTCTCTGTGATCATTTTACTGCTTTCTGAAAACAGCTAAAAGAACACACAGCAGTCAGAAGTGTTTAATGTATTAGCTGTCTACAATTTTAGGTGCATTTACTTGGAAATAAACCTCATGAAGCCTGGGGAGAGTTCTGAATACAGGATGACAAGACCAGGCTGTCTTTATTTTTACTAGCAGGATTTGTTTGTGTCCGTAAGCTCTTATGTAATCATTTCAGCTTAACTTGTTGTATGTACCCAAAACAGGTTATACGAAAGACTTGATATATAATGTAGCATATTGTGTGAACCTAGCTTTTTGAATAAACTATAATTAAGTGTGGCTAATCACAATCATGAATCAAGTCACAAAGACTTGGATATGAAATACCAGCCTGATCTTTCAGTATTTTTTACTCAATAGATATAAAGTCATGATTGTTACAAATTAATCTTAAAGAAAAAAAATGGATAGAATAATTTTTAACAGCCAAGAGAAGCACTTGGCGCATACCATTTTCCAAATTCTTGCCTGTTAACCCACCCAACCATTTTATATGGGGGCTGGAGAAATAGACATGCATGCCCTGAATAATCATGTAAACAATCCTGAATAGGAGACACACCGTGGGATATTTTTTTTCCCTTTCTGAACAGTTGAAGAAAATGATATCTCTGGAAAACTTCATACAACCTGCCTTTGCCTTCAAGCCTGCAACCCTGATAGCATGGGTGAACCCAAGTCATGGTCTGAATGTTTGTCAGTCTCTTGGCAGCTATCTTATGTTATTTGTGTTGGGTTTTGCTGCCTTTGAAATGTACATCCCAGAATGACTATGTCACTTTGTATCATGGTTAACGTTTTGCATTTCCCTCTTTCCCCCATACCTATGATTTTCAGAACTATTAGGAGTTCTTGTGAATAGGAAAAAGGGCTCTTGCCCCTGGCAGTTTTTACTGTCTAGGCCAGGGGTCCCCAACCTTGGCAACTTTATGCCTGGCAGACTTCAACTCCCAGAATTCCCCATCCAGCTAATAATAATAATTATTATTATTATTAATTTTATTCATTAAACATGAAACTCAGTCAACTGAACATTCAAAAAGGCATCACAAATACCATTGACCGGTGCTGATGGTTGATACTGGTTGCTGCCAGCATCCTAGGTATCAACCAAGTACCTTCTTAAGATATATGATGTTCCAAGTAGCACAGTTTTTTGCAGTTCTGCTGGTGTTATTGCAGGAAGCTGTATTTTATAAAATTCTTGGACATGGTACCAAGTGCCCCAATGACAATGGGTATCACTGTTACATGTTTCATCCATAGCCATGTAGTTTCGATGGGCAGGTCGCGATATTTCATGATTTTTTTTCAGTTCTTTTTCTTCAACTCTGGCATCTCCTGGCACTGCAATGTCAATAAATTGTACGTTTTGGTTTTCCACAATTGTGATATCTGGTGTGTTGTGTTCCAAGTGATGATCCGTCTGTATTCAAAAGTCCCACAAGATCTTCACCTTCTCATTTTCTACAACTTTTTCCACTTTATGTTCCCATGACTTTTTGGATACAGGCAAGTCATATTTTTTACATAATGACCAGTGGATTAATTTAGCAACTCGGTTGTGTCTAGCTTTGTAATCAGTTTGTGCAATTATTAGTGTTGTTGTTGTTGTTGTTGTTGTTGTTATTATTATTATTCATTAAACATGAAACTCAGTCAACTGAACATTCAAAAATGCTTTTGAACATTCAAAATTGTTATTATTATCATCATCATCATCATCATCACTATATCTGTTGTTTTTTTGGTAAAATGAAATACCTGCACAATACACTGTTTTCAACATACCTATTTATATATAAATAAAAAATACTATTAAAAGAAAGAAAGAAAAGAAAGCAGGCATATTGCATGCAAATACCCCAGCCAGAAATTGACAGGTTGTTGATGTCCCAATGGAATATCTCAGGGGCCTTCTCTATATGAATTTGGATAATAAAGATATCATCAGTGTATCTTAGAAAGAGTTCAGTTTGTGCTTACAAAGTGAAAAAGAGATGTTCTAAATCAGCCTTGAAAATCTTAGTAAACCAGTATTGGATAGAAGCTCTGTTTAGAAAATTTATTTGAATTACAAAGCTCATAAAAAGAGAAATTCTGAACAGATTACACAATTATGACAGAGCTAGCTGGGACAGGATATAAATGTAAGAGCTAAAATATTAAAGATAATCTAAAATACTAAAAAGCTAAGTAACTTAATTGCTAATATGTTAAATACCAAAATAGAGAATGCTAAATTCTAAACAGATTACACATATTAAGGTAAATCTGCTAAAATAAAATATAAATACAGATGCTAGCATACAGCAGAAGATCTAAAATGCTGAAAAGCTGGATTACTTAATAGTTGATCTGCTGAATATATGAGAGAATATGGTACATTAAATTCCAAATAGGTTTTTTATGTTAGAATAAGCCTAGCTAAATACAGAATATTGAACCACAAAACCAATAAATGCTAAACTAGTAAACTAACAAGTAAGAGATTAAAATGAAATTACTCAGAAACTTCAGGTAATTTTTTTAAAAAGGAATGATAGTAGTAGTAATTTGATAGACGATATTCCATATCTAAAATACCTGATTCTAACTTGTTAGATAATAAAGAGTTTAATAGATGTGCTGCATTAATAACACTACAAATAATCTTAATTTTTTTCCCCTAGAGGTCTTGTAATGCAGCTTCAAGAGAATTTAAGATTCTTTGCTAAGTAAAATTCAACTTTTGGTCACTTCGTGGAAACATCTATGTAATTTGATTGGTAATGGTGTGGACATGGCTTGCCATTATTCTCTTCTTTTCAACTTCCCATACTTATTCTCAGCCCTAATCCCTGTCCAAAGTTTTAATACCTGGCCCTGGCTTTCAAGTTCAATGTAATGGTATGTGGGAAAGGCTTGGGAAACCAGGCTCAGAGATTCTGCCTAGGGAATGGTTAGATAAGAGACAGCATAGTCCACAGCTGGAGTTTGAGTGAGACAAGAGGCTCAAAAGGGGCTCTACTGCACCTTTCTCAAGTTTTAGAGCAGGCTGTCAAACTCATGGTGTGTGGGTCAGATGTGTCATGTGCCGGCCAGGCCCACGCCCTGTTTAGCGAATGGGGAAAAAGTTGTGATACTTGTGCCGATGTGAATTTGACACCCCTGTTGTAGAGAATTGTGTTTTTTATCTGTTTTACTCAAGAGAGTTGACAGTATCTCATCCATTGTATACAGTTTTACCTATCAGACTCATGGAAGCATGAAAAGGTTTAAGGCCTTAAAGGCCTTAGTGTTAGCTTTTACAGGCAGATCAGACAGAAAACACAACTAGATGTGCTAATTCTACTTTACTGTAGATGTCAAAGCTACATTAACAGAATCTTGCAAATCTCTTTCACAGCCTGAGAAGTTAGGGGGGTTCCTTTTTAGAATAGAATAGTATAGAATTTTTTATTGGTCAAATGTGATTGGACACACAAGGAATTTGTCTTGGTGCATATGCTCTCAGTTAATCTTTTTTAAAAAAATATTTTTGGCCAATAGGCAGCTATGGGCTATGGCCTCTTTTACCTGATAATTCCCTAGGCAGCATCTCTTTCCCCCTCATCATCTCTCAGTGTCATTCCAACGTACCATACCATTATACTTAGAGGCAAAAAAATAAATATATCAAATTTTCGTGGATCACAATCTATCTCATCTACTATCTAATACTGCCAACAATTCTGAGATTATTTATTTATTACAGTAAATTCGGCCCTTTTCCAGGACCCTGTGTGGCTTACAATTCACCATCCTACAATAATAAATACAAGAATCCTACCAATATACCAATAAACTTTGATTTGAAAACTACCAATTAAAAGGTATGACAATAACAAACAAAAGACAACAAATGACTGTTTTAGCCCCATACACTGTGAAATAAAATGATATGGCCTTTTTAATACAAAAGATACCGTATATACTCGAATATAAGCCGATCCGAGTATAAGCCGAGGTCCCCAATTTTACCCCAAAAAACTGGGGTAAACTGGGGACTCGAGTATAAGCCGAGGGAGGGAAATGAGGCAGCTACCGGTCAGGGAAAGCCTCCCTCCCTCAGCCGAGAAGGCTGGCGGCTCCCCCGCCCCGCCCTCTCACTGCACCGGCAGGGCTTCCCCGCGCTAATGCAAAAGCCCGCCAAGTTTGCACCATCCGGTATAATGTGAAAAAAAGAAAAAAAAAAAAACTCGAGTATAAGCCGTATATACTCGAGTATAAGCCGAGGGGACGTTTTTCAGCACAAAAAACGTGCTGAAAAACTCGGCTTATACTCGAGTATATACGGTAGTTAAGAGTCCAATATACCATAAATGTACCCTCGAGTGTCTTTGCAGCTGGACTTCAAATACAGGCTCTTGCATCAAGTTATTTTTAAAGCAACATACTTATTTACAACCAAGGTCTTGTGCAGGATCATTTAATTTTGCCTTGTGGATTTGTCTTGTTTGGGAAACTTTCAAATGCTGTATGAACTCATTGGCCATTGCTCTGTGTACTAGCATTGGTCTGCTTTTGGCTGGACTTAATTGGGACAGTTCTGGGTTTTTAATGAAGGGTATTGCTGGAGACTATTAATAAACCCACTAAACCCCCATTATGTGTGAGTGAGTGGGACAGCACAAGTAGAAGGGACTAGTATAAAACTGCCAGGTGCCCTCTTTCTGGAATTGCCAGTCCAATGCCCTCCCTCTAGGATTAACTCCCTCTATTCCTCACTGGAGTTATTTGCTCCTTGCCATCATTATCCCTCTGAGACCACATGGAAACTTTAGAGCAGGAATCTCCAACCTTGGCATCTTTAAGACTTGTGGACTTCAACTCCCAGAATTCCTCAGCCAGAATTCTGGTAGTTGAAGTTCACAAGTCTTAAAGTTGCCAAGGTTGAAGACCCCTGCTTTAGAGGATTTTTTTCCTTGTGTCTTCTCTTGTTTTCTTTTCCCCTCAGTACCTTATGCTCATCCTTAATGCTTCTGTCTCCATATCGCTTTCTCCTACATGTCCACTTTCTAACCACTACAAATGTTCTCTCAATCACATCTTTATTTCCCTTAGGTCCCCCACCCCCATAAATCTGTGGCAATCATGTTGATTGGGTACCATATTGGAAAATGAAAAGAAATTTTTTCCAGCTATTTATACAGTCCCTGATCAGGCATAATAAGTATCTCTCCAAATTACCAAGCTTAAAAGTTTATGAATATGTATTTTGGAACATACATGTGTACTAATTAAATATCTAGGTACCTGTAAATCTCTTTTCTTCTGCAAAACAAGGACTAAAGAACAAGAAGCAGAGTTCAGCTTTTATCTTGCTTCTCTTTTATGACTGTACTAATCACCTTCAAATGCTCAAATGAATTTTTAACAGCCTCAGAGAAGATGACCATTAATTAGCATTTCACAACTAATCTTAAATGCAATTTTAAAGAGTTAATGTTATTCATGCAGGAAACAAGATGCTACTTTAACTGTATATTTAAACAAAGAGCTATATGCCTATACCTATTAGTCATAGTATTATAGACTAGGAAGAGTCCATCTGGACCTCTGAATTCAATCCCTGTACAAGAATCCAAATGAAAAAAAAATCACAGATAGATAATATCAAGGTTTATATTGAATGCAGCGTGTATTGTGGAGCACCACTCTTCTGAAAAGGTTCCATTACCATTTTTTTTTTATTGTTAAGGTTTTTATTTCTAATTTCAATTGTTAGAATTTTTTCTAACAATTGTTTTCAACTTCATTGTTTAAAAATCTGGGACAATGGAGAGCAATTATGGTCTTCTTCATGATAATCTTTGAAGAGTGCCATCATATTCTTCACTCTTCCTTTGTCAGTGCTAAAAATGCCCAGCTCTTTCAACCTCTTTTCATAGGACATACTTTGTATTCATCCTGGCTACTCTTCTCTCAACCTGTTCCAATTCTTTGACTTTTTCTTAAAGTATGATGTCCAGTAGTTGAGGTGAAGTCTGACTAATGAAGAATAAATTGGAGCTGGTCCTTCCCATAATTTGGAAACTCTGCTTCTGCTGATGCAGGCTACATATTCAATTTGTAATCAAGTGTAATTCTAGTAACTTTCACCAGAACTCTTACTGAGCTATGTCTCGGTAAGCTATGAGCTGGTGCTTGTAAATTTGATGTCTGGTTGCTAAGTGGGTAAAAAACCACACCTTTGTGTCTTTTCTGTTAAATATTAAATTATTAAGACTGTTTCTGCAATTTGTGGTCCATACTTTTCTGAATCCTTATTTCCCTTCTGTTTGAGGACATAAATTTTCCTATTCTGATTGTTTCGTACTTCCTCTGTTTGCCAGGTTTTATCAAAATTAGTTTGGGCAACCACACATTCCATCAGTATCTAACATGTAATTCAGTATTCTAATATAATAACCTCGTCATGGAGATTTAACTTTTTAAAAAGAAAATAAACATTCCCTACTTTATCTTTCTGAAATTTTAATTCTGCCTCTTTATGTGCTCTTCACATTTTCCTGGTGGAATACATTCACTATTGTTAGAGAAGAAGGAACCAATTAGTTTTGACTTTTCTTCATGTTTGTCCTCATATTAACCTCAGTACCATTTTTCTATGACGTGTCCTCATGACATTGCTTTCATTTGAACCATACTTCACATGTGAGGCAGCTTAATGTTAGCTTTAACAGTTCAAATTTCAAAATAACATATTTGGTCTCAAGAGTCAGGATGCTGTGGTGATTAATGCATCAGGCTAGAAACCAAAGGCTGTGAGATCCAGTCCTACCTTAGATAGAAAGACAATTGTGGCAAAATCTACAATGCTTCCTCAACAAAGTGTGTGGGACCTGCCCAACAATTACTTCTCATTTTAAATTGCTATAGGCGTGTCACTTCCATCCAATACCTGGGCACCATTTTCCAAGACCTCATCTCAGAGATCTTGATTAGCGGAAACTAGTGATGGTGGCAGAGAGACGCTACACAAGAAAGCAAGAGAGAAACTATGAATGAAAGTCAAAAACAACTAGCACAGCATTCTGAAACATTTTTTCAGATTACCATTAAACCCATGTTTAAAAGTAGTCTAATAAAGAGCTGATAGACATTGAAGAAGCACATGAGCTGCAGTGGTGCAGTAGTTTGAATGCAGTACTGCAGGCTACTTCTGCTGCCTGCTGGCTGCCTGCAATTTGGCAATTCAAATCTCACCAGGCTCAGAGTTGACTCAGCCTTTCATCCTTCCAAGGTCACTAAAATGAGGACCCAGATTGTTGGGGGCAATAGGCTGACTCTGTAAATCGCTCAGACAAGACTGTAAAGCACTGTGAAGTGGTATATAAGTCTAAGTGCTATTGCTATTGCTGTCTCATAATGTGTCAACTATTTTTCATTTTGGGTGATAGGTTCTGACTTATGGCACCTTGATTCCCCTGCTTTGCTGCTAGGCTGAAAAGAGTGGCAGAAAAGGATAAAGCACTCTTTTCTAGTAGATCCTCAATTTATGGTGATCTGGAGGGGTGAAGGAGAGGTTTTCTCAATAAAAAAATGAATTTCTCGACTTCTTTTCATATCATCTAGACTAGTCTCATTCGAGACAATGACGAATCCGCATATAGACGAGAGGTCGAATGACTAACCTTGTGGTGCAACCAAAACAATCTGGAACTGAACACACTCAAAACCGTAGAAATGGTGGTAGACTTTAGGAGAAACCCTTCCATACTTCCACCTCTCACAATACTAGACAACACAGTATCAACAGTAGAAACCTTTAAATTTCTAGGTTCTATCATATCGCAAGATCTAAAATGGACAGCTAACATCAAAAACATCATCAAAAAAGGACAACAAAGAATGTTCTTTCTGCGCCAACTCAGTAAGCTCAAACTGCCCAAGGAGCTGCTGATTCAGTTCTACAGAGGAATTATTGAGTCTGTCATCTGCACCTCTATAACTGTCTGGTTTGATTCTGCAACCCAACAAGAAAAACACAGACTTCAGAGGATAATTAGAACTGCAGAAAAAATAATTGCTACCAACCTGCCTTCCATTGAGGACCTGTATACTGCACGAATCAAGAAGAGGGCCGTGAAAATATTTACAGATCCCTCACATCCAGGACATAAACTGTTTCAACTCCTACCCTCAAAACGACGCTATATTTATTTATTTATTTTATTTATTAGATTTTTATACCACCCTTCTCCCGAAGGACTCAGGGCGGTGTACAGCCAGAATAAGAACAAAATATATACAATTTAAAACAACATTTAAAAAGAGCAAATTTTAAAGGCTGATTATTAAAATTTAGATTTAAAATTTAAAAAATATTAAGAATACCCAATTAAAATTCATCAATAATTATGCCAGTCCCGCTTTAATGAATAAATATGTTTTGAGCTCACGACGGAAGGTCCGAAGATCAGGCACTTGATGCAGGCCAGGGGGAAGTTCGTTCCAGAGCGTCACTACCCCCACAGAGAAGGCCCTACTCCTGGGGGCCGCCAGCCAACACTGTTTGGCGGATGGCACCCTGAGGAGACCCTCTCTGTGAGAGCGTACGGGTCGGTGGGAGGCAAAGGGTAACAGCAGGCGGTCTCGTAAGTACCCGGGTCCTAAGCCATGGAGCGCTTTAAAGATAGTTACCAGAATCTTGAAGCGCACCCAAAAGACCACAGGAAGCCAGTGCAAGCTACGGAGCAGCGATGTCACTGGGAGCCACGAGCGGCTCCCATTACTACTCGCGCAGCCGCATTCTGGACTAACTGCAGCCTCCGGGTGCACCTCAAGGGCAGCCCCATGTAGAGAGCATTGCAATAATCCAGCCTAGATGTAACCAGAGCGTGAGTGACCGTGCATAAGGCATCCCGGTCAAGGAAGGGACGCAACTGGCGAACCAAGCGAACTTGGTAAAAGGCCCTCCTGGCGACGGCTGCCAGATGTTCATCAAAAGACAGCCGTCCATCCAGGAGGACGCCCAAGTTGCGAACCACCTCCTTTGGGGGCACTAACTGCTTCAACAGTCAGCTGCGGATGCAGCTGACTGTACCGGGATGCCGGCATCCACAGCCACTCCGTCTTGGAGGGATTGAGCTTGAGTCTGTTTCTCCCCATCCAGACCCGTACAGCTTCCAGGCACCGGGACAGCACTTCAACCGCTTCGTTGGGGTGGTCCGGGGTGGAAAAGTACAGCTGAGTATCATCAGCGTACAGATGATAACTCACCCCGAAACCACTGATGACCTCACCCAGCGGCTTCATATAGATGTTGAACAGGGTAGGCGAGAGAATCGACCCCTGAGGCACCCCACAAGTGAGGCACCTCGAGGACGACCTCTGCCCCCCTGTCAACACCGTCTGCGACTGGTCAGAGAGATAGGAGGAGAACCACCGATAAACGGTGCCCCCCACTCCCAATCCCTCCAACCGGCGCAGCAGGATACCATGGTCGATGGTATCGAAGGCCACTGAGAGATCTAATAGGACCAAGGCAGAGGAACAACCCCTGTCCCTGGCCCTCCAGAGGTCATCCACCAACGCGACCAAAGCTGTCTCCGTGCTATAACCAGGTCAGAAGCCAGACTGGAACTCTATAGAGCACTATAGAGACTGGAACACTATAGAGCACTGCACACCAGAAAAACTAGACACAAGAAACCAGAAAAACTAGACACAAGAACACTTTTTCCCCGAAGGCCATCACTCTGCTAAACAAATAATTCCCTCAACACTGTCAAACTATTTACTAAATCTGCACTACTATTAATCTTCTCTTCGTTCCCATCACCAATCTCTTTCCACTTATGACTGTATGACTGTAACTTTGTTGCTGGCAATCCTTATGATTTATATTGATATATTGACCATCAATTGTGTTGTAAATGTTGTACCTTGTATCTTTTCTTTTATGTACACTGAGAGCATATGCACCAAGACAAATTCGTTGTGTATCCAATCACACTTGGCCAATAAAAAATTCTATTCTATTCTATTCTATTCTATTCTATTCTATTCTATTCTATTCTATTCTATTCTATTCTATTCTATTCTATTCTAGAAATCCCAAAAGCAAGATGCTATCTGCAACCATATGATGGGTTGCAGGAGAGAGAAGTAAAGATGGTGGTTACAATGGTATGATCAAACCCAGTGGTGGGATTCTACCAATTCGGATTGGTTCTCCTGAACCGGTAGTTTCCATTTCCTGCCAAGAGTGAATCAGTTCTCTGTTGCTGTGAAAGTGGGCCCGTCCACCCACCTCTGGGTTATACTGACCTTTATTTCTGCTTCTGAAGCCCAGCTGATCAGGGCCAGCAGATTGAATTGGCTCTTCTCAGGTGTTTTCCTTGCTCCTTTCCTTGTTCGCAATGCAGAAGTTCAGTTTTATGGAAACTATGCATTCACACACAGTGTGCATGTGGTGTGCACATGCTCAGCGAACCAGTTGTTCAACCAGTAGGATCCTACCCCTTTTGTACATGTAGCCAGGTGTTTCAGAAACATACACAAAGAAGTAGAAAACCACTACAATTACCATCTTGACAATTTTATCCCCTCCTAGTAGATAACCCCCTCCCCCAGACCTCTGACATGCATTAGAGGGAAGTTTAAGGTTGTTACCCAAGAATTCCCACAAATATTCTACTTTCAAGTAAGAGTACATACTTGACTATAAATAGACAGTCTAACAAGCTAGAAGTGAATAACTAGCTAAGGCAATTTAAAGTGGCAAAATCCTAGCTGAGTTAGTTTTTGAGGAAGATATAAGAATGGTTGAATTAAATTGTCCACCTCTTCTGCATGGGTGGATGTTCTAAAATAAACCCTTTTAATCTTACCCAGATGTTTTCAGCAAGGCTTCTAAATACGGGGAAATGAATTTCTTCTCAGTCTTCTTCAGATAAGAAACTACTTTGTTTCCCTTTATATTAGAAGTATATATTTTTTCAATGCTCAATTATATTTTTTGAATTCCATATTCTAGTCATGACTCTCATTCCACTAGTTCTTATGACACCTATCAGAACATATTTGCCTTCTCATTTTAGGATTTCCAGTTCTTTTTTTTTCTTCACCTTATCCAAAAACATGTTTGTTGGTTTGTTCGTTTAGTGCAAGGGTGAAATGCTACCAGTTTGGACCAGTTCAGCCGAACCGGTAGTGCCGCCTCCTCCACATGGTTCAGAGAACCAGTAGCAGCAGCAGCGCAAGGCTCCGCCCACCTGCCTGGACATTGTTATGTAACCTGCTTTTGACCCTCTGCGCATGTGCAGAAGGCATTGCGCATGCGCAGAGCGTCCAAGCATGCACATGACATGGGTGTGCAAGTGAAGTGAGCATGAGCACACAGAGCACGCACTTCCGAACCAGTAGGGAAGGTAAGTAGATTTCACCCCTGGTTTAGTGTTTTGGGATGGCACTGGTCTCACCACCCTACTATGTGAAGATTTCTGGGCAGCACCTTTTCATGTTTCAGTCTTCTTCCATTATAAAGGGAAGCCATGTTCCTAATACCTGATCCTTTCTACCAGACTCTGTAGCAACCACTTTTGCTTCAATTTAAAGTTTGGTCAAACCATTTTCCTTCTCTTGATGTGCCTGATGGTATATGCACTGATCCAAGAATCACCCCCTTTTTTAATGACACTTCCTTCTTAGCTAGTTACTCACTTCCAGGAGCTTCTTGGCTAGTTAGTCAATTCTAGGAGCCCTCAATGGGGCAGATAGCTAAAAACACAACTTGCTTGTAATTGCTTGTAATCCTGTGGTGTATTTGTCTTCTTCTAACAGTCATTTATCTCCAAATGGGAAAATAGAAACAGATAATCATCAACTGATTTGATAAGCCTTGATCATTTTTCACTTAGATTCCAATACATTCACTAGTAAAACAGCACACTTCTTATGAAAACGTATCTGAACAACGTGTAATCTCCCAACGTCACCATTTTCCTTTTCCTCCTTAGTGGCCTCCCAAAGGCACTTTTTCAAGAGGCAAGTGGACTTTCTTGTTTTTCTTCAAAGATGTCTCACTTTTTATCCAAGAAGCTTCTTCAGCTCTTACTGGATAGTGGGGAATGGAAGGATTTCATTCCTCACCATCCAATCAGAGCTGAAGAAGCTTCTTGGATGAGAAGCGAAACGTCTTCAAAGAAAAACAAAGTCCAGTTGCCTCTTGAAAAAGCATCTTTGGGACAACCATGACCTGGATGACTGAGAATCTCCATAGACTCCTTGGTGGGGTTTTGTTGATCCCTGCAGAGATAAGGGTACTTCCCAAGTTCTGGGAAGATTGGGATACGAGAATCACCTAAGTGATTAGAACTTGAATTTTATACTAGGAAATTTTGACTAATTTGCCAGCTCCAATGGCATGGACCTCTTCCTAGTACATTTGTTTTTGTCACTTGCCTCACCAGAAATATTGCACAACTTCTCTGTTCCTGTTCACTTACTTTGGTAGCACACTCCCAACTGCCTATATGAGAGACTGTGCCTTTTGAACAAATTATATCCTTTAGTTGTTATATTCCAGTCATGATAGTCATCCCTACAGATCTCTGTTATATCTATTAAATCATTTTTATACCTCTTAAATATTTGCCTGAGTTCTCAGCCAAGCACAATTTATTTCAGTGTGTAGTAGCCTCCATGATTTTCATGCTGTATAAACTGGCAGTAATATGAAAAATGATTTTCTCAAAAGAAAACAACCTTCTATGTGCATTGTGCTAAGCCAAAATGGGCTGGTTTTTAGTTTTGCAAAGTGCATAGCCATTCAGTGTTTTTATAAATCATAATTATTATTTTTCTGGTAAATTCACATAGTAAACTAAGCCCTAACCCTAGATTAACAAACTCAATTCCTGTTTTGTCAAAACAAATAGGCCGCATTAGGGCTTAACGTAAGTAACACACAGCATATACAGTATCCCACAGTATGCTGAGCTACAAACTCTAAACCAGTTTGTATTATAAGCATATTAGAGCTTGTCGTATGAATGCACCCATTGTGTTGTATACACTTCATTGTTTTATACACAATAGTTAGATTAAATCATAGGTTAGTGAGATAGATAATTTGAGATTGAGGATGTATGCTTTGGGTGTATGTGCTTTGGACGTGTGTGAATCTAGTCAGAGAGTTACCATAATTTAGAAAGAATGGGATGGATAGAGAATTGTGGTTCTAGTCAATGCTGTTTAGAATCAGAGGGAGGTGATGAGTAAGAAGCAAGCTTGGCATGATGAGTAAGAATGATGAGGCCTCTGGGTATCAGGGGTACTGTTACCTAGCTGAGAAGAGTAGGGACCAATAAAAGAGAGCAGCAGATCAGCACTAACACTTGCACAAGGTCTGTGTACTGTGTGTGCTATGTGTATTAGTAGAAAGAACTCAGCGGGAAACTTTCAACTGAAATACATGGCATAGAATGCTGATGACAACAAAATGACATTGAACAAAAGACAGGTGGAAGGTCACAAACTGGTCCAATTTGTATTTTACTGACATAAGCTGAGAGGCATGCAAAAGCCACATTGATCCCATGGTGTTGCAATCTTACAAGAAAGCTCAAGCTACACAGAAGTGTGTCTGTTATTTTGGGGAGGGTTCATACACCTCTGTCTGAGCCAACATAGGAACAAAATATAGGAATGGAACATTCCACAAAACTTCACAACTTGTGAGTTGGACTGCTGATTTGAATATCAAATCTCTCTGTATTGAAGAGGAATGTTTGGATTAATGAGCCCAAAATCAATTCCAGGCAATCTGAGATCCAAGCATCTTAAAAAGATTGCATTTTTGTAGCTTCTAGATGCTATAACTCCTGTATATATAAAACTCTATATGGTCAGTAGATTTTATTTACTTAATTTTATTTAGCATATCTATGTGCTGGGCAATCCCACTGAAGCCAGCCTGTGATGGCTTAGAACAGGGGCATCAAACTCACAGCATCACATTGTCATCACGTGATGAATTGCAACTTTCCCCCTTCGCTAAACCAGGAGTGGGCGTGGCCAGCACATGACGCATCCAGCCCATGGACCATGAGTTTGATACCTCTAGCTTAGAATGTCATTTATTTATTTGTTTATTTACACTTGTACAATGCCTGAATTCCAATGAACCTGGGCAGTGCAAAAGAAACACGAAAAACACAGCAACAAAAGAACAGGCAGCAACGAAACACACACACCTGCATCAGAAGGAGCGAGCAAGGCAAGAAATAATGGAAGGAAACTTATCAAAGGCAGATTCAACCTGGAATTAAGGAAAAATTTCCTGTCAATGACAACAATTAATTAGTGGAATGACTTGCCTCTAGAAGTTGTGGATGCTCCATCACTGGAGGTTTTAAAGAAGAGATTGGACAGCTGTTTGTCTGGAATGATATATCCCTTAAGCAGGGATCTGCTTAAGGGATATATCCCTTAAGCAGGGATTTGGACTAGAAGACCTCCAAGGTCCCTTCCAACTCTGTTATTCTGTATTCTATTTCTTATCTCAAAGGGGTCATTTTAGGCTGTTTTAGGAGTGATGAATTAGGTCTTCAATACCCTCCACAAATCTATATGGGTGGGAACCATCAACACCTTGTGGGGGAAACCTCATTCCTAGGACACGGATTGACATAGAGAAATGTGTTTCCAAGATCCCAATAGACAACATTCTTTAATCAAGGAACTAATCTCTATAGCTTGGTGACTTAATACCAAGTGGCCAAGCAGATTCTAGGAAAGACAAATGATCTCAATAGGTGATCATATATGATAATATCATATAATACTATGCTTTGTTTCTTACTAAAAGGCATACAACCATAAATACCAAAGAAGACATAATTTTAAAAAGGGAAAATGCTGCATAACAGTATTACTAAAAGTTTAGATGCCAGTTTAAAATAAGGCCACTATGAATGAAAAGCTAAAATATAAAAGCAGAGTTTTATACTTATTTTTCAAAAAGAAGAAATAGAATGCAGAAAACTGTAACTCTTTGCTGATCAGTCTAATTTTTATCAGTTTGATTATGGTATCTGTAATGTATTTGAATTTCAGGAGGGAAATTTGGGCGGGAAATTGCACGTTGCTGATTGGCTGATGCCTCAGCCAAAATCCTATTTAAAGAGGGGTTTTTGCCTGTTGGCTTTTGCTGGGATCACAATAAACCAAAGAGCTGTTGTCACTTGTATCGTCTCCTGCCTCTTCATTGCCCGAACTTAACAGTATCTGCATTGGGGGCCCATCTAATCACAAACACAAAATATCAAGGGATAGCATTGTTCCAATATCTAAGGGACTTCAACAAAGAAGAGGGGGTGGGTTTCAATCTATTTTCCAAAACACCTGAAGACAGGACAAGTAATGGATGGAAATTAACCAAGGACAGAAGTAATCTGGAATTAAGGAGAAATTTCCTGACAGAACAATTAACTGGTGGAACAACTTGCCTCCAGATGTTGTGAGTGCTCCAAAACAGGAAGTTTTTAAGAAGACATTAAAGAACCATTTGACTGAAACTACTTGATCAAGGACTGACTAGAAGATCTCAAAGGTCCCTTCCAACTCTGTTATTCTGTTATTAAAATAAAATAAATATCTGAATTTGGAGGCAGAGGTCTTATTTCTATTTAGATTTTAGCCCCATTGTTTTTCTGTGTTACCTTTTTAAGGCAGGAAATTGAAAGTTGTTTAGGCTTTTCATTGAAATCTCAAACTGGCAGTGGAATGTATAGCCAATGGGGCATGAGGGGGGAAGTCATGGGAAGAGGGTGAAGAAGCTCATGAAGCCTGCGCTAAAAGCTTAATATTCAGTTTCTGCTTTGCACAGCACTGAATGCAACATAATTATATTCATAGCAGGGACCTGCAGGGTTTACCTAATCTAGACCAACAGGATTGCTTTTTACTAGAAGACAGCCAAAAGCTTTGCAATAGATAAATTATCTATATTCTATAAGGTGTCCAGTAAACAAGCTTTATGATGTAAAGCAAACTGTACAACATAAAGCAGTTATAAGGTGTTCTGTCCTCACTAAACGTTAGTCTGTGGGCAACTCAACATGCAGCTAAACCTACCTATCCTCCAATAAAACAGATCGTGTGCGTAGATGCAAATGCTTTATTTTTTTTATTTTTTTTTGGAATTTTTATTTTTATTTTTTAGAAACATACAAACATAAAAACATCTTCCATTCAAATTTCAAATACAATGTGTTGGTGTGTGGGTTACATTTTTTCTGTGCAAACAACAATTACCTATCATTAATTTGTTTAATCATCCATTTTATCATCCAATTGTAGTCAAATGTTTTAATCAATTAATCCCTAATAGTCATTCTGGAACAATATTTTATCTTATTAGTCTATTTTATTCCATCATTTTAAAACAATTATATCATTCAATAATTTTACCTTATTAAAAACTCCAATCTTCTTTATCATAATTTCTCTTCTAACCATTGGTAAAATAAGTCCCATATCTTATAAAATTGCTTATCTTCCTGTTCTCTAATTTCAAACGTCAATTTACTCATTTTGGCACAATCCATTATTTTCTTAATAATTTCATCCTGCAATGGCAATTTCTCATTTTTACAATTCTTTGCAAATACAATTCTAGCTGCTATTATTACATTCATAGTCATATATCTCAATTCTCTACTATAGGTTTCAGGTATAATTCCCAGTAAAAAAACTTCTGGTTTTTTGTCATTTTCTCAAACCATGTATGTATTTTAATCCAGTATCTTCTAGCTTCTATGCAAGTCCACCACATATGGTAATAGGAACCAGGTATCTGTTGACATTTCTAACATTTTTCAGATTTATTCTTGAACATTCTGGCTATTCTTGTTGGGGGTAAATGCCACCTTTAAAACATCTTATACATATTCATCTTATAATTTTGCGTCCACAATTTCTGCCATATTTCTAGATCAATCCCATGCCCAAAGTTTTCCCCCCAAGCAATCATAGTCTCTTTAACTTGTTCTTCTAATTTAATCTCTAACAAGTAACCATATAGCTTTTTAATTAAATTGTCATCTGTACCTATTAAAATTTTATCTAGATTGGTCAAGTTATTATAGAAACCTTCTATTTTAAAATCTTTATCATATCTGGAATGTATTTGCAAGTATGAAAATCAACTCATTTTTATACCTTGTGTTTCTAGTTCTAGTTCAACCTTTTCATTCAACAATTCATTATATCTAACAATTTGTTCCTTTCTAAATATTAATGAGTATGAGAATGCCTCAATCGTTGATACCCAGAGTGGAGTTTTTAGGTAATGTTCTTTCTTAATTCTTTCCCAATTTAATAACAAAGCTCTCTTATAAGGTGTCTTCTAAAGCACCCTTGTATTTTAGCTTCTCCATACCATAAAAATGCATGCCATCCCAATAATAAATCATGACCTTCCAATGTAAGTATTCTAGTATTTCCTAGAATTATCCATTCTTTTATCCACATTAAACTTGCGGCTTGGTAATATAACTCCCAATTTGGGAGGCCGAAGCCACCTCTTAACCTTGCGCCTTGCAGTAGTTTTAATTTTATCCTTGCTTTCCTACCCTGCCAAATGTATTTCAATATTATCTTATTCAGTTCTTTGAAATAACCTTTCCCCAATTTGATTGGAATAGTCTGAAACTGTATAAAATTCTAGGCAGTATGTTCATCTTAATCGTTGAAATTCTTCCAATCAATGATAATTGTAGATTCTCCCATCTTACCAGATCAGATGCAATTTGTTGTTTTAGTTTATTATAATTATTCTCTTTAAGTGTACTGCATCTTGCTGTCAAATATATTCCAAGATATTTAACCTTATTTGTAATCTGCATCTCTGAGCGTTCTAACAATTCAGTTTTTTGTTTTATTAACATATTTTTTGTTAAAATCTATATTTTTTCTTTGTTTATTTTCAGTCCTGCCACTTTCTCCTATCTTGTCTATCAGTTTAATTATAGATTCTAATGGGTCCTCGATAATAAAGACTAAGTCGTCCGCAAAAGCTTGTAATTTATATTCTTTTTTTTTTTTTGTGGATAAGGATAGGGAGAAAGATAGGAAGAAAGACAAGGAAACTACGCTTCAAACGATCTGGCAGGGAATTCAAAAATTGCAAACAGATGTGGGAAATATCGAATTGAAATCAGAGAAAATTGAACAAAAAAACAGAAAAAAATTGAGCAAAGAACACAAACAATTGAGCAAAGAACAGAGAAAACAGATGAAAAGGTTGAGAATATACATCAAATGATGAAAAAAAAATGAAGATAGACTCCAAGGGATTGAAGAAAGAGAAGAACAAAGAGACAAAAAAAAATAATAGAAATATTGATAGTAGGTTGGAAGAGGTTGAAAAAGACAAAAGTGGAGCTCTGGGATGGGAGATGGATAGAGCAGAATTTTATCTCAGATTTCAAAATATAGAAGAAGAGAAAGGAGAAAACTTGGCAGAGAAAATGATAGAAATCTTGGCTGAGGCCTTGGAAATTGACAAAGAAAAGATGATGGACAATATTGATAAGATTTTTAGAGTTCACACAAGATATGCGACAAGGCATAGTCTTCCAAGAGAGGTTCATATTAGATTTACCAAAAAGTCCATTAAAGTGCAGGAGGCGAGAGACAAGACAAGACATTGAAATACAAAGGCAAGGAAATTGTTGTTCTGAAACAAGTTCCAAGGAGAGTGAGAGAGATGCGAAGAGAATATCATTTTTTGACCAAAATTTTATTACAGAAAGGCGTGAATTATAGATGGTTGGCCCCAGAAGGACTGATGTTTACATGGCAACAACAAATACAGAATTGATTCACTAGATAAAGCCAGAGAATTCAATGCAGAACATCTTAAGGAGACAGAAACGGATATGAGAAGTCTCATTGTGTTGTGTCTTCAGCCCCTGAGCCTGGCCTCCTGGCAGAAAGTGACTCAGAGAGTGAAGGGGAAGAGCTGACAGGGCTTCCCTCTGCAGGACCTTCCTCTCTGGCTCTGCTCCAGGTCCCAAAGGCAGGAGGAGATGATGAAGCCTATTTCTCCTGCACGTTCCCCCTCCCAGGAAATGCTTCAAGACTCAGCTGCTGAAAATCAGTCCTGGCTAGATCCCAGGCATCGCAGAAAGGAGAGGCAGGAACAACAAAAGAAGGGGTGGGGCAAGCCTAGAGAATGCTGAGTCACGGAGCCACACCCCACAGGGTATAAAAGCAGGAGGAGCTGCTCTATAGCTTCTTGTGACAGACAAAAACTAACTCTTGGAAACTTTGACTGCAATATTTTAAGATTAAGACTTTGGCTTCTGTTTATTTCTGAACTGCAGTTACGCTGGTCTGAGGAGATAGGAGAACTTGGCAGGCAATCACAGGTTCATTGCCAGAACTGATATCTGTCATCAGAGTAAATTGCTGGTAGATATAGTCAGCTCGCATGTCTGCTTGGTTGTGGTTGGTGGGGACAGAACACATTGAACTACAGGAGACAGAACTGCTGGCATTGCTTGGAAAAGAAAAAGGGGCAGTGGGCAGTAAGATGGAAGCTAGACCACAGCGTGAACCAAGATCAACTAGAGCTATAAATCCTAGTTACAAAGTGTAAATATGGAAGAGAGAAAATGGATAATGGTCAACATAAATGGACTCAATTCGGCAGCTAAAAGAAGTAAAATATTTCACAAATTAGAGAAATTAAAGGTAGATATAATTTGTTTACAAGAAGTACACATTAAAAAAACAACATGAACATTTATTGATACACTCAAAATTGGGGAAAGTATTTACTTCACTGCCACAATGTAAGAAAAGGGGAATAGCTTTATATATAAAAGTTTTGACTGGGGCGAAGAAAATATATACAGATGAAAATGGTAGAATTTTGATGGTGGAAATAATAGAAAATAATATGAAAATACTTATAGTAGCAGTTTATGCTCCGAGTGACAACCAAGAAGACTTCTATAGAAAACTACATATGAAAATTATAGAATGGACTATGAAAATATCTGCATGATGGGAGACTTTAATGGGGTAATTAATGGAACTGTTGATTAAACACAACAGTTTAAAGTCAATGAAAAAAAAACAACAGGAAAACCCTTCCGAAATCCTTTTTCAGGATGATGGAGGAAACAAATTTAAAAGTTGTGTGGAGAGAAAGAAATCCAGTAAATAGACAATACACCTTTTATTCTAATGAACACTTATCATGGTCCAGAATAGATATGATATGCATGACAATGGAATTGACTCTTAATATTCAAGAAATTGATATAGAAACTAACACTTGGTTGGATCATAATCCTATAACAATGAAATGGAAAGTCAAAGGAAAAAAACCAGATGGACCTTAAATACTACAATACTAAAAGATAAGGATTTTGTACAGAACATGGAGAAGGAGTTGGCCTTTTTCTTCAAGGAAAATAAAAAAGAGGATACAACAATACAGAACTGTTGGGATACAATGAAGGCCTATGCAAGAGGTTTAATGATAAACTATATAAGGAAAAGAAATGTAATGAAAAGGTAAACTTACAAAACATTAGAAACTAGCCACAAGAAATTTGAGGAAGATTTGCAGAAATTTCCAGATAAAAAAGGTATTAAAATGAAAATGGAATTAATTAAACATAAATGGGCTTAATTGAAAAAGAAGAACTAGCACAAAAAATTAGAGGTGCGAAGCAGAACTATTTTGAAAATACTAATAAAGCGGGTAGGTGGCTATCTAAATTGAAAAAGGAGAAAGAATCTCAGAAAATTTCATGACTAGTGGATGATCAAGGTCAACTCAGATACGGGAATGACAAGAAGAAAAAAATTGTACACGAATTTTATAGGAAGTTATATGAACAAGAAAAGATAGAAGAAAAAGTAAAGCAGTACTTACAGAAAGCAGACCTACCACAGATTTCCAAGGATACTGAAACGATGTTGGAAGGGAATATAATAATGATGGAATTGATTGAAGCACTTAAAAAATCAAAAAACAGGAAAGCATCAGGTCCAGATGGACTGCCAGCAGAATATTACAAGACTTTTCAGGAGTCAGTGGAGCTCCCATTATTAGAAGTTATGAATGAAGTAATGTTAAAGAAGAAGCTACTGGAGACATGGACTAAGGCTTATATAATGCTTATTCCAAAAGAGGAGATGGACTTGCAGCAAATTAAGAATTACAGACCTATATCTTTGTTAAACTCAGATTATAAAATCTTTGCTTTAATATTGGCAGAAAGACTTAAAAGATACTTAAATAACTTTATACATTCTGATCAAAATGGCTTTCTGCCTAAGAGACACATTAAAGACAATATGAGAATAGTTTTAAATACCTTGGAATATTATGAGGCCCACTCAGAAACACAGATGGCTTTGATCTTTCTCGACGCACAGAAAGCTTTTGACAATGTGAACTGGCATTTTATGCTTTTACAATTGGAACAGATGGGCTTCGGTGGAAAGTTTATTAAGGCAATAGAAACCATATATCCAGACGAGAGGTTTGAGACACGTCTTGTTGAGATTGTTTGGGATGAGTTTGACCCTGTGACTCCCGAGGACATGGACAGGTTGCTGGGGAGGTTGAATGCCACCACATGTTTACTGGACCCGTGCCCCTCCTGGTTGGTGCTGGCCATGCAGGAGGCGACACGAGGCTGGCTCCAGGGGATTACAAATGCTTCTTTGCGGGAGGGTGTCTTCCCTGCTGCCTTGAAAGAGGCAGTGGTGAGACCCCTCCTCAAGAAGCCTTCCCAGCTGCTTTAGTAAATTATCATCCGGTCTCCAACCTTCACTTTACGGCGAAGGTTGTAGAGAGTGCAGTGGCATGTCAATTACCCCAGTACCTGGATGAAACCGTCTATCTAGACCCGTTCCAGTCCGGCTTTCGACCCGGTTACAGTACGGAGACGACTTTGGTCGCGTTGGTGGATGATCTCTGGAGGGCCAGGGATAAGGGTTACTCATCTGCCCTGGTCCTATTAGACCTCTCAGCGGCTTTTGATACCATCGACCATGGTATCTTGCTGCGCCGGCTAGGGAGTTTGGGAGTGGGAGGCACCGTTTATCGGTGGTTCTCCTCCTATCTCTCTGGCCGGACGCAGACGGTGTTGGCAGGGGGGCAGAGATTGACCCCGAGGCGCCTCATGTGTGGGGTGCCACAGGGGTCGATTCTCTCGCCTCTCCTGTTCAACATCTATATGAAGCCACTGGGTGAGATCATCAGTGGCTTTGGGGTGAGGTACCAACTGTACGCTGATGATACGCAGCTGTACTTTTCCACCCCAGGCCATCCCAATGAAGCCGTCGAAGTCCTGTCCCGGTGTCTGGAAGCCGTACGGGTCTGGATGGGGAGAAACAGGCTCAAGCTCAATCCCTCCAAGACGGAGTGGCTATGGATGCCGGCACCCCGGTACAGTCAGCTGCAGCCGCGGCTGACTGTTGGGGGCGAGTCATTGGCCCCAATGGAAAGGGTGCGCAACTTGGGCGTTCTCCTGGATGGACGGTTGTCTTTTGAGGATCACTTGACAACCGTCTCCAGGAGAGCTTTTCATCAGGTTCGCCTGATTCGCCAGTTGCGCCCCTTCCTGGACCAGGATGCCCTATGCACGGTCACTCATGCTCTTGTTACCTCTTGCCTGGACTACTGCAATGCTCTCTACATGGGGCTCCCCTTGAAGAGCACCCGGAGGCTCCAGTTGGTTCAGAATGCAGCTGCGCAGGTGATAGAGGGAGCCGCTCGCGGCTCCCATGTGACACCACTCCTGCGCAGGCTGCACTGGCTACCTGTGGTCTTTAGGGTGCACTTCAAGGTGCTGGTCACTACCTTCAAAGCGCTCCATGGCTTAGGGCCAGGTTATCTGTGGGACCACTTACTGTTACCGATTGCCTCCCACCGACCCATGCACTCTCACAGGGAGGGACTCCTCAGGGTGCCATCCGCCAAACAATGTCGGCTGGCTGCCCCCAGGGGACAGGCCTTCTCTGTGGGGGCTCCTACCCTCTGGAACGAACTTCCCATAGGACTTCGCCAACTTCCTGACCTTCGAACCTTTCGCCGCGAGCTGAAAACATATTTGTTCATTCGTGCAGGACTGGCATAGGATTTTAGATTTTAGATTTTTAATTTTAATGGGTTTTATTGTTTTAAATTTATCTTAATTAGAGCCAAATTAAACAGTATTTTTATCTTGTATTTATATTGTCGCTCGTTTTTATCTGGCTGTAAACCGCCCTGAGTCCCTTGGGAGAAGGGCGGTATAAAAATCTAATAAAATAAATAAATAAATAAATTAAATAAATAAATATCAGAAACAAACAGCTAAAATAATGATTAATGGGGAACTGACAGAATCGATTCAAATAAAAAAAGGTACAAGTTTGCCTGCTCTCTCCTTTATTGTTTGTTTTAACATTGGAATTTTTAAATAGAAACGTAAGAGAAGATGAAGAAATAAAAGGCATGAAAATCCAAAAATGCGAATGCTTTACTGAAAGAAGAGGATATGGTGAAACTGGGGAAAATAGGGATATATACAATGAGAACCAAATACAAGATAGACAGTACTGAATTACTGCTGAACAAAACAAGTAATAAATGCAAGCAATTTAAATGTCACCAGCAATGCTCTGTGTGTGGGATCGTTTTGTCCTTGGATAACCATATGCCACAGATTAAAATGGACTCTTCTTTGTGCTTCTGTCTTCTCCAAATGCTAAAGGAAAGTGGAGTCTGACTTCCCAGCATGCACTTGGTTTGAGAGTGCAGAGAGTAAATAGGTTGAGTCAGCTTCAAACAATATACTTGGTATTTTGTCCCTCTGGCCACTAGATGGGGATAATGAGCAACAACAGTATATAAATTATATGCTGGGGCATGACATAAGGTCTAATGCAGTCAATCAATCTCAGCAGCCCTAGGATGAATGGGTTTCAATTCCCAGAATTTCTGGATGGAACTTGGCTGGGCAAGATTGAGAGTTGAAGTCATACATCTTAAAATCATGGATTTTGAGAAATACTTGTCTAGTTCATGATCACAACAGAATGAGTGCTATAAATACTGCCAAAAAGACAACAATGGCAGTGGTGGGTTTCAATTTTTTTTACTATCGGTTCTGCGGGTGTGGCTTGGTGGGTGTGGCATGGCTTGGTGGGCGTGGCTTGGTGGGCATGGCAGGGAAAGGATACTGTAAAATCTCCATTTCCTCCCCACTCCAGGAGAAGGTTACTGCAAATCCCCATTTCTTCCCAATCATCTGGGACTTACGAGGCAAAGAATAGATGGGGGTGGGGCCAGTCAGAATTTTTACTATCGGTTCTCCGAACTACTCAAAATTTCCACTAGTGGTTCTCCAGAACTGGTCAGAATTTGCTGAAACCCACCTCTGAACTGTGGGGTAAAATTTGAGAATGTGTGTTTACTCACAGACGCTGATACAGATCTAATGACCACCATTCCTGATAATTCCTGAATGTATCTCAAAAATTCAGCAAGAAAAAATGTTCATCTTTTTCTAAGGTTGTATCGTACTCATCTGAAACTGAAACATAAATTTATATTTTTAAACAAGAAAGAAATATTTTCACCACTGGCACTCTATTACAATGATTATGAGACTTGTCCCACTTGCATGGAATTGTGGGACAAACATCAACCAGCAACTATTGTTGTTATGTCTTCATAACAATCATCTAATCTGAGACAGCCTCGGCAATACTAGTGTTAAAATAGTATTAAAATACTACTAATACTAATAGTAGTATCCCTCTTATCCTAGTACAGGTTTTTCCATGGATACAATCCATTTAAAATTTATCATGTTCAGTGACCAAAGCTGAGTATAATTTTAAGGCAATGAATTAGAATTAAACTAAAACATTATAAAAATGCAACAGTGAGATATTTAAAAAATAGGATATAAGGCACTTGATGAATGTATTAAGCAAATTACCAATTGCTAAAAATAGAAACAGTGAAATACTTAAACTTTAATTCAGTAGTGACTAAAATTTTAAGCTACTTAAGTGATAACTGTAGGAAGGTAAGCATGAATAAATGAATATAAATGTATTTAGTATCACAAACTAAATACATTGCTTAATATTGTAAAGTTATAACATGCAGGGATTTAACATTTTGCCCTGAGGCTCCATAAGGTTCTTAGCAGGGAAAACTATATTATCACACAATGAACAGGGTGGCAAACAAGCAGAATTCAGTTACTCTCCCAAAGGTCATCTTTCAGGTGCCTGTCAAGAGAGGAAGAATAAGATTGGCATCTGTTTTATAGTGGGTAGGAGCTAAAAAAGGTGTACTTAAATATTTGTGCCAATTTGAATATAAGAAGCAGCAAAGAAGGATATGGGTTGTTGCTGAGGCAGTGTCTTTCAAAACATGTGGGCATTCATGTTCTTTTATAGGAATTCTATTGAGTGATGTTTAGAGGAATTGATTCTTCCCATAGATCATGAAGCCTCAATTGCAAACCTAAAGAACATGCTTTTAGAAACAACATCATCTGACCAATTCTTTAAGAGCTATTAGATTACATCAGCCTTGTCTAAATCTGTGTGGTCTAGATAAGTCATCTATGCCCCAATATCGGGATGATGAATATTATGATTGCTGAAGTTCATCAATCTGAACATTACTAGATTGGTGAAATCTTAGTTTATAGAATAGAATGGAATAAAAGAGTTGGAAGGGACCTTGGAGATCTTCTAGTCCAACCCCCTGCTCAGGCAGGAAACCCTATACCATTTCCGATAAACGATTATCTCTTCTTAGAAACTTCCAGTGTTGGAGATGTCAACCCTGAAGCTGACCTGACCAAAGCCATTTTGCTGCTTCAGTGTTGCCACACTGGAGCTGAGGGATAGGGAGGGAGGAATAGAGATAGGTGGGGTTTTGTAGCCAAAACAAAATACTTTCTCTTGGGAACCAAGGACATTCTCACACCTGGAGAGAGAGGAGGAGTGATGTTACCCGGCAACCGGACAGCACCTAGATTGGACGGTGTGACTTATTGTTTGGGGAAAGGGAAAAACTTTTACTTTTAATTAGGTGAAAACCATGGGAACCTTCAGAATCAGTTTTCATCAATATGATATATCCAATAAAGCTATTCTTTGAGGAATCTGCCTGCCTTGGAGTTTTGCTTGCTATGGGTCTATTACTTGGAACCCTGACAGGTGAATTCACAACTTCTGGAGGTAAGTTGTTCCACTGGTTAATTGTTCTAACTGTCAAGAAATTTCTCCTTAGTTCTAGGTTGCTTCTCTCCTTGATTAGTTTCCACCTGTTGCTTGTTGTCCTGCCTTCAGGTGCTTTGGAGAATAGCCCGGGGTGAAATCTAAAAATTTTCCCTACCGGTTCTGTGGGTGTGGCTTAATTGATGGGTGTGGCTTGGTGGTCAGATGGCTTGGTGGGCATGGCCAATAACAATAAATAATAAAAATAATAAACAGAGTATAAAAAAACAATAAGAGGTACCAAAAACCAACTTTCACACTTTACACACACACCACACAACACAACACAACTGACTCACACACAATGTAAAAGCAGCTGCACTTCACACTTCACATAGCCACAAAAAGCTCAAAAACCAACTTTCACACTTTACACACACACAACTAACACACACACACACACACACACACAATGCCACATACAGCTTTCTGAGATTTTGTGTGTTTGTGTAGTTAGAGTGAAACACTACAGAAACACATCAAATCTCAGAAAGCTGCACAAATATTTTATTTTATTTTATTGTGGACTTCAAATCCCAGAGTTCCTCAGCAAAGCCAGCCGGTTGATCACCGAGGAAATAGATTAGCTGAGCGATTGATTCTGTCTGGGCTGAAACTGAAACTGCTTTCGGGCTGTGGCCATGCGTTCCTCAGTAATCAGGTAAGTGCCTTAGAATCTCTACTTTTACTTGTAGAAAACATGTTTTCTACAAGTAAGAGTACAAGTGAGGTTCTGCTGTTTTTTACTTTTAAAGGCCTGTTTCTGCTTTTAAAAGTTTTTTAAAAAAACCCTCTGCAGATGGTGCGGCTCAGCAGAGGAAGGGGGGGCGGGGCCAGGAATTTTTGCTACCGGTCCTCCGAACCAGCAGCCGCCATCGCTACCGGATCGCGCGATCCCCTCCGATCCGGGAGCATTTCACTCCTGGAATAGCCTCTTCTCTGTGGCAGCCCCTGAGATATTGGAACACTGCTATCATGTCACCCCTAGTCCTTCTTTTCATTAAACTAGACATACCCAATTCCAGCAACTCTTGCTACTACTTACTTATTTTGTTAAACACTCTGCTAGTCACTTATTTTGTACCTTTTTTATTTTAGATAGTGTTGAAAGATTGGGTTATACATTGAAATAATAAGTTTATTGTAGTATTAAAGGAAGTCTAGATCCTTTATCATTGCAGTTCATGGAAGTTAAATTGAAGTCATGGAGTTAACTGGAAGTTAACTCATTGAACACGGTGAGACTTCTCTTCTGATTCTGTTATCTGTTTTGGCTCATGGCTAAAATGACTTAGTGATTATAAATAAATATACTTAGGGTATTTTTTAAAAAATATTTGTATAGTTCCACAACTCTTATCAATTTAGCTCATTTATTTTACCTTATTACCTTGCCCAACATGCTTCCTTGATACTCCATGCCCACTGCCTTACAGCCTAGTTTTATGTCACATGATGATATCCTTAGCTATGTTATTAATTATATAACTGGATTGTTCAATCTTTGCTTTGTATCAAATCAAATAATTTATTACATCCATAAGGCCAGAGAATGTGAGAGATAAGAAAACATAAATTAGTTTGTATTCTACAGTATAATAGTTAATGCATGCTTCCTTTCCTATCTACCCTCAAAGAAAGAAGATTAGGTTTAAAACCTAATAATATAGCCAATACTTAATCATAGAACTAGATTTATACATTCTCTAGCTATGGCACAAATGAAGACTTTACTTCTCAACATTCTTTCTATTAAATTTGTGTGCCTTCATACTTGGAAGGTTTAATTGTTCCCAGAATTGCCTCATTAACTTCAGAAAGGTTTACCATTTCACACCCCAGAACTATGATGCTAATTAGAAAGGAACTGGCTTTAGTTTAAGGGAAGAATTGTGTCTTTGAAGAGAAGGCTGATTCTGTAATTGACAGAGAATGTCTGCCAGTCTGTAGGAATTATCACCAGGTATATGCATTTGGAGAATACCTATAAGCAAATGAATCAATCCCAAGGCCAAACACACTAAGATAATAAAATAAGCTACTTCGGCATTTAAATAACAAATATTGTTAAAGAATATGTCAAGTCTTTACATTATCCTTCTAAATTAATCATGACCTGTCTCCTGGCAATCACTTTAAAGAATGGGTGGAAATACATAGAGGCGCTTTGTATGAAGAAAGTATGTTGATATAAATTTTGTCTAGCCTTTAATTATCATTTGTGGAGATAGCAGCTGTATAAATATTAATCATACCAATTATTTGTGTAGCAAATTTCTGCAGAGCAAAACCCTGGACAAATAAGCATTTTATATACTTTCACAACATGTGTGCAAAGTTTATCTCATTTTTGAAATAAAATTGGTTCACTTTGTTAGCAGAAAGTAGAACATTCATCTTCCTAATCCAGCAGCATCTAAATTACACTGGCTTTTCAGGTGAAGGATTATTTGCTTTCCTACTACTTGAAATTCCAAATTGCAGCATGTAATCTCCTCCTCTCCTTGAAATAATTTTCTATTCATTAGAACACTGGCTTCATGCAACAAGTTTTATTTTAGATGAATCCATAAGAGATGTATAAAGGGTAACATTTTACAATGATCTTTTGACCAGTTTTAAACCGTTCAGTATTTTTAGTGAGTTGGTTCAAGAATGTAATCCTAATCCTAAATATTGTATAAATACTGAGATATTTAGGTTGGTGGGTTAGTACTTTTCTGGCAGACTGTGGTGATAGAGAAGAACATTGCTTAAGGCAGGGGTCTCCAACCTTGGCAACTTTAAGACTTGTGGACTTCAGCTCCCAGAATTGGAGTTGGAGCAAAGCTGGCCGAGGAATCTGGGAGTTGAAGTCCACAAGTCTTAAAGTTGCCAAGGTTGGAGACCCCTGGCTTAAGGGGTCCACTGTGGCAAGTTATCAGTGAAAACTTGATAAGCATTTTATTGTGAAAAAAATAGAAACAGGGATATCTTTAGTCAGTCTCTAAGAAATTAACCAATCTTCCCCTTCCTGATGATCCCTAGATGACATTGGATTTTTAGTATTTGTATTTTACCCGCAGAGGTAATAATAAAAACAGAATTGGAAGGAACCTTTGGAGGCCTTCTAGTCCAACCCCCTGCCCAGGCAGGAAACCCTACACCATCTCAGACAGGTGGTTATCCAACATTTTCTTAAAAATTTCCAGTGTTGGAGCATTCACAACTTCTGCAGGCAAGTTGTTCCACTTATTAATTGTTCTAACTGTCAGGAAATTTCTCGTTAGTTCTAAATTGCTTCTTTCCTTGATCAGTTTCCACCCATTGCTTCTTGTTCTACCCTCAGGTGCTTTGGAGAACAGCCCGACTCCCTCTTCTTTGTGGCAACCCCTGAGATATTGGAACACTGCTATCATGTCTCCCCTAGTCCCTCTTTTTATTAAACTAGACATACCCAGTTCCTGCAACCGTTCTTCATATGTTTTAGCCTCCAGTCCCCTAATCATCTTTGTTGCTCTTTGCACTCTTTCTAGAGTCTCAGCATCTTTTTTACATTGCAGCATCTTTTTTACATCGCGGAATACTAAATGCAGTATTCCAAGTGTGACCTTACCAAGGCATTATAAAGTGGCACTAACACTTTTTTTTTTATTTTGTCACAACATTATATACAAGCACATACAGTGAAAGGAAACAATAGGACAGGAACGGTAGGCACATTTGTGCACTTATGCATGCCCCTTCACGTGATCTTGATTCTATCCCTCTGTTTATGCAGCCCAGAACTGTGCTGGCTTTTTTAGCAGCTGCTGCACACTGCTGGCTCATTTCTAAATGGTTGTCCACTAGGACTCCAAGATCCCTCTCACAGGTACTACTATTGAGCAAGGTACCACATATACGGTACCTGTGTATTATTATTATTATTATTATTATTTTGCCTAAATGTAGAACCTTACTTTTTTCACTGTTGAATTTCATTTTGTTAGATAGTGCCCAATGTTCAAGTCTGTCAAGATCCTTCTGTAACTTGAGCCTATCTTCTGGAGTGTTCTGCCAGCTTGGTGTCATCTGCAAATTTGATGAGTTCCCCATCTATCCCCTCGTCCAAGTCATTGATGAAGGTGTTGAAGAGTACTGGGCCTAAAACAGAGCCTTGGGGTACTCCACTGCATACTTCCCTCCATGTGGATGTAGTTCCATTTAGGACTACACGTTGAGTGCGGTTGGTCAGCCAGTTGCAAATCCACTGGTGGTGGTGCTGTCTAACCCACATTTTTCTATTTTATCTAGTAGTAGGTTATGGTCTACTTTATCAAGTAAATTATATCGACAGCATTCCTCTGGTCTACTAATTTTTCCAGAAGAGTGTTAAAATCTGGCTTTGCGAATTAGCATGGGGGTCTAAGAGTGTGATGCAATCCTGGGGGCAGCTGCTGGCTTGAGGGAACTCTGAGTTTGGTTAACTTTTTTAGTCTTCTAATTTTTTTTTTACTTTGAGTTTTAGTTTAACTGTCAATCTTAACCTTGTTCTTAATTCTGCTTTAATTGTGCTTTTAGTCATGTGTTATTATGCTGTAAATCCAGTTGTGGGTTTCAATTTTTTTTACTACCGGTTCTGTGGGCGTGGCATCGTGGGCATGGCATGACTTGGTGGGTGTGGCTTGGTGGGCATGGCAGAGGAAGGAGGATACTGTAAAATCTCTATTCCCTCCCCACTCCAGGGGAAGGATACTGTAAAATCTCCATTCCTGCCCCACTCCAGGGGAAGGATATTGCAAAATCCCCCTTTCCTCCCGATCAACTGGGACTTGGGAGGCAGAGAATAGATGGGGGCAGGGCCAGCCAGAATTTTTACTACTGGCTCTCCAAACTACTCAAAATTTCCAGTAACGGTTCTCCAGAACTGGTCAGAACCTGCTGAAACCCACCTCTGTGTTCATCTGAAGGGCTTTAAAGTAAAACTGGAAGGAGAGGAGGCCAATCTTTTAGATCAAAACCCAAGCATAATCCACAAGACAACCAGCCAAAAAAGTGAGAAAGTAAGTGATGAGAAGGAAGAGGAACTCAGGTATAAAAGAGAAGACATAAGAAGCAAGTGCAAGATCAGTCACAGTGAACTTAGATGCCTATACTTTAATGTTCAGAGTTTGGGTAACAAACAGGGAAAATGTGAAGTGTAGTATAGAGTAGCACTATTGTTATTATTCAAGGGATGCGGTGGCTTAGGGGCTAAAACATTGAGCTTGTCGATCAAAAGGTTGGCAGTTCAGTGGTTTGAATCCCTAGTGCCACATAATAGGATGAGCTCCCATTACTTGTCCCAGCTTCTGCCAACCTAGCAGTTCAAAAGCATGTAAAAAATGCAAGTAGAAAAATAGGGACCACCTTTGGTGAGAAGGTAACAGTGTTCCGTGTGCCTTTGGCATTTAGTGATGCCTGCCATATTACCACGGAGATGTCCTCGGACAGCGCTGGCTCTTTGGCTTTGAAAAAGTGATGAGCACTGCCCCCTAGAGTCTGGAATGACTAGCACATATGTGTGAGGGGAACCATTACCTTATTATTAGAATGCATCATAATGCAGGCACAAGTGACTGAACAAAGTCAGACCAGTGTGTTAGACTTTAAGAGAGATAACTTCTACAAACTTCTTCAGATTATGAATAGTTTCATGGATGGAAATCCTACAAGAAAAAACAGTTTGGGGGCACATGGGAAACATTGGAAAATGAAATACTGAAGGACACTAGTGAGATCAATATTGTGTCCAGTTCTGATCACAACAATAAAAAAAAGGTGCTGATATCCTAGAAAGAGTGCAGAAAAGAACAAAGATGATAACGGGACTAGAGACTAAACTGTTTTAGGATCAGTTAAGGCAGGGGTGTCAAAGTTGATTTCATTGAGGGCTACATTAGGGTTGTGTTTGACCTTGGGAGGGAGTGGCCGGGGTAGGCATGGCAAGGGTGGACATGGCGAGCTCAGTGTCTCTCATGTCAAAGGCACCTATGGTGGCCAAGTGCTAAGGTAGGACTTCTCTCACTCACCCTCATTATAATCTTCCTTCCTTCCTTCTCTTCTTTTCCTTCCCTCTTCCCTCTTCATTCGCCTTTCTTCTTCCTTCCCCTCTTTTGTTATTTTTCCTTCCTCGCTCTCTTCCCATGTTCCCATCTTTTTCTTTGCCTTTCCTCTTTCCCATTCTCCTTTCCTATCCTTCTTGCATGCTCAAATGCAAAAGGGGGAACATTTCTCCTTATGTTTTGTTTTTAGTTTATTTTGCTAGCCATCTGCCAGTGAAAACAGAGACCGTGGGGGCTGCACATGCCTCCCCTCAGCTCCATTTTCATTGGCAGAGGCACCATGGGCCAGTCCTGTGGACAAAATCTAAGCACCCCAGGGGCCGGATTCGGTCTGCGGGCCTTGAGTTTGACATCCCTGAGTTAAGGGAACTAGGTATGTCTAGCTTACCAAAGTGAAGATTAGGGGATGACATGATAGCTGTCTTCTAGTACTTGATATGCTGTAATTAAGAAGAGGGGTTTGACTTATTTTCCAAAGCACCTGAGGGTAGGACAAGAAGCAATAGGTGGAAGCTTATTAAAGAGCGATCCAATCTGGAACTATGAAGAAACTTCCTGGCAGTGAGAACAATTAATCAAAGGAACAATTTGCTCCGCAGAGTTGTGGGTCTTCATCCTGATACATATCTCTTAGAACTTGACACCTCTCATTGTGATTGTCAATTTTCAGTTCAATTAATATAAGAAATGTAAAATCCAAATTGGTTTCACCTGCCTTTCCTATATATCTGATAAAGCAAAGCCAATTACTGTATTAGACAAAGAACTTTAGGTTGTGAGAACCAACAGGATCTGGTTAAATTACCAGATACCATTTATCCTGAAGGATTTTCAAACATATCCAACATACTAGATACATTACTCATCTAACCACCCAGGAGGAAAGTAAAGCATTTATGCTGGTTCAGTTTAATGTTTTAACACCAGTAATCATGAAAGTTAGATGGTTGTCATACACTTCCATATCTGCCCCTGGGGCGGCTGAAACCTTGATTCTTGTCCCATTGTTTTGCTTAGTTTGCTGAAGTATTTGTGCCATATTATTCTCATTTTGACTAATCAATCAGGTACAACAGATATATTTTATATAATACTTCCTTCCTGTACCATTGGCAGGTACAGCTGTTACTCTTTAGTGTGGCCAAATGTTGTGCTTCAGCTTGTCAAGTCCGCCAAATTGCTCTTTAGGAAACAAATTAATAGTGAATTATTTTTGCCCTTAGCTTTATCCAGACTGTGCCAATATGATTTTTGTGTTAATGTTTTGCTTGTTTGTTATGTTATTTTGCACTGGTCAGTTACTATAATAAAAATTAATTGATTAAAATGGGTCTGGTAGAAACTAGATTGTTTTATAGGCAGTATGATAATAAGATTGTAGTCTACATCATAAAATGTTACTGAAATATCACTTATAATTTGAAATATCAGTTTTTCTTCTTCTTGAAAGAGGTTTCAGTTTTATATTGTGTTGTCTTATTTTTAGGGCTATGCATAAGAATGTTTCATGATGAACTCAGGACAAAAATGGCCCATTCAAGCTATTTTATTGGAAGGTGTTCTAATAGGACAGAATTCAGATTAGTTGAAATGTTCTAAATAGAACAAAACTCAAAATAGTTAGAATGTTCCAGGAATAGGAAATAATGGATACTTATTTCATAGAGCATAAAATATAGAAAATAGAATAATAAGGTTGGAAGGGACCTTGGAGGTCTTCTAGTCCAACCCCCTGTCCATGACAGGAGATCCTAGACTTTCTTTGGACTTGATGGGATGGATACATGTGTTTTGCTTTCTGGTTTTTCATCCTAAAGAATATGTGATGGTGATTGCTAACTCCCATCTGCTATACTGAAAAAAATGGCCAAGGAGCTGATTTTTTAAATATTAAAAATCACCTTTCCTTTTCTTTTTTTGCTGCTTGTCTAAATGTGAGGCCTCAAGCTGGCAGGATAGGAAGCAAATATCCTCAGACCCAGAAGTGGGTTTCAGCAGGTTCTGACTAGTTCTGGAGAACCGGTAGCGGAATTCTTGACTGGTTTGAGAATCGGTAGCAAAAATTCTGACTGGCCCCGCCCCCATCTATTCTCTGCCTCCCAATTCCCAGCTGATTGGGAGAAAATGGGGATTTTGCAGTATCCTTCCCCTGCCATGCCCACCAAGCCACACCCACCAAGCCACACCCACAGAACCGGTAGTAAAAAATTTTGAAACCTATCACTGCTCAGACCATATAAAGTGTTATGTAAACATGGTAATAATTCTGTCTGCTTTCAGATTTATTTTCCTTTGCAAGTGTTTCTAAAACAAAACTTTCATCAAATAAATGAGAATTTATAGGAATTTTTTTTAGGAAAACTGTTCTCCCTGACACTAGAATACTTGAGAATTTTTGATGGAACAGACTACTCTAAATGGCATTATGTGAACTGGAGAAAACAAACATCTTTAAGTGAGAGCTGCCTGTTTCCTTTTTTCATCTTTAAGGTGACCCTACGTTTTCCACTTAAAGAGTGTAGGAAGTTAAAACCCTCCCCTCTCCTAGAAAAATGAAATATTTTAGGAAAAGTGCAGAATATTTCCCATAAAGGGAAGCAGAAACTCAGCCCTCCCCTTTGTTAATGGGCCATTAAGGCCTGAGCCAGTCCATTCTACATGACAAAGATCTATCTCCTTCAGGCAGAGCCATTTAATTGCCCTTCATTGCATCACCCAACAAGATTCAACCAAATTTAGCGCACAGACAACCTACAAAGCTAGCCATGACCTCTGACAGCAACCAATCAGAATACTCTTCCTGTACCCCAGGAAGTCCAAAGCCAGAATGGGTATAAAATCCAGGGATTCTCAACATCTCTTCCCTTTTTTTTCCACCCAAGATCTCCAAGGCATATGATCCTGTTCATCAATAAACTTTCTTTCCAAGCAACTTCCATGAATCCAGTATCTTTCCCCCCCACTTGGAACTGAACCCAGAAGGATATTTCTTCCAAAAAGAGTTTTTTAAGGCATGATTTAAAAGAAATAAAACAGAGATGTTTTTTATTATGAACAGTTGCTTACATCATCTGGAGGCTCCCTGATTGCAAGTGAAAAGTAAAGGTCATCTCTTTTCAGCAGGAAAACTGTCAGTGTTGAGGAAAGATCTCCATCCTCATCAAGACCTGCTGAGAAAAACTGGGACTTCATCTTTTAGTGTTAATAAACCTCTTGTTTCTTTGGCCAAGTTTATCTAACAAGAGGTTTATTAACACTAAAAGATGAAAAACCATGGAGACCTAAAAAAAGGAAAAGAATAGACTTGGAAATTATTATTATTATTAGTGATACTATGAACTATTAATTATAATACCATCTGGAGCAATCACAATCCACCGCATAGGACTTCCAATATTTCTAGTCTATCTTACCAAACATGGATTTGGGTTATATATATATATATTTTCTTCCTAACCTAACATCTCCACCAGATCCATTATGCTCCTGTCACTCCCATTCAGGAGAGATATTTAAGAGACTATGAGAGTTCAATCCACCTGGAGAAAGTTCAGCCTAGGTCAGTTAAGGGGAGAAATAAGGATGCAAAGGATCCCCATTTTTCCAAGAAGAAAAAAAAGAGTAAGTTGGATGCAGAAAGTTTAGAACTGATATCTCATAAGTGAGTAAAAAAATAAGATTGCTGAAACAGAATTATTTTTCAATTCTGTGCAACTTAAATTTTCAAGCAAAAAAAGAGAATATTTTATAATCCAAACAATTTGAAAAACAAAACATGTTGCCACTGCAGTTAGGGTGCAAAAGTAGGGCAGGCCGATGCAAAGGACAAAGCCTAGAAGAACGCCTTAAACTCTATTCATTGGGTCACCTTGCATAAACCAATGGCTCTCATTTTTCAGTTCCCCCAGCCCCATATGTAAGATTTGCAAATCTTACAAAAAATGTAAAGAAAAATGTATCTTACCATGAAATTTTTGAAAGAATATGTAATAGAAAATACGAAATAAACTTCAGTGAATAATTAATCTCCACACTTTCCTCCTCCAACCTTGAAGTTAATTGGTATAGAAGGTAACATGTTAGAAGCAGATCTAAACAAACTGGTAAATGGGTACATATGTGAACAGGATATGACTGAATAATTTTTGTGAAACAGGTTTAGCTCTTGGTATAAATCTTGACATTCTCTTGCCTGAGCCAGATCTGGTACTCAGACCATTCTTTCAAGCTGTCAGAATAAACAAAAATTGTTAAAAGGATCCTTTTTCACATACTTGTTTTTGTTTGTTTTTTTTAAATTTTTTATTATTTTTTTTTGCAACAAACAAACAAAAAGAAAATACATTATTACACCCTTGTGCTATACATAAAAGGAAGATTTGGGTCTTCGGATATATCCTCATGATTGCCAAAATCCACGTTCTCGAGGTACAGGTACTGAAGCGTCCAATGTTCCAAGCGCAAAGTCCACAAATGGTTTCCAAGTCTTCCAGAAAATATCTTCTTTATACACACCACTTCTAATTTTAATATCACATGTCATTTTATCATTTAAAGCTAATTTCCACATTTCAGAATTCCACTCTTCTATTCTAAAAATCACATCTAGTTTCCAATATCTAGCTATTATAATTCTACCTATTATAATCATAATTCTAATCAATTCTTTTTCATATTTTGTTAATTCTATTTCCTTAATTACCAACAATAATATAGTTTCCACTCTCAATGTTATTACTTTCCCCATCATTTCAAATATCATTTTCTCCAATTGTTGCCAAAACTTTTTAACCTTATCACAATTATACCACATATGTTCATAAGTCCCCAATTCCAACTCACATCTCCAACATTTTTTACTAGTTTTTTTATCCATTTGTGACAATCTTACTGGAGTCAAATACCATTTCAAACAACTTTATAATTGTGCTCTTTAATCCTTATAGATAAAGTTCTCATAATTCTACTCTTCCAATTCACATTCCAATCTGATTCTGGTATTTCAATATTAAGATCTTTTTCCCAATTTGTCCTCATCACTCTTTGTAATTTTTCATCAGAATTTATAATCTTATAAACCCTACTAACGAGTCCCTTTAGCCCAATTTCATCTTTCATAATCCGAGATACTAAATATTCAAATTCAGTTTCACATCTATTTATCGAATAATTTTCCTTTAGTTTTTTTGTCCATTTTTCTATCTGTATTTTTCAAACCAACTTAACCCTAATTTTTCAATAATTTCTTTATTCCTCCTTTCATTTCCCATAACTTTTATCCAATCTTTAATAATTTCTATATTTTCCTCTTTAATCACTTCATTACGTTTTATATTATTTTAATCGCCAAATTCAGTTGTCTCCCCCAAAAAGATTATATCCGGAATTAAAATTTTAACAAATTTGTTCCACATTTTACTTAATCCCTTTAACCAATAACTTCTACTTACACATTTTAAATTTGCTTTATCTAAAAACCACCTTGATCCAAATTTCTCTATATCCCTTAACTCTAAATCTCTCCAATAATTATCTTCACCTTTAAGTATTTTTACCACTATCCGGATACCATACGCACAGTAATAATTAAATAATTTGGGGATTCCTAATCCACCTTCCTTTTGATTTTGATACCACATTTTCTTCACTAATCTGGGTCTTTTGCCACCATTGCAAAATTTATCCAGTTTTTTCTGATATCCTTCAATATCTTTCTCTGTCAAATTTAGTGGTAGCATCTCGAATAAAAAGTTGAACTAGGGCAGCATCATCTTACACATTGCAATTCTACCAAACCAAGACAACTTTAAAATTTTATATTTATCTATCTTCTTCTCAATTTCGTTAATCACCACATCATAATTAAGTTTTTCAATTCTTTAACCTTAAGTGAAAGCACTATACCCAAATATTTCAATGTGTTTTAATCCTTATCCCAAATTGCTCTTGCATATTCTCAGACTCATTACCATTACTATCCATCAATAATTCTGACTTTGACCAATTTACTTTCAATCCTGTCATTTCTTCAAATTCTATCAAATGCTTATATATCTTTTCAAATCTTTCTCTACATTTTCAAAATAATTAAAGTATCATCCATACAAATTTATCTTATACCCTTATATCCTTCTAATTCTTCATCTTTTCTATCATTTTGTCAATATTTCCATAGCCAATAAAAATAATGTTGGGGACAGGGACATCCTTGTCTCGTACCAGCTTCTAATTTTATCTCTTCAGTTAATATTCCATTCACCTTCACTCTTGCACTGCTCTTTTGGTACAATTTTGAAATAACATGTATAAACTTATTACCAAAGCCTAAAGCCTCCACAATTACTTTAATTGTTTCCCATTGTACAGAATCAAAAGCTTTAAAATATCCAATGATACTATACCAATTTTATCACCATTATATTCAGCTACATCTATAATATTTAATACTCTTCTAACAATATCACTCATGTATCTACCCTTCACAAAGCCTACTTGATTATAACTTATATATCTATCTATAAATCTATTTAATCTATTACTTATAATAGCAGTAAATATCTTTGCATCCTGATTAATTAAAGAAATGGGCCGATAGGACTCAATCCTTTCTAAATCTTTATCTGGTTTAGGAATTAGGGATATCACCGTTCTATTCCATGACGAAGGTACTTCCCCACCATGTAATATTCCATTGAATAATTTTTGCAGTCTTGGTATTATTAATTCTTTAAATTCTTTATAAAACTCAACAGGTAATCCATCCTCACCTGGAGCTTTCCCTAATTTTAATTTTTGTATTATTCCATTAATCTCATCTTGTGTTATATCTTCTTCCATCAATTCCTTATATGTTTGATCAATTTTCACCACATACTTTTCTAAATAACTCTGCAATTTTCCCCGATTAATTGATTTCTTTGAATATAGATTCTGAAAAAAGTTTCTAACCACTTCACATTTCTCTAATTTTTTATAACATCTTATACCTCTATCATCTATCAAAACTCAAATTTCTCTCTTCTCTCTTTTATCTTTCGCCATCTTTGCCAATAATTTAGAATTTCTATTACTAAATTCAAAAATTCCTATTTAAAATCTCAAATTTCTTTTACTAACTCTGTATCTTCTTCTATCATTTTATTTCTTAACATATTAAGCTCCTGAAGAATTTTTTTTCTTTAGTAAGCAAAATTGATTTTCCAATTCTTTAATCTTATTTTTATCTCTTTCCATTTTAATTTTATAATTTTTATATTTCCTACTTGATAATTTAATACTCTCCCCTCTAAACACCGCTTTCATCGCATCCCAAACAATTTCAAATTTAACCTCCCGTTATCATTTAATCTCCAACTTTCCTCCAATTTTTAAGTATCCATTTTTATCCTTTTCATTTTATACAATTTCGTCATATCTCCAATAGCTTCTTTTTCTCAAAATTAAAATCTAAGTCCACCATAACTTCTGCATGATCAGAATCTTTAAAATTCCACATCTACCTTATCCACATTATTCAACAAATCTTTAGAAAGAAAAATATAATCAATTCTAGAATATGTATTATATATCTTAGAAAAAAGTGTATACTCTCTCAATTCCTTTAACCTCTCTCCACATCAACCACGCCGTTTGAAGCATCCACATATTTAAAATCCCAGTTTATTTGCTCCTCCACAGCGGGTGGGATTAGTACTGTCTATTTTATCTCTGATTAAATTAAAATCCCCAGCCACAATTACTTTCCTACACTTTCATTCTCCAAAATTTTTGTTATTTTTCAAGAAATTCTCTTTGTTTTCATTCGGTAAATATAAATTAACAAGTGTCACTTTTTCCTCATTAAGATTTCCAACAATTATTACATATCTTCCATCTTCATCCAAAATTACCTTATGTTTTCAAAGTACACCCTATCTGATATCAGTGTTGCAACTCCTCTAGCTTTTGAAGTTCCAAATGCTTTTCATATATTTGCATACCTTTTATATACATTCTATTTGAATCTTCAGATTTCTGATGGGTTTCTTGTAAAAATAAAATGTCTGGTAAATCCTTTTAATCTTAAGCTCCAATCTTCTTCTTTAATCTGATTCCTGTACCCTTCACATTCCATGACATTATTTTTATAACTCCCATTTAAAATATAAATTTTTAATCCTATCCCGCATCTTCCTTTCTGTGCCCCCACCACCCGACATTAAACTACCATATAAACAACAATAAGAAAACAGAAAAAAACAAAACAAAACAACAATAAAGTACAAACAATCTTCTTCCCCACATCCTCATCGGTTTCGCCTCTATAAAGAGAATGGGGAGAGGGACGTGCCAATGCCGGGGCACTTCTTCGGGCTGTCTATTTAAATTCATCACTCAAAAAAAAAGATAGCGATGACCCGCATTCAGCTTCATATTTTCCAAGACTCTTATCTGCTTCTTCTCCTACTGTATCCTCACGACTCTTCTTCTGTTCAACCAACACAGGTGATATTTCTTTCCTCTTTAACCCTTTGGAGTCTTGCCCTCCAATAGCCCCTTTTTCTTCTTCTGAGATTGATGTTTCCACGTATGTTCCACCCATCTGAAGCATTTGATCTTTTATCTCCATTAAATCCTCCATCTCAATCAGTCCAAGCTCCCAAGACTGAATTTAAAACTGGTAGGTCATCTGAAACTGCTTGAATTAAGGAGTTTTTACTGCGTGGGATGACCGAACTGGCAGACACAAGGAGTTTGGAATAAACTGCTGTCTTTTGCTTTCCTTATTATAATTATCGTGTTCTGAGTTAAATGCTGAGGCTAAGGAATATCAAAGACTGAATTTGCTAATGAGAAGAATTTTAATTGAAGAGATCGATCTTTTGTGCTGGACTGACTGGCTGATTGGCTGAAGAAGATTTTATTAGGTGGATAATTTTTTTATTATTTTTCTTTTGAGAGGAAATTAATAGCTTGTTTATATTACAGAAAACAAAAAAAGGACTTTGTTTTGAAGTTCAAGCTGGTTTGTTTTTTTTTCTCTCTGCCGACGTGGAGAAAAAATGGCGCTGATTAAGCTGTGAGGTAATTGTGTTTCTTTGTGGAGTGAATATGACTCATAAGTTACTGATAAGCTACTAACGAGTGCAAATAAGCCGTTTCGCTTCAATTAAAGATTGTCGTCCCTTGATCTTCATCAAGACCCTCTGTAAAATTGGTTTGACTGCTGTCCTTTGATCTTCACTAAGACTCTTTGAAAAATTGGAATCCCAGTTTGAGAAATTTTTGTTTTTTTTTTCAAAATGACTCAACAACTTTCAGAAACGCAGCAAATTGCTGCAGCTTTAAATAAAATTGGGGAAAAAATAGCAGCACTATCAGAGCGTATAGATAATTTGACATTTAAACTGACATCCGAAGTGCAAAATTTAAAGCAAGATATGGATGATAACTTTGCTAAACAAAAAGAGGAAATGACAATGATTAAAGATGAAATGGAGCAGCTGCATGTGCATGAGGCAAAAGTAGATCGGCAAATTGGCAAAATATTTTATAAAAATGAGCAGCAAGATAAGAGAATTTGTCTTTTGGAAGAAGAGATGAGGAAATATAATTTTGTTATCAGAGGAATCTCGGAAGAAAGGGAAGATAAATTGAAACAGCGGGTTTTGAAATGGATTAATGATTTGGATACGCAACTTACGTTCACAATAGCAGACCTGGCAAGCGTTTTTAGAATTGGATATAGAAGGCAAAATGGTTCTAACAGGAATGTGCTTGTCAGGTTCGCAAATCTTGGTGATAAGTTGGAAGTTATGGCCAAGTTAAGAGAGTTGGGAGATGCTTTGAAGTTTGAAGGGAAGACTATTCAAGTCTTCCCGGATATATCAAGAGAAGAAAGGGCATGGAGATTTTTTTTAAAACCAATTACAAAAGTTTTGAGAGATAATGGAATTAAATACAATTGGAGGCCACCACAACAATTGAAATTTTTTTATAAAGGAAGGATGCGTACAATCACCCCAGATATAGATGCATTTTTCACATACTTGTTGATCCAAGGCAACAGTAATAGTGGTACTGGTCCAGTTTACTTTTGTGAGGAAAACAATAGCTGTCTAAAGCAATAATTTGTTTCTTTTGCTAGAAACCATTCCATATGCAACACATTATAGCAGCTTTGCTAAACTAACTGCCATTTTTCTGAAGGATGAAGCAGCATAGTTTTTGCTTTCAAACTTTTTAAATTTACCAAGGAACTACACTTGGATACAGCTATAGCTAAGTAGCATGCATTTTGGATAAAGGTAAAGGTTTCCCATGTCCAATCAAATATGACTCTAGAAGGCAGTGTTCATATCCGTTTCTTAGCCAAGGGAGCCAGTGTTGTCTGAAGACATTTCTGAGGTCATGTGGTCAGCATGACTATATGCTAAAGCACACAAAATGCTGTTACCTTCCTACCAAAGTGGTGCCTACCCGTGTTTCCCCGAAAATAAGATCTGTTCTTATATTTTTGGGGGGTTCCAATATAAGCACTCGGGCTTATTTTCTGGGGAGGTCGTATTTGTTTTCCATGCATGAGAGGCCCACTTCTATTTGCTTGAAGCCGCAATGCGGCAGGAGGCTGCATGGCGCATCACTGCCACTGCCAGGCGGAGGGGGTAGAGTTGCCCACGTGTCCCATACTGGCTTACCTCAGGGCCCTACAGCCAGACCATCCACACCTTGACCCTGCCTCACCTTGTGGCAGCAGCTCCAGAAGTCCCATCCAGTGGACTCTGCATGGCCACCAGCCCACAGCTGCTTTCTCATGGCTGCAATGGAGCAGGCAAGCCAAGAGACAGTGGGACGGAGTGGGCAGACAGCTGCAGGAGGCTTGTCTTCACTTGGTGACAGTGCAGAGAGCAAACAGAGGCAGAAGTGTGGGGAGGAGACACATAATCCAGATGTGCCACACAGGCTGCAGGCAAGCCAAGAGATGGTAGGATGGTGAGATGTTTTGGCTCACTAACTCTTGGCTTTCCCATAGCCCATGCAGCAAATCTCAATTTCCTGCCCTCCCCCACCCCTGCCTCTGCCTGCTGTTTTGATAGGTAATCAATTCACCTGCACTGCGCAGACTGTAGCTGCTGTCAGACATTGCCAGTCCCCACATCCTCGCTGCATCCAGTACAGGCCATTCCCACGACCACCCCGGGTTGATGACGATCTTCACTAGGGCTTATTTTGGGGGCACATGCTTAAAAACCAATCTAGTTCTTATTTTCTGGGTACGTATTATTTTCGGGGAAACACAGTATTTATCTACTTGCATTTCATTGTTTTTGAATTGCTAGGTGAGCAGGAGCTGGGGCAAGTAAGGGGAGATCACTCTTTTGTGTGGCACTTAGGTATTGAACCCAGGCTGTCGGCTTTCCAGTTGACAAGCCCAGGATCTTTAACTGCTGAGTCCTATTTTGAATAATTACAAGTAAACATCAAATAACATGTTTTCCCCCCAAGAAAAACATTTTATTAATGAAACGATATAAAACATGCAAATTGTGATACAACTGAGTGTAAAAAGAATTATAGTTGGCATAAGATATTTATCAGGCAGAGAGCTCAAAATCATGGCTAAATGGTCAACAGATATTTCAGAAGTCTTAGTGCACATTTAATGGTTGCTTTTCCCATCACCTTTTGATTTACAGTTCCTTTTTCATTCTGTATAAAGAATAGCAAAAGGAGAGTGAAGCAATGATAAATTCTGATAAATTCAGTTGCCAGAACTGAATATATGAGATATATAGTATTGAATAAGATTGAGAGGTCAACAAGTATTCAAATAATATAACATGGCACAGTCTTTTGAAAACCTGTACCAGTGATATGATACACTGCTGGAATTATTACCTAGACACATGCTGAACTGAGCAGTTTGGATTAGAAAAAACAAAACCCTGAGGACTAGTCACTCTGCATTATATCCCATAATGATATTGATAGATTATACCTGATCTGAAGAAATGGGGGAAGTGGTTTATTTCAAGTCAGAAAGACTTCAAACAAGAAGAATATGCATTGACTGCCTGGGCAGGGGGTTGGACTAGAAGACCTCCAAGGTCCCTTCCAACTGTGTTATTATTATATGACTGGTTATGTTAAAGACAGGCAAGGACAAGGCTGTCAAACTCATGTCATGGTGGTGTCACATGACGTATTGGGACTTTTTCCCCCTTCGCTAAACCGGTCGTGAACATGACCAGTGTATGATGCATCCAGCCTGCTGGCTGGGAGGTTAACAGCCCTGGCCAAGGACAAGCACTAGTGCATGTTAAAGATTGGAATTTACTGAATGGGCATGAAATAAAAAGTGAATATGAAAATAATCTAATAAAACACAAACAAAATGTTGGCAAGAAAAAGCATTACAAGGTCAATTTCTACAAATGCTTAAGCTGAAAGTGGATAAAGATAAAACATAGCTTGGCTGCACAACAGCATGATCCTCAAACTAATGCAATGAAGGCCAGAATTGAAAAATCATCAAATGATTCAAAGTCCAGGTTGTGAAAAGAAGCAAAAGAAACAGTAGATCATATACTCAGCTTACGCAAGAAAATCATGCACAGTGATTATAAACAATGACATAATAGAATTGCCTAAATGATTCACTGGAATGTCTGTAAAATTATTATGTGGTCGTAATAGAAAAAATAGATGGGAACATATACTGTAGTTGAAAAAGTAATTGAAAATGAGTAAGTTAAAATTTTGTGGAATTTCCAAATATACACTTAGAAAGTCTTGGATCATAAGACACCGGATATATCTGTGGCTGAAAAGAAAAATAGTGTGGATAATTGATGTGACATAACCAAGAAGTAATAGAATAAAAGACAAAGAACTGGATAAGAATGCAAAGTCTCAAGATCTGAAAATTGAAATTGAAAGATTATGGCATGAACTAGCCATGGTGATCCCAGCATTGATGTCACACCAAAAAGTCTTGGGCATCACTTATAAAATCTGCTCATTGACAAAATTTCCTTCTGTCATTGTAAAAGCCCATGTCATGGACCTGCATATATACTATGCCAATACTTTACAAACAAATTAGAAATAGGTAATGACTGAGTTGCCAGAATTATTCATTGGAAACTATGCCAGAGGTTTGGATTTGAATGTATTAAAATAATTCTAGGCTTGGCAACTGGGTCACCATTATGACTGATTGCAGCATGATCGAGAGTTTCAACTTTTTTTGCTGGTTTCCAGGGGAAAAAAAAAACAATTCAAAAGAATTGGTTCACATTTACGGTCATGGTGATTTGCTTAATGCCCACTGTAAAAATGATAAAATTGGTTCTGACTTGTGTTATGACCACAATGTCTTTCAATGGAAATTTCAGTCTTGATTGTGGTTGTAAGTCGAGGATAACCTATATGTCTGAATTGGGTAGATGGGACTATACAGAGGAGCCCCAGTTCCATGCTTTATGAAACCTTGACGGTTTAAGAGCAAAAACAACAAAAACAATAAAACAACAAAAACATAAGATATTATATTATTGCATCATATTGCATTTGATTCTAAATATTATTCTTGATTTTAAAAAACAATAAACTGTGCACATATGGTTTCACACCCCAAATTTACTTAAATTTAGGAATATCAACAAGTATAAAATGTACTTTGTTTCAGCTACCCTGGTATTAAGCACATTTATGTGGAAATAAACTTCTATAAAAGAAATAATATAATTTCAAAATAAAACTTAAAAAAACATATACAACATAGACTGGACTAGACTAGACTAGACTAGACTAGACTAGACTAGACTAGAATAGAATTTTTTATTGGCCAAGTGTGATTGGACACACAAGGAATTTGTCTTCGGTGCATAAGCTCTCAGTGTACAGAAAAGAAAAGATACATTCGTCAAGAATCATAAGGTACAACACTTAATGATAGTCATAGGGTACAAATAAGTGATCAGGAAACGATCAATATCAATATAAATTGTAAGGATACAAGCAACAAAATTATAGTCACACGGTCATAAGTGGAAGGAGATGAGTGATGGGAATGATGAGAAGATTAATATTTGATCTTAGCCAAAGAGAAATAAACAAACAGAAAATTAATTGTTTCTTTCAAGTAAGTATGAAGTTGAACGTTGACTTGGATGTCTTTTGAGCTTTTGTACAGGGTCAGACTATCACATATATCAGGGGTGTCAAACTAAAGGCCTGCGGGGTGCTTAGATCTGGCCTGTGGGGTCACCTTGCAAATAGCGAAGGACAGGCCTGCTCTGCTTCTGCCAGTGAAAACAGGCTCCTGAGCTCCATTTTCGTCTGCCATGGCCTGCTGCAACCCTCTGAAAACGGAGCTTGCATGCAGCCCTCCTGAACTCCATTTTCACTGGCAGAGGGTTGCAGAAGGCTATGGCAGCTGAAAATGACCACACCCACCCTGGCCATGCCCACCCCGGCCCTCGAGGTCAACCACAACTCTGATGCCGCCCACAGTGAAATTGAGTTTGACACTTCTGATGTATGTGAAGAAGAAGGGAAAGGGGAAGGGAGGGAGAGGAATAAGAGAAGAAGGAGAAGGAGAAGGAGAAAAAACTGATTCTAATTTGGGAAAGAAGTCATGGAAATTTGAAGTATCTGTACCAGAAATCCTCTTGGAATTATATAAAGCTTTTATGTGTGCCAAGCTGCAACTTGGTCATTTGTATGTCTTCAAAATTGAATATTCATTAAAGCGTATAAAGCAGATTTATTGGGAACAAGAGAAAAAAAAACCAGGGAAATTGTTGGTCTCTCAGCTGAAACAACTGCAACAACATAATATAATATCTACAATTAAAGAGTCCATGGGTAAAATATATAATGACTCAGAAGCAATAAATTTGCGATTTTTATATTTTTATACTTTACTTTATAGCTTGAATCTGGAGATCCCAGATGAGCAGATTGATCTTTAAAATAAAATAAACGGTCCAAATAATTCCCAAGCTCACTTGGTTGATTTAGCTGTACTTTTAACTTTACAAGAAATATTATATACTATTAATTTTATGAAAACTGGGAAGTCCTCTAGTTCAAATGGGTTTTAGATAGAAAGCTTAGCTCCTATACCATTTAGTTATATTATGAATCCTTTCAAAAGGCATTTTCCTCTTATCATTTGGTGAGATTATCTCGTTAAATATAGGTGAAAAATATTAATTACAAATAGTGATCTATGTAGGTTATAAAAACATGCTTTTTCCCCCAGATCAATCAGAAGTTGAATTTTGAACCATTGGTTGTGATCTTGTGACAGAAATTGACCAACTGGCTTCCCATGAAAGCTTGGTGTGGTCTAAACTCACATAGCCAGCTTTTACACCAGTTGGACCTCTAGTCCAACCCCCTGCCCAAGCAAAAGACCCTGCATTGGCCTCTACCTAGGATCAAACTCACAACCTCCTGATTGTGACGCAAGAGCTCTACCTCTAGGCCACAGAGGTAGTTTGTGTTGTGTTTCTGGTTTGATGCCTTCACCACTAGACTAAATCAGGGATATGCATTATTCATCTTAAATTTAACCTGTTCTTTTTTTATATATATTTTTATTTTGTCACAACAGTATATACAATCATCAACATAAACAATAACCCATCATGAGAGGAAAAGTATATATAAGTAAAAGTATAAGTAAAAGTATGCATATAATACTATAATGAAGGGAACAATAGGACAGGAACAGTAGGCACTTTTGTGCTCTTATGCATGCCCCTTATAGTCCTCTTAGGAATGGGGTGAGGTCAATAGTAGACAGTTTTTGGTTGAAGATTTTGGGATTTTGAATAGAGACTATGGAGTCAGGTAATGAGTTCCAAGCGTTAACAACTCTGTTACAGAAGTCATATTTTCTGCAATCAAGTTTGAAGCGGTTGACATTAAGTTTGAATCTATTGTTTGCTCTTGTATTGTTGCGATTGAAGCTGAAGTAGTCTTTTACAGGAAGGATATTACAATAAATGATTCTGTGTGTTAAACACAGATCATGTCGGAGTCGGCGGAGTTCTAAGTTTTCTAATCCCAGGATTTCAATCCTGGTGGTATAAGGTATTTTGTTGTTTTCAGAGGAGCGAAGAACTCTTCTAGTAAAATATTTCTGGACGCGTTTGATAGTATTAATGTCAGAGATGTGGTATGGGTTCCAGACGGATGAGCTGTATTCAAGAATAGGTCTGGCAAATGTTTTGTATGCTCTGGTTAGTAGTGTAGAGTTTTTGGAAAAGAAGCTACGTAAAATTAGGTTTACAACTCTTAGAGTTTTTTTTGCTATGTAGTTGCAGTGGGCTTTGGCATTTAGGTCATTTGATATGAAAACTCCAAGGTCTTTGACAGGGAGGGGGTCTTCAGTAAGGTAATGTCCATCAAGCTTGTACTTGATATTAGGGTTCTTTTTACCAATATGTAAGACTCATCTTAGACAATATATAAGTATTCAAAGTATACAAATAATCTGAAAGTGAATACAAACTGTTATTTTATGCAGAGGACATTTTAAAGTACAAATTTCCTTTAAGAAATTATCAAAAATATTTTCCTGATGATGTGGATATGATATAACAATAAGTTACATATTGTAGATGCATAGTTAACTGCACAATCTAATCTATTCTCAGTTGATAAGAACTTTTTATGTGGGATTTGTTTATTGCTTAAAAATTCTTAAGTAGCAAAGAATAACTCTGAGAAAAAAATGTTAATGGATGGTGATATTGAAAACCATATAATTGTCATAGATTTGAATTTTGTCATGATGCCCATTAAGGCAAAGTTTATTGAAAATATTAATTTATTGGAAAAAAAATAAATATGAAAATGAGTTTTATTTCCAGATTAGGGTATATTTAAGTGGATTATCTACCTTACTTCTACTTAGATATTTCTGATAATTCAGTAAGAGGTTGAAAAATTTGCTATGGGACAGTCAGACCTCAGGAAAGGTTTTTTCTTTCTAAGATTACAACTCTCATATGAAAACTTTTAATCATATCACTGCACATATTTATTTATTTCTGGGATTTTTTGGAATAAAACTACTCTGAATATGAACCATTAAAGAAGCAAGTGGAAAATTATTATTATTATTATTTTTTGAAATCTCAGTAGGTACTGAGGTCTAATTTTAGATTGATTAGGTTGTATTCTGTGAACAAAAGACATTAATCTGGATGTTATTTAGAAGAATATTTAAATATAAGCCTTGTTCTCATGAGAAACAGACTCTGTGATAATTCCTATTTACATATAGTATATAAAAGTTTATTTAAAAAAATGGCTTAAAATGGTTAATTTAGGATTAGTTATCTATCTTTCCATGATGGAGATGTAAGTAAATATGAAAACATGTTAACACATACAAATTGGACATGGCTTCTGGTTATCCCATATTGATTTAGTATTCTTAATATTAATTTAAACATACCAGTGTAGTGCCTTTGGGCAAATCATTTTCTCTCAGCCCACTCCATCCACAGGAATATTGTTGTAGGGAAAAAGGTGGAGGAAGAAGTATGTTTATACCTTTCATGGAAGGCTGTAACTTTGAAGAAGGGTCATGAATAAGGTCCAGGACTCAGAACTCAGAGTTGGCTTGAATGAATATCCGGAAGGCCTCAAATTATAGGATTAATACAAGATAGGGCCAGTTTCTGCACTCGAGCTGGCTTGGACATGCAAAAACGTAAAGAAATGGCCATAGCAATCAGGGAGAGATATAGCATATCATTATAGTATTATTTTCAATAATATAACAGTATTATTTTGACCTCCTGCTCTTCCTCTTCCTTGAGTATTCCCGCAGGTGCACAGTCTTCTTTTTGGATCATTGAATGCCACTTTGCATGATCAGCTGCGTCTCCATGGTGCAGGCCCCATGGCTTGCATATCTTTGTTGATGGTGTCTTGCCATCTCTGTTTTGGACATCCACAGGGTCGCTGGCCATTTTGCCCTCCTGTTCTACCACCTCTTATTATACTATACAACAGAGTATCAACTTGATATCCTTCAAGGTTTTAGGTTCTATAATCTTCTAGGATTTGAAATTAAAAAGGCACAACAAATTAAAAAGGCACAACAAAGAATGTTCTTCCTATATCAACTCAGAAAGTTCAGACTGCGCCAGGAGCTGCAGATGCAGTTTTACAGAGGAATTATTGTGTTTGTGATGTGTACTTCTTTAACTGTCTAGTATGTCTACAGCAACCAAACAGGACAGGTACAGACTTCAATGAATTATTAGGTCTGCAGAAAAAACAACTGCAACCAGCCTGCCTTCTACTGAGGACCTGTATACTGCATGGGTGAGAAAGAAGGCTGAGAAAATATCTACAGACCCCTCACATCCTAGACATAAACTGTTTCAACTCTTCCCCTGGAGAGGCTGCTACAGAATATTGCATGCAAAAACAACTAGACACAAAGGCAGTTGTTTTCCTCATGCCATCACTCTGATGAACTCTTAATTTTCACAGTTCGGTCTTATGTCTAAATATATTACTTATGTAGTATGGCTGTATCACTTGTATCCTTCTCATCTGTTCCACTACCTTCTCTATTGGTATCATTATTATGATTATTATTCATTGCTATTATGATTACTATTACTTTGTTGTTTTGCATATACACTGAGAACTTATGCACCAGAGACAAATTCCTTGTGTATCTAATCACACTTGGCCAATAAAGTATTTTACTCTACTCTACTCTACTCTACTCTACTCTACTCTACTCTACTCTACTCTACTCTACTCTATTATGTCTGCACCAGTGGTGGGTTTCAAATTTTTTTACTACTGGTTCTGTGGGTGTGGCTTGGTGGGTGTGGCATGGCTTGGTGGGTGTGGCTTGGTGGGCATGGCAGGGGAAGGATACTTTGAAATCTCCATTCCCACCCCACTCCAGGGAAAGGATACTGTAAAATCCCCATTTCCTCCTGATCAGCTGGGACTTGGGAGGCAGAGAATAGATGGGGGTGGGGCCAGTCAGAATTTTTACTACCGAACTACTCCAAACTACTCAAAATTTCTGCTACCAGTTCTCCAGAACAGTCAGAACCTGCTGAAATCCACCTTTGTTCTGCACCTTCCCATAATCAAGGAAGGAGACATTCTCTCTCTTTCTCCCTCCCCCGTGGGTGTGTATCTGCCTCTGCCTCTGCCTCTGTCTCTCTCTCTCTGTGCATCTCTCTGCCATGTGATCCAAAGCTTTTGAAGACTAATCCATAAGCAGGATAGTTTGAACTCACTGTCTTTTCAGATAAAAGCCCCAGTCCATTTCCACAATCTTAAGCACGCCAAAAGTGAGGGTTCACATTTTTGAGTTCTTTGATTTAAATTTAGTGACTATTATGTCACATGAGGCTGTTTGTAAGGCAAATTACATTGTGAGTAGTGGATACATGGGATAATGATGATGATGACACTGTGTATCCATTATGAATCCTTGCAATATTTTTTATAGACTGACAATGGTCCTTATTCTACAGGTTGGGGTCATTATTTCTTCTTTTTCAAAGGAAGGAAGGAAGGAAGGAAGGAAGGAAGAAAGGGAGGTTTAATAATTAAATGAAATACTGCATTCAAAAGTCCAGTTATGGTTTTTCAATTGAATAAATGGGTCTGTGTATTTGAATTTTGTCCATAGGTTCAGCTGGAGTGAATTGAGGAAGGTCATATAAAACCAAATATATCTGTTTTAACTGGAAGTTGCTCTTCAATTTTATGAAAAATATAGATACAATTTGTTAGTTTATTCAAAAAAAACCATCATCAACAAAAAGTTCATATACATATTTTTGCTAATGCATTTCAGCAATCATTCAGCTTTGTAAAAGCTGTATAATAGCAGTACCATTCATAAAAGAGAGACAATATTCCATAATTATATTGTTAGTGTTGCTGCTACATCGTAATAACTGTTGACTTTCAAATGCACATGATGGCATCAGACTTCAGCCAAGCAATCTTTTCATATTCTGTCCAAAATTAATATTGCAAAGCAAATGTAATATTCTGTAATACATTCAGAATATGTTCAGTCATATAGAAAATATTTATCAATTTTAAATTTCCTTTTCATTCATTTGTTTATAAGAAACAGAACTGCACATCTGGCTTCCTGAATAATTTAAACAAGGTTAAGTGTGAACCAGTTTATAAAGTTTATAAATATAATTTAGAGGCTCATTTGTTACTTTTAAGTGTTGACTTGCAACTAACATGTGTCATCTCCTGATTTTACTGTTCAAAATGGGAATTGCTATGTCTATTTTTATGAACCATAAATTTCCCTCTTAACTGTCAACATCTTCAATAAATGCATTAAAATCTTATCCAAACAGATTGTTCAAGGAGATTTTAAAATGTTTTTGCACATTTTATATGCAATAAAAGGGGAATGGAAAGACCTGCTTATTTTGAATCTTTGCTAATTTGGCAAGATAGAAGCTCAGGGGTTTCATTATAGTCCAAGAACATATCAAATAGGACAAAACTTTTGATGAATGTGTGCACCACTAGGATTAATAATATCTAATTAAACCACAATGATCAATGGGAGATTCCATCAAATCTGATTGGTACAAAGGTTCTGTACATCCAACCAGACTGGATATTTGCTTTGTTACTTGCTTCACTGTTCTTTGTATTAATTGTTACAGGAAAAAAAAATCCTTAAGTATTTCATTCCTTTCATCTACATTCTGATGAGGACAAAATGGTGCTGCTATTATCATCACAATAGACAAATCTACTAATATGTAGCTTCTTTTGCTTTGGCAGCCTTAAAATCGCAGATCAAGTAAATAAAGGTCAGAGCAATTTATTTTTAAAGGAGATTCTTTCCTTTAATATGGTGAACAACACACTACCTTGATTGTTTTGCTCCTTATTTTATATAAACCTTGTGTAATGGCCTATACTTAGTTAATGACCAACGACTGCCAACGACTACTTCAGTTTCAACTACAATAACACAAGAGCTACCGATAGATTTAAACTTAATGTCAACCGCTCCAGTTTGGATTGCAGAAAATATGATTTCTGTAACAGAATTATCTGTGCTTGGAATGCATTACCTGACTCTGTGGTCTCTTCTCATAACCCCAAAAGCTTTAAACAAAATCTATCCACTGTTGACCTCACCCCATTCCTAAGAGGACTCTAAGGGGCGTGCATAAGAGCACAAACGTGCCTACCATTCCTGTCCTTTTGTTTCTTTCCCTACATATATATATGCTTATACCTCCTTGTTTCTCTTCATATATATGTTTATATATTATATAATCTTTTTGTGTTATGTTTGTGTATATTGTTTTGACAAAATTAAATAAATAAATAAAATAAAATAAATAAATTAGGCAAATGCCATTGAGTTGAGCTCAATCCCTGGTGACTTTGTGGACAACTAGTTGCCTTCCTGCTCATCTCCAGTTCTTCCAAAGATACTCAAGTAATCTCTTGAATCCCATCAGCTGCCTTGTCCATTGTCTCTACTTTTTCACTTGTTTCAATCTTTCCAATAAGAATAGCAACATGCTTAATAAACCTGAATGAACTTGAACTACCATATTTTTTGGAGTATAAGATGCATTGCCCACCCCCCACTAAAAGTGGATGGAAATATCTTTTTTTCCATTTTTATTTTATTTTATTTTATTGAAAAGATAGTGCCATGTCAGGATAACAATGCCAATAAAGCACAACCAGAGAGAGATCAATGATAAATAACATACATGCTAATAACGATAACTATACTATGTTAACAGTAATTGTAATAATAAAAAAAAACCACAAAAGGAAATAAATGAAAACTTCAACTAATTTTCTACTTACATTAGCTTATTTACATTTTTTCCACATTATATCCATAGTTTTATACATCTTTTTGTACTGACATTCATAAACTTCCCTCTCATTTCTACCTCTTGTCTCTATCCATTCGTAAAATTCATTCCATGCTTTGTAATATTTCGAGTCTACTTTATCTCTAATTTTTAAAGTTAATCTGTCCATTTCTGCACAATCCCAAATTTTCCTAATTATGTCATCATCCGGTGGGGTGTTCACATTTTTCCATTATTTAGCATATGTAATTTTAGTTGCCGTCAATATAGGTAACACTAAGTAGATGGCTGCTTTGTCATAACTTTCCAACAATATACCTAAGAGACACGTTTCTGGTTTGAACTCAATATATTGCTCAGTTATCATTTCTAGCCATTTATGAATTTTCTCCCAGTAACTCTTTGCTTACTTACATGTCCACCACATGTGGTAGTATGATCCTGGAGTCTGGTTGCATTTCCAACAATTGGCGGAAAAGTACTGGACCCGTGCCCCTCCTGGCTGGTGCTGGCCACTCGGGAGGTGACACGAGGCTGGCTCCAGGCGATTACGATCGCTTCTTTGGTGGAGGGCGTCTTCCCGGCCGCCTTGAAAGAGGCGGTGGTGAGGCCCCTCCTTAAGAAGCCTTCCCTGGACCCGGCTGTTTTAGGTAATTATCGTCGGTCTCCAACCCGCTCGGCGAAGGTTGTAGAGAGTATGGTGGCATATCAGTTTCCTTACACCTGGATGAAACTGTCTATCTAGACCTGCTCCAGTCCAGTTTCCGCCCGGTTACAGCACGGAGACGGCTTTGGTCGCGTTGGTGGATGATCTCTGGAGGGCCAGGGATAGGGGTTGTTCCTCTGCCCTGGTCCTATTAGACCTCAGCGGCTTTCGATACCATCGACCATGGTATCCTGCTGCGCCCGGTTGGAGGGATTGGGAGTGGAGGCACCGTTTATCGGTGGTTCTCCTCCTATCTCTCCGACCGGTCCCAGTCGGTGTTGACAGGGGCAGAGGTCGGCCCGGGCACCTCACTTGTGGGGTGCCGCAGGGTCGATCCTCTCGCCCTACTGTTTAACATCTACATGAAGCCGCTGGGTGAGATCATCAGTGGTTTCGTGTGAAGTACCAGCTGTATGCGGATGACACCCAGCTGTACTTTTCTACACCGGACCACCCCAACGGTTATCAAGTGCTGTCCCGTGTCTGGAGGCCGACGGGTCTGGATGGGGAGAAACAGGCTCAAGCTCAATCCCGCCAAGACAGAGTGGCTGTGGATGCCGCATCCTGGTACAGTCAGCTAAATCCGCAGCTGACCATCGGTGGCGAGTCAGTGGCCCCGATGGAGAGGGTTCGCAACTTAGGCGCCCTCCTGGATGAACGGCTGTCTCTAGAAGATCATTTGACGGCCGCTCCAGGAGAGCGTTTTACCAGGTTCGCCTGGTACGCCAGTTGCGCCTTTCTGGACCGGGATGCCCTATGCACGGTCACCCACGCACTCGTGACGTCTCGCCTGGATTACTGCAATGCTCTCTACATGGGGCTCCCTTGAAGGGCATCCGAGGCTACAGTTAGTCCAGAATGCGGCTGCGCTGGTGATAGATGGAGCCCTCGTGGCTCCCGTGATGACACCCATCCTGCGCAGACTGCACTGGCTACCTGTGGCCTTCGGTGCGCTCAAGGTTCTGGTGACCACCTTTAAAGCGCCCATGGCATTGGGCCGGGTTATTTACGGGACCGCCTACTGCTACCGAATACCTCTCACCGACCGTGCGCCTCACAGAGAGGGTCTCTCAGGGTGCCGCCAGCGAGGCAATGTTGTCTGACGCCCAGGAAGGGCCTTCTGTGGGGCTCCCACCCTCTGGAACGAACTACCCCGGACTTCGCCAGCTGGACCTCGGACCTTCCGCCGCGGGCTTAAAACATACCTATTTAATTGTGCAGGACTGAGCTAGATTTTAAATTTATGGGTTTTAATTGGGTTCTGTTTTTATATTTTAATAACGGGCTTTAGAATAAGTTTTTAAATTGTTTTTATATTGTATTTGTGTTATGTATTTTTAAGTGCCTGTAAACCGCCCTGAGTCCTTCGGGAGATAGGGCGGTATATAAATATGATTAATAAATAAAATAAATAAATAAGTTCTTATACATTTTGGCCAATCTTGCTGGTGGCAAGTACCATCTGTAAAACATTTTGTAAAGGTTTTCTTTATATGCCACGGCCCATGGGTGGAAATGTCTGTGTATCTAATACAGCAAATGTTGCCAAAGCCCCACCTACCCACTGGCCCCCACCCACTGGCCATTTTTGGCCTCCGCATGTCATGCTTTCAGCCTCCGCACACTCCATTTTAGACCCATTCCGGGCTGTGGAGATCACCACAGCACATTGCCAATGGTTGCCACCTCAACTCGTTGCATTTTTGGCCTCCACTGCCAATCCCTGCCACCTGAAACTGGCCAAAAATGCGATGCGCAGAGGCCAAAAACAGGGCATATGGAGGCTGAAAACATGATGTGTGGAGGCCAAAAATGCGACACACAGAGGCAGTGATCAGCAGCAATGTGCTGTGGTGATCCTGGCAGCCTGGAATAGGTCTAAAATGTGACATGTGGAGCCCAAAAACGCGATGCACAGAGGCCAAAAACGTGATGCGTGGAGGCCAAAAATGCAATGAGCGGAGGTGGTGATGGGCTGTGGCAATCCCTGCAGCCTGGAACAGTTGATTGGCGGTATTCTGGGAGGCTGATCCAACCTCCAATCAGCTGCTCATGCAGAATCAGGCTGCGATAATGTGTAGAAGGTGACCAGGCTGTTTGCTGTTTGCTGCAAGGAAGCTAGTCGGATGAATACAGATGGATGCTGGTAGCAGAGGAAGATTGTTTTTTCTTGTTTTCCTCCCCAAAAACTAATGTGCATCTTATACTATGGAGTGTCTTATTCTCTGAAAAATATGGTAAATTGTTGCAACTTGAATTAAAGCATGAATCTACCCATGGCTTGTATTCTGCATAATAGTTGTTTTATTGTTTTGTGCAATAGCTAATAAACACATAAATTGGTATGAAATTCAACATAATTATTACAAGCTATTATCATGGATCATCTGGATCACATGATCCATCTAGAAGTCTAACAAGGAAGGGAGGAAGATCCCATAGAGCAGGGATGTCAAACTCATGTCATGGAGACAGCACATGATGTATTCCCCTTTGCTAAACTGGGTGTGGGCATGGCCAGTGTGTGACGCATCCAGCCCATGGGCTGGGAGTTTGACAGACCTGCCATAGGAGGTAAGTAGCACAGCAAAATTTGGTCTTGCTCGCATGAGAATATTCCATGTAATTTCACTTTGTACACACATTCCTTAATCTAGGAATGTGTGTACAAAGGAATCATCTGGATAAACATATACTCCAAGATGTTTACATTAAATGTTCACTTTTCTTTTCAGCCATGTCTCTGTGTGTGTAAATTCTGGAGCAACAGGGGTTTCACAATACAATTTCTTATAGCCACAAGATATCCTTCTTAAAAAAAACATTTAGCACATCGCTAAATATTAACATCTGTTAGAAGGTATTGTAGTGGTCATACAAAAATGGAACAATGCTTTGATACAATGCTGGGCTGGTTGAAAGCAAACAAGCTGACATTCTGTGCTGAAAAAAATAGACATCCTTAGCAAGTTGTCAGAATCATTAAATCTGACATTGTGACAAGTTTAAAAGGTACAGACCTTGCTTTGTGATGTCATTATGCTTGGTTCAGCATGCACTCCTTTCCCCTTTGTATTCTTATTATGCCTGTGAGTAATACAATCCAGATCTGAGCATTATATAAATTATTTATTCTAGATGGCATTGCTTTCTCTCTGAAAGGTGGAAGGAACAAACAACCTAGACACACTTGTAAGTTTGCTTTTGTCATTAGACAATGACATGACCAATCATCCATACCACATCCTATTGATGATATGACATCGAAATATTCTAGCAGTGCTGATCCTTATATTGGTAACCAGAAACCTGGGGACTTGTAATATTCAAACAACCTTGAAAACATTCAGAAGTTGGAAGATAATCTAGAACATTATTTTTTATTACAAAAACACTAGTCTTCTGCAGAACACCAACAAGCTATGTTCAAGCTCTAAATAGCTTGGGACTAGGTTATCCAAATTCCTGGCAAATAGATGGGGAAGGAATGGAGGTAGTGACAGATTTTATTTTCCTGGGCTCCAAGATCACCGCAGATGGGGACTGCATCCAAGAAATTAAAAGACGCTTGCTCCTGGGGAGCAAAGCTATGGCAAATAGGATTTGCCCTTTAGGAAAAACCCTTCCATACTTCCACCTCTCACAATACTTGACAACACAGTATCAACAGTAGAAACCTTCAAATTTCTGGGTTCTATCATATCGCAAGATCTCAAATGGACAGCTAACATCAAAAACATCATTAAAAAAGGACAACAAAGAATGTTCTTTCTGCGCCAACTCAGTAAGCTCAAACTGCCCAAGGAGCTGCTGATCCAATTCTACAGAGGAATTATTGAGTCTGTCATTTGCACCTCTATAACTGTCTGGTTCGGTTCTGCAACCCAACAAGAAAAACACAGACTTCAGAGGATAATTAGAACTGCAGAAAAAATAATTGCTACCAATTTGCCTTCCATTGAGGACCTGTATACTGCACGAATCAAGAAGAGGGCCGTGAAAATATTTGCAGATCCCTCACATCCTGGACATAAACTGTTTCAACTCCTACCCTCAAAACGACGCTATAGAGCACTGCACACCAGAACAACTAGACACAAGAACAGTTTTTTCCTGAAGGCCATCACTCTGCTAAACAAATAATTCCCTCAACACTGTCAGACTATTTACTGAATCTGCACTACTATTAATCGTTTCATAGTTCTCATCACCAATCTCTTTCCACTTATGACTGTATGACTATAACTTGTTGCTGGCAATCCTTATGATTTATATTGATATATTGATCATCAATTGTGTTGTAAATGTTGTACCTTGATGAAGGTATCTTTTCTTTTATGTACACTGAGAGCATATGCACCAAGACAAATTCCTTGTGTGTCCAATCACACTTGGCCAATAAAATTCTATTCTATTCTATTCTATTCTATTCTATTCTATTCTATTCTATTCTATTCTATTCTATTCTATTCTATTCTATTCTATTCAAATCTAGATAGCTTACTAAAAAGCAGAGACATCACTCTGCCAACAAAAGTGCGTAAAGTCAAGGCTATGGTTTTCCCAGTGGCAATGTACGGCTGTGAAAGTTGGACCATAAAGAATTGAGGCCTTTGAACTATGGTGCTGGAGAAGACTCCTGTGAGTCCCTTGGACTGTAAGGCAATCAAACTGGTCAGTCCTAGAGGAGATCAACCCTGACTGCTCTTTAAAAGGCCAGCTCCTGAAGATGAATACTCAAATACTTTGGCCACCTAGTGAGAAGGAAGGACTCATTGGAGAAGAGCATAATGCTGGGAAAGATTGAGGGCAAAAGAAGAATGGAACAACAGAGAATGAGGTGGTTGGATGGAGTCACTGAAGCAGGCAGTGTGAGCTTAAATGGACTACCGGGAATGATAGAGGACAGGAAGGCCTGGAGGAACGTTGGCCATGGGGTCGCAATGGGTTGGACACAACTTTGCGACTAAGAACAACAAGGTTATCCAAGAAGTAATCTTCTCCTCAGTTTTAACACTCAAAAAAGCATGCTTAGTTCACTGGCTGGATGAAATTCAGTCAGCAGTGATATACTTTCTGTTGTGGTGCCCAAAATAAAAATTAACTCCTTACAGACTTGAAGTGGATTGCCGGTTTAGTATATTTCCACTGACAATTAAAGTTCCATTTGTCTGCTTAAGAATTTCTCTGAGTATCCCATGGCAACACCTCCTCTTAACAGTTGTGATATTTCATGCTATTAATTTTTAATTGATCATTTTTATTGTGTAAGTTGTTACATTATTTTATTTTGCATGTTCATGATTTCATTATCAATTATTTGGGGATTTTAACAAAACATGAATGATATATGCACTTGTAAGTATAATAAATTAACAATCCCCGCTTCTTTTTCTTCGCCTTGCCTCTTGGGGTTTTTTAAAACAAACCAGTAGAAGTATAGATTAACATAAAATCAAGATATCCTCTTTTTTTAAAAAAAAAACCCCATGGAATGGGGGTTTTATGGATGATTAAACAATGATAATCAGGTGGCCCAATGTTCCATAGAAAATTAAATTCTGTAACTTGGTATTGAACTATTTGTTCACGTGAGTCCCTGATAAAGTATCTTTAGGACTCTGTGTCTTCTTGTGATGACCTTTGCAGTTACTATTGTTCATCATGAATCACCTTGATGAATCACTAACAGATCATATTCACCCTGTAATTTCTACAATGCCCCTCTATCTCTTTCTTGAGTGGCTGCTTTGTTTACGTAGCTTAAGTAAAAGCTATGGAAAAATGAAATATAATCAGAATGAACTATTGTGAATTTGTACGCTAATGATGTTTTCATATGTATTCCGACTTTATTCTAACTAAAGCTAGTTGCTTTATATATGACAGCTTCTGTCAATAAAAGAAGGTTACACATAGTCAGCCAATCAAAGAAGTTGACAGGCTGTCCTTACTTAATCACTTTATAATTGGTTTCTTCTGTAACCTGGATTGTGTGCATTAACCAGCAAATTCCCCATCAAAAGAGGTCAGCAAAAGCATTCCCTAGATCTCCAGTGCCCTTTTCATAATGGAGATTGCTCATTTATACTTTGGGAGGCCAAGGATTTCCTTTATGGCCTTTGCAACTGTCATAACATTTATTTTAGATGAAATATACTAGAACAAAACTGACAGGTTGCCCCTAAGCTATGGGCTAAAATAACAAAAGTTCCAAAGGTGATCCTTTTACAAACCTCTAGCTTTGTTTCCTTTTAAAAAAATGAAGTGCATATTACTTTCTCTCCCATCAATAATGAACTCTGTTCCTGAAGCAAAAAAGAATTATTGATTTATTGTCAGAGTCTCCATGTCTGCCCCCTCCCCCATAAAATGGCAGCATTCACTAAATAAAATCCATTTTGTCTAGCACTGTCCACTGGGGTGAATCAAAACACAGATGCTTTCACAAATATTTCCACCTGTGTTGAAATATTGTGTTTCTTTTGGAATATTTCAGGAGAGACTGTATTAAAAGGGTATAATTTCCCCACACTTCAAAACATCTCAGTGTAAAACTTTTTTTTCTAAAACTTGTTCACTTTAAGTATATCAATATACATGTAATTATAATTAGAATTTTTTTTATTAGATTGTTGTTTTCAACATTTTTCTAGACTACATAATTTGGCATGAAGGGCCTATCATATACTGCTTGCTATTAGTTTAGTATGAATGGAATTATATAACAACAGATTATGGAGGAGAAGTCAGAATTAATAGAATAGAATAGAATAGAATAGAATAGAATAGAATTTTTTATTGGCCAAGTGTGATTGGACACACAAGGAATTTGTCTTGGTGCATATGTTCTCAGTGTACATAAAAGAAAAGATACCTTCATCAAGGTACAACATTTACAACACAAATGATGGTGAATATATCAATATAAATCATAAGGATTAACAGCAACAAAGTTACAGTCATACAGTCAAAAGTGGAAAGAGATTGGTGATGGGAACGATGAGAAGATTAATAGTAGTGCATATTTAGTAAATAGTCTGACAGTGTTGAGGGAATTATTTGTTTAGCAGAGTGATGGCATTCGGGAAAAAACTGTTCTTGTGTCTAGTTGTTCTGGTGCGCAGTGCTCTATAGCGTCGTTTTGAGGGTACGAGTTGAAACAGTTTATGTCCAGGATGTGAGGGATCTGTAAATATTTTCACGGCCCTCTTCTTGATTCGTGCAGTATACAGGTCCTCAATGGAAGGCAGGTTGGTAGCAATTATTTTTTCTGCAGTTCTAATTATCCTCTGAAGTCTGTGTCTTTCTTGTTGGGTAAACAAGAAAGACACTGTTTCTAAACCTTTAAGTTGTATGAACTTCAACACCCAGAATTCTCCAGACACCAAACTTGCTGACTAGGAAGTTCTGGGAGTTGAAGTCTACACATCTTAAAGTTTCCAAGGTTGAGAAATGCTGATTTAAATATCGAGTCAGACCCAAAAGACTGTTTGCACCATTCTGTTAGCTGTTTTCCTAAATATATTTCTTAATTATTTTGCTATAAGAAAATTAGATAGGTAGTGATTTGAGAAAACAAATTTGAGAAAACAAATTTCAACACTAAAAAATGAAAACTCTAATGATCTAAATCTCTTCCAAACTCATCTATCACCACAAAATATACAACTTACAACTCAACCTAGACATCAAATTAATACAACACAACCCAAACAACAAACAACTACTAGTCAACTAATCAGAGATGCAATGGAGAGAGGACAAAAAATAAATAATGCAATATTATTTGGACTTGAAAACACAAATGAACCAGATATCAATAAGATTCACAACATCATTGGAAATTATAATTCATCAACCATCTCCCCAAATGAAATAATTGCTGTCTCCAGAGATGGACCAGAATATAAAAACAGCGATGGGACAACAGCACCAAGATTTTGTAGAGTTATATGCACTAATGAGGACAGTAAACGCAAATTCATAAAGACTATAAACTCAATTGCTAAATCCAACCCTACCTACAGTAAACTTAGATCACGTCCTGACCTATCCTTTCTACAAAGGATACGCTCTCGTGAACTTCGCACAGAACTTAAAAGAAGACAAGACAATGGTGAATCCAACCTATACATCGACTACCATGCTGATTGCATAAAAATAAAACCTGCAATCAAAAATCACCTCAACCCCCCATCACCCATAACAATCAACCAGCCATCCCAGTATTCAATCAAGTACCCATCCCCCTACCTCCCATTCAACCAACCATCTTACCAGCTATCCAACCAACAGCCATCCAACCAACAATCCAACCAGCCATCCAAACAGCCATCCAAGCAGCCATCCAAGCAGCCATCCAAACAGCCATCCAACCAGCCATCCAAACAGCCACCCAACAATCCACCCAACCAGCCATCCAAACAACCATCCATCCAAACACCCAAACTACCATCCAACCATCTATACAACCATCTATTGTCCACAACCCCCAACCTACTAACACCCAAAACTAGGTATGCACGCCCCTTACCTCTTCAACACCAATCATATCAGATCTCAAATGCAAATTGATAAATGCAAGAAGCATAGTCAACAAATTACCTGAATTTATCCTCTTATTAAACAGTGGCACATTTGATATCATTTTTGTTTGTGAAACATGGCTGAATTCATCCCTTCCTGACTCCATTATCTCAAACAAAGAATATCAAGTCTATCGATCAGATCGGAAAACCGAAGAGGTGGTGGAGTGGCTATCTTTACAAAAGACACTGAATCTAAAAAATATCCAAGTAGCACATAAACTCTCTCTTCCTGAAACTATAGTATGCGACCTATCCCTTGACACTACTCTTCGATTCTTACTATGCTACAGAGCCCCCGACTATGACATTACCCACGCAAATATGCTAACCTCAATGCTAACATGGACTACCTCTTGCCCATACCCTCTTATCTTCCTGGGTGACTTAAATCTACCTCTCATTAACTGGACAACCAATGAATGTTCAACTGACCCAATCCATACTACACTATACAACGCTGTTACAAACCTAGGTCTTGAACAACTTGTAACTAACAATACAAGACTCAACAACTGCCTTGACCTCATCTTCTGCAACAATCCAAACTCAATTTACGGACTACAAATTAAAGAACCTTTTTCAAACAGTGACCACTGCATGATTGATTTTCGTCTCAATATACGTCCATACTTAAATCGTCATAACACCAGAACTCCCAACTACAACTTCAAGAAAGCCAATTACGACCTTATAAACAACGATCTTTCACTTCTGAACTGGCAAAATCTGTTTGCAACCTGCATAACCGCTGATGACCTCTATAGAATCTTCCTACTTGAAATCAATAGAGTCATTAAATTATATGTACCACGAATGACTACCATGTCCAAGAAAACAAACTACCCATATCAATAAAAAGCTTCAATCAAAAAAATCCTCTGGAAAAGAAACAAAAAGGCTATGTTACAAACTTCAGAAACCGTTACAGAAACATATGCAACCAAATAAAACTGAATGCACAAATTACCACACCAAGCAAGAAGAAAACCTTCTACGCACAAATTCCAATCGTGCCTTTTATAATTTTGTCAACAGTAAACTTAAAGATTCAAGATCCATCCCACCACTAAAAGATTCTAACAACAAAGAATGCAATGACGAAACAGTCAAAGCAAACCTCTTCAACATTTTCTTTGGCTCAGTTTTTGTTAACTCCGATAACACATATCCAACATTCCACAAACGAACCAGCAATGACTATGATGATTTAACTCATATAGATTTCACAGAAGACAACGTTGGTAAAGCTCTTCACAACTTAAAACCATCGCTTTCTATTGGACCTGATGGTCTATGTGCGTATTTCTTAAAAACTTTCCATTAATATAGCTGAACCCCTAAGTATTATCTTTGATAAAGCTTTCACTACCAGTTCTCTTCCCAAACTTTGGTCACTAGCCACAGTCATCCCCATCTTCAAAAAAGGAGACCCCAGCTTAGTCGAAAACTACAGACCGATCTCCCTTTGCTGCGTCACCTGCAAAGTCATGGAATCTATCATCAATCAATCCATTACCTCACACTTAGAAACTAACAACCTACTCTCCAACAAACAATTTGGTTTCAGGAAAAGTTATCATGTAACTTACAACTTCTCCACTGCAAAAACATATGGACTTCAAATCTAGATCAAGGCAAATCAATAGATGCAATCTACATAGACTTCTGCAAAGCTTTTGACTCAGTAGTACACGATAAACTTCTCCTTAAACTGACATCCTATGGCATCTCAGGACCCCTCCACAAATGGATATCTGCTTTTCTGTCTAACAGACAACAAGTGGTCAAAATTGGCAATGCTTTATCAAATCCTGTTCCTGTCAAGAGTGGCGTTCCTCAAGGCAGCGTCCTTGGACCAACACTCTTTATTCTATACATTAATGATCTTTGTGACCATATCTCAAGTAATTGTGTTCTCTTTGCTGACGATGTCAAACTATTTAACACCACAGACAACACTTCTATCATTCAAAACGACCTTGACCATCTAACCGCTTGGTCTAAAAATTGGCAGCTCCAAATTTCAACCAGCAAATGCTCAGTCTTACATATAGGAAAAAAGAACTCTAAAACTAAGTACATACTAGATGGACATTACCTTACAGACGACCCCCATCCCGTTAAAGACCTTGGAGTTTTCATGTCAAATGATCTAAGTGCCAAAGCCCACTGCAACTACATAGCAAAAAAAGCTCTAAGAGTTGTAAACCTAATTTTGCGTAGCTTCTTTTCCAAAACACCACACTACTAACCAGAGCATATAAAACATTTGCTAGACCAATTCTAGAATACAGCTCACCTGTTTGGAACCCTCACCACATCTCTGACATCAATACAATTGAGCGTGTCCAGAAATATTTTACAAGAAGAGTTCTCCATTCCTCTGAAAACAACAAAATACCTTATCCCACCAGACTTGAAATCCTAGGCTTAGAAAACTTGGAACTCCGTCGCCTTGACAAGACCTAAGTTTAACTCACAGAATCATCTATTGTAATGTCCTTCCTGTCAAAGACTACTTCAGCTTTAATTGCAATAATACAAGGGCAACCAATAGATTTAAACTTAATGTAAACCGCTTTAATCTAGATTGCAGAAAATATGACTTCTGCAACAGAATCATCAGTGCTTGGAATACTTTACCTGACTCTGTGGTCTCTTCTCATAATCCTAATAGCTTTAACCAAAAACTTTCTACTATTGACCTCACCCCATTCCTAAGAGGACCATAAGGGGCGTGCATAAGCGCACAAACGTGCCTACCGTTCCTGTCCTATTGTTTTTCTTTTCTTCTTCCTATATATGTTTATATGTGTATATACTACATAATCTTTTTGTATGATGTTGTGACAAATAAATAAATAAATAAATAAATAGTTCAGGTAGTGTATCTAAATGTCTGAGTAATTTGCATGTGTGTTTTGCTGGATACTGTGGTGCTGGAGGTGATTATTACGCATCCCATGGATTGCAAAAATAACAAACAAGAAATCGTAGGTTGAATCTCACCAAAAATATTGCTTGAAGCCAAGCTCTCCAAACAGAGGCTGTGATATTGTCATGTGAGCTGACTCATTTGAAAGTCAATCATGCTGGAAGTGATTAGAAAAAGGAGAAGGAGCTATCCTAATATCCATTGGCTGGACTCTATAAATGATGACACTGGGATGACCATGGTAGATCTGAAGGGGAGGGGTCGAAACAGCGCAGCATGGAGTGCTGATCCATAGAGTGGCTGAGGGTCAGACATAACTGAATGCTTGATGATGATAACAATAAGTGTATCAAAAGTATTAATTCTGTTGTTTGCTCATAACAAAAATATTTACCTTCAAGACTGAAACTGAGATTCTCCAGGTTGTAAGTTTATTCAGTGGGTAAATCAAATGTTTGAATATATTATTAGTTTATAATACATTTCACAATACAAAATTAAATATAAAAGTATATAAAGGAGATTCTTGAGGAATTCTACAATCATTCTGACAAGATTGAAAAATCTTCTGAGAGAATTACTGGACTCCATTGTTGCAGGGTATAATATCAACAGAATATTGATATTTCTGTTTCCCTCACCCTTACATCCTGGCAAGTTAAGACTGGCCAGTCCTGAATTTATTCCTTGCTCCTCCTGTCATTCTGGGTTAAGCTGACATTTTTGCTTTCATGAAGACTATATCCGTATTCTTCTGCATCTATGAGGCATCTTCATAATTCCATTTGCGACATCCCAATGAGAAGCGTCAGTGTAATACAAGTTAATCAAATTACTAAAAACATTTTTTTAAAATCCATATTTGGCCAAGTCCTCCATTGCTCTGGTTAAAAGTGTTTTTTACTTCTCAATTTTTCTGAGTGTGTATCCAAACCATCAATTAATAAGCTGAAATAATAAGACACTTTTTGATTTATTTATTTATTTTTGAAGCCAGATTGTTCAGGATAGTAAACTGAAGGTAGCAATGTTGCATTCTGCCAGCTAGGCTTCCTGTCAATCTTTTGGCACTCACATTTAATAAGGAAATTGGGTGATAAACTACACAGCCACCAACCTTGAAATCAGAGTTAGAGTATACATGTCTCACTGAAGGAGGCATGAAATATTTTTTTTTTAAAAAAGGCATCATTCTTAACCAATTCTTGTAGTATCAGGTCAGAAAGGACAAACAAAAAATCTTTCTATTTAGTCTGTATATCTTCTGCTCTGGTAATTTGTTGGCTTTGCCCTGATGAAAGATTCTAATCTGAAGGATTTTCAGAGGACTAAGAGTAGAGTTGTGCCCTTACTGGTTTTTATGAAGATTTGTTTTAATATTTGTGGAAATGATCTTTTTTAAAAACAAGTTGATGCCGTAATCTTGGAATGAAGAACAATAGAATAAGGTCTTATTCCAGTTCCTTATTGTTTCATATGACACAGAACCCTCAAAATGTTTCACATTTCACCCTGTTAGAAGAAAGCTAAATTGAACATATTTTCGCAGCATGTTCCGAATGGGTTGTTTTTTCTAAACTTGAAAGAAACATTTTCTACTTCATCTACTCCTGTATTGGTTGGTCAGGAAACACATTAGTTTATATTTTCTTTCTCATGATTGAGCTCTGCTAGGGCTTGTTGAGAGATACCATTGGTCCATAAAGCCTAGACTTCTGGATCTTAATGGTGGACTCCTGACTACATTGCATGCATCTTTCTCTGAAAGCTGAAAGCTGGATTGATGCCTGCATTGGTTATTTTTTGAAGTACACAGAAACAGACACACACAGAAACAGACACACACACACACAGAGAGAGAGAGAGAGAATGAGAGAGAGAGAGAGAGAGAGAGAGAGATACACAGACACACCCACATACATACACACATATACAAATGAGCCTCCCATTCAAAAAGTTGAGAGTTCAATCCTAGGCAATGACACATATTTCTCTATCATGGTATAAAGAGAAAATATCTGCTGTGAGCTCTGCATAGCTCTCAGGAAAGGCATCTGGCCAGTAAATGCTCAGCTCTATTCAGTCTTCCTGACAAGGAATTACAGGGTCATAAAAGTATATATATATTGTGTGTGTGTGTGTGTGTGTGTTGCAATATGATACGATACACGATACAATATGATACAATACAATACCATACGATACAATAAAGTATAATACAATACATATATTTCACCAGGTGAAGATTGTCCTTTCCCTTTCCCTACTATGAGCATTAGTATGCATTTTATTGTATTTTGAAAATAATTGGGTACGCTCTCTATTGTAACTGCCTGGAGCATCATTTTTATGATGAAGGGCAAGAAATAGGACATTTAATAAATGAAATATTTTGGCTGGGATCAATCCTAGAAGAAAGAAAAGAAGAAACTTTAACTAGAAAACAAATCATGCTGAAATAGCTGGAGGAGATGGAGAAAATATGATCAGCAAGTACTGTATGATTTAAAAAAGGAATGCTAAGAATGACTTTTGGAAAAATGTTCCTGAAATAACCCTCAGGCTGAGGTTCGTCTTTTTTCTACACGCCACTGTCTTTTTCTTCCAAATCCCTTCAAGATATCGTCTCCACATTTCTTGGAAACCTCCTCTAGGTCTATAGAGTTGTTCTAAATACTTCTGGGCAAATTCTGGGCAAGAAAGCCACATATCTTCCTACTATGTAAGTATACTTGCAGAGCACATGGGGGAGTCAGACTTAACAGAACTCATGATACTCTAATATAGCATGACAAACTACGGTCAGAGGGCGGGTGGGTTAAAGAAGTCAAGTTTTTTATGCATCCTAAAATATATTTAAAACGGATAAGGCTCCATCACATGGTTGTGTCTACCAACTTAACTTTTTTGATTCACTCTGTAAACACTCCTGTAGATTAGCCAGAAGAGCTCCTAAAGACCATTAAAGGCACAGAAAGGAACAAAGAATCCAAGACTGCTTTTCTATGCTTGGCAGGCAACACGAAGTCCACAAATGGATGAACATGCTATAAATACAGATATATTTCTTTTTTTGCCCTTTTCTTGTCAGGAAAGCAGAATCTATTTATAGCACTATATGCTGAAGTTAATGGCTTGGAGCTAAAAGATGTATGTTCTAGGCTTGCTTGGTTCCTGGTATAGCTTTACATGGTCTTAGCAAAGGTACTAAATCAAGCAAGTTTAATCAATGTCTTTGGAATCATGCTGTTAGATATAGAAAGGCATGGAAATAAAATGGAGAGTGGCTATCTTTCCACTCGAATCTGAATTGATGTGTTACATTTCTTTTCTGGGCTCTTCCGAATGGAACAACTTCCCAGATGCAGGATAAGGTGAATCCTCCACTGATCACATGCATTTGTAATAAGCACCACCCATTGATATAATTCTTCAGTATTTCTGTTCCAGAGAAGATAAGTGAACTTTAAAAGTGGTGGAATGTCTGCTAAATAGAAAAATAAGGGATTGGTTGTTTCTTGTTTATGCTCAGCTATTGGTGAGAAAGAGTGACTGCTGATTGCCTATCACAGGAGTGTCAAACTCAAGGCCTTAGATCTGGCCCGTGAGGCTGCCCTGGAAACACTGAAGGACCAGCCCCTAGTGCCTCTGCCAAGAAAATGGAGCTTGTGAGGGCTTGGCTCTCCCGAGCTCTGTTTTTACTGGCAGAGCACTCAGGCCACCAGAGGCACCACCAATACAAGTGGCATTGAGCTGGCCACACCCACCCTGGCCCTGCCCACTCCAGCTCCCAAGGGTCAAATGCAATCCTGATGCGGCCCTTTAATGAAATCGAGTTTGACACCCCTGACCCATCAGTTCTGCATGTCCTCTTTAAATGAACAGATTTACACAGATGCTTGTTTTCAGATTGTTTTGATATCCACAAAAAATAAAAACAACACTGGCTTTGCTAGTTGCATTTTAAAGTGGAATCAGAAAGAGCTAAGAGACAGAAAAATTGATCATCAAAAAGTAGCTTTTATTTCAGTGTCAGCATAGAATACACAATATCAGAGATAGACCTAAAAATGGCATTAGTCTTGATGCTCTACAGAGCATGAAAGCATGACCTCTTCAGCCTTTTGACTTCTTGGGTATCAAACAGGAAATGTCAGAAGTTCTATGCCTCTGTGGAGTTGTGAGTAGATCCCCTGATGAGAACGAACACTATAAAAAGCCCATCTTGAGAAAGTGTATCTAAAAGCAGAATATATTAGAACCTTCTTTCTAAGTAGAAGTCAAAAAGGGAAAGTCAGTAGTTGCACATGTAGGTGTTTTCACACATTTGTACCTATCAATGGTACAAATGGGTTCATACAACTTACTAATTCTGTCATGTCCTCATGTCTTTGCCTTCATCTTGACTTCCTACCTGAGGCAGTTTAAAAGGTTGACTATAGCTGTTCTAATGTTAAGGTACTGTTTTGCCATATACGCAGACAAAATTCATGGCAGCTTTACCACAGATATAACCTGAAATATTTCAGGGCGATTTTGTTAGCATGACTGCTGAGGATTTACATCCCAGAAATTATTTGCAACTCCCTCTCCATTGGTCCCCAGGTAGTGTCTTTCAAAACCATTCTGCTTTAGGTAGAGAAGTTAGTTCTTGCAAACTGGGCTCTTTCCTATATTCTTAAGTTATCAAATGAATCCTAGCTCCGAGGCCTGGATCAGTCCTAAAAGGCCAGTAGAAGTGGTTGAAAGTGTGTGTGCGCGTGTGTGCGTGTGGGGGTGGGGTGGGTGGGGAGCTGCACAGTGAAGTAGGAAAGAAAAATCAAGAAGAGTCCATCCCTGACAACTGTCAGTTGTTCACCCATTTTCTGAATATATGTTTGATGTTGTTTCAGAAGAATGCTAAAATAGTAATGTTTTAAACACAGATTTAGCATTCTTCTGGAAAAGCTCTACAGTTCAGTGACAGTTATGACTGGTGAAGGAGTTGGGGGAATATTCACAATGAAACAAGTGTGTGAGAGAGTTGGATTACTATGCTTGCCAGCAGCTATTCAGGCTAATAACACTTTGGCCTGATTCAAGCTCTAAGCAGAAGATTAGCTTGGAGACCTGGAAGTCACCTTCCTCTTCATCTGCCATCTCTCCCAGCCCAGACAGTTGATCCTCAAATGAAGGGAGGTGACAAGTGGAAGAGGTGAGTGAGCAAGGATGTGCCTAACAGGTGGTTTTTAGCACCAGCTAGTGTTGTTGAAAAGGTGTTGGGAAGTTTCCTTTCTGCCTGGGAAATGAGGACATTGTACTCCATCTGGAGGTCTGAACAAAACCAATTGAATTGGCAAAGTAAGCATCAAAATGTATTCTACTTTATTTTTACGAAGCCGTCAATGTGATGTCCCGGTGCCTTGAAGCCGTTCGGGTCTGGATGGGGACGAACAGACTTCGACTCAACCCATCCAAGACGGAGTGGCTGTGGATGCCGGCGTCCCGGTACAGTCAGCTAGTTCCGTCGCTGACTGTGGGGGGCGAGTCACTGGCCCCCAGGGAGTTGGTTTGCAGCTTAGGTGTTCTCCTGGATGCACGGCTGTCATTGGAAGAACATTTGACAGCCGTTGCCAGGGGAGCTTTTTATCAGGTTTGCCTGATCCGCCAACTGCGTCCCTTCCTTGACCGGGATTCGTTATGCACGGTCATTCATGCCCTCGTTACCTCCCGCCTGGATTACTGCAATGCTCTCTACATGGGGCTCCCCTTGAAGAGCACCGGGAGACTTCAACTGGTACAGAATGCGGCTGCGCGGGGGATAGAGGGAGCGTCTCGGAGCTTCCATATAACACCTCTCCTACGCAAGCTGCACTGGTTGCCGGTGGTCTTCCGTGTGCAATTCAAGGTGTTGGTGATCACCTTTAAAGCGCTCCATGGCATAGGACCAGGTTACTTACGGGACTGCCTACTGCCGCCAATAGCCTCCCATCGACCTGTGCGCTCCCACAGGGGGGGCTCCTCGGGGTGCCGTCAGCTAAACAATGTCGGCTGGCGGCCCCCAGGGGAAGAGCCTTCTCTGTTGGGGCACCTACCCTATGGAACGAACTGCCTCTGGGGCTACGCCTTCTTCCTGACCTCCGGGCCTTTAAGCGCGAGCTCAAGACTTTTTTGTTTCAACGAGCAGGGTTGGCCTAAGAGTAATTTTTAATTGAGTGGTTTTATTTCTTGTTATTTTAATATTCGGCCTTATGGTTTCAGATTTTTAAATTTCAAATATTGTGTTTTAATTTTTGTATATGTCTTTTTAACTTGGCTGTAAACCGCCCTGAGTCTTCGGAGAACTGCATAGAAATGTAAATAATAATAATAATAATAATAATAATAATAATAATAATAATAATAATAATAATAATAATAATAATAATTATACTGCTGGCTTGCACCCAAGGAGAAGAATGCTCCAATATTTCCTGGGGAATTGCTCAGTGGGTTCACTTCTGTCCTTAAAATTCACATTGGTTCTTCATCTGCACATTCAGTGGCTTATTAAAAGATGCATTTTTATTTAAAAAACTGTTTATTATTTACAAATGCAATATGAATGGCTAATGTCCTTAACCATGAGAATGAAGATGGTGATAAAAAGAATGGAATGAACATACTGCTCTGCCTAAGATAATGGATAGTGAACAGGAAATGCCTTTTCAGTATGTTACCTTGAATACCAACTAATTGAGTGGCCTTAAGCAATTCAATATCACTCTCATAGCTCTTTTCTTCCCTATCTTTTCCTTATCTCTAATATAGGGATATAATCCTGTCCTAGTTTACAGGGATTTTTTTTTCAGGATTGTTAAGATAAAATATGTGAAGTGCTTTGAGCCTTTTAGTAAAAAAACTATGTTATGTTTATAAAATATTTGGAGAAAAGTTTATGTTGCAGTACTTCCAAATAAAATCGTTCTGTAAAAGTTCACATCATATGTTATATAATACACCAATCTATTTTCACAATAGAAATAAACTATCCTTCATAATCTATGCATAATCTTTTTTCCCTTTTTCTCTGATGCAACTTGAAATACATTGAATTGAATTGAATTGAATTGAATTGAATTGAATTTTTATTGGCCAAGTGTGATTGGACACATAAGGAATTTGTCTTGGTGCATATGCTCTAGGCAAAATATTACCCATATTGACCACATTTGGATCTACAACTTTTTGAATACAGATATAGAACCCATACTGGAGTGATTCCAATAGGTCAAGGATCCTTAGATGGGAACTTTTGGAAATTTGAGAGTATGTAGTTGGTATTTATATAAAATAGGGGCGGGGAAGGAATTTGCCCAAGGCAGAAGACAAACAGCTAACTGTCTTTGGTGCTTTCTAAGGTCAGTTGTTTTCTTGCAGATGTTTCATTACATGGCTAGGTAACATCATAAGTACTAGAAGTTTATTCTCTATAGCTTTCCCCGTCAATGTTGGTAGGGGTGTTATTTTTTTTGCCTTGGTAGTTACTCAATTAGGATGTTGTGTACTACTTGATTGTCTAATATTCCTCCTAGTGCTAATCCCTATTTACCTGGGCATTCATTGCTGGCAATAAGGTCTTCTGATCTGTTTCTTTCTTTCTTTCTTTTTTATTTGAATTTATATCCCACCCTTTTCCGAAGACTACACTGTGTTAAGCAATAGTCTTCATCCATTTGTATATTATATACAAAGTCAACTTTATTGCCCCCAACAATCTGGGTCCTCATTTTACCTACCTTATAAAGGATGGAAGGCTGAGTCAACCTTGGGCCTGGTGGGACTTGAACTTGCAGTAATTGCAAGCAGCTGTGTTAATAACAGACAGACTTAGTTTGCTGAGCCACCAGAGGCCCCTGGTTTTTAAACTTTTTTTAAAAAAATACTGTATCTTTTATTTTTATTTATTTATCTATCAAAGTTAGGTGCTGCCCAGGTTATTCTCACTTGCACCAATTCAAGCTATGAAAAGGGTAACACTGCCATACATCAAAAACATCTCAGAAACAAGCACAGTGTATTAAAACCACATGGCATCACCAAGCAAACAACACCCCCCAACCATCTTAAATAAGCCAAAGGATTCAGTAGCCTCAGAAGAAAAAGAAATATTTGCTAGACCAATTCTTGAATACAGCTCGGCTGTTTGGAACCCATACCACATTTCTGACATCAATACAATTGAACGTGTCGAGAAATATTTTACAAGAAGAGTTCTCCACTCCTCTGAATACAACAAAATACCTTATGCCACCAGACTTGAAATCTTGGGTTTAGAAAACTTAGAACTCCGCCGCCTTCAACAGGATCTGTGTTTAACTCATAGAATCATCTATTGTAATGTCCTTCCTGTTAAAGACTACTTCAGCTTCAATTGCAATAATACAAGAGCAACCAATAGATTCAAACTTAATGTTAACCGCTTCAATCTAGATTGCAGAAAATATGACTTCAGTAACAGAGTTTTTAATGCTTGGAATCAGTGGTGGGATTTAAGTAATTTAACAACCGGTTCTCTACCCTAATGATTTCTTCCAACAACCAGTTCATCAAACTGCTCAGAAAATTAACAACCGGTTTTCCCGAAGTGGTGCGAACTGGCTGAATCTGACCATTGCTTGGAATACACTACCTGACTCTGTGGTTTCTTCCCCAAATCCCCAAAGCTTCAACCAAAAACTGTCTACTATTGACCTCACCCCATTCCTAAGAGGTCTGTAAAGGGGTGTTCATAAGAACACAAGCGTGCCTACCGTTCCTGTCCTATTGTTTCCTTTCGTTATATCCAATTAATATAGTTATTACATACTCATACTTATATATATGCTTATATATTTTATAGTTATTTCATGCTTATGCTTATATATACTGTGTGACAAAATAAATAAAATAAATAAAAAATAAATAGGACTCATCTACTACAAACAGTGTAAGAACTATATAAGACATGTAGGACTGACAGACAGAGGACTAGCAGAACATATCCATGAATGCCAACTAGCAGTCAGAAGACACAATAAAAGCTCCTTAATTCAGAACGCATGGACAGATTTGATCATAGTTTCACCTGAGAAACTGTGAGCAATCTAGAGGAGCTAAATCCAAAAGTGTCAGGGACTTTCTGGAAGCTGGCCAGGGGTGGTATTCACTTACCTTTGTTACTGGTTTGCAAATGTGAGCACGCATGTGCACGCCCTCTGCTGACATGTGCCACTTCCGTGCATGTGCAGGGCCTTCCATGCATGCACAGAGCTTTAAAAAGGGGATGTAATGAAGTCTGGGTGTGTGGGCGGAGCCTCCCACAGCCACCACTACTGGTTCACCAGAGCTGGATAGAACCAACTGAAGCTGGCACTCATCCACAGGTGAATAGAGATAAACCACATATCCACCCCATTCAAAAGAGACAATAAAAAAAAAAAGAAACAAAAAGTCTGGAACACCTCCTTGCTAGCAATCAACAGCCAGATAAACAGGGATTAAGCAGGGACAACATCAGATTAACAAGCAGTAAACAATACCATAATCAAGAAGCTACCAAGGAGAAAATGGCATCCCATTAATATTGATAGGACAAGCTACAATATAAATAGTGAACAATGTCTTCTCCTTCTGGTGCTGAAGAGGTTACCTAGTCAGGTAATGAAACTTCTGCAAGAAAACAACCAACTTTGAAAGCACTAAAGTCTCCACAGTTCAACCCTGAGCTACAGATGCTTTCCTCTATTGGTACAAACAAGTAAAGTTACTGCATAGTATCACACCCTCTGGATGCTCTGTAGAACCCTAACTTTTTGTTAGTGCAGACTGTTGCACTTTCTAACAATGTTTACAATTCTATGCCATGTTTATTTTGTAAAAATGCAAATGTATGGGTTCATGCACCAACATCAGTGCATATTACTGACAAATGAAAGCTCTCATTCTATATGAATTGAATCACCATTTAGTCTCTATCTTTTCTTTGAGAGTTTGATTCCTTAGCCCAATGAAGGGGTAGAAAAGGATATAGATAATAGGCTTCTCATACTCATAACAGCCTAATTCACTGTGTACCAACGAGCACATTAATAGGAAGGTCGCACACCATGTTTTTTATTTTATTTTTTATTTATTTATTTGTCACAACAGTATATATAAGCATAAGCATGAAATAACTATACGATATATAAGCATAAATATAATCATAAGTATGTAATAACTATATGAAATTGGATACAATCAAAGGGAACATTAGGACAGGAACGGTAGGCACGCTTGTGCTCTTATGCACGCCCCTTACAGACCTCTTAGGAATGGGGTGAGGTCAATAATAGATAGTTTTTGGTTAAAGCTTTGGGGATTTTGGGAAGAGACAACAGAGTCTGGTAGTGCATTCCAGGCATTAACAATTCTGTTACTGAAGTCATATTTTCTGCAATCAAGATTGGAGCGGTTCACAATAAGCTTAAATCTATTGTGTGCTCGTGTATTAAATGTTAGGTGGAAACTCTCATCCCATCCCAATGAACTCAATGGAAAAATTCTCATAGATTTTTATGGCTCATAAGCAGTGATATGGCGGATGATTTACTGTCAAAAATAATCTTAGTGCTCCAAATATTTCCAGTGATTAAAATGTCTACGAAGCATTTCATAGATGTAAAATTTTAGAAAAAATATTCATCCATTTATTTTTGTATTCATCCTAATGATTTCTAACTAAAAGTGCTTCATTTAAATGGAACTGATAATACTGCATTAAATATAACAGTGAAGACACCATTATAAATCATAACACACACAAGCATACACACACATACTCACTCACAAAACAACTCAGATACTATATGCAAATTAGGAACCTAGCAGAAACCACTGACTCCTGAATGTGAAGAGAATCTTTAGCTAATAACACAATGTGGGTGTTGAAAAGTGTCTTGAAGGAAGCCTTTATAACAGTGGAAGGCCATGACTATTTGAGTAAAGAGACACATGGAGAACAGGGTTTCAGCTGATGATCAAAGGGAGTATAAATAACTTCAGAATAAGAGACATTCTTAAATGAGAGGTATACCAAAGGCCACCCTCCAAAAAGGGGATGACACGAGGCCAAATAAATAAATTAGGTATAATTAAAATTTGATGTGCTTTAAATTAAATTAATGAAATATTGTGATTACTGTTTGCTGGGGCTGTTGTGTTTTTGAACACACACATCACTTAACTGTGGAATTTGCTTCCAGCCACATTGGTAATTGTGATTAATTTGGATGGCTTAATGGCTAAAGGATGTTTACTACCTCCTGAAACATATTAAATGTTTAGCAGCTGGGAAATGACAGAAGAAGCGGGTTTAAAGACCCATGAACTCCGCAAACCCACTTATTTGGCCCTTGAATGATATAGAACAGGGGTCTCCAACCTTGGTCCCTTTAAGACTTGTGGACTTCAACTCCCAGAGTTCCTCAACTCCTCTGGGAGTTGAAATCCACAAGTCTTAAAGAGACCAAGGTTGGAGACCCCTGATACAGAAATCTACACCCAAAGGCTCTATGGTTTAATCCAACAAGGTTCTTTTTGTGTTCTTCTTGTGTCATGCTGCAGGGAACTGGCAGCCTTATTTTGCCTTATATTTTTTAGCAATAGCAGTAGTACTTAAACTTATATGCTGGTTCATAGTATTTTACAGCCGTTTTTAAGCAGTTTATAGAGTCAGTGTTTTCCCCTCAGCAATCTGGGTCGTCATTTTAGTAACCTGGAAAGGATAGAAGGCTGAGTCAATCATGAGCTGATCTGACACGAACACCTGGCAGTTGGCAGAGTTAGCCTGCAATACTTCATTCTAACCACTGCTCCACCACAGCTCCTCTTTTTAATTTTAAAAATAAATGTAAACGTTATTTTAATTTTATTTATTTAATTTTTTTTAAAAAAATACATATTTTATTTTATGTTATTTATTCTTTATTCCCAGCAGTGTTCGCTTCCCAAGAACATCACCACTGATAAAGTATGCATAATTTTGTATCCATCCCAGGCTTTTACGTCCATTTGCTCAGAAGCTCCTGTACAAAATAAGGGTCTTTATCTCCTGTCTCAAAAGGAAAACAAAATCACGTTTCTTGCAGAAATTGGCCCTGGGTTTGAAATGTTGATTCCCCAGAGATCCAGAAGGACACCTTCAACTCCTACCCCTTTCAGTCTACAAGGGGAAGAGAGGGGCAATTTCCTTTCTCCCTCCCTTTAATACCAAAAGCATAAAGCATAGCTATGAGATGAGAGGAACAGCTTTATTACTTGCTTTAGGAAAGCAATAACCATGCAGATATTCAGACAGTTTTATATGGGCACAAGAATAACTTTAAAGAAAAGTAAGTGATTGAACTCAGTGGGATGAATTTCTGCAGAGAGACTTTGCTTAGAGCGAGACATCCATTCTCTTTCACACCCAACAGAGCAGACTTCTTAAAGTGCAGCCCATTTTAAAAACACAGTAGCTATTGCAACAAACAAATTCTCCTTCATCCCTAGCAGGAAATCTAACCTCTGTGGAAATGATTTCTGTATTCTCTTCCTTGCTAATTGATCTGATCTCCTGGGTTGAATCTCCAATCCACTTTTCCTTCTCTTAGTTCTCCAAGCCTCAGTCCTGCCCTCTGCCAGTTCATGCTGTGATTTTCTTTCTTACTTACTTATTTATTTATTTATTATATTTGTATACCGCCCTTCTCCCAAAGGACTCAGGGCGGTTCACAGCCAGTAAAAGACAAAATACATATAATACAAATTAAAAACTATATAAAAAACTGATTCGATTAATGGCCTAAACAATTTTTAAAATACATATTTTATTTTATGTTATTTATTCTTTATTCCCAGCAGTGTTCGCTTCCCAAGAACATCACCACTGATAAAGTATGCATAATTTTGTATCCATCCCAGGCTTTACGTCCATTTGCTCAGAAGCTCCTGTACAAAATAAGGGTCTTTATCTCCTGTCTCAAAAGGAAAACAAAATCACGTTTCTTGCAGAAATTGGCCCTGGGTTTGAAATGTTGATTCCCCAGAGATCCAGAAGGACACCTTCAACTCCTACCCCTTTCAGTCTACAAGGGGAAGAGAGGGGCAATTTCCTTTCTCCCTCCCTTTAATACCAAAAGCATAAAGCATAGCTATGAGATGAGAGGAACAGCTTTATTACTTGCTTTAGGAAAGCAATAACCATGCAGATATTCAGACAGTTTTATATGGGCACAAGAATAACTTTAAAGAAAAGTAAGTGATTGAACTCAGTGGGATGAATTTCTGCAGAGAGACTTTGCTTAGAGCGAGACATCCATTCTCTTTCACACCCAACAGAGCAGACTTCTTAAAGTGCAGCCCATTTTAAAAACACAGTAGCTATTGCAACAAACAAGTTCTCCTTCATCCCTAGCAGGAAATCTAACCTCTGTGGAAATGATTTCTGTATTCTCTTCCTTGCTAATTGATCTGATCTCCTGGGTTGAATCTCCAATCCACTTTTCCTTCTCTTAGTTCTCCAAGCCTCAGTCCTGCCCTCTGCCAGTTCATGCTGTGATTTTCTTTCTTTCTTTCTTATTTATTTATTTATTTATTATATTTGTATACCGCCCTTCTCCCGAAGGACTCAGGGCGGTTCACAGCCAGTAAAAGACAAAATACATATAATACAAATTAAAAACTATATAAAAAACTGATTCGATTAATGGCCTAAACAATTTTTTAAAAATACAATTAAATCCCCGTTTAAAACTCCTAATTCAAAACCCCGGTTTAAAACTATGTTCAAGCTAGTCCTACACGTCTAAACAACAGCGTCTTCAGCTCACGACGAAAGATCCGGAGGTCGGGGAGTTGACGAAGCCCCGGAGGCAGCTCGTTCCAGAGGGCGGGAACCCACACAGAGAAGGCCCTCCCCCTGGAGGTCGCCAGCCGACATTACTGATGAAACTTCAGGCCATGAGCATCCTCACAGAGGCCAAGGGGTGGGATCAAATGTCAAACCACAAGTAGTCCTCGACGTATGACGTACGACCCATTTCTGTTGCTTAGTGAGACATTTGCTAAGTGAATTTTGCCCCATTTTACAACCTTTCTTGCCATAGTTGTGAAGTGAATCACTGCAGTTGTTACGTTAGTGACATGGTTGTCAAATGAATCTGGCCTCCCCATTGGCTTTGCTTGTCAGAAGGTCACAAAAGGTGATTACATGATCCCAGGACACTGTAACAGTCATAAATGTGGATCAGTTTCCACGTGTCTGAATTTTGATCACATGAGCACGGGGAGGCTGCAATAGGCATTAGTGTGAAAAATAGTCATGTGTCACTTTTTTTTAATGTGGTTGTAACTTTGAATGGTCTAAACCAGGGGTCTCCAACCTTGGTCCCTTTAAGACTTGTGGACTTCAACTCCCAGAGTTCCTCAGCCAGCTCTGCTGGCTGAAGGACTCTGGGAGTTGAAGTCCACAGGTCTTAAAGGGACCAAGGTTAGAGTCCTCTGGTCTAAACTGTTGTAAATTGAAGACTACCTGTATGGATTACAACTCAGACTTTCTACATCACACACAAGTACAGAAAGGATGGACTTCATAATGGGACAGACATTTCATTCTGTGTCATGCCTCCTCCTCCTGTCAGTCAGCATGAATAGAATCCCGTCAATATATTCATCCCAAAAGGCTCAAATTATATTTAATGCTGATTTGAGTAATATTCACAAAGGGACAAAACAAGATGGTCCCCTTTCCCCTTTGTTTTTTATTTTGACGTTTTAATAGAGACATAAAAAAGATAAAAAGATAATGGGCCTAAAATTAAAAATGAAACTCTAAATTGAGAGCTTTTGTTGATGACTTGGGTTTGATTTTACAGGATGCCCTGAAAAGGATTGGATCTTTGATGAAAAATGTGAAAGATTTTGATGTCTGTAGAGATTCAGTCATCTAGGTCATGGTTGTCCCAAAGGTGCTTTTTCAGGAGGCAACTGGACGTTCTTGTTTTTTCTTTGAAGACGTTTTGCTTCTCATCCAAGAAGCTTCTTCAGTTCTGACAGTGTTATGTTCGGGCAATGAAGAGGCAGGAGACCAATGAGTGGCAACAGCTCTTTAGTTTATTGTGACCCAGCAAAAGACAACCGGCAAAAACCCCTCTTTAAATACTCTTTTGGCTGAGGCTTCAACCAATCAGCAACGTGCAATTTTCCCGCCCAAAATTCCCTCTCAAAGTTCAAAATACATTACACTCCTTCCCTCCCAGAACGCTTTGTACCTCTATTTACATAATATTTACATGCTATCTCTCTACGTAGTCACGCAGGTAGACAGGGCGTCTCCTAACTCTTTCTGACCTGCGCAGTTCATTCTCTGGGAGAGAGTCGAGCTGGTCAGAGGGACTGTTTGTTCCTCCCAGCTCCTCCTCTAGGCCGTCCGGCCCTGGATTATTGGCTGAATCGTTCCTGTTGCCTTCAGGAGGAACCGGTTGGCGTCGCTGGACTTCATCGGAATCAGATAAGTCCTCCGCCGCCTCGGGTTTGAGTCAGCTGCAGATTCAAACAATTGGTAGTCAGGGCCTGGTTGTTTGGTTTCTAGTTTGTTTGGTATACGTTTTCTTAACTGGTCTATGTGGCGTTTCCATACCCGGCCGTCCTCCATGTCTACTACGTATGATTTGGGTCCGTTATGCCCAGAATTTCCCCTTTAACCATGTTGGGCCTCGCTATAGTTGTGTGCCCATACTGGTCACCCACTGTCATTTCCTGGTTTTCCTTGAATACCCTTGTACCCGTCTGGGGTATAAGTTGGGTTTAGTCGGTCTAGCGGGCACCTGAGTTTCCTGCCCATTAAAAGTTCTGCTGGGCTGCGCCAGTTGTTACACAAGGGTCCTATGTTGGACGGCCAGGAAAGTGTCTATTTTCGTTTGCCAGTCGCCTGGACTTATCCTAGATAGCGCTTCCTTGGTGCTCCGAACGAAACGTTCTGCAAGTCCGTTCGCCGGGTGGAAAGGCGCCGAGAGGACATGTCTGATACCTCTCCGCTAGATACCCCTCAAACTGATTTGCCGTGAATTGCGGGCTGTTGTCAGAGACTAGGGTGTCGGGTAGGCCGTGTGTTACGAATAGATGCCTTAGGACTGTGATTACTGCTTCGGCCGTTGTGCTTCTCATGAGGATTATTTCTAACCATTTTGAGTAGGCATCTACCACAATTAAAAGGTCTGCCCATGGAATGGCCCGCAAAATCTATGTGAATCCTGGACCAAGCCCCCAGGGGTTTCTCCCACTCTCTAACTGGGGCTGTAGGGGGTAGCGACCTCGACTCTTGGCAGGATTGGCATTTCACTACCCTGTCGCTGATGTCCTTATCCATTAAGGGCCACCATACATAACTCCTCGCTAAACTCTTCATCCGCAGACGATCCCTGGGTGGCCCCATGCAACAGTTCCAACACATTTTCGTAATTTTTCTGGGATAACTACCCTATCCCCCATAACAGACACCCCTTGAACAGACAGTTCTGATTGTTTTTCGCAAAGTCTTTGAACGTCACTCATGAGCAGGCCAACCCCTTTGCACCCAACCGATCAAAGTCCGAATTGTAATGTCTCTATACGATGCCCTAGCCACCTGCTTGGATGTGACTGGGCCAGAGTCCAAAGAGTCAATTAGTAAGACGGGTGTTCCCGGGGTGGGGTCCTCAATTGTCTCTGGTAGAGGGCATCTGCTCAGAGCATCCGCATGCCCTAAGTCTTTTCCTGGGCGGTAGAGCAACTTGTAGGAGTATGCTGCTAGGAAAATAGTCCATTGGGTCAGCCTGGGAGAAAGTGCCACGGGTGTTGGGCGGTCACCCGCTAAAAGCCCTAGAAGGGGTCTGTGGTCCGTGACTATCTCAAATCTCGTCCGAACAAGTATTCGTGAAATTTCTTAACCCGGAGACTATGGCCAACGCTTCCCTATCTAACTGGCTGTAGTTCCTTTCCAGAGGACATAGTCCGGGAATAATACGCTATAGGGGCTTCTGTTCCATTCGGTAACCTGTGGCTGAGCACTGCCCCACCCATATGGTGAAGCATCGCAAACTAGTACTAGTGGCAACGTGCCATTGTACTGGATGAGGAGGCTATCGCTGGACAAAAGGTTTTTACCCCTCAAATGCCTAGCCTCTTCTCTGCCCCAGGACCACACAGCTTTCTTTGCTAGCAACTTATGTAGCGGTTCGGCTACTGTTGCTTTATTCTTCAAGAATACCGATAGAAATTAACAAGCCCCAAGAATGCCTGTAATTCTGTTTTATTTTTGGGGCTGGGGCCTTTCTAATGGCCCGTACCTTGCTCTCCGTGGGTGGATCCTTCCCTGTCTATTCTGTATCCTAGGAATTCTACAGATTTCACCCCAATATGGCATTTGTTGAGCTTAACTTTAAGCCCGCAGACCTAAAATGCCCAACACCTTCCTTAGTTTTACCCGAGTTCCTCTAAGTTTTCAGCTGATACCAATACATCGTCAAGTATGGTACCACTCCTGGAGGCCCTGTAATAATCGCTCCATTAGGTTCTGTTGAAGCAATGGCAAAAATATTTCTAAAATTGTTTGTAGGGCAAGAAAGCAAGAATTAAATATAAACTCCTAAAGGATGAAAAAGAGAGAGCAGGGTTAGGTATGCCAAATTTGAAATTATATTTTGCAGCTAGTTGTTTAGTATGGATGAAAGAGTGGATGACTCTTTCGTAGAGGTTGTTGGAATTGGAAGGATATGATTTAATATTTGAATGGTATATCTATGGATGGTGCAACAAAGTAAAGGTGAATGTAGATTTTAAAAATAATTTTATTAGATATGCTGTATTGAGAATTTGGAATAGGTATAGAGCCAGTGGTGGGATTCTGCCGGTTCTAGGCGGTTCGGCTAGAAATCTAAAAATCTAATAAATCAAATCAAAATCGGCCGAACAGTTTGTTAAATTGCTGGCTCGCCCTGCCCCTTGCCCCACCCCTCCCCACCACTACTTACTGGTCACCAACCGGTGGACCACTGGTGGTCCGTGGCTGGGTCGGGCTCCGCGAGAGACGAGAGCTTGCAGACGATCTGGCTTCCGCCTCCTGCAAGCTCTCCTCTCGAGGAGCCCGACCCAAACTTCCCGTGCTGCTTCAGGAAGAACTTGAGAGGTGAGAGCTTGCAGGGAGGTGGATGCCAGATCGCCTCCCTGCAAGCTCTCGTCTCTCGAGTTCTCCCTGAAGCGGCATGGGATGTCTGCAGGTGACAACTATAATGAATATGTCCACCTGCCCTCCTGAAGCACCACCACAGCAAACAAAACAACCCCGTTGCTCTGCGCCTTTTCCTGCAGCCAAACGCACCCAGCCATGTGTGCCCTTTCCTCAAATGGGTGGTGCACGGGGCGCTTGGAGAGCGAGCAAGAGAGCTCTCCAACTTCTGTTTTTGTGCGTGCGTGTTTTTTTTTGTTTTTTTGTTGTTGTTGTTTTTTGTTTACATTTATACCCCGCCCTTCTCCGAAGACTCAGGGCGGCTTACAGTGTATAAGGCAATAGTCTCATTCTATTTGTATATTTTTACAAAGTCAACTTATTGCCCCCCCAACAATCTGGGTCCTCATTTTACCTACCTTATAAAGGATGGAAGGCTGAGTCAACCTTGGGCCAGGCTCGAACCTGCAGTAATTGCAGGCTTTGTGTTGTTAATAACAGGCCTTACCAGCCTGAGCTAAACCAGCCCGTGTGTGTGAGGGAGGGAGGGAGCAATTTGAAGGCGAGCCACCCAAATTTCTGGCAGAGATGGGGGCGGCTTCTGAGCAGCCCTGAATCAGCCCGCTCCACCTGACCTATTCCCTGAGTCTCGCTGTTCTCCTCGCCCCCCCTCAAGCAGCGGGCACCATGGATGCATAGTTTGTTGGGGCTGAGCAGGGAAGCCGCTGCTTGAGGGTGGGGGCGAGGAGAATGGCGAGACTCAGGGAATAGGTAAGTGGAGCTGGCTGATTCAGGACTCCTTAGAAGCTGCCCCCATCTCTGCCAGAAGTTGGGTGGCTCAGTTTCAGTTCCCTCCCTCACACACACGCACGCACAAAAACGATTTTGTGATTTCATACTGGGCTGAACCCACCAGTGGCTGTCCCCGCCCCTCGCCCTCCCTTCCCAGTCACTCCTCGCCTGGCAAGGGAAGCGGGAGGAATAGAGATTTGCTCCATATTCCAGAGTGCGAACTGGATCTCGCAGCTGTTTCCTGGTGTCCTGAACCTCGATGTCCCCAGCTTGAGTTCCTTTCAGCTGCAAGACACTGGCTGGCCCATGAGAAAGAGGGGGAGAGAGAGAGAAAGAGAGGGGGGAGAGAATGGAAGAGAGAGAGAGAGAGAAAGAAAGAAAGAAAGAGGGGGGAGAGAGAAAGAGAGATGACAGAATGAGTGGGAGAGAGAGAAAGAGAGAAGGGGGAGAGAGAGAGAAAGAGGTGGGGAGAGAGAAAGAGAATGAGAGAGAGAAAGAGGGAGAAAGAGAGATTAAGGAGAGAAAGATGGAGAGAAAGATGAAGGAGAAAGAGATGAAGGATAGAAGGGAGAAAGATGAAGAAGAGAAAGGGAGAGAAAGGGAGATGAAGGAGAGAGAGGGAGAAAGATGGAGAGAAAGAGAGGGAGGGAGAAAGAGATTAAGGAGAGAAAGAGAGAAAGGGGGAGAAAGAAATGGAGAGAAAGAGGAGGAGAAGGATGAAGGATGAAGGAGAGAAAGAGGGAGGGAGAATGGATTTGTTCTGGTAATTGGTTTAACAAGCATGGCACTGAAAAAGTGACTTATGACTGTTTTTCACACGAACGTTGCAGCAAACTGTCATTAGGGCAAAGAAGCTATGTCACATGACCACCTGGCCACGCTCATCCAGTCACATGAAGCAACGCAGTTGTGACATGAGTGACATGGTTATTAAAAATGCTGTAACAGGCATAAATGATGACTGGTCATAAGTGTGAGGACTGGTCAAAAGTGCGAGAACCTGTCAGAAATCACTTTTTTCAGTCCTCTGGGTAGTCCCTATGCACATATGTGAGGACCTATGCACATATGTGAGGACTGGTCAAAAGTGCGAGAACCTGTCAGAAATCACTTTTTTCAGCCCTGAAAGCTGAAGGCTGAAAAGAGTGATTTCTGACAGGTTCTCGCACTTTTGACCAGACTTCGCATTTATGACCATCTTCACATTTATGCCCGTTGCAGCATTCTTAACCGTGTCACTCATTTGACAATTGCTTTTCTTCATCACGGTTACAAGATAGGGTGCAAAACATAAAATGTGAGGACAGTCATAAGTGAGAGGACTGATCAAAAGTGCGAGGACAGGTCAAAAATAACTTTTTCAGCCCTCTGAGTAGTCCTTATGCACCTAGGGACTACCCAGAGGGATGAAAAAAGTGATTTCTGACAGGTTCTCGCACTTTTGACCAGTCCTCACACTTATGACCGGTCCTCACACATACAATTGTCCTCACATTTTACATTTTGCGCCCTATCTTGTAACCTTGGTGAAGAGAAGCAGTTGTGAAATGAGTGACATGGTTGTTAAAAATGCTGCATAAATGTAAGGATGATCATAAGTGCGAGGAACGGTCAAAGGTGCGAGGACCGGTCAGAAATGACTTTTTTTAGCCCTCTGAGTAGTTTCTATGCCCATAGCCATGGCCACCCGGTCACACAACCAGCTAGTCATGCCCACCCAGTCACATGACCACCAAGCCACACCCCAAAATAAGCCACGCCAACAGAACCGGTTGTTAAAAAATTTGAATCCCACCACTGTATAAAGCAATATTGTCTCCTAAAATCCCTTTATGGTTGTAACCAAAAGTTGCCTTTTTTAAGAAGGGGAATAATATCTAAACAAAAATGGTTAAGGTATGTTGAATCAAGGAGAAACCATTTATAAATCATTTTTTGACTTTTTGCAAGAAACTGCAAGAAATGAAAAGTTGATTTTGGGACTTGAAGATTTGAATTATATGGAATTATGGAAATAATACAGACAAATGTTAACCTTAGAGTAAGAATTTGATTTTTTTTTTACTTATATTTGTATGAAAGAAAACTGGAAGTAACCCTATTTTTTCTTTCTTTCTTGCACTTGCACTTTTTATCTTTCATGAGCCTTTTCTTTTTTTCAAATCTTTTTTAATGTTTATTTTTTAACTTGCTTGGACAATGGAAAAATATGTGGATGAAAGGTATAAAATTCACATTAAACTATAATTTAAAAGAAAATTTCTATAAGATGATGTATTGCTGGTATTTAACACTGGATAAGGTATCTAGAATGTATAAAGTAAAGAAGGAACTTTTTCCATTTCTGGTGGACATGTGATAAAGCAAAGAAATTCTGGACTAAGATTCATATTTTAATACAGAAAATTCTTAAAGATAAAGATGAAACCAGAAACTTTTCTTTTGGATTTAATGGAAAAAGACTTAGAAAAAAAAATGGAACTGTGATCTTATATATGTTGACACCAGTAAGACAACTGTATGCACAAAAATGGAAGGATATTTTGTTTTTCACCATGGACAAATGGCTGCAGAAGGTGATGGAGTTGGCAGAAATGGCTAACTTCACTGTTTTGATCAAGAAAAGAATATAAGTACTTTTGTTGCTACCTGGAGACCACTTCTGGACTTTGTGCTTGAGCTGGAAAAAAAATAAACTTTGATTTTGGGTTTTACTGATTAGATTGATTTGTTTTTGTAAAAATGGGAAGTTTATATTATTATGGAAAAGTAAAAAGTTGTGTTTCAATGTTAATGCTTTATTTGACTGCAACAGAGGGAATGGGATATCAACACTTATTGTTTCTTTTCTCCCTCCCTCCCTCCTCACTTCTCTTTCCCTTTCTCTGTGTCTTCCTATTTGCTTTTGTTTATTATATTTTATTCTATAATCTAATAAAATGTTTAAAGAAAGAAAAAAGTTTATCTTTTAACTTCATATTTAAAAAAAAAATCAATAAGATAATGTATTGCTGGTATTTAACACTGGATAAGGTATCTAGAATGTATAAATTCTACATTTAGAAGGAACTTTTTCCATTTCTAGTGGACATGTGATAAAACAAAGAAATTCTGGACTAAGATTCATATTTTAATACAGAAAATTCTTAAAGATAAAGATGAAACCAGAAACTTTTCTTTTGGATTTAATGGAAAAAGACTTAGAAAAAAAAATGGAACTGTGATCTTATATATGTTGACACCAGTAAGACAACTGTATGCACAAAAATGGAAGGATATTTTGTTTTTCACCATGGACAAATGGCTGCAGAAGGTGATGGAGTTGGCAGAAATGGATAACTTCACTGTTTTGATCAAGAAAAGAATATAAGTACTTTTGTTGCTACCTGGAGACCACTTCTGGACTTTGTGCTTGAGCTGGGAAAAAAAATAAACTTTGATTTTGGGTTTTACTGATTAGATTGATTTGTTTTTGTAGAAATGGGAAGTTTATATTATTATGGAAAAGTAAAAAGTTGTGTTTCAATGTTAATGCTTTATTTGACTGCAACAGAGAGAATGGGATATCAACACTTACTGTTTCTTTTCTCCCTCCCTCCCTCCTCACTTCTCTTTCCCTTTCTCTGTGTCTTCCTATTTGCTTTTGTTTATTATATTTTATTCTATAATCTAATAAAATGTTTAAAGAAAGAAAAAAAGTTTATCTTTTAACTTCATATTTTAAAAAAAATCAATAAAATAATGTATAAAATCAATATAAAATATGTATAGAATAAGTAGAATCCCAGCTACCAGAATGTACCATGGACAAAAGTATCATAGCTTTGCTCTTGCTTATTCATTAATGCTTCTTCTTTAACTCTCACCTTAAAAGTTTTATCTGTTTATTTGTTTAAACTGTCTTTAAATAGGGAATCCATTTTCTTTTCTTTCTATTTCTGTCTAGGCTCAGGTTCTGCACTTCTCTTTCTTGATCTCCATCTGTATATCTTGCCCACAGAGCTCCATAGCTTTTTATAAGGTAAAGGTTCCCCTGCACATGCATGCGTTTCTGGCTGTAGGGGCGGTGCTCATCTCCGTTTCTAAGCTGAAGAGCCAGCGTTGTCTGAAGATGTCTCCATGGGCATGTGGCTGGCATGACTCAATGCCAACGGCCACGGACCACTGTTACCTTCCCACCAAGGTGGTACCTATTTTTCTACTTGCATTTTTTACATGCTTTCGAACTGCTAGGTTGGCAGAAGCTGGGACAAGTAACAGGAGCTCACCCCTTTATGTGGCGCTAGAGATTTGAACAGCTGAACTGCCAACCTTCTGATTGACAAGCTCAGCTTCTTAGCCACTGAGCCACCACATCCCATTTTTATACCTCTCCCTAAATCTAAGTTTCATTTCCTGCTTCTGATTTCCTTACTGATTCCCCATTATCTAACAAGAGGCTTTTTATCTCTTTCCATAATACCTACATCTTTTTACCTTAACATCTATGAGGGCTGCATAACTTTGCTTTTGACTTCTTTCAGTTACAGATCTGTTTAACCTGATTCCCTAACATACAAGTTAGCTTCTTCAATATTACATACTTGGCAACATTATACCAATTTGACCAGTTTTTATGTATTTCCCAAGTTATGTATTGACACATTAGTCGATACTATGATCTGAGGCTTTCAGTGGTGTGAAATAATTTGCAAAATACCCCAGATGCTTAAAACAAAGTACTGTATTAATATAAAATATTAAAAGACATTTTTCTCTAAAACCAGCGTGGAGCCATTTAAAAGGAAAGTGAATATATGTCAAACTTGTTGAAAATAGATTGGCCTTGGAGTTTCAGAATCAATAGCAGTCGTAGCTCAGACTCCAGGTAAAATTTGGTTTTGCTTGCCTTCTGAATGAAAAGTGGAATGAAACAGAACGTTTTTTTTTTCTTCCAGTACAGGAATTGAGAAATTAAGACTACATTTATGAAAATTGAGAGTAGAGAAACAATATTGTATTAATTATGATGCCTATACATGTTGTCCCTATATTGGCCTACTGTATAATGGTCAAAGTTCAAGCAAGCTCCTTGGAAGTAAATTAAAGAAAAGCTGTCCTATGGAGTTGGAGCAAGTCCAAATATAGACCATCATAAACTTTGCACAAATTTATACAGAACACAGGAAAAAAAGCAGGTTCCAAGCCAGGAAGATAGTATTATTTTCAGCCATTTGAAATTGCTTTAAAGAGACTCAGAAGGATAGTTGCAAGCTTTATAAACTGTGCTGACAATGCATGGAGAATGGAGCCCAAGGGGTTTTAGTCCTTAACTTATAACCATAACCTCCATGGATCAAAGCTACAGGGAAAGCGATTGCCTCTGGTTTAACCAATTATAAATTGTTATTAACCTGTGCTTGCGCATTTATAAAGAAAAAAGAACCTATGGATTGAATGGGTGGGGGATAGCCCTGTGTTTAAGTAAACTGAAGTCAAACTGACCTGATTATTCAGGGGCATGCACATGAATAATAATTAGGCATGATTGATTGAATGCTACTTATGTGATTAATGCATTTGAAAGTTTAGCACATACCGTGTCAGTACACACTTTGGTCGGTTTTTAATTCTAACTCTGCTGATAGTATCTAAAAGTGGATGTAGTACTCTAGGAATCTGCAGCTATGCTAAGAAACTTTATAGCACCTTGTTCTCTATTATGTATATAGCATTTATATTAAATAGCTGAGTATAATGTTATCCTCTTTAAATAAGAACATTGTGTTACCAGGTTAGTTAGAACTTAGTGAATCAGATATTGTCTGGGGGTGGAAGACCCATCCTTCTTTTCTCAATACAGAAGGAATGTGAAGAACAAATGTATTGGACATACTTAGATAACAATTGGAGTCCCTAAATCCATTCTTTATACATCTAAACAACTACCATATTTTTCAGAGTGTAAGATGCACCTCCCCACCCAAAAAAGGGTGAAAATCTGGGTGCATTTTATACTCTGAATCTAGCCCTATCCAGCTTCTTAAACAGAGGTTTCAGAGGCTGAAAAAAGCATTAGAAATGAAGCTTCAGAAAAAAAGCCTCAGAAACAGAACTTCAGAGGCTTTTTTCCTGAAGCTCTGTTTTGGAGGCTTTGAGAGTCAGAAAAGAAAAGTTTTTTCTGAAACAAAGTTTCAGAAGTTTCAGAGGCAGGGGGGAAAAAGCAAAATAAAAATAAAAATGCAAGGCACAGAGCTCACAACCAATGGCCTGTTGCTAAAATTTACCTCTGGGAATCGCTGATTCCTGGAGGCCTGATCCAGCCGCCAATCAGCTTTTTTCTTATTTTCCTCCCCAAAAACTAAGGTGCATCTTATACTCCAGTGTGTCTTATACTCCGAAAAATACGGTATTTGCCTATCTTACAAACTGCATATTATAATCATATTAGGCTGCTTCAGCTTTTAACTGAATTCAGCCTATAAACTCTTATAACTTTATCAGACCAAATTATCTGAAAGCATGTGTCTCTAGCAAAATATAATGAGTTTAATATACTAAGTCAAGTCATATGACTTAGTATAAGTGTTTGCAGTGATTTATGTACATTTTTTATATGTTGTATTATAATTAGCTGGAACAAGAGATATTCATTCCCATGTAGTCATGTTGATGTGTGGATAAAGAAAAAATGGGACATAGCAAGTACACAAAACAAATGAAAAAAACAAGTTGGGTCAACAGATGACCAGCTCACCTCAGGAGAGGATGCCAACATGATGACAAAAATGACAAAAGAGTAGCCTTAGCTTTTGAGGAAACTGGTGAAATGTCAATAGGAAAAGAGAAAGAAAGCAACTACAAAAGCAGTGCTCTCAGAACTGAAAACAAACATCATAAAGAAAAAGTTATCAACTATAGGTATCTTACAACAAAAACTCAAATTGCCCTCTATCATTGTCTGCTAATCATGCAGTAAAGACTTGAATATTCAGTCTAGTTTGGTGATAAAAATAGAAAGATTAAATTGTACATAACATCTTCTTTCCAAACTCTATGGCTTTCTTTGGGAGTCCTGAGTCAAAACATGGAGCTGTTCATGAATTGGGAAGAGTCTTTTTAGTGATTGTCCTGGATTCCAGAATCTTCTTCTCATACAGAGGGCTGGGCACTGATTTTACTGTCTTTTGGTACTCAGTAATAATCATTTTATTCACCTAGAGCAGTGATGGCTAACCTTTTCTGGACCGAGTGCCCAAAGCATGCACGCATTCAGCCCTGTGCATGCACCCTGGCCCACACATATTTGTGCGTGTGGCCCCCACACGTGACCCATGCATGCGTGGCAGAGACCTGACTATCAGCTGGCTGGCGGGAGGCGAATGTGCATGTGCAGCAGAGCTGAACTGGGGCAATGACTCGTGTGCCCACAGAGAGGGTGCTGCGTGCCACCTGTTGCATGTGTGCCACAGATTTGCCATCATGGACCTAGAGTATGCCCGATCATTTCAGTCTAAGTTCTATAAGATAACTTGCTAGCATCATTTTTATGTATTGTTTTGTTATGGAATAAAAAGACCTCCTATATTATATATATGCTACGTAACGTTATGTTATGTTACATTACATTACTGTTGTAAAAGTTTCTGTTATTAAGATAGTGGCCTGCATTGGGGAATCCAACATACCTGCTCTTCTTTTCTTGCTGTTTCCATGGCTGGAGAGAGTTTACAGTGTAAAATGGGGCTTACAAAACAGCACATTTTTGGGAACCCTGTAATGAAGAGCTTACGTTAAGCTGCTTTGCAAGACAGGAGCAAGAGCGTTGAAGCCCATTGTGATAGCAATATTCACAAAGCAACTCTGTAAATTAATATACAATTTTTTTAAAAACAACAACAACCCACTTCCAGCATTCTTAAGAGCGTGAGCTTGATTATTTCAGGTTTATTTCTGTCAGGTTTATGTTCCATCAACATTTTGAATGAAGCAGAATTTAGGATTCACTCCTGTAAAAATCTGCCTGTTATTATGGTTATGGCTATTATTGTTTTATGGTTCATCACACAGTCAGCCAGATGTTAAGATGGATTAAGCATTTTTATCTACCTTTGGAGTCCTTTCCAAGGACCTGGGATAGGTAGATGTTGCTGTGTGATGGTGCTAAAGCTATTGTTGTAGGATATAAGCTGTTCCAAGTAAAGCTGCATTTTGCAATTGCTTGATGGGGATTCTGTTAGTGTTGTTGGTGATGTTCAACAGGGGTGAAATTCACTTACCTTCCCTACCAGTTCGCAAATGTGTGTGCGCCCCTTGTGCAAAGCCTTCTGTGCATGCGTAGAGGCTGAAAATCGTCACAAAAAAGACATCTGTGTGACTGGGTGGGGCTTTGAGCAGTTGGCCCTAACGTATTGCATGATCCGGATAGAACCGGCTGAATTTCACCCTGATGTTCAAGTAGTACTCAGGATGTTTTGGGGCTGCACTAAAGAGAACCTTTCATTATTGGCACTATCTTTGCTTTCTTTTGCCACAATTGTTCTACTTCTATTTGCAGGCCTTTGTAGTTTTCAATTTTCTCTACTTCTTTCTCTTCTATTCTGCTGTCTAGAGTTACTGCAGTGTTCACTATCCAGATTTTTTTTTCTTCTTATCAATAAGTGCTAAGTCTGGATGTTATGTGGCAGATGCTTCTTTCTTTGAATTCTAAAATCCCAGAGTACTTTAGTGTCTTCATTTTGCATTACTTTATCTATTTTGTGGTCCCACCAGTTCTTGCTTGCAGGCTAATAATATTTCTTCCAGATCTTCCAAAGCACCATTACCGCTACTTTGCCATGCCATTGTTTGTAGTTGAAATGTGATCTTCTTCTCAATTCTGGCTTTGTATGCATTTGTTGGGTTTGTTTCTTGCGGTGAGCTAGTGCTTATATTTGATATTACAGTATTGGCATCTTTTAATACTTGTATTAGCTATTTCTTTGGAACTAGTTTTAATACAGACAGCTTTATTCTCTTGTTTTTGTGCTGTTCTAAATATTCAGTTATCTTTTGTTTCAATTCATCTTGATTTTTTAAAGTTAGCTCTGTTCTTTCTGAGGAGAAGATAGAGGAAAGTATGCTTAGATTGGGAATGAAAACAATTAAATAGTGTTTCTGATTTCCTGTTCTGCTGATCCCCCCTGGGTTGCTTCTACAATCTGAATTACTTCTGGCAAGGCTTTGATTTCTCTGCCCTGGGTAGACCTTTGCATTTCTTCCAGTTCTGCTTCTGTGAATATTTTATCACATTATAAATCAATGTTGTTCTGCTAGTTTCTGTTCTGATATTTCTGATTCTGGATGTTGTTCTTTCTAGAACTAGTGCATTCTTTTCAGATATCCTCTTGTTGCATTTTATTTGTAATAACAGATTATTTCTTTGTCATCATCATTATTATTTTTTTAAAAAGATTAAACAATCCTGCAATCTTATTCTAGAAATCATGTCCTTGACCACCTGAGGCTTAGCTAAACACAGTATGTGAAAAGGCGCATAGTTCTGTTAATGGAAACTTTCCACTTGCCTTTTGCACACTTTAATTATGACTTTGTGGCAGGATTTCGTGCCGTCATGGTAATTGTGTGCTGAGCTCCTGCTGAGGAAAAGATTGTGCAAACCTACAAGAAGTACACAAAGGCTTTGTTTTTCTGGGAAACTGATGAATTTTTCTTCTGGGGAGAATGAGCATGTTGCTTATTTCCAGCAAAATTATACACCTGAAGAATTGCTTAGCTAAGTGTTGTTAGGAACATTTGATTTTCTATCCTTTAGGTTAAAAGTGAAGAATGTTCAGGTAGTCATTGACTTACATCCACAATGGAGACTGTACTTTTGGTTTAAGTCATTGCAGTTGGAAGTTAGGTATTAAATTATATAACTTCTTATGATGATTGTAAAGCTAGTCTGTCATGTATTCATTAAATGAACCATATGTTCATTGAATAAATCCAGCCTATTCACTGGACAGTGTTTGCCATTTTCTGACAAAAATGGCAAAAAACATAGCAAACCCAGTCATGTGACCACAGAACACTGCAACCAATCTTAACTGCAAGTTAGTTGCCAAATAACTGAAATGCAATCATAGGACTGCAGGAGCAGGGGAAGTAGTCATAACTTTGAGGACAGCTTTATGAAAATACAGTATGTTGTAACTTCAAACAATCATTAAATGACTGGTTATAAGTCAAGAACTTCCTATATAGCTTTCCAAAGTTTGTTCCAGTGAATTTCCAACCATTCTTTACAATGGTCTATGGAGATAGCAATAGCACTTAGACTTATATACTACTTCACAGTGCTTTACAGCCCTCTCTAAGCAGTTTACAGAGGTCAGCATATTATCCCCAACAATCTGGGTCCTCATTTTACTGACCTCAGAAGGCTGAAAGGCTGAATCAACTTTGAACTGGTGAGACTCTGCCAGAAACTGCCAAACTGCTGGCAATTGGCAGTCAACAGAATTAGCCTTTAGTACTGCATTCTAACCACTGTACCACCATGGCTCTTGGTGGCTTTCAGTATCTAGGTCATGGCTGTCCCAGAATGGCTTTTTCAAAAGGCAGCTGGATTTTGCTTTTCCTTGAAGGTATTTTGCTTCTGATCCAAGAAGCTTCTTCAGATGAGAAATGAAATGTCTTCACGGAAAAACAAAGTCCAATGACCTTTTGAAAAAAAACTCTCTGAGATTCCTTAAAATTGACCATATTGGTTGGGCTTATGGGTGCTGGAATGGAATGAAAACATCTAGAATTTTAGAAGTTGCATAAATTTTGCATTTGCTTATCATGTGAGAACCATTATTTCAACCTTTTCCCCAACTGATGCTGTCCAGATGTTTATTTAGTGTTCCACAGGTAAATAAGAAAAATGCAAGAGTTCGGTAAAAGCTACAATAAATCCTTTTCTTTGGAGAATCATCTTGTGTTGTCTTTTATCTAAATTTAGGAGATGTTCTTTTTAAGAGATTTACACTTACACAGTGAGAGAATTAGATTGCAAGAAATGGCGTTATCCTTTTCTGCATCCGTGGAAAGATGATTTCTTTATCTTAACATCTTTCTCTGTATGAAATAATGTATTCTGAGTAAATAAATAATGCCGCTTAGATGTTGGGAATATGTGCTTCCAAGGCTTACTGCATAATTTTCTCTATCCATTCCATGGTTGGAAATTGGGCTAGAGAAGCCATGATTCCCAATCTTCCTGCAAAATTTAAGACACCGATTTTTTTTTGTAGCATTTTCCACAAATAAAAGAATAAGCAGAAAATGTCAGCACTATTCTGCCTAATTATACCATCATGTTAGCATCACAGTCCTTATAGCTCTCAAAAGCTGAAATAATCATTATAAAAATGCAACCTCCAGCAAAAAGGTAGTAGTCTTCATCTTCACCTTACCTAAAATTAATCCTTTTGTGGGATATAGCAAAGACTGCTTGCAATAGTCATTGCTATACCTCAGCTGGAAGAGCTGAGGAAGGGAGGACAAGGAAGTCAGAAAGTTATTTTACAATAAGTATTGAAACAGAGAAAGAGTTAGGATTGGATCTGTGCTGCATGAAAAACATGGCTATGCAGTTTTTAATGTCTTATGTATCTTGTTTGTCAGCAGAAAAAAATCCCTCTAAATGAGGAATTGTCACTAAATATCTATTTCTACAGTGAAGACTACCAACTCAAGTCTACTGAGCTCATACAGTATGTTAATGAACAACACTCTCTTTTGCAAATTCTCTTTTATTATAAGTGTCCACACAGGAACAAGGAAGGAAGTGGCAAAATAGGGGTCATGACCCAAACTCCACCTCTTATTGTAACTACTTGTATTCAACGTTGCACTGTAAATTCAGAAGATAGAGCTTGTCCTGTGATGTCATCAAGCCCATTTTGTTGTCATTATGGTTAGAAATCGTGGTCTATATGTTTCATGTCTTAAATTAGACTTATTACAGTGATGTAGCATCTTTTTTTAAATATATAGACTTCCCCTTCCCACTACAACACAGATTTTTTAAAAAGAAATATCAACACTCTCTCCTCCCCTCCCCTTCCCTCCCCTCCTCTCCTCTTCTCAAATCTATTCTATCTAAACTGGGCAATAAGATCTTAAGTTTCATATTTGAAACCACTAATTCAGCACTCAATTTAATTTCTCTATTTACACATAAGATGATGTGGCTTCATCTTGTTATTATATTATGGAATACATTTTGAATTTGTTTGACATTTCATATTTTGATGATATATGTGATGAGAAAGTTTTCCAGCTTCTTTTTTATATCTTTCTTTTCTTTGTTAAAGTACAGAAAATACAGTTGAGCACACAAGATTGTATTACTATATTTATTCAGGGGAAATGGCCAATCCTCCCTAGATTATGTTAGATGTCAAATTAAGTTATTACTTTGTGAATTCTCATCTAGTTCCACAAACTGCCTCTAACCCATGTATAGAAGCAGACTTGTAGCTATCTATAGATATACTTGACTTATATAGTATATCTTGAGAGAGCAATTAAACAATACAATGTAATTTGCACACAAGATCTCCATACCATAGCAGCTCTTATGAATTCACAAGAATTCTCATTTGCAATTACAGATAGTCCTTGACTTACAACCATTCATTTAGTGACTGTTTGAAGTTACAATGGCACTGAAAAAAATGACTTATGACTGTTTTTCTCATTTGCAGCATCCCCATGGTCATGTGATTCAAATTCAGACACTAAGCAACTGGCATTTATTTATTTATTTATTTTATTTATTTATTTTGTCACAACAATATACATAAGCATCACGCAAAAAGATTGTATAGTATATAAACATATATATGAAGAAATATAAAGAGGTATAAGCATATATATATATAAGAAGAAGAAAAAAAGAAAAACAATAGGACAGGAATGGTAGGCACATTTGTGCCCTTATGTTCCTCTTAGGAATGGGGTGAGGTCAATAGTAGAAAGTTTTTGGTTAAAGCTTTTGGGATTATGGGAAGAGACCACAGAGTCAGGTAAAGTGTTCCAAGCACTGATGATTCTGTTACAGAAGTCATATTTTCTGCAATCTAGATTGAAGCGGTTAACATTAAGTTTAAATCTATTGGTTGCTCTTGTGTTATTGCAATTAAAGCTGAAGTAGTCTTTGACAGGAAGGACATTACAATAGATGATTCTATGAGTTAAACTTAGGTCTTGTCGAAGGCAATGGAGTTCTAAGTTTTCTAAGCCTAGGATTTCAAGTCTGGTGGGATAAGGTATTTTGTTGTATTCAGAGGAGTGGAGAACTCTTCTTGTAAAATATTTCTGGACACGTTCAATTGTATTGATGTCAGAGATGTGGTGAGGGTTCCAGACAGGCGAGCTGTATTCTAGAATTGGTCTAGCAAATGTTTTATATGCTCTGGTTAGTAGTGTAGTGCTTTTGGAAAAGAAGCTACTCAAGATTAGGTTTACAACTCTTAGAGCTTTTTTTGCTATGTTTTTTTTTATTTGCATTTATATCCCGCCCTTCTCCAAAGACTCAGGGCGGCTTACATTATGTCAAGCAATAGTCTTCATCCATTTATATATTATATACAAAGTCAACTTATTGCCCCCAACAATCTGGGTCCTCACTTTACCTACCTTATAAAGGATGGAAGGCTGAGTCAAGCTTGGGCCTGGTGGGACTTGAACCTGCAGTAATTTATTTATTTATTATTTATTTATTATTCATATTTATATACCGCCCTATCTCCCAAAGGACTCAGGGCGGTTCACAGGCATTTAAAAACAGATAAATACAGTCTAAAAACAATTAAAAAACTAATTGCAAGCAGCTGCTGTTAATAACAGACTGCATTAGTCTGTTGAGCCACCAGAGGCCCTACTGCTATGTAGTTGCAGTGGGCTTTGGCACTTAGATCATTTGATATGAAAACTCCAAGGTCTTTAACATGGTGGGGGTCATCTGTAAGGTAATGTCCATCAAGTATATACTTAGTGTTTGGGTTCTTTTTTCCAATATGTAAGACTGAGCATTTGCTGGTTGAGATTTGGAGTTGCCAAGTTTTAGACCAAGTGGTTAGATGATCAAGGTCTTTTTGAATGGTAGATGTATTTTCTGTGGTGTTAAATAGTGTGACATCGTCAGCAAAGAGAACACAATTACTTGAGATATGGTCACAAAGATCATTTATGTATATAGTATGAAGAGTGTTGGGCCAAGAACGCTGCCTTGAGGAACGCCACTCTTGACAAGAACAGGATTTGATAGAGCATTGCCAATTTTGACCACTTGTTGTCTGTTAGACAGAAAAGCAGATATCCATTTGTGAAGGGGTCCTGAAATGCCATAGGATTTTAGTTTTAGGAGAACTTTATCATGTACTACTGAGTCAAAAGCTTTGCAGAACTCTATGTAGATTGCATCTATTTTTTTGCCTTGATCAAGATTTGTAGTCCATATGTTTTTACAGTGGAGAAGTTGTAAGTTACATGATAATTTTTTTCTGAAACCAAATTGTTTATCAGAGAGTAGGTTGTTTGTTTCTAAGTGGAAGGTAATGGATTGGTTGATGATTGATTCCATAACTTTGCAGGTGATGCAGCACAGAGAGATTCGTCTGTAATTTTCAACTAAGCTGGGGTCCTTCTTTTTTTGAAGATTGGGATGACTGTGGCTAGTGACCAAAGTTTGGGAAGGGAACTGGTCGTGAAAGCTTTATCAAAGATTATGCTTAGGGGTTCTGCTATATTAGTGGATAGTTTTTTTAAGAAGTATGCACATAGTCCATCGGGTCCAATAGATAGTGATGGTTTCAAGTTATGAAGAACTTTTCCAACATTATCTTCTGTGAAATCTATATGTGTTAAGTCATCATACTCATTGCTGGTATGATTTGGGAAAGTCGGATATGTGTCATCGCTGTTAACAAAAACTGAGCCAAAGAATATGTTGAAGAGGTTTGCTTTAACTGTTTCTTCATTGCATTCTTTGCCGTTAGAATCTTTTAGTGGTGGGATGGATCTTGAGTCTTTAAGTTTACTGTTCACAAAATTATAAAAGGCACGATTGGAATTTGTGCGCAGAAGGTCCTCTTCTTGCTTGGTGTGGTAATTTGTGCATTCAGTTTTTATTTGGTTGCATATATTTCTGTAGCGGTTTTTGAAATTTGCTACATAGCCTTTTTTGTTTTTTCTCCAGAGGGATTTTTTTTTTGATTGAAGCTTTTTTATTGATATGGGTAGTTTGCTTTTCCTGATCTTGGTGGTTGTTTGTGGTACGTAAAGTTTAATGACTCTATTGATTTCAAGTAGGAAGACTCTATAGTGGTCTTCAGGGGAGATCAGAGCAGCAAAAAGAAGCTACTCTGAAAAGCTAAAGAATCAGTTTTCAGCTAATGAACCAGCAAACATGTGGAAAACTTAAAAATATCAACGGCTATGGCAAACCTCCTTCCCAGGCTGAAGGTAATCAACAACTGGCAGATGACCTGAATGAGTTTTACTGCAGGTTTGAAAGGAAACTAAAGCCACCTGTCTCCACAACCCCCATCTCAGACACACCAACAACAGCCAAGCCTCCTACAACTGACCCCATTTCAATGGGTTCACAACCCCTAGTGATCACAGAAAAGGAAGTGCAGGACCTATTTCACAGACAAAAGCCAGGAAAAGCTCCAGGCCCAGACAAGATAACTCCTTCTTGCTTAAAAGTCTGTGCTGACCAATTGGCCCCCATCTTCACCCATATTTTCAATAAATCACTAGAGATGTGCTATGTTCCTTCTTGCTTCAAACGCTCTACCATCATCCCAGTGCCGAAGAAGCCCACCATCAAGGAACTGAATGACTACAGACCAGTTGCTTTAACATCTGTAGTCATGAAAACCTTTGAAAGGCTAGTGCTTTCCTACCTGAAAACCATCACGGATCCGCTGTTAGACCCCTTGCAATTTGCATACCGAGCAAATAGATCAACAGATGATGCTGTTAATATGGCTCTGCACTACATCCTACAACATCTTGAGTCTCCAAAGACCTATGCAAGGGTCCTTTTTGTAGACTTTAGTTCAGCATTCAATACCATCATTCCAGACATTCTTCTAACTAAGCTAAACCAGCTACAGACTTGTAAGTGGATCACAAGCTTCCTAACAAACAGGAAGCAGCAGGTGAAGCTAAGCAAGATCACATCAAATACCTGTACAATTAGCACAGGGCCCCCCCAAGGCTGTGTGCTCTCCCCACTTCTCTTCTCTCTGTATACCAATGACTGCATCTCCAATGATCCATCTGTTAAGCTACTGAAGTTCGCAGATGACACAACAGTGATTGGTCTCATTCGAGACAATGACGAATCTGCATATAGACGAGAGGTCGAACGACTAGCCTTGTGGTGCAACCAAAACAATCTGGAACTGAACACACTCAAAACCGTAGAAATGGTGGTAGACTTTAGGAGAAACCCTTCCATACTTCCACCTCTCACAATACTAGACAACACAGTATCAACAGTAGAAACCTTTAAATTTCTAGGTTCTATCATATCGCAAGATCTCAAATGGACAGCTAACATCAAAAACATCATCAAAAAAGGACAACAAAGAATGTTCTTTCTGCACCAACTCAGTAAGCTCAAACTGCCCAAGGAGCTGCTGATTCAGTTCTACAGAGGAATTATTGAGTCTGTCATTTGCACCTCTATAACTGTCTGGTTCGGTTCTGCAACCCAACAAGAAAGACACAGACTTCAGAGGATAATTAGAACTGCAGAAAAAATAATTGCTACTAACCTGCCTTCCACTGAGGACCTGTATATTGCACGAATCAAGAAGAGGGCCGTGAAAATATTTACAGATCCCTCACATCCAGGACATAAACTGTTTCAACTCCTACCCTCAAAACGACGCTATAGAGCACTGCACACCAGAACAACTAGACACAAGAACAGTTTTTTCCCGAAGGCCATCACTCTGCTAAACAAATAATTCCTTCAACACTGTCAAACTATTTACTAAATCTGCACTACTATTAATCTTTTCATTGTTCCCATCACCAATCTCTTTCCACTTATGACTGTATGACTGTAACTTTGTTGATGGCAATCCTTATGATTTATATTGATATATTGACCATCAATTGTGTTGTAAATGTTGTACCTTGATGAACGTATCTTTTCTTTTATGTACAATGAGAGCATATGCACCAAGACAAATTCCTTGTGTGTCCAATCACACTTGGCCAATAAAAAAATTCTATTCTATTCTATTCTATTCTATTCTATTCTATTCTATTCTATTCTATTCTATTCTATTCTATTCTATTCTATTCTATTCTATTCTGGAGTTATACAGGTTGCGAACAGATTTTGCCAGTCCAGAGATGAGAGATTGTTGTTTATAAGGTCATAGTTGGCTTTTTTGAAGTTGTAGTTAGGAATGCTGTTGTTATGACGATTTAAGTAAGGGCGTATATTGAGACGAAATTCAATCGTGCAGTGGTCGCTGTTGGAAAAGGGTTCTTTAATTTGTAGTCCATAAATTGAGTTTGTGTTGTTGCAGAAAATGAGGTCAAGGCAATTGTTGAGTCTTGTATTGTTAGTTACAAGTTGTTCAAGACCTAGGTTTGTAACAGCGTTGTATAGTGTAGTATGGATTGGATCAGTTGTACATTCATTAGTTTTCCAGTTAATAAGAGGTAGATTTAGGTCACCCAGGAAGATGAGAGGATATGGGCAAGAGGTAGACCATGTTAGCAGTGAGGTTAACATATTTGCATGAGTAATGTCGTAGTCAGGGGCTCTGTAAGAATCAAAGTGTGGTGTTAAGGGATAGGTCGCATACAATAGTTTCAGGAAGAGAAAGTTTATGTGGAACTTGAATGTTTTTTAGATTCAGTGACTTTTTGTAAAAGATAGCCACTCCACATCTCTTCGGTTTTCACGATCTGATCGATAAACTTGATGTTCCTTTTTTGAAACAATGGAGTCAGGAAGGGATGAGTTCAGCCATGTTTCACAAACAAATATGGTATCAAATGTACCAGTGTTTAACAAGAGGATAAATTCAGGTAATTTGTTAACAATGCTTCTTGCATTTATCAATTTGTGATATCAATATTTATGATGATTGCAATGTTCTGGGGTCATGAGACCACATTTTGCGATGTTCTGATAAGCAAAATCAGTGGGGAAACTAGATTCACTTAATGTGTTACTAATTTAACAACTGTAGTGATTCATTTAACAACTGTGGCAAGAAAGGTCATTACATTGGGCAAAAGTCTTTAACAATTGTCTTGCTTAGCAATGGAAATTTTGGGCTTGATTGTGATTGTAAGTTGAGGATTACTTATAGACATTTATCCATTCCAGGGCTTATTTCTTTCTATGGATACTTGGATATATCCATATGGATATATTATATAACAACATATAAAATAATGGTTCACATGCCAGAAATCAGATTTTAAGATTATCTGTTTTTACTTTTTATATATACTAGAACAATTTCAATGTTTCAGATATACCTTCATTATTTCACTTTTATGCATTTCAACATACATTTCAGCCATGAAATATAAAGTGGTACTTTAAGAAACAAAACAAATAAAATCCTTAACAACTTTTCATGTTGAAACCATGGATCTATATAATGTGATTAGGATCTGTGGGTCTTTGGAAATATTTCCCAAATGGCCTATTCAGGATTAATTTCCCAGAATGTACATTCTTGGTATAGTTGCTATAAAAGTAATATCATTCTGGATAGTAAGACTTCTGTATTTTGCAGTGAGTAAGCTGTATATATGTTTTATAACTTCACATATATGAATTCCTCATGTTATATATCAGTGGTGGGCTGCTACCCATTGTCACCGGATCGGGAAAACTGGTGGCGGAGGCAGTGGGAGGTTCCACCCACCCACCTGGATGCTTCTGCGCATGCGCAGAAGCGCACATGCACCCACAAGTGAACCGATAGTGACTGGATTTGGAACACACCCCTGTTATATATGTATTCTTAACACAAAGTGAGAATAATGATTCTGTGTGCTCCCAGTAAAAATTTCATTCTTTCCCCTTTTGAACTCTTGGATATTATTCTTTTTTGCTTGGTCTAGAAATCAATTAAACTAATAAAATGAGAATAATATTATTATTAGGAATACAATATTCACAATACAATCCTATACTGAAAAATAAGTCCCTTTGCATTTTTCCTAACATAGTTTGTGTAGGATTGAAAAAAAATATCAATTTATTTCTTAATTAAAAACTAACTTTTGATCAATACAATTTTTTGCTTTAAATCAATTCGGTAATGAAACAAGCAACAAAAATGCTAATTTACAAAACTTGCATATGAATAAGAAAGCTTGTGAAGGTATTTTTCCCCCTTCAAAATGATTTTGGTTTGCTGAAATGAAAATATGACCCCAGGAACAATATGATAGGATCTCCTGTTTCAAAGACAGGAAGTAGTTTGCCTTACAGGGATGGTTCATTTTTTCCCCAATTGCCACAAACTTTTTTTCAAGGGTTATGGGAATTTCAGCATCAAAGGCAGAGAGAGAGGAAGCCTTTCAGAGATTTAATGGGGACCTGCTAGGACAGTCAGATTGACAGGCTTTCCACTCTTCACTTAGTTACAGTATTTTTAGCAATTTTTGAAGGAATGATTGTTATAGAAAGAAGATGAAATACCATCCCTGCCTTTCTCTGGCCAAGATCTGGGAAGCTCAGGACCAGGACTGAATTATCTTGAGGCAGAGAACCTTCGTCCTGAGTCAGAAGAAGAAATCAAATTGTTGAATTTTAAGAGTCAGAGTTCATGAAGCTGTGTTTGTCCAAAGAATAGCTTTTCTTAAAAAGAAGGGTTTATTGAGGAATAGAACCCTACCTTCTCTACTTGTCATGCCTTTATAAATTCTCATCTGTGAACAGCCAGTGTGGGGGACAATGTCTCTTTCTAGCTTTTGTATTTTACCTCGTTTGCCAAATTCAGAGTTTGTGACTCTTCTGCTGACCCAGAAATTTGCTTTGATTTCCTGAACGAACCTTATAAATAAATTGCGTCCTGTGAACCTATTATGAATGTCTGTCTTTCTGCATCATGATTCTCCCTGCCATTAATAGGCTAAATAAACAGTCCCTAACTAGGACAAAATCTTAACAATAATTTTTTTAAAAAAAGGGAACAAAACCTCTGCAGATTCCTTCCTTCTGCAATGTTAGCAGGAAGATTTTTTTTTAAGATTCTGAAAATTCTAAGGGTAGGAATACTCCTTTAAGCCTCTTCATTCTATATGCATGCACATGTGCAGTGCATTTGGGTGTGCATTCTCACTGTTTTTTATTCAGTGACATCAAAAGACAAACAGGCATGTTGTGAGAAATTCAAAGCAGTAGAATAATTCCTGGGAGTATATTTTCATTTATAAGTTTTGTTCAGTGGTGGGATTCAAATAATTTAACAACCGGTTCTCTGCCCTAATGATTTCTTCCAACAACCAATTCACCAAACTGCTCAGAAAGTTAACAACCGGTTATCCTGAAGTGGTGCGAACTGGCTGAATCCCACCACTGGTTTTGTTTTCTTGAAGTATTGATTCATCTGATATTTTCCAGTAGCGATCTATTCTTTGGATACCTGTCTTCATGCCTAGGGTAATTCTTGTCCCTCTGTAAAAAGGTCTGCTGTAAGTTCTTCACTGATCCAGCCTCGGATTTTCTTATCACTGGTTATAGGAATGCTGTCTGAACTGATGTCTGCTCAGTTTATTTACCATAGGGATGATCACCCATAAATTCAAGTTAAACAATAAAAAGTGATAAATTTTCTGAACTTTTCTGCAGGAAGGAGAGAAGTCTTTATGACAATAGACTAGAGAATTCGTAAGAAAATTTGTCTCCAATTAGCCTTGTAAATAAATTCCACAACTTTTATCAGAAAACGATGTTATCACTCTGCTGGAGACAAATAGAATTAAATGTGGATATTTTTTTCCCCTTTTATCAGGCAGCTTGGTTTGATGATGACAGTGTAAGGGAACATTGCATAGTTTCATTATGTTTGCTGATCTACATGCAATTTCTGCTTAACCCTGGAGGTTAGGTTAGTACTTAAATACAAATTTGGTTAATATTTTTATATTTTTATCTTTTTAACAAAATGATTGACTATATCCGATTCACATATGACAACACCATGCGGATAGCTTTTTTGGTGATACTTCTGTTTGCTCTTTTGATGTTCTATAGTAATGATATGGTAAGAACAGACTTAACTTTCTGTTTCTGTAAGTTAATAAAATGAAAGCCACAAACTGTGAAGACAGGAAGACAGAAGCATAATTAATAATGTGTTCAATTTAATTTTTGTAACAACAAGAAGAAAAATGTGAAGAAACTGTTTATTCCTTAAATTGGGCCAATTTCCATTCATGGTTATTGCTTGCAATGTGCTTGATGTGAATATATCATTGTGACTGCACAATAAACAGCCATAAAAATCAAGTGTAAAAAAGCCTCCAGAAAGGAACAAGAGGGGATATATTTCATGCTGTTGTGTGCAACTAAAAGAGTCAAGAAGGCAACAGATGACAGATGAATGACTGTATTTTTGTGTTGAAATTAAGCCAAATGCCTAGGCATTATTCACAGTCAGAGATGCATTGCACAGTGATAGTTTCAGATCAGCTGGCCATGGAGAGTTATCTAGTTATATTAGATGTAATAGTAGGGCAGTGCACATATCAAAAACAATTGGAAGAAGTTTTTGAAGCACCCAATGATTTTCAAACTTTTGCATAAATCTAAAAAAGACGCTGCTGCTTTAAGAGTCACATTAATGATACGGCTACATTAATGACTCAATTACAGGCTGAGATTTCAGGCTGAAATAGCATTACTTGCCATGATGCTTTCTGGGAGATAACTGAAATGCAACCCAATTCTCCTGAACTTTCACCATCAGTGATGGTATCTGACTGGATTGACATAATGTCGACAAATGGAAACCATGATTTATGAATATATTCCTGGGGAAATTTTATTCTTTCTATACCTGTTGAACTCTGGGATGCTTCAGCTTTCATCCTGGCAATCATGTAGTTAAATATCCTTATGAAGCCACTGCTGCTGATACTGAACTCTTTTGATCCATACTTTTGAGGTAGATGAGATTGCAGATCTCAAGTACTTATTTAGCTGGTGCAGTGATCTGGATTGGAGTGTCAACTCTGAAGCAAACCTGGCTGGAGCCATTTTGAAGGCTTCAGAGTTGCCACAATGTGAAGATGGGACATGGAGGGGAAATATAGTTAGATGGGGATTTTGTAGCCAAAACAAAATAGTTTCCTGTGGGAACCAAGGACATTCCAACAAGTGGCTGGAGAAGGAGGAGTAAAGTAACCAGGCAATTGGCCAGCATCTTGATTGGACAATGTGACTGATTGTTTGTGGGAAGGGAGGACTTTCACTTTTTAATCAGGTGAAAGCCGCAGGAACTTTCAGAGTTGGTTTTCACCAGTTTGTGCCAATGTAATATCTCCAATAAAACTCTTCTTTGAGGAACTTACCTGCCTTGGAGTTCTGCTTTCTATGGTGCTATTCCTTGGAATCCTGACACAGAGTCAGTTAACTGAACGGAATCTAGACACTTTATTTATTTATTTATTTATTTATTTATTTATTTTGTTGAGTACATATTAGATAATATATCTAAGCATGAACTGAATACATAAAATGAACACAATTAAAGGGAACAATGGGACAGGGATGGTAGGCACGCTGGTGCTCTTATGCCCTTACAGATCTCTTAGGAATGGGGTGAGGTCAACAATAGACAGTCTTAGGTTAAAGTTTTGGGGTTTTTTGGATGAGACCACAGAGTCTGGTAGTGCATTCCAGGCATTAATAACTCTGTTACTGAAGTCATATTTTTTGTAATCGAGATTGGAGTGGTTCACTTTAAGTTTGAATTTATTGTGTGCTCATGTATTGTTGTGGTTGAAGCTGAAATAGTCATTGACAGGAAGGACATTGTAGCAGATGATTTATGAGCTATGCTCAGGTCATACCAAAGGCAGTGTAGTTCTAAATTTTCTAAACCCAGAATTTCAAGTCTGTTGGCATAAGGTATTTGTTGCGAGCAGAGGAGTAGAGGACTCTTCTTGTGAAATATTTTTGGACGCACTCAATTGTATTAATGTCTGATATGCAGTGTAGGTTCCAGACAGATGAGCTGTATTTGAGAATTGGTCTAACAAATATTTTGTATGCTCTGGTTAGTAGTGTAATCTTACCAGAGAAGAAACTACACAAGATTAGGTTTACAACTCTTAATGCCATTTTGGCGATGTTGGAGGGATGCTCTGTGGATTAGGGATTTCTATTGGGTAACCTGTCTTAAAGGTTTGAAAATTGCAAACAGTATTGAACTGTTGGAGTTGGATTGAGGAAAACTGTTGGAGTTGGATTGAGGAAAATAAAGTTCAAAATTTCTGCTTATCCACAGAAGCTATTAGTATTTTAGACCCAGTCATTGTCTCTCAGCCCATCTAACCTCACAGAATTAATAGTATGAGAATTTACAGTCATATATGTATGCCATCTTGAGTTTTTAGAGAAAGAAGGGATACAATTCCAATAAATAAATAACCCAGGAATGAACCTTAATTAAACTTTGTCATTGGAGATCCGATTGTTACCACCCAGCCATCTTCAGGCTGGATAATCAACCCCAGCTCTGCTCAAATTAATGTTCAGTTTCAATTCTTATAACTTCTTGCCATTGGAATCATAGCAACAGCATCCCAGAATCATAGCTTTGAAGAGGCTATTTAATCCATCAGGTCCATGGCTGTTCTCTGTACAGGAATCCAAAATCCATGAAATGGTCATCCAATTTCTTGAACATGAAGGGGAGTTCTCTACACTTTTCTACTGTCAAACAGCTCTTACTGTTAGACATTTTTTCTGACATTCTATTTGATTCTACCTTCTTATAGCTTAAATCAATTATTACATGTCCTGATTTCTAGGTTAATACCGTAGAGAACAGGCCTTGGTCTCCTTGTGTGTGACATATATTCAGGTATCGGAAGAGTATTATTACAGCATATGCCTTTCAATCTTGTGTTCTCAAAGATATATTGTGTCGCCTACTTCTGAAGAGTCCTGTGATTATGAAGAGGAGGTCATGCCTTGTCAGGTTTAGGACCCTGGGAAAACTGTGTAATGACAGTCAAATGCTAGGGAAGAACTCTATATGGCTATTTTTGCTTCTGGGGAGACAGCTGGAGATGAAGAGTAATAAGAACCCACATCCCTTCATGGGTCTGAAATAACAAAGATTGTCAGCTGAAAAGATTGAGATGTTGCAAATAGGTAAAGGTGACAAGAGGTTAGAGTAGGATTGCCTTGGCTTACTAATGAAGCAGCACCTTGGGAAAGAAACCCAGCTCAGCTGACCTGATCAAGGTGGTTGCCCACTCTCAGTGTTGCTTGCAACTAAAATCATTTTTGTGGGCTTTGTGATCCTTCTCCATAATCCTTGAGATGTGTGTCTGAATACCGGACCATTCTACAAACTTTTTTATTTGCAAGCGTCTTAAATTTAACTGAAGAATCCAAATGCAATTCAGGTATCGATAAGGTAAAGGTTCCCCTCACATATATGTGCTAATCGTTCCTGACTCTAGGGGGCGGTGCTCATCTCCATTTCAAAGCTGAAGAACCAGCACTGTCGGAAGACGTCTCCGTGGTCATGTGGCTGGCATGACTAAATGCCAAAGGCACACCAAATGCTGTTTCTTTCCCATCAAAGGTGGTACCTATTTTTCTACTTGCATTTTTTACATGCTTTCGAACTGCTGGGACAAGTAACAGGAGCACACTCTGTTATGCCACACAAGGGATTCGAACCGCTGAACAGCCTATCTTTAGATCAACAAGCTCAGTGTCTTAGCCACTGAGCCACTGGATCTCTTCTATTTTATCTTAAAACTACTAAAAGTCCCTACCTCACTCAGCTTCCTTCTTCTTCAGAAAACTGTTTCCCCACAAAAGAAAATTATATCCACAAAGGCAATAAAAAATTTTGAATTCATTTTTCATAGGATTTAGTTTCTAGTACTCTGATGATTTTCACTCTCTTTGTCTGAAACTGCTCCAGATTTTCTCTGAATTCTTAAACTATGTGCCCAAAACTGGGCACAGCCACTGTGATGGAATCTGTCCAATGCAGAATAAAGCCAGATTAGTACTTTCTGTGATTTGGAAACTGTTGACGGAGCCTAAAACAACATTGCCTGTTTAGACACATCATGTGGTTAACTCACATTCACTGTTGATTGTTGTTCTTTTTCACAAGTTTAGCACGTATTGAGGCGTTAAGTTGGAGAAGGCTTGTCTGGATGCATTCATTCATGGTTTGATAAATTTATGACTTGATTATTGAAATGTCCTCTGCAAAGAAGGGCTCTTGAAGATGATTCAGACACTTCTGCTAATGTAGGTAGCTAGACTGTGGTTTTAATAGCAGCACATAGAATTATTGCTATATGCTAATGTATATCATTAATTTTAGAACTGTGCAGCCTTTCTATATACTTTCAATCTGAGTTAAAAGGACAAATGGATATTTTGGGATTAAGTATTCTCTAGTGAAGTATTAAAATTCCTGAGAACAGCTCTCAACTTTGTATCTTGGAATTGATATATTAATTGGTTTTAGTTAGTTTACTTTATTGATTAGCCCTTGGGCCATACCAAAGTGCAGAGTTCCAGACACTAATTATTACTAAAATCTTATAAAAACAATTTAAAATGAAATTGAAACAAAACAAACAATTTAAAATGAAACTGGAATAAAATACAGTTTAAAATGAAATTGGAATAAAATACAATAATTTAATATATGGTTAAATAATATATACATTAATTGGTAATATAAGTAAGGCTCTTTTCAGTTGAAGCACTCCAGTCAACTGCTGTTGCTGATACCTAGATTAACTTAATAACTTCACAAACCTATGACCCAGTGGTGGGATGCTGCCAGTTTAACAACCAGTTCGGTGAGTGTGTATGTGCATCTAAGGCACTTGTGCGCAGTGCTGAAAATGGAGCATTTAGAAGCTCAGCTGCTTACCTTCCAAGTCAGCAATGGTAAGTAGAACAGTGAGGGGGGGACAATCAGCTGTGCCGCACGATTGAAATGAGCTACAAAGCAAGAAATAAAGGACAGGATAGAGCGGGGGGGCAGGTGAGGGGGCAACTGATCATTGGAGCTAACGGTTCGTCTGAGTACCACCTCTGCTATGACCTATTATTTGCCCAAGCTTTTGGATTGAACTGATTATAATGATGCATTTTGTCTGCTTATTCTGCTGTTTATTTAAGTTTTGAACTGAAGGATTCATTTTATTTGTTTATTCATATTATAAAATGTGTCTAGCAGTTCAGAACAAAAATGTACATATGCAATAATGCGTAGAAAAGACATTATTGCATTACTTATAGTCAACGTCCCTAGCATCTACACATAATCATAATCCCATACATGCTGAGCTCAATTAACAGTCTGACTTTAACACCTGTGGAAAAAAGCAGGTTTTCAAAATTTTCCAGAAGGCTACTGTCATAAATAGATGGACTGTGTACTGTCAAAAGATCAGTGAATACAAAATAAATTTACAAAGAAGTTAACAATATTGGACAAACTGAATATTATTTGTACTGTACAAATGCTGATTTTCAGATAATGAGATTTTTTTTATTCCAGTAATTCTAAAAGCTCAGTAAGTCTGTTCCAGCCTGATAGGAAAAAAAATCAATATATCTTAATGCCTATAGAAAGCTGATCCAGATGATAAATCCAATACAAAAGGGTCTGATTGTATCTACTGGACAATATCACTAGGATCAAATTTTTGTCTTTTTAAAAATAAGTATTATTTTGGAAAGATCATTGCAGTGTATCACTGAATATGATGAACTAGCTTGGTTATTTAGCTTCCCTTCTATAAAATACAAGCTGAAAAATGAACCTTACATTTAAAAAAAAAAAAAAAAAGCATAGTTTTATTGCCACACTGTATTATCCAAGCTTTTCAATGGGATTTGCAATTTCAATAAGGCCAGAGTCAATGATTTCTGTTTATTTTTCAGCTGTTTTCATGGCATGTGGTGCTGAACGGAAAGGAAGATTGCTGACATGACACAGCCAAGGAAATAAAAAAGCAGCGATAAAGGACTTATTAGATTGCAGTAAGAGAAATTGTCTCAATTTGGAGCTTACAAAATCCAGCCATGATTAATTATATCCCTGTATTTTAAATCACCCTCCATTCTCTAATAATAATAAACCACCTCTCCAGATGAATCTGTTTGGCAGAAGATACACTTTTCTTTATTGAGGGTCTGTGGTAGGTCCATTTGAAGAGTGACGACTCTCCATAGCCATTTCAAATTCAATTTGTCCCACACTGAGAGATAAATATTTTTACTTAAGTTTAACTCCTCACTTAAGCACTGCAATGTTGAAATGTCTCATAAAATATGTAGTTAGCTCTAAATGTGCCTTTTGTGTTTTGGATAGACAAGAGGCATAACTGGTTGATAAAGAAGGAACCCTCAGATAATTAGCCTTTCTTGATCAACATGGACATTTCACAATATATCCTTCTATTGTGGCAAGCATGGTATCAACTTTGGAAGCCATATTAACACCAGAAGCTTCCACGCTGCCACCTTCTTGTGCTTGGGAAACTAGGAGGGGGGATTTAGTAGAGGGAATGTAGTTAGACATAATAGCATTCTTCTTTTCGGTCAAGGTCATGGTATTTCTGCATCAGAAGGAGGAGTGGTTGAAGTTGTGTCTCAAATTGGGACGGATTGTGATTGGACCATGTGATGGACTGAGGGTGCAGGGGCTTGATTTAGTTTTTTTTATTTACTGAGAGAAAACCCAGAACTCTCAGATTTGGGTTTTCCCAGATGTGCCAGTATACCTACTCTAATAAATGGGAACTTTGAGAAAATGCCTGTCTTGGAGTTTTTAATTGGAGTTGGGTTCTTCTGGAATGCTGCCACATGGTTTATTATAATGATTAGTTGCAATGCAAATGAATCAAAACCATATGTCTATTGAAATTCTCAGTCAAGGTCATGGTTATCCCAAAGGTATTTTTTCAAGAGGCAGTTGGACTTTTTTGTTTTTCCTTGAAGAAGTTTTGCTTCTCATCCAAGAAGCTTCTTCAGTTCTGTGATACAAAGAAGTCCAGTTGCCTCTTGAAAAAGCACTTCTGGGACAATCAAGCCCATAGGCTCTCCTGATTTGCTGAGGAAACGCTGAGCACATCCAAGGATAAGTAGTGATCAGTGTTATTGTCATCCATCTCACATAGCTTATATGCCAATATTTCTCAATATATTGAGAAAGTATAGCTTAAAAATGTATAATAGTGTATTATACATACACTATACATACTAGAATAGAATAGAATAGAATAGAATTTTATTGGCCAAGTGTGATTGGACACACAAGGAATTTGTCATGGTGCATATGGTCTCAGTGTACATAAAAGAAAAGATATGTTCATCAAGGTACAACATTTACAACACAATTGATGATCAATATATCAATATAAATCGTAAGGATTGCCAGCAACAAGTTATAGTCATACAGTCATAAGTGGAAAGAGATTGGTGATGGGAACTATGAAACGATTAATAGTAGTGCAGATTCAGTAAATAGTCTGACAGTGTTGAGGGAATTATTTGTTTAGCAGAGTGATGGCCTTCGGGAAAAAACTGTTCTTGTGTCTAGTTGTTCTGGTGTGCAGTGCTCTATAGCGTCGTTTTGAGGGTAGGAGTTGAAACAGTTTATGTCCAGGATGCGAGGGATCTGCAAATATTTTCACGGCCCTCTTCTTGATTCGTGCAGTATACAGGTCCTCAATGGAAGGCAGGTTGGTAGCAATTATTTTTTCTGCAGTTCTAATTATCCTCTGAAGTCTGTGTTTTTCTTGTTGGGTTGCAGAACCAAACCAGACAGTTATAGAGGTGCAAATGACAGACTCAATAATTCCTCTGTAGAATTGGATCAGCAGCTCCTTGGGCAGTTTGAGCTTACTGAGTTGGCGCAGAAAGAACATTCTTTGTTGTCCTTTTTAATGATGTTTTTGATGTTAGCTGTCCATTTGAGATCTTGTGATATGATAGAACCCAGAAATTTGAAGGTTTCTACTGTTGATACTGTGTTGTCAAGTATTGTGAGAGGTGGAAGTATGGAAGGGTTTTTCCTAAAGTCTACCACCATTTCTACGGTTTTGAGTGTGTTCAGTTCCAGATTGTTTTGGTTGCACCACAAGGCTAGTGGCTCGACCTCTAGACTATATGCGGATTCGTCATTGTCTCGAATGAGACCAATCACTGTTGTGTCATCTGCGAACTTCAGTAGCTTAACAGATGGATCATTGGAGATGCAGTCATTGGTATACAGAGAGAAGAGAAGTGGGGAGAGCACACAGCCTTGGGGGGCCCCTGTGCTAATTTTACAGGCATTTGATGTGATCTTGCTTAGCTTCACCTGCTGCTTCCTGTTTGTTAGGAAGCTTGTGATCCACTTACAAGTCTGTTCTGGTACCTGTAGCTGGCTTAGCTTAGTTAGAAGAATGTCTGGAATGATAGTATTGAATGCTGAACTAAAGTCTACAAAAAGGACCCTTGCATAGGTCTTTGGAGACTCAAGATGTTGTAGGATGTAGTGCAGAGCCATATTAACAGCATCATCTGTTGATCTATTTGCTCGGTATGCAAATTGCAAGGGGTCTAACAGCGGATCCGTGATGGTTTTCAGGTAGGAAAGCACTAGCCTTTCAAAGGTTTTCATGACTACAGATGTTAAAGCAACTGGTCTGTAGTCATTCAGTTCCTTGATGGTGGGCTTCTTCGGCACTGGGATGATGCAAGAAGGAACATAGCACATCTCTAGTGATTTATTGAAAATATGGGTGAAGATGGGGGCCAATTGGTCAGCACAGACTTTTAAGCAAGAAGGAGTTATCTTGTCTGGGCCTGGAGCTTTTCCTGGCTTTTGTCTGTGAAATAGGTCCTGCACTTCCTTTTCTGTGATCACTAGGGGTTGTGAACCCAATGAAATGGGGTCAGTTGTAGGAGGCTTGGCTGTTGTTGGTGTGTCTGAGATGGGGGTTGTGGAGATAGGTGGCTGTAGTTTCCTTTCAAACCTGCAGTAAAACTCATTCAGGTCATCTGCCAGTTGTTGATTACCTTCAGCCTGGGAAGGAGGTTTGCCATAGCCGGTGATATTTTTAAGAGTTTTCCACATGTTTGCTGGTTCATTTGCTGAAAATTGATTCTTTAGCTTTTCAGAGTAGCTTCTTTTGCTGCTCTTATCTCCTTGTTAGTGCATTTCTGGCCTGATTGTACAGCATTTTATCACCTTTTCTGTAGGCTTCCTCTTTGGAATGTCGTAGCTGCTTAAGTTTAGGTGTAAACCAAGGTTTGTTGTTACTGTGTATTCGCAAGTTCCTTGTAGGTACACATAGGTCTTCACAGAAGCTGACATATGATGTTACAGTATCTGTGAGTTCATCCAGGTCTGCAGAGGTATCTTTAAAAATATTCCAATCAGTGCAGTCAAAACATGCCTGTAGCTTTAATTCTGATTCCTCCGTCCAGGTTTTCACTGATTTAATTATTGGTTTTATGGCTTTAAGTCTTTGCCTGTAAGCAGGTACAAGGTGAATCATGCAATGATCAGAGTGTCCTACAGCTGCACGTGGTAAAGACCGATATACTAGTATGACGGTGTCCGTTTGAAGGCTCCAAACCATGACTCACAAATCTCTAAAACCCACCAGACCACTGTTTTATGGTCTCCACACAGAGAGTCTCTGTATGAACTGCTTGTGGAAATTCCTTGATCTTGAGAGGAATTTCAAAGTGCCATCTTCCAGTCTGCCATTGCTTCTTCAGAAATTCTCATTGTGTTTTCAATCTATTCTGTTTCTGTTTTATGTTCTGGTTTGATTATCTGCCTGGCATGCTAGTCTATGTATAAAAGTAAACATATTATTCTACATAACATATTATTACATAAATATATCCTATTTTTTTCTAATCAAGAAACACATCATACTTAAAGCTACTGTATCTGACTTCCAAAAATCCAGCTCTATAGTAAGTGACCCTTTATTGCTATTTAGTAGTCATCTGGAATAGGGAGAGACATAGATATATTAGCCCTAATAATATTGGAATAGAGAATAATGAAGCACTTCAGTCTTCAAATCTAATAGCAAACTCTGTTTTCTCTCTCTTTCTCCATCTTTTTCTGGCCACAGGATATTCTACAATATTTCTTTTTTAAGGTACCAGTTGTTAAGACAAGTTTTTGTAAAAAAAAAAAAGAAAGAAATCATTTCTGGACGATATTGTAGATATTCATTTTTATTTTTGTACTTGAAATATCATTTTAAAAATAAGTGTTAATTTGAGTTCTGCTTGTAGACTTTGAGGGAGACTCCAACCAGAGATTTACTGGAATTAAAATCTAACGGAAATCCTCTTGCTGCCATATGTTGGAAGTCTAGAAAGTATCCAGCCAAACTGTTCAGCTAAGTCAGAATTATGTTCAACCTCTAATTAAGTCTATTCTCTAAAAGCTATGAATTGCATTCATAAGCCTTTCCAGTTGTACTTTAAAACTGAATTGTTCATGCATTTCATATTCTCTTTTTCCTGAATCTTGCATTTTCTCCTGACCTTCCCTGAACATAAAATCTATAGGCCTTAGACGAAATGTTCTGCAGCTCTCGCACACTGAATGTTCTCAATCACTTGGTAACATCAGAGAGGCTGCAGAGTGATTTTCAAAGGCATGCATCTTTAGCCATTTCCTGAGTTTTTGCTTAGACAAGCATTTTGCAGCATTTCAGCAGTTCTGTAATGAACGCAACAATTTAGACAATGGTGTTTATGGACATAAATGAAAGACCAGCACATTCCTTTATTGTAGTTCTTATTAGTATCCTTTAGCTATCATAAAGTATCCCACAAATGGATTTTGAATCGAAATATAAAAATTACTTTTTAAAAAAAAAATGCTTTCCAAAATGTTGATATGAAGTCATATTAGGTTATGAGTTTAGGGAGTTTGAATCTGGATCTTCATCATAATATCTCTTGAGAACTTTATCTATTTGTTGATTCTATGATAGAATAATTTAACACTTAGTACATATAATTAATTGCCTGATGAAATTATAGGGTTGCATGCTCAACCTAATGTTATGCTGGCAACATAGCAAAGCACAGTTGCATAAAGCAAGCAAATTTGCTACAGATGTGTGACTTCTCTAGTTGTTTTGGGGAGAAAATTTGGCACAAATTCAGCAAAGCACTTACACCTACATGGAATTAAAGATATTGTACTGTTTATCACTCGAAGTGGCCATTCATATAAAAACATCTATTCTCAATATTTTAACAGCTCAATCTACCTCCTCTGAAGGTCAGACGAGAATAACAAAAGCAACAACAACCAATAAATAAAAGAGCAGTGCTTAACAATGACAAAACAATGTAAAAGACATGAGAAAAAGGACATATAACTTTGATTTACAAAGAATGAAATAATGCAAAGAAATTTCAGTCATGTAGACCTATTTCTTTATTGAATTTAGATCATAAGTTATTTACCACAGCATTAACTAGACACATAAGAAAGTGCATTTCCAAAACCATTCATACAGATCACATAAATTACATTCCAAACAGGAAGATGAAAGACAGTTGTACATTTTAAATTAATGCATTAGTATATAATAATAAAAAGAAAAATAAAGCAGAAAACAAAACCAATGATAACAGGTAGAACAAACAGACTTACAATAAAGACACTGAAGTGGTGGATAACTTCTACCTTTCAGAATCAATCATCAACAATAAAGGAACAAAAGGTCCTTTATTAGATTAGTGCTTGGTAGAGAAACCATCAATGTCCTATCTTAGGCCTCATACACAGACAGATAGACAGACAGAGTTCGAGGCTTTACTTGGTTTTTAAAAAATATATCAGGAATAGGCAAGGCAGGTATACAGATGCATACAGCCTCAAACAATCCCAAATCATTGGAAACTGATAGGTAAAATCTCGGTAAGTAAAACTTCCAAGCAACAGGCAGAAGCATTGTCAGGGCACATTCTAGACTAGAGGTTGTAATGTCATTGTAGGTTGTCAGCCAGTCCGGGTTCAAAAGCACAGATTTTCCATAGGCAAGAGTTCAGGATGCAACAAAGATCCTGGACAATCACAGGTCTTCACAGGCAGGTGACCAAGTGATGTTACATACACTACATTATAACATCATAATCTGAAACCCACACTGCATGTTGGACATAATACAATTGAGCGTGTCCAGAAATATTTCAGAAGAAGAGTCCTCTACTTCTCTGCTCGCAACAAAATACCTTATGCCACCAGACTTGAAATTCTGGGTTTAGAAAATTTAGAACTATGCTGCCTTCGGTATGACCTGAGCATAGCTCATAAAATCATCTGCTACAATGTCCTTCCTGTCAATGACTACTTCAGCTTCAACCACAACCATACACGAGCACACAATAGATTCAAACTTAAAGTGAACCACTCCAATCTCGATTGCTGAAAATATAACTTCAGTAACAGAGTTGTTAATGCCTGGAATGCACTACCAGACTCTGTGGTCTCATCCCAAAATCTCCAAAACTTTAACCTAAGACTGTCTACTGTTGACCTTACCCCATTCCTAAGAGGGACATGCATAAGAGCACCAGCGTTCCTACCATCCCTGTCCTAATGTTTCTTTTAATCGTGTTCATTTTATGTATTCAATTCATGCTTATACTTATATATATTATTTAATATGTACTCGACAAAATAAATAAATAAATACATAAATAAATAAATCATTGTATTAAGAATACATTTGTATTATTTCACAGTTAGGTCATGATTTACATTATGTCACTTGTGTCGTGGCTTCTACTGGAAGCCCTTCTTTGGGTTTATGTCCCACAAGAATTTATTGCCAGAGTCCCCAATTATTTAATTGGTGGGCACAATTTTGAATGTTGAGAAAATGATAGGGTTTTTTCCAGGGGTGAAATCTACTTACCTTCCTTACCAGCCCAGAAATGCACGTGTGCATGTGCTCACTTCGCTCATGTGCATCACATGCATGTGCAGACCTGCACATGTGCAAAACCTACACATGCACAAAACCTTGTGCACATGCGCAGAAGGTAAAAAACTATAATGACACCCGGGCGCCGAACTACCAGCCACGATCACTACCGCATCACGCGATCCAATCCGATCCAGTAGCATTTCATCCCTGAATTTTTCCCCACAAAAACACTGTCACATATTGTGAGTGTCTGGGACAAAATAATCATTTAATAAAAGATAAGCTGCAAAGGTTGTTTACCACCATCTTTTCTGACTTCCCATTTTTATCTTTGTCCCTTCTAAGCAATTAGGCACAGTTCAAAACAAAGCACTGACCTGTAGGTCCAAATTTTTAAAAAAATTGTTTTGGAAAAATTCTTGTAAATCAAATGTATGTCTGAGGATGGATCTAACATGAGAGCTTCCCATTTAACATTTCTCAGGTTTTTTTTTAAAAAAAATTAAAATAATTTTTAAAATACCCATGTTTAGGGTTTTAGCTTGCTCCAAAACTTCGAGTCCATAGTTATGGGAAAGAGGGACTTCTCTCAACAGTCTGTGAGGTAGCATAGACAAAGTGAACGTGACTGGCCCACAGCCACTAAATAAGCTTTTGTGGTTGAAGAAAGAGTTGAAAATTTGATTTTCCTGATACCGACTCAAGACTGTATAATATATATACCATCTGACTGAGATGGTGTAGGGTTTCCTGCCTGGGCAGGGGGTTGGACTAGAAGGCCTCCAAGGTCCCTTCCAACTCTGTTGTTATGTTATGTTATGTTATACTGTTTATCAGACCAGATGCAAGATGATGATGTTCTTCCAAAATGTGATGTCATCCACAAGGAGAGACAAGAATCATGGTAATAGATTACTGGCCCAGCAAATGTGATTCTGCAGTCATACTGGGGAAAAAAAAATATCCTCCTCGCTTTTTTTTACATTTTATATCATTGCTTTTCTATCCAATGCAATTGCCAGCAAGTTGGCAGGCTTCTCACAGGTTTGTATTGTTTGTTTTTTGTTTTGTTCCAAGTAAAGCTGCCTTTTGCAATTAATGAGGAGTCTGTCAGTGTCAATGGTGTTCAAGTGATGCTCCAGATGTTTCTGAATTGTACCCAAGATGTCTATGACTAGTGGGACTACTTTTGCTTTCTTGTTCCACAATTGTTTGATTTCTCTTTGTGGGTTTTTATATTTTCTTATTTTCTCCAGTTTTTTCTTTTTTATCCTGCTGCCTCCAGGTATTGCATTATTCACTATCCAGACATTTTTGTCTTTCCTAACAGCAATTACCGTATATACTCGAATATAAGCCGATCCGAGTATAAGCCGAGGTCCCCAATTTTACCCCAAAAACTGGGGTAAACTGGGGACTCGAGTATAAGCCGAGGGTGGGAAATGAGGCACCTACCGGTCGGCGAAACCCTCCTCGGCCGAGAAGGCTGGCGGCCCCGCCCGCCTCTCACTGCACGGGCAGGGCTTCCCCGCGCTAAAGCAAAAGCCCGCCAAGTTCGCGCCGGCCGGTATAATGTGAAAAAAACGAAAAAAAAAAAAACTCGAGTATAAGCCGTATATACTCGAGTATAAGCCGAGGGGACGTTTTTCAGCACAAAAAACGTGCTGAAAAACTCGGCTTATACTCGAGTATATACGGTAGGTCTGGGGTCTTGTGTGACAGATGCTTGTCTTTTGAATTTTAAAATCCCAGAGCACTTGGCTTCTTCATTTTCAATTACTTTGTCTATTTTATGGTCCCATCAGGTTTTGCTTGCAGGCAAATAATATTTCTTGCAGATCTTCCAAAGTGCCATTATTGTTATTTGGTCATGTCATTGTTTGTAATGGGTCTGTGTGATCTTCTGATAGTCTATTGTTTCTTCAGTTTCTGTGCAGAAATATCATTTTTCCTCTGCTGCTGTGCTTATCAGATAGTCATGGTGGTTAGAATGCACTACTGCAGCTAACTCACTGCTCACTGCCAGGAGCTTGGTCTGTTCAAGGTTGACTCAGGCTTCCATCCTTCTGAAGTCAGTAAAATAAGGATCCATACTATGAGGTCTGAAGTAAATTCTACGACTAGCTTGATAGGAGAAAGAATGCCAAAAACAAGAGATAATGAATGTCTGGAAATGTATATATCAACGTATATTGTACTTGTGAGGGTATAATAGATTTATTAAATATGTATATAGTTGTGGAGGTAATAGTAATATAGTACATACTTGATATATAAGGAATTAGGAGATATGTAAATTTGTTTATAGACTGAGGAATATATGATATAGTAACTTGAATTTGACGTAAATATTAGAAAACAGATGTAGAGCAATGTCCATTGTTTTTGTTTGTTTTTAAAACCAATAAAATTTTTCTATTAAAAAAAATGAGGATCCATATTGTTGGAGGCAATATGCTGACTTTGTAAACCACTTAGAGAGGGCTCTCTGAAGTGGTATATAAGTCTAAGTGCTATTGTTATTGCCATAAATTCTGGCTTTGCTTGCATTTTCTGTTTAGACTTGGACTTGTGCAGCATTCAGTAAGTCTACATGGTGTACTAACTTCAGTGCATCCTCTTCCCTGTCCTCAGATATTCTGTGAATGCCCTTTTTAATTCTCAACTGCCTAATATATTTTCAATATTTCACAGCCACCAATGTTCAGGCAAATGTTATTTCTTATAGCTATTCCAATATATTATTATTATTATTATTATTATTATTATTATTATTATTATTATTATTATTATTATTATTATTATTATTATTATGGTTGTAACACAGCCAGCCAGATGTTTAGACTGGTTTTGGTTTTTATGATTATTATTTTGGATTATTTTAAATTTTTCATGAGTTGTCTCAGCAGGATAGGAGACCATATAAATTGAATAAACTAAAAATATAAAAAGAAACAAGTAAAATAAGCTATTTTAACAAGTTCACAGAAAGTGGCCCAAGTATGTAATGAGAAATGGTATTTCCTTGGGGACTAAGCATACCAAAGAAGGAAAAGCTAAAAGGAATATGAAAGTCCTTTATTGCAAAGCACTACATGATTCATACCGAACTCCAGCTAAACCTCATTTATCTAAATGGTTTGGGAGAGACTGCCAAATAATGTTAGATAAATTGGAGCGCTAAGTACAGAATAAATTTAGATTTGGTGGGTGGGGGAATTTGATATTAATTGGGGAAACTGCATACAAAGGTATCTTTTTATTTCTGAATTACAAGACTGTAACATAACATGCTTCTTCATCTTAGAGACATGATTTTGAGAGGCCTCCAGTCTATTCTTCTGGAGACTGTTCCATTTGGATATGTTTAGCTTTGTAAAGTCCACTGTAACGTTCAAGTCTTGCCCATGTCTCTTACATGTTGTCAGCCTTCCCTCGTCAACCAGACAAGAAACAAGGCCAAATGAGCTAATTCTGCTTTACTGAAGGCTGCATTAACGCAATCTTGGAAGTCTGCTGGTACAAATCTCCCACTGTCTTTTTTTACTCTCTGAGAAATTATGGAGGTCCATTCTGAATTTCTCTGCCCATTTCTCTGCAAGCTGTGTCTTCCCTTATCTGATCATTCCCTAGGCAACATCTCTTTCCTCCTCTATCTCCCAAAATCATTTATACATACATACATACATACATAAATACATAAATACATACATACATACATACATACATACATACATACATACATACTACTTCCAAACCTGCTTTCATGCCATAAATCTGAGGGGGAAAAAGAACCATATTTAACATCTCCATGCTGTAGGTTTGGCTTTATACGTTGCAGATTCTAATTTTCTAGGCATGCCACTCTCCACCTATTAAAAATCTTCCTGCTCCTCCTTCTCCTTTCTGTAGAGCAGAATTCTCAAATCACACAGTTCAGTTTGGAATTGGGGACCCACACAATGAGATGTCAACATTTGTGGCTTATTGGCATCCTTGCAGCCAATCATCATTTAGATTTATTAGGCAATCCATTTTCCCAAGCAGGAGTGCCTTTTTTGTTTTGATCTTATAATAGGAGTGTGTGATTTTCAAGCAGGCACAGTCTGCTAATCAGCTGTTCACTAAGTTACACAGCGATGCCTTTTGGGGAAAAAAAATCCTTTCTTTTCAGGGAGAAAAGAAATCCCACAATTTTGCCTGTTCTCACAATGAAGTATGCATGCGCAGTTATATCAACCCAAAGTTCAATTAATACATTAGAATAGAATAGAATAGAATAGAATAGAATAGAATAGAATAGAATAGAATAGAATAGAATAGAATAGAATTTTATTGGCCAAGTGTGATTGGACACACAAGGAATTTGTCTTGGTGCATATGCTCTCAGTGTACACAAAAGAAAAGATACATTCATCAAGGTACAACATTTACAACACAATTGATGGTCAATATATCAATATAAATCATAAGGATTGCCAGCAACAAGTTACAGTCATACAGTCATAAGTGGAAAGAGATTGGTGATGGGAACTATGAAACGATTAATAGTAGTGCAGATTCAGTAAATAGTCTGACAGTGTTGATGGAATTATTTGTTTAGCAGAGTGACATCTTTCATTAGTGACATCATCAAACCTGGGTCTAGAAAATGGGTCATTATTTTCAATTTTTTAAAAGGATTGTTTTTAAAATTCACGATGACAATAATGTTGGTGATGAGGATGATGATTAAGCATTCAGTTCTCAAGTAATTAACGCACTGAGAAATACCCATACCTTTTACCTTAAACTGTCTACCGCGGACCTTTCATGTTTCTTAAGAGGTCCTGGGGGGCATGCATAAGCCACCAGCATGCCTACTGTCCCTGTCCTACTATCCCCATTTATATGTAATCATTTTATGTGTTTATGGCTATGTTTTGCCTATTTATATCCTTTTATTTGTGCCAATAACATAACATAACATAATAACAGAGTTGGAAGGACCTTGGAGGTCTTCTAGTCCAACCCCCTGCCGAGGCAGGAAACTCTACACCATTTCAAACAAATGGCTATCCAACATTTTCTTAAAAATTTCCAGTGTTGGTGCATTCACAATTTCATAGACATAGACACATGAAATATTTTTCATGTGTCCATGTCTATGTCTATACAGTTACTTGTTTCCTTGTTCTTGTTGACGAATAAATAAATAAAGTTCTTCCAAGTAGTTTGATAGGAGAAAATGTCCTTGTGTTTGAAACTGGAGAGGTAGGCTCATATGTATAGATATACATAAAAATGACTTTGTTATTTATTTTTCCTTGATCTCCACTGTTATTGGTTTCCAGAATAGTAGCTATTGAGCAAATATGTTGCACCATATGATTGTAGCATAAATTCTTGTGAACTCTTCTTTGAATAAATATGCTGAGTGAATATATTGCGGCTGCTAAAAAGACCCCTCTTTAGCTTATTTTAATAATCTAAATGCTTAGTACAGCAGTCCAACTGTATTGCAATGCATAGCCCAATGTTTTGAGAATAGGTTTTCTGATCAGTTAATGTAATATATAAAATATGTATCATGCAATAGCTTTTTAGCTTTTTGTTTACCTCTATGTAAGTATATGATGGTCCAATCCATATAGAATCCGTTCACAATTAACTATCTTGTTTAGGCATGGAGGATTACAAATGAAAGAAACAACAACCCTTCATGGGCAGAAATAAACAAAACAAAAATGACATAGGAGTGAGCACAACAAGGAGTATGCTTAGCTGAATAATTGGCATGGGAGTAATTTTTATTGTTAAATAGCTATAAACAATAAAGGGTTTTCATGTTTCACATTTTTAGAGTGGTTAATTTCTACACAATTCAGGGTAATACGGAATAGCTAACGATCTTGTCTTCCAACATTAGTCCATTCAAATACATCCTTGCTAACATACACAAACATTTTTATTTATGTATGCCAGTTGTTGAGCTCACAATATACAAAGCAACCCTTGTCTATCTACTCAAAAATAAATCCCACTGGGTTCAGTCCCATGTATGTAAAAGTAAAGCAACAAGCTGCATACGTCTAATTAACTAGTCTTGCATCTGCCTGAAGAAGAAAATAGGAATTCCTTTCAGGGGAACAGATTTCTCGCTACTTCAATTTCCTGAAGGTTTCTAAATTTAGTTTTCTAAGTTTGCACAGGAACTTGAACCATAAACTGACCATAGAAACTGTGTTTCAGTAATATGCTAAGCTAAATGTGGTTGATGTTCAGCATGTTTTTTTTTTTTTGCATTTATATCCCGCCTTTCTCCGAAGACTCAGGGCGGCTTACACTATGTCAAGCAATAGTCTTCATCCATTTGTATACTATATACAAAGTCAACTTATTGCCCCCCAACAATCTGGGTCCTCATTTTACCTACCTTATAAAGGATGGAAGGCTGAGTCAACCTTGGGCCTGGTGGGACTTGAACCTGCAATATTGCAAGCAGTTGCTGTTAATAATAGGCTGCATTAGCCTGTTGCGCCACCAGAGGCCCTGTCATGTCATATAATAGTAGTTTTTGGGTGCATTTTTAAAAAAATTGGATGATTATTATTTCATGTTTACTTAGAGAAAGGTAGAAGAAAAAGTATTCATGGGTTTTTCTCTCAAGTGTCAAAATAATTTGCCAGCCTTAGTAAGCAGAAAAAATTATTATATTAGGGTTACTGCTCATTTGATCCTGGAAGGATAAAGACTGTCCAGTTAGGATACTACAATAATCTTCCTTTTTCAAGGCAAACTGTAAATATATGTGAAGTTTTGGATCTAGCAACTCATTTTACAGCAATTTTCTTCTATGTATAATTCATGCAGGAACCCACAAATAAGGTTCTTTTGAGTAAAAAGCCTCTGGGAACTATATCAGCTAAAACTTTCAATAGCTGCTACATGACCTCCAAACAGAGCCTTCTTTCAGCTGCTTGCTCAATCAAATCATCTTCTTTTCAAATCTGCCTAATATCATCTTGAATTTGGAACAAGGGAGTCACTACGCAGTTTGTATGAAAAGGAAGGTGATGGATGAACAGAAAATGGGAACATGGAGGTGAACTTTCCTTGGGTAGTTATGGCAACTGTCAGAATTATTAGATGGAGCTATTCATTTATCTTGCCACCAAATTTCAATGGTGTGATTTTTTTTTGTAAGAGTAAAAAAAAAAAGTGGGGGATTTGGATTGGCATGTGACCTATGAAGTGTCACTTCTGCCATAGGGTTCTTCTAGAAATCTGATGAGGACAAGAAGCTGATGGCGTTCTAATGAACCCTCATTTTAAGCTTAATCTATCTGTATGTATAAAGTTATTATTGAAAAAAAACAAAAACAAAGAAAAGCTTCACAGTGACTTGGGCTATTTAATAGGAACTTGTTAAAGATTGGCATTTGTAAAATGGAAGTCTACTCTTGAAATTGCCAACACTGCAGGTAGCTTTGTCAATCTTATTCAGCATCATAGTGGGGTGATGCTCAGCTAACCAGAGACAGAAAGGTAAAAGCGGTGCCAGAATCACTTCTGGCTCTCTTCCTGCTTTTTTCAAAACTCACCCCAAGCAGGTTTTGCTGGTGATCTGAGGTAGACAACTTTAGCTGGAACTCATTTTCTGTCCTGCTGACATAACTGTTCTACATCAGGAAGATGCTTTCCTGGCAGAAGCTGCCATTCTTCTGGTGAGGCACATCATCCGTCAGAGAGAACATTAAACCATTTACAGTGAAGGCCAAACCTATTAAAATGAGATCCATTTGGGGAATATTGCACAAAAAAAATAATAAAAAAAAATAAGAGGCTGGTCTTTAACATTAAGAGCAGCAGCCTACTTCCTGCACTCAGCATTTCCATTTGAAAACAAGCCTGCTAAATGACTCTTCTGCTAGCGTTCTCATTTGCATCCCCAAGAGAAGGCATACAGTCCATGCCAGGGCATTTACTGTATCTCTTGACTGCAGCCTCATCAATTTTTCTTTTTGTCAGGGAAGGAAAAAAAAGTTAACCAAACACATTAGTAATTCTGATTAACTGCAAATGGCTTAAGCCCAGAGGTGTCTCCGTGGTGCAATTACCAGCCTCCCCCTTCACAGCAACACAGGAAGTATTGGTTTATGTTCATGTAAGGCTATGATTCTGCAATGACTCAGTTCTCGGTATCCAAATATTTGCAGCCAGACAGGCTCTCACACTAGGTGGAAAAAGCCTCCTAACTTCATGGAGCAATCCATACAGGTGTAATCCCCAAAAAATTTTTTGTTGTTGTTTTATCAGGAAAAAAAATTGAAAAAAGCAGGGAAAATGTGAGTTTGTTTTTTAATGCACGGTTTCACTTTGAACCATAGCACAGTCCTAAGTTAATATCACAAGCAATATGTCAAGCATTTAGCTTTATTTGGAAGAAGAGAACCTGCCTGATTGCATGGTGCCCCCTCTCCCATGTTAACTACTTCTCAAGCTCTGCATTACTGCTGTGAAATGAGGACCATCAAGGGAAAAAATCATTGTTGAAAACAATTGCTATATCTGATAAAACTGCAGTATAAAAATGTAAAAGTCAGCACAGACTGAAGAAGCAGCAGCCAAAGATTGGCAGTTCGAAGAAACAGCCAATCGCACCAAAGACACAACATAGGAATATCTAGCCAGGAAAACCTAGAGTTCCTTTCCAGGGTGATCTGCTTCCCTTAGAAATCTCCTTATCAGAAAATGAACCTAAATCCTGAGATATGGACTTGGCTATATTGATGTCTGAGTCCAAAAGTTCTGAAGAAATCAAACTTCATTAAGCTCCCAAAGCTCAGTTTGGGAGAGTGAGGAATAGGATTGGACAGTTTTGGAAGGCAACCACATGCAACTGCTTAATGGACTTGGAGACTGAAAAAATCAGTGGTGGGATTCAGCCGGTTCTGTTCGGATCTCGCAAACCAGTAGTGGCGACTGCGGGAGGCTCCACCTACCCACCCGGACATAATGCGCAACTACTATGCATGCGCAGAAGGTCGTCCGCATGTGCAGAGGTAGCATGTGTTAGCGTAGCGAGCGCACTCACATTTGCAAACTGGTAGGTAAGGTAAGTGAATCCCACCTCTGATATAGATGTATGTCACCATGTCCTTCTTTTCTTCAAATTCAAAGGATAGCACATTTCTTAGTTTGATTTTTACTCTCTTTATACCCTAACCAAAGCTTAAACAGTGGATCTGTATGTTTTTTGTTTTGTTTTTTGTTTTTGTTTACATTTATATCCCGCCCTTCTCCGAAGACTCAGGGCTGCTTACAGTGTGTAAGGCAATAGTCTCATTCTATTTGTATATTTTTTACAAAGTCAACTTATTGCCCCCCCAACAATCTGGGTCCTCATTTTACCTACCTTATAAAGGATGGAAGGCTGAGTCAACCTTGGGCCGGGCTTGAACCTGCAGTAATTGCAGGCTCTGTGTTCTAATAACAGGCTTCTTTACCAGCCTGAGCTATCCCAGCCCGTAGACACTTCCCTACGTTAACCGTGGCTTATTCAATTGATTCAATTTGCTAGGTTTCACAATACAACGAATAATAAATTAACCACCTGGGGTGAATAAAGACAACATGTATGTGAAAATGTAGTCAGCTAGTTTGAGATTCAATGTGTTGTTCAAACACAATCACACCATAAACTCCAGCTTGGCTTTAGACTCTTATTTTCAAATACCTGGGAGTTTCCATCCTAACAGATGGGTTGTTTTATTGCTTCCCAGGCAAGACACAGAGCCAAACATGCCTCCAAGGTAAATCTGGGGCATTGGATGAGGTGAAGGAATTTGATGAGGTGAAGGAATTGAAGGAATGAAAATGTAATGGGTGGCAGTAACATTTTTTTCTGTTCTAGGCTTACTTTTCTCTTTCATTCTTGAGGGCACTACAGCATTTACTTTTTTTTAAGGGATGCTGGCCAGCTCCTCTGTCGGTAAAACTATACTGTATGTGCAGGGATTGTTATATTGATGTTCCATGGCTTCTTGCAGGATGATTGCAGAGTCATCATTCCACATAGTTTTAGAATCCTCTCTGGGATTTGAGCTATCATCAACAGAGATGGATGACTTTCCAGTTGGGAATCCTCTTACAGAACTCGGACCCGGTTTAAAGAGGACTTTTAATCATCATCTCTGTTTCATACTGAATAAATGAACAGCAAGAGTGAATGATGGGACTTCTGTGGCAAGGAATTGTTTTGGTGATGCACTAAATCATAGATGTCACCTCACAAAGATTGGTACTCATATAAGAGCAATAATGCAGGGCACGCAGCCATAATTATTCAAAATTTACTGCTGTTTTTTACGCGTGACCTCAATTTTCTCAGCAGAAGAATGCAACCTTAATTAAGAGGCAACCCAAACTTTTTAAGCGTCATGACAAGATAAAAATATTATTATTTCTCAATAACTTAATTCTGATTTTTCTTCTAACCTAGTAGCAAAAAAATACAAAGTATTTCTGTAGATGCCATACACCTAATAAATAAATAGCAGAGTGGGTTTCACTTACGCTACCGGTTCAGTAATGTGAGCACGTGTGCACGCTTGCTTTGCTCACGTGCGGCCCTTCTGTACATGCGCAGAACCTTCTACGCATGTGCAGAGCGTCCATGACGATGTCCGGGTGGGTGGGTGGAGCCTCCCACCACCGCCACTACTGGCTTGCCTGAACCAGAGCAAACCGGTAGAAACCCACCACTGATAAGTAGCTAAACAAACAGAAACAGAAAAAGTCCTTATTTTCTCAGCTTGTGAATATGCAAGTGAAAGATAAAACTATTAATACAAGGGTCCACTAAGACTTTTTCATGGGAGAAGGCAAATTAAGAATGAAACATTTTTTTCCTGATTAATGTGCAATAGAATATACTCTCACAACCTTTGAGAGGTATCTGCCCACTGTTCCAGCTGGCCAGCTATGTAATCCTCTGAGCAGCTTGCTTCTTTTTTTCTATCAGATGAGTTTCCATTTTCTTTTCCAGAATCTCCAGAATCTCTGTGGTTGATGGATATGCTTAGTTAACAATAAAGATGTTTTTTTGATTGCTCACCATGAAGGATATAAAAGGATTCTAGAGAGGCATGTAACTATTACATGGTGACTAAGCTTGTTAGGGTGAATGGATGGAAACTTCAAACTTGTTTTCCCAGAAACGCTATGGATCTTCCCACTCTGACTCTGCCCTCTTGCCTTTAAGAGCAGTATCTTAATAGTTCTTATTGTGACCTCCCAAGGGATGCTTCATTTGACATTCCAAGCAAACCCCAATATGTAAAAGACATAGGATATGTTCAAGCCCATGCTGATTACTTGTGATTAAAAAAAAATAAAGGAGGGAGGAGTGAATGAAAACATGCATATATTTAACTCCTGTAAAAAATACACTTGGATTTTAACAAGTGTGTGTGTGTATGTGTGTGTATGTGTATGTGAGTGGTGGGTTTCTATCAGTTCAATATACAGTATTTTCTTTTGCTAATTTTTGGAAAGACATTATTGCTTCCAGTTTTAGATTTTACTGTCAGCTGTCCAACTAGTGAACTAGGATACACTCTCAGGAGAACTGAATTCCCAAAAGTAAAACTTTATTGGATCCACCATATTGATACTGAAGAAACAAAACCAACTCTGGTTTTCCCGTGCATATGCTTGCCTAGTTAAACAATAGCTTCCTCTTCTCCCCACCCCTGGGTGATCACATTATCCAATTATGAGATGTCCTTTTGTTATGGGAACAGTCCACCTCTCTCTCAAGCACTGCAATGGTGACCTTGATATTTTCCATACTCTCATGATCTCCGCATACATTCTCGGCATTCCATTTCCCCCTTTCCTCCGTCCAGTTCTTTAGCAAATTGAAAAGCATTAGGGTTTGAAAGAAACAAAGTGATTCAATCTTAACATTTACCCTATGTGTGCAACTGCTCTTAGGTAAAGGTATAGGTTCCCCTCACACATATGTGCTAGTTGTTCCCGACTCTAGGGGGCGGTGCTCATCTCTGTTTCAAAGCTGAAGAACCAGCGCTGTCCGAAGAGGTCTCCGTGGTCATGTGGCCGGCATGACTAAACACCAAAGGCGCAGGGAACGCTGTTACCTTCCCACCAAAGGTGGTCCCAATTTTTCTACTTGCATTTTTTATGTGCTTTCAAACTGCTAGGTTGGCAGAAGCTGGGACAAGTAACGGGAGCTCACCCCATTACACGGCACTAGGGATTTGAACTGCCGACCTTTTGATCGACAAGCTCAGTGTCTTAGCCACTGAGCCACTGCATCCTGCAACTGTTCTTAGTGGTGAACTATATTAGTTGTTTTACATTTTATTATTATGCAGTATCTTCTTAATAAACTAGTGAATAATTCCAAACTTCTACCATTAAACTAGGCTCCTGTTCTTTTCCTGGAGAACAGTATGTATTTTAAGTGGAAGAATATTCACTATGGTAATTCTGCAACACAATCAAAGAAAATGCCAGCTAAAGGGTAATGTTATCATGCGGTGGCTATCTAAGGACAGATGTCTCATTTTCATTTCATTGCTCCTTTCCCTTTCTGTTTTTCTCAATATCTTCCTTTGATATAGGTTAAATTCCAAAATGACTTCTTTTAAGAGAAATATAAAGGTAAAAGGTAAAGGTTTCCCTTGCACATATGTGCTAGTCGTTGCTGATTCTAGGGGGCGGTGCTCATCTCCGTTTCAAAGCCGAAGAGCCAGTACTGTCCAAAGACGTCTCCGTGGTCATGTGGCCGGCATGACTCAACACCAAAGGCACACGGAACGCTGTTCCCTTCCCACCAAAGGTGTTCCCTATTTTTTCTACTTGCATTTTTACATGCTTTCGAAACTGCTAGGTTGGCAGAAGCTGGGACAAGTAACAGGAGCTCACCCCGTTACACGGCAGCACTAGGATTTATCAATTATGCCAAATCAAAATTAAGCTAAAAATCTCAATAAATAATTTCAGTCAAGTTCTTACAATGGTGCACTTGCTTCAGATAATAGAAAGAATTAATGGTTGTCTTTCAGGGCCATGTGCCATACCAGAAGTGGTTTTAAAATTACAATAGCACTGTTCAAAATGAGAGGATGAAAGAGAAAATTACACTTTGAATAAAATGTTACTGAATACAATATCGAATCAAATACCAAACATAAAAAAGTGTCAGGTATCTTACATCTGATATAAGATGAGAGTTAGTTGAAAGTTGGGCACTGTATAAAAGCAATAAATAAATTCAGATCTTCCAAGATGGCCTGTGACATGTGATACTTACATCCAAAAACTGGTTGTGACCTTCCAAGATATTTAAAGCACAATTAAGAATTTGATATCTTGTGATACCCCATAATATTTGCTGATTTCAGTAGTTGCAATGCCTAGGATTAAGATACTTGACCTCTGCTTATTTATCTCTATACCGATTGCTTTATTGTCCATTCTCTCCAGTTTGGAGAGATGCTTTTGGAGTTATTTTGTTTCCCTTTTTGTTATGAAAATCTAACTTGGCTTTGGCAGCCAACTTCCCTAATTTGCTGATAACCTCTTTCAATTTCCATTCCCTTGTCAAAATCCATGTTTCTTGGAGCAAGAACAACCTGGATTTCAAGAAGGTCTTTCTAATGCTATTCTGGGCAGATTATGGGCATCTGCAAGAAGAATTTGTCGCCCTCTGTTATAGTGAGTTAATTAAGATGCAGTCTCTTTGTCACTCTGTTCTCCAACTGTCTGAACATCTTTCTGAGGTAGCGATAGCAATAGCAGTTAGACTTATATACTGCTTTACAGCCCTCTCTATGCAGTTTACAGAGTCAGCATATTGCCCCAACAATCTGGGTCCTCATTTACCGACCTCGGAAGGATGGAAGGCTGAATCAACCTTGAGCCTAGTGAGATTCAAACTGCCAAATTGCAGTCAGCAGAAGTAGCTTGCAATAGTAGCTGCACTCTAACCGCTGCGCCACCGTGGCTCAGTAGGCATACAATTGACACTTTTCTAGTTTTCCCAAAATCTCTCATACTCTTAACATTAAATGGTATTAACTCAATGCCAATTTATCCATGTAGCTTTCTGCAAATGTGATTCTGTGGTGGGAAGAAGGAATAACCTTGAGGAACAGGAGGAAGAACTGATACCAAGATAAAAGAAATCTGAGTCTAGGGCAGAACTGAAATCTGAGTGTCTCAGACAAGATTCTCTCTCCCAGTTACAGTTCTGGCCCAGACTCAAGTTTCCTTATATTCAACTGTGATCTTGGTAGCAGCTTTTCCTCCTGTTCCTTGAGGTTATTCTTCTTCCCTTTACAAGTTCAAATTCTTTACTGACATTCTTCAACAAACACTGTAAAGGATGATTGTGATTAAATCAGTTTTACCGTGGCTTTTTAAGCTGTACAAAATGTAGCCTATATTTTCATACCAGCTTTTCATTTCCACTGCTCAAGCACTGAAGACTTTCCATTGAGGACTGTTAAGATTCATACATGTTTTAACCACATTTGCATTGTCAACATTTCAGAAGTCTACAAAGAAATCTTATAACAGGAATCTCTTTAATAACGAGGGGCAGTTTAAGCAGTCATTTTAGGTGTCACAATTTCTGTTAAACACGTCATGGCCAGCAGAATCAGACAGTGAGGAGGCTGGGGAGGACAAAGGGTCAGTCCTGGAGTCAGGGGAAGGCCTGGATGAGGGGTCTGTGTCAGAGGCAGAGATGGGGCCAGGGCCATCTGGGAGTGATGCGCGAACCCTAGAGCCTCCAGAGGTTGACAGCAGAGAGGCAGAGGAACAGGAGAAGCCTGTTCCTAGTGCACACATGTGAAGAGCTGCCAGAAGGCAAGAGCAGCTAAAGCAAAAAGAATGACTCAGAAGTAAGGCTAGGAGATGATTGGCCCCTCCCATAAGGCTTAAAAGGGGAACAACGGGTCTTGGGTTCTTTGTAGAAAAGCAACATCGCTACAATTGTTTCTTGCCTCCTGTTTCTGAGCTTCGTGGGGTTCTTGCCAAGAAAAGCCTTTGGCAGAGTGCCAAAGAAGACAAAGTTTGTGATAAGGCCAAAGGACTTTTTCTGAAGGACTTTGTTTTTGGACTTAATTTGGACTAAGCCGAGAATGAAGTAATTCTCAGCTGTTCTAATAAAATATGTTTGTTAGGACTACTTGGGCCGAGGTCACAACAAAACACTCTTTAGGAGTCAGCAATCAATTCTCCCCAGGGAAGACTTTAAAAGGAGAAGAAGAAAAACCTCACAGATTTCCTTTGCTAGACAGCAAATTTACAAAATTTGCTTAGCACTCTTCATTCATTGGACAAAACCAGTGAGAAGCAAAAGTATCTTCTGCTAGTAAAATGTATAGGTGTTATTGATCTATGGCTATAGAATACCCCTAGGCTGCTATAACTGGGTCCAGGCCAACTCACCAAGGCCAATTCTCCATGGCCAACTCACTGCAACCAACTTGTCATGGTCAATTCACCACAGGACAACTTGCCCCACTCAACTCACATCAGAAAAAACGTGCCGCGGGACAGTTCAACATTTTATTAAGCATTTCATTCAGTTACTTTTACTATTGATGATCCTGTTTTCGTCAAAATTGTTGTAACTCTTGTGTTTCTGGATTGACTTGCTTTACTTTCTTATTATTGGCCATGGTTCCATCAAAATTAATTGAACTTTTGTTATTTGTTGAATTGTTCAACAAATGAGTGAGTTGGCCATGGTGAATTGAAACTGGTGGTGCCATCTCTTGCCAATATAAAAATTTGTATTTTTAGAATGATTCAGAAAAAGGTATGGTATCGGTACCTCTAAGCTTTGGCACCCTAGATCATAGCCTACTAAGTCTTACCCTACAGCCAGTCATATGTATAGGAGAGTAATAATGTATTTTAGCATATTTCAGTTTATGGAAAGACTATAGGTAGTCCGTGATTATGACCATTCGTTTAGTGACCATTTGAAGTTATGACAGTGCTGAAAAAAGTGATGTGAGAACTGTCACTGCAGTCATGTGATTGTGATTAGGCCGCCATTGCAGATTTATATTGATAGCAACATCCCACAGTTATGTGATCACCATTTGCAACCTTTCCAGCCATCTTCTGATGAGCAAAGTTAGCTGAGAAGCCAGTAGGAAATTGCAACTAGCACTCATATGATGTTTCATTTAATGACAGTTTCATTTGGTGATGGAGCTGCCAGTCCCAGATAGGTCCATCAACTTACAACTTTTCTTTTAAAGAATATGATCATTACAACTCCCTTAACTTCCCCACCTCCCAGTTTTACTCATATGGTCTTTACTATGTGTATCTGCTTGTGGGAAGTGACTCATTATGAATATCTTGTTAATTTGAATTTTAAACGCCTCTTATCTTAACTCAGGCAGACAAAGCCTGCTTATTCCTCAAGCTGACCAGGGATAAATGCAGTTTATTTTTCAATTTGGACAGAATTCATTAAAGCCTAACTCCTGTATGTAAAAGGGGAGGAAAAGAAGCAAGCAATTTCCATTTAGCTTCTGTCTTATTTTAGGATAAAATATGCATTGCATTAAATGTATTATTTGCAACAGCTTCAAGGTTTTCTAAATATTTGTTACATGTATAACCCTGGTTTCTCAATAGCTACATTGCGTATGGAGGAAAATCTTAAGCTTCCTTTCTTTTCTACAGCTCTGTTAAAAACAGACAAAAACCTTAAGAAAGCTTTACTACAATTATCAAAATCAACAAAGCTAAAGTAAATGCCAGTAAGTGTTGTCTTTCTTATCATTATTTGCATATGGAGTGTTTTTTCACAGAGATTTTGGCAGAAAGGGGATAACATGTATTGCTGTTCCAGCAAAAATCAGTCTTAGTATGAATTATAATAATTTTTTAAACAATGTGATTAGGATCTTATACAAGCAGATGGTGCAACAAGATGTATCCCTATTTCATAACACACTTCCAGCTGTGCCCTCCTCTTTATTCCACCCACCCTCAAATTTCCCAGAGTTCTTTGTTATGTCATAATCATCATGCCTGCTATTGAGCAGACTTGCTCCTTGATGAGTTATCTTTTGCAGATTGCCCCGTACCACCTCCCCCAATTTTCTGTCATGCACATATACACACACTATGTGAAAACTTGAGACATCTTTTGATTATGCTGGTATCTCCTACTTGGAGCTTTTCTCCAAGTGTTTCTCAAACTTGAAGCTTTGAAGATGGAATGGGATGTTTAGGCACCCACCTTTGGCTGCGTCCCTTCACTCCCAGCCACCCATCTCAGCTGATTAACAGCCAGTTTTCCTCTTCTGCTGACCCTCCCCTGGCCATTCTCCATGGCTCCCTGCCCCTCTGCCCCTCACCCTTCATCCCTGCCCATTCATCCAGACACCGTTTGACCCAGGCCTTTGGCTGCATGGGATAAGAAGCCGCCAGCCAATGGGGGCAGGCGGCAGTGAGTGATCAACAGCAGGCTATAGAAAGCAGCACGCCAGAGATGGGTTTCAGCAGATTCTGACCAGTTCTGGTGAACCGGTAGTGGAAATTTTGAGTAGTTCGGAGAACTGGTAGTAAAAATTCTGACTGGCCCTGCCACCATCTATTCTCTGCCTCCCAAGTCCCAGCTGATTGGGAGGAAATGGGGATTTTGCAATAACCTTCCCCTGGAGTGGGGAGGGAATGGAGATTTTTACAGTATCCTTCCCTTGCCACACCCACCAAGCTATGCCGACCAAGCCACGCCATGACCACCAAGCCACACCCACAGAACCGGTAGTAAAAAATTTTGAAATCCAGTACTGCAGCACGTCATTATGTTGGCCATTATGGAGAATGCACAAGACCACTGGCAGTGGTGGCATACAGAAGCAATCACGTAGGGGAGGTGCCGGGCCACTATCAGCAGCGGCGTGCAGAAGCAATTGTGGGGGGGGAGCATGGGAGAGAGCCCCAGGCAACTGGTGGTGGCGGCATCCAGAAGCCATCTCAGGGGATCGGGGTGGGGGTGCGAACAAGCAGCAGAGGCTTTTTAGTAATACCTACAGTTTGGAAGCTTTAGGTTCAACTCTGGTCTTGTCTTTTGGAGACAAAACCGAAAAAAGAAGAGAGCTTTCTTACCATTAAAATGGGGCAAGCTATTGATGCTGCATTTGGGGATCTGTGTGGCACCCGTGCTGCTGAGGGAGAGTAAAGTAACAGGCAGGCAGGGAAGGCTTCGGCCTAATTTTCTACCTGGAAACAATTCAGAGGCTTCATTTAGATGGTGCCCTCCCTGCACCACTTGCATGCACCGCAGGGGGAGTAAAATGCAGATACTTAGGCAGCTTCTATCCCAGAGCAATAACTATATTGAATTCTACGGTGTAGTGCAACATTGTGTTTTCAGTTTCAATTATATAGAATGTAAAGGATGTATGTGTGTGTTTTTATTTTTATAGTTATAATGGACACTGAAGACGGCATTTAATTTCCTTGTACCATGTGCAATGACAATAAAGTAAACTAAACTAAACTTATCTGCTCCAGGGAAGCATGGAGTCACCACTGCCGCCAGTTGCTTGGTGCACCCACCATGGCTCCCCCATGATCACTTCTACATGCCATCACTGCCAGGTGCCTGGCAACCCTGCCCCTTGTGATTTCTGCATGCCACCTCTGCCAGTTGCCTGGCACACCTCCTTTAATGGCTCTTGAAATGGCATGCTGCTCCCTTCTATAACCTGCCACCGATTGCTCACTGACGCTTGCCCCCATTGGCTGGTGGCTTCTTGTCCCGAGCAGCCAGAGGCACGGGTCAAACAATGTCTGGGTGAATGGGCAGGGATAGAGGGTCAGGAGGCCATTGGTCATGGAGAATCGCCAGGGGAGGGACAGCGGAGGAGGAAAGCTGGCTGTGAAATCAGCTGAGGTAGGTTGCTGGGGCAAGGGTTGGGCCAATGGTGGGTGCCTAAACATCCTAAACCCATTTGAAGATGTGTAGACTTCAGTTCCCAGAATTCTCCAGCCAGCATAGCTGGAAGTTGAATGTATACATTGTAAACAAACTCTGCACACCCACTAAAAAGCATAGTATAAGTCCCTTTTGATATTATATCAGGATCAAAGGTCTTTGCTGCTATGGGATTAGTTCTAAAGAGGCACTTTCCCTAGATTTGTGACTTATGATTTATGTATCCATTACTGAAAATGAGCTGCCACACTGAAACCGTTTGATCTTCCTAGCATGCTAAATCCTAAAATAATAGTAATGGAATTAAAAGGCACCACAGGTGTTATGCCTATAAACTGGGACAAGAAATGCTATGCTTTAAATCAGGAATAGATTTTGCAGCCTCTTTTTTAAATGTATTTTAAATATGCACGTAAAATGTTTTTAAAATAAACTGCCAAAAAGTATGAATGTGATGAGGATACAGTTGTAAGCTTACATATTATACACGTGACTCTTTTCCCCTGCTGAATATACTGTATTTTCTTGCTGCCTTCTAATATAGAAAGTGACAATTCATGATCTCAGGTCTAGAAGAATCTTAATAATGATCAGTTATTTTAATTCTCCAGTTATGAGCAGCAAGTATTATTCTGTCAATCCAAAGATAGTTTATTAGCAATAAGTCTCCCCAATATCAGTACTCCAAGCAATTAAATAGACTATTGCTTTCAAGACCTGAAAATATTTCTGTAATGAATGTGGTAAATCCCATTCCAAGAGGTTGAGGCATTGGGCATTTGAAGTAAAACCAGGTTAGAAGTATCCCAACCCCACGAGGGGTTGGTTCTACTTATCTTTACTACCGATTCGCATCGTGCCCACGCAGCTTCTGCGCATGCACAGATCACTTTTGATGACATTTGGGTCAGTGGGTGGAGCCTCCCACTGGTTTTACTACCAGTTCTATAGAACCGGTCCGAACTGGGGGCAACCCACCACTTAACCCACCCTTAAAAGGAATCAACTGATTTCCCATTTCAGGGAGACTTCTGGGAGGAGAAGGGAGTCACCTCCATTTTGGCTCTTGCTTTTTCCCCCATTAGAGCAGGGGTCTCCAACCTTGGCAACTTTAAGACTTGTGGACTTCAACTCCCAGCTTTGCTGGCTGAGGAACTCTGGGAGTTGAAGTCCACAAGTCTTAAAGTTGGCAAGGTTGGAGACCCCTGCATTAGAGTTCTTTCCATGGGGCTGTATCAAAGTTTTTTTTTTTTTTAAAAAAGCCCCAACTCATACAGATTAGGTTTGGACCTCAGGAAACTTTATGCAACATATTGAATCTATATAACTTTATATGAATTATATATGCATTTATATGCTTTTTTGGGGGGAGTTTGTAATCTGAGTTCTGTGACTTTGTGTTGTATTTGTAGGAGATCTGAGTTGAGGAAGCAGATGGTTGAGAAAAAGCTTTTCAGAAGTAAATGTTCATGTCTGCTCCCTTTTTCTTTTTCTCCTTTTATGCCTTTCAATTTCCTTCTACTTCTTTGACATATATATATATATATTTGTTTTCTGAGGTTTTCGCGGGTGTTTGTATGTAGATCTTTGGTTATTTGGGTTTTCTCCCGCGTAAAATTGGAAATGTCTTGGCGACGTTTCGATGAAGTCTCATTCGTCATCTTCAGGCTTCAGCTTCGTGCTTCTGGGAGCAATGTGTGATTGCGGCTGTTTCTTCCTTTTTAACTGCTAGTGGGGGTTTGAACTGATTGGGTGGGAGCTTGGCTGTGCTCTGATTGGATGGGGTTTTTTTTGTGCTCTGATTGGCTGGGGGTGTGTCCTGTTTGGGTGGGGGCTTGATTGTGCTCAGATTAGTCTGAGTTGCAGGGGGATTTGAGCTGGTGAGCTGCATTGCTGTTGTTTGGCTTCGTGGTTGTGCTACATCTTCATAGTGGGTGTCAGTCTGCTGCATGTATGGATTGGAGGGGTTTGAAATGGCTAATGTTGCAGCTGCGGTCTGGCTTCTGGTCCTTGGTCGTGCTTCATGATCAGTGTGGGTTTGGGTCTGCTTTCTGGGTGGATGCGTGGCGGCGACATCCTGTGTGGACCCCGCTAGTGCGGGTCCGGCGCCACTCCTCATGCTAGGGATTCGCCCGTCAATAAGGGCGGGCCTCCAAATGGCTGGTAGGCGGGAGGCATCATCTCGTCTGTTCACGCTGTGTGGGCGTTTTTCTATCTCGATGGCCTCTCTGATTATTCTGTTGCTAAAGTGCTCAGTTTTGGCGATAGTTCTGGTCCTTTTAAAGTCAATATCATGTCCTGTGGCTTTAAGGTGCTGGACCAGGGAAGAAGCCGGTCCCTCTCCCTTGACTGAGCTCCTGTGTTCCCCAATGCGTGCACCCATTCCTCTGCTGGTCCGTCCGATGCATGTGGTGGGGCAGGCGGTGTATGGGACCCCACATACTCCCTGATTTTCCAACTCAACTCCGTCCCCGGGGCCTCCCAGGACGGTGGACATCCTTCGGTCTGTGCAGAATGCTGTCTCGACACTGTGCCTGTGGAGGATCTTGCCGATCCCATCCGCGGTGCCCTCTATATGTGGGGTATATGTATATACATACATATACATACATACATACATACATACATACATACATACATACATACATACATATATATATATATATATATATATATATAAATAAAATGGCGTGAACTCTTAAGTCCAGGATTCTTTTGGTTGCCCTTCACACATGTCTTTCTGACAGCCAAGCTGTTGATGGAAGGAGAATTGTGACATGACTCTTCCTGACAACTTCAGGAAAAATAGGGATTTCTCCAGTGTAAAGTGATCGATAGCAGTGGAAAAACTCAACCAGCATTTTGGATTATTATATTTGGCAAAGAAATTAGGGTTAGAGTTAGGCTTTCTTGGGCTTTATGTTTAAATTTAGTGTGAGTACTGGGAAAAATGGATAAAGTATATACTTTTATTGACACAATAATAATGGCCATAATGCCAGTACAAATATTTGCCCTAATCTATATTGAAACATTCACTCCTAACTGTTACATGAACCAAAATGTACAACTGCCACAAAATCTCAACCTAACATTCATCTATATACTCAATTTAACAAAAAATCTGAATGGTTTAACTCAATGCAAAATTCAGCCAACTGGCAAATTAATAATGTGCTCTAACCCAAATCTACATACACAATAACAGCCACAACATAAATCTAAGACTATGATTAGCATAAAATCTCATCTTTATGCTAGCTCTCTTACTACATTTAGCAGCAGACTGACCTAGCCCCAAATCTAACATTTCTCTTTCAAGTTAGTTTTCCTACCATGTTTCCCCAAAAATAAGACCTGGTCTTATTTTCTTTTAGGCTTGAAAATAAGTACTTGGACTTATTTTTGGAGAGGTCTTGGTGTTTTGTTTGTTTGTTTGTTTGTTTTTTTGAGGTGCGGGGGAGCGCAATCACCTCATGGCTGTTTGGCCCCTTAATCACGGCCTGCAGATAAGCTGAGCATACGCTTCCCATGATCTTCTAGAATTGCCTGCTGATTGCCCTTTTCTCAAGCAGCAGAAGCCAGGTAGAGGTGGCGGCGGCGGGGGGCGGGGGGCGGAAGCCAATTCCAATGGACTGCATGGTTTTCTGCCTCATTGTAGCAGCGGCCTGAGCAACACCCGAGCTTCAGTCCTGGCGGAGTGCAAACCGTGGTCGCTGCCTGCTCCAGAGTCAAAAGGTGAGCTGAGGAACAGAGGGGGCCTTGGCTGTGAGTTTGCCTGGCAGGGCTGGGGCTAGCAAGAATGTGCTGGAAACATCTCCAGGTGCCTGGAGAGACAGAACTCCTGGCCCTCACTGGCTCAGCTGATCCGCAGGCCACAATTAAGGTGCCGAGCAGCAATGAGGTGACCCAGGAAGAGAAGGGCTTCCTCCTGTGCTGGCCCTGCCCACCCCCTTCATTAGGGCTTATTTTTGGGATGGGGTTTACGTTAGGCCCACCCCAAAAATCAGTCTAGGACCTAGTTTCAGGGTAGGTCATATTTTTGGGGAAATACGGTAGATGGTTTAGAGATGATTTTTACACACCTATGTTAAATTAATATAAGAAGGTTGTGGTTCCCTGTTTGTCCCCCATACCATATTTTCTCTTTTCTATTGGCCCTTAAAAAGTTTCTGCTTTATTTTACACTAGTGATATCTGGTATTGCTAAAAAGAAAGACTTAGCATCCATCATGCTAAAGTGAAAATTGCAATTTTTGGAAAATAGCCAAAGTAGGTCATAATGGCTTGTTCAAAGATATTTCATAGAACTGTATACACGATTTAGAAATTGGACATGTGTTTTTAATGAGACAATGCCTTGCATGCTTATGAAGATTGCATTAGGGCAGCATCAAAGAAAATAGAGCTTATTTTACATTTGTATTATTTGAAAGGGAGTAGCTTGTTGAGCCAATTTCAAACTCTGCTAGAACAAGGATTTATTTCAATGCTCAGGGCAGAAATCTGTGATTTGCAAATCATTGTATGATGGCTTTCGAAATTTTACAGAAATATATTTTTGTCAATGATGATTGGTGCTTCCATAAGGAGCTCCTGCTTTCTTTGTTCATGCTGAGCTCGGCCTCCTCTCACTGATCCTTCATGTTCATAAATTTGATTAAATATAATAAACATCTCACAGAGGGGTAACAAGTCTTTGGTACTGAAGCATTGTAAGACTTGGACATTAATGCTCACTGATCTACTGCATTCATATTCTTTTCCATCTGTGGGTAAATCTGGGTTGAATCACCCTAGTGAGTTGAGAGACTGGAATAGTCATGCAGTTTAGGACTGTCAGATGAGCCATCAGAGTCTTCATAGCAAAATAGCCGAGAATAGATCAGGAGAAGATAGTTATAATATAATCTCATATAAATTGTGCCAGCAGGGACCCACAGCTTTAAGTTTTCAAACTATGCCAGAGATATTGATTTATGGTAGATACAATTAAATTCCAGGGATGAAAAGATTCTGCATTCTTCCATCCCCGGATTAAATACTTGCCTCCTTATTTGCTCTATTTTCCATTATGATCTTCTCTTCAGTTTTTAAAATTCAGAAGATGCTTTTATTCAAAACAATGATACTAATCAGTTCAAAACTAGCAGATGTTTGTTTATTTATATTTCACCTTTATTATTTTTACAAATAACTTAAGGCAGTGAACATATTCAACACACCTTCCTCCTCTTATTTTCCTCAGAACAATTCTGTAAGGAGAGTTGGGCTGAGAGAGACTGATAAGCCCAGGGTCACCCAGCTGACTTTTATGGACAAGGCAGGAGTTGAATTCACAGTCTCCTGCTTTTTAGCCCAGTGCTTTAACCAACACACACACACACACACACACACACACAGAGAGAGAGAGAGAGAGAGAGAGAGAGAGAGAGAGAGAGAGAGAGATTCACAATCACTGAATTAATGACTTCAGTAAACAGTGACATAGATTGGGAAAATGAGGATTTCAGAGTTTCAAAATGATACCACTAAAATTATATCTAAGAACTAAGTTTAATAAAAGTAAGCTTATAAAAATGGAAATTTAAAAATTATGCTGAAAACAACAGCAAAAAATGATCTGATGAAGTTGGCCACTATTTGTTATTGTTTGTCTCCAGCATCTTGAAATTTTCTTAGAAGAGAGAAATTGCATAAGATTTATCTTATATCCTTGAATTGTTAAAAGCTGGAAGGATGTTTTCAGAGCTTCTCTAGAAGTCCAATTTAAAACATTTATAAAGATCACCAAATGCACTAAAAAGCAGGGGTGAAATCCAGCAGATTTTGACAGGTTCTGGAGAACCAGTAGCAGAAATTTTGAGCAGTTCGGAGAACCGGCAAATACCACATCTGGCTGGCCCCAGAGTGAGGTGGTAATGGAGATTTTGCAATATCCTTCCCCCGGGGTGGGGAGGGAATGGAGATTTTGCAGTATCCTTCCCCTGCCACGCCCACCAAGCATGCCCACAGAAGTGGTAGTAAAAAAATTTGGATTTCACCACTGATAAAAAGCTTTTGGATTGTTGTGCATATTTCTAGCGGAAACATTGGTGATACTTACCTGAACATTTCTCCATGCAGGAGAAATAATGCTTGAACATCCTGCTCTATTTGGGTTTCAGTAATACTCTGGATTACTTCCATACTACACCAGGAATTAACAATAGACAACTACCATTTGCTCAGCTCTTAAATCAATTTAATTCCAATTAAACAAAATCTCAGAAAGCTGTATGTGGCATTTTGTGTGTGTGTGTGTGTGTGTGTGTGTGTAAAGTGTGAAAGTTGGTTTTTGAGCTTTTTGTGGCTGTGTGAAGTGTGAAGTGCAGCTGCTTTTACATTGTGTGTGAGTCAGTTGTGTTGTGTTGTGTGTGTGTAAAGTGTGAAAGTTGGTTTTTGGTACCTCTTATTGTTTTTTTATACTTTGTTAATTATTTTTATTATTTATTGTTATTGGCCACGCCCACCCAGTCATCTGACCACCAAGCCATGCCCACCAATTAAGCCACACTCACAGAACCGGTAGGGAAAAATTTTTAGATTTCACCCCTGGATCTTTCCCTATTGCAGGAACTGAGTTGTTCTGTTAGTGTTGTGGTCAGAAGCTGCCTATGGAGTGAGAGATTTGGTTCTAACCTCGATGTCTCAGTTTACTTGTTTTTAAAATAATTGTTCGCAAGGCAACAGAAAGATTTCTAGACATCATTTTGCGTGTAAGGAAAGATTTGGAATAGGTTTCAGTGGAATGTGCAGTGCAGAGTTATATGTATTTTTTTCTTTTTTTTCTTTTTACGATTGTTTCTTTCTCTCTTTCTTTTTGAGCGGGGCACTTTTCTCTGTTTCAGAGTATGATTTTGCCTACAGAGATACTGAAATAGCTAATAAATGCCAGTATGTTAGGATCATAAATAGAAGTATAATTTGTTATGTGTTATATTGTGCAGTACATCGATGTCTCACACCATAAGGGATATATCTAAAGTATATCCCAAATAACAAGTGAGAACTAACAATCTAAAAGTTTACTCAAGTCATCATCGCAAAACAAATTATGATGCAGTAAAGAAACTTTGAAAAAGTTTACCGCTTTATCACTCATTGTATGACTTGCATCAAGAGCTCATTTGCACTTCGGGAAATTTTAAACACTTTCATATTTGGCCTATATTTGACACAACAACCTGGAATATTGAGAAGTTACAGGTTTACTTTTCACAAAAGGCAAGTTTCTTTGTTTGTGTTTATTTTCCTGGATGGCTTTTAGCATTTCTTGTCTGCTGCAAAACTCCAGAAAACTAAATGTAGTTTCATGTTGTTTTGGATTGGATTTCTCCTTAGAAATGCAGGAGTGCAACAAGAAGATAATGAAAATGAAAATGAAATACTATTCTTGATAAGGGAAAGACTTCATTTCAGTTGTGCAGTAGCTTTTGAAAATAAAATACTATTCTGGAGGAGTTTCCCCTCCCTTACCTGGAGCAATAATGCAGTTTTTAAAAATAAAATATTGTCCTTTTGTACCAGAAATTCTTTATTTCAGCTCTCAGGCATTTTAGAAAATTGTTGTGTATGTAAACATCCTTGACTGGGAATAACATTTAATCTCAGCAATTCAATTATATATCACACAATAGCATCTGCTGGTCTCTCCCCCCCCCTTCTCTCTCCCTCCCCCCTCTCTCTCCAGAGCATACACACATATTCTAGTCACTCCCATACCCGTTTTTTATGGTGTGATATACGAAAACACATTTTCTAACCTTTTTCAGAACACCCTAAACAAGGAGGAGACAAGCATCTCACGTAGTAGTTAAATAACATAGGCAATAATGTTCATAGAAGTACAATGGCAATAGCGATGGAAGCAATCCCTTATTTCTCAGTATATTTCTTGCTTGTTGTAGAAATCAGGATTTTTCTGGGTCAGATTTTTTTTGGGTGAGATGGCCTCATCCAAACTGACTAATCGCCTCTGCCATTTTGGAGCAGTATTAACTGTAGCAAAAGTTCTAGAGCAGGGGTCTCCAACCTTGGCAACTTTAAGCCTGGTGGACTTCAACTCCCAGAATTCCCCAGCCAGCAAAGCTGGCTGTGGGATTCTGAGAATTGAAGTCCGCCAGGCTTAAAATTGCCAAGGTTGGAGACTTCTGTTCTAGAGAACATTTTGTTGCATCAAAGTTCGTCCCATATCTTGCACTACTCTTCTGGTGTGAACTTATAACAACCTCATTATCCATTTCATTAATTTAATATATTTTTAAATGGTTTTTAAACTGTACCTTTATTGAATTCAGTTTAGATGCTTCACAATGGCAAACGGGAAGCTCATAATGTAATAATCAAAAGAAGATACGGAACAAAACAAAATGGGGTCTGGCTATCTTTTTGCCCTGTAAATAAGGCTCTATTCTATTCTATTCTATTCTATTCTATTCTATTCTATTCTATTCTATTCTATTCTATTCTATTCTATCCATCTTAATCCAAGGTCTGAGAAAATGACCAAGTCTTTAAGGCATGAAACACCAACAGAATGGGAGCCACACAGATTTCAAGAGGAACTCATTCCAGAAGGCAGGCACCACAACAAAGAAGTCATGCTTTCTGGGTCCCAATAGATGGCACTGTTTAATTGAAGGAAACTGGAGCGTGCCAATCCTGTTAACATGAACCTGTTTGGCAGAAACCATGAGAAATGCTAACAACCTGCCTTCCACTGAGGACCTGTATATTGCACGAGTCAAAAAGAGGGTTGTGAAAATATCTACAGACCCTTCACATCCTGGACATAAATTGTTTCAACTTCTACTCTCAAAAAGATGCTATAGAGCACTGCACACCAGAGCAAGTATACACAAGAACAGTTTTTGCCATCACTCTAAAGGTAAAGGTAAAGGTTCCCCTCGCACATAGGTGCTAGTCGTTGCCAACTCACTCTGCTTAACAGCTAATTCCCACAACGCTGTCAAATAATTTACTAAAACTATTCTTCTCTTCCTTACTAGTATCTATCTCTTCCTACTTATTACTATAACCATGTTGCTTATATCTTTCAATTATATTGTTTTTATTTGTTTCCTAGTATGATTTGATAGTTTATTAGTAACCTTGACTATTAATAAGTGTTGTATCTTTTTTATTCTTGATGCATGTATTTTATTCTCCTTATGTACACTGAGAGCATATACAGCAAATACAAATTCCTTGTGTGTCCAATCACATTTGGCCAATAAAGAATTCTATTCTATTCTATTCTATTCTATTCTATTCTATTCTATTCTATTCTATTCTATTCTATTCTATTCTATTCTATTCTAAATAGGCAATTCCTCAGATAAACTGGTCCTATGCCATATAGGCATCCTAAAACATATGGGCAACCAGTGCAGTTTATGAAGCACAGATATTATGTCAATGTGCCGTGTCCATAATAGTCTATGTCACTGTAGTATGTGTATGTTTATTAGATGTACATTGAGCTTTATTCATTGTGCTTCATCAGAGCTATTTTGAGTCTAACTTACTTTTATCTGTCGCAATGTCTTTGCTACATGAAATTTATCCACTATGATCTTCATATTATGACCTTTTGTCAAAACAACACTCTCTGAAAAATCAGTCAACAATACATTGATGTTACTTTCCTCCTTTTTTTAAGAACAAAAAATCAGGATATCCACTAAAAAGATTTCAAGTAAATGTTATCAGTCTTTCTATTTTGTATCTCAGACAGCCACTCAATGTACATGGATGCATTTTTAATAACTTTATACAGGTAATGAAAAAATTACTTATAAAAAACAGAAGCAAGAAGGAATGTTAGAAAAGTTTTACTAAATACATATAAACAAGAGATTGATTTATTATAAGTTCAGCTGCGGTCAGTTTGGACACAACTGGAGTTTCCTAATTTCCTATTTATATTTACAAGATCCTTCTGAAGCAAAATGTAGAAATGTCAGCAGAAGTTTAAAGAGCTTCAATAAGATTATTAGGGGAAATTTGCATAGAGCAACCTTCACACACACACACACACACACACACACACATATATATATATACACACAAAAATATAACTAAGTAACACACTCTATATGGAAGCTTCTTGAATAACAGTAGAATAGACAAAAAATGTACATACTTAGGGACATATAAAAATAATGGCAAGATTCCACACTTCACAAGTTGTAGAAAGAGAAGCTTTTTCATACAATTTTAAGGCATTACTACTTAATTAAACTTGGTTTTTCTTCTACTTTATTCACTGACTATGGACCAAAACATTTTGACTACGTTGATCTTAACTCAACTTAAATGCAGCCACAGATTGGTCTGGATCAACCCAGAGGATAAGAGGTGGTGCAGTGGCTAGAGTGCAGCACTGCAGGCTACTTCAGCTGACTGCTAGCTGCAGTTCGGCAGTTCAAATCTCACCGGCTCAAGATTGACTCAGCCTTCAAATTGATTTTAAATTTAGTAACAGCGGCAAGACTACTGATAGGACAGTATTGGAAGAAAAAAGAACTACCTACAATAGAAGAATGGATATTGAAAGTTGCTAATTTGGCTGAGTTGGCAAAAATCTCAGCCTTTTTGAAAGACAATACACAAGAAAGATACTTAAATGAATGGAAAAAATGGATTGACTATATCCAAAATAGATATCAGACTAAGAGATATCAGACTGCCTTTGAATGATTAGGATGTATTATTTCTGATTGCTATGGGGGAGGTTAGGATTTGATGAGAATTAGAGGAGTATAACTGAGTTAGGAGGGAAAATTTTTTTAGCATATGCTTGTTTTATTGTTAAACTATACCTTGTGTTTGTTCCGGGAAGTGGGGGAGGGGACGGGGTTTTGAAGGGAGGGGAGGGGAAAGGGGAGGGGAAAGGGGAGGGGAAAGGGGAAAGCTTTTTTTTTTGTAAAAACTTTTTCACACACAAAAAAAAAGATTGACTCAACCTTCCATCCTTCCGAGATGGGTAAAATAAGAACCCAGATTCTTATGGGGGCAATATGCTGATTCTGTAACCTGCTTAGAGAGGGCTTTAAAAGCACTATGAAGTGGTAAATAGCACTAAATGCTATTGCTATAAGAGCTTCCGTAATTAAGATTTGCTGAATAAACTCAATAGGCTGGATTTATGAATTGTACTAAGTCATAAACCATTTTTACAAGCCACATTGCTTGGTTCACATCCATGGCAAACATGGATATGTCTGGTTTTTATTTAGCATGTTTTATGAGCAAAGATGTCCTTATATCATGTACTCAACAAATAGTCATTAACGTTACTACATTTACATGGAGGAAAGTAAGCAATAGGATACCACAAGGTCCCATCTTAAGCCCGATAGTCTTCAATACCTTCATAAATGACTTAGATAAGAGAATAGAAGGGGAACTCATCAGATTTGCAGAGGACACTAAACTGGAAGGAATAGCCAACACCCCAGAAGCGTAACTCGGGATCCAAAAGGATCTTGACAGACTTGAACAATGGGCCCTATCCAACAACATGATTTTTAATGAGAAAAGCAAAGTTTTACATTTAGGCAGTAAAAACCAAAGGTGTAAGCACAGATTAGGCGAAACCTGGCTCACAAAGAGTAGCTATAAGAGGGACCTTAGAGTCTTAGTGGACGATCACTCTTAAACATGACCCAGCAGTATGTAGCAGTAGCCAAAAAAGCTAATATAAACCTTGGTTGCATAAACAGAGGCATAGAATCAAAATTATGTGATTTAGAGGCATGGCAAAAATTGTGGACACAAAACTATAAAATGACAATGTCTACTGCATATAAAGAAAATTTGTATAAGATGTTTTATAGGTGGTATTTACCCCCAGCAAGAATTGCTAGAATGTTCAAGGATAAATCCGAAAAATGTTGGAAGTGTCATCAGATACCAGGATCATATTGCCATATGTGGTGGACATGCGTAGCAGCTAAAAGATATTGGACTAAAATACACACATAGTTGGAAAAAATGATTAAAAAACATATAGATTTTAAGCCAGAACTTTTTCTATTGGGGATCATACGTGACACATATAGTAGAGAATTGAGATATTTGATTGTAAATGTTATAACAGCAGCTAGGATTGTGTTTGCTAAAATTGGAAAAATGAGAAATTATCTTTGCGAGATGAAATTATTAGGAAAATGATGGAATGTGCAGAAATGAATAAATTGACATTTGAAATTAGAGAACAAGAAGATAAACAATATTACAAGGTATGGGATTTATTCTATCAATGGCTAGAAGGAAAAATAGGTTAGGAAAGATTTGAGAAAGGCTAATATAAAGGAAAATATGAATATATTGAATTAAATAAATATATGGTGATGGTATGAATAATGTAACTAGATAAAATATTAACTTGGGGAAGTTTACATGAAATGACAGAATGAAATGTTATAGCCATTGGTTAATTAAAGGATTAATTGATTAAGATATTTGGATAGATACCAGATGGATGTATAGCAAGAATAGATAAACTAAAGAGATGTATATCATGAAACTGTACAAAAGATTTGTAATCAGCCCACCAATACACTGTAATTGGATTGAATATGCTTTTATGTTTGTTTTTAAAAATAAAAATAAAAAAAAGAATCAAAATCATGCGAAGGGTTAATACCACTTTATAAATCCTTATTAAGACCATACCTGGAATACCCCATCCAGTTTTGGTCACTACATTACAAAAAAGATGTTGAGACTTTGGAAAAAGTGCAGAGAAGAGCAATTAAGATAATTAAAGATTATTGTCTGAAATGGAGCTTGAGCAGGAGGTTGGACTAGAAGACCTCCAAGGTCCTTTCCGACTCTGTTATTCTATTCCAGGGGTAGTCAACCTTTTTATACCTACCGCCCGGTTTTGTATCTCTGTTAGTAGTAAAAATTTCTAACCGCCCGCTAGTTCCACAGTAATGCACCGTGTATCATCGTCTGCGCATGCCTCTTGCGCATTGTGGATTGGGTTTAGGGGGGGCGCCGGCTACCAGCTCTGCTTGTCTGTTACAGCTGGGTGGTGTGGGGGGAGATGCGCGAGCTATTCTGGGACGAGGCTCTTTTGTTTCATTCAGTGCACTATAGCACCATTTAGTTTCACTTACGTAACGTGAACTAAACTTATGCGCGGGCAATACAAATAGTATATTTTCAGAAAGTTAAATTTTATGAAAATCTAATGAAAATGTTTTTAAATAATGTATGAAAATTTTTTAAAAAGTCAATTAAATTAAAAAAAGGAAAGTGCTTCAGTATCGGACAAAACCCCTACTGCCCAACATGAAAGCTGGAACGCCCACTAGTGTGCGGTAGGGACCAAGTTGACTACCACTGTTCTATTCTGTTCTGTTCTGTTCTGTTCTATTGTATTCTATTCTGGTTTGTGTGAATCACTAAGTCAATTCCTTTTATAAAACTGAAGTTTGGTCTTAAGCTTTGGCTATATTGAATCTGACCTAATAGTTCTACGTATTACAAGATAATTAATGCTGGTATAATTGAGCCAAGATTTTCTGTATTTGTGAGAGCCAAGGTAAGCATCAATTTTAAATCGAACTTTTTTTCAAACTGGTCTAAAAAATTCTTTGATGGAAGCCTGTGATCATCAAGTTGTTGAATTGTTTATCAGATTATGAGGAGGCATAAAGAAAAGAAAACATTGCTACTGGTCAAGATTGGCAGTGGAAAACCAACAGATGAGATGCCAGACAGGAAGTCTGCAAATGTGGTGAACTTATTCCACTGTACACCTAGCTCTGGATTGCTTCTTTTGACATCTTGGCTCCAAACCTACTTTTCCAAAGCCATTTCCCAAAAGCTTAAGATTTTTCTTTCATTTCCATACCGCTGTTAACCAAAGCCTCAGCAGATGTCTTATTAGAAGCATTCTAAAATGATTGACAGGACTTAGCATTTAGTTGATTGGGATGAGTTTCTAATTAAAAAAAAAAAGAATTAATTTTCTAGCTGGCCAAGAGGAATGTGCAAAGCAGAGGAGGACGGATGGCATTTTATTTTAATTTCTTAAGCAACAAATGATTGGGGAAGTAAAACTCTCTCTCTCTCTCTCTCTCTGTGTGTGTGTGTGTGTGAGAGAGAGAGAGAGAGATGATTTGCCTGACTGCAAGACCACCCATATAATACTTCTAAGATGGATGCTGTTAAATAAAATTATCTTGTATCTGTGGTAAGGATTTTATTTCATTTTAATTAACAGCTCAAATGGAGCTTCAGCTTTCTTAAAAGGGAAAAAAATGAAAGCATTCTTTCAGATGTTAAAAAATAAAATTCCCATTCACAATCTGATCCTTTGACATACACATATTCCTGCCTTTTTAAAAGTAATCAATAACCACCTGAATGCCTAATCAGTGATTTATGAATAATAAATCACCTTTCCATTTTAATAGATATAAGGACATTCCTATGAAAGGTCATAGAGATATGATGATCTCACTGAATGTTCATCAACAAGAGGGTTAAATTGAAATAATCCAAGGTCATGTTTATTCATATTTATTTATAAATCTTTGTTGTTGCTTTTCATCCAGCCACTGATCATAGGAATATTTTTGGCATTACTTCTCGATTAACAGAATTCATGAACATGCTGTATCTTTTTTTTAAAAAAATCACTTGCATGAAAGAGAATTAGCTTTTTCAAATTAAATTCAAGAAGTGAATTCAAGAGCATTTTGGAATTCAGAAGAGACTTGCCTTTGGATAGTGAATTTTCATGATGAAGTGACCAGAGTTGTATTTGACTGGGTGAACATCCTGTTTTGCCTCATTCAATAACTTCTCAAGTGGTTTGCTTCTCCAGATAGACTAACATAATGAGAAAATGTGAGCATTATCAATAGCTGCTGCTCTTACTGGTAAGGAACAATTGAACCCTTAAGAGAATACAGGAACATTTATTCTATTCTGGAGAAATGAAGGGAATAATTCACTAAATGCCCATAAGTTTAATGGACAGTTTTAAAAAGTTCTTTGGGTCTAACTTTCTATGTTTTCTCTAGGTTTGGTGTATGCCTTTGCGGTGGTGGTATGTCGGCCAAGTGAGTTTCTATGTATTTGTGAAAATTGCTAGGGGAGATTTTCTATTTAACTCTAATATCTTCCAGATGTCTTGATCTAGAGACTAAGTTGTGCTCCAAAGACAGATCTAGGTTTCTTCGGAATAGAAACAACCAAAATAGTCTGGCTATTTCCCAATGGCCTGGCCAATATCCCTTTTATTTTTATTGATTAGGATATTATATGGGTTTATACTGTAACTCCAATTTTATTTCTACCATCTAAAACAAGGGTCATCAACCTTTCAGACTTCAGGGACCACTATGTTCATAATTTTAAATCCTGCGGACCACTAAAATGATCTGCCTAATGATCAGCTGGGTGGGTGTGGCTAGGTGGTCATGTGACTGGGTGGGCATGGCCAACTCCTCGTCTCCCCACCTGGGTTCTTTAGGTCCCCAACAGGAAGCAGTTGTTGGAGCTAAGCAGCCACCACGTGAAAGAGTTGGCAAAAAAACTCAGTTCAAATTGGATCTGACTGAGAAGGAGCAGAAGCACCTCACTGGAAGCCTAGGAGCATAGGCTTTCCAAGTAGATGGAAGACCTGCGGGAGTGCAAGGCCAGGTACCGGCACCTGGAGGCTCAGCGGGCTGAGATGGTCAACCAGTTCCAGGCCATGATGCAGTCCCACTGGAACAAGGCCCTCTGGCTCTTCACCACCAGTGGTGTTTTCCTCCAGCCTTCGCCCAAAGCCCTGCACTAGGAGGCCGAAGCAGACCCCAAGTCGGAATTTCTGCCCCCCTCTGCCCCACACAAGAAGACCTCGAAGTGGGAGACTCTCTGCAGCAACACAAACATCCATTGCACGCATCCATCCCAGGAGCCATAGTTTGAGGACCTCTGATTTAGTGCAATATAAAAAATGCAAATAATTTTTCTGCGGACCACCAGTTGGTGACTGCTGGTCTAAGAGATGCATAAGCATCATATTTTAGAATAAACTATGCAGCTCTTTCATCCAGTCATATAAATCTTAGGTCTGCCCATGAATGAAGTGGGATTTAATAATAGTTTTCATTCTGGCCTGTTGAGTACCTCTAAGGGCAGAAACACTCTTTCACAATGTTCCTGTGAAAATGTCCCACTGATTATAATGTTAAGCTAATGCATATGTTTATTATTATTTGTTCCAATCTGCTCTTATTTATTATTAGTGGTTGCATTATTAGTGTTGCAAATATATTTTCTTGTTTAAATATTCAGAGCAGGCTAGACAGAAATAACTGATGTTATAAACACCACAGAATGAATGTGAGCTAAAATAGGGCATGAATATAGTTTCTAATAAAATCATATTCATTTATTGCAGACCAAAATGGTTACAGCCATTTGGATTCCTGTTGATTACAAGACCTTCATCCAATTCTTAATCATCTGTTTGCCCAAAAAGATTTAACATAACATAACATAACATAACATCAGAGTTGGAAGGGACCTTGGAGGCCTTCTAGTCCAACCCCCTGCCCAGGCAGGAAACCCTACACCATCTCAGTCAGATGGTTATCCAACATTTTCTTAAAAATTTCCAGTGTTGGAGCATTCACAACTTCTGAAGGCAAGTCGTTCCACTTATTAATTGTTCTAACTGTCAGGAAATTTCTCCTTAGTTCTAAGTTGCTTCTTTCCTTGATCAGTTTCCACCCATTGCTTCTTGTTCTACCCTCAGGTGCTCTGGAGAACAGCCCAACTCCCACTTCTCTGTGGCAGCCCCTGAGATATTGGAACACTGCTATCATGTCTCCCCTAGTCCTTCTTTTTGTTAAACTAGACATACCCAGTTCCTGCAACCGTTCTTCATATGTTTTATCCTCCAGTCCCCTAATCATCTTTGTTGCTCTTCTCTGCACTCTTTCTAGAGTCTCAACATCTTTTTTACATCGTGGCGACCAAAACTGGATGCAATATTCCAAGTGTGGCCTTACCAAGGCATTATAAAGTGGTACTAGCACTTCACGTGATCTTGATTCTATCCCTCTGTTTATGCAGCCCAGAACTGTGTTGGCTTTTTTAACAGCTGCTGCACACTGCTGGCTCATATCTAGATGGTTTCTCATATCTAGATGGCTCATATCTAGATTGTTTCTAAAGCTAAACAATAGCGTTTGCTATTTAGATATTTTAATATCAGTTTAATTTTTAATTCTGTCATATGTGAGTGTGCTTTTTAAAAAAAATCCTCCCAACCCGTGTTTATATATATGTATGGTCCAACACTTTAAAGTCACAGGACATGATATTGACTTTAAAAAGACCAGAACTATCGCCAAAACTGAACACTTTAACAACAGAATAATCAGAGAAGCCATTGAGATAGAAAAACGCCCACACAGCATGAACAAACGAGATGATACCTCCCGCCTACCAGCCATTTGGAAACCCGCCCTTATTGACAAACGAGTCCCTAACACGAGGAATGACACCAGACCCACACTCACAAGGTCCACACAGGATGTCACCACCGCACATCCACCCAGAAAGCAGACCCAAACCCACACTGATCATGAAGCACGACCAAGGACCAGAAGCCAGACCGCAGCTGCAACATTAGCCATTTCAAACCCCTCCAATCCATTCATGCAGCAGACTGACACCCACTATGAAGATGTAGCACGACCACAAAGCCAAACAACAGCTATGCAGCTCACCAGCTCAAATCCCCCTGCAGCACAGACTAGACTGAGCACAACCAAGCCCCCACCAACACAGGACACACCCCCAGCCAATCAGAGCACAGAAAAAACCCCATCCAATCAGAGCACAGCCAAGCTCCCACCCAATCAGTTCAAACCCCCACAAGCAGTTAAAAGGAAGAAACAGCTGCGATCACACATTGCTCCCAGAAGCACGAAGCTGAAGCCTGAAGATGACGAATGAGACTTCGTCGAAACGTCGCCAAGACATTTCCAATTTTACATGGGAGAAAACCCGAACAACCAAAGACCTATATACAAACACCCGTGAAAACCTCAGAAAACAAATACACACACACACACACACACACACACACACACACACACACACACAAAATATAATTTCACAGTTTAATTAAACAAATTACAAAGAGATAAACTACTTCATTTAGTATACTTAGTACAATCTGGTCTTATATACTTGAATATTTATGATTTTAAAATCATAAATATTTAAGATGTTCCTGGACTAAAGCCAAAGGTGCTTTTTCAAGAGGCAACTGGACGTTCTGTTTTTACTTTGAACATGTTTTGCTTTTCATCCAAGAATCTTCTTCAGCTCTAACCATGACCTGGATGACGGAGAATCTCCATAGACATTCCTGAACTAAAGTTTCCCACAATCTTAGACTACAGTCTCAATCCTATCCTCAATTATGTTTCCTGTGTAAAGTGACAATTAGAAGGTTGTCTTTTTTTTTTGTTCAATAAGATTTTATCATTCTAATTGAGCAATGAGCTAACCATTTATTGCTTCAAACTGGAGAAAGTTTTTCTTATGGTTTGTGGATCCCCTCCAGCTTCTCTTTTTCTTCAAGATCTTCCTACGCAGAAGCATTCATGCTTAGTGCTGGAAAGGGCTATTTAGGGTCCATTAAACCTAAATCTTTACTCAGTGCAGTGGTCCAGGTTAAAGCATACACAACTAAATTCTATCTAGTATCTTTTTAATGTGCTATAAAATCTTGCCCACTTAGCAGTTTGAAAGCATGATAATGCAAGTAGATTAATACCATAGGTATCATTTTGGTGGGAAGGTAACATAGCTCCATGTGCCTTTGATATATAGCCATGCTGCCCACATGACCACAGAAAATGTCTTCAGACAATGCTGGCTCCCTTGGCCAAGAAATGAAGATGAACATCACCCCCTAAAGTTGGACATGACTGAACGGGGAAACCTTTACTTTTAATAAAATCATGTACCCCAGCTTTATATGGAGTTTTCCTCAATAGACTATCTACTTGATTTTGACTGACCAATTCTTCTCTTCTGATTAAGATCAGGTCAAAGTCCATTGACCTCATCACTTTTCCTTCCCCCTTTGAAAGAAAATATTGTCTGCAAAGTGCACCCATGCTTTGCATGAATTTATCTGCCATCAGCTATAACAATATCTGAAATCTGAAGTTGCCTGTTACCATCAATTTTTACTTATCTGAAACTTCTGACGTTTGCTTCAGGCATTGTTCAGAACACACGCACCCCTTTAAGATGATAGGCTATAGTCAATTTCAACTGTAAAGTTATTTTTATTTCCATCCCCATTTATTTTTAACCAGATGCTCTCTCAGTTTTTTGAATTTCATTTTCTTGAATTTCTCTGTATACCATTTTAAAGTCAGATAATGCCCCTCAATTTCTCTTTCTCTTGCATTTATTCTCTTTGAACTTGTTATATCCTTTCAATATTGCACTCCACCAAACCTCAGTTACATCTATCAAATCACATTTACTTTCCTTTAATACAAGTTCAATCTAAGTTGTTTTTTTTCTATATCTACACATTTTAAACTTCAAAAGTTTTGGAGATATTCTTTTCTGACACCTCACCTGCTGTTTTGTGGGAGTCAGGTTGTGAAGATTTCTGACAACTCCTCCAGATTTTTTCTGTCATATCCAAGTTAATGTCAAGTGCCCAGGAAATCAAGAGATTCAGACAGTTCAAATGAGTATAATGATTTACTGAAAGCTTGAGCATTTGGCCAACTGGCCATTAAGGGAAATGCATGGGAAATAAGAGAGGCATTCAAAGTGGGCTGGATTTATATCTCTTGTGGGCGCGCAGGGACTTGTTGGAAGAAATATCCATCTGGTTCAGTTCCAAACTGAGAGAAAGGCACTGGAGACAAAATGGAGGCTGGAGACTAATTAGAAAGATGGTTTAATGATGAAGCAAAACCACATGGGTGGTTCTGGGCAGCTGAACACCTGGAGCTGAGAGTGAGGGGTTTTACATCTTCTCTTGGGCTTTACATTTGAGCTTCCTGTTCTGTGCAAGAACATGCATTTTATTGGCTGTTGTCAGACTCCCATGGGGCCATGTAGGGGTTATGTAGGGGTCATAGCTGGCTCTAGAAGCAAAGTACAAATCCTACCCTGTTTCCCCCCAAAATAAGACATCCCCTGATAATAAGCCCAATTGGGCTTTTGAGCGCATGGCAATAAGGCCAAACACTTATTTCAGGGTTCAAAAAAATATAAGACAGGGTCTTATTTTCAGGGAAACATGGTAGGTGTTTGTCTGAGCTTAGTTTGGTTGAAGTTTCTGAGGGTGGTGAAAAGTCCTTAGGAAATCATGCAATGTAGTGAGCTCTGTGTCTTCTGCTAAATGGTAGTGGGTTAATCCTATTATGTCTTAATTCCATATCCCCGAAGCTGAAGGTCTTTTGTTTTGTAGATAGGATGGCCCAGTCTTTCTTAATATCTGCTGGGGGTAGGGAGCTGGGGCTCTGAGTTTCTGTCTCCCTTAAGATTTTTTATTTCTCTTTTAGAGGAAATATTTTATCCTGCTTTTTAAAATATTTTTCAAAGTACTTCATTCTTCTGGGGTATGGGTGTGTGTGTGTGTTTTGGCTTCCCACAGACTTGTGATTTATGATGTGTTTGACCATTCTCTTGGGTTCAGCCTGGTCATCTCCTACAGTTAGCAGTTACCTTTCTGGTCTCTATTTCTATCCTTTAAACAACCTTGTAGCTCTGAATCCCAGAAGATTATACTACCGAATTACAGATTGATCTTTTTCTTTCTGAAAATTAGCAGTAAAATATATTCATTAGGTATCCAATTGGGCTAATTCTCCTTCTAAAAAATCTCCTACAGAATTTTTGGGAGAAAACTACAGAATTTGTGAGTGGGGGGTGGGCACGGGACCCACTCAAGCCTGGAAAAATTTCAGTTTTGAATTAGAGATTAGATCAGCATGAGGTTCATCTGAACACAGCCAAAAATATGATACTTTACGAGAGATTAAGTCTCGAATAGGTGCCCTTTTCTGTGGTTTGTTTCCATTGGGACAATGATGTCCTTGAGTGTATAAAAATGTTCATACCAGGAATTCCCCTTTTATTATTTGTTTGTTGGATTTATGTCCCACTTTTTTACTGATGTGCTCTAAGTCAGGGGTCTCCAACCTTGTCAACTTTAAGACTTGTGGACTTCAACTCCCAGAGTTGAAGTCCACAAGTCTTAAAGTTGACAAGGTTGGAGAGCCCTGCTCTGAGTGACATACATAATAATTTCTCCTCTCATTTTTGCTCCACAACAACTTAATTTCCATTTACCCCATGCAATTCTTTCTTAACCCACATGATCTGTCAGTGTCAGCATGCATTTGGTTCCTTTGATTAAGAGGGAGATCCAGGCAGCAGACCTTCTCTGTCACCAGAGTGGGGGCAAGGAATGTTGCAGGTTCCATCCCCTAGGAAGATACACCTGGTGGGACCAGAAGAAAGACCTTTTCTGTGGTTGCTCCCTCCCTCTGGAACATCATTTCCCCAGAGTTTGGAATGGCCCCCACTCTAGCACTCTTCCGGAAGGTGCTGAAGACCTGGTTCTGTAAGTGAGGCTGGGGAACGCAGAGTGAGATGGAGCCCATTAAATGGCTCATGTGATGTCTTGATGCCGGGGCGGGAGTTTATTATATATTTTTTATTATATGATTCTCTCTTTTATTTGTTTTATTGGTTTTTATATGAGGTTTTTATATTCCTTTAAGCCTCCTTAAGTCGCCATGTGCGAATCAGCGGCAATATAAATTTCCTAAATAAATAAATAATTAAATAATATCTAGAACAACCCCTCTTCCCAGATTTGTCCAGTCCCCTATTTGGTGCAAATTAAAGGAGCCCTTATGATCTAGTTCTATTCTCAGGTCTTAGGTTTTTGAGCAAATGAGGTGGTTCGAGGTTGGTTTTAAATGAGTGTTCTTTCCATCCCAGACATTTGATGAATTTTTAGGGCAGGGGTCTCCAAACCTGGGAACTTTAAGACTTGTGGAATTCTGGGAGTTGACGCCCACAAGTCTTAAAGTTCCCAAAGTTGGAGACCACTGTTTTAGGGTATGTTCATTGCATTTTGTAAGCTGTTCAGTGTTGTGACAGGTTGGAGGGCTTTCAGTGGGGTTTCATGGCTGTGAAGAAGTGGGGATGGCATTGCAGTGAAAATTGGCAGCAGACAGAAAAGGGAAAGATTGTGAGATCACCCACTTCTGGACAGATGCTCTTCAAAAGTAGACTGTAGGAAATGAGGTTTTTATATAAAAGCTTAGGAGTTGAGCAGTTGGAGTCAACGGATTTTATAAAAAATTAAACTAGGAAAGATGCCTGGACTAGATTATCTTATAATAAATGTTTTGAAACGTTTACAAAACACAATGGACTCTGTCCTACAGAGGGATGGAAAGAGGCCAATATAGTACTAATACAGCATGGGACATATTTGACTTTAACAGTAAACTATAAATGTGAGAGATGGTTTACAAGAGAGAGCTAGGGTGCTAGGTTATAGTGAAATGGCAGTTTCCCAGGAAGGGGAGAGAGATAAGAGGCAGCACAGTCCAGAGATGGATAGGAGACAGAAGAAGAGAGTAAAAATAGCCACTCTCTAGAATCTCCATGGCTATTTCCATAGGCTGGGAATAGTAAGGGTTTAGGCAGGTAAGACTATGTCTGCTATATGTAAGTAAAATAAAGAAATGAAATGAATTGTTAACATATATAACAACAGAGTTGGAAGGGACCTTGGAGGCCTTCTAGTCCAACCCCCTGCCCAGGCAGGAAACCCTACACCATCTCAGTCAGATGGTTATCCAACATTTTCTTGAAAATTTCCAGTGTTGGAGCATTCACAATTTCTGCAGGCAAGTCGTTCCACTTATTAATTGTTCTAACGGTCAGGAAATTTCTCCTTAGTTCTAAGTTGCTTCTTTCCTTGATCAGTTTCCACCCATTACTTCTTGTTCTACCCTCAGGTGCTTTGGAGAACAGCCCGACTCCCTCTTCTTTGTGGCAACCCCTGAGATATTGGAACACTGCTATCATGTCTCCCCTAGTCTTTCTTTTTATTAAACTAGACATACCCAGTTCCTGCAACTGTTCTTCATATGCTTTAGCCTCCAGTCCCCTAATCATCTTTGTTGCTCTTCTCTGCACTCTTTCTAGAGTCTCAAAAAAAACAATGTTCTACGTTGTTCTTGGGCTTCGCCTGACAATTGGCCAATATTATTATTAAATAAAAAGGGATGTGATGGTTCAGTGGCTAAAACACTGAGCTTGTTGATCGAAAGGTCAGCAATTCAGCAGTTTGAATCTCTAGTGCCGTGTAACGGGGTGAGCTCCCATTACTTGTCCCAGCTTCTGCCAACCTAGCAGTTTGAAAGCATTAAAAAATGCAAGTAGAAAAATAGGGACCACCTTTGGTGGGAAGGGAACAACATTCCATATGCCTTTGGCAATTGAGTCATGCCGGCCACATGACCACGGAGACGTCTTCGGACAGCGCTGGCTCTTTGGCTTTGAAACAGAGATGAGCACCACCCCTACAGCCAGAAATGACTAGCACGCATGTGCAGGGTAACCTTTACCTTTTTTATTATTAAATAATGATTACAAGTTGTCCACAGTGATTCTAGCTGATAGACCAAAAATAATTGTGCAAGATGTTATTCCCAAGGATCAGTGTGTTTTTTTCCTAAAAGATAGTTAAAAGACAATGTTAGAAATGTGTTGAACATTTTTATAATATTTGGAGCAATATAATGAAAAATAAGCCACATTGATTTTCTTAGAGGGAAAAAGGCAAAGAAGGCCTTTGACAATTTGAACCAGACTTTCTTGGAGAGAACTTTATAATGTGGCTAAAATCGATTTACATTTCACAGAAGGGACAAATAATTATTAATGGAAATCTAACAAAACTCAGTGCGATACAAAGAGGAACAAGACAGGAATATCCATAGTGTTATTTACTGGTATTTGTGTTCTTGAAATACCGAATAAAGACATAACATAAAAGAAGAGGATTGTGGAAATAAGAATTTTAAAAGAAACTCATGAGTTAAGGGCTTTTAAGGATGATGGTGTTCATTCTGGAAGATCCTTTAAAAGGAATATTAATAGACAAAAGAATTTGGTGTATTAGCAGGTTTCAAGAATAATAAAAGAAAAGACAAAAATGTTAACAAAATATGCAAATAGAAGAGCAAACAGAATCGATTAATAAAATTCATTCATTTATTTGAAAGGAGGTCTGAGAAGATATCTGCACATCCTGGACATAAACTGTTTCAATTCTTTCCCTCAGGATAGTGTTATAGGGCCAAAAAACATAATTTTTTCCCTTGTGCCATCACTCTGCTAAACCCTTAATTCTCTCAGTGCTGCTTAATGTTTATTAATCCATGCAGTATGTCTGTATATTATAATTTATCCTTATCATTATTTTCTTTACTTTACCTTTTATCAGCATTATTATTATTATTCTATTGAATAGAATAGAATTTTATTGGCCAAGTGTGATTGGACACACAAGGAATTTGTCTTGGTGCATATGCTCTCAGTGTACATAAAAGAAAAGATACGTTCATCAAGGTACAACATTTACAACACAATTGATGATCAATATATCAATATAAATCATAAGGATTGCCAGCAACAAGTTATAGTCATACAGTCATAAGTGGAAAGAGATTGGTGATGGGAACTATGAAACGATTAATAGTAGTGCAGATTCAGTAAATAGTCTGACAGTGTTGAGGGAATTATTTGTTTAGCAGAGTGATGGCCTTCGGGAAAAAACTGTTCTTGTGTCTAGTTGTTCTGGTGTGCAGTGCTCTATAGCGTCGTTTTGAGGGTAGGAGTTGAAACAGTTTATGTCCAGGATGCGAGGGATCTGCAAATATTTTCACGGCCCTCTTCTTGATTCGTGCAGTATACAGGTCCTCAATGGAAGGCAAGTTGGTAGCAATTATTTTTTCTGCAGTTCTAATTATCCTCTGAAGTCTGTGTTTTCTTGTTGGGTTGCAGAACCGAACCAGACAGTTATAGAGGTGCAAATGACAGACTCAATAATTCCTCTGTAGAATTGGATCAGCAGCTCCTTGGGCAGTTTGAGCTTACTGAGTTGGCGCAGAAAGAACATTCTTTGTTGTCCTTTTTTAATGATGTTTTGATGTTAGCTGTCCATTTGAGATCTTGCGATATGATAGAACCCAGAAATTTGAAGGTTTCTACTGTTGATACTGTGTTGTCAAGTATTGTGAGAGGTGGAAGTATGGAAGGGTTTTCCTAAAATCTACCACCATTTCTACGGTTTTGAGTGTGTTCAGTTCCAGATTGTTTTGGTTGCACCACAAGGCTAGTCGTTCGACCTCTCGTCTATATGCGGATTCGTCATTGTCTCGAATGAGACCAATCACTGTTGTGTCATCTGCGAACTTCAGTAGCTTAACAAATGGATCATTGGAGATGCAGTCATTGGTATACAGAGAGAAGAGAAGTGGGGAGAGCACACAGCCTTGGGGGGCCCCTGTGCTAATTGTACAGGTATTTGATGTGATCTTGCTTAGCTTCACCTGCTGCTTCCTGTTTGTTAGGAAGCTTGTGATCCACTTACAAGTCTGTTCCGGTACCTGTAGCTGGTTTAGCTTAGTTAGAAGAATGTCTGGAATGATGGTATTGAATGCTGAACTAAAGTCTACAAAAAGGACCCTTGCATAGGTCTTTTGGAGACTCAAGATGTTGTAGGATGTAGTGCAGAGCCATATTAACAGCATCATCTGTTGATCTATTTGCTCGGTATGCAAATTGCAAGGGGTCTAAGAGCGGATTCGTGATGGTTTTCAGGTAGGAAAGCACTAGCCTTTCAAAGGTTTTCATGACTACAGATGTTAGAGCAACTGGTCTGTAGTCATTCAGTTCCTTGATGGTGGGCTTCTTGGCACTGGGATGATGGTAGGCGTTTGAAGCAAGAAGGAACATAGCACATCTCTAGTGATTTATTGAAAATATGGGTGAAGATGGGGGCCAATTGGTCAGCACAGACTTTTAAGCAAGAAGGAGTTATCTTGTCTGGGCCTGGAGCTTTTCCTGGCTTTTGCTGTGAAATAGGTCCTGCACTTCCTTTTCTGTGATCACTAGGGGTTGTGAACCCAATGAAATGGGGTCAGTTGTAGGAGGCTTGGCTGTTGTTGGTGTGTCTGAGATGGGGGTTGTGGAGATAGGTGGCTGTAGTTTCCTTTCAAACCTGCAGTAAAACTCATTCAGGTCATCTGCCAGTTGTTGATTACCTTCAGCCTGGGAAGGGGGTTTGCCATAGCCGGGGATATTTTTAAGAGTTTTCCACATGTTTGCTGGTTCATTTGCTGAAAATTGATTCTTTAGCTTTTCAGAGTAGCTTCTTTTTGCTGCTCTTATCTCCCTTGTTAGTGCATTTCTGGCCTGATTGTACAGCATTTTATCACCTTTTCTGTAGGCTTCCTCTTTGGAATGTCGTAGCTGCTTAAGTTTAGGTGTAAACCAAGGTTTGTTATTACTGTGTATTCGCAAGTTCCTTGTAGGTACACATAGGTCTTCACAGAAGCTGACATATGATGTTACAGTATCTGTGAGTCCATCCAGGTCTGCAGAGGTATCTTTAAAAATATTCCAATCAGTGCAGTCAAAACATGCCTGTAGCTTTAATTCTGATTCCTCCGTCCAGGTTTTCACTGATTTAATTATTGGTTTTATGGCTTTAAGTCTTTGCCTGTAAGCAGGTACAAGGTGAATCATGCAATGATCAGAGTGTCCTACAGCTGCACGTGGTAAAGACCGATAAGCATCTTTTAGTGTTGTGTAGCAGTGGTCTAGAGTATTCTTGCCTCTGGTGGGACAATTGACATGCTGAAAGTATTTTGGTAGTTCTTTCCTTAAGTTTGCCTTGTTTAGATTGCTTACATGTATGCCAAGTGTTTTTGTACCAGAGACAAATTCCTTGTGTCACAAATGGGCAAATGTTCTATTCTATTCTATTCTATTCTATTCTATTCTATTCTATTCTATTCTATTCTATTCTATTCTATTCTATTCTATTCTATTCTATTCGTTTTAAGATTGAGAAGAAAGTAAAATATCTGTGTCCCACTATAACAAATATGAATAAAATGAATGCTTTGCCTAGGATGATATAATGTTTCAGACAATAATTGTTTTCACAACTGATGCCCCATTGAACAGTGGCAAGCTTGTGTGTGTGTGTGTGTGTGTGTGTGTGTGTATGTGTGTAAATACATTATATTACAGTACATTACTATATATGGCCGTGATGATGAACCTACGGCATGCATGAAGGAAGTGGCATTTATTTATTTATATTTATATTTATTTATTTATTTATTTGTCACAACAGTATATGTAAGCGTAAGCATGAAATAACTATACGATATATAAGCATAAGTATAAAAAAAGAAAAACTATACGAATTGGATACAATTAAAGGGAACATTAGGACAGGAACGGTAGGCACGTTTGTGCTCTTATGCACGCCCCTTACAGACCTCTTAGGAATGGGGTGAGGTCAATAGTAGATAGTCTTTGGTTAAAGCTTTGGGGATTTTGGGAAGAGACCACAGAGTCAGGTAGTGAATTCCAGGCATTAACAACTCTATTACTGAAGTCATATTTTCTGCAGTCAAGATTGGAGCGGTTCACATTAAGTTTAAATCTATTGTGTGCTTGTGTAATGTTGCGATTGAAGCTGAAGTAGTCTTCAACAGGAAGGATATTGTAACAGATTATTCTATGAGTTAAACTCCAGTCATGTTGAAGGCGGCGGAGTTCTAAATTTTCTAAACCCAGTATTTCTAGTCTGGTGGTATAAGGTATTTTATTGTATTCAGAGGAGTGGAGAACTTGTCTTGTAAAATATTTTTGGACTTGCTCAATTGTATTAATGTCTGAAATAAGGTATGGGTTCCAGACAGGCGAGCTGTATTCAAGAATTGGTCTAGCAAATGTTTTATATGCTTTGGTTAGTAGTGTAAAGTTTCTGGAGAAGAAGCTACGCAAGATTAAGTTTACAACTCTTGAAGCCTTTTTTGCAATGTAGTTGCAGTGGGCTTTGGCACTTAGATCATTTGATATGAAAACTCCAAGGTCTTTAACGGGGCGGGAGTCATCTACAAGGTAATGTCCATCGAGTTTGTATTTAGTGTTCTGATTTTTTTTCCAATGTGTAAGACAGAGCATTTGCTGGTCGAGATTTGGAGTTGCCAAATTTTTGACTATTCCGACACAAAGTCAAGGTCTTTTTGGAGACTCAAGATGTTGTAGGATGTAGTGCAGAGCCATCTCTCCGGGCAAGCCAGCCATCGCCCATTGCTCTTCTAGGTTCCGGTGCAGGTCTTTGCACACGCAGGAGTGCCAGAAACAGGAAGAGCAAATCCCTGTCATTCATGTGCGTGCCAGGAAACTGAGCTTCTGGTTTCCAGCACATGCATGCACGCTGGCCAGCAGGTCTTCGATTGTGCATGAGCACCAGAAACCAGAAGACCATGTGACCAGCGCACATGCACGCTGGCCAGCAGGTCTTCGATTGTGCATGAGCACCAGAAACCAGAAGACCATGTGACCAGCACATGCATGCACGCTGGCCAGCAGGTCTTCGATTGTGCATGAGCACCAGAAACCAGAAGACCATGTGACCAGCACATGCATGCACGCTGGCCAGCAGGTCTTCGATTGTGCATGAGCACCAGAAACCAGAAGACCATGTGACCAGCGCACATGCACACGCCGGAAACCGGAAGCTCAGCTTTTCCAATTTCTGGCGCTCCCATGCGTGCGCACCAGGGAGCAGCACTTCCAGTTTTTGGCATGCGCTCCCGTTTCAGTACTCAGTGCCAAAAGTTTGCCAACACTGATATATAGGAATAGTTTGGGCTAGTCTGTAAATTTAATAAAGAAATAAAAATAAACCTTGCATGGCAGGTTGATGTGAGTGACCAAAGCCACCTATGGAATTTGTGAGGCTGATTTTAGACCTGGATCTCTCTTGGAGCCAGTCTAACTTTCACCCTTACACCATACTGCCTAGAAAGAAAGGATTATTTTTGGAGTTCAACTAATAGTATTTCAATCCAGATCAATTAGATTTACATCTATTGTTAGCAAATGACTTAATTTTAGGGAAACTAGCTAAATCAGCTTTACTCAAGCTGGTGCACTTTAGATGTATTAGGAAAGGACAAATAGTTGGAAGATAAATATTTTGTTTTAATCAGACGAGTGGAGAACTTGTCTTGTAAAATATTTTTGGACTTGCTCAATTGTATTCATGTCCAAAATGAGGTATGGGTTCCAGACAGACGAGCTGTATTCAAGAATTGGTCTAGCAAATGTTTTATATGCTTTGGTTAGTAGTGTAGAGTTTCTGGAGAAGAAGCTACGCAAGATTAAGTTTACAACTCTTGAAGCCTTTTTCCAATGTGTAAGACAGAGCATTTGCTGGTCGAGATTTGGAGTTGCCAAATTTTTGACTATTCCGACACAAAGTCAAGGTCTTTTTGGAGGGTAGCTGTATTGTTGGTAGTGTTAAATAGTTTAACATCGTCAGCGAAGAGAACACAATTACTTATAATATGGTCACCGAGGTCATTAATGTATAATATGAAGAATGTAGGTCCCAGGTCCCAGTAGGTCCCTTGGGGGATGCCGCTATTGACAAGAGCGGGATTTGATAGGGCACTGCCTATTTTAACAACTTGATGGCATGCAGAGCCATCTCTCCGGGCAAGCCAGCCATCGCCCATTTCAGCACTCAGTGCCAAAAGTTTGCCAACACTGATATATAGGAATAGTTTGGGCTAGTCTGTAAATTTAATAAAGAAATAAAAATAAACCTTGCATGGCAGGTTGATGTGAGTGACCAAAGCCACCTATGGAATTTGTGAGGCTGATTTTAGACCTGGATCTCTCTTGGAGCCAGTCTAACTTTCACCCTTACACCATACTGCCTAGAAAGAAAGGATTATTTTTGGAGTTCAACTAATAGTATTTCAATCCAGATCAATTAGATTTACATCTATTGTTAGCAAATGACTTAATTTTAGGGAAACTAGCTAAATCAGCTTTACTCAAGCTGGTGCACTTTAGATGTATTAGGAAAGGACAAATAGTTGGAAGATAAATATTTTGTTGTTTCAGCCTTGGAGGCTTTTCTCTTTTATTTAAAACTTGATCAGTGGATCTTTCATCCTGATATATCACCAATGAAATAATATTGCGAGGCACCTCCTATGTCGGTCCTCTCACCTACCAGGGGTCGGTCCTCTCGCCCCTCTTGTTCAACATCTATATGAAGCCACTGGGTGAGATCATCCATGGTTTTGGGGTGCAGTGTCATCTGTATGCTGATGATATGCAGCTGTACATTTCCACCCCAAATCACCCCAACGAAGCCGTGGAAGTGATGTCCCGGTGTCTGCAGGCCGTGCAGGTCTGGATGGGGAGAAACAGACTCTGGCTCAACCCATCTAAGACCGAGTGGCTGTGGATGCAGGCATCCCGGTATAATCAGCTGATTCCATCACAGACTGTGGGAGGTGAGTCACTGGCCCCCATGGTGAAGGTCCGCAATCTGGGCGTTCTTCTGGATGCATGGCTGTCGTTGGAAGAACAAACGACGGCCGTCGCCAGAGGAGCTTTCTATCAGGTCTGCCTGATATGCCAGTTCAGTCCCTTCTTAGACCGGGATGCCCTATGTACGGTCACCCATGCCCTTGTCACCTCCCGTCTGGACTACTGTAACACTCTCTACATGGGGCTTCCCTTGAAGAGCACCCAGAGGCTTCAGCTGGTCCAGAATGCGGCCGCGTGGGTGATAGAGGGAGCAGATCGAGGCTTCCATATAACACCAGTCCTGCGTAGGCTGTACTGGCTTCCGGTGATCTTCCGGGTGCAATTCAAGGTACTGGTCACCATCTTCAAAGCGCTTCATGGCATGGGACCTGGTTACTTACGGGACCGCCTACTGCAACCGACGGCCTCCCAGCGACCAGTGTGCTCCCATAGGGTGGGCCTCCTCCGGGTGCTGTCGGCTAGACAATGCCGGCTGGCGACCCCCAGGGGGAGGGCCTTCTCTGTGTGGGCTCCAACCCTCTGGAACGAACTACCAACAGGCATGCACCAACTCCCTGATCTCCGGACTTTTCGACGCGAGCTGAAAACATGGCTGTTTCATCGAGCAGGACTGGCCTAATAGTTTTAATTGGGAGTTTTAATTGGGAGTTTTAGATGGGTTTTATAGTGTCAGCCAAATTTAAATATTTTATTTTATCTTATTTTAATGTTTGTAGAAATGGTTTTAATATGGCTGTAAACCGCCCTGAGTCCTTCGGGAGAAGGGCAATATAGAAATATGATTAATAAATAAATAAATATGATAAACCCGGTTCATCAATTAGTTCCTAAACAAATTTCATTTAATTTTCCTTTTCAAATAAACCCAATTTACCTGCATAGAGATGTGACAAGTCTGATTAAACACTGCTGGGGAGTGGGGGTGGGAGGAGAAGCAGGGAAGAAAACAGAAAGAGGGGCATTTTATATACTATACCTGGTAAGATATCAAAGTTAAAACGAAGTTCCTCAGTACTTCTATTAATCATTCAAAGGTGGCCTCATTTCAAACATCCCTCTCTAATTCTTTAATTAGAAAGATAATTAGTTCTGATTCTGATGAAGGAGGAAATTTAAAGGTCAGCCTTTATTTTTTAAAAAAAAAAAATTAAACAAAGGAAATTAGAAAAATCTAGTGAAGATAAGTAAGTCTTGTATCTGTTGTTTCCTGTACAATAAGACACTTTCTTAGCTAGACAGATAGGGAATTCTGAGAGTTAAAATTCACACATTTCAAAGTTGCCAAGTTTGAAAAATACTGCTCTTGTTGTCTTCCTTTCACAGCGAATCTCATTGCTGGTATTTTCGATCGCATAGGACTTTGACCATCAGCCCAATAAGCTTCTATAGTTGAGAAGGTTATTTGGGACAACCCGAGTTTTAAAAATGTTTATATCATGCTTTGCTATATAGTGTATAGCATTGGTAAATCGAGGGTTAAATTTTAAAAAGCATTTATATTTGGCAGGTAAAGAGCTTTCCAAGTTATCGGAAAGCTGCAAGTTACAGAACACCATGGGGTGGTTGCATATCAAAGGAATGTTTTGTAACAAATGAAATCAGAGCTACATTTCTCTAATTGTACTAATTCTCACATCCATCCTGAAAATTAAATATTTTTCCACTGAAAATGAGACGATAACAAAGCATGACTCCTCTGATCAAGGAAGTCATGTTAACTGTTTTTTTTTTTTAAAAAAATGGCCTTTCTTAACTTTTTGTTGCAAGGAATTCTTTTCAAAATATTAGCCCAAACAGAGTTCAGTGTAGGAGAAGAACTTAAATTGAAAAGCCTAAGCAGGAGGTTGGACTAGAAGTCCTTCAAGGTCCCTTCTGACTCTGTTATTGTATTGTATTGTATTGTATTGTATTGCATTGTATTGTATTGTATTGTATTGCATCCTATCCTATCCTATCCTATCCTATCCTATCCTATCCTATCCTATCCTATCCTATCCTACCTTTAATTCTAATTCTAATTCTAATTCTAATTCTAATTCTAATTCTAATTCTAATTCTAATTCTAATTCTAATTCTAATTCTATTCTATTCTATTCTGTAAGAAAGGTATCTTCTTCTAAGGGTATTTATTTCCAATCCTTTTCTCAAACATCTTTCACCCATTTTTCAACATATTTCATTTGAAACAAGAACTATAAAATCTAATATATACTGCTATTCTGTTAATGACTTAACCTATCTAATAATGACATCACTTGGTTATGTTCCATATATACATACACATACACACATGTGTATTTATTTCTCTTGCATGTATAATGGCATTTTCTGGGGGATATATATTACCTTTAGCAGAATGTGTCTATTGGAATATGTGCATGTTATTTATTTTAAAGATAAAACTTGAGCAGATGTCTTATTTATTTATTCATTTAGTCTGCCAACCTGCATGACCAAAGACTTCTAGATCAGTTTATTTAGAGGATGCATTTAGCAACTTCAGGTGTCCTACAAATATTGGAGATTACTTATTACTAGCCCTAAATATTTGTCTCCAGGCTACTCAAAGAGTCAAGCTATCTTTAAACAACAGCACAGTTTTTTCCTCTCCTCTTTTTCAACTGCCATTCATTGAAGCCTGTGATGTAGTTATAGCTCTGTGTTATAATTCAAATCTTTCTGTGGCATTTGACATCTAAATCTGATATGGTGTCTCATAAGAGTTCCGAGATGAGTGTTTAGCATCTCTAAACTGCATGAATTTTTATCCCAGAGTACTGATGCTTAGCTAACTCTGATGCACTCTTCACTCATGAGTCAGCATCCAGGGTATAAATCAAGCCAGCAGAGTGAGACTGAGGCCTGTTGCTTGAAGATAAAAGTCTGTGGCAGATTCTTTTCTGTTTCTTTACTATTTTTCAATCAATTACCTTTCAACTTTAGAGACAGCAATATTGATTCTCAGATCTCTTGCTCTCATACTCATCAATAGAAGTTCAAGGTTGTTGAAGTTAGCATTTATCTTATTGATTTGATTCCTTCAGCTCTTGCAATGAACATCATATAGACCGTTTTTATTAATGACACAGCCAAAGATGTCTTTAATACAAAAATTGTAGCGTATGCCATGGGGCACTTTTCATGAAAATTCTACAGTTCCTTCTTCTCAGAAGAGGAATAGTTATGATTCAAAGGATTTAAAGGTTCCAGCATATGTTACTTGATGCTGAAAATATATAATGGGAAATTAGGAATATAAATCAGAAGTTTCTCTTTTTTGAGCATTGGTGGGATAATTGGACGTGTAGCAACTACATTCTATTTATATGATCATTTCTCTTACAAACATGATTTTGGGTGACTAACAACATTGAAAAAGCAATAAAACAAAACAAACAAAAAATCCAAGGAGCAAGCAGAATCAGCATATTATGATAATTGAAGAAACCTGCTACCCTCCCCCTAGATTTAACTAATTTTCCAATGATCAGGAAAATAGCCAAGTTTGTGTTGACTTTCTGAAAAGTTAAAGACTACTTCAGCTTTAATTGTTAAAGACTACTTCAGCTTTAATTGCAATAATACAAGAGCAACCAATAGATTTAAACTTAATGTCAACTGCTTTAATCTAGATTGCAGAAAATATGACTTCTGTAACAGAATTATCAGTGTTTGGAATACTTTACCTGACTCTGTGGTCTCTTCTCAAAGTTGCCAAAGCGTTAACCAAAAACTTTCTACTATTGACCTCACCCCATTCCTAAGAGGACCATAAGGGGCGTGCATAAGCGCACAAACGTGCCTACCGTTCCTGTCCTATTGTTTTTCTTTTCTTCTTCCTATATATATATATATATATATATATATGCTTATACCTCCTAATATTTACTCATATATATGTTTATATATTATATAATCTTTCTGTATGATACTTATATATATTGTTGTGACAAAATAAATAAAATAAAAATAAAAAATAAAAAAATAAAAATTAATAGAGTTGGACCAACCTGATTTTACATGATGGTGTTCTAGAGGGCAGCAACTGTTACAAAGTCACACTTCCTAAGTTCCCCAAGATGGCATTCTCTAATGGTTGGGACCTGGTATATTCCTTTCCTGCCAGATCAAATGCGATTGGTAGACAAATATGGAGAAAGCTAGTTCCTCAGGTAACTCAGCCTCATGTTCTCTAATGCTTTATAGATGACAGCCAGGAACTTGAATTGAACCCTAAGTCTACAATAAACCACACCAGTTTCTGAAGGAAAGAAGTAATGTGTCTCTATATCTACCCAAAACTGGTCATTCCATCACTTTCTGGACCTATGACAGCTTGCAGAATTTTTCAAGGGCAGCCCTATGCAGAACACATTGCAGTGATCCAAATGAAAGGTGATCAAAACATGAGTGATTGTACTAATTGTTTCCTGATCTGGAAAGGTGCAATTGGCAAACAACACGAAAATCATTCTAGTGAGTTGCTGCATGTAGATGTTAAAAAGGAGCAGAAAGTTGTTGAGCACTGAGGACCCCACAAAAAAGGGTATGGGTTAAAACTCTTCCCTATCAACATTGACTGGAGCCCAACCTGAAGGAGGAAGGAAAACAAGATGCCCCAAATTCCCAATGCTCAGAACCAGTCCAGTATATCATTACTAATAAAACTAAAACTAAGTGATCAAGAGGCAAGAGTGGGCACACTCCCTCCAAACATAATCCACAAACATGATTAATATCATCTTGACCCCATACCTAGGTCTGTAATCCTACTAAAAGAGGCCCAGATAATCTCCTTGATCCAGGGATCTTTGCAGTTGTAGCTTGACCACCTTTACAACAAATTTTCTAAAAAATTGCCCATAATGGTCAGGTCCAAGGACGGCTTTTTGAGGACAAGGTGGGTCATTGCCTTTTTAAACACTGACAGGACTATCTCCTCTTTTGGGATATTTTCACCGTTGCCCATTCTACACATCATCAAAAAAACGTATCAAGAGAACATGGATCTACAATAGAGTTCATAACTTAAGGAACTTTAATCATTTCCTCAGTACTAATTAGGATGAAACTCAGTCCAGATAACCAAGTGATGTTCAACCTCGGTCAACTTCACAGGATATGCAACATAAGCTGAGTAAAACCTGGAATGAATCCAAGTATGCTTATCAACCAGATGCCTAAAAATAACCAGATGCCTCACATCAGCCTTGTAAATCAGACTCCAACCTTTCTTCTTCATAAAGAACTGGATCACTCAAAATACAACAGCTGGATGATTATCTGCAAATTCAAAGAGGACAGAGAAGTATTTACACTTCTCTTCCCTTACTGTCACAAGGCAGTAATAATGGTTCTAGCTCATGCTCCATTAGATTCATGCCTCATTATCCTCTAGCACACTCTAAGCATTTAAGAAAATATACAGCAGTGGGTATTTTCACAAAATGGCTCTTCCCGTGAACACTGAGAATCATCTATGCTTACTTGTGATTTTCAGATTTGCAAGATTCTGTTGATTTGGTCTTACAATAAAGTAGAATGAGCTCATCTTATCATGATTATCATCTAGTCTACTTGGGAAGCTGACATCAGTCTTACAAGTGCAAAACTACACAATTTACTGCCTGATAAGTTTGATAGATTCCTTCCAGATTTCTTTCTTCGCTTGTTATCCATCTATGGGCTCTCACCCCCCCCCAATCTGATTGTTCCCTAGGCAGCATTTCTTCCCCTCATCACCAAGGTCATTCTCACATACTATTACAATTGCAGAGATTCTGTCAATTAAAAAAAATGCCTACATGGGCCCCAAAATATTATTAGGAGATAAAATTATGCTGAGGTTTAGTGTTTTGCTTTATAGCATGTCAAAAATTTCACTGGGGTTGTTGTTGGTTTTTTTATTGGTAATTGTAGAATTTTTAATTAAATAAATAAAACAGTATGATGTTTATAGTCACATTAATGCCCACAGACATCACATTACAGGCCCAATGCATAAATCAATATTCTGGAGAGATTCCCAGATATGAGGGCAGAAAAAACAGCTCTATTGAAAATTGACTATCCGGTACAAACTTTAAGGGGAAGGAAACATCAAGACAAAATAACTGTTTGCTGTGCATGCGCTTCTTTCAGATTATATATAAAAGAAGTGCCGCAGATAGCAAAATAATTCAAGTTTCTTGAAAATTATCATGTTAAAACAGTATGTAAAAATAAACTTATACATCTAATGTTATGAGTAATAATAACTCTGTTATGATTTCTTCAAATTATGCAGTTTTGTTTCACAGCTTGTTGTACTATACAAATATTTGAAAATATTAGTTTTATTAGTGTATCAAAACATGTTATTATGTAGTTATGAATGGTCAGTTTTTGAGGTAAATCATAAATATAGAGATGGTTTATCTTTACTAAGTATTTGACAGACTTAGAAGGGCATGGGTGTTCATGGCATCACTTGAGTTCCAACAGAACTAGATTAGAACAATTCTCTATTACATATCTCTTAGGGTAGATAAGAATCTAAGAATTCTTTACATAAGTGACGGGTTTATACCGGTTTGGACCAGTTTGGGTGAACTGTTAGCTCTGACTATCAGCCGTGAGCCAACCGGTTTGTTCCGATTTTGAAGTGGGCCCACCTGCATGCCCCTGTGTTATACTCACCTATATTTCCATTTCTGAAGCCCAGTTGATCGGCGCAGCAGAGTGGATTGCCACGCTTCAGCTGTTTTCCTTGCCGGCACATGCTTAGCTAACTGGTTGTTAAACTAGTTAACCCTTGTTACATACCTCTAGGTATGTAATGATTTTGTATTGTGTTAGGATTAAGGACTATAAGAGGTTTTAACCCACAAAACACTGGTGTCTTTGTCATACAGATCCATGGAAGGACTTGTGAGGAGATTGAATTCTAGAATGCTACCTATTCCCTACCTGCAAACTTTGAGGAAGCAGCTACTCTGTTGAATGGGTATGCTCAGGAAAGGACACAGCAGTACCACTGCTCCTCCCAAAACCTAATCACCATGAAGCATAATGTGACTCTCAATATCATAATTTCATTTTGATCTTATTCCCAAGCCCACTTTCCAGTTGCTGCAGGCAGCCATGCTTTCACAAAGGAATATTGTTCCTTCTTATAATACTGATATTGTTATCACCAAAATTTTTAACAGCATCAACCACAGCAAACAGATTAACTTGATAACAGAAGTGCACAACCAGACTCTGTTGTCTCTTCCCAAAATCCCCAAAGCAAAAACTATCTAATATTGACCTCACCCCATTCCTAAGAGGTCTGTAAGGGGCGTGCATAAGAGCACCAAGGTGCCTACCGTTCCTGTCCTAATGTTCCCTTTGATTGTATCCAATTTCATATAGTTATTACATACTTATGATTATATTTATGCTTATATATCGTATAGTTATTTCATGCTTATTAATATATACTGTTGTGGCAAATAAATAAATAAAATAAAATAAAATAAATAAAATAAACTCTTTAAAGATACCCAACTTTTATATAGTTCCCCAAAATGATGTTTTGTGCTCCCCCTGCTGGCTGTGAAGCAATAGTTTAATCTCCTTGTGCATTTAAACAAATACGGTGAGACTATTATGATTTGAGGACATGATTATTTTCTGAAAGTGGACTAAAAAGTCCACATTGCATCATAGAGAGAACATAAATATTGCTGCAGCTTGAATAACTGAAAGCAACATTATATGTTGCATATGAATCATTTCCAGAGTGAATGTAAAAGAAAAAAAAACTGTTAGTAGATTTCATTTATAAAAAATTGGATATCAAATCATATGCTTCATTTTCCCTCTTAAAAGCTTATCTGCCAATCCCTCCAGCACCCACATTGCATTCAGAAAACAATCCTACTTTCACACAATGCCCTACAAATTGAACAAATCTTCATACCCCGGTCTGTCTTTATAAATTTGGCATTTGGTTCCCTGAAAAACTACATTTTATTGCTTTCAAGAGCATTTCAAACAAATAAGCATTTCATGTGCATTTCATATGGGGAATGCTTATTCAAAGACATCAGAGTTTACCTCCTCTTATCTGGGTCCCCTGCAGATGAATTGTGATCTTTGATACAATGCTACTCCCCAAAGTTTTCACCAGCTTGGAAAACAGAAGCATCGTCAATAAATATTTCATAGTTCTACAGCACAGCTAGCCTCCTCCGACAGGATCTGTGTTTAACTCATAGAATCATCTATTGTAATGTCCTTCCTGTTGAAGACTACTTCAGCTTCAATCACAACAATACAAGAGCAAACAATAGATTTAAACTTAATGTTAACCGCTCCAATCTTGATTGCAGAAAATATGACTTCAGTAACAGAGTTGTTAATGCTTGGAATACACTACCTGACTCTGTGGTCTCTTCTCAAAGTCGCCAAAGCTTTAACCAAAAACTGTCTACTATTTGACCTCACCCCTTTCCTAAGAGGTCTATAAGGGGCGTGCATAAGAGCACAAACATGCCTACCATTCCTGTCCTACTGTTTCCTTTCATTATATCCAATTTATATAGTTACTACATGCTTATACTCATATATATGCTTATATGTTGTATAGTTGCTTCATGCTTATGCTTATGTATGCTGTTATGACAAATAAAATAAAATAAATAAAATAAATAAAAAATAAATTCTGAAGAACCAGCTCAGGAGACTGAGCCATCAAAAGTAGTAACCTGTGGGGCAGACTGCTATGACACTTGCTATGATGGATCTGCCAGACTTTTCCCTTATTCTGATTTTCTAATAAAGAACTTGGTGTGCCTATTAGAATAAGTCAAGGATAGCTCCTTAAGTGCTTTGTTCTAGAGTTCTTGAACCATAGGGATTACAAAGAACTCTAAAAGTAAAAGGAACAAGAAAATTCTCACCTAATATAGAATCTGCTTCTTACTGTTTTTTTTCACCTATCTGGTGGTGGGTATGATTATTGATCTTCTATCATTCAATCAGACTCTCTTCAGACCAGGATTGTTGATTCTTATGACATTTTCATTAAACTTTGATCTCTGCCCTACATGCTCCATTAATCCCAGTCAGAGTGTCAGACCTTCTAAATTTTACTAAACCTTATCACAGAAAATGCCATAAAATGAACTGCACAGATTTGGTTCTATGCCCCATGTCTAAATTAGCTTTGTTCAGATTAAATCATTGTACTCTCTCTGAAACTTCTGCATTCCTTTTTATTTAAATAAATATTCAACAAAAGAAATTGCATCTGCTTTTCTCCTTGATGTCTTTCATTCTCTGAGGGCAACAAATCAAGTATACTCTGAAATTGGCATCCCATATTGAATTGGCTGCTGGCGCTATCATCATTAAATCAAAAAGCCCTACATGAATCTCTAAGAAAATGGAACCATGAAAAATTAACTACGTAGATTTATGGGGAACAAATCATACACCATTAACCTAATCATTCTGAAGTCAGATTGCAAGGTTAATGACAGAAAAAAGGCTCTGCATTAACAATGGGTGGAGGGTAATTCATACTTAAAATTGCTCTCTGAACTTTAAATAAACAAATAAAGGTCAATACTTTGGGGAAAGTTATCCAGTGGACATCCTAGAGCTTCAAGTTAAGTGCTGTTTTATTAAACCCTTTTATAAATGAGCCGGATGAAGAATTCAAGATCCAGCTAATGAAATCCTCAGGGATATTACATAAAAATAGCAGTATGAACATAAACATGATGTAAATTCCATTCTGTTTTCTGTATGCTCTTATACCAAACCCTTTAACGAAATTATTTTGTGCTACAGAGGTGTGAAACCACAAATAGGAATTTGACATATGGATATAGAAATACTGTAGGTACTTGCAAATGAGGTCTGGGGTGAGATGGGGAGAGATGCTGCTTTTAAAAGGAAGTTAAATAATGAAAAATATACTTGCTATAATATGCAGAAGAAGATTCTATGAGAGCCATGTCTGACATAATTGGGAGCTCATCCATACACTCTGTAAAATCTAGTGGTAAAATTCTGGTTTCTACTATCTCTGTGATTTTACAAAATCCATGGAAGTAGGCCTTTATGTTTTTCTATTTCATAGGCTTGTTTATTACTCACAAGACATACTTACACAGGAGGGCATTGAACAACATGATTCCATTTATTATTCTTGAATTTTGGAATAATAATAATAATATATTTTCCTATCCTGTAATATGCACACACAGTATAACCCAACCTTGTACTAGGCACTTTGGGTTAGGGTCTCTAGGTAAGCAAGGCATTTTCATTACCTTAAAGCCATTTTTGCTGTTACCTTCTCCTCATCCTGGCACTGAGGAGACATGTCTTTAGCGGAGAGGCTCTTTATGCATATAGGATCCCCCAACCCAAGGCTAAACTAAGACCTAAGCAAATGAGGACCCTTTTTGGGGGGTAGGGTTAGGGGTAGGCCTACTACCAACAAGTGTCATATAATAGCATTCTTATACTCCTATGATTTGTGTTAGTTGTGCCTCATTATATGGTGCCACGTTTACCTCACAATTACTGTTCATGTAGACAAAAAGGATAAGAAATAGAGAAGAAGAAATTATCATCTTCTATTGCAAACATGCTTCCCCCCATTAGGCTCAACTGCATTCTTGATGCCTTTAAATAAATAATAATTTCTTCTTGTTAATATCAGAGGTCAGGCTAGAGATGCTGAATGACCCTCAAGACTTCTCATGGGCTCCTATACTGGAGAAAAACCTTTCACATGATTAATACCTGTAAGAGCCTTTAGAGATTGTTATTTCCAGGCAAGCAGACAAGATGATGTGCTAAACATGTATTTAGTAAAAGAAATATTCCATCTGGATGGGTATAACATTATTAAAATGGGTAGAGATTCTATTAAGTATACACAATTCTTTGGATTTAATTGTGAAGAGATATTTTGGAACAAGGAGGAGGTCAAAGATCAGCAGAGTCTCTTTCTAGGATGTCCCAAAAGTACTTTTTCAAGAGGCTTTCTGGTTTTCCTTTGAAGACATATTGCTTCTCATCCAAGAAGCTTCTTCAGCTCTGACTGGATGGTAGAGAATGGAAGGATTTATACTCCTTGCAGACAGCTGGTCATTTGCATCTTTTTAATGGATCATTGAAGCACTTGGAGGTTTATCTGTGTCATCAGGGTCGCCTGAATAGTAGAAATGGAGGTGAAGCCTCCTTGGAGCTGTTGAAACAACTGTGTTGTATTAGAGACCTTAACAAGACTTGTAAGTAGAACAGATGATTGGAGAATCAAAGATTGATAAGCTAAAATTCTCCAGCTACCAACTTCTAGAACACCTATCTATGCAAAGTTCACGAAGTTTGCTGACTAGAAATTTTGAAAACTATTGATTAACAGCTATGGGAAGTCCTACGTTGGCCATTAATTCTACCATATTCCTTGACTTTAGTGGACATGGTATCATCTCTGAGCTGTGGAGATGGAGAGAAAGATATAAGAAAGAGGGTCTTCTCATACTGTCCCTGTGAGGGTTTTTCTATCTTCATGTATTTCCAAATAAACATCAAATGCAACAAATGTCTGCTCTAACTCATTGATAGCTGGGCTAAGCCCATATTCTACATCTCGGACAACACTTGCTTTTCTTTTTAATGTGATATTTTACTTAATTACTCAGTATGCTTTCAGCATTCAGTATATGTTCAGGAGTATATCTTTTAGCAAGGGCTGCTGCTGAATTGAAATATCTAAGCAGCCCCTTTATCTATACGTGATGATTTGATGGAAAAAAAGAGATGGTCCAAACTCAGTCTCCTTCATTCTCGTGTGCAACTATTTCTATGCAGTAGAGCCTTTTCTTTTTTCTCTAGATGAAGAAAGAATAAAATATAATACCCCAGACTGATTATCCATATTATGTAGATTACCTTTCATGTGCCATAAGAAAGAAGAGAGCAAGGTGTCCTTTGCTAGAAAAGCCTGCTGTGCGTGGAATGAGTTCCATAATAATAATTAAAAAAAACCCAGAGAGTTCAGACTCCTAGCTGTTAAGCAGATTGCAATACCTCTCTTAACACAGGCCATTTTATTTTCAAGTTATGTCCACATTTAGACACTCCAATACCTTTTAAGTACAGCACATTAGAATTCATTGCAAGACTATTCATTCACTGTTCCTTCCCACTAGGCCCTTAAGGGCTTCTACCCTTTGCAGAGAAGCTATGGAACATTTCCGAAACACATTCATATTAGCATGCTGTTCACATGGTGACCACGGTGTGAAGGATACCCAAAGAGACCTAGCAGTTTTAGACATCCCTCCACTAACCGAATACTGCCAAAAAGACATAATCACACAAACCCTAACCTTTTATATATATGAAGGCTGGCTAAAACTCCAATCAGGAAGATCTGGAGAATTGTAAACATCACAAAAGGCCCTGGGTGAGTTCAAGACATTTTTCTTGCCTGGAGCAAAGGAGCCCGTCTGTGCTTTGATTCAAGGTGAATAGCATAGAAGGTAGAACAAGTTACGCTGTCTGAAACAGAATATCTTACAAACAGCTGTCCCCATTCCTGGTAATAAAGGACCAAAAAATGAATGGACTCATTTGATTTGGCTCATTTGATTTGACTCTGCTCACAACAGAATACCTTATGCCACCAGGCTTGAAATATTGGGCTTAGACAACTTAGAACTATGCCGCCTTCGGTCTGACCTAAGCATAGTACACAAAATTATCTGCTACAACCTCCTACCTAACTACTTCAGCTTCAACTGCAATAATACATGAGCACGCAATAGATACAAACTCAATGTAAACCGCTCCAAACTTGATTGCAGAAAATATGACTTCAGCAACAGAGTGGTCAATGCCTGGAATGCACTACCTGACTCTGTGGTTACATCCCCAAACCCCCATAACTTTAATCTTAGACTGTCTACTGTTGACCTCACCCCATTCCTAAGAGGTCTGTAAGGGGCGTGCATAAGTGCACCTACATGCCTACCATCCCTGTCCTACTGTCCCTATTTATTTGTCCCCATTTTCTGTATTAATAATGATGTTTATACTTATATCTGTTATCATATACATGCTTGACAAAAATAAACAAATAAATAAAAATAAATAAATAAATTTGCAGAGTCAATGTGATAAACTGTGCTGGATTAAGAGGGAAAACCCAAACTCCGATCTACTCTAGAAATAGTGGATGGTTTGACTTAACTGTTGTAATTTGGTCCAACCTATTTCACAGATTTGTTGTTGGAAGGGCAAACTTGTATCTTCAGTTCATCATGAAAAGAAAAAGCATGAGTACTAATGTGTATACAAGTCTATTGCTGTGTAAACATCACAGTAGTGACCACAAAAATGTCTACAGGTAGTCCTTGATTTACAAACATTCGTTTAGTGAATATCTGAAGTTACAACAGCAGTGAAAAAAGTGACTTGTGACTGTTTTCCACACTTACATCATTGTAGCATCCCCGCCATCATGTGATCAAAATTTGGATGCTTAGCATCTGGCATGTGTTTATGATGGCTTCAGTGTCCCAGGGTCATGTGATCATCTTTTGCAACCTTCCGACAAACAAAGTCAATGGGGAAGCCAGAGTCACTTAATAGTCGTCTTACTAACTCAACAACTGTAGTGATTCACTGAACAACTGTGGCAAGAAAGATCGCAAAATGAGGCAAAACTCACTTAATTGTCTTGCTTCGCAACATAAATTTTGAGGTCAATTATGGTCATAAGTCCAGGACTACCTGCACTGCATTTTAGCACAACATGTTGCGTGAATTTAAAAACTGAGGTTAAATTAAAAATATGTATGTCCTGAGAACACCTATTCTCCTATTCTGCTTATTAAATAAGCAGCTCAGTCTGTGAAATTGAGAAGTTAATTCAAGAGATATAGTTTTATTTTCTAACTCTCCCAGACACTGACTTTTTATACAACACAAAAGAGATAATGTTCTTTTTTTAAAAAAAGGTATCTATTATACTGTATACTGTAATGTGGTTTATCTATGTATCCTTTTGTTTCATTGATGAATTTTTTTAGAGATATATATATTTTAAAAAGCATATGAGATGTACCATCTTTGGTAATTTGTGAAGCATGTCAATATTATAGAAAACAACCATGAATTATTACAATGTATTAATGTATATAGTCTCAAAGTTTTCCTCAGGTACTACATGCCAAATGGTACCACATAAATTCTGCTCTATTTATTCTTCTTGCGATAGCCCATATTTTCAGCCAAAACATAAGTTTCTTCTACTATAAAAATAGTTTTATCAAAATTTTAGTTTATTTTTAATAATTAATATTTTATAATAAAACCAGATGGAGACCCAGTACAAATTTATCTCTCCAGAACAGAGAGCAACAAATGGAAGACATGTTTAGGAGCCATGAACCAATTTCTAATTCTCCGTTGTGTTTGATGTGGGGTCAGAGTGAAGAGGCAGGATGCGGCATGGTGCAGTAAAATAGTTTATTTCTGCAGTTTAAAAAGCAAGCGGCAGACGCGCAGCAGCTCCTTTTAAAACCTGGAGCTGTTCAACATTTCAGCCACTCATGTAGGTCCATTCTCCTGCCTTTTTTTAAAATTTGAATTTATATCCTGCCCTTCTCCGAAGACTCAGGGCGGCTTACACTATGTTAAGCAATAGTCTTCATCCATTTGTATATTATATACAAAGTCAACTTTTATTGCCCCCAACAATCTGGGTCCTCATTTTATCTACTTTATAAAGGATGAAAGGCTGAGTCAACCTTGGGCCTGGTGGGACTTGAACTTGCAGTAATTGCAAGCAGCTGTGTTAATAACAGACTGCTTTAATCTGTTGAGCCACCAGAGGCCTTGGAGCCTTGACCAATGAGGGGGAAGTCGTATGTCCCGACTTCTCCCTCATTAATATTCAACACACAGAACTAGATACACTGATGCTTAGAACAAGAAGCTGATAAAGTCTTCTGTGCTTTAACTAGAAGAAGAAAAATGCAAACTATCCAGAGAAGATCCTGGCACCTCGAAGCTAAAGCACTATTAGCCTTTATTCATAGGCTATATCTATTAGTACATAACACTGCCTTTTGCAGTCTGAAAATTCAAATGTACTTGAAGCACAATTCCTCAAACAACTAACTAATATAGAAGAAGGCATGAAAAAGACTGTCTTCACTCTTAACATATATGAGATTTACTTGGAAGGAAGACCTCAAACTGTTATTTTGTAACATTATTTTGAATTGTATCTTCCTTTCTAAAAATAAAATGTTATTTTTTAAATTTTTTTGAAATGAGCTAGAACTCAGTAGAACTTCTACAGAATTATAAAAGAAACACTGATGAGCAGAAAGCAAGCCAACTAGACAAGCCATACAGTATTTAAAAAATTGAAATAAAACTTCAGGAATGGGGACACTTTGTACTTATTCACTGAGCCCATTGAATGCCAGTTATATCCAGTTACAATTATAGGCTCTTTGACACATAACCATATCATAAATATGCTCTAATAATCCATTTTTTAAAAAAAACCTCTCCCCATGAAGTTGCCTTCATTTTGTCCCCAGTATATAGGTGAGTTAGGGTCATCTTTAGATGTACTAACACTATAGCGTGCTTTCTCTTTATTTTGACATGGCCCAATGGCAGTCTCAATGTATATAAAATGCATTAGTTTTTGTCATTCTGTTGGAGTCAGATGATTGGCAATGACTGTGAACAAAGGTCCACAACAAAATTCTTTTCAGAATGGTTGTTTTTTTTCCCCTACTGAAGGATCAGTAAAATGCAATTCAACCCGCCAGTGGTAACTGTTCTTAATCCAGAAGCTTTACCAAACTGTCAAAAAACAAATGCATCCCATACAGAAAAGATTAATCCCTTTTAAGCAATTATCTAGAATGATTTCACATTTATTTGTCTTTATTCAGCATTCCCCCATTTCTAACTATACAGAAGGGTTTCATCATAAAACAAGCTATTTTTTTCCCGCAACAATGAACATGTGTTGCACTATTTAAATAGGACTTAACATAAAGGTTATAAATACAAGTTTACTTGCTGGGATCAGCTGTGGTTTCCAGTCAAGTAGCAAATCCAGGAAATATAAAATGTTATTTGGGAAAACAATTTTTAATTAAAAAGAACATCTGTGAAACTCTTGTTAATGCTTTTTTTTTTTTAAAGGAAAAAGGAAACAGGCTCAAGTGAATATGAGAAAATTTGATGATTCAATATTGTTGACTCAATAAAAACACCTGAATAGGAGGAAATGTTACCACTACTTAATTTAATAGTATCAGTGTGCATTGAGCCGTGTTCTTCTTCTAAAATAAGGGAGAAAAAAGAAACACGATTGATAGCCAATAGACTTTTGAAATTCATTTATATTTTGTTTAGAATGATTGCTGTATATTTAAATTATGAATGGAATTGCAATTAAGATTGGGATAATCAAGCCAAGTTGATTCTCCTTTGTGGTAGTGAAGAAGTCAAAGAAATATTTTTGAGACAATAGGTGGCTATCGATTAGCTATAGTTCTTTCATCCCTGTTTGCCTCTCACCAATACTAACTCTCACCAATACTAACAATCCTTTCTTAAGTTAATGGGGGCTCTATAAATATTCACATATCAATTATATGAAAACCTGACTATAGTGTCATGGGAGTAAAATGGGTGGGAAATCCTGCATATCCAGTTCTGCACAAATGTCCCTTCACTTATAGAACGGACATCTATATAAATTAAAGTCAGTAGACACCAGAGATGCCTGCAAAGAGGGCTTCAAAGAAGTCAAGATGACAACCACAATTATGAGATCCAAGCTCCACCTTCGTTATACATGTTGCAACATACATAACAAAGAATAGAAGAGAAGAGAAGAGAAGAGAAGAGAAGAGAAGAGAAGAGAAGAGTTGGAAGGGACTTTGGAGGTCTTCTAGTCCAACTGGCTGCTCAGGCAGGAAACCCTATACCATTTCAGACAAATGATTGTCCAAGAATCCCGTCTTAAAAACGTCCAGTGTTGGAGAATTCATAACTTCTGAAAGTAAGTTATTCACTGTTAATTGTTCTAACTGTCAGGAAATTTCTTCTTAGTTCTAGGTTGCTCCTCTCCTTGATTAGTTTCCACCCATTGCTTCTTGCCCTGCCCTCAGGTAGTGATTTTGATCACATGATCGTGGTTGCGCTATTGAGTTATTTTACTTCCTGCAGACCTCCACCCCCAGTGGATCCATCAGCATAAGAAAAAAATGAGCTTAATCCTGAACTCCTCTCCAAATCTGTGGCTGTTCACTCAATAAAAAGAAAAAAGAAAAATAGAACATTGTAGAGCCTGAATGATAGGCAATAACTCGGCAAGTCAGACTGAAGTCTCAGCTCTGAACGTTCCTTGAGTCACTCTGTCCCCGCTACACAGGCTGCTTCCATGAAGAAAAATGGGAAGTGAAAGCACAATGTCCATTTTTAACTCCTGAAGGAAAGTCAACATACAGTATAAATCTAATGAATAAGTAAATAAATAAGAAGACTAGGTGCTGGGGTCAGTTATAATACTGCCAGAAGCATTCATTAACTTGAACAAATTATTTAATTAAGGATAGCAGTCTTGTTAGAGATCCCAGGAGATTTTTTTTCTTTCCTGTGGCGCTTTTTGCATAATCCAATTGAACGTTATTGAATTTTAGAAGTTCCAAACTGGAGAACAATCCATGGGGACTTAGGGTTAACAAGAACAGCTTGTATGAAACCTTCCTAACTAATTTATATCCCTTGGATAAGTCTGGAATAATGTCCAGCTTTATGGTTTAACTCCTGAACACTTTCAAATATTAGCATATACCATTATATATATATATAAAAGTTGAAGAGGTACTCAAGCTTGATGAAAATTCCCCTACTGTTAAGTGGATGGTTTATTAACACTTGGTAACAGAGGACAGCATTCAGTTTAGACTTAATCACATGGACATTTTCCAGCTCCTGTGAGAACTGTCATATACAACAGGGGTCTCCAACCTTGGCAACTTTAAGACTTGTGGACTTCAACTCCCAGAGTTCCTCAGCCAGCTTTGCTTAAGTACACAAGTCTTAAAGTTGCCAAGGTTGGAGACCCCTGATATAAAAGGTTGGTGATAGCAATAGGTATTTTAGAAGCCAGTGAGCCTAATATCCAATCCTTATGCCATATTTTTAAATATTTATTTATATTTATTATAAATAAAACATATTTTATATTCAATTAGCAACCAAAAGAAAGAAAAGAAAAATAAGGTATTTATTGCTACACCCACTTTTGTTAGTATAATGACATAATGTTTAGAGCATTCAGATGAACAATATTTCTATGACTTTCAGGATTCAAGGTGGAGCAGAGGGAAATAAATGAGAAGGCCCTGGGAAAGGAGCACATGTCTAGCTGGTATGGGTTTACTGCTGGTCAACTGGTTAATGATGTAGAGTAGACTATTGCTAACATAGTGTAAGCCGCCCTGAGTCTTCAGAGAAGGGCGGGATATAAATGCAAATAAAAAAAAAACCCTGATTGGGGAGATATAGCTTGAGAAAATAATTGTTGACTTTGTTCATACTTGTAACTAGTGAAATCTGAATTTATTTGCTTATGAGCTGCAGTGATTAGAATGCAGTATTGCAGGATAACTGTGCCCACAGCCCAAGTTCAATCCTGACTGGCTCAAGCTTAACTTTGCGTCTATCCTTCTGGGGTCAGTAAAATGAGGTTGCAGACTGTTGGGGGCAATATACTGACATTGTAAACCATTCAGAGAGTGCTGTAAAGCACTATGGAGTGGTATAAAAGTCTAACTGCTATTACTTATTTATAACATTTATACAGCTGTCCATCTTCCAACCAATGCTGTGCAGCTCCCAATCAAAAGTTAAAGCAACCTATAAAACCTTATTAAATCTGTAAAACTAAATAGATTAAAAACAACAAAGACCTGATGCCAACTCACCTTTCAATGTGTCATTATCCAAGGACTTCCAATGTTCAATTGCAGTCTTTTCACTCTTAATGCTATCAAACCTATTAATGAAGCTGGATTCATTTCATCTAGCCCACAGCAGCAAAAACAAATGTATAGCCAACAATCCTAGTCTGGCACCTTCTAGATACATGAAATTATATTCACTCATTCTCAAACTTAACCATGTGAATTAGAGAGCCTAATGTATTTGTGGGGCTCCAAGATTTTGTTTATGTATGTCTTTCCTGATTTCTGTGTATAAGGGAAAATAATATACAATTTTTTAAAAAAGACATATATGGTAAGTATGATGTCTAAACAAAAAAATAAAACCAAGACTAAAGTAAAAAAAATCCAACCCCCCCCCCAAATAATAAATTATAATAAATTAATAAATACTAATAACTAATTAGGGAGCAATTTGTTGTAGTGGTTAAGGTATCAGACTAGAATCCAGGAAACTGTAAGTGTAAGGCTAAGTGTAGTGTAAGTGTAACTGTAACTGTAACTGTAAGGCTCACTTAAGCATAAAAGACACACTTAATCTTAAACAACCCTATTTTATTGCAACAGCTGGGAATTACTTCATTCCCAACTTAATCCAACTTAATTCCAAAACAAGTCCTTCAGAAAAAGTCCTTCGGCCTTATCACAAACCTTTATCTGCTTTGGCACCCTGCCAAAGGCTTTTCTTGGCAAAGCCCCGCAAAGTTCAGAAACAAGAGACACTGACTAAAAACAGATGTATCAACGTTACTTTCCTACAAAGAGCCTAAGAGCCATTGTTGCTCTTTTAAGCCTTATGGGAGGGGCCAATCATCTCCTGGCCTTACTCCCGAGTCATCCTTTTTGCTTTAGCTGCTATTGCCTTCTGGCAGCTCTTCACATGCATGCACTCTCTGCTGTCCACCTCTGGAGGCTCTGGAGTTTGCGCATTGCTCCCAGATGGCCCTGGCCCATCTCTGCCTCAAATGCAGAACCCTCGTCTGGGCCTTACCCACAATCCAGGAATGGTCCATGGTCCTCCCCAGCCTCCTCATTGTCTGACTCCACTGCTAGCTCCACAGGCTGCTAGTGGACCACAACACAGTCACTTTCTTTCAGACCTAAGGAAAGAGACAATGGCAAATCATTTCTGAAAAACTTTGCTAAGAAAACTGGAGGGATTTGCACAGGCAGTCAACACTGACTTGAAGGTGCACCCACAAACGCACATAAAAGAAACTAGCTAATTATAAAGGTGATAATCAATCCTCAAAGCTCCACTGGAAAAGCTTGTTTTCACTAGTTAATGAAAGACCATCAGCAAAAGTGAGATTACTTTCTCCCCAGGAGATGTAATTCCAAAGTGTTGGTGTTATCCTTGAAATAAACTAATTTCTGGACTCATTTCTGGTCATCTCAGGGAGTAGTTGCGGCACAGAAGCTTTAAAATGGACAAAAAGAGGCAATACGAGTCTGTTTTTCTGTAATTTAATGTGGTAGGTTCATGTCCTCCAATCAGCAGAAGTCAAGAGCCAAGGATCTTTAGGGAAATCCTTCAGAAAGATAACGCACCTGCTTCTCGAATGTGTTTTAAAGAAGCTAGCCTAGTCTAATAAAGCAGTGGCACTAGGGACTGGTTTTGTGGAAGACAATTTTTCTACAGACTCTGAAGAGGGAGGAAGAGGAATGCGCAACCCCGATCCCTCACATGAGCAGTTTACACTAAGGTTCATACTCCTATGAGAGTCAAATGCCTAATGATCTCAGGTGGAGCTGAGGCAATGATGCTAGCGGAGTGGCTGCAAATACAGATGAAGCTTCGCTCGCTCACCTGCCGCTCACCTCCAGTTGTGAGACCCAGTTCCTAAAAGGCCACAGATAGATACCAATCCGTGGCCCAAGGGTTGAGGACCCCTGTAATAAAGGATTGACAGCCTTGAATTAGACTTGCTATAACAGTTTTACAGTATATATATATAAATTAAAAAAAACCTTGTCCATGCTTTTGATGGCATGGAACTAAAATTATAACTTTGTTGAACTATGTACATTCCTACCAGTGGTGAAATCCTCCTCTGGTCACCACCGGTTTGCTGCCTGTGTATGTGCAGTGTGTGCCATACATGCACTGAGTGCACATGCACACTGAGCACCAAATGCACATTGCGTGCACATGCATATGCAGTGCACACCAAAGGCACGCTTCACATGGAAAAAGGAGCCGGTTGACAGTAAGTAGAACAACAAGGGAGGGGAACAAATATGCCACATGATTTAGATTCACTAGAAAGCAGGATTTCCTGCTTTCTAGCGAATATAAATTGCGCGGCACAGTTGATCGTTGGAAATGCTGGTTTGGACCAATGGGTAGCTTTTTTTTTTATCACTACCAGTTCACCCAAAATGGTGCAAACCAGTAGGATTTCACCACTGATGTTTGTTTATTTATTTATTGATTTATTGATTTATTTATTTATTATTTATTTATTTATTTATTTATTAAATTTTTATACCGCCCTTCTCCCGAAGGACTCAGGGCGGTGTACTACCCTGCTATTCCCTTTCAGGGCATAGGAAAATGGGCAGAAATGGAATAAGAAAAAGGCAAGAGATCATTCATTTGCCTTTCTCATATGTTTGATTCTTACAAACCAGTCTTTTTTCTATCACATCCATACATCATTTCATACCTTGTGTTTTATGAATTTCTTTCCCATCTTTCTTTCTGAGAGCTCATTGTTACCTGCCATAGTTTCATAACTTTTTGTCAACTGTTCCTCACACATTTCCTTTCATTCTGATTCCATCATGCCATTTACAATCCCATTTACTTTCTGATTCTCTTCCATTGATCCTTCCTCACTCATTCCCTTTATGGGACCAAAATATCTCATTGTATTTTTTCTCAGCCAAGTGGTTCTCTTTTTTTTATTTACATTTATATCCCGCCCTTTTCCGAAGACTCAGGGCGGCTTACAGTGTATAAGGCAATAGTCTCATTCTATTTGTATATTTACAAAGTCAACTTATTGCCCCCCCAACAATCTGGGTCCTTTTGTATTCAATCCAAATTCATTCAACATCACTCATTCTTGACCATAACAACTTCTTAAGTAAATGATTCCTACTGCAGTCAGCTCACTATGATCTTCCCTTGACATGTTCAGCTCTTCCATATAACAACCTGGGAAGAAACATCTCTTACGCACCACAATTTTCACTTCATTTGACAAGCATTCATTCCTCTTAATAAACCTTTAACCTTTCCATCAATATTTGCATATATTTGCATTTTCTATATCCATGTTTCCATGTTCAGTAATCTTTTATTGTGCTATTTTTTCTCTATGTATACTTTATAATTGTTCACTCAGGGAAAAACAAAGATAAATATTCAGAGCCATGCTTCTCATTCCACGTGCTATTTGAGTTCTTATTAAAAATATGACATAATCTCCATACAAAAGTACATGTACTTCCATAACCAGAATTTAACATTATCACAAGCATTCTAATATCGCCACAAGCAAAATCCCACATTGCAGTTCCCCAGTTTTTCCAGTTTTCATACATATAACTTTCCAGGAATACTTGGAAAAAAATCACTGTTTTCTGTATTGACTTTTTTTTTCCTTTTCCTTTGTATAGGGGAACAATAAGGATATGCTTCCTATTGTGGAAGTTTGGCAGGTCCAGGCTATCTAGATCTGTAGGGAAATGCTTTTCCATAAGAGATGTGTCATGACAGAGAAGGAACAACTTTTGGGATCCATCAAATGAGTATGTTTTATGAAGAAGACTTAGACCATGGCCACCCTGACAGATTTTATGAGGTGGGTCAAAATAACTGAAGCTAGGCATCCCTGAAATAATCTAGATAAGAACCAGCATTTTGAATTATACTCAGAAGCTTACTCAAAGTCTTAACATGATGTACCCATAATTCCTTGCATCACTGTTTTTTAGATGGATGGATGTAGCTTCTGAGTGGTCTTCAAGGGCAGCCATATATACAGCATATTACATAAATAATCCAAACAGAAGGTGACCAAGTCATAAGTAACTTTGAATAGACCTCTTTTCCAGAAACTAGTACACAAGATGGCACACAAGACAAATTTACCCTATCTACTATTAATGATGTGAAATCACCAGATTGAGTCACAGACACTCAATCTTTCCAGAATTAAGCCTATGCCTATTCTTTTCCATCCAGGACCCTACAACAACCAGACTGTCAAACTTGAAGCTGGCCTGGCTGAAGACATGTTGGAGCTTCAGTGCTGCCACACTAGACCTGAGAGATAGGGAGTCATAAAATAGGGAGGGGGGATTTTAGATAGCTGTAGTTGTATAGTCAAAATAAATTACTTTCTCTTGGGAACTAAGGACATTCTCACACCTGGTTGGAGGAAGGAGGAGTGATGTCACCAGACCATCAGAAAGCACCTTGATTGGACCATGTGACTGATTGTTTGGGGTTGATTTACTTTTAATTATGTGAAAAACCGTGAGACTTTTCAGAGTCGGTTTTCACCAGATATGTGCCAATATGGTATTTCCAATAAAGCTATTCTTTGAGGACTCTACTTGCCTTGGAGTTTTGCTTGATATGGATCTATTACTTGGAACCCTGACACAGATACTGAAGGAAACCAAGATGAAATCACTAGATAACATTACTAAGGATACCTGCAATATGTTGGAGAGTGAATTCACTCAATAGCTGCATGTAGTTATTATGTGGGGAGAGAGTAGAGTCACAAATAACTCAGCAAAATAGTAGTTTGGGACAAAATTTCTCCCCCACATCAAACCAACTGAAATCAGGCTTGGAGGAGAGAGGAGAATTGCTGCAACACTACGCTGCCCACTCCTGAGGCATCTAAGCAGATCCAGAAGAAATCCATGATTTATGATACTAAAATAAACTGAGAGATCAAGGAGAGCCAGGTCTGATGCATCACCACTATCCCGGTCTTCCCAGAAATCATTCACAAGTCCTACAAGAAATCATCCACCTCACTGTTACGATAAAGTCTGAAACCCAACTAAAAATGGTTTCAAATGATCTGGTAGATCCATAGTCCTCTGAAGCTGCCAATACCTTCACAAAAACATAATAAAAGCTGGAAATGGGATGAAAATTATCCAATGGCATATCTTTTTCTCATTCACAGAGCTTTTCTTTCTCATTCCTTCTAGCATATTTTCATACTTTTCATTACTAAAGAAGTGATGTGGTACTCTGTAAGAATTCCACATTTATTCCTTATCTCTCATTTTCATTCATTCTTTTTGTGAGATTAATCTATTTTTAATGCCTTTTCATACAGAACTCATACTTTTTCTTCCTACCGTCTTTCTACGTTCTAATTTATTTTACACCATCTTTTTCTTCCATGTCCTTCCCCCCCACCCCCCGTGATCTATTTTTGATATTACCAAAAGATGGTCTGTCCCACATTTATCACCCCTTTTCTCCTTCACTAATTGTCTCAGTTTTTCATTATAAATAATTATTTTAATTCCATTCCTATCAATTTTAAAAAAGATACATTGGATGGTTTATTTATCATATTTGTAAGACAGTCTGATTCCAAATGACTCTAGGTGGCAAACAGAAACAATGAAAACAATGTATGAAAACATCCAAGAAAAACACAATACTGTCTTGTTTCCTAGGATTTAAGGACTGTTTTACTTCTCTTCACTTATATAATGATTCTTGGCTATATTTCTCAAGGTAATCTCCCTTAGTATTCATACTCACCCAGTGGAAGGCCTTTACTAACTAGGAGCAGCTTGGCTTTAACCAGCTTAGCTAGCAGTACAGATGACCTTGTTCACTTCCTCAGGAGTCATATAATCCAACTCTTTCCAACTAACCAAGCAATACTGTTCTTTCTTCATCTTGCCTGCCCAGTCAGAGTCAAACTCTTAGCAAATTCAAGCAACTTTATCTAACAGTTGTGTTAAATGTTCTTCACAGTGGCTGAATAGATGATCCTGTGGCCTTTCCCTCCCCAGAAATAATTTTTTTATCTCTCTTAACTAGGAAGCCTTATGTGTTACTACTTTTAATCTCCTCAGGCTGCCTGCAAGTAGGTAGAACATTTCCTTTTTTGATTTGCCGTTGTACCCTCAGGCTAAATGTCTGCTTCTCTCTTTTCTCCCCAATGACAACATGTCCCACAGGCTACCTATCTCAAGACTCTTGCCTCCAGTTCCATGGACAAAGTTTCACTGGACTTTATTTTTTTTCTCTCTCTCTCCACTGTGAGACAACCTCCCCATACTTTTTGAAGTCTCCTGTTTTGATTTCTTTGTGGGCTCCATGCTCTCTGTCACAACCCCTTTATCTTTCTCTTCAATTGCCTACTTCTGTTTTCCTTAGAATTTCTTTATTTCATTTATGTATGACACTTTCCCTGTTACTTACTGGGAAATCAGAAGTCATAATTGAAGAAGCTTCTTGGATGAGAAGCGAAACATCTTCAAGGAAAAGCGAAGTCCAGTTGCCCTTTGAAAAAGCACCATTGGGACAATCATGACCTGGATGACTGAGAATCTCCATAGATATTTGCATCACATTTATTTATTTTCCAAGTCTACTACAATTTTATGGATAGTACATAGATGTGCCCAGAACCTAAGGTTCTTTTTTCAAGATGCTTTTTTTCAATGGTGCATACATTAGGGCAGTGATGGGGAACTTTTTCGGCACTGAGTGCCAAAAAGGGAGCGCATGTGCATCTGGGCTGCAAACAGGAAGTGGAGCTGCCCAGGGTGCATGCAAACACCTGAAAATGAACTTCTGGTTTCAGCTAGTTACTCTTCCGGGTTTCTGGTGGGTGCAATTCAAGGTGTTGGTCACCACCTTTAAAGTGCTCCATGGCTTAGGATCGGGTTACCTATGAGACTGCCTTCTGCCACCGATAGCCTCCCAACGACCTGTGTGCTCCCACAGAGGGGGCCTCCTCAGGGTTCCATCGACCAAACAATGTCGGTTGGCAGCCTCCAGGGGGAGGGCCTTCTCTGTGGCAGCACCGGCCCTATGGAATGAGCTGCCTCCGGGGTTGCGCCAACTCCCCGACCTCCGGGCCTTCAAACGTGAACTGAAGACTCTACTATTTCATCGTGCAGGACTAGCCTAAGTATAATTTTAATTGTAATTTTAAATGGGTTTTAAGTCGGTCTTTGACCATTTTAGCTGATTTGGCCATTAAATATTTGGTTTTAATTTGTTTTTAAAATTGTTATTTATATTTGTACTTTTAATATGGCTGTAAACTGCCCTGAGTCCTTTGGGAGAAGGGCGGTATAGAAATTAAATTATAAATAAAATAAAATAAAAATGCATATGTGATGATCAGCTGGCCAGTGGGCATGCTCATGCAGGAAAATGGAAGACCAACTCTTCGTTTCCAGCACTGCCACATGCAAAAAGGCCAGCTGATCATCGCATGTGCTTCCGCACCAGAAACCCAGAAGAGGAATGGGCGATGCTGCGCATGCCAGGCAACATGGCTCCATGTGCCACTTCGGGCACAGGTGCCATTGGTTTGCCATCGTGGCATAAGGGCATATTATTATTCTGCATGGTCACCATTTTGTTAGCTAAACAATTTTATTATCAACTATTAACTGCTGCAGATAGCCATTTTTAAAAGACTCAGCTTCAAGTTCAAAAGTAAATGAGTCTAACTGGCAGACATTTTTCTCAGTTTAGTTTAAAAAAATACAAAAATGCTTTCACACAATTTTTTTTATCACTTAGCATTGGACTTAAATTGTATTTGCTATTAGTACTATTATACGTACGGTAGCTTAAAGTTAAATAAGTGTAGCTGGTGGTATCATTATTTTTGGATGATTTTGCAATAATGTTAAATACCCTGGAGATAATAGCAATAAGATGATGGCCTAGATAATTTCAATATAGTAAGTGGATTTGCTTAAATTGTGTAAAGTGACCTTTCCATGGCCACCTTATTTTCTACTTTGATTTAATCACATGGTCTTGCATTCTGTTCTCAAATTTGGAAGCAAATAGGAAAAGCGAGGGCTCAAATCTTTACTAAAATGCCAGTAAAGATTATATAGCAACACTATATTTTAAAGCAGAAATCAATCTGGATTAGGTTTTAGTTCTCTGAAATAGTACACACAATCATGACTAGTGTTGTATTCGCAAAACAACAGCAAGAAGTGAGGCAACGCAGGAGAACCATTAACAGTTCTTTTATTAACTACAAACAATTAACTGAGGTGAGCAAGCAAGCAAGCTCTAAACTGACAGCCCTTTTATATTGGAGCTGTAAACAGCTCAGCCAATAGCAGCTCCTTAATTCTCCCGCCGGCTATAGCATCGGCGGTTAACCAATCAACTGCTGGTTACTGGTCATGTGTTCTCCAGCCAAAACACAACACCGCTCCCTTCCCGGATTGCACAAGCATAATCGGCCAAGTAGGCTGGATGTCTCCTGGCTCGCTCCGACCTGCGCAGTACAACCGTACCAGGTGCTGTTGATGGGACCTGCACAGGAACTTCACGAACTTCTGGGGCTTGTTCAGCCGCGCTGGATGGAAACTTGTTGGACCGGTCCTGATGTGGCCTTTGAGGTAAATCGACAGCTGGTGAAGTTGTGGGTGGACTATCAGGATTGGGCATGTTTTCTGGATGGGACTCTTTGCTTTGTACAGGTGGTGGCTGATTCGATGCGGCCAGATCTGTGTTGCTCGGTACATTGGATGGGGGCATGTGACGGCGGCGCAGTTGATCCACATGGCGCCACCACATGCGACCATCTTCCAACTGAACCCGGTATGAACGGGGGCCGGTCACTTCTTCTATTTGACCTGGTAGCCACCGCGGGTCCCCCCCAAAATGCTGGGCATACACCCAATCCCCCACTTGGAATGTGCGGGCTCCACTGGTAGAATCAGGGGGTTTCTCTGGCGAGTACTCAGGGTGCAAACGATCTAACACAGTCCTCAATCGTCGGCCCATCAACAGTTCTGCCGGGCAGCGGTTAGTCGTGGGGCATGGAGTGGTGTGTTGTGCCAATAGGTAGGTCGCTATTTTGTCTCGCCAATCTCCGGAAACTAATTTAGCTAGGACTTCTTTAGCTGAGCGGACTGTCCTTTCAGCCAGGCCATTCGAGGCAGGATGAAATGGAGCAATAGTGGCGTGGCGAATGCCCTGCTTTGCCAGGTATGCTTGGAAGGCCGCTGAGGTTAGCTGCGGCCCATTATCTGACACTAAAACATCAGGCAAACCATGAGTGGCGAAAACTCTCTTAAGTGCATGGATCAGTGCCTCTGAGGTGGTAGAAGTCATTGAGACAACCTCGACCCACTTAGAGTAAGCGTCAACGATAATCAACAACATGTGACCTTGGATGGGGCTGGCAAAATCTATGTGGACGCGGGCCCAGGGGCTTTTTGGCATCTCCCATTCAGTGGCCACTGCCGCTGGAGGAGCTGCTCTATGGATCTGGCACCTTGGGCACCCGGCGACCCACTCAGCGATTTCCCCATCTAGCCTTGGCCACCACAGGTAACTGCGGGCTAACGCCTTCATGCGGGCGATGTCTGGGTGGCCTTCATGCAAGACATTGAGGATCCGGCCATGGAGCTCATCTGGAATTATCACTCGGGAGCCCCAGAGTAGGCAGCCTCTGATGATAGAAATTTCATGCTGCCTGACCTTGTAAGGTTGAAACTCGGAAGCCAACTACCCAAGGGCCACCCCCTCGTCACCCAGTCGGCCACCTGGCGGAGGGTACGGTCCTTGGAAGAGAACTTCGCCACATCTGATGCTGACACTGGAATAGCCTGGTCGTCGATAAACAGGACTGATGAGGCAGGGGCAGGGTCCTCTGCAGGAATTGGAAGGGGGCAATGGCTCAATGCGTCCGCGTGCCCAATAGCCTTGCCTGGCCTGTAGACCAAGGTGTATTGGTATGCCGCTAAGAACCCAACCCATCGTGTCATCCTTGGTGACAGGATGAGGGGGGTTTGACGATCCCCAGCCAGGATGCCCAAGAGTGGCTTGTGGTCGGTGACAAGCATGAATGCACGGCCGTACAAGTAATCATGAAAACGCTTGATCCCGGCCACGGCTGCCAAAGCCTCCTTATCTACCTGTCCATAGTTACGTTCTGCTGGAGACAAAGTCCTAGAAAAATAAGCAACAGAAGCTTATTTATTTATTTATTTATTTATTTATTTATTTATTTATTTATTTATTTATTTATTTATTTATTTGATTTTTATACCGCCCTTCTCCCGAAGGACTCAGGGCGGTGTACAGGCAACAATAAAATACAAACACCACAGTATGCAATTTAAAATGCAAGTTAAAAAACTTATCATAATTAGCCTAGAACTTTAAAATTTATAAAACCAAACCCCATTTAAAATTAGTAGAAAATTTAAAATCGATAAAATTTATATAATTAAAAATTAAAAATTAAAAATTAAAAATTTAAGCCAGCCCCGCGCGAATAAAAAGGTATGTCTTCAGTTCGCGGCGGAAAGTCCGAAGGTCAGGTATTTGACGTAAGCCTGGGGGAAGCTCGTTCCAAAGTGTGGGAGCCCCCACAGAGAAGGCCCTTCCCCTGGGGGCCGCCAGCTGACATTGTTTGGCGGACGGCACCCTGAGAAGTCCCTCTCTGTGAGAGCGTACGGGTCGGTGGGAGGCATGTGGTAACAGCAGGCGGTCCCGTAAGTACCCAGGCCCTAAGCCATGGAGCGCTTTAAAGGTCGTAACCAACATCTTAAAGTGCACTCGGAAGGCCACAGGTAGCCAGTGCAGTCTGCGCAGGAACGGTGTTACGTGGGAGCTACGCGAAGCTCCTTCTATCACCCGTGCAGCTGCATTCTGGACTAACTGAAGCCTCCGAGTGCACTTCAAGGGGAGCCCCATATAGAGAGCATTACAATAATCCAAGCGAGAGGTAACGAGCGCGTGAGTGACTGTGCACAAGGCATCCCGATCAAGGAAGGGGCGCAACTGCCGAACCAGGCGGACCTAGTGGAAGGCCCTCCTGGAGACGGCCGTCAAATGATCTTCAAACGACAGCCGATCATCCAGGAGGACACCTAAGTTGCGCACCCTGTCCTTTGGGGCCAATAACTTGCCTCCAACAGTCAACCGCGGCTGCAGTTGACTGAATCGGGATGCCGGCATCCACATCCACTCCATCTTGGAGGGATTAAGCTTGAGCCTGTTTCTCCCCATCCAGACCCGTACGGCTTCCAAACACCGGGACAGCACTTCAACAACTTCATTGGGGTGGCCCGGGGTGGAAAAGTACAGCTGGGTGTCATCAGCGTACTGTTGGTATCTCACCCCGAAGCCACTGATGATCTCACCCAACGGCTTCATATAGATGTTGAACAGCAGGGGCGAGAGAATCGGCCCCTGCGGGACCCCACAAGTGAGGTACCTCGCGGCCGACCTCTGCCCCCCTGTCAACACCGTCTGCGACCGGTCGGAGAGATAGGAGGAGAACCACCGATACAGCTTCTGATCCATTTGGTAGAACATGGCTCAAGACAGCTCCTATCCCGTAGGGTGAAGCATCACATGCCAGGAGCAAAGGTAAGTCCGCATGGTATTGCATGAGGACACTGTCAGAGGTGAGCAGTGCCTTCACGGCCCGGAAAGCTGCGTCCTCTTTCCGTCCCCAATTCCAAGGTGTCTTGCTGTTGAGGAGGCAATGGAGAGGTTCTGCAACTGTAGCTTTATGTGGCAAGAATAAGTTATAAAAGTTAAGGAGGCCAAGGAAAGCCTGCAGTTCAGTCTTAGTCGTGGGTGTAGGAGCCTGTTGTACTGCACGTACCTTTGCGGGGGTAGGGTGCAGACCTCGCTCATCGACAAGAAAACCAAGAAATTCGACCTGGCGAACGCCCAGTATGCACTTTTCACGCTTTAGTTTAAGGCCAGCCTTCCGGAAACGGATCAAAACGGCATGGAGGCGGTGTAGCAACTCAGCCTCATCGGTGGCTGACACAAAGATGTCGTCGAAATAGGGGACGACCCCCGGCAACCCATGTAAGAGTCTCTCCATCAGGCATTGGAAAATGCCGGGGGCCACACAGACCCCGAATTGCAGCCGGCGACATTTGAAGGCACCGCGGTGAGTCACGATCGTCTGCGCCTCCGCGGACTCATCATCTACCTCAAGCTGCTGATAGGCCTGTGCCATGTCGAGCTTGGCGAATATGCTGCCGCGGCCCAATGAATGCAGAAGATGTTGGACCACCGGAACAGGATACGGGTTTGCCTGTAGAGCCTTGTTGAGCGTGGCCTTGTAGTCCGCGCAGATCCTTATCGATCCATCGGCCTTAATGGGGATCACTATAGGCGTCTCCCAGCGAGCATGGTCCACTGGTTGTAGTATACCTTGTGCCAATAATTTGTCAATTTCCTGATCAACTTTAGTGCGAAGGGCGAAAGGAACCCTGCGAGGCTTAAGGTGAATAGGAGCTATTGAGGGATCTAAATTTAATGAGATGGGAGACCCCTTGTATTTGCCTAATTCCTTACTGAAGGCATCAGAGAATTCCTGGAAGAGATCGGAGAAGTGGTCTGATGCAAGAGCATGTATGCCTGTTATGGCCAAACCCAATGCATCGAACCACTCCAGACCTAGCAGAGAGGGGAGAATGCCATCAACAACTATGATTCTAAGGCGATCATTAAAGTTCTTATATTGAACTTGAAAATACCCGGAACCCAAAATGGGAATGTGATTACCTTGCTAATCACGAAGCTTTAGTCGAGCCCGATCTAATTGATGTTTTTTAAGGGAGGGCACTAAGCGGGAAATGGTGTGCCACGCTATGATAGACACAGAAGATCCCGTGTCAATCTCCATTCTACACGGTTTATTCTCAATATGGACTGTGAGGAAAAAAATTTTCCTAAGTCCTGACCTGGCATGACTTACTCTGGTTTCCCCCTGTTCTGTGCCCCAGTGAATAGAGAAACAATCTTCCTCAATCCGTTCAGCCCTATCTCGCTGCCATGCATCACGATTGGGTCTCACAGGGTTGAAATTAGTATGCTGTTTTGCAGGGTTGGAAATTGAGGGCAGCGTGGCCCTACAGACTCTAGCGAGGTGGCCCTTCTTGCCACAACGCCGACATTCCACGTTCTTAAATTTACACAAAGAACGGTGGTGGTTTCCTCCACAACCTAAGCATGGATTCTGTGGCTTTTTTTCCTCTGTCACCCAACCCTTCCTAGAACTCGAATTAAGACGGCTTATCTCTTCCTCCTCCTCTGAGAACTGATCAGAAACCATCTCCCGCTGATGCACTGTGGCTGGTTTAGCAGCTGCAGCAGTGCTGAAAGGCTTCCTTATTTCAGAAACCGACTTAGCAGACAGTTCTGAGGCTTGAGCCTCATCTATTGCAGTTTGAAAAGTGATATCTGTTCTGGCCAGTAGGCGGCGCTGCAATTCGATATCCCTGATACCACAAATAAATTGATCCAGAAGGATATCCTCCAGGTCACTAAACTCACAATAAAGGGCAGCCTTCCTTAACGCTGCTGTGTATTGACTTATAGACTCTCCCTCATTCTGGTACCTGTGCCTGAAGGCATGGCGCCTGGCTACTCTTGAGGGCAAGGGAGCATAATGTCCCTTCAGCTTATCTAATAACACCCCCCATGGTACATCCTGAACATTTTGAGGCGCCAACAGCGCTCGGGCTGTTTCAAACATGTCATGCCCACATATACTAAGGAATACTGCTAATTTCCTGTCATCGGGAAGTCTCTTGTAGTCATTTGCGGCCAGGAAACAATTGACCCTGTCTACAAAGCAGTCCCAGGATTCCTTCGCCTGATCGAATGGAGCGAATGTGGAAAGAGTGGCCATTGATCAAGGAGACTTGCCTGAGGTAATTTAGTCCTCAATGTCTTGTTGCCTTGGCTCTGCTCTCTGGCTAGCTCTCATGAATGGCTTTGTTCCCCTGCGATCTCCGCTAACAAAATCCTCGTCGCCAGTGTTGTATTTGCAAAACAACAGCAAGAAGTGAGGCAACGCAGGAGAACCATTAACAGTTCTTTTATTAACTACAAACAATTAACTGAGGTGAGCAAGCAAGCAAGCTCTAAACTGACAGCCCTTTTATATTGGAGATGTAAACAGCTCAGCCAATAGCAGCTCCTTAATTCTCCCGCTATAGCATCGGCGGTTAACCAATCAACTGCTGGTTACTGGTCATGTGTTCTCCAGCCGAAACACAACACCCCTCCCTTCCCGGATAATAGCAATAAGATGATGGCCTAGATAATTTCAATATAGTAAGTGGATTTGCTTAAATTGTGTAAAGTGACCTTTCCATGGCCACCTTATTTTCTACTTTGATTTAATCACATGGTCTTGCATTCTGTTCTCAAATTTGGAAGCAAATAGGAAAAGCGAGGGCTCAAATCTTTACTAAAATGCCAGTAAAGATTATATAGCAACACTATATTTTAAAGCAGAAATCAATCTGGATTAGGTTTTAGTTCTCTGAAATAGTACACACAATCATGACTAGGAATATATTGAGCTAAAGAAATTTGAGATTTAAATTATTTTTGAATCTCATTTTTATATTGCAGTTCCCCATAAATACCAGTAAAAACAAATAAAATGTCATAAGAAGTTCAGCAGGGAAATTGCTGTCCCCATTGCCATCTCAGTTCTGCCTTCCATCTACTCTACCCCAAATGGCAGTTGTTCAGCTTTCGCTGATTTAAATTCAAAGTCAGTTCCCAGAGCCAATCAATCTCTCAGTAGGACTTCAAAGGGTTCTTCTTCCATATCCTGGATGGTTGCTATTGGCCAATATTAAACTGGTCAAACTAAAGCTCTGAGGCAATGTGAGATGGTTTCCCTATTTTTTAATAAAGTTTAAGCAGCCTTAATTAGGTGTAATGACCTCATGAATACATTTTATACTGATCTTGTACATTCTTTAAACACAAAACTGTTCTCTGCCCCAAAGAGTATTCAGTCTAAGGCAAGCTTAACCTTCCATGGTAAAGCTGGGAGAAAATCTCCAAGGCAACAAAAATCCTCAGCTTAAAGTACATATTGAGTGAGTGTTGCTGGAATCTATTTATAGAGATGTGTAGGAAAAACAATTAAGGAGACAGACAGTAGATTAATGGGAAACAGCTTACTTGTGCGATTTCTGAAATTCAGCTGTAAAGAAAATGGAATTATGAGAAAAAGAGGCATAAATACTCAGCATCTACCCTATAAGATAATCAATTTATATTTTATATCCTATCAACCTATATTCTTCTGACTAATTTTGAAATTACTCTTTGAACCGCTGTTGATTTTAGACACACATAGATGTAAAATTTAATATTAATTGAATTAAATATTAAAATCTTTTTAAATATTTAATCTTACTCCCAATTTTTTCATGGTACTCTTTAATTTTCATTACAAGAGCCTCTAGGTCAATTCTATTTTCAGTCTCACAATAGTGTCATCAGCAAAGTGAAAGTTATTGATGTATCTTTCTCCAATTTAAAAATCACACTTATCTTCTTCCAATCTAGCTTCCCTTAATATATATTTAGCAATTGATGTACATAAATAAGAATATAGTATACAGCATTATGCTACACATTTCATGACTTAGAGTCACCCTGGTCCATCTAGCCTTTGGTTTTCTGACTTATGTATGGCTTTCTTATGAGAACAATGAGATGTTTCAGGATTACATTTTTCTGAGCACATTCTCAACATGAGTAACACAATCAAAGGCCTTTCTGTAATCAATGAAGCTTATATTAGCATTGTTTTAGTATTTTTGGGCTATTTTCAATTATTCAACATGTACCAGTAATAATGTATCATGTTTCCCATCTTTCTTAAAGTGATTGCAAATTTATGGCAACTCTTTTTCCATGTGCCCTACAAATTGGTTGGGATGATCCTAAGTATTGTGCTGGCATGTGAAATTAAGGATCTTGTATGTAGTTTGTACAGCCTGTTAAGTCTCCCTTTTTTGACATTAGAATATAGACTGGCCTCTTCCAATCTGTTGACTACTTTCTTATTCTACAGATTTGTAAAACCTTTGATTAAGATAATTGGCTGTGGCCTGATTTAAGACGCAGCCCTTAACCATGATTCTTTGTTGAAATAAACTGTCCATCTCCAGCTCTATGTGACTGTATACATTTTGCTCATGAAATTCTGACCTCTGGATTAGTGACAGCTCTGACTTTGATCTAGGAACTCTGGACTGGATTTTGACTATTTTTCTGCATGCTCCTGTTAAAGCAAAACCATTTGGGCCAGTTTGTTTCAGAGATTTTGTTTTGCTTTGCATTTCTTGTCTGCTATTTTTCTCCTCAATCCTCTGTAATTTCCATAACACTCCATGTGTTATTTCCAATTATACACTCCATGTGTGAGTGTATAATTGAAACCAGAAGCAGGACAGTAGCAATGATACAGTCAATTTGATTTATGTCTACTCTACCTGGTAATGTCCAGGTGTTCTTTAGGCTATTGAAAAACTGTTAGCAATGAAGAAATCATTAGACTGTATCAGATTAATAAGTCATTTTTCTGCTTAATTTTTATCATCTAAACCATATGCTACAACTTCATTTTCTCCTCAATATTTCCACTTTAGCCTTCCAAACCCCGACCACAATCAACACAACTTGCTTGCATGTTCTGTGGATTTCAAAGTGAGCTTTGCTATAAAACTCATTAACTTCGATTTTTTTTCCTGCATCAGTAATTGGAGCACAAACTTGACTAATCATTATATTAAAAGCTGGTTCACTAAGTCCAATTATTATTTTTATTTACTATCTGCATTGGAACCAAGTACTATGTTCACTATAGCCTTCCTGACAAGGAAAGCAGCAATATTCCTTCTTTATTTTTCATGTCCTGAATAATAAACAATATGATTGTCTAACTGACAGTGTCCCAATCCAAACCATTTCAGTTCACCAATGAATAAGGATTCTTTTCATCTTTTACTGTGTTGAGCTTTCTCATATTAATATGTCTTATTGTCCATGTTCTCACTGTAAAACAGTCTTTTCAACTTGGATTGTTTTTTTCTTTGATGGCAACACCAGCAATTACACTTTTCAAAAGCTTTAATCTAGCGGTATTATAAACCTAGTAAGTGCAATATGCTGATGACTCTTGAAAGATCTTAGTTCTTCCTCAGTAGCTTGCTGACTGCCATCAGAACTGAGGGGACCACCATCCAGCACTATATTGATCAATTTATATTTTCTCTCCTTGTGGATTTTCCTCCCTATAAAATACAGGAGTGGTTTAGCATTGTCTTCTCCTACATTGAATAAAATTACCATATTTTTTGGAGTATAAAACACACTTTTTTACCTCCTATAAGAGGCTGAAAATTTGGGTGTGTCTTATACTCCGAATGTAACCCCGGCCACATGCCAATGCCCATCCTTCAGTGTCCACGTGTCCTCTTCCTGGCTGCAGATTGCCACTGACAGTGGTTTTTGTTTTTGGGCTCCACGCATCATGTTTTCAGCCACCAAGTGCTCTGTTTGAGAGCATCGCTGCCAATCGCCACTCAAAACCGTGACACGCAGTACCCAAAATGGCTATCAAGAACAGCTGCTGCTTTCTCTTACCCCTTCCGTGCTTTGCCTGCTTTAGTCACTGGAATTCCCTCTGACGATCAGCTGTGCTTTAGAAGTTGTATTTCAGCCCCAATGCCAGTGAAGTGATCTTCTGTGCTTTGCCTGCTTTTCTAATTGCTGCTCCGTCTGACAATCAGCTGTGCTTTAGAAGCTACTTTTTAGCCCCAACCAGCCCCAGCCTCAAACTCAGCGAGTGAACTAATGTGCTGAAGCTGACCAGGCTAAGGATGCTAGCCAGATGAATACCCAGTAGGCAGAATTTTTTTCATATTTTCCTCTCCAAAAACTAAGGTACATCTTCTACTCCAAACAATATGGTATATCTTTTCTGCTGTCACTAAAGTGATCATCTGACTCTAGCATCTTCCTATATTGCTGCTGTCCAGTACAGGTACCTGACATGATTTAGCCAGGCAGCTGTGATGACCTTCATGTGATAACTGTTCCCACTGGGATTGCATTATATGCCACAATGAGGCAACACAGTAGGACTTGAGCGGAGACTTATAAGCTGGAAGCCCTAAATAAAATCCAGCAGGAACTATTATGTTATATTAAAATCACTATATTCCAATATTGACTAAAACTAGTCATAAAATAAGCCAGAACATCTGCGCAATTTTTTAAAAAATGATGGCTATTAGGCCTAAGCCCAGAGATGAGACCCAAGCCCAGAGATGAGACAGATAAAAGATGTAATTCAGGTCCAACTGAATTACATCTTTTATCTGCTTACACCTAACAGACAGAGTCTTACCAAACTAAGGCTATAACCTTCTATGCTAATAGATAAATCCTGAGAGTTTCTAGAATGTGGCTACTCTGAAGCAGGGGTGAAATGGTCCCAGTTAAGACCGGATTGTCCGATCCAGTAGCGATGGTGGTGGGTGGCTCAGAGAACCAGTAGCAAAAATCCCTGCCCTCCCCCATGCCCAACTGAGCCACGTGATCATCAGAGTTGTTTTTTTTTTAACTTTTAAAAGCATTTTTTCTTCGGCTGAAAAAATGCTTTTAAAAGTAAAAAAAAGCCTCTGATGATTGCACAGCTCAGCTGGGATCATCAGAGGAGCCTTTTAAAAACATTTTTTCTACAACCTCTTTGGCTGAAGCAGTTGTAAAAAAAATGCTTTTAAAAGGCTCCTCTAACAATCCCAGCTGAGTTGCCTGATTGTCAGAGGCTTTTTTTTCTTTTAAAGGCAAAATAAAATGCTTTTAAAAGAAAAGAAAAGCCTCTGACGATCAGGCAACTAAGCTGGGATCATCAGAGCCTTTTAAAAGCATTTTTAAAATGCTTTTAAAAGTAAAAAAAAAAGTTGGCCCTGCCCACCCAGTCACATTACCCCTCCCCCCACCAAGCCATGCCCTCAGAACTGGTAGTAGCAAATGTTACATTTCACCACTGCTCTGAAGGTCTTTCCCTTTCTCCCCTCCAGCTCAGAACTGTGCAGTTTCTTTGTCTAGATCTCTTTCTGGAAAAGTTGTGAGTTGGCAAAATCCCTTTTCCCTCCTGCTGCAGGTGCACTATTCCATCACAATAGCTGAAACCAAAGTGGATACTAGACAAACTTCTTATTTAAATACCTTATTGAATGTATTATTCCAAATTTCAAGGAATGAACAATCCCAGAATTCTGGATAGAAATGCACAACCAGACAAGTGCATATATTTCTTTTGGTCCACATTGCATAAAAACTCTAGATACGAAAGTGTAAGGGTAAGGAACCAGGATGAAAGAGGTAGCTGTTCAAAATGGTATATGTATTGCTACTTGCTTATTGACAGGAATCTTGCCAGACTAATGTATTCGCTACTGTTGTGACTCCAGCCCCCGAACCTGGCCCCATGCCCGAAAGTGACTCCAAGAGTGAGGGGGAAGGGCCGGTAAGGCTTACCTTGGGAGCACTGATTCCTTTGGCTCGGCTCCAGGAGCCAGAACCAGACCAGTCGGATGACGTAATGAGGCCGTCATCCCCTGATTATTCCCTTCCCCAGGTTACGCCTTCAGACCCAGCTGATAATAATAATCAAGCTTGGCTTGACTCGTGCTTCAGAAGATTAGAGAGGCGGCGTCATCAAAAGGAAGGGTGGGGCAGGAGCCCCATCCCACAGGATATATAAGGAGCTTTGGGACTGATCTCGGGAAGCAAAGTTTTGCTGATCCATTTCAAAAAGACCTGAAAGTCTTGCTACGTGAGTCGTTTGTTTGAACTTTGGCAGGCAGCTGCGATTTCTCTGCCAGGACTGCTAAGAGCCGTGAATCCACTGGCTGAAGGCCAGCTCGTGGGTCTGAAGTGGGGAAGGAGACAGAACAGCTACAGAAACTGCTAGATAAACACTGCAAGGTTTAGGGAGCGTCTGCTTTCCGTTGCTTCCTCCTTTTCAGCGATTCCAAGCTAGCCAGTCTCTCAATCCTCCCTCCCTTCAGCTCCAAATTCTTCCTCAGAAAGGATCTGGAGGGTAAGTATAAATAGTGGAATAAGCACAATTTATCATCTTGTATAGGTTAGTCTGGTTGACCTGTTCTCTTGACCTCTGAAAGATCTTTATTAGACTGAGTCACCTTCACAGAACTGTCAGATTTGTAATTAAAGATAATAAATTCTAGGCCAGTTGTTAATCTCCAGAGACAAACCTGAATTCAGCCTCTTTATTTTGGGTCAATAAATATTAATAATATATATGTTTTAAGACAGGTTGTACAAGCTTTTCTCCCTAGACTGAGAGCTTCAGTTTTCAGTGGAATTATTGGGGGTTCTCCAACCATAACTAAAGTTCAATTTCAATTAGTTCAACTTAACATAATGTAAATGAATAAATATAGATGATTGATCCCTGCCACAATTCAGTGGTAAATTTTGTGAGAATATGGGGTTTTGCATGGAATGTACCCCATTTTTTAAAAAAGGTTTGTATGTCCCAAACCCATTATCTTTGTGTGGAGTGCTCCCTTAGTAAGCTTGCCTTTGATACGTGCCTAATGCTGCATGAAGAGAGATGCTTTAAAGTGCCGCGAAGGCAGGCTTCAACATAAGAGAGCTTTATTTTGTTTGGTTGGTCACACGTTTTGTTCTAGGAAGTAATAATATGCTTAGCTGTTTGGAAAAATAAATCAACAGGAGATGTTATCTACTGTATGCCGTGGCCATACTTGTCAAGGGCAGAATTTTAAATGTGTCATTCCCTACCCGCTACCCCCTCTGTGGCTAGATTCTTAATTTATAGCCCATTTTCATCTTGGTGCTATCTCAAGAGGCACTGGCACTCATCTTCCTGAGATTTCCCTCCAAACTATCCAGTCTGACAGCATAATTTACTATACTTGCCTCACAAATGTCTCCAGAGCCTGAGAAAACACAGATAACCAAGCCTGAAAGGATACAAAACAACCAAAGGGATGTAGCAATGCTGCCGGGAATAGTTCTCCCCCCCCACTCACCCCCCCATTTTTATCTTCATGGAGTTAAAAGCTAGTTGACTTCCCTCAAATTGATCATCTCCTTTGTAATTGGGGTTAGAAGTGATGCCCTTATTAATGGTCAGGGAATTTAAAAGCAAACCAAATGAGGTTCAGATAGCCTACATTAGAAGTAAGTTGTCTGTTCAAACAGCCAATTCTGGTTTTCAGCAGGAGACAATGGAGGGAGGAAATAAAGATGGTGATTGTGACTTTACAATTGAAGCTTTTGGTTCTGGCTCTCATCTGGACTTCTTTGACAGCTTCTTTCTCTCTATCATGCCCATACCTATGGTCCCATCATCTCCAATCATCTTAAGTAGGAGTTAGCAGGATCCTGCAGCTGCCAAAAAGAGCCAATGAAGTCCTAGCCTATGTCAACAGAGGGATATATCAAGATCTGCACTAGTGAGTCCACACTTGGAATACTGCATCCAGTTCTGGTCACCATCACCATGATACAAAAGTGATGCTGACACCCAAGTAAGAGTATAGAGAGGTGATAAGGGGTCCAGAGGCTAAACGTATGATAAACAGTTAAATGCACTAGGTATGTTGAAGGAAGAGAAGGACTAGGAATGACATGATACTAGTCTTTCAGTACTTGAGGGGCTATCACAGAGAAGAGGGGGTCCATTTATTTTTCAAAGCACCTGATGGTAGGACAAGAAATAAAAGAAAGAGAAATTTCATCATAGTAAGCTCAATTTAATGATGGAAGAGCTTGATTTCAGAAATTGTGAGTGCTCCATCACTGAGGTTTTCAAGAAAAGATTATACAACCAGTGTTCGATATGGTATAGAGTTCTCCTGTTCAAGCCAGGAGTTGGATTAGAAGACTTCCAAAGTCCCTTCCAACCCTGTTATTCTATGTTCTATATTCCTGTTAGTGCCTGTCCCAGCCTGTCTGTGTTGTGGTCTGCCAGGAGCCTGCGGAACTGGCAACAGAGTTGGACAGCGATGAGGCTGAGGAAGAACATGAGCCATTCTGGAGGCTGGGGAAGGGCTGGATGAGACTCTGCGTCGGAGGCAGAGATGGGGCCAGGGCCATCAGGGAGTGATGTGCAGACTCCGGAGCCTCCAGAGCAGGGGTGAAATCTAAAAATTTTCCCTACAGGTTCTGGGGCGTGGCTTAATTGGTGGGCATGGCTTGGTGGTCAGATGACTGAGTGGGCATGGCCAATAACAATAAATAATAAGAATAATAAACAAAGTATAAAAAACAGTAAGAGGTATCAAAAACCAACTTTCACACTTTACACACACATAACACAACACAACTGACTCACACACAATGTAAAAGCAGCTGCACTTCACACTTTACACAGCCAGGAAAAGCTCCAGGCCCAGACAAGATAACTCCTTCTTGCTTAAAAGTCTGTGCTGACCAATTGGCCCCATCTTCACCCATATTTTCAATAAATCACTAGAGATGTGCTATGTTCCTTCTTGCTTCAAACGCTCTACCATCATCCCAGTGCCGAAGAAGCCCACCATCAAGGAACTGAATGACTACAGACCAGTTGCTCTAACATCTGTAGTCATGAAAACCTTTGAAAGGCTAGTGCTTTCCTACCTGAAAACCATCACGAATCCGCTGTTAGACCCCTTGCAATTTGCATACCGAGCAAATAGATCAACAGATGATGCTGTTAATATGGCTCTGCACTACATCCTACAACATCTTGAGTCTCCAAAGACCTATGCAAGGGTCCTTTTTGTAGACTTTAGTTCAGCATTCAATACCATCATTCCAGACATTCTTCTAACTAAGCTAAACCAGCTACAGGTACCGGAACAGACTTGTAAGTGGATCACAAGCTTCCTAACAAACAGGAAGCAGCAGGTGAAGCTAAGCAAGATCACATCAAATACCTGTACAATTAGCACAGGGGCCTCCCAAGGCTGTGTGCTCTCCCCACTTCTCTTCTCTCTGTATACCAATGACTGCATCTCCAACGATCCATCTGTTAAGCTACTGAAGTTCGCAGATGACACAACAGTGATTGGTCTCATTCGAGACAATGACGAATCCGCATATAGACGAGAGGTCGAACGACTAGCCTTGTGGTGCAACCAAAACAATCTGGAACTGAACACACTCAAAACCGTAGAAATGGTGATAGACTTTAGGAAAACCCTTCCATACTTCCACCTCTCACAATACTTGACAACACAGTATCAACAGTAGAAACCTTCAAATTTCTGGGTTCTATCATATCGCAAGATCTCAAATGGACAGCTAACATCAAAACATCATTAAAAAGGACAACAAAGAATGTTCTTTCTGCGCCAACTCAGTAAGCTCAATTTAATGATGGAAGAGCTTGATTTCAGAAATTGTGAGTGCTCCATCACTGAGGTTTTCAAGAAAAGATTATACAACCAGTGTTCGATATGGTATAGAGTTCTCCTGTTCAAGCCAGGAGTTGGATTAGAAGACTTCCAAAGTCCCTTCCAACCCTGTTATTCTATGTTCTATATTCCTGTTAGTGCCTGTCCCAGCCTGTCTGTGTTGTGGTCTGCCAGGAGCCTGCGGAACTGGCAACAGAGTTGGACAGCGATGAGGCTGAGGAAGAACATGAGCCATTCTGGAGGCTGGGGAAGGGCTGGATGAGACTCTGCGTCGGAGGCAGAGATGGGGCCAGGGCCATCAGGGAGTGATGTGCAGACTCCGGAGCCTCCAGAGCAGGGGTGAAATCTAAAAATTTTCCCTACCGGTTCTGGGGCGTGGCTTAATTGGTGGGCATGGCTTGGTGGTCAGATGACTGAGTGGGCATGGCCAATAACAATAAATAATAAGAATAATAAACAAAGTATAAAAAACAGTAAGAGGTATCAAAAACCAACTTTCACACTTTACACACACATAACACAACACAACTGACTCACACACAATGTAAAAGCAGCTGCACTTCACACTTTACACTTCACACAGCCACAAAAAGCTCAAAAACCAACTTTCACACTTTACACACACACACACACACACACACACACACACACACACACACACACAAAATGCCATATACAGCTTTCTGAGATTTTGTGTGTTTGTGTAGTTAGAATGAAACACTACAGAAACACACCAAATCTCAGAAAGCTGCACAAATATTTTATTTTATTATTTTATTTTATTTTATTGTGGACTTCAAATCCCAGAGTTCCTCAGCCAGCAAAGCAGGAAGTCAAAGCAAGCTTTTTTTCTTTTCTTCAGTAGCTGAAGAAAACATGCCGTTGCCAGCCCGAAAGAGCAGTAATTTTAGGTAAGTGAGGAAGGGGAATTGGCTGGGCTTGGGTGGGGGCTCTTGTAAGTGGGGGCTGTTAAAAAGTGAGTTTAAAAGCCTGTGAGGATCAGGAAACTCCTCTGGGATTGCCAGAGGAGCCTTTTAAAACCTCGGGTTTTTTTCTTTTTTCTTTTCCCCTTCGGCTGAAGAGGGTTTTTTTAAAAAAAACTTTTAAAGTGTTCTGATGATCTCTGCTCTGCCACACAATCATCAGAGGTTTTTTTTTAAACTTTTCAAGGCATGTTTCAGCTGAAGAAAAACTTTTAAAAGTAAAAAAAAACCTCTGCTGATGGTGCGACTCAGCAGAGGCAGTGGGGGCGGGGCCAGGGATTTTTGCTACCTGTCCTCCGAACCAGCAGCTGCCATCACTACCTAATCGGGGGAGCCGGTGCGAACAGGGAGCATTTCACCCCTGCTCCAGAGCCTGACAGTAGTGAGTTAATTGAAGCCGTTTAATTAGTTTATGGTTCATTATATTGTAAGATCTCAAATGGACAGCTAACATCAAAACATCATTAAAAAGGACAACAAAGAATGTTCTTTCTGCGCCAACTCAGTAAGCTCAAACTGCCCAAGGAGCTGCTGATCCAATTCTACAGAGGAATTATTGAGTCTGTCATTTGCACCTCTATAACTGTCTGGTTCGGTTCTGCAACCCAACAAGAAAAACACAGACTTCAGAGGATAATTAGAACTGCAGAAAAAATAATTGCTACCAACTTGCCTTCCATTGAGGACCTGTATACTGCACGAATCAAGAAGAGGGCCGTGAAAATATTTGCAGATCCCTCGCATCCTGGACATAAACTGTTTCAACTCCTACCCTCAAAACGACGCTATAGAGCACTGCACACCAGAACAACTAGACACAAGAACAGTTTTTTCCCGAAGGCCATCACTCTGCTAAACAAATAATTCCCTCAACACTGTCAGACTATTTACTGAATCTGCACTACTATTAATCGTTTCATAGTTCCCATCACCAATCTCTTTCCACTTATGACTGTATGACTATAACTTGTTGCTGGCAATCCTTATGATTTATATTGATATATTGATCATCAATTGTGTTGTAAATGTTGTACCTTGATGAACGTATCTTTTCTTTTATGTACACTGAGAGCATATGCACCAAGACAAATTCCTTGTGTGTCCAATCACATTTGGCCAATAAAATTCTATTCTATTCTATTCTATTCTATTCTATTCTATTCTATTCTATTCTATTCTATTCTATTCTATTCTATTCTATTCTATTCTATTCAGTAACTAGGTTAAATGTGAGGTCAAAATGTTGCTAATAGGAAACAAATTTGAGTCCTATAAGTTTTAGCTTAGCTTAAGTGGAAATCCAGTTACTAAATAATTAAGTGATCTAAGGTTAGACTAATCTTCACCCTATTTTTTTAACCATAGACCTGAAGGAAGAGATCTAGGAGTGTTACGATGGTTGCATCACCTCCCTCCTAACCTTGCAAAGTTCATCTACAGGATGCAATTGATGCTGCCTCAGAACTATACCCAGGACTTAACAAGATCTGATGCTAATATATTTTGTGAATCTATAAATGCACATTTCTCATTTGCTATAGACGTATGATCTGGACTGTTACCTGATTACCTACATCTACACCCCTTCAGTTGAAAGTAATTCTGCCAAAAAACCACTTTCCTCAAAGATGTTTTAGCTAATTCGGAATCGTCAGTGCATGCAACAAATTTGATGGTTTCATCCAAGATGTACCACTTTTCATTGACTACTACAAAATTTAATTTGCTATTGCATTACCTAGTTATCCCACTTTCTTGGATATTGTACAAATGATTGCAAGCCTCATAGCTGCCTTCACAGTATAATAGTTTCACCGTTTGTAATATTAAGTCTGAAAGTTTTTTAAACAGTTTGATCTTTTAAAAGAGATATAATTTAAAAGATCGATTATATTGGGCTAAACCCAGCTACTGCAGTTTTACCTGAAAAGTGACTTAAGCCATCTTAAAACCCAAAGTTTGGGGCAAGCTGGTCTATAATCAGTTAAAATTCTTATATAATTTTAATGGAGTTTTTTTAAAAAAAGTTTTTATTGTAACATGCATTTAATTTTTATAATTCCTATTTTAAAAGCTGTACTGTACTGTAATGTTTTATGTAATTTATCCAGTGGTGGGATTCAAATAATTTAACAACTAGTTCTCTGCCCTAATGACCGGCTGAGTGGGTGTGGCCATGGTGGGAGTGGTCAGGTTGTGTGACAGGCAGCACTTGGCCTCCTGCACCTCCCTGGGAGCAAAAATGGGCCACGGGGCTTAGCAATCACTCAGCAATGACTCAGTGGAACAATCAAACAATCAATCAATTTGGTTCCCTATGAAAAGTGATTTTTTTCAAGATGGATTTCATCAAGGAATCTTACAAATGTTTACACACACACACACACACACACACACACACACACAAACACACACACACACACACACACACGGTGGCTCAATGGCTAAGATTCTGAGCTTGTCGATTAAAAGATCAGCAGTTCAGTGGTTCCAATCCCTAATGCCCTGTAATGGGGTGAGCTCCCATTACTTGCCCCAGCTTCTGCCAACCTAGCAGTTCAAAAGCACGTAAAAAATGCAAGTAGAAAAATAGGGACCACCTTTGGTGAGAAGGTAACAGAGTTCCATGCGCTTTTGGTGTTTAGTCATGCTGGCCACATGACCACAAAGACATCTTCGGACAGTACTGGCTCTTCGGCTTTGAAATAGAAATGAGCACCACTCCCCTAGAGTCTGGAACAACTAGCACATATGTGCGAGTGGAACCTTTACCTATACTTTATATATTTGTTTTCTGAGGTTTTCACGGGTGTTTGTATATATAGTGTGTGTGTGTGTGTATATAAAATTTTCTTAAGTTATGCAGTACACAGAAATGTAGCAAAAAAGAGTAAGCTAAAGAAATTAAAGGCATGAGATAAAAAAGGAAAATAAATCTAAATGTAGTTTGTACCATTCACTATGCTGATTTTGTCCCTACAATTTGCACACCATTTGTCTTTCTTTTAATATTTTTTTCTAGGACATTACATTGATAGTAGTTGTTTTATTTCACTTTTTGATAGATTAGTAGCATTTCCATACAGACATTTAAGATATTATTTCCTCATTTCTTCCCAAATAATTTTTATATAGAACTCATGTTTTCTCTTCATGTAGTCATTTTCATTCTATTCTATCTATCTATCTATCTATCTATGGTATATATATAATGTGTGTGTGTGTGTGTATAAAATTTTCTTAAGTTATGCAGTACACAGAATGTAGCAAAAAAGAGTAAGCTAAAGAAATTAAAGACATGAGATAAAAAAGGAAAATAAATCTAAATGTAGTTTGTACCATTCACTATGCTGATTTTGTCCCTACAATTTGCACACCATTTGTCTTTCTTTTAATATTTTTTTCTAGGACATTATATTGATAGTAGTTGTTTTATTTCACTTTTTGATAGATTAGTAGCATTTCCATACAGATCTTTAAGATATTATTTCCTCATTTCTTCCCAAATAATTTTATCACTTTTATTTTGAATTCTATTCACTCTACTGGAAGCTCCTGTTTAGCCCACTTCAATGTCTTATAAAACATTTACAAACATTTGCATCAAAACCCTTCGCATTTTTTCTGTCTCTTAATCTTATCTTCTTATTCTTTTATTAAACTCTTCACCACTATGTTCATTATATAATATCCTTTCCCCCCAACAACCATTCTTTTATACAAATTTCCCCATCATTTACAACCTCTTTATTAGCCTACCAAGCATCTTCTTTCATACTTCCCAATAGTCTAATGCTTTTATGGCATTCTGTAATATAATTAACAATCTTTGTACCCTGTTCCAAGCAGCTTAAACATTTTATTATGTTACACGTATTTTCCAATAATTCTGCTGGAAGATTAGTCTATTTTCTAATAATTCTTTATATAGAACTCGTGTTTTCTCTTCATGTAGTCATTTTCATTCTATTCACTCTTTTTCTTCTTTTCTAGCAAGTTTATTTTCGTACAATACCTTCTTTTGACACTATCAAAAATGGTCTTAACTACTTAAGAAGTAGTTAACTTGATGAAGAGGTCCATTCTCGGAACCTCTCATCACTCTTTTCTTTTTCACGAAGAAGAAATTCATGAATTGTCTCTCTTTTTAATTCTTTCTTTTCCATGCGAAGACAGAAACGGACATGCTTTAAGCCATATATTTCTAGGAAACTTTTTTCTAAGCAGATAGTCAGCAGTCACTCTTTTTATTAATTCTTGAGTCTTTGAATTGGGGTGAAATTCACTTACCTTTGCTACTGGTTTGCAAATGTGAGTGCGCGCGTGTGCAAGAGCGTAGCAAGCACACACCTATTATACGCATGCGCAGAGCCTTCTGTGGATGTTCAGAGGGTCAAAAATGGGATGTGATGACATCCGAGTGGATGGGTGGAGCCTCCTGCTGCCAGTTCTACTGGTTCGCCCGAGACGGATAGAACCGGCTGAATTTCATCACTGCTTTGAGTAGTCTAGTCACTTTTCTGTATTCTCTAATCTTGTCCTTTCCAATCCATTCATGTCACTTAACAGTATACATTTTCCTTGAATCTCATTCAGGCAGAATCTTGCTCAATTTTTGCTGTACTAAACAAAAACAAATGAATTCTTTACCTAACTGCTTATTGTCACTATGTTTTTCTTAACATTCAGTTGAAACCTCCCTCTTGTATAACCTGTGTCAATTCCATCTATTCACTCTATTTCCCCAAGAACAATTTTTACTCTTTTTCTGCATGTCAGCCTTTTAGGCATCTGATAGTTGCTGTTATCTTCAATCTTCTTTGTCCTATAACTAAGCATGCTGAGTTTCCTTAATCTTTCAGACTTACATTCTATGTCTGCAATTTAACTACATCATTCAGAATATCAAACACTCAGAAGCAAAACACAGTATTATTCATGAGTATTGAAGAACTTCAACATATTATTTGTCTAAATCCAAGGTTTTAATATTTCTCTCCATTTCAGACCAGTTTACTGTACTGGACTTGAATCAAGGCCTATTAAAACCTTTTCTGTTTTAGGTTGTGATAAAAGTTAAAATGTCATGTAGTTAAATAGAATTAAACAACAACCTCAAGTGGCAGGAAAATTGTCCTGAGGTTTTTATTTTATTAATATCCGAGGCAAAGTGCAAGATGTTGTCCTCATCTATTCCACAAACAGAATGATAGTATTTTAATTCTAAATATAGGGTGCCTTATTTGCTTCCGAAACTTTGGGCAGATTGATTGCATGTACACATATTCTCTACTGCCCCAAAGCATTGGCCTTAGCCTTTCTAATGATGAGCATCATATGAAAGTTACTGAGAAGGCAGCATCAGTCCATCTCTAGATGAGCTGACTGTTTTGGGGTGTCTTAGAAGACCTCATCTCATTCTTTCTATTGTGGTAACATTCAACCGCCAGTCTTCCTGTGTCTATCTATCTATCTATCAATCTATCTATCTATCTATCTATCTATCTATCTATCTATCTATCTATCTATCTATCTATCTATCTATCTATCTATTATTGCATTTATATAGTTGTCCATCTTTCAATCAACTCTGTGTATCTCCTAATCAAGAATTAAAGACATATAAGATTATATTAAAACTGTAAAACTCATCTGATTAAAATATTAACAAAAATACAAAAAACTGGCAGTTCTAATGTCTGATTATTTATTTTGATTGATTGATCAAATTTGTTTTCCACCCATCTCGTGGTTCAGGCAACCCTGAGCAACTGAGAAAATTATCTAGTCTTCCACCAATGTTGGGGAGGGGGAGTCAGGTCTTCAGAGCCTTATTGAAAGCTGAAAGTTTGAAAGTGGCCTGTCAAACTTTAAAGGAAGGAGGGTTCCACAGGGCAGGGGTTGCTACGGAAAAGACACACTTCCTAAATCTCATCAGATGACAATATTTAGGGATAGGGACTAGGAGTTTGCCCACCTTATTTGACTTGGTAGGACAGGTAGATGTCCATAGAGAGGTGGGGTCAAGGAGGCCAGACAAGGAATAATGGATGGAAACTGACCAAGGAGAGATTCAACCTAGAAATGAGGAGGAACTTTCTGCCAGTGAGAACAAGCCACCATGGAACAACATGCCTTCGGAAGTTGTGGGAGCTTCATCATTTGAGACTTTCAAGAAAAGATTGGACTGCCATTTGTCAGAAATGGTATAGAGTCTCCTGCCTGAGCAGGAAGTTGGACTAGATGACCTATAAGGTCCCTTCCAACTCTGTTAATCTGCAATCTTAGGGAGGACATGTTATGTAGAATAGAAAGGGACACCATCTTGTTTTTGCCTCAGGCAGGAAAATGTCTTGGTCTGACTTGATGTGCTAGTGATTCTCAGTAGCACATTTATTGCTTTTGAAGTATTTGGAATAGTTGGATCCTATAATACAACAACACACTTTCTTGAAATACAAGTATATATTTCATTTCCTCCTTTGTCTCTGGGGGAGAGTTTAGAGCTCAGATAGATTACATTAATCAGCTTCTAGAGTCTTTTAAAGCTTATTTTCCTCTTCCTGTGAGAAGTATCGCACTGTGCATAATGTAACATGCTGTTACATTTAAAATATTTCAATAGACTTTGCAGGGGAAAAAAGCCTTAAAAATAGTTTCTAATTACTTGTTCTTAGGAAAATCACATCTAAATTATGAGCAATTTTTTTTAAAAAAAGTGCATTTATAATAGTCAAATCAAACGAGGTCAAATGTTTAAGAACAAAAGGGTTAGGTCATAATTACAAGGCAGGGGAAGGTAGCTTGCACAGCAGCAAAGGAAGAAAAGATTTTAGGATCATGATCTCTTCTGAATTGACAAGGCTGTGCAAGTACTTGGATTCAATACTTTTGAACAATTGCAGGAAAGTGTTCCTTTAAAAGGTATATATGGTCTACCATTTGCAATTCTTACACTGCTATGCTTCTGGCCTTCATTGTCAGAATGATGCTGAGAAATTTACAAGAATGCAGCCATGGATAAGATAGCAGATGGCCAAGACTGTACAAGGCATTATATTTTGGTTCTTTTAAGTGGCAAGCAGGATATACTTGCAGTATTTAAAGAAAAAGGGTAGAAGATCAGACCTGCTAATAATTCTTAAAAATTGGGATTGGCAGTGGACTGTTGCAAATGGCATGCTCAGATGCCAGCCAGCCAGGTCATCATACCCTCTCCCATGCAACTCCATTCTGGGGTTTAACATTTCCTTCTTCTCTTTTTAAAGATCAGTTTGCATGCTAAGCATGCTAAAAATTCATTAGACTGCATTCAGATGTTGGATATGTGAGTTTCTCTGGTTATCTGGGATGAGTTCGAACCTTTTGACTCCTGAGAATGTGGACAAGTCCTTGGTCTGATAAGCCCAACTGCTTATATTTTATTCCATATTCCTTCTGGCTGGTTAGGGACAACATTTGGATCCACATGATAATCTTTACTTTTTTGAAGGAGGAGATTCTGCCCCAGCCTGAAGAAAGTGGTGGTGTATCTCCTTCTTATGAAACGTTCACTGAAATGGATGGTTTGGATAATTTTTATTTGTTTTATTTCTGGAAAATGTTATTGAGAATGTGGGGAGGTTTCAGCTTCAAAGACTCTGGAAAATATGGATTATATATATACCCTTTTCAGTCCAGTTCTTTAATGTGTAGCCTTGAGGATGGGCTGACAAATTCAGACCCGGGAAATACTGAAAATGCATTGGGTGTACTTGCAGATGACCTCTGTTTGGAACCAAGATCATGGTAATACCACCATCCCTGTTCTTTGACTTCTTTGATATCCAAATTACCTGACTGGATCAGGAATGGAAGCATGCTAGCCTTCTGTTTCTGTGATTGAATCTACCTGCTGGTTTAGGGGGAAACATCATTTATGTGGGATGCATAAAGACTTGAGGGTATCATTCCTCTTGATTAATATTGTCAGCTTTTCAAGGGAGACCAAACTAGGAAACTAACATTATGAATGCTAATACATAATTTTATTGTGAGGTTACAGTAACAGAATCTTACAAGTTTGGTTTCTGCCTGAGCCTCATATTTTTTTATCTTACTGGTTGCAGTTCTTCCTCCTGCTCCTCAAGGTTACTCTTACAGCATATTACGAACACCTACCTGAGGCAACTGGGTACAGTCATCCATTGATTCAGGGTCTGGTACTATCTATACTGATGATATTCAGTTATGTACCCAGCCCTAGCCAGCCAAATGATGTTGTCAAGATCCTATCCCAGTGCCTGGAGGCTATTTGAATTTGGATGTGGAAAAACAAGCTGAGGCTTAACCTTGTCAAGAGTGAATGACTATAGATGTTCAAACTTGAAGTGGTTCGAATTTTGGTTCTTCTTTGGGATTGCATTCTCTTCTTCAGCACTGGCAGTTTGGGGGGAGGGATCTTCTCAGATTAATAGGTCCTTCTCAATCAGCAGATAGTATCTGGGACCAGACAGCACTACTAAAAAGATAAAGGTTCCCCCACACATGCATGCTAGTTGCTCCTGACTAGTTCCTGCTCATCTCCGTTTCTAAGCTGAAGAGGCAGCGCTGTCTGAAGATGTCTCCATGGTCATGTGGCCGGCATGATTCAATGCCGAAGGTGCACAGAACGCTGTTACCTTCCCACCAAAGTGGTCCCTATTTTTCTACTTGGATTTTTATGTATTTTCTAACTGCTAGGTTGGCAGAAGCTGGGACAAGTAATGGGAGCTCACTTCATTACATGGCACTAGGGATTTGATTCGAACTGATGAACTACCAACCTTCTGATCGACAATCTCAGCATTTTAGTCACTGAGCCACGGCATCCCCATTGCACCACTAGTTGGTACCAATTGTTCACACACCTAAATTGGGATGCCTTTGCGACAGTATCTCATGCATTGGTCATCGTTTGATTGGACTATTGCAATGAATTGTAAATGGGTCTGCCCCAAAGACTACTTGGAAATTGCAGCTGGTCCAGTTATGAGCTGCTCTAGTTGCCAGTGGGCTGCTCAGGGAAATTCAGTGTGCTGATTATCGCATATAGCAATAGTAATAGCACTTAGACTTATATACTGCTTCACAATGCTTTACAGCCCTCTCTAAGCAGTTTACAGAGTCAGCATATTGCCTCTAACAATCTGGGTCATCATTTTACCGACCTTCACAGTGGATCTGTTTGATTTGATTAAACATTATCAGCTTGTGGAACCAGGGAAGTGGGCTTCTCTGTCATGGTGCCAGCCTTCTGTAATGCCATTTCACATGAGATCTTATAGCTGCTACACTGGCCTTATTTAAATGAGACCTAAAAACCTGACTCTGCATCCAGCCCTGCACTAGACTGGGTGATGGTTCCTTAGTGTGACATTTGGGACTTTTGAATAATAGAATATAATTTTTTTATTGGCCAAGTGTGATTGGACACACAAGGAATTTGTCTTAATGCATACGCTCTCAGTATACATAAAAGAAAAGATACGTTCATCAAGAATCATAAAGTACAATACTTAATGATAGTCATAGGGTACAAATTTAACACTTAATGATACAACACTTAATTATAGTCATAGGCTACAATAACAGCTGAATAACATTTTTTTTTGACAGTGTAATTGTTTATTTTAACCTTAACCTTTTTGCTTTTTATGGTTGTATTTTGTGAGCCACATAGAACTGTAACGGATTAGGGTAGTCTATAAATCCTATAAAAAATAATTTATTATGTATTTATATTGTGTGCATTTGTGTGTGTGTTTTACATGTCCAAAGTTAACTTTAACGGTATACAGCAAATTAAAGTATAAAATATACATATACCCAGGTATAACAATCACCTTTAAAATAAATATTGCTGCCTTTCCACTCTTTTTCCTGGAAAACTAGTAAAAAAAAGAACTGTAGAAACCCTGCTGGATGTATGCAGAACCATTTCAGCGGTATTAGTAAAAGAAGGCGTAGAACCCATTACAGTGCATAGTAATCATTGATTCAGTTGAATGGGCATTTCTTCCTTTGTAAAATAGTCAATGAAGTGGTGGTATTAGTCTGTAAGAAAGTAAATGACAGCGGAAATGACAAAAGCACTCAAGGTGACAAAACACGAAAAGGCTACTTTCAAATCACAGCAGGAAATTGCACAGGGAGCTGAGTAAAGGCAGACTTTGTTTGTTTCTGCCCTCAAAAAATAGTTGCTCTCCTGTTCTGGTGATGGGGTAACCGAGGCAATGTGAATAAGCTGTAGGTCTACAAAAGCCAGTATTTGCTTTTGCTTTTCTCAATATGAGAAATGCCAGAGAAGGGAAAGAAAGGAAAGAAATTATACTACAACTGCTGGTTACATCCCATAAATCCCATTAAAATTTCAGCTGCAAAAGTTTGACCAGGAAAGCCAAAGATAGTTCCAGTAAACTACATACAAATGCATCTGTGGAAAAAAAAATACTTTTCTATTAATTGATAGATCTATTATCCAGAGTACCAGTAAAATGTTTTATATATATTTTTTTGAATCCTGAAATAAGCACTTGGCCTTATTGCCATGCACTCAAAAGCTGATTCACAGCCAGTTTTCCTCTTCTGCTGACCCTCCCCGGCCATTCTCCATGACCCCTTGCCCCTCTGCCCCTCGCCCTTCATCCCTGCCCATTCTTCCAGACACCATTTGACCCAGGCCTTTGGCTGCATGGGATAAGAAGCTGCCAGCCAATGGGGGCAGGCGGCAGTGAGTGATCAACAGAGGGCTATGGAAAGGCAGCATGCCAGAGATGGGTTTCAGCAGGTTCTGACCAGTTCTGGAGAACCGGTAGCGGAAATTATGAATAGTTCGGAGAACTGGTAGTAAAAATTCTGACTGGCCCCACCCCCATCTATTCTCTGCCTCCCAAGTCCCAGTTGATTGGGAGGAAATGGGGATTTTGCAGTAACCTTCCCCTGCCACACCCACCAAGCCACGCTCACAGAACTGGTAGTAAAATTTTTTGAAACCCACTACTGCAGGGGATGTCTTATTTTGGGGAAAATAGGGTAAAGAACGGGAAACTTTTTGAGAAGTCAATCACAATGAGCTCATATGGAAGATCTAAACTCCCTCTGGGTTCAAAAACATCACGTTTGATGGACTAGAGTTTGCAACACTTATGAGGTTGCCAAGGGCATATTAAATGTGGTAGAATTGAAAGTGGATCAAGTGGATGGATAATGGTAAGATTTTGCCCCCAACTCCATCTTTTGTTCCTGAAAAGAGTTTGAGAGGTCCTTTTTGAAAAAGCACAAGCTCAACCAAATAAGTTGTACATACTACATTTTTTTTTTTGCATGTTTCCTGTTTCAATATAGGGGTGAAATCATGGTGCCAATTCCTATGTTAGTGGTCAATGAAGCTTCATAATACAAGCAGTCCTCAATTTACAACCATAAATGGAACTAGAATTTCCATAAGCAAGGTGGTTGTTACGTGAATCCTGCCCAATTTTACAACCATTTTTTGCCACAGTCATTAAGTGAATCACTGCAGTTAAGTGACTCATGTGGGCAATAAGCGAAACGAGCTTCATCCATTGACATTACTTATTAGAAGCCAGCTAGGAAAGTTGTATGTGATGATCACATGACAGGGCATGCAACCAGTGTAAATACATGCCAGTTGCCAAGTTTCTACATTTTGATCATGTGATTGTGGGGACACTGTGTCGGTCATAAGCACAAGGTTAGGTTGTAAGTCAATTTTTTCTATACCATTGGAACTCTGAATGTTCAGTAAATTATTGGTTGTAAGCTGAGTATTACCTGCAATGGTACTTGACATCCTACAAGTCACATGACATCCTGCAGCTGCAAGTACAATAGTGACCTTTTGGGTAGTGTAGAAGTCCAGTGGGTTTGCTAATATAACTGTCAGAAGTTTGAAGTGGAAACAGAGTTTCCAACTGTAACTATGTAATGGCTAAGATCTCCCCATGCTAACTCATTACCTTAGATCAGGGCTGTCAAACTCGTGGCTCGTGGGCTGGATGCGTCACGCACTGCCATGCCCTCACCCGGTTTAGCAAAGGGGAAAGAAGTTGTGATATGTCATGTGACGACACCTAGACGACATGAGTTTGACACCTTTGTCTTAGAGGCAACAAAAGTTGCATAGACATCAGTGTTGAAGTGGGTTCTGTTGGGATGTGCTTGCCTTCAGCAGGTGGAAAGGGATAATGTCACTTTGATCTTTGCATGATTAGACAAACAGCTGTTTGGGACCAATCCTGTGAAGGCCGGAGAAGTTTTTGAATACTTGTTTGTCTTTTATTATTGGTTTGCTTATTTGTTAGTATAAAATAGTCTCTCAGCCTTTCAATCTGAAGTATGCACTACAGGTAATTCTCAATTAAGAATCATAATTGGGATTTTAATTTCTGTTACTAATTTATAATTAAGGAAAAGAAAGAAACTGAATATTTTTCGACTTGGGACTTATTTTATCAATGGTTAACTGACAAAAATAGGAGTTAGAAACAGGGAAATATATAGAAGGATCACTGATATAAGGAACTATGTTAAATTGGTTAAACAAATAATATGGTTATTATTAATAATATTATAATTGATATAACAATAAACATTTTGATTATTTCCTAAAATGATGTACCCAAACAGCACACTTTTCAATTGAAATTGGAATTTTTGTATGTTATAAAATAAAATAAAAGCTTATTACAAAAAAAAAAAAAGAATCATAATCAGGATTGTAATTTCTGTCATGAAGCAATGTGGTCATAAAACATAACATCAATCCTAGCACTCTCAGTTGTTGTTATTAAGCAAGAATTGTGGCTAATTAAGTGACTCCTAGGTGGCTTGCAGGCTAATAGGCAATAAGGGTGGTGTGAAGTTATAGCATGAGTGTGGCAGGGCTGAGGTAGCTGTCAGGCAGAGATGATGTAGGAATGGCCTGCAAGGCATGGAGTAAGTGTAGTGGGGCTGGGGAAATTGCCAGAAAGCAGGGGAGAGTGCAAGTGAGTTACTGTAATGCAGCAGTTCTCAACCTGTGGGTCGGGACCCCATTGGGGGTCGAATGATGATTTGCCAGGGGTCGCCTAAGACCATCAGAAATATGGGAAGTATACTTGCGAGAAGAATCGCGCTCCAATGGTTGACTCCACAAGCCAGCTGCAGGGTCTTCAAATCGCTAGCCGAATTTGGCTTCAGGTGCGAGGAATTAAAAAAGAGAGAAATCTTTGCTCTGATGTCTCCCTCTCAAGCCAGCTGCAATCACTCCCAATCGCTAACCTAATCTGGCTTCAGGTGCGATAAACTTAATAGGGGAGGAGTCTCCGCTTTAATGCCTCCATCCTCAAGGCAATCGCAAGCAGTTCAGATCGCTAGCCAATACGGCTTCAGGCACGATAAATTCAAAACGAAAAATTTTATGGTTGGGGTTGCCACATCGTGGGGAATTGTATTAAAGGGGTCACCACATCGTGAGGAATTGTATTAAAGGGGTCACAGCACTATAAAGGTTGAGAACCACTGCTGTAATGACTTGCAACTACCAAATTCTCCATTGACTTTCTTTGTGGGAAACCAGCAGGAAAAGTTGCAAATGGTGGTCACATGACCAGAGGACACTGAATTTATTATAAATATGAGCTGGTTGCCAAATCATGATAGCAATAGCAATAGCACTTAGACTTATATACTGTTTCATGGTGCTGTACAGCCAGTTTGCAGCAGTTTGAGTGAACTGGTTGTTAACTTTTTGTGCACTTTGGAGAACTGGCTAATGCCACCACTGGCTGGCCCCTCCCCACCTCACCCTGACCTTCCCAGGAGTCCCAGCCACTCCTTATCTCACTTCACCCGCCTTGGCCAGTGTCTACAGTCATGCATAACTGGCATAACTGTTGCTGCTCTCTGGCTCCCTCCCTCATTTCCTCAATCTCGCAGCCCCTGTGGCCCAGCCCGCTTGCCTGCCTTTGCTGTGGCCTCCCATGCAGCCCAGCTCCCTGCTTAGCAAGTCTTTCTTCGCCGATCTCACCCAGCTACCTCCCATGTGGCCCAGTTCCCTGCCTGCCTGGTGAGCCTTCCTTTACCATTCTCTGCTACCTCTCATGTGGCCCAGTTCCCTGCCTGGTGATCTGGCAGGCAGCTACTTCTGGCCTTTGTTTGTGCAACTGCTCTCTGCCCCTAGACACTGGCCTGCCACAGCCACCATGGCCTCCTTCTCCTCTTCATTGCCTGCCCACTGGCCTGAACCACCCACCACCACTGCTGTTGCCACCTCATGGCTGAAGTGACACCTCATGGCTGAATTGGCAGGTGGAGTGAGAGGAGAGGAGAGCGCAGGCTGACTGGGTGGGGAAGGAGTACCAGAGTAGCCAAGGAATGACTCGGCTGCAGCGCACAGAGCTTGGTGGAGGAGCGACAATAGTTTGGAGCTTGAAATCCAGCAGGAGAAACCCAGACAGAGAGGTGGACTGATCTCCCCCGCTCCCCTTCCTTGAGGAAGGCCATTGCCATGGGCAATGTGGAGAGCATGGACTCTCAGCAGACAGACTTCAGGGTGCACAATCTACCCCTAAACCTCCCAATGACTGAATTGGGCAAGCTGGAAGACATTGTCATGCTGGTGAATGGGCTTTTTGCTTTTTCCCCCACTTCCCCATCCCAGATCAGTGTGGTGCAGACAGCCCAATGGAGATGGAAAACTGGGGGTTTCCAGTGACCCTTCTCTTTCCCACCCCTAGCCTCCTTTTGCTAGCATGCTCCAAGCAGGCTTGGCAGGCAGCAGTGAGGGGAAGCTGTGGGGTCCCCATCTTTAGATGTGCTTTTATTTTGTCAGCCCAAGGGGAGCGGGGAAAGGGCTCGGAATGGTGCCTAGGAAATTGCCCTGTCTCTGCAGCAGCTAATCCATTGTTTGCCAGCGGATAGGCAATGAGGCGGCAGCAGGAGGCTGGCCTTGCCGTGAGTGACATCAAGTTGGCCACACCCACTTGGTCACATGACACTCCCCCAGATGGTCATTAGGAAGAACCAGTTGTTAAATTACTTTAATACCACCACTGTTTACTGCATTCTCTAAGCGGTTTACAGAGTCAGCATATTGCCCCCAAACAATCTCATTTTACCGACTTTGGAAGGATGGACGTCTGAGTCAATCTTGAGCCTGGTGAGATTTGAACTGCCAAATTGCAGGCAGAAGTAGCCTACAGCAGTGCACTCTAACCACTGCGGCTCATAATCATGTAACAGCATGGCTGCTGGGATGGACAGAACTTCAAGGACCAGTCATAAGAACCAGCCATTATAACTTTGGTCACCGAACAAATGGTCATTAAGCACAGCTAAAAACAACAACAGAAAGTCAGGGAGAAATGTGTAGTATTTATCAGAGCATTTCTACAAAGGCCACCTGCTATTCTTTGTGTCTCTGATTGAAATTTTTTTTGTCTTTTGTTGCTTGTCTGCTTTTTGTTCCAAGGATTAATTGCCTCTTCGGAGTTTCGTTACAATGCTAAATTCATTATATTATGTGCAACCAGCTAACTCTGCCCTGTAATATTTTAGCAATTTAAAGTATATTTCTCTTATGCATTTTCAAAAAAATAATCTTCCATTACATACAATCCTGAACAAGAATGTGTAACAGCCACTTTCTAGCCCCAAAATTTGATGTCCTTTCAGTCGTGAATTCCATTCCAAGAAGTTTGACCTTTATTTATATTTTATTTAATTTAGGTGCTTTATCCTGTATATGTTGTACACAGGAAGTGATATCACAATAGGAACAAACAAATTTAGGCCAGCACAAAATGATTTACCAAGGCTACAATTGTAAAGAAGATATTTAGTGTAAGTCACTCAGAGCCTCTTCAAACTGCAAGATGGACCTGCAAATAGAAATAGAACAACTGTGGCAAATGAAAGCAAAGGTAGTATTAATTGTAATAGGCACCCTGGGTGCAATCCCAAAATAACTGGAGCATCACTTGAAGAGCATCAGCATTGACAAATTCACCACCAGTCAATTGCAAAAGGCAGCTTTAATCAGAACGCCTTACATCCTAGGCAGACAAAAACACCAAATCTAGTCTGAATATCTGCTGACTGCGTGGAGAACCATAAATTTGATAATAGCAGCTTTACTTAGAACAGCTTACGATACCTCTAACACCCTCAAACATCAACTTCTGCCTATTCCTATTCCTTGGGAAGGACTCAATGGGTGGATAAAAATGGCATATCTAGTCCAGTGGTGAAATCCATTTTTTTTCTACTGGTTCTGTGGGCGTAGCTTGGTGGGCATGGCTTGGTGGGCATGGCAGGGGAAGGATACTGTAAAATCTTCATTCCAACCCCACTCCAGGGGAAGGATACTGCAAAATTTCCATTCCCACCTCACTCCAAGGGAAGGATGCTGCAAAATCCCCATTCTCTCCCCACTCCTGAGGGAAGAATATTGCAAAAACTTCATTCCCACCTGACTCTGGGACCAACTAGAGGTGATATTTGCTGGTTCTCTGAACTACTCAAAATTTCCGCTACTGGTTCTCCAGAACCTGTCAGAACCTTCTGGATTTCACCCCTGATCTAGTCTATGCAACAAACCATAGTTATAATATAGGTTCATTATTTTTATTCATATTGTATTTATATCAGGTTAAAGATGAAGAGTGGAATGAAATAAACAGCTTGGAAAAAGGCAAAAAGTAAGCCAGTTTGGTCTAGTGTTTAAGGCATCAGCTAGAAACTGGGAGACCATGAGTTCTAGTGCTGCCTTAGGCATAAAGCCTGCTGGATTACATAAATATGCCAACACAAGAGGTGTAAAACCAGAGTTGGTTGGAAAAGATACAGATGTCTATACTGCATCAATAAAGAGCGCAGAGGATTCGCCTTCCTGAAAGCAAATAATAAGAGTTTAGTTTAGTTTATGGAAGTAAAAATTGAGTGTTTTATGGCATTTTAGAGATTAGTAGGCTTATCATAGCACAAGAGAACTTTACCAACCTCATAGCATGAGATGTGTTCAGACTTCAACTTTCAGAAATCTTGACTTTTTTACTTTCACCCTGAATCAGTGGTGGGTTGCTACTGGTTCGCCCCAGATCGGGAGAACTGGTAGCAGCAGCAGTTGAGCACATGAGCACATGCACAGAAGTGTCGCGTGCACGCACACACACACGCCCATGAGCAAACCGGTAGCGACAGGTTTTGAAACCCTCCCCTGTCCTGAATCCTTTATCTTTTAAATATTTATTTTACTATTCAGATCCTATGAATTCCAAGATTTCTTCATAATGTCTTGGTAATACCGCATTCCAGTTTGGTTGCCACAATATAAAAAAGATGTTGAGATTCCAGAAAGAGTGCAGAGAAGAGCAACAAAGATGTTTAGAAGACTGGAGGCTAAAACTTACGAAGAATGGTTGAAGAAATAAGGTATATTTAATTCAATGAAAAGAAGGACAGGGGGTGACATAATAGCAGTTTTCCAATATTTAAGGAGCTCTCACAAAGAGGTCAATCAATTCTCCAAAGCACCTGAAAGCAGAACAAGAAATAATGGATGGAAACTAATCAAGTAGAGAGGCAACTTAGAAATAAGGAGAAATTTCCTGACAGAATACTTAAACAATGGAACGGCTTGCCTTCAGAAGTTTTGGGTACTCCATCACTGGAAGTTTTTAAGAAGTCATGGGATAACTGGTTCTCTGAAATTGTACAGGGTTTCCTCCTTGATCAGGGGGCTGAACTAGAAAACCGCCAAGGTCCCTTCCAACTCTGTTATTCTATTATTCTAATTGGTGGTAGGGAATAGTAAACACATGAGTATAAAAGTATAATGTTACAGTGCAACATCTTTATGAAGTTAATATGACTAGACTGAAAACCAATGATGTTGCAATGGACCATTAGATGGAAAACTTTGCACCACTGATGTTCTTTTTCAAATTCTTGTGTGATTTAGATTCTAATCAGATTGAAATTGTGGTTTTAGATCCTCTTTCCTGTATTCAAAGCCTATAATGCTAAGGAAAAACAAAGCAAGGTGCCATGATCACAAGGAAACTCAAAAGCATAAATTTACTTCATAAATTTCCATTTAAAATGAGTGTTGAAATGAAAGTTCTCAAGGGTACACAAGAGGTAGAATCGGTATGTGTGACTTTATCTTCTTCCTCATACATTAATATGACAGGAAGAATGAGTTTTGAGAAATACAAAGTAGATTGTGTTTGTATTAGGATAACAATGGTTGCCTGTATCTTTCATCTGTGTCCTTGCTTTCACATTGCCTGCTTATGCTATCCATTGGTAAATAAGCCCATTATCAGAAAGACCTTTATGTCTCCATTCACTAAGAGCACGAGGAATGCAAAGCATATTGCACAAAGCATACCAGGCAGGAAATTATCTGTGGAAATCTCTTTAGTCTCGTCTGTACAAATACAACAGAAATTTACTTTGGCCTTTCTTCTTCTTCTTGTTGTTAGTTGCAAAGTCATGTCCGACCCATCGCGACCCCATGGACGAAGTTCCTCCAGACCTTCCTGTCCTCTACCATCCTCTGGAGTCCATTTAAGCTCAAGCCTACTGTTTATTTATTTATTTATTTTATCACACAGTATATATAAGCATAAGCATGAAATAACTATACAATATATAAGCATATATATATAGTATGAATATGTAATAACTATATTAATTGGATATAATGAAAGGAAAACAATAGGACAGGAACGGTAGGCACGCTTGTGCTCTTATGCACGCCCCTTACAGACCTCTTAGGAATGTGGTGAGGTTAATAGTAGATAGTTTTTCGTTAAAGATTTTGGGATTTTGAGAAGAGACCACAGAGTCTGGTAGTGCATTCCAGGCATTAACAACTCTGTTACTGAAGTCATATTTTCTGCAATCAAGATTGGAGCGGTTAACATTAAGCTTAAATCTATTATGTGCTTGTGTATTGTTGCAACTGAAGCTGAAGTAGTTTTCGACAGGAAGGACATTGTAATAGATGATTCTATGAGTTAAACTCAGGTCGTGTCGAAGGCGGCATAGTTCTAAATTTTCTAAACCCAGGATTTCAAGTCTGGTGGCATAAGGTATTTTGTTGTATTCAGAGGAGTGGAGAACTCTTCTTGTAAAATATTTCTGGACACGTTTAATTGTATTGATGTCAGAAATGTGGTATGGGTTCCAGACAGTCGAGCTGTATTCAAGAATTGGTCTAGCAAATGTTTTATATGCTCTGGTTAGTAGTGTAGTGTTTTTGGAGAAGAAGCTATGCAAGATTAGGTTTACAACTCTTAAAGCCTTTTTTGCGATATAGTTGCAGTGGGCTTTGGCACTTAGATCATTTGATATGAAAACTCCAAGGTCTTTAACAGGGTGGGGGGTCATCTGTAAGGTAATGTCCATCAAGCTTGTACTTAGTGTTTAGGTTCTTTTTTCCAAAATGTAAGACTCAGCATTTGCTGGTTGAGATTTGGAGTTGCCAAGTTTTAGACCATTCAGATACAAAGTCAAGGTCTTTTTGAATGGTAGCTGTATTGTTGATGGTGTTAAATATTTTGACATCGTCAGCAAAGAAAACACAGTTACTTGTAATATGGTCACAGAGATCATTAATGTATAATATGAAGAGTGTTGGTCCAAGAATGCTGCCTTGGGGAACACCACTTTTGACAGGAACAGGATTTGATAGAGCATTGCCAATTTTTACCACTTCTTGTCTGATGGACAGAAAAGCTGTTATCCAATTGTGGAGGGGTCCTGAGATGCCATAGGATTTTAGTTTTAGGAGAAGTTTATCATGTACCACTGAGTCAAAAGCTTTACAGAAGTCTATGTAGATTGCATCTATTGTTTTGCCCTGATCAAGGTTTGTAGTCCATATGTTTTTGCAGTGAAGAAGTTGTAAATTACATGATAATTTTTTTCTGAAACCAAATTGTTTATTAGAGAGTAGGTTGTTTCTAGGTGGAGGGTAATGGATTGGTTGATGATAGATTCCATTACTTTTTTTTAATTTAAAATTTTTTAAAAATTAATTTAAAAAATTACTGTTTCAGTGACTCCATCCAGCCATCTTGTTCTCTGTGGTCCCATTCTTCTTTTGCCTCAATCATTCCCAGCATTAGGCTCTTCTCCAGTGAGTCCTTCCTTCTTATTGGGGGCCAAAGTATTTGAGTTTCATCTTCAGGATCTGGCCTTCTAAAGAGCAGTCAAGATTGATCTCCTCTAGGACTGACCGGTTTGATCGCCTTGCAGTCTGAAGGACTCACCTTTCTTAATACTCAGTAATCCATCATCTTTTAGTGGTTTCTTGGCCATTTTCCACCTAGGTATGCAAAGCATAGCCACAGTGATATGTTTTTCAGTCATTCTAAACTCCTAATGTAGTTTGTGGCTCTCCCTTACTCTAAAATGGGGGAAACAAAAGCAAACCAGTTTTCTGCCCTCTGTATCTTTTATTGTGCCTTGGTAATATAATAAAAAGGGTGGTTTGTATTGTTGATTGAAAGTATACGTACACATTGTTCCAAAAGTGGAACTATAAAACTATAAAACACCTTTCATCAGTTTGCACGACAGAACATTATAGGCAGGGCATAAGGAGCTGACTTCTAACTGTGGAAATTTTAAACCCTTAACATCAAGGGTAATTTGGTGGCAGCAAAAAGTATAATTTATTTTTATACCCTCCATTGAAAAGAGAGAAATTGCATTGCACAGCTGGCTGAACTGACAGAACTTGAGGCTGCCACACATAGAATCTACACTATATTAGAATAAAAATGAAAATCATCTTTTATTCCCCTCAGGTTAAGAACATATCTCAACAAAAAAAATGAGCCAAAAAGTAACCCATATCAATAGTTATGAAAAATCATTGTGGCAACCTAAAAGAATAGCTTCTTTTTGATATGGTAAATTACAGTTTTCCAAAGCTGACAATTCATCTATACACCATCTATCCTGGTGTATGGAGGTGTTATTGTTCAAGGTCAGACACACTGAGATTGCTATGACCCCCCTCCAGATAGCAACAGCAATAGCATTTAGATTTATATGCCGTTTTACAGTGCTTTACAGCCCTCTCTAAGTGGTTTACAGAGTCAGCATATTGCCCCCAACAATCTGGGTCCTCTTTTTACTGACCACAGAAGGATGGAAGGCTGAGTCAACCTTGAGCCTGGTGAGATTTGAACTGCCAAATTGCAGGCAGCTGGTAGGCAGCAGAAGTAGCTTGCATTCTAACCATTGTGCCACCGTGGCTCATAGATATTGAATATTCAATATCATTTCACTTTTAACCTCACTAGGTGGAGCAACTTGGAGGACAAGGAGAAACTGGAGGCCCACATAATCCCTAAAACTTCTCTGTAAGCATAGGTTGGTCCAAATTAATGGTGCAGGTCTTTGGATACTTGTTCTTGATCAGATTCCAATTACAGGAAGGAAAAGGGATAACATATAGCTCCTGTCCTTGAGGGATCATGTTTAATGAACTTTGCACGCAAAAGGCCCCAGGTGTGATTCTCAGCCTCTCCAGTTAAAAAGTCCCTGCACTTCAGTTAAAAAGAAAAGCCTCTCCAGTTTTCAGTTTAGTCTTCTGCAGAAATATGAAAAGTGTTCTATAAATATGTAAGTTATGTGTCTATCTCTGTGTTGAAAAAATGTACATGGATCAGGCCAAATAATAGCTTTTATGCTGATATGAATTTGAAAGATCTGTCTTGCATTTACTGCTCAGTGCTAATTCTTAACCAATCATATTCAGCGAGCCCAGTTTGGAGTTAGAACACAAGCTGTTTGAACACACAGACTCCATTTGACTTGGGTCACTTTAGCATGTATCTTGTTCCCAAGTTCACTGTCCTGCTTCTTTATCATTATACAAGGAATTCAGATTTAAATATATATCTAAATACCCACACTTCCTCCTCTTGATTTTCTTTCAAAAGAAAAGATCAAAATATTTCTTTTCAGCAAAAAGCAGTGGCAAACACTTCTTGCCAAGAAAATTACATGGTAGTGTCCAAATACTGTATGCCTTTCAGTTCAATTCAGTCCAGATACTGGCTAACCCAAAGATATCATGAGTCCTTATCACTGCAGTTTATGCTGCTTTCCTTATTGGAAACAACAAAGGGAGATGGAATAAAAATTAGTCATGCAGCTTAAGGCAACACTATACAGACCACTATGTAGATACAGGGAGATTGACAGCTCAGAGCTAACAGCTACGCATGACATCACCAGGAAATATATCAAAGGAGTGTCAATTATGGAACTACAAGCTGTCATTCATTTAAAAGATGTGCAGAATTCCTATGAGAAATTCCTTTTTTTTTCATAGTGAATCTCTTTTCAATATACCTCCTAATTTTCTTTCAATCATTGTTTAGTAAAAATTTAATGATAATTTAAAGATTTGGGACAATCAAACTTGCTGATTTTGTTGCCCTTTCTGGTTTGTCTATCCTCTGTTCAAAATTCTTCAGTTATTTACCGTATATACTCGAGTATAAGCCGAGTTTTTCAGCACGTTTTTTGTGCTGAAAAACGTCCCCTCGGCTTATACTCGGGTCTATACGGCTTATACTCGAGTTTTGTTTTTTAAGCCCTCGCTTATACTCGAGTATATCGGCTTATACTCGAGGTTTTTTTCTTTTTTCACATTTGCGGACGGCGGGAAGCCCTGCGGTGCAGTGAGAGGGCGGGCGGGGGCCGCCAGCCTTCTCAGCTGAGGAGGAGGTTTCCCAACCGGTAGGTGCCTCATTTCCCACCCTCGGCTTATACTCGAGTCCCCAGTTTACCCCAGTTTTTGGGGTAAAATTGGGGACCTCGGCTTATACTCGGATCGGCTTATATTCGAGTATATACGGTAATTCTAACGATATAAACTGATATTATCTTTTGGGTATTTTTTTTCAGAAAAACTACGTTAAGAAAAAACATTGCATAGCTAAATTAAATATTTAAAAATATTAATATTAAGTATTTTAATAGTATCAAAGCAGAAAGATTTCTCTTCTCAAAATTAAATTATTAACCCTCAGACCCCCAACGTGGTAACTGAGAATGACAACTGGAAGAAGAGGAGTTTACCCATCTCAAATATACAAAGATTAAAAACAAAGAAATAATGTTTCGTTATCACAAATTACAAAGTCCAATAGTAAGAGGATATTTAAAAATAATGGACCAATTCTGGGAAAAACAGCATTCAGAATCAGAAATAACAGAACAGAGGCTAGCAGATCAACACTGATTTATAAAATGAAAAAAAATATTGACAGAAGTAGAATTGGAAGTACAACAATGGTCTATCCAGGACAAAGAAATCAAAGACAAAAACAGTCAATTACAAAGACAAAAAAGTTTGAATAGTGGACATTGTAGTACTTGCAGACAGCAGAAGAGAAGAGGAAGAACAGGAGAAAACGACAAAATAAAAAACCCTGCAAACAGAAGTAGAATGACTATAGCACAAGAAAGCAAAGATAATACCAATAGTAATAGGTACCTTGGGTCTATAGTGGTCTATAGTGTACAGCTATGGCAAGGTCATTCCTTTTTGCTTTTATATTAACCAAAATGTATTTGTGAAGGTTTTCACCATTATTATTATTTGGCATTTCCATAGAAGTGTAGCTATTATATATAGAGAGCAATTCCGCTCCCTCTTTTATTAAGTCTATTTCTTTCGAGCAACTTAAATCCTGCTAGTGTTCCAGTCATGGATTTCATCCTACCAAGTTTTGATAATGACAAAGATGACTAACCTGTTCTCATGTATTGTGATTTCAAACTCACCCTGTTTGTTTCACATATTTTGAGCATTGGTGTATAGGTATCCAAGTCCTTTTTGATTGACTCTGTATTTACTTCCTACATCTTCTTGTATCTAAGATTCCCTTTTTTCTTACCATTTGATTGATTGCCCTGAGATTTGTGCCTTGAATTAGTTTCAAAGAGTTTGTATCCCCCCTCCCTCCTGTTTTAGTTTTAAGCCTTTTGGGTAAAACAAACCATTTGATTTCCAAAAATATTCTTCTGGGTTCTTGTGAGGTATAGCCCATTCTCTGCAAGAAGCCCCCAAACAGGTATTGTAGACTGTTCTGCAAGAATCCAAAAAATCCAATTCTTTTATTTTTCTTATTTTTATTTTCATCAAACATGTATTTTATGACAGATACAAGTGTAAACATAATTATAAATACATGAAAAGGATACAAGTAAAAGAAAACATTAGGACAGGGACAGTAGGCACGCTGATGTGCTTATGCATGCCCCTTACAGTCCTCTTAGGAATGGAGTGAGGTCTACAGTACACAGTCTAAGGTTAAAGTTTTGGGGATTTGGGGAAGAAACCACAGAGTCAGGTAGTGCATTCCAGCCGTTGACAACTCTGTTCCTGAAGTCATATTTTCTGCAGTCTAGTTTGGATCAGTTTACCATGAGTTTGTATCTATTGTGGGCTCTTGTATTGTTTTGGAGGAAGCTGAAATATTCATTGGCTGGTAGGACATTGTAGCAGATGATTTTATGTACGATGCTTAGTTCACACCGAAGACGGCGAAGTTCTAAGTTGTTTAAGCCCAAATTTTCAAGTCTGGTGGCATAATGTCCTATTGTTTGCTTTCATTATATAACATAACATAACATCAGAGTTGGAAGGGACCTTGGAGGCCTTCTAGTCCAACCCCCTGCCCAGGCAGGAAACCCTACACCATCTCAGTCAGATGGTTATCCAACATTTTCTTAAAAATTTCCAGTGTTGGAGCATTCACAACTTCTGAAGGCAAGTCTTATATGTTTGTACGCTTATATGTTGTATAGTTGTTTCATGCTTATGCTTATATATACTGTTGTGACAAAATTAAAAAAGAAAAAAAAGGTATTTTGTTGCGAGCAGAGGAGTGGAGGACTCTTCTTGTGAAATATCTCTGGACTCGTTCAATCATATTAATATCTGATATGCAGTGCAGGTTCCAGCCAGATGAGCTGTATTCTCTTGATGGCTCCAACTCTTAAGCCAGTGATTTACTTCAAAAGTTGTGTGTTCCCTCACTGGATGCCTATCTTTTGTTGTGAGTACAGAAGAAAACATCACCTGTGCCCCATCTCTTTAGTTTTCGTACTTAGCTGCCCACAATCTCTAGAAATTGTTTTCTGGCTCTTTGTCATATGATTTGTCCTCACATAAAAGAGGAGAATGGGATAATAATCAGTGTACTTATTTTAGTAAGCCCCTCAGTCACATTTTATATTTTTTGCTCCTGGGAATCGGGAAACCTCCCTAGTTAGATTGTCCATTCTTCAAATTGCTGGCTCAGTTCCCCGAGCAGTGAGTCTCCTATCATCAACCCTTGCCTTTTTTTTTTCCTTAAGAAAGTATGGTCTATTTTTTTTTCTGCAGTTGGTACACTTGATGATGTCCCCTCTTTAGGTGTCTGCACACTTTCTTTCAAGGGGGATTTTAATACTATTAAATGACAATATCTGCATATCCCAGGGCTGGGGAATGACTTGATAGGCAGATAAAAATGCCACATCCAGTCTAAATGTGTGGCTGAGTATAATAATAGAAGCTAAGCATCAACCTCAACCAGAAGCTTTCTTCCTCACAATGCCTTTGGGCTCCACCTAATCCTAACAGCATTCTTAGAAAGTGAAAATCTCCGTTTCAAAGCCGAACAGCCAGCGCTGTCAGAAGACGTCTCCGTGGTCATGTGGCCAGCATGACTCAATGCCAAAGGCACAAGGAACGTTGTTACCTTCCCACTAAAGATGGTCCCTATTTTTCTACTTGCATTTTTATGTGCTTTCGAACTGCTAGGTTGGCAGAAGCTGGGACAAGTAATGGGAGCTCACCCCATTATGCAGCACTAGGGATTCGAACCACTGAACTGCCGACCTTTTGATCAACAAGCTCAGTGTCTTACCCACTAAACCACCGCTTCCCTTCTAAAGTGTTTACTCACCCACTGAAATTGGATTTTATTCTATTAGCTCAGATAATTCAGCGTGGTCTACTATAGCCTTTGTTTTAACAATATGGTAGAATTTATGCCTATATATTTTCCTTTATTTAAGAGTAACAATTTTCTTATGAATTCTGTTGTGTACATTGAATTCTATATTGTTTTTCTAACTCCTGACCTCAAAAAGCAGGAGCAAGATTGTTTCAGAGTCACTTGACCCAGTAGCTACCTGAGTCATTAGCAAAGGAAGCTTCTGTTGACAAAGGCTAGTTTACTTTGCCTACAAACATCCAGAAATAGCTGCAACCAATTATTAGTTGTGTCTAATTCTTTATGGCCAAAGCCCCAATGTTGATTTTACAAATTATGTTTTCAAGTACTATTAATATAGTATGACCCTTGCAGTATCTTTTATATTGGAAAAAACTGTTGCAGTCACAGTAGATGGACTTAGAAATAATAGAGCTAAAGTAATAGAGATTTGACTTTTTTGCATTTTAAGAGATTTAAATCCAGTTTATCAATATTCTGTAAATGTAAACATTCTGTAAACCTTTTATTAAAAAGGTTGAATAAAAAATAACATAATTTCTAAAATTGTTTATTTCAGCCTGGAAGTAAATCAGGGTTAGGCAATCAGTCTTTTCAGTTCAATTAAATTTATCTGAAAATATACAATTAAAAAATTGTGGACAGTAAATGACATGATTAAATGCACATGAACCTATGAATGTGTAACCCATTCACATAAATATTTAGTTAAAACACAGTTCACATATTTCTTATTAAATTGACTTCATTCTCAAGAAAATATTTGGTAATCAAATAACTGAGGATTATTACCTCAATTCAGCTTATTACCTCAGCTTGAAAAGAGTCCATATTATATGATTATATGATTCCTCTAGGGGTTCTTCTGAGATTCTGATCTGTCACCATTGTCTCAAATCCTTTTCCCTGAAGGTAAGAATGAAGACCAGATTATCCAAGGATAATTTGGATAGTTTCTTTAGCAAGGGATATGCTATATCATCCTTCAGGGCTACTGGAAATGACTCTTCATATAAGAAGGCAATAACAATCTAACAGATCCACAAAGGGAAAGGGTTTGCTTACCTACAGTCTCTGTCTTCCTCTCCTCCTTCCAGGAGCTGCTCTCAGGCCGTGGAAAGCTCTCCAGCTGTTGCACGGCCCAGCCCAACAGTCCATACGGCATTCCATGGAGGCGGGAAGGGAAAGGTGTGCCAACTAGAAGTGCTGGGGCAGATGAAAACTGGAAGCGGAAGACTGGGTGGGCAAACTTTCTTCTAGCTGTTTCTCCTTGCGGCTATTAGCCCAGAGACAGGAATGTCCCTGTTTGTAGCCAGAAGGAGTGGCAAGTACTAAAGAGCCTGGAAACTCTAAAAAGAACTAGTTCATGCTGAGTTCCTGCCCACCTTTGTTTTAAAAAAAAAGAAAAGAAAAGAAAAAGAGGTAGCATATTGATGATCCTTAAAAGAAAAATCTACCAAAAAAATCAAAGCTGTAGCTCAAAGTGGGGCCTACAGTTTCTGTATGCTTTGTTAAAAGAATAAAAGTGGGTGAAAGTGAATGAGGAAGACTTTAAAAAAAAGAAATGGAAAATATCTATAACCAAACCAAATATCTATGGTAAACCTGATGGATACCATAGAGACAGCAAAGCTGGAGGAACATATGGTAGGCCAGACCAATGAAACTTCCAATGGTTATGCTCGACCTGCTCTGACTGTTAGTGAAGAAAACAAGAATGGCAGCAACAAACCAAAGAGTTTATCCAATGGTTTGCGAAAAGGTGATAAAAATTATCCAGAATACATACAAATTTCCATGCCCGCTGAATCTAGAAACAAGTTTCGTTTGGAATGGTGGGAAATGGGCATTGCCTTTGTATATGCTGTCTTCAATTTAGTTTTAACAACTGTCATTATCACAATGGTGAATGAGAGTGTCGTGTCCCACTCCTCCGCTGACGGCCGGGTCAGGGAAATCCGAATCAGGCTTGCCTCTGCAGCTCTGCCCAAAGTCCTAGCAAAGTCCTCAGAGCAGGCAGGAGACCAGAAAGTGACTTCAGCAAGATAAGTTTGACTTTGCCTGACAGAGACTGCCAGAAAGCAGATCCTTTATATAGGCCATGGGGTGTGGCTCCATGACTCAGCACTCATTAAGGCCTGCCCCTCCCTTCCTTCTGTTGCCTCCGCCTATCCAGTCTTCTGATGTGAGGGTGACTCCAATCAGCAGCTGTTGGAAATAAACTTTCCTCAGGCTCACATGCTGTGGAGGAGGGGGAGGGGTCTAGCTGCTCCGTTTGCCTGGGCATGGAGCCAGGGCTGGGGCCGGGGGGTGCTCCCTCCTCTGCAGCCTGCTTGGGCATGGAGCCAGGGCTGGGGCCGGGAGATGCCCCCTCCTCAGCCTGTCTGGGCATGGAGCCAGGGCTGGGGCCGGGAGGACATTCTTCAGCGTTTGGAAGCAGATAAGCAGACCCCGGCTGCGGTGAGAGCGGGCAAGACACAACAGAGAGGGTACTTCCCAAGGAGCTCAATCCTCTGTTGCCAGATAAATTTTTTGATTATATTGATAGTGTGGAAAGGGCTTTTTCTGTATCAGAAATAAATGGAATTATCCTTGTTGAAATATGGATAATCCAATGGCTGTTTCTTAAATACATAAGTAAGTAGGTTTTTTGCTTTTATTTTTTCTTATTGTGGAAACTGAGAACCTTAGATGTTTTAACATGCAGTGTATACAATGATCTACAGGTAAAAATCAATAGATTTGAGATGCTAATAAAGATTTTTGCAATTGCAATAATGCAATTGTTAGATTCGGGCAATAACGAGGCAGGAGACCAGGATAGTGACAACAGCTCTTTACTATATGGTGAACCCAGCAGCCAGTGCTGGGAAAAACCTCTCTTTATATACAGTTTAGCCGGAGGCTTCAACCAATCAGCAACGTGCTATTCTCCCGCCAAAACTTTTAAAGATACATTACACTCCTTCCCTCCCAGAAAACACTTTACCAATATTTGCATAAAATTAGCATCTTATTTTTCTACGTAATCACGCAGGTAGACTGGGCGTCTCCTGACTCTTTCGGACCTGCGCAATTCACTTTCTGGGAGTGAGTCGAGCTGACCGGAGGGACTGTTTGTTCCTCTCAGCTCCTCCTCTAGGCCATCCGGCCCTGGATTATTTGTAGAGTCGTCCCCGCTGTTTTCAGGATGGGCTGGTTGGTGTCGCTGGACCTTCTGGAACTCAGATAAGTCTCGCGTTTGCCACGGGTTTGAGTCAGTTGTGGATTCATTCGTTGGGTAGTCAGGGCCTGTTTCGTCTGTTTCTGATTTACCGGTTATGCGTTTCCTTATCTGGTCTATGTGGCGCTTCCATACCCGGCCATCCTCTATCTCTACTAGATATGATTTTGGTCCTGTTATCTCTAGGATTTTTCCTGTTACCCAGGTCGGACCCTCGCTGTAGTTGTGTGCCCACACTAGGTCGCCTACTGCCATCCCTCTTGTTTTACCCTGTACCCCTTTGTAACCGTCTGGTGTGTAGTTTGGGTTTAAACGGTCTAGTGGGCACCTGAGCTTCCGACCCATTAATAGCTCTGGCGGGCTTCTGCCAGTTGTGACACAGGGGGTTCTGTGTTGGACGGCCAGGAAGGTATCGATTTTTGTTTGCCAGTCGCCTGGCCTGATTCTGGACAATGCTTCTTTGCGCTCGAGCGGAGCGTTCTGCAAGGCCATTCGTCGCAGGGTGGAAAGGCGCCGAGAGGACATGCGGATGCCCTCTTCTGCCAAATATCCTTCAAACTGGGTTGCCGTGGTGCGGGCCATTATCAGAGACTAACGTGTCGGGCAGCCCGTGCGTTACGAATAGGTGCCGTAGGACTGAAATCACGGCCTCGGCTGTCATGGATCTCATGAGAATGATTTCCAGCCATTTGGAGTAGGCATCGACTACTACCAGAAAGGTTTGGCCGTGAAAGGGACCGGCAAAATCGATATGGATCCTAGACCAAGGGCCCTGGGGTCTCTCCCATTCCTGAATCGGGGCCGTTGGGGGTAGCGGTCTGGATTCCTGGCAGGCCTGGCATTTCCCTACCCTTTCAGCAATTTCCGAGTCCATTTGGGGCCACCACACATAGCTTCTCGCTAGACCCTTCATCCTCACGATCCCTGGGTGGCCTTCGTGAAGGAGATCCAATACCTTTTTCCTCAATTTCTCCGGGATCACCACTCGATCCCCCCATAGCAGGCACCCCCCTTGAGCTGAGAGTTCCCCACGTTTTTTTACAAACTCTTTAAAACGCTCGCCCGGCGCAGCGGGCCAACCTCGTTGTACCCAACCAATTACAGTCCTTATTGTAATGTCCTTGTACGAAGCCCGAGCCACCTCTTTGGATGTGACTGGGCCAGAGTCCAAAGAGTCAATTAGCAGAACTGGTATCCCCGGAGTGGGGTCTTCGATAGTCTCTGGTAACGGGCATCTGCTCAGGGCGTCTGCATGCCCTAATTCCTTCCCTGGCCGATGTAGTAATTTGTAAGAATACGCTGCCAGGAAGATAGTCCATCGGGTCAGTCTGGGCGAAAGTGCCATGGGCATTGGGCGGTCGCCTGCCAACAGACCTAGCAAAGGTCTATGGTCCGTGATGATTTCAAAATCACGACCAAATACATATTCATGGAATTTCTTTACTCCGGAGACTATAGCCAAGGCTTCCTTATCAAGTTGGCTATAATTCCTTTCAGTTGATGACATGGTTCGGGAGTAATATGCAATAGGGGCTTCTGTGCCATTTGGTAACCTGTGGCTGAGCACAGCCCCCACCCCATAGGGAGATGCATCGCAGCTTAACACTAATGGCAGCGTGCCATTGTATTGGATAAGGAGGCTATCACTCGATAGGAGATTGTTTACCCCTTCGAATGCCCTAGCTTCTGCCTTTCCCCAAGACCATGCAGCCGTCTTTGCTAGTAATTTATGCAGCGGTTCGGCAATTGTTGCCTTATTTTTTAAAAATACCGCGTAGAAGTTGACCAGACCTAAGAATGCCTGTAACTCCGGTTTGTTCTTTGGGGCTGGGGCCTTCCTGATGGCCCGTACCTTGCTCTCAGTGGGGTGAATCCCTTCCCTGTCTATTCGGTAGCCCAGGAATTCCACAGATTCAACCCCGATATGGCATTTGTTCAGTTTAACTTTTAGACCGGCAGACCGGAAAATGCCCAAAACTTTTGCAGCCTTACCCTAATTCCTCTAGATTCTCAGCGGATACCAATACATCGTCGAAGTATGGTACCACCCCTGGTAGTCCTTGCAATAGCCGCTCCATGAGGTTCTGAAATAACCCTGGAGCCACACTAACCCCAAACTGTAACCGGGTGCACTTAAAAGCCCCTCTGTGAGTCACAATTGTCTGTGCTTCGGCTGTGCTGCTATCTACGGGTAGCTGTTGATAGGCTTGGGCCAAGTCTAGCTTGGCAAAAACTTGCCCTTGCCCCAATGAGTGCAGTAAGTGCTGTACCACCGGAACGGGGTAAGCACTCTTTTGCAATGCTTTGTTGAGCGTTGCCTTGTAGTCAGCGCAAATCCGGACCGACCCGTCCGGTTTGACTGGGGTGACTATAGGGGTCTCCCATTTAGCATGGTCAACTGGCACTAAAATTCCCTGGTTTACTAGTTTGTCCAGTTCCCGGTCAATCCTGGGCTTTAGAGCGAACGGGACCCTCCTGGCCTTTAAACGAATAGGGGCAACTTGTGGGTCTAAGTTAAACGAGATAGGGGTCCCCTTGTACTTGCCCAGGCAGTCTTTGAAAACGTCCTCAAACTCCTTCATGAGTGCGTCTTTGAGGTTGACTTCGTTTCTGAAGATTCCAGTCACTCCCATGCCCAATGCTCGGAACCAGTCCAGTCCCAACAAGCTTGGCAGGGTCCCATCGACGATGGTGATGGGCAGAGTTTTCTTGTATTGTCCATACTCGACGTGGACGGACGTTACCCCTCGAACAGGGATGCGATTCCCTTGGTAGTCTTGTACCTTTAATTTCTGTGGTTGCAGCTTGCGCTTTGCGATGGCGGGTAAGGCTCTCACGAGATTGTCCCAGGACATGATTGTGATCGATGAGCCGGTGTCCACCTCCAATCGGCACGGCACCCCCTCAATCTTTGCCTTTGTAAAGATTTTTTTCTCTAGGCGTGTTGATGCGTGACCCACTCTCACGACAGTCTGATTCAACTTCGCGCCTTTTTTGAACTGACCACTCGCGGGCCGCTTCGCCGTTCCCGCGCTCTGATTGGCCGGTTTGAATTTTTGGCGAGAAGGTTGGGGTGCTCGACAGGCCTGTGCTATGTGCCCCTTCCTTTCGCACCGCCGACACACCGCATCCTTAAATTTGCATTGTTGTCGTTGGTGTTGCCCTCCGCAACTTGCGCAGTCACCCCGGTCTTCTTTCTCCGGCCTCCCGGTGTGGAAGACTCCTTCCTCTTCCTCACCATCCGACTCAGCCTGGATCTCCTCGTTGTGGACCGGGGTTGATTTCGCACCAGCCGTTGGTGCGAGCAGCTTTTGTAGGGTTTCCGCCGCTTGGGTAGACATCTCGTGAGCCCTGGCTTCGTCCAAGGCGTTTGCCAGCATTAGGTTGCTTTTAGACAGCAGCCGCCTCCGCAAACGGATGTCCCTGACCCCGCGGATGAGTTGCTCCAGCAATGCCTCATCCAAGTCTCGGTACTCGCAATGTTTTGAGGCTTTCCTCAGGGCGGCCATGTATGCGCTGATGGACTCGCCCTCTTGCTGTCTGCGCTCCCCGAATTCGAACCGTTGCACATACTTGGACGGCGTTGGTGCATAATGGGCTTTCAATAAAGTCTGCAGAGTTTGCCACGGTACCGACTGTACCGGCGTTGGCTCCGCCAGGGATTCTGCGGTGTCGAAAACTTCTGGACCGCAGTGGCTCAGGAAATACGCTCATTTCCTGTTGTCTGAAACTCCTTGAAGTTCGTTCGCCTCGAGGAAACACTCGAAACGAGCCATGTATGACCCCCATTTTTCCTTAGCTGGGTCGAATGGCGCTGGCGGTGTGTAGCCGGACATCGCTGCTTTCCGCCCCTTGTTTGCTGGGTTCGCGTCTTCCTGGTGAGTTCAGCTCTTTTCCTGGCGCTCTTAGCCTCGAGATCCCACCCTCGTCGCCAGTGTTAGATTCGGGCAATAACGAGGCAGGAGACCAGGATAGTGACAACAGCTCTTTACTATATGGTGAACCCAGCAGCCAGTGCTGGGAAAAACCTCTCTTTATATACAGTTTAGCCGGAGGCTTCAACCAATCAGCAACGTGCTATTCTCCCGCCAAAACTTTTAAAGATACATTACAGCAATCATAGGAAAAAAAAGAAAAACACAACTATCTAATAGATCCACAAATTATAGCCAGGATGGACAACAGTTCTACTTTGTTGTTGTTAGTTGCAAAGTCATATCCGACCCATCATGACCCCATGGACAACATTCTGCCAGGCCTTCCTGTCCTCTGCCATCCCCTGGAGTCCATTTAAGCTCACATCTACTGCTTCAGTGACTCCATTCAGCCACCTCGTTCTCTGTCGTCCCGTTCTTCTTTTGCCCTCAATCTTTCCCAGCATTATACTCTTCTCCAGTGAGTCCTTCCTTCTCATTAGGTGGCCAAAGTATTTCAGTTTCATCTTCAGGATCTGGCCTTCTGAAGAGCAGTCAGGGTTGATCTCCTCCTCAAACTGATCTGTTTGACTTGCAGAGTATTATATTCAATTTCTTGGAGCTCTAGGCAAAAAGGATTCCTATATAAAATTAAAATAGATATAAAAAAATAAATTAACAGATCAAAGCTCTGTGAAAGAGGTGAACTTTTTGGCCATTTTCCTAAAAACTGGGAGTTTACTATGCTTTCCCGAAAATAAGACCCTGTCTTATATTTTTTTAAACCCTGAAATAAGTACTTGGCCTTATTGCCATGTGCTCAAAAGCCTGATTGGGCTTATTATCAGGGGATGTCTTATTTTGGGGGAAACAGGGTAGGAAACAAGCACTTCTCTCAAGAACAGCATTGCATAGACTAGAAAGCCTTCTCTTCTATCTGTCCATGACATTCATCTTTTGTTCAGATATATATGGAGCTATGCTAGTTACAAAGGTACCAAGTTCCCCTTTCTTCTACTTGATACATGGACAGTTCATTTTATAGGGAAACAAAAAAGATCAGAAAATATGTTCTGATGTTACTGGAATCTGACAGAGACAATGTGAGGTGTTAGGTTCAACAGTAGACAGTAGGTCAACAGTAGACAGATCAGCTACAAGAGAAAAATCAGTTTAGACTTGAAATATAAAGCTGAAATTCTGACATGTTTGAAGTCAGGTAAGATTATCTGGAGGTAGTTCATTTTTTTTTGTTGGGGGTTGGTGGAGTAGAAGGATAGGATTAAAATTAAAAATATTATGTCAATATTTTATAACTAATATATACCCAACTTATTATCAATTTCAGATAGGAGTGTTGCAGGAGAAGCCTTAGTATGGTCTGTGGTTAGAAGCTGTGAAGCAGGGGATGACAAGCCTCCATCTTACTGTGATTTATAGAAGCACTTGGAATATTTCCTCATTTGAACAGTGACATCATTGTCATTGTAAAGTATAAAAAGATGTTTTTGAAAGACGTTTGACCAGTCTAACATGCAGAGTTGTTAAGGAGCCTTCTCAGGCCTGACAAGCTGCCTCACAAAAGCTGTCATATCATAATTCACATGGATATTTTCTCCAATATGGATCTGAAGCTGAAAGCTTGGTTTCTCCAACATTAAAGAAATCAAACCCAATGTCTCTTTTCCTTCTTGTCTTAGATGTCTAGCAACCCACCGAAAGCCTTTGTGCTACTTTCTCTTTTCCCTTTGAATGTCTTTTCCCTTTGCTTCCTAAACCTATACTGTCCTCCAGGTGACTCCTTCAACATTATGGATAACCTCTTCAATCAGAGTCAAACAATAATGAATTGTTCCTCTTGTCAATGCATACAGGGCCTGTTCTACAAAGCCTCCAGTGATTCCGTTAGTGCTAATGAGATTTTTCTGGAGAGTTGCAAAAGATCATTAAAAGGCAGCCTTTGCAAACATAACATTAGTTTTTCTATAGTTAACTGAAAAGCAACCTTTGCTATTGCCATTAAACAAAGCTGGAATGATACGTTGTTGGTCTAATAAAGTACCACAATAATTCCCAAGAATTCTTTCATGAAAGGTAGATTTTATCATATCCCATTGAAAAGATAAGCTCCCTGGCATTATTGTGAAGGAATAAATGACCATGATGATGATATTTTGCTAAAGATAAATACCACAACAAATAAAGCAATCTATTACAATTGTACAGTTGGGAGGCCATATATCTAGTAAACTCAAGAATGCGTTTTTGCTGTCTTCCTCATTTCTTTACTTAATTTGCCTTTAAACCTGATGAATAGGCCATTTGAAATTCACACATACTTAAATGGGCTGATATACACAATGGCAAGATAGCAGATTCAGATTTCATTAAAAGACAATTTTATATGATTGTAGATATGCATGTAATGAAATTATTTTATGTATGCAAATGAGCAATTCTTTTTCCTCAGTGTAGTATCAATTTAGGTTAACAATGACAGAAAGTAGCAGAACTGTAAATTATTCGTTATGTTCATTAGAAGTCTCATTGAGTTCAATGAGACAGTTTCTTAATTAGAATGTCAATAACATTCTATGGTCATCCATTCCTTAGTTAGTGTACAACTTAAACTTACATTTTAATGTATAGCTACTCACACAACATAGCCACATGAAAAAGCCAGCCAGCATTGACTCCTGATAGATATAATCAGTTATATGCATGTTACTACTATTGCCAAACATAGCTTTGGTAAGATTGCTATAAACCACCCAGAGGGTTTATATATTTGTATAGAGAAACCAGTCAGTCCTACAGATCAACCCTGATTGCTCTTTAGAAGCCAGATCCTGAATATGAAACTCACCTAATGCTGGGAGCAATTGAGGGCAAAAAAGGGGGATGACAGAGAATGAGGTGGCTGGATGGAGTCACTGAAGCGGCGTAAGATTAAATGGACTCCAAGGGATGTTAGAGGACAGGAAGGCCTGGAGGAACATTGTTCATGGGGTCCATTATCCAAACTAGGTAATATCAGTAGAATTTTTTTTATTGGTCAAGGGTGATTGGACAAACAAGAAATTTGTCTTGGTGCATATGCTCTCAGAGTACATAAAAGAAAAGATACCTTCATCAAGGTACAACACTTACAACACTTAATGATAGTCATAGAGTACAAATTTAACACTTAATGATACAACACTTAATGATAATCATAGGCTACAAATAAACAATCAGGAAACAATCAATATCAGTATAAAAGATACTGAGGATACAAGCAACAAAGTTACAGTCATAAGTGGAAGGAGATGGATGATGGGAATGATGAGAAGATTAATAGTAGTGCAGATTTAGTAAATAGTTTGATAGTGTTGAGGGAATTATTTGTTTAGCAGAGTGATGGCGTTCGGGAAAAAACTGTTCTTGTATCTAGTTGTTCTGATGTGCAGTGCTCTATAGCATCATTTTGAGGGTAGGAATTGAAACAGTTTATGTCCAGGATATGAGGGATCTGTAAATATTTTCACAGCCCGTTTTTTGATTTGTGCGGTATACAGGTCCTCAATGGAAGGCAGGTTGGTAGCAATTATTTTTTCTGCAGTTCTAATTACCCTCTGAAGTCTGTGCCTGTCTTGTTGGGTTGCAGAACCCAATCAGACAGTTATAGAGGTGCAGATGACAGACTCAATAATTCCTCTGTAGAACTGGATGATATTACCTAGTTTGGGTAATAAAATGTTTGCAAGAAGACAACCAAGCTCATGACACTTATTTCATTGTATTTCACTCTTGTGTCAGATTTCAAGTTAATGATTCTTATAAATTTAGGGTTCCATGCTAGATGAAGTAAAAGATACTGTTAGAAAATTATTGTAAACATACAATATGTATTCCATTACAAGAATAAAGGGAATCAAAATGAATATGGATGTGGCAAAAGACCATGCTCATTTCCATTGGAAGCTAAATTTGAACATCTTTGAAGCTCACTTTAAATTACAAACTGATATTCCTGCAGGTATCTTGATGTCATTCGCATCTTGTCGGTCAAATCTTGACAACTGTTCGTGGGTGAACTCAGCTGAGTTTTACACAGGTGAATAGCCTGCATTCAGTGAGACAGTCAATTTGCTGTCACCTCACTGTATAATGGTTTCTTTCAGATTGTCTCTATCTTTTTTTATTGTCTTTCTAGACTGTCACAGCATTGAGAATTGACTTTTGCACAATCAATCTACAACCAGTTACTTTACTTTCTGATAACAGAGATTAAACCTGCATTTGAGATAAATTCTTTGCACAATTCTGAAAGCAAGATGACACCATGCAGAGAATTTTTTCATGTATGGGTGCAATTTCGTAATGTTAAACTATGGATGTTATGGTCACAGGATTGTATTATTATTGTATTATTATATTTGTGAAGCTTTGAATTATCTTCTTTTGATTGTTATTGCTATTCTATACATTCCTGATAAGTTACAGAAAAATAATTGCCTTTATTTAGAGCAGATGCAATCTGACATTTTAAACTTATGTACATTACAGCATAAATGAAATACGATGTATATACCTGGAAATAAATGCAACATTGTTGCAGATAAATTTTAAAGTAGAAGTTCTTAACCTCGGAGCCACAAACCCCTTGGAGGTCCACCGTTAAATTTCTGAGGGTCCATGAGGTTCAGTGAGGGTAGCTGAATATAACGTAATTTTCAACAGTCTAGCTGAAATTTAATTGTTCATTCAATAATATGTAGACAACATTTATGGTCTTGAGACTCCATAATTATTTAATTTCTATATATCTTACCATCTAAAATTATTATATGTCCTCAAAAGAGTATTGTTTTATTACTGATTTAATAGGTTGACATAAAGCACATATATTGCTATAATTCATATTTGTTATTTTTAATATTTTCCTAAATATATTTAAACATATTTTCCTTTATAATGCCATCCATATCTGTATATTTTATTTTAGGCATTTACTATATTTTTCTGAGAAGGGGTTAAAACATATGAAGAACGGTTGCAGGAACTGGGTATGTCTAGTTTAATAAAAAGAAGGACTAGGGGAGACATGATAGCTGTGTTCCAATATCTCAGGGGTTGCCACAAAGAAGAGGGAGTCGGGCTGTTCTCCAAAGCACCTGAGGGTAGAACAAGAAGCAATGGGTAGAAACTGATCAAAGAAAGAAGCAACTTAGAACTAAGGAGAAATTTCCTGACAGTTAGAACAATTAATAAGTGGAATGACTTGCCTGCAGAAGTTGTGAATGCTCCAACACTGGAAATTTTTAAGAAAATGTTGGATAACCATCTGACTGAGATGGTGTAGGGTTCCTGCCTAGGCAGGGGGTTGGACTAGAAGGCCTCCAAGGTCCCTTCCAACTCTGTTGTTAGGTTATGAATGGGTCTGTTGATTTCATCAAATTCTCAAAGGGGTCCATCACACAAAAAGTCTAAAACTGCCTGTTTTAAAGTTTATGTAATGGAATTGAGATGTGCAAATATGTGCATGTAAATAATGGCACTCAATAGCAATCTCAGTGGAGAATGTATTGATGCTGACATTAGTATTGATGGTATTGATGTTAATAGGTGTTGATACTGACATTGTAGATCATTGTCTTCTTTACTTGCCATTTTCTGTCTGGCCAAATAGCTACACTGTTGTCTTCTGCTTTTTTAATCATAAGCTAGGCAAGCCAAGTTGGGTTATTGCTTCAGAGATATATCTTTACCTAAATATAGAAATGGACAGGTAAAAATTCAGTAGGAATGTCAGCAATATCTAACTTCCTATTGAATTTTTTTGGGGAACCTGGCAGGGAGCATTAGAAATCTTCTCTTCCCTTCGCAGCAGGCAGAAAACTGGGTATTACTGAATGAGGGAGGGAAGGATGGGTGCATGCAGAAGATCTGGGAGAGCCTACATGTATGGGGTATACTTACCCAAGCAACTTGAGACCTTCCCCATTGACTTTCTCTTCCATATAGACTTTGCTAGTGGGAAGATGGCAGGGAGCATTAGCCACCATGTTTGACTTTATAGTTCCTGCTTGCTTCCCTATTGATTTCTAGAAGGCTATCAGGAGTGTTGGAAATGAGAACCATGTGATTGCAATATGACGGTAGTGCTGAAATCATCACAATTTCCCCAAATTTCATCTCTAAGGGAGTCCCGGATCCTGCCATTCTATACGTTAACCCATTTCAGTTACTTTGGTTCAATAATTGTTGCCCTAGACTTTCCAGTTTTCCCAACTGAAGGTTACAAACAAACAGACATAAGACAGACATATTCATTTCAACTTTTATGTAAGCTCAGAATAGTATGGAAAGTTGTTTTTTTTTAGAATTTTCTGGGATTCTTTTGCTCCATATGATTGGCTTATGAACTATTATGCCCTCAGGTGAAGAACTAATAGAGGCTGTGAATTGAAATCCAAATGCAATGAACCACAGGGCAGCCCAATTTAGGGAAAACATCATTAACACTTGGGCTCTCCCCCTGGGATTTAGCTGCTCTATAGTCTGAAAACTCATACTTAAAGTATGATCTTCCATAGCCTCTGTTAGCATAATGTTAGAATTTAGAACTGGCCAAGTAATCAGTAGGTATAGAGTCAGAAGTAAGCTAAGCAGAATTTAATGGGTTACCTGTTCATGTTCTTAAGGTCTCCATTAGCTGCAGATCCAGGTGTTGACCTAAGCTGACTCTTTCTTCTGTAAAGCATAAGATATAAGAGTAGGAATGATAGGACAATCATTATTTCTGCCTGAGTTTCTGGATTCTATGATTGAAATGGTGATGGAGTTCCCCAAACTGATGGTCTCAGGGAACTTCAACCTATTTCTTTGGGCCCAGAATCTGAGATAGCTCAGGAGTTCATGGCCAGCAACCATGGACCTAATTCAATTTGTCAAGGAAGATAAAATGATGCAAGAGATACCTAGAGTACTCTGGGAGAAAGACATAGGACAAAACTGTCAGAGTTTGTTCCAGAACTCAAATCCACAAAACACACACAGGTAACTGATGCAGCAGAATTCATTAACTTCTCTTTATATACATATGCAGCAAGACAAATTCCTTGTTTTTCCAATCATGATTGACCAATAAAAATTCTATTCTATTCTATTCTATTCTATTCTATTCTATTCTATTCTATTCTATTCTATTCTATTCTATTCTATTCTAATAACACATGAGACGTATATACAATACCAAGAATAGATCTTCCAACGTGGTAGAGAGACGAGATTGGTTACAAGCAAACACAGGCAGAAGAGAGTACAGCAGGGATGAGTTTAAGTTTCAATTTCAATTCAGCAGACTAATTTGCAGCTTCAGAGCTTAGAGCTTAATACAGAGCCATGCCCAGGCTCCTTCCAGTTTCAAATTCCAAATAGTCCTCATTGATTGACTTAATTGCTATGCCTATTCATTGGCTGACCTTTTACCATGTCTCTGCCAGTCATGAATTCCCTGACAAAAACTTATTGGTCACAGGTGAGTGCCTTTATTGGCACTTACCTGGTTGTGATAAACACCAGCTAAGATGATTTAAGTCCATGCTGTTACAATGTTTGCAGATAGCCAGTTGCTGCCTTGTTTCAGATAATCAGTTTCCTTTGGTAAGGAGAGACTAAGGGAGTCTTTTTAGGGATGTCATGAGCAATATATTGAGTATAAATTATTTTCTCAATACTTAATTCAGTTATGTCAGAGTCCAGAGTCTTATTTATGAAATGGAATTTCATGAGTATGGGAGTAGTCATTTTCAAAATTCTCCAGGATCAAAACGGGTATAGATGGCTTCCATATCTGGGAAGAAGGAAGCAGTGTTTTCCTTGAATCAGGAGCTAGTTAGAAAGACGATTAAAAGGATCTTAACATATTGCTGATAAATGGGGGGGATAAAGTATATTTTATTAAACTAACCCTTAATAAATTAGATTAGATTAGCTTTATTGATTAGTCTATAGGCCATATCAAAATACAAGTTTCAAACACATATTACCAATAAAATCCTATAAAAACAACCTTGAGACAACCATGACCTGGATGACTGAAAATTTCCATAGACACATAGCATAGAGCACAGATATGCAATGTTATTCCTATATTTGCATAGTTTTTAGTGACTTAAAAAGGCAAAATCAATTTTTCAGGTGTTCCCCACTGCTTTTAACAACAGTGCTTTCTTCTTCCTCTTGATCTGTAATTTATGAGTGGTACTTAATAAAATTGTCCTGTCATAATCTACCTTGTACACACTATTCCTAGAAATAGCATTTGATTCAACAGTAATTCAACTGAAGGGGAGATTTTCTAAGCTCTTTTGTAGGCCTTCTCTGAAGATAGTTCAACAGTGATGCAGTGGAGGCATTGATCAGACTGCCATTATTTTCCCCATTGTTTATTGTGAGAAACTTTGTTTTTCTCTGAATGCGGTTGCCCAATCGTGGACAATGTACAGAAATTCATTTTCTCTTGAGAAAAGGTATGACCTATTATTGTTATAGTATTTGATTCCTAATGAACACTCTGAAACATAGTTAAACATAATCAGAAGAATCAAATTTGTGCTATATATTGATCTATATCTGAAAATGTTGCTTTGTCTCAGAGATAATTTATTTTGAATATAATTAGTGGTTGGATTCAGCCAATTCGAACCACTTCGGGAGAACCGGTTGTTAACTTTCTGAGCAGTTTGGTGAACTGGTTGTTGGAAGAAATCATTAGGGCAGAGAACCGGTTGTTAAATTACTTGAATCCCACCACTGAATATAACCCTTGCATTTACAATATATTAAACACATTGGGCAAATCCCAGAAATACAATAGGAATTTATCTTACAATTGTAAGATGCCTAGTTTGACCGCATATGTTTTCATAGAGGAGGCCTTAGGTTGAAACTTATGTTCAGTGAGATCCAGGCAAGTTCTGTGATCTTGGGGCTGTGTTATTGTTATAGTTTTTTCTTATTTCCAAGAAAATGCTTCCTCTAAGAGCTGCAGATTGGTGATGTGGAGATATCACCAGAGTGAATGGAGTGTGGTGGCATAATTTGAGGCCTACATAAATCATGTTGATGTATATGACCCTACTGATAGGTATAAATCTTAGGTTGCTTAGAGACAGCTGTATTTGTATAACCTAATACCTAATACTGAGGAAGAATGGAATGGTGTATAAAAGGAACACAATTTAAACATTACTGTTTGCAGTACATATTGATAATAACAGGAAGGATAGTGCAAATATGAAATATAAGAAGAAAGTCAATTCAATAGTTTATCAAAGCATACTAGGCAAAGCGTCACAATGTAAATATATTAATCCTTTTATTTTTCTGTTTCAAATGTAATTCACCAAACTTACAGTATATAAGTGTTTTTTTAAAAATCCTCTTCCGATGTCTACTGGTAGGATTCACTGGAATATGTTCCAATAAAGTATACTTTTTTCTTCTATAACCAAATGCTTTTGTTTTCTTTTTAAGTGAGCATTTTCTCACATTAGGCACAATCCTTGATTCTCAAAGCTCAAGAGATGGAGGAAGGACAAAAGAGAAAGTTGGGTGAGTTTAAAAAGAGAAAGGGCAGCCTTAAATCTCCTGTTTATGTCCATTGTTTAAACTCTATATTTCTAAAAAAAAAAAAAAAGTCAAGATACCATGCTACTAAAAAAACATCATGGTGTTAATAATGGCCTTTCTGCCACTAAGTTTTAGCAATGGAATTGGGTGGTAACAGACAAAATGAAATAATAACAATACCAATAACGTTTAGGCTGATATAGCATCCTATGGCACTTTACAGCATACTCTAGACCAGGGTTCCCCAACCTCTGGGCCCCGGCCCACTACTGGACCATGGCCTATTTGCAACTGGGCTGGGTGAACAGTGGGTTGGTGCATAAGTGCTGTCACGTGCACATGCAGCTTGACTTGCACAAGTGGCAGGCCAGCATGCATATCCGTGCATACCAGTCAGCTGCTTGTGTGAGTTGAGCTGTGCACATGCCGGCCCAGTTCTCCTCTAACAACCCCCCCCGCAAAGGTTGGGGACTGCTGCTCTAGGCAGTTTACAATATAGAAGCTTTATTTGCATATTGCCCCCAACAATCTGGGTCCTCATTTTTCTGAACTCGGAAGGATGGAAGGCTGAATCAGCCTCGAGCTGGTCAGGGTTGAACTCCAGGCTGTGGGTAAAATTTGCCTGCAATATTGCACTTTAACCACTGTACCACTAATAATATGGAGAAAATATGAGATCCATAGGTCATTGATTTCTTATCCCTGAATTAATTTGGTTATCTGTTTATACAGGTTTTATTTATTTATTTATTTATTATTTAAATTTTTATACCGCCCTTCTCCCGAAGGACTCAGGGCGGTTTACAGCCAAGTAAAAATACACCATGATACAATATGAATACAATTAAAATACAATTTAAAAAACTTATTAAATTGGCCAAAATTAAAAATTTAGAATAAAAACCCATTAAAAACCCATAAATTTAAAACTAACCCAGTCCAGCGCAGATAAATAAGTGAGTTTTGAGCTCGCGACGAAAGGTTCGGAGGTCCGGAAGTTGACGGAGTCCTGGGGGGAGTTCGTTCCAGAGGGCGGGAGCCCCCACAGAGAAGGCCCTTCCCCTGGGCGTCGCCAGACAACACTGTCGCGCCGACGGCACCCTGAGGAGTCCCTCTCTGTGAGAGCGCACGGGTCGGTGAGAGGTATTCGGTAGCAGCAGGCGGTCCCGTAAATATATTTTAATATATTGCCTAATTCTTTGAGGTCCAGATCACTACCGTGTTCTGTCTCTGTCCTCACTCTGGAGTAACGAGCTAGCCTTCAGTCAGTCCTGAAGGCTAGCCTGCCAAAAAGTTCAAACAGATTAAGACTTCAGCTCACTTCGACACAGTTCAGCTAATTTGCTTCCTGTAGAACTGAAAGCAGTCCCAAAACTCTTTATATATCCTGTGGGGTGGGGCTCCTGCCCCACCCTTCCCTTTGATGATGGCGCCTCTCTAATCTTTTGAAGCGCGGATCGGTCCAGGCTTGATTGGTAATGGTTATCAGCTGCATCTGTAGGTGTAGCCTGAGGAAGGGAGGAATCAGGGGATGTTGGCCTCATTACGTCCTCCGACTGGCCTGGTTCTGGCTCCTGGAGCTGGGCCAAAGGAATCGGTGCTCCTGAGGTAAGCCTTACCGGCCCTTCCCCCTCACTCTCAGAGTCACTTTCGGGCATGGGGCCAGGTTCGGAGGCTGGAGCCACAACATACCATAACCCAAAAAAAATCAAATACAAAGGAAGAAAAAAAATGAAATAAAAGCCCAACTAAAGACAATATTAGTAGTCATTCTGCAGAATAACAAGGTCTTAAAAGCTGTCTTAAAAACCGGAAAGGTACTCCAAACTGTGAGAATGTTGTCAGGCCCCCATCTTCTTCAATATAGATGGTGGGGACCATCTGAATAAAATAGAATAGAATAACAGAGTTGGAAGGGACCTTGGAGATCTTCTAGTCCAACCCCCTGCTTAGGCAGGAAACCCTACACCACTTCAGACAAATGGTTATCCAACATCTTCTTAAAGACCTCCAGTGTTGGAGCATTCACAACTTCTGGAGGCAAGTTGTTCCACTTATTGATTGTTCTAACTGTCAGGAAATTTCTCCTTAGTTCTAAGTTGCTTCTTTCCTTGATTAGTTTCCACCCATTGTTTCTTGTCCTGCTCTCAGGTGCTTTGGACAATAGCTTGACCCCCTCTTCTTTGTGGCAACCCGTGAGATATTGGAACACTGCTATCATGTCTCCCCTAGTCTTCTTTTCATTAAACTAGACATACTGCATTCCTTCTTTAAAAGAATCCCAGGATAGCAACAATAATACCAGTAGAGACAATTCTTGAAAGGATAAAGTCAAACATGATTGGAAATGCTCTGTCTCTGAATTCTTGGACATTTGCTTCTGCTGCTGTGAATATGCACTACTGTATTAAATGACAAATAAACTGCCACAATACAAAGTACTTTCCTATAGTGGTGCTAGAAAACTTGTACATCACTGTAAATCCATCTTGTCTGCCTTTCCAGTTTTTATCCAGGATTCTTAGAATACATGTCTTGTGGAAAATAAAGTTGCTGTTTGCAGTGCTGTCATTGACAGCCAATGGCTACTAACTTCCTGCTATTATCATTTATCTGCATGTGCCTTCTTTCATGCATATGCTTATAGGAAGTTAGCACCCACCTCTCTCCTCGGAAAATGAAATATTTTAGGAAATATTAAAAGGGCAGAATATTTCCCCTAAAAGGGAGGCAGAAATTCATCCCCCCTCCACCTTTGTCAATAGGCCATTAAGGCTTGGGCCAGTCTATTCAACAGAACAAAGATCTATCTCCTCCAAGCAGAGCCATAATAGGAATTGCCCAAAGCCCCTTCATTACATCATCACCCAGCAAGAGTCAACCAAACATGGGACTCAAAAACACAGCCTACAAAGTTACCCCTGCATGGCCCCATGGGAGGTCTGACAACCAATCAGACAGCAAGCTCAAATTCAAAAGTGCAGAGAGGGTATAAAATTCAGGCACTTCTCAGCATCTCTTCCCTTTTATCTTCACCTAAGATCTTCAAGGCATCCGGCCCTGTCCACCACTAAAACCATCTTTCCAAGCAGCCACCCATGTTTCCAGTGTCTTTTTCCCTACTTGGAACTGAACCCAGAAGGATATTTTTTTCCAACATGCTTATAGCCCTATGTTCAAAAACAGTATCCTGTTGGTTTTTTCTAAAGTAGATCACCTCAAAACATGTATCCTGAATTACATTATTTGCAATTTTGAACCAAAATATTTAATGTGGGTGCCTATTTTAATGGTGGCTTTTTTATTTTCTGGATAAGGGAGAAAGGTTCTTTGTTAGATAATTATACAACAGTACAATAGCTTTTTAGAGGTAAGAGCCATTGAACTAAACAGGATTTAGTTAGAGGAACATGGGATTGCATTGTTAGCTGTGATTTTATACAACATATAAATCCTGTGTGCCTTTATCAGGTACGACTGTCAGTTTTCTAGACAGCAATGGCTTATTTTTGTGTTTAAAAGACAGTAAATTCTGTAGCTACCTACTCTTCCTTGGAAATGTTTTCCAAACTAGTCATTTAATTAAGTCAGATTTCAATAGTATTCCTAGCCAAAATGAATGCTGTATCTATAGCAAGAGTGGAATGACTTCTATTTAAAATCAGAGAATACCTCTGGAATACTACAAACAAGCTTCCATTCATTGCCAATGCAGTTACCCCCTTTTATCAAATGGAGATAGGTGACGAGCAAGAGCCGCATCTGTAAAAGAGGAAGACAGTGACAGTAAATAGAAATGCTAGCAGATGCCTTTCCTTGAGCATGTGTTCACTCAGCATTATCTAGGATGCATTCCTGTGGCTCCGTTTAACTATCAATCTGTGTGCTTTCAGACAAAGTGCCTTCCTTCCTTCTGCATTTAATGATGAGGTTTGAAGAGAGGGCGAGGTGTTCTTTTGTCTAGAGGATAGCAAAGTGCAGAGTTTGAAATGGAAATGAATGCATTAATAAGTGGCTAGCTAAGTCCTTTGCATGATGCAGAATATCTCAGGGAATAAGTCTTAAGAAAAGGAGAAGCAGGTGGGCGATTCTCATTACAGATCCAAACCAAAGCCGTCTTGCTTTCAGCTTCAAGTTCTTTCATACCCAGGCAGCAAGGAAGATATTACAGGCATTTTGTTGTTTATAACGCCATCTGATAATTTGGTTCATCTGATTCTGTATTAAGTCTTGTTAGGTATCTGTTAAAGACACACTTGTGTGAGTTAAAGCAAAGGAGATGTATTTAAAAACCCAACCTGGAGATATTTTCAATAGAATAGAATTTTTTATTGGCCAAGTGTGATTGGACACACAAGGAATTTGTCTTGGTGCATATGCTCTCAGTGTACATAAAAGAAAAGATACGTTCATCAAGGTAATCAAAGGATTTCTTTCATTTTTCTTATAAGAAAATGAGAGCTGTATTATACCAGGAATGCACAGCATGGAACAAATAGACAACACAGTGTAACCAGCACTGTTCTATGGTATTCGTGACATCCAGAGATTACTTTTTAAAAATGAAAAAGGTAGAAATTTTACGATTTCAACATTTTTACCTGACATCTCCAAAATAATCATTTTCAAATTTTGGAAATCTTGCTCACAAATTCTTAATTGCATTTCAGCATTCCTTTGTGAGGTTTGGGAGATAAAAACACTAAAATCACTTGAGTCTGAATACTTCATAAATCTTTGGAAACCCCACTGTGCTCCCAGACTTAGGATTCGGTTGGCTGTAGTGCCTTTAGAAGACTTGTTTGTTATGTGAAATGTGTTTTGTCTGGAAACATGCTTTCTTTTTCTTTTTAATAGTTTTCTTTTAATTATGTAAACTGCTGAAAGTAATTTGGGAATCAGTAGCTTTCTAAATCTATTAAAATGTATGTGTTTATTTAAAATAAAAGGTGCAGGCAGATTCAATGGGTTGCTGAATGATGAAAAGGTGGCTTACAAATACAGAATAAATTTATAGACTTTCTCCTCAGTTACCTGGTGAAACTTGAGCATTTAACTTGTTTATCACTAACTTCATGTCTTGATATTAATAATAAAATGTTTCTGATTTACCTATTATATCATACATATTATATTCTTCATCTTCTTTAGGATAAGCAAATTATATACAGTAGGGAACAGAAAAAGTGGGAGAAGAAGCCAAAGAAATTAAAGACCTTTTCATCCTGATAAACCATCCTAGTTTCCATTGGATCCGTATACTGCTTTATATATCAATTTTTATTTGTTAAACTTCTTAAAGTTCTCCAGTTGCCCTATCTATATCTACCATTTTACCATGTGGCAACATTTTTTCCTGACAGTATCATTCATACTGCTCTATTGAGCAGGTAACCACATTCACATACCTGGGCCTGGTCATTCAGGCCAACGGTTCAAGAAAAGAACATGGAGAATATGAAGCTGCCTTGGGCCAAAGATCCATTCTTAAATTTTTCCGCACAAAGGGAGGATATTATTTCCCTGCCACAATTAAGCTTTTTCTGGCCAAGTCGCTAGCTTGTTTATGGACCTGGCTTGGACTGTCAGCTTCGTGTTTTACACCATTAGGAATAGTTCAATCCAAATTCATTAGATCAATTTTCCAGGTGCCATGTTGTGTCTCAAATGTACTTCTGCACCTGGAGACTGGATTGACAAAAGTCGAAGCAAGAATCTGTATAGCATCCTTAAATCTCTAACTAAACTTAACTTCTTTCTGCAAGGGCTTGCTCCATTATCCTCCAAGACAAATTCTCCTCATCATGGATCAAGACTATTTTTTTTTTTAATTCAAAAAGTTTTACAAAAATTTTTTTTTCCCCCTTTCCCCCCAACCCCTTTCCCTTCACAAACCCCCTCCCCCTCCCCCCCGGCTTCCCGGAACAAACACAAGGTATAGTTAAAAATAAAACAAACATATGCTAAAAAAAAAAAATTTTTTCCCAAAACTATTATACCAATTCTCCCTCTCTAGCTCTGACTTCCTCCTTACATAACCAAATCCTTCAAAAAATTAACAATAAACAATAATAAAATATATAAATCAGTAGAACAAATTAATCCTAAAATATTTAAAACCAGCTAAAACATAAAAATCCAATCCAGTTCAGAGAATATCTCCCTTATAGCTTCTATAACCATATAACCATATAATTCTTTCGGGGACACAAATATTTTTGTCTATTAATATTTTAAAAAAACCTTGTTTCAAAAATAATACTATAGTCTCTTGCCATTTTTTGGTGCATTAATCTCTGTCTTTCCTTCGTTGCTCCTTTTAAAAGTCAATCACAATATTTCCTAGTAATTCCTTATGTCCAGAAATCCAAAAATTACTGCCGATATTCCATCAGTCCAAAAGAGAACTCTTGGGAAACATTAAGCTTGTGAGTCTTTTCCATTTGAGGACAATCTCCTGTAGCACAAATTCAGGCAGCTCATCCAAACTATTTAAAGAAAACTTCTTTAGATCACCTTGTTTCTTCACGATCAAATCTTCATATTTATCCACTTTTATTTGTATATCCTCCATTCCATTTTCCGAATAATTGCACTGGTTAATTTGCTCCAAACTCTCATCCAAAACGTCCCCATTTTTTATCAATTTGTATTTTGAATAATTAAATACATTCTTTCTGTGTAGTCCTGTATAACGTCCGAACCCATTCTTCTGAAAGAACCTCCATAACAAAATTCCTGCTGAGAATCCCCTTGTAACGTACTTAAACAGCGTAATATAATCCAACAGTCCACAGTCAAACACAATAAGATAAAATCTCCATTCAGTTTCGATTCAACAGCAAAGCTCCCTTTGATGTATCGCTCTGCTTTCAGTTTCTCTAAAACGAAACTGAAGGGGGGGAGGAAGTCAGAAAATCAAAAATACTTGCAAACCAATAATTGCTCCTCACATTCGTTCCGCCTGCTTTTCGTATCCACAAAAAAAATCAATTGCTAGCAGAAGTGGACATCTTCCTCTTTTCCTGCTTTTTCAGGAGCGCAGAGAATACTGGAGGTGGGGGAGGGGTAAATAAGGGGATTCACCGTTCAGGACTTTGTATTACAAAAACAAAGCCCCTAGGGGAATCTACCCAATTCCTCCCCCTTGCTCTGTCTCTCTCTTTCAACCAGAGAGAGAAATGAAGCCGGGATCAGTTGTTAAATCCGGCTTTTACGGTATTCAATGCGGAGTGCCATAAATTGGCACCCAGCGAGAAAGATGGCGCCACCCAGAAGCCTGGATCAAGACTATTGAGTCCAACCTTGCCAAACTAGATTTCTCCCCAGCTTCAATACTCAAGATGGACTACGACCTAGCAAGACAACCCTTGCGACAAAGGGTAGAGGACATCGAGAGGCAGGCAGATTTAGGGAACGCTCTGCAGCTTCTGGCTCCAGATACCATTAGATGTGTTGTTGCTTCTGCCAGCTATCTTAGTCAGCTGGAGTCAGCAAACCACTGGAAAGCATTTTCACTGTCATGGTGCTCTGCGCTTCCATTGGCTGTCCTGTATGGCAAGTATAAAAGTCAATACTTCTGTCAATACCATTGACAGAAAGACTCTCTTCCTGCGGCTCAGGAGAGGTGGAGACTGTGGGTCACATGCTCCTTAGATGTTCCTTTTATACAGAGATTAAGAAAAAAAACATATTCTGCCATCTTGACACTACCTATCTTCAGTAGCTGCTTAAGGATGAATAGTCCATAACTACAGCACAGGTAGCCAGATTCTGTGCAGCAGCACTAGAGATTTGTTGTGCCTCGTCTGCTTTCCCCACAGCCGGGCCTGTCTTACCTGCTTCCGAACGCTGAGGAATGTCCTAGCATGCCTCCCAGCCCCAGCCCTGGCTCCATGCCCAGACAGGCTGAAGAAGAAGAAGTGCCTCCCGGCCCAAGCCCTGGCTCCATGCCCAGGCAAACGGAGCAACTAGACCCTCCCCCCCTGGCTTCCCGGAACAAACACAAGGTATAGTTAAAAATAAAACAAACATATGCTAAAAAAATTTTTTTCCCCCAAAACTATTATACCAATTCTCCCTCTCTAGCTCTGACTTCCTCCTTACTTAACCAAATCCTTCAAAAAATTAACAATAAACAATAATAAAATATATAAATCAGTAGAACAAATTAATCCTAAAATATTTAAAACCAGCTAAAACATAAAAATCCAATCCAGTTCAGAGAATATCTCCCTTATAGCTTCTATAACCATATAACCATATAATTCTTTCGGGGACACAAATATTTTTGTCTATTAATATTTTAAAAAAACCTTGTTTCAAAAATAATACTATCGTCTCTTGCCATTTTTTTTGGTGCATTAATCTCTGTCTTTCCTTCGTTGCTCCTTTTAAAAAGTCAATCACAATATTTCCTAGTAATTCCTTATGTCCAGAAATCCAAAAATTACTGCCGTATATTCCATCAGTCCAAAAGAGAACTCTTGGGAAACATTAAGCTTGTGAGTCTTTTCCATTTGAGGACAATCTCCTGTAGCACAAATTCAGGCAGCACATCCAAACTATTTAAAGAAAACTTCTTTAGATCACCTTGTTTCTTCACGATCAAATCTTCATATTTATCCACTTTTATTTGTATATCCTCCATTCCATTTTCCGAATAATTGCACTGGTTAATTTGCTCCAAACTCTCATCCAAAACGTCCCCATTTTTATCAATTTGTATTTTGAATAATTAAATACATTCTTTCTGTGTAGTCCTGTATAACGTCCGAACCCATTCTTCTGAAAAAACCTCCATAACAAAATTCCTGCTGAGAATCCCCTTGTAACGTACTTAAACAGCGTAATATAATCCAACAGTCCACAGTCAAACACAATAAGATAAAATCTCCATTCAGTTTCGATTCAACAGCAAAGCTCCCTTTGATGTATCGCTCTGCTTTCAGTTTCTCTAAAACGAAACTGAAGGGGGGGAGGAAGTCAGAAAATCAAAAATACTTGCAAACCAATAATTGCTCCTCACATTCGTTCCGCCTGCTTTTCGTATCCACAAAAAATCAATTGCTAGCAGAAGTGGACATCTTCCTCTTTTCCTGCTTTTTCAGGAGCGCAGAGAATACTGGAGGTGGGGGAGGGGTAAATAAGGGGATTCACCGTTCAGGACTTTGTATTACAAAAACAAAGCCCCTAGGGGAATCTACCCAATTCCTCCCCCTTGCTCTGTCTCTCTCTTTCAACCAGAGAGAGAAATGAAGCCGGGATCAGTTGTTAAATCCGGCTTTACGGTATTCAATGCGGAGTGCCATAAATTGGCACCCAGCGAGAAAGATGGCGCCACCCAGAAGCCTGGATCAAGACTATTGAGTCCAACCTTGCCAAACTAGATTTCTCCCCAGCTTCAATACTCAAGATGGACTACGACCTAGCAAGACAACCCTTGCGACAAAGGGTAGAGGACATCGAGAGGCAGGCAGATTTAGGAACGCTCTGCAGCTTCTGGCTCCAGATACCATTAGATGTGTTGTTGCTTCTGCCAGCTATCTTAGTCAGCTGGAGTCAGCAAACCACTGGAAAGCATTTTCACTGTCATGGTGCTCTGCGCTTCCATTGGCTGTCCTGTATGGCAAGTATAAAAGTCAATACTTCTGTCAATACCATTGACAGAAAGACTCTCTTCCTGCGGCTCAGGAGAGGTGGAGACTGTGGGTCACATGCTCCTTAGATGTTCCTTTTATACAGAGATTAAGAAAAAAAACATATTCTGCCATCTTGACACTACCTATCTTCAGTAGCTGCTTAAGGATGAATAGTCCATAACTACAGCACAGGTAGCCAGATTCTGTGCAGCAGCACTAGAGATTTGTTGTGCCTCGTCTGCTTTCCCCACAGCCGGGCCTGTCTTACCTGCTTCCGAACGCTGAGGAATGTCCTAGCATGCCTCCCAGCCCCAGCCCTGGCTCCATGCCCAGACAGGCTGAAGAAGAAGAAGTGCCTCCCGGCCCAAGCCCTGGCTCCATGCCCAGGCAAACGGAGCAACTAGACCCCTCCCCCTCCCCCACAGCATGTGAGCCTGAGGAAGGTCAATTACCAACAGCTGCAGACTGGAGTGACCCTCGCTTCAGGAGAATTGATAGGTGGCGTCAATAGAAGGAAGGGAGGGGCAGGCCTGGATAAGTGCTGAGTCATGGAGCCACACCCCATGGCCTATATAAAGGATCTGCTTTCTGGCATTCTCTGAGTCAGGCAAAGTCTACCTTATCTTGCTGAAGTCACTTTCTGGTCTCCTGCCTGCCTTGAGAACTTTGCTAGGACTTTGGAAGAGCTGCAGAGGCACGCCTGATTCGGATTTCTCTGACCCGGCCGTCAGTGGAGGAGTGGGAGACGACAGGATTCATAGCAAACATGTGTCTTCTCCACCATAGTTATCTTATATAACAAATGTGGCAAACCCTTTGCACTGCTTAGTCCTTTCCCTTTTAGCGTTGAACCTACAACAGGCCATACAGTTTATGGATTGTAGCTGTAGTATAGTCAGACCATGTATAATTGACAGACTGGATTTTATTATAGATTTTAGTTGTAATTTATTATTTTATACAAGCATTTTTAATTGTATCTTTACTGAGCATTTTTATTTGTTTTGGTCTCTGGTCTAAGACTATGATAAATTGATTACTGTTCTATTCTTCAGTTCTACTCTTTAAAAAATTATTCTAATTCTCATACAAATCTGTAAAATACTCCTTCTCTCCTTCCTTCATCCCAAATCCTTCAACACTTTTGTACTTCATTCCTTTTATTTTTGAAAGTTGTTTACCTCTTTTCAACTACTTCCAAAAGAATGTTTTTCCCCTTTTTAATTTTAACAATTTTTGGGTCTCTTGGCTTATATAGTTTGCAACTATTATTTTTTCTATATACAATCATACCATTTTTTTATCCTCATTTGTTGCAGCAACCATTTTTAATCATTTTTTCCTTGTCCACAGCTTCTTTTACTTCATTATTGCACCAAGCATTATTTCTCATTCTTCTCATTAGTATGACTATAGATTTTTCTGTGGCACCTTGTAACATAAATGTTTTCTTTGTTCCAAACAGCTTCCACAGCTGTTTTCTTACTTCCATTTTCTAATCATTATAAATGGAAGATCTTATGATAACCTAGTAAGTTTTATATTAGAATCATACGTTTTCTTCTTGCAATCATTCTACTTTCACTCTTATTTCTTTCACTTTTTTCCTCTTTCAATTTTTCCCTCAAGATCTACTTACGATACTGCTAAAAAAATTATCTGGCCCAGATTTAGAAAATCTCATAATCCCTTTTTCCATCAATCTCATACTTTTAGGATTCATTTACTGTAACCTTACACTAAAGGTAAAGGTAAAAGTTCTCCTTGCACATACGTGCTAGTCGTTGCCAACTCTAGAGGGCGGTGCTCATCTCCGTTTCAAAGCCACAGAGCCAGCGCTGTCCAAAGATGTCTCTGTCATGTGGCCAGCATGGCTCTGAGTCATGTGGCCAGCATGACTCAACGCCAAAGGCACACGGAACACTAATACCTTCCCACCAAAGGTGGTCCCTATTTTTTCTACTTGCATTTTTACGTGCTTTCAAAACTGCTAGGTTGGCAGAAGCTGGGACAAGTAATGGGAGCTCACCCCATTACACGGCAGCACTAGGGATTTGAACCGCTGAGCTGCCAACCTTTCGATCGACAAGCTCAATGTCCTAGCCCCTGAGCCACCGCATCCCTTAACCTTACACTAAAGGTAGCATTAGTACTCATGGTTTTTGTTTTTTGTCTGGACCACTTTCAAGGGCTAATATCACCTAAATCTAGACAAGTGGAACACCTAAGGATAGAAAATGATTCAATCCACAGTTGGCAGTCATTATCTTACAAAGTATCCTATCCACTTCTTGAGGTATCCCAATTCGTGAAGTATCCCTGTTCCTGAGGTATCCCAGTTTTTCTTTTTTTGAATCAAGTTTTATTGATTTTTTTTTCTTCACACCCACCCACATATTTAATGAACACAGTATTGACCACGTATCTTCTACAATTTGTCTTATCCAAATACATTTTACTTAGTTACAATTTCTGCCAAAATGTTCTTTTTCCATATTTTTAATCATATCCTGATATTTCTATGCTTATTTATATAAACAACATCTTCTTTCACCCTCAAATTCTAATTTCTCCATTTTTAATAATATATATTCTCTTTCAATTTTTCTGATAGTTCATTCTTTATCCTGATACATTTAAACATGTTCAGGGTTACCTTTCTTCCATTTCATCTTTCTTCTCTTTCTCCTCTCTTTCTTCTCCCTCCCTTCTTTTATCCTTCTTCCTTTCTTCTTTCCTCTCTCCTACTCCTTCTCTACTTCCTCTCCCCTTCCTCCTTTCTTCCTCCGTATCTAATCTTCTCTCCTACTCTTATTTCCCCTTCTTTTCTTCCTCTCATCTCCCCTTTCTTTTATTCCTCTCTCTCCTTCTCCCTTCCTTCCATCTCTCTACTCCTTCTTTCATCTCTCTCTGTTACTTTATTAATTTTCAATTCAGTATTTTCACTATTGTGTCCAGGCAACCCCAATTTTTCTTCCATTTATTTAAATTATTTCTCAGAACTCCCATCATATTTTTTAATTATTAACAATATATTTCAACTTAATCCATTTTTGCTTTAAAACTTTTTAACTAAGTTAAAAAGTTCACCTCTTATTTTATTTTCTTTAATTCCTAATTTCTTATTCTCACATCAATAATTGTTCAAAAATTGAAATGCTAGTAAAAGAGAAAAAGAATTATTGAGGTATCCCAGTTTTTCATGATAGCTTAGGTTATGCTCACACAGGATTTTCTCAAAGTAATATGATAAATAGGCCCCTTTTCCTTTTACTCCAGGGTGCATCATTATATTATAAGATGCACTTGTCAAATGACAAGGCAGATTGTGTTTTATGACCACTCTTTGCTGTGTAAGTGAAGCAGTCATAAAGCCATACAAACTTGCACCTCATTCTCCATCATAACAATTGTAGTTCTATGCACATTATTTTCCATCACTAATGCTTTTCATTACAAAGGACAAAACACATAATGGTTTCAATCAGATTTCAATAGAAGAGAATATATCATATGTATTACCCAGCTAGGGAATTCTAATTTCATATAATTTATAATCACCTGATACATTTTGCTTAATTTTAGCTTAGCTTAATTTTTTAATTCATACCTAAACCTACATTTTCATTCTTTTGCACTTTCTAGAAGATCAGACTATATTCAGGCAGACTTTTTGTAACCATACCCTTTTCTTAGTTCCACAGATACACAACAAATATATTTTTCTTTATTTAATGTCATCCATTCCTTTATACTTTTTTCTTTTCTTTCTTTTTTTTTTGAAAAATACTAAATAGCTAAGTCCTGTTGGCCATTTCATAGACACTACAACATTCATATAAAGACATATTTTTCTTTATTTCTCATCATTCATTAATTTATATATTTTACATAGTTGGTTTTAATACCAGTACTAGGTCTAAAATACAATTTGTCTAAAATACAGATTGATCTTCTCTGGACAAAAAGCTATCTCAGTGAGCAAATATTTGCCAGACTTACACTGACAGATGATAGATAGATAGATAGATAGATAGATAGATAGATAGATAGATAGATAGATAGAGAGATAGAGAGATAGATAGATAGATAGATAGATAGATAGATAGATAGATAGATAGATAGATAGATAGATAGATAGGTATTAGGGGGAGAGAGAGAGAGAGAGATGCTGTATCCCATAGATTACTATAATAACAGACCTAGCTACACCTGCTGAAGGGGATGAATGCCTATGGGGAAATAAAAACTGACATTTAGATTGGAATTGTGTTAAATGAACACTTCACAATCAACTTCTGCATATTGTTTTACATGTTGTATCTACCCCCAGGGGATGAATGGAGCTATCAGTCCTTGTAATATGCACTGAGATTTGGAAAGTGGATTAAGCAGAGCACCATGCTGCAAGGCTTCTGCCTTTCTTCAATTTTTAATTTTCTTGTTTGGTTTGCAGGAGAGGAAACTATTTAAATCTTATCCAAAATGTTTAAGCTTTAGCTGTTTGATGAAGCATGTGAAGACTTTGTAGAAAAGATTTGCAAGTGAAACAGAGCTGGCTTCTCAAAAAGAAAAAGCCACCATATCAGTATTTACTTATTTCATGCCCATAGACCAAAATAATTTCTGAATTCCAAACCAAGCAAGCAAGTTATCTATTCTTTTTCAGCTTTCACTCTTTTCCACAGTCTAATAAAGACCCTGCTATAAGTGTCTTTTTAGTATGTTTGTAGCTGTTATTTAACTGGATTACATCATAGTCCCCAGGGTGGGGGACTAAGGGTGGATGCATTCAAGAGTCTCTTTTAAAGAGCTTTCCTGAGCACAAGACAAATTTTCAACAATGAGAAGATGATGGCCAGCAAAATATATAGGCTGTTCCTCAAAGTTTTCTACTTTCAGCTGCAAAAAGGAACCAGTATGTCTAAGGTATGATTTGGTAATCAAATTTTAATACTCTAATAACTATATTTATAAAATATATAGTTTTTGTTTCTGGCATATAGCTTGTCTCTGTTTTGCTATTTCTGTATGTAAGAAATCAGTTCAAACTTTGTGCAAACCCTACAAAAACACGATTGTGATTTTTTTGCACGATTCTGATCTTTGTAGATACAGACACAATAAGAATATCTTTTCCAAGCCCATCATGATTGCTCTACCAAGGACAGCAGAAATTACTCATGTCTTATGTTGCTCCTCAGCCTTGGGGGTTATGGTCAAGCAGTGGTGGGTTTCAAATATTTTTACTACCAGTTCTGTGGGTGTGGCTTGGTGGGCATGGCAGGGGAAGGATATTGTAAAATCTCCATTCCCTCCCCACTCCAGGGGAAGAATACTGTAAAATCTCCATTCCTTCCTCAATCCAGGGGAAGGTTACTAAAAAATCCCCATTTCCTCCCAATCAGCTGGGACTTGGGAGGCAGAAAATAGATGGGGGTGGGGCCAATCAGAATTTTTACCACCAGTTCTCCGAACTACTCAAAATTTCTGCTACCGGTTCTCCAGAATTGGTCAGAACCTGCTGAAATCCACCTCTGTGGTCAAGAGTAGGTTAACGCAAATCTTTGCACTGGTGACTGAATTCAGTGAGGCTCAAGCAAATTATCCTTCTCAAGCAGATTCATATACTGAAGAATGAATAATTCCATAAATCAAACTAAGCAGCTCTAGAACAATTTAGAGCTTTCCAAAGTTCTTGCAGATATTTTGTTCTTTCCTGCTTCTGAAAATAAAATAACAGACTATTTCATTTTATTAAAATAAACACAAGTCCATCTACAGGATTGCAACTGTAAATCCATGGTGGGGGTTGCCAAGTGGACTGCCTGTGACTGACTTGAGTAGCTGGCCAATGAGATTTACCAGTGTATTAAACTGTCAGAGCTGTTTCTTGGGGACAATAAGACTAATATTACTTTGTGTTTCATTAACTGAGTTTCTTTGCTATGGTGAGTCATAAGTCTCAGTTTTGCTTGCTCTTGTGCTAATGGAATGGTGCTAGTTCTCCAACACAAACAGGAATTTAATACAATTCTCATTTTGAATATGGGCTCAAGACCAGTCTGTCCAGCAGTGTGCTATATTATCTTATAGTAGCTATATGTTCCAACACTGGAAATTTTTAAGAAAATGTTGGATAACCATCTGTCTGAGATGGTGTAGGGTTTCCTGCCTGGGCAGGGAGTTGGACTAGAAGGCCTCCAAGGTTCCTTCCAACTATTATCTTATTTTATTATTTTATTTATTAAATTTATATTCTGCCCATCTCATCAGTAAGTAGACTCTTGGGTCATACCTACTTTTTATATTCTGTATGACTGGCACAGACTGAAGTCTCTGATATTACAATGAGGGACTGTCTTCCAAGAATATAGTTTGTCCAAACCTTTATTGCTTTTATGACTGTAGAGGGCAAGGCTACGGACATTGTCTACTATGTATCAAACTGTTTTTCTGTGGCTTGTTTGCATTTCACTTCACCAATCGGCTTCTATGTTTTCAGATAATTAACAAAGGTGGGATTTGGTCAGCAAGACATTATTTTGCTCTCTTCCAATCACAACCATCAATTTGAGTCAAATCATGGAATGGGTGGGTGCTTTTATGTATTTAATTGAACAGAACAGGAAAACCAAAAAGAAACAACAGCAACAAAAGTTATGTAAGCTTCTCGTACAGGTCTCTGTCCCTATGCATTACATTCATGCACACACACACAAACACAATTTAGGGCCAGTTTCCAGTGGTTCTTCTAAAATAAACACTAGATCATTTGCGAATGCTTGTAATTTAGATTTTTCTTTTTTTATTTCCATACCTTTTATTTCTGAATCTTGTCTAATATTTCTATTTAACACTTCTAATGTTAATATGAATAGTAATAGGGACAGTGAACATTCTTGTCTTGTGCCTTTTTTAATACTAAAATTCTCTCTATAGTCCCCATTAACTATTACTTTTGCCATTTGCTTATGATATATTGTCTTAATTATATTTATAAACTTCTCACCAAAATCCATACAATCTACCTGTTATATCATGAATTGCCAATTTAGATTGTCAAAAGCTTTCTGTGCATCTAAAAAAATCAACGCCATTTGCTTTTTCGAGCGTGCTTCATAGTATTCCAACATATCTAAAATAAATCTTACATTATTTTTAATTTGTCTTTTTGGTAGGAATCCATTTTGATCCAAGTGAATAAATTCATTCAGGAATCTTTGATGCAAAAATGTTATAGTCTGCATTTAGTAATGATATAGGCCTGTAGTTCTTTATCTGTGTCAGATCTGAATTTTCTTTTGGAATTAAAGTAATATTTGCTTCTATCCAGGTATTTGGCCTCTAGTAAAACCTCATTATAAACCTCTAACATTGAGAAACTCAATGTATCCTGTAATTAATAATAATAATAATAATAATATCAGAGTTGGAAGGGACCTTGGAGGTCTTCTAGCCCAGGCAGGAAACCCTACACCATTTCAGACAAATGGCTATCCAACATTTTCTTAAAAATTTCCAGTGTTGGAGCATTTACAACTTCTGCAGGCAAGTTGTTCCACTGTTGTTTGTATACTTCTGCTGGTAAGTAGAAGTATACATCTGGTCCTGGGGTCTTATTGTGTTTTTGTCTGTTTACCACCTCCGTCAACTCCATCATCATTATTTTTTCATTTTTAAAAAATATTTTTATTTTTTTAATATAAATAGAAAGAGCAACATATTCAATATCCATATAAACAGTGCATTATCTGCTTACAATTCTTTTGAGTAATACTTATAATAATAATAATAATAATAATCTCTAGTAGTAATCTCGTAATGAAAGTGCTTTTCCCTCATCATATTAATACATATCAATTATTAATACTAATCAAATTAATAAGTTACAATAATGAACCCTAATAGTGAAATTAGTCTTTCTCTTGTAATTTTAGAAGTTCTAACTTCTGTTTCTCTTATTTAACCATCAATAGAACAGATTCCACATCTCTAAATATTCTGTGTCTTCCTTTTCTTTAATTTCAAGTGTTAGTTTATCCATTTTTGCACATTCTAAGATTTTTGTTATTATCTTTTCTTCTGAAGGGATCTCCTCACCTTTCCAGTGTTGTGCAAACATGATTCTGGCTGCTGTTAACACATATATTATTAAATATACATTACTTTTACTATATTTTTCGGGTATAATGCCCAAAAGAAATATTTCCAGTTTTAAATCTATATGTTCCTTTATTACTTTTGCTATCGAGGTTTGTATTTTAGTCCAATTATTTTTTGCTTTTGGGCATGTTCACCACATGTGGTAGTTTGAGCCTGGGGTTTGGTTCCACTTCCAACACTTGGCAGACATATTCTTAAACATTCTAGCTAATCTTGCCAGAGGGAAGAGCCATCTATAAAACATTTTGTATAGGTTTTCTTTATATTCAGTGGACGTTGTCAATTTATAGTTTCTATTCCACAACTTTGCCATTTGTCCAATTCTATAGAATACCCAAAGTTTTTAGTCCATGCTATCATGGTTTCTTTTACTTGCTCCTCTTCCATTCTAACAGTCAATAGATAACTATAGAATTTTTAAATTAGTTTCTCCTCCGTTAAGATTTGATCCAATTTTATAAAGAACCAACATAATTGGTTCATTTAACAATTTTTTAATGTTTTCAGTCACTTTTGGTAGTTTAGTTTTTTCCATATATTTTCCTCTGGCTTTTTTTTCTTTGTCATATAATTTTTTGTAATATTCCTGAATTATTCTCTTTTTAGTCTCATTTTAAAACTGTAGGTTTCCTTTCCCATCTTGTAGTTTACTTATCTATTTCTTCTCTCTCTTTTTTTCCCAGTTTATAAGCTAACCATCTTCTTGGTTTGTTGGCATTTAAAAAAAATGTTTTACTCTTTTTATTTGTTGCACCAATCCTTTTTCTATTAGGTTTAATTTGTGTTTTATTACATCCATTTGATTTTTTAAAGTTTTCTTTTGTGGGTCTTTTTGCAGTTCTAATTCCATTTTTTTATATTCTTCTTCTACTGTCTTTTGATGTTGTTGTTTCTTTGTATTCTTTCTTGTTATATAGATTATAGGTAATCCTCTGATGTATGCTTTAGTTTTATCCCATATATTCTGTAGTGAGGTCTGTTCTTTTTTATTTTCTTTGAAGAAGAATTCCATTATTTTGTTTTACTATTGTTTGCATAAACTGTTTCACTTTTAATATGAATTGGTTCAATATTCATCTCAACCTTTTCTTTTCCCCTTTCCAACTAACTTTTATTTTATTTTATTCCCCTTTCCAACTAACTACGCCTTCTCCCTGATCTTCGAACCTTTAAACGCGAGCTCAAAACTTTCTTTTTTCATCAAGCAGGGCTGGCCTAACGTTTTTATTGAGGGTTTTTAGTGGGGCTTTTAGTATTTTTAGAATTTTATATCCCTATTTTAATTATTTAAAGCATTGAATCAGTTTTTAAATCAATTTTGTATTTTAACTTTTTCGATATTTATGTTTTATTTGTGATGTACACCGCCCTGAGTCTTTGGAGAAGGGCGGTATAAAAATTTGAATAATAAATAAATAAAATAAATAAATAAATATTGGGTTATGGTCAGCCTATAGATTAGTTTCTATCTCTATCTGTTTTTTGTAGATTCTTAAAGTAGTACTGTCTATTATGTAACTATTATGTAAGTATAAATCAACGGCAATAAAACTTTCTCATAATAAACCACCCTGGCTCTATTGCAAAACATATTAAAGTATTCCCCATATACCTTCTGAAATTTTGGAAATTTTGGAAATCTCTTCCCACATTGGCAGGAAATAAATGTCTTGAAAAAAAATGTAAGAATGGATATGTAAAATAGTTATCTATTTTATCTATAGAGATAACTATCCCATTTTGAATATCCTTTTTGGAAAAATAAGACCACGTAAAACTATGTATGTCTATTTGTTCCTGTACTTGCTAATACTGAATTCAGTTTAGATTACCTAGAAATTTGAGACTGAGAGCCAAAACTTACACAGACAATATCATAGACAATGTTAATGATGTAACAGGTAAAACTTGACCCAAAAGTCAGGGGTTGCCACAAAGAAGAGGGAGTCGGGCTGTTCTCCAAAGCACCTGAGGGTAGAACAAGAAGCAATGGGTGGAAACTGATCAAAGAAAGAAGCAACTTAGAACTAAGGAGAAATTTCCTGACAGTTAGAACAATTAATAAGTGGAACGACTTGCCTGCAGAAGTTGTGAATGCTCCAACACTGGAAATTTTTAAGAAAATGTTGGATAACCATCTGACTGAGATGGTGTAGGGTTCCTGCCTAGGCAGGGGGTTGGACTAGAAGGCCTCCAAGGTCCCTTCCAACTCTGTTGTTATGTTATGTTATGTTATGTTTTCTATTTGTTAATATAAATAGAGTTAACAAATAGAAAATAATAGTGTTATTTTTGCTCTGGAATAAACTTTAGCACAACTTTTAACACAATAAATAATAAGCACAATAAAATAAACAGAATAAAAGTAAGTCATGGAAAATACTTAATATGTTTTTAAAACAACAACCATAGCAAAATTTATCTTCCCAATCAGAATTCTTCATAGCTGTGACATCTTCCAGTGTCATTGTCCTGGTCCTTTTGGCCACTGTCTCTCTGTGCTCTTGACTGCCAAAAGAAATGTTGTTTCTTGTTTTTATTCAAGTAAGCTCCACATTGTCTTTCAGAAATGTTTGATGCCAGAGATAGCAATAGCACTTAATATACCACTTCACAGTACTTTACAGCCCTCTCTAAGCAGTTTACAGAGTCATCATATTGCTCCCAACAATCTCGGTTCTCTTTTTACTGACTTTGGAAGGATGAAAGCCTGAGTCAACCTTGAGCCGGTCAGAATTGAACTGCTGGCAGTCAGCAGAATTAGCCTGCAATACCGCATTCTAACCACTGTACCACTATGGCTCAGAGATGAATCAAAAGAAATTTTTGCACACTTCTACAAGGTATATTCTCCAAATACATGCTGTGCCAAATAACAACACATTTATCTTTAGAAGTGGAGTGCTTCAAGTGTTTCAATTCCAGTGCTATGTCACCCAAAGCTATGATTTCCATGGTTCAAAGATGTTGGAATTAGAATGTAAGCAAGATACATTGACAGACTGAATAATGTAAAACTATACTATGTTATTTTGTGCTTGCTATCCTTGGGGTTAGACAGCTTGCATAGGATTTAGTACTTTATTCCCTCTGCTGATTATAGGGTATCTCATACTCATCTATCTTCTTGCTTCTCTGCTAGGACATCATCAAAACCTGTAAGATGTCACTTTATGCACATCCAATAAATGTAAATGATTAACAATAAGTAGACAGAGGACTTTTGAGATCTGTCAACAAAAAAGAAATTAAGTGTTAAAATTTGTTATGAAACCACAGACATAACAAACAGCAAGGTAATAAAATACGAATAGCAAGAACAAAAATCAATCCATTCTATAAGAAAAGTTAAAAGCACCATTAATTTAAAAAAAATGAAAGTACAGCTAGGGGTTAAGATGCTGGGCTTGTTGACTGAAAGGTTGGCAGTTCAGGACGCAAAGCACTACGTGTAATGGGGTGAGCTCCCATTCTTGCTCCTGCCAACCTAGCAGTTTGAAAGCATGCAAATTGATAAATAGGCACCACTTTTGTGGGACATTAACAGAGTTTGGTGTGCCTGGGCTTATAGTCATACCAGCCACATGACCATGGAAATGTCTTCGGACAATGCTGGCTCTGTCAGCTAGGAAAGAGAGATAAGCACTGCCTTATCTCCCTTGCGCATATGTGCTAGTCGTTCCTGACTCTAGGGGGTGGTGCTCATCTCCATTTCTAAGCTGAAGATCCAGTGCTGTCCGAAGACATCTCTGTGGTCACGTGGCTGGCATGACTCAATGGCAAAGATGCACAGAGCACTGTTACTTTCCCACCAAAGGTGGTCCCTATTTTTCTACTTGCATTTTTTATGTGCTTTCGAACTGCTAGGTTGGCAGAAGCTGGGACAAATAACTGGAGCTCACCCCATTACATGGCATTAGGGATTCGAACCACTGAACTACCGACCTTTTGATTGACAAGTTCAGCATCTTAGCCACTGAGCCACCACATCCCCAAGGATAGGTCCCCAAGGATATGGGATACCTTTACCTTTTTACCTATTTTTTTAAAAGAAGGTCTTAAAAAGCCTGGTAGCAGGCAAATGTCTCAGAGGCATTCCATGATTAGGGCCCCTGCTGAAAAGGCTCTGATGGCCAACCTTTTGACTTTAGATTTAGGGAGCATTTATATGAGGGCCTTTTCAATCATGCACAGGAAAAGATGGCATTAATACTAAGCTCTTGAACTTCACATGGCTTCTTGGAATTGGGCATGGAATGAACAAGAAGTTAATGTAAAAGTGAAATAACCCTAGAAGGTCTTCAGAATACTTATTCAGTTAGAATATTTGTCTTCATCTATGTTCTTTGTCAATGTTTTTGCTTCTTCCGCCACTGATCCCATCTTGTGTCTTCAATAGAAATGATTTCTATGTTGCGTTCTTGCAGGCATGTTGATGAAAGGGGACTAATTCCAGTATCCACTTTTTTCAGGGAATTCTACTCTTCTCATCTGTGACTAGCCTTAGGTCCCTAAGAGCCAGATTTACATGGCAGTTTAATTTCAACAAGTGTCTTGGTGCGTGTGTTTCTGGCTATAATTTAACTGATGTACTTCTTAACAGTCAGGCTACAACATTACATTTACTGCAGAGGGAATGAAAGTCTGGACTATGGCTAATTTTTTTTTAGCAACAGATGGCAGCTTTTCTTAATTGTAATTGTTAGGGCAGCTGTTCTTAAAATACACTTCAAGGACCTCCTTCAATTAGCTTCAAACTATGTAAGGTTGTTCAGACAATCAGATCCTGGATCTGATCAAGCATTCATCACCTCTGGTATCTTGTTTTTAGCAGTGGTCGTCCAAATACTTCTTAGAAACTTCAGAACAGCAAAGAAAGCAAGTAGTCCTAGGTCAATCACAAAATAGAATAGAATAGAATAGAATAGAATAGAATTTTTTATTGGCCAAGTGTTTTTATTTATTTATTTATTTTATTTTGTCATAACAATATATGTAGGTATCAAACAAAAAGATTATATAATATATAAACACATATATGGGTAAATATAAGGAGGTATAAGCATATATGTATATAGGAAGAAGAAAAGAAAAACAATAGGACAGGAACGGTAGGCACGTTTGTGCGCTTATGCATGCCCCTTATGGTCCCCTTAGGAATGGGGTGAGGTCAATAGTAGACAGTTTTTGGTTGAAGATTTTAGGATTATGGGAAGAGATCACAGAGTCAGGTAAAGTATTCCAAGCACTGATGATTCTGTTACAGAAGTCATATTTTCTGCAATCTAGATTAAAGCGGTTGACATTAAGTTTAAATCTATTGGTTGCTCTAGTATTATTGCAATTGAAGCTGAAGTAGTCTTTAACAGGAAGGACATTACAATAGATGATTCTGTGAGTTAAACTTAGGTCTTGTCGTAGGCGACAGAGTTTCAAGTTTTCTAAGCCTAAGAAGTGTCCAATCTAAGTGTGATTGGACACACAAGGAATTGTGTGTCTTGGTGCAAATGCTCTCACTGTACATAAAAGAAAAGATATATTCATCAAGGTACAACACTTACAACACTTAATGATAGTCACAGGGTACAAATTTAACACTTCATGATATAACACTTAATGATAGTCATAGGGTACAAATAAGCAACCAATATCAGTCGTAAGGATACAAGCAACAAAGTTACAATCATACAGTCATAAGTGGAAGGAGATGGGTGATGGAAACGATGAGAAGATTGATAGTAGTGCAGATTTAGTAAGTAGTTTGACAGTGTTGAGGGAATTATTTGCTTAGCAGAGTGATGGCGTTTGGGAAACAACTGTTCTTGTGTCTAGTTGTTCTGGTGTGCAGTGTTCTATAGCAGAGGTCTCCAACCTTGGCAACTTTAATCCAGGAGGACTTCAACTCCCAGAATTCTGGGAGTTGTAGTCCTCCAGGCTTAAAGTTGCCAAGGTTGGAGACCCCTGTTCTATAACGTCATTTTGAGGGTAGGAGTTGAGACAGTTTATGACCAGGATGTATACTACCTCCCAAAGTTCAGGTGTTATTTAGTTAGTTTGCTAATGGCATGGTTTTGAAATTGATGCATGCTTCCTCTCTATTTTCATTACATTCATACTTAAAGCTATTTAAGTCAGTGACCTTCCCACATCTTAAATTAAACACTCTGTGTCTTATGAGTACCACAATCCTAGATAGGTATTAAATCATGTATAATTTCTCATTTGTCAGAGTCTACAGGGTTTAAAATTTGCAGAAACAAGCAACAATGTTTTAGGACCAAATTATACATCATGCTTAATGCATGACCTGCAGCTTTAGTTTTTGTTTGTTTAAACTTATCTCTTCACTCCCTGATTGACTTCAGAATGAAAATGCAGCGATGAATGGATTTTTTTTTCTGAAGTTGATAGCTATGCAAAAGGAAAGCATTTTTATTCCTAGCCTAGTTAGGAGTGAAGTAACTGTGCTCTTCCAGCATGTTACCTTTGCCTTTAGAGTGGGAAAGGTTCCTGCTCACCTGTAGTTTGTTAAAAGAAAACAAAGAGGTAGCTACAGCCATAACTTGTAATTCAGTCTTTCAAAAAGATCCAAAAATAATATGGGTTGAAGCAGTGGTGAAATCCAAATTTTTTTACTACAGGTTCTGTGGGCATGGCTTGGTGGGCGTGGCAGCGGAAAGTTACTGCAAAATCCCCATTTTCTCCCCACTCCTGGGGGAAGGATATTGCAAAATCTCCATTCCCAACCCACTCTGGGGCCAGCTAGAGGTGGTATTTGCTGGTTCTCCGAACTACTCAGAATTTCTGCTACCGAACCTCCAGAACCTATCAGAACCTGCTGGATTTCACCCCTGGAAGACACCTTGATTGGACCATGTGACTCATTGTTTGGGAAAGGGATAATTTTTTTACTTTTAATTAGGTGAAAATTGTGGGAACATTCAGAGTTGGTTTTCGCCAGCCTATGCCAATATGCTGTTCTTTGAGGAATGTACCTGCCTTGAAGTTCTGTTTGCTATGGGCATATTACTGGAACCCTGACATTAACTTTCTGGAACTAGGAAAAATTTGTATAAGTTGCCTAGAAAGTTTATCAGGCCACGACCAATAGCCTTCTCTGAAAGGCTAATATATGACTGAAGGAAGAGGAAGTGAGCAAAGCAGAAGATAATAATAATAATAATAATAATAATAATAATAATAATAATAATAATAATAATAATAATAATAATAATAATAATAATAATAATAATAAGGGGCGTGCATAAGCGCACAAACGTGCCTACCGTTCCTGTCCTATTGTTTTTCTTTCTTCTTCATATATATATATATATATATATATATATATATATATATATATATATATATATATATATATATATATATATATATATATATTTGTTTTCTGAGGTTTTCACAGGTGTTTGTATATAGGTCTTTGGTTGTTGGGTTTTCTCCGTGTAAAATTGGAAGTGTCTTGGCGGCGTTTCGAAGTCTCATTCGTCATCTTCAGGCTTCAGCCGTGCTTCTGGGAGCAAAGCACGAAGCTGAAGCCTGAAGATGACGAATGAGACTTCGTCGAAACGTCGCCAAGACACTTCCAATTTTACACGGGAGAAAACCCGAACAACCAAAGACCTATATATATATATATGCTTATACCTCCTAATATTTACTCATATATATGTTTATATACTATATAACCTTTCTGTATGATACTTACATATATTGTTGTGACAAAATAAATAAATAAAATAAATAAATAAATAATAGGAGATACAATAGTTACAGTAGGTTAGAAATCCTTCACTGAAGCAGTAATATCACATCCTTTGAATATTTCACTTAGTCCTTATAGCAGTGGTGCTGCAGGAGATTAGACAAGCACTAAGGAACATGTTAGCTGTATGATCTTGAAGTGACATTTTGAATTCTCCCTTGAAAACTGTCTTTCTGGGAATAAAGAAACCAGGGACGCTCCGATTTTTGTTGTGCACCTTAATGTCTTTGTGCTTAAAAAGGAGAGCGCAGAAATGAGAACTCTTCTGCAGGGCTGTGCGAGCATATATATGCATGTGTATATGTTGTATTCCTGTATTAATGCTTAATGTGGGAATAGATAGAGGATTAACAATGGATGTGATGAGCCAACTCTTTGTTTAAATCCACTCTCAGATCTAATCTCCTATTGACAAGGAAACATCACACAGGGATGTCTTGGAGGAATTAGCACAAATACCTTTTAAATTCTTCAGTGACTCCCCTTTCCTCCTCCTTTCCCATTTACACCCCTTGATGCTTTATTAGTAGCAGAAGACTGGGTCCAAAAGCATCAATTAAGATTCAAACTTTCACCATTTGAGATGCATTATCATGGTCCCACTGACACTTTCTTAAATGCAAACTAGATCTATCACATCCCTGATGAATTCAAAGAAGATTAAAGAGGCAGAGATGCCTACAGTCTCAATCCTGAATTCAATAAGAATGAGAAAGCAGGGAGCCAGCAAGAAGAGAGAAACAAAAAGGCAAACAAGAGGAAACAACCACATTTTCCCAAGTTTTGGAGTCAGAGTGGTAGCCACAGCAGCTCAGGCTGCTGACTTGGGTATTAACAATTTTGCCCTAAAGTTACAGAAACAATGATGCAACATTTTATTCATAGTTCATCTGTACTTTATAAAAAATGTGTTGGTAATGCAATCCATCTCAATTATTGGGTTGAATCAAGATGGAAATGAAAACAACACCTTGCCCATATTTTTGTCTGCATAGGTGTGAGAAGGACAATAAGGAACCAATACCCATATTAACTTGGCTATTTTAAAAATGGAAATATAACCATACATTCATGGAGGCAATCTCCACTAGGAATTGTTTCAGAATCCGTTGGTATAAAAATTCCAAAAATAAATTTGAGCTCCTTAGATACTTTTCTGCAAGCATAATCATTCCTTTACATACAGGTTAAGCTCTATATAAGTTTGAAAAGCGTGGAAATGTGTCTTCTTTGGAAATTGTAAACTTCCATGAATTTCTTATGCACACAAAAACTTCAAGTATTCAAGGTGCCACAAGACAAGGATGAAAAGGTCTGATAAGTTGAATTCTACTACCACTTTTCCGTTGAAGGAGGAAGGGAGGAAGGAATCCAGTATTTCTTTTGGAGTAAATAATACAATATTTCCTTTCTCTAAAGTCTATAGAAAAGGATCACTGTCAAAGGATAATTCAGGATTTATAGTTACTCAGTCCTCTTCCTTAATATTACAGCAAATTCTGTGTAACACAATCTCTCCTTTCACCTGTCTGATTATCTAGATGTCCTAGCCTTCCAGGCAACATGGATAAATGAGGTTTGTAGGATAGGAACAGAGCCATTTGTTAAAGAAATATCTATTAGATGGCAGTCCAGAATATGCCACTTGAGTTTTTAGCTTTTGGAAAAAATAACATCCTACTTGTCTCCAATTGATTTCATTGTGCTTTTAATAAGAAGGAATTGGAGAGAAAAAATTATCCATTGTCCACTGAGCATTTGTGGCTAAAATGATAAATCTCTAAGGTTTCTCTGATGCCTTCATTTTGAGAGAAAGAAAATCAATGCCATGCGGATTTTCCAGTGCATTGGTTTCTCAAGGCTTAGTCAGAGGTTCAAATCTCTAGATTCTATTTTGATAATTTTGAGATTATTATCAGCACTGTATTTGCAGTTAATGGGGGAAGATCCTGTTCTTCCATGAATATATTAGTTTAAAAAGGGGCAATGAAGAAAACCTATTGAAAGAGTAAGTCCTAAGCAGTAATAATTTGTAATAGGAGCTGAGCCAATATTCCTTATTTTATCCATGTGTACATTAGATTAAAAATAATGAATATATGGAATATTGCCCTGGAAAATCGATGTGTTTGTTACAGTTGCATTGTACCATACTTGACTGAAGTCCACAGAGAAAGAAAGGTGAAAAGTTGCCACCTAAACCATACTGAGACTACTGAGATTTTGTTTTTCCATCTGGAGGACAAGAGCTTGAAAGAGATTTCTTCCCAGCAGGATGTAAATAATGCATTTATTGCTCCTTTGGATATTTTTTTTCAGAACATTCAGTGCTAAAACTTTTAAAGTGTGTGACCAGAAATAGAAATTCTCTTCAATAGGTAATTGACTGGTAGCTTTCAAGCTTCATGGGGTGAGATTCATTCTGCATTTTCTTCCAGTGTTTCAATTTATTTCAGTGAATCTTCTCCATAGACATTCACCCACCCAGGAGTCTGCAAACTTGGCTCTTTTAGGACTTGTGGACTTCAACTCCCAGAATTCCTCAGCCAGCTGGCTGAGGAATTCTGGGAGTTGAAGTCCACAAGTCTTAAAAGAGCCAAGTTTGCAGACCCCTGACCCACCCTTCCGAGAGAGAAAGAACTGGGGGTACAACTTAAAAGTTCTGATGTCCTCTTTTTCTGTTCCTTCTCATCATCACCCTTTTTTCTCATGTTTTTTACACCTGATTTCTCTAAGTCACTGCCATAATTTTAAAAATCTCAGCATACTGTAGCATACTTAGATTTTCCAAGTACTATATTTTTAGCAACGCTGAAAAATATCTGTATCCATGTGTGTGTTTGCTCTTCCTCTTTTCTTCCTATTCTCTTCTCTTCTCTTTCAGCTCTTGTTAAAAAGTTTGCTGATTCATTTTACGGTTTTCCTTTTCTGTTATCCACTTGTCCTCTTAATATAAAATCCAGATAGATTTTTTTTAATTAAACAGTGTCAATGTAATATGGTTATTATGCAACTAGTATACAAGAACCAGAGAGGCCTAGGGTTAAATTCCTCACTGAGTAACTTTGTTAAAGCTATTATCTTGTAGCCTGTCTGCTGCTGCTATTGGATAAGGCAGTACTACACACACTATTTTAAGCTGCTGGAAGAAAGCCCGGTAGAAATATAGCAGTTACAAGTAATTACAGTAATTATAACAATAACATAAGACTATTAGTTAACATTTTTCTAAGAGAAGAAATTTCTACCACACTGAAAATGAACATGGACAAGTCTGGCTCAGTTTTGCTGTTAGTAAATAATTTACATTGACTATTTAACCTTATAATTTTCAGCTGCATTATTTGAACACTCATATCTGATTATGATGTTTTCTAACAATAACAGATAGACATAGCTCAGTGATGTACTTTGGTACATCTCTTCCCAAAGATAGGTGTTGTTGCTGGGGAATAGGATCTCCCAGTCCCTCTCATAGGACATGTGCAGGAAAGAGTGACAATAATGATCCCACTGTTAGTAATCCTGGGGATAGGTACAGCATTTGGGACAGGGGCAGTGGTGGGATTCAAGTAATTTAACAACCGGTTCTTTGCCCTAATGATTTCTTCCAACAACCAGTTTGCCAAACTGTTCAGAAAGTTAACTACCGGTTCTCCCGAAGTGGTGCGAACTGGCTGAATCCCACCACTGGACAAGGGTGGTTGGCCTAGCTCACTCTACAATGCAGTTTAAGCAGCTGTCAGACCTAGACTGTCAACACAGCCTAGGTCAGATCGCCTGGATTTTAGTAGAAGTGCAAGACCAGACAGACTCCTTGGCAGCAGTGGTCCTGCAGAACTGACATAGCCAAGACCTCCTGACAGCTGAGAAAGGTGGGTTGTGTTTGTTTCTGGGGGAAGAATGCTGTTTTTACATGAATAAATCAGGAGTAGTCAGAGAAAATGCAAAGGACCTGCAAGACAGAGCATCCCAGATTGGACAGAGATTATTAGGGACAGACCAGTGGTTTTCATGGTTGCCAGGAACAGTCTGGGTCAAAAAGCTGTTGTTGTTGTTGTTGTTGTTGTTGTTGTTGTTGTTATTATTATTATTATTATTAATTTAATTTATATACCGCCCTTCTCCCGACGGACTCAAGGAGGTTATTCTTGTTGTTGTTCAGACAACTGGTTATAAGGTCAATAAAGCAAATAAGGATTGAAAAAGAATTGATCATCTTAGTACTAGGCCTTCCCAAGGTTCTCGAGGGGGAATGAAAGATCAGATGATGGAATGTATGTACAGATGAGGCCCTAGGGATCAGAGGAAGGATCATATGTGGAGATAGGACCCAGGTGTGGATGTAATGGACATGAGAGTGAGGAATATGAATTCTGAAAAAAACCCATTTTCTCTTGTCTTCATTTCTTTGCCTTAAAACAAACAATTAAGAAGCTTTGCTCTTTTCTCTCTCTCTAGAAAGGGGGTTTGATGGGGACGAGGGCTGCCTTGAGACAAAACTGTTCTTTTATTTCTCTCTGCACAGGGGGGAGTGGGGAGAAAAGGCGTGGGATGGGGGTGCTGCCTTAGACAAAGAATTAAAACTGCTTTTATTCTTCTCTGAAAAAGTATGGAGGGGGTGGGGCTGCACAGCTGTAGCTAGCAACTTACCTGTCAGAAAACCACTAGCCTGGATATTAGAAACAAGAATAGTTTGCTTATAAGAAAAACCCCAAAACCCATATAGCTGGCATATGAAACTAGGACACTTTGCAAGATAACTGTGACCTGGGGTGAAGAGCAGGTGATGTGATATTTAGCTATTTAGCATAGCAAGCATAGAGGTTTTAAGGGGCTATATTCCAAATAACTAATCAATATTATCTGTTATGCATTATTGGGGAAAGGCAAAGGTGTGTAAGAGACCACTCTTTGACTATAAGAATTGCTGTGAGATTATAATAAGGGCCCTGGTAATTTTCAAAACCAGAGTCCTTATATCTTGGTACCAAAATAAAAATATAATTTTGTATCACACCAGTTGGTCCCAGGTTCAGTTCCTGACATTTCCCACTAAAAGGATAAAATAGCAAGTGTTAGGAAAATACCTCTTTGCTGGAGAATCTTGTGGAGTGAGTATCTCTCAGAATGAATCAAAGTGTGTAACTGATGGCAGTACTTGGGCTTTAGAATGGCATGCTTTTAAAAAAGGCCACAAAATGAGCCAACTGCTTTGCTACGATGATTATTGCCTACTTAGTTAATCATCTTTGAATTTACCCTCTACTACAAAATAGCTTCTTTTTCGGTGATAACTTCAATTCTCAGATAACTGTTTTTCCATTGGAGAGAAGGAATACACTTACTGCATACAAATCAGGTTGTCTCATTTCTTTTCCTTCTTCACAGTCCTAGTAAACCAGTACCAAAAAGAGAGTATAACTATTTCAATATTTTTAAAATGTTAATTAAAAAAAACACAATTCTATGTATTGAAAAGCATTTGTAAATACCACATAATCTTGAGACATCACTTTTCCCTTGTTGTTGTTGTTTTTTTGGACTAACTCTCTCCCCCCTATTTACCTTCCTCCTGCCTGAACAATGCAGGTTTCACCTGGAATGCATGAAGATCAGTTTTATGAAATTGTTATTTAAATATATACATAAACAATTTCACAAGACTGAAATTGTTTCAGATTTTATAGGAAAAGTCTCAAGAAACTTTTACAGGAAAAAAATCTCAGCCTTATTAAAACACACATGCACTAATAGCAATAGCAATAGAGACGTAGACTTATATACCACTTCACAGTGCTTTACAGCCCTCTCTAAGCGGTTTACAGAGTCAGCATATTGCTCCCAACAATCTGGGTCCTCATTTTACTGACCTTGGAAGGATGGAAGGCTGAATCAACCTTGAGCCTGGTGACATTCGAACTACCAAATTGCAGGCAGTCAGCAGTCAGCAGAAGTAGCCTACAGTACTGCATTCTAACCACTACATCAATACGGCTCTTAGTTCTTTGATCTTAATGCGGTTTCTAGAACATGCTGACTCCAGCAATTTTTAAGTTATATGGATGTTCCAAATAAACCAGTCTGGATCCTCCAAATATAATAATTTCTGCTAGACTTGTATCTGGTCTGTTCTCCATTTATCCAATGCCTTTAGCTGCATGGTTTCTCCCATTGATGATTTTCTTGTCAGGTAGAACAGTCTGAGATTGATTATAAGGCTGGTCAGGTCTTTTCCCCAACCTTGAGAACGGTTGCCTGCCTGTGGACACCCATCCAGTATATTGGACACTGGATTGACGGGTTTGGCAGAAGGTGTAATTTGTAACTGGAAGGGAAACTGACAAGGATAACTAAGCTATTTTAGATTTCAACTTTTCTAAATCTCTTAAAGGCAATTTCTCTCTTTGCTTTTCAAATGGGATATTTGTGTTTCATGCAGAGTCATGTGGAAGCAGCCAGACTTTAAGGAAGAGTCTGTTATAGAAAAACAAACTGGTCAGGCAGAGAGGGTATGTTGCAGACACCACCACTTAAAGAATTTTTACTGTTGGGGTATAGGAAGAGGGTCTTCTCTGTCTTAGCTCCTGCCCTATGGAACACCTTCCACCCAAAAGCAAGTTGGTCTCTACTCTCCTGGCCTTCTAAAAGAGTGTCAATAACTGCTCTGCCAACAGTATGGAGGTGGGTGGATGTTTGAGAACGCCATGGACCCCTGTGGTGGTTGGTGGTTAATAGGGCCCCTTCTGCCTTTTTAACTTTTGTAATTGTTCTTTTTAACTATGTTTTACTTCTGTTTTTTAAAATATTGTTTTAATGATGGCTTTTATATTCAAATAATATAATTATTTTATATATTAAACATATATTATTTTAGAATAAAGAATATTCTAAAATAGCCTTCCTCGGTCTGATGCCCTACAGATGTATTAGGACAACTAGCATATCTCAAGAATTTCTGGGAATTATGGTATGAATATACAGTATGAGGAAGGTACCAGGCTCTGAAGGTTGATTTAAATAGCTATACAGTACTGTAAAACCAATAAAAAAATAAATGATGATGATGATGGGGGATATAATGTTTAGAAGAAATTGTGAAAATTAGCTATTGACTTCACCAGTTCAGATTACAAACCATTTGTTTAGCTGCGTATTTAAATTCTTTTTATGTTCCAGTTGGATCAGAGATTCAAGTAGTTGAGTATCTTTGGGTAGAATTTTTCAACTTGTGTTTCTGCCTGGAGGAAGATAACTCATGGGTTTAATTCAGTGATAGAAAATAGAAAATAGAAGGCAGGCAACAACGATATAAAATTGCAAGGTTAACCATTTTTGTCTGTTAAGGGTTACCAGCTTGAATTTGGCCATTTGTAAATATGCCATTGTAATTGCATCCTTGTCACTGACAGCCACAATGCAAACATAACCTGTTAATAACTTGTTAATTGGCTTAAATGATTCAGTCAATCAGCCTACACATGTTATGAGTCATTGAGTTACAAAGAACCGAACCATTGTACACTACAGTATGTTGAGGAAATGAAGCATCTCTTGTTTCAGCTGCTGGCTAGGACTACAAACATGAATGTGGGGGAGCAGGACAAGTATGTTATTAGAGACTGTAAGGTAGGGGCCATCTTGGGTGGTAAATGGTAGAAGATAGTAGCAAATTTAGAAAGAGGGAACTGTGCACTATGCAACTTGCCCTGGGCCTGTTAAATTGTTTCAGCACTTCAGTTTTATACTGAATGAGAGAGTGACCATCTTAATCTTTGCTCTGAGCAGGAAAACATTCTGGGCTAGCTTTGGACTAGGGATGAGACACACTCATCCAGCTTTGAGCTCGCTTTCCTGCTCCAGTATCCAACTGAATATGAATTAACATGGTTGCCATAAGAAGGGGAACACTAAGAGTTCTGTTTCAAAGAGTTTTTTAGTTCTGGTTTCAGTGGTTAATAGAATAGATTTTCCCTAGCAGTGGCAGAAGAGGTAGTAACTTTAAAAAAAGTGCTGGCATTTGCAGACAAAGTGATGGATTTCTTTTCTGCTTTGCCCATCAAGATTTCATTCTTAATTCTTTTGTTCCAGCCACATATATTGTTTTATACACCACCATGTTTCTCAGTATACCAGAGTATTCTGGTGGAATAGTTGATCATTAATTGTTAGTGAAATCGCACATATAATTATATATATATAAAATGGAATCAATTTGGCACTAGCCAAACCCATATCTGTTCTTCTGTTCTATGCTTTAAATTCTTTTCAGTATTTTTTAAAGAAACATATTATTTGATCTTGTTTTGGAACCTATTACAGAAGTTTAGATCAATTTGTCTTCAGCAAACAAAGAAATTTTTTAAAAGAGCAAAATCAGATCACACATTGCTTTTTTTGGAGTATTTGGCTTTCTCTTACCTTAACCAAGAAGTGAAAATATGCCAAAAAAGAAATGATTTACTCTGTTTACATTTAGATTAACTTGATCATGAATTCTCCTTTGATACGCAGAAGAAAACAAAGCTTGTTGTTAAAGTTATATGGCCAATTGTTAGCCTGCTTAGTTTTTGATGCTGTGAAAGAAAAACCTAGGATAATATTGGAACTTATTGAATTTTAGATGACATCAAAACTAAAGCAAATTAATGTATGAAAGAATAGGTCTGCTGAATAACAGGATTTTCAAGAAGTTGAATAAAATGAAATCTAGTAACTCTGAATTATGTTTTCTTGAAGCTCTGACTTGACTCAAATATCACTTTAAATGGATCTAAAATTGGTCGCTTGAGGAACAATACTGATCCTTTTTAAAAAAAAAATCAATATTGACTTTCCTCACTAGTCAACCTGAAAGTTACCATTGACATGCAGAATACCTATAACATGATGGTAAGATCATTATTTATTTTTTCAAACTTGTCAATGTTATATGACAATAATGAGTTTTACCCATTAATATGTGGTCAACTGCATTCTGCACCAGTTAAAAATTTTAAGTAGTCCTAGAGTGTATTGCAGTAGTCCAACTTAGAGGTCACAACTTATTTGGAAACTGAACAAAGAAATTTGAGACAATGCCTTCTTGTGTCCTTCTAACAAGGACTGTGAGTCCAGAACGTCCTCTAGATTATGGGTTGAACTTTCAGGAACACAGTCCTATCAAGAGTCAAAATTGGAACTATCTCAGAACTGGTCAATTTCTGGATCAACAGCCATTTACAGATTTGATGGACAAAGAGATGTTATATGCCATGAGACACTGTTCCAAAATCTGAAGAAGTCAAGGTAATACTTATGCAGTTCCTCGTAATTAAAAGAAGCAATGAAAAATACATTTATCTTTGTTTATAATCCCTTACTTGTTCACAAAAGAACACTAAACTTGTTACTACTGGCTGGAACCTAAAGTACTAATAGATAGAAATAATGTAAGGAAAATTTTACATTGTGCTTACTTAAATATATTTAATTCTGCTTAATTGTTATATTATTACTTATCTCACAAAGCTTTATTGTAAGGTGGTAACTTGTATATTTAAATACTTAACAGAACATAGCATTAAAAGTGTGATTTCAGCTAGCTTTAATAACATAAAATTAGTTTTAATATTGCAACGTATCAATAAAAATTAATGTATGTTATTGGTACATTACATAATTATATTTATTCTTAACATTCTTAGGTGAGTGAAAACTAAAATTTGACTTAGGCAGTATATAAATATTGTAACTAAAATATAGAAGGGAACTGGGGCCATATTAATGATATTTGGCATGACAAAATTTATGATTTATCCATTTATAGAAGATGTGAGAAAACAAGTATATTCAAATTAGTATTTTTGTCTAATAGTCCATTCATATAGCATATGTTTTAATTTGTGTTAGATTGTAACTAACAACCAATTAAAATGATAACAATAACAACAAATGAAATTTGAAGATATCTGAAGCAGAAGAGCTAAACAGATTGTGTTATGTTACCTTTATGGCACTACAAGCGTCTGTAAAAATGCTGACACAAACAATGGAACTACTTCTTCCAGAAGCATCCATGAGAGAGGAGGCTGTCAACAAATGTCAAGATGGCAGCCAAAATAGCTTTCAAGCCTCCACTGCAGTGGCAGATACGACATTTTAATGTATGCTTAAAATTTTAGAGTGATTTAAGTGTGTAAAACCTGGGAGTATAACTAGCAAGGGCTGAAATCTGATATTCTTCTATGGAGTGTAGATCAGAACTGATTTTTTTAAATCACTGATTGTGCCTTGATTAGTTTCAGATTTGCAACTTACCATGAGACTAATGTAATAAATTACATTACAACTGATTTATTTGATTAATTAATTCAATTACTCATTTATGTTTTAAAAGTACAGGTAATTTTACAATATGTTTTTTTCTGTGGCATCACAATTTGTCTGGTATTCCAGTAATTTTTAAATGAATGTTCTTTTTTTTGATGCTATGGTTGTCTGAAATGATCAGACACTCAGTTCTGGTGATTTTCCCCCATTTATATGTAAGAAGATACAAGCTTCTTTCTTTAAGCTGTATTTAAGATAAGGCATTTAAACAAACAAGTCTAATACTTCATCCCCTACCTTCCTATAGCTTTGAGATGTGGTCAGTAAAACAACATCTTAATTAAAAGTGCCTGTTCAAGCATTTTTAATAGTTAACCACTTCTCTGCTTGTAATACCTGTTACAGACCCCTCACATTCTGGACATAAACTGTTTCAACTCCTACCCTCAAAACAACACTATAGGGCACTGCACACCAGAACAACTAGATACAAGAACAGTTTTTAACCGAACGCCATCACTCTGCTAAACAAATAATTCCCTCAACACTGTCAAATTATTTACTAAATCTGCACTATTAATCTTCTCACCATTTCCATCACCCATCTCCTTCCACTTATGACTGTATGACTGTAATTTTGTTGCTTGTATCCTTACGATTTATATTAATATTGTTTCCTGATTGCTTATTTGTACCTTATGACTATCATTAAGTGTTGTACCTTAAAATTCTTGATGAACGTATATTTTCTTTTATGTACACTGGGAGCATATGCTCCAAGACAAATTCCTTGTGTGTCCAATCACACTTGGCCAATAAAAAATTCTATATAATTGGCTTAAGGCGGGCTATATGTCTGTACAGCTGGTAATAATTTATAAGTTCCTATCTTCTTCAAGCTAAACAAGAACGTTTATCATTCTTCACTGGGTTTTCAGTACTTTGTCTTCCTTGACTTTCTTCTGGAATATTTGGGTTCATTTGCTTTAGGACCATCTGAATGGTCCATTAATAATATTTTTTTTGACTGAATTGAGGCACTTTTATTTGAGCCTGTATATTTTTAAAAGTTGGTCCTACATTTTTTCCCCTTCAAATGCACTTTAAAATGATTCTACATTAGAGGTGAGCAAGATGGAACTTATTTGGAAAAAAGGAAATCACTAGGGCATCAACATTGCAAACTTTTGTGAGGTTTTTGAAATTTCATTCATTTGGGGAAATGCCCAATAATCCTCAAAGCAAAGAAAAAGTCAGTTGTTCTGTATAAAGGCATTGGGTGAGATGATTTGGAGCAAGATATCAATTAGCTTTCAACTGTATTTCTACAAGTGGATATTCAACCCAATTTGAATGTATTTGCATTCACTTTATGTTTATTTATTTATTTTATTTGTCACAACATCATACAAAAAGATTATATAGTATATACACATATAAACATATATAGGAAGAAGAAAAGAAAAACAATAGGACAGGAACGGTAGGCACGTTTGTGCGCTTATGCACGCCCCTTATGGTCCTCTTAGGAATGGGGTGAGGTCAATAGTAGAAAGTTTTTGGTTAAAGCTGTTAGGATTATGGGAAGAGACCACAGAGTCAGGTAAAGTATTCCAAGCACTGATGATTCTGTTGCAGAAGTCGTATTTTCTGCAATCTAGATTAAAGCGGTTTACATTAAGTTTAAATCTATTGGTTGCCCTTGTATTATTGCAATTAAAGCTGAAGTAGTCTTTGACAGGAAGGACATTACAATAGATGATTCTGTGAGTTAAACTTAGGTCTTGTCGAAGGCGCAGTTCCAAGTTTTCTAAGCCTAGGATTTCAAGTCTGGTGGGATAAGGTATTTTGTTGTTTTCAGAGGAATGGAGAACTCTTCTTGTAAAATATTTCTGGACACGTTCAATTGTATTGATGTCAGAGATGTGGTGAGGGTTCCAAACAGGTGAGCTGTATTCTAGAATTGGTCTAGCAAATGTTTTATATGCTCTGGTTAGTAGTGTGGTGTTTTGGAAAAGAAGCTGCAAAATTAGGTTTACAACTCTTAGAGCTTTTTGCTATGTAGTTGCAGTGGGCTTTGGCACTTAGATCATTTGACATGAAAACTCCAAGGTCTTTAACGGGATGGGGGTCGTCTGTAAGGTAATGTCCATCTAGTATGTACTTAGTTTTAGAGTTCTTTTTTCCTATATGTAAGACTGAGCATTTGCTGGTTGAAATTTGCAGCTGCCAATTTTTAGACCAAGCGGTTAGATGGTCAAGGTCGTTTTGAATGATAGAAGTGTTGTCTGTGGTGTTAAATAGTTTGACATCGTCAGCAAAGAGAACACAATTACTTGAGATATGGTCACAAAGATCATTAATGTATAGAATAAAGAGTGTTGGTCCAAGGACGCTGCCTTGAGGAACGCCACTCTTGACAGGAACAGGATTTGATAAAGCATTGCCAATTTTGACCACTTGTTGTCTGTTAGACAGAAAAGCAGATATCCATTTGTGGAGGGGTCCTGAGATGCCATAGGATGTTAGTTTAAGGAGAGTCAAAAGCTTTGCAGAAGTCTATGTAGATTGCATCTATTGATTTGCCTTGATCTAGATTTGAAGTCCATATGTTTTTGCAGTGGAGAAGTTGTAAGTTACATGATAACTTTTTCCTGAAACCAAATTGTTTGTTGGAGAGTAGGTTGTTAGTTTCTAAGTGTGAGGTAATGGATTGATTGATGATAGATTCCATGACTTTGCAGGTGACGCAGCAAAGGGAGATCGGTCTGTAGTTTTCGACTAAGCTGGGGTCTCCTTTTTTGAAGATGGGGATGACTGTGGCTAGTGACCAAAGTTTGGGAAGAGAACTGGTAGTGAAAGCTTTATCAAAGATAATACTTAGGGGTTCAGCTATATTAATGGAAAGTTTTTTTAAGAAATATGCACATAGACCATCAGGTCCAATAGAAAGCGATGGTTTTAAGTTGTGAAGAGCTTTACCAACGTTGTCTTCTGTGAAATCTATATGAGTTAGATCATCATAGTCATTGCTGGTTCGTTTGTGGAATGTTGGATATGTGTTATCGGAGTTAACAAAAACTGAGCCAAAGAAAATGTTGAAGAGGTTTGCTTTGACTGTTTCGTCATTGCATTCTTTGTTGTTAGAATCTTTTAGTGGTGGGATGGATCTTGAATCTTTAAGTTTACTGTTGACAAAATTATAAAAGGCACGATTGGAATTTGTGCGTAAAGGTTTTCTTCTTGCTTGGTGTGGTAATTTGTGCATTCAGTTTTAATTTGGTTGCATATGTTTCTGTAACGGTTTCTGAAGTTTGTAACATAGCCTTTTTGTTTCTTTTCAGAGGATTTTTTTGATTGAAGCTTTTTATTGATATGGGTAGTTTGTTTTCTTGGACATGGTAGTCATTCGTGGTACATATAATTTAATGACTCTATTGATTTCAAGTAGGAAGATTCTATAGAGGTCATCAGCGGTTATGCAGGTTGCAAACAGATTTTGCCAGTTCAGAAGTGAAAGATCGTTGTTTATAAGGTCGTAATTGGCTTTCTTGAAGTTGTAGTTGGGAGTTCTGGTGTTATGACGAATTAAGTATGGACGTATATTGAGACGAAAATCAATCATGCAGTGGTCACTGTTTGAAAAAGGTTCTTTAATTTGTATACCGTAAATTGAGTTTGGATTGTTGCAGAAGATGAGGTCAAGGCAGTTGTTGAGTCTTGTATTGTTAGTTACAAGTTGTTCAAGACCTAGGTTTGTAACAGCGTTGTATAGTGTAGTATGGATTGGGTCAGTTGAACATTCGTTGGTTGTCCAGTTAATGAGAGGTAGATTTAAGTCACCAAGGAAGATAAGAGGGTATGGGCAAGAGGTAGTCCATGTTAGCATTGAGGTTAGCATATTTGCGTGGGTAATGTCATAGTCGGGGGCTCTGTAGCATAGTAAGAATCGAAGAGTAGTGTCAAGGGATAGGTCGCATACTATGGTTTCAGGAAGAGAGAGTTTATGTGCTACTTGGATATTTTTTAGATTCAGTGTCTTTTTGTAAAAGATAGCCACTCCACCACCTCTTCGGTTTTCCCGATCTGATCGATAGACTTGATAGTCTTTGTTTGAGATAATGGAGTCAGGGAAGGATGAATTCAGCCATGTTTCGCAAACAAAAATGATATCAAATGTGCCACTGTTTAATAAGAGGATAAATTCAGGTAATTTGTTGACTATGCTTCTTGCATTTATCAATTTGCATTTGAGATCTGATATGATTGGTGTTGAAGAGGTAAGGCGTGCATACCTAGTTTGGGTGTTAGTAGGTTGGGGTTGTGGACAATAGATGGTTGTATAGATGGTTGGATGGTAGTTTGGGTGTTTGGATGGATGGTTGTTTGGATGGATGGTTGGGTGGATTGTTGGGTGGCTGTTTGGATGGCTGCTTGGATGGCTGTTTGGATGGCTGCTTGGATGGCTGCTTGGATGGCTGTTTGGATGGTTGGTTGGATGGTTGGTTGGATGGTTGGTTGGATGGTTGGTTGGATGGCTGTTGGTTGGATAGTTGGTAAGATGGTTGGTTGAATGGGAGGTAGGGGGATGGGTACTTGGTTGAATACTGGGATGGCTGGTTGATTGTTATGGGTGATGGGGGGTTTGGAGGTGATTTTTTGATTGCAGGTTTTATTTTTTATGCAATCAGCATGGTAGTCGATGTATAGGTTGGATTCACCATTGTCTTGTCTTCTTTTAAGTTCTGTGCGAAGTTCACGAGGCGTATTCTTTGTAGAAAGGATAGGTCAGGACGTGATCTAAGTTTACTGTAGGTAGGGTTGGATTTAGCAATTGAGTTTATAGTCTTTATGAATTTGCGTTTGCTGTCCTCATTAGTGCATATAACTCTACAAAATCTTGGTGCTGTTGTCCCATCGCTGTTTTTATATTCTGGTCCATCTCTGGAGACAGCAATTATTTCATTTGGGGAGATGGTTGATGAATTATAATTTCCAATGATGTTGTGAATCTTATTGATATCTGGTTCATTTGTGTTTTCAAGTCCAAATAATATTGCATTATTTATTTTTTGTCCTCTCTCCATTGCATCTCTGATTAGTTGATTAGTAGTTGTTTGTTGATTGGGTTGTGTTGTATTAATTTGATGTCTAGGTTGAGTTGTAAGTTGTATATTTTGTGGTGATAGATGAGTTTGGAAGAGATTTAGATCATTAGAGTTTTCATTTTTTAGTGTTGAAATTTGTTTTATCAAATCTGTGAAACTTTGTTCAATAACTGATAGAATTTTTTTTTCTAAGTTTTGTTCAATATTTTGAATTCTTTTTTCTAGGTTTTGTTCAATATTTTGAATTCTTTTTTCTAGGTTTTGTTCAATAGCATGTAATCTTTTATCTATGTTTTGTTCAATAGTTGTTAATCTTGATTCTAAGATTTTATCAGCGTTTGATTTTCTGGCTGGCATAATGATGATCTTTCTTATTCCTTTGTTTTATTTTATTTTTATTTTATTTTATTTTATTTATTTATTATTATTTTATTTTAGTAATGATTAAGTGTCTGTCACTTAATCAATTATCTTTGATTTTATATTTGTCTCTTTAACTTTAAATGGTAGTCAATTTGGCAGTTGCTATGGTAATAGGGAGTTACTATGGTAACAGTGAGATTTGGCGGGAAATTTAAAATGGTGAGATAGGGTGGTTGAAGAAGCTTCTTTACAGGTGGCTGTAATGGCGGGAGATTCAAAAAGTCAGTAGAGGCCGGGAGACTGGAGTCTCCTAGGAACTCACCAGTAGTCCTGCAGCAGTCCTGCCGATTGGGGGATAGGTTGATTAGGGTTGTTGTAAATGTTGCTGGGCTTTTATCTCCTTGGTGGGAAATTTAAAGTTTGTAGCAATGTGGGAGGGCGATGATGGAGGGCGGTGATGGCAGCGGTGCGACTCACGGTATCGGCAGCGGCAGCGGCAGTCCCGGGTCAGGTGGGGTGGCTTTAGTGGTTTCGGGTGTCTCCAGCCGCCTTTAATGCGGTAGCGGTGGTCTCGGGTCTGGCGGCGGCTCTGGCGGCACAAGCGGTAGCGGCAATCCCGGGGCTGGCGGCAGCTCTGGCGGCGGCTCCGGTGGCACTCACGGGGCTGGCGGCGGCTCCGGCGGTGGCTCCGGCGGCACCAGTGGCAGCTGGCAGCATGTTTTGTACTCTGGATGAAATCTATAACTCCCATCAAGAGTTTTCTCTAAGAGTGACCTCTTGCACTTGGAACTGCTGGCCCAGGATATTACCCTTGTCAATGGTTTCAACACTCGAACTAATATAGGATTAATTGGTTGGTTTAGATGGAGTCATATACCAATTCTTCCAGCTCCTGATTTTTTATCATGGCACTTTCTCATACCTGTGTTAACATGCATTTTTCCACTCTTGAATCAAAGGAAAATATGTTGACATAAATTGCTTAGTTTTACTGTATCTATACACATATACGTGAAGAGGTACGTATAGAGAGATTATGTGTACACATAAATGCATACTTAAAAAAGTTATACAGCTTCAGTTTTCAACAATCATCTACTCTTTCTATCCATATCTTTGTCTGAAATGGTATAGGTTTTCCTGAGGGGGTTGAACTAGAAGGTCCAGTCCAACTCAATCATTATGTTATTTAGTTATCAAGGATGAAGCAGGAACATGGGAGAATGCATGTTAATTCCAAAGCAGTGGAAGTGATAAAGTCAGAGGTGGGCAAGATTAATTATCCCTCACCATCAACTTTAAAAGATAATTCAGTCTGACTGCATTTGGCAGCTTTCACCACTTCAGAAGGGAGGTCATCCAATTACCAGGGAAAAAGAAATAAAATATTACTTTTAGCTGATTTATCCTATGGTATACAATTGAGAAACATCAGAATACAAAGTAAAGTGAGCTTTTTGATGTGATTTTTTTAATCAAAATACTTAGGAGTTTGTATCTTGTTTTTCCCCCCCTTGTTTGCGCTGATGTATGAATAGGACACTTCTAATCCATAAAAGAGAATTTTGTGCCCTACAAATGTAACTTTTCACATATGTAGCCTACTTTCTGCTCTCATATAATAACTTGACCATAAAACCCATGGTATTTTTTTAGGCCAGTCATTCTCTTTCCCTAACTGAATTGGATGGTTGCTATCTTTATCTCTTAAATGCACCTGTACTTGGCCATGGTCATATAAATATCATTTCCCCCCATCCAACCTTCCATTATTACCACCACAAATTGATAAAATTACAACCACAACCATAAGTCTTTTTTAAGTGGGGAAGGAAAAATGGGGTTCGTAATACTCAGCTGGATGAACAAAAAACTTTTAAGAAAAAATAAATTTCTAAATCTTCCGATCACAGAGTCCCCCAATAATACAATTTTCCTTGTGACGTTGGGTGGAATAGATCCCACGTAATCAAGTTTATGGAAAATCTAATTAATTTTATTCTTTCCTTACTATTTTATATGTTCTAATGACATCTGATTCTTCTTGTATTCCTAAATTCAGTAATTCATTTTTAAAAAAAGTATCAGAACAATTAGAACACCTCCCATGTAATGCTTTTGAGTTTTCCTTCTGCTTTGAAATATTGTCAGGTCTGCCATAGTCAAATGGGACAGCAGCCAGGGCAGTGCTAATTAGACAAATTGACATTTAGCAAAGATCTTGTTGCTGTCAGCCTGCATTCACACAATAAAAACAACACATGAGTCATCATCACCAATAACTGCATTGTATCACACTTTAGATCAATATTTAAGACTTTAAAAGCCCATAATGTTGTAACAAATGAGACAGAATTAAAATGCCAGGGTAGAGCTGCTTCCTCTACTCTCCCATATTCCTTCCTTCATTAGGCAGTTAAAGACTAAATTCAGTCATCAATCAAAGTTTGTCCCTATATCTGTCACTGGTTTCCTGGATATAAACAAAGATGTGTATAGTATACTGAAATCTACCTTCCTTTGTGAAGTGGCATTTTCTTAATCTATATCATTCTCATAGATTTTTAGAATTTCTTTTGGTGTTTTAAAGCAGCGGTCACCAACAGATAGTCCATGGACCACTGGTGGTCCGTGAGAAAATTTTGGTAGTCCACAGAAAAATTATTTGCATTTTTTATATTACACTAAATCAGGGGTCCTCAAAGTACAGTCCATGGGCTGGATACGTGCAATCAATGTTTGTGTTGCTGCAGAGGGTCTTCCCCCTTCAGCATCCTTTTGTGTGGGTCAGACAGGGGCAGAAATTCCAACTTGAGGTCTACTTTGACCTCCTGGGCAAAGGCTGGAGGGAAGTGCCACTGGTGGCAAAGAGCCGGAGGGCCTTGTTCCAGTGGGACTGTATCATGGCCTGGAACTGGCTGACCATCTCAGCCTGCTGAGCCTCCAGGCGCTGGTCCGTGGCCTTGCAGACCTGCTTGGAAAGCCTATGCTCGTAGTCCTCAGTGAGGTGCTTCCTTCTCGGTCAGACCCAATTTGAACTGAGCAGCTGTTTTGCCAACTTTTTCTCATGGTGGCTGCTTAGCTTCAACAACTGCTTCCTGTTGGGGCCCTAAGGAGCCTGGGTGGGGTGGCGAGGAGTGGTTGGCAGGATAGGAGTGAGTAGAAGCTGGCGAGGCGCCCCTCGACATGAGTGACATTTTAGTTGGTCACAGCCACCCAGTTACATGACCACCTGGCCACGCCCACCCAGCCGGTCAGTAGGCAGATCGTATTAGTGGTCCACAGGATTTAAAATTATGAATTTAGTGATCCCTGAGGTCTGAAAGGTTCGGGACCCCTGTTTTAAAGCATTGAAGTTGATGATAATTCTGGTATTGTGTTTTTTTCTTGAACACTGGTCTTTTATAGTCCCTTGCTACTCATGATTCTTGATCAGTAAAAGCTTCTGGAGAAGTTCCCTATTATGTCTTCGCTGGGGAAACTAACTAAAATAAAAAAAAAAGCTATGGAAGTAGCAAAATTCAGGCAATTATCTTGATCTTGCACCTCCATATATAAAAATTGTTTTATATTTCGAAATATATATTGAAAGCACCTTCCTGAACTGAAAGTGAATGGTCAAAAAGTACTAAAGAAATATCAGGATTATTGTTGTGGAAATAAAATGCAGAGAATCCTATTATGTATATTACCTTGAGCTCTCAAAGGAAAAAAAAGATTTAATTTAATGGGGTTGATTTTCCTAGATTACCGTATATACTCGAATATAAGCCGATCCGAGTATAAGCCGAGGTCCCCAATTTTACCCCAAAAAACTGGGGTAAACTGGGGACTCGAGTATAAGCCGAGGGTGGGAAATGAGGCACCTACCGGTCGGCGAAACCCTCCCTCCCTCGGCCGAGAAGGCTGGCGGCTCCCCCGCCCCGCCCTCTCACTGCACCGGCAGGGCTTCCCCGCGCTAAAGCAAAAGCCCGCCAAGTTCGCGCCGGCCGGTATAATGTGAAAAAAAGAAAAAAAAAAAAAACTCGAGTATAAGCCGTATATACTCGAGTATAAGCCGAGGGGACGTTTTTCAGCACAAAAAACGTGCTGAAAAACTCGGCTTATACTCGAGTATATACGGTACTTGAAATCCAGGACCCAAAGCATTCACATTTGTCTTCACTGAGAAATTCCTAAAAATAAGTGATTTGGAACTTTATATAAATCAAATGTCTTTAATCTGTGTTCTTTTTTGTTGCTATTGTTACTGCCTAGTGAACAACAATTCCACCCAAAAAATATTCAAAGTAAGTATTTGATTTTATTTTTTTTTAATGGCTGAGAATTCTGAAACATTTGAGTAATTCTGAATATCTGAACTTCAGTCTGTGTATAAGTCTGTTGTGATCTTTGGAGAAATTCACCAAGCTCAAATTCTTTAAACATTTAATTCAGGTCTCTTGGGCTCCCAATGATCAACAGATGAAGCAAATCAGTTCCTCTGTGTGCAGTTACTCCCACAGCATCATGCAAAATGCTGATTCAGTTCATTGCAATAGTTCTGAAAAGATAAATGCACATTAAATCTAGCAGTGTCAGTCAGATATTCTAAAAATCTGCACTTTGATTTATGATAGTGCTTACCGTTACGTTAGAGTCTTGTCTATTTGCTGGATCAAAAAAACTCTTGCCTCTTTGCTTTTAGTGGCCCTTCTCAATATTTCTCTGATGCTGATGAAACTGGTATTTTTCAAAGCAAATGGAATAACCTTAATTTCTTCTATATTAGTTCCATCCATTCCAATCTTTCTTCTATCTAAAATGGGGGCTTTCTCAGTTTTGCTTTATGCTCTAGTTGATGTTTGAAAAATATTTTAGTAACAGGACATTAAGGGGATAGAAAGTGCTTTCTCCAGCTACTTTTCCTCCAAGTTTTATCTTGAATTTACCATGCAACACTTAATATTTGATCTGGCCAGAGCACTATCATTAACATCTAATTTCTTTCATGAATAATTGGGTTAACAGGGTTCTTGTTTTTAATGAGCAGGGGAAAAGAGCAGATGTGATCATTTATTTATAATTGATTAGAAAAATATGCCTCTGCATAATGCATAAATGTACAGGTCAGTGAGTTCAAAACTTTTTGTTAATTTATGGGAATATTTTAAATTTTCAGAATAATTTTATGGAGATGCTGGTGTGATTTGAGACAAATATTGTATCTTGATCATCATTTCCCAATATAGAAGCCTCCAAATACATCAGAATTCCCAGTCATCATGGTTTCAAAGTCAAAACAGATCATTCATGTGGTTCTGAAGGAGAACTAAACCAATGCATGTTTAAGATGGCTATAAATGGTTACTAATTTTAATGACTTTATACTCCAGAAACTAAATCATCAAATCCTAAATATTACTTGATAGGGAACAGTGAAATAGAAGTATTATACTCATACTGTTGGAGAGGATTTTTTAGATCAGAAAGTTAAAACTGTAATAGCAATAGCACTTAGTTTTATATACCGCTTCATAGTGCTTTTACAGCCCTCTCTAAGCGGTTTACAAAGTCAGCATATCAACAATTTGGGTCCTCATTTTACCTACCTCGGAAGGATGGAAGGCTGAATCAACCTTGAGCCTGGTGAAATTTGAACTGCCAAATTGCAGTCAGCCGGCGGTCAGAAGTAGCCTGCAGGACTACATTCTAACCACTGCACCACTGTGGCTCATCTATTTAATATGTAAATGAAAGCATCTTTGACAGATGGTTATTTGGAATCATCAAATAACCATGGTTATTTGGAACCATTGGAAAAAAGAATCAGAACACTAAATACAAACTCGATGGACATTACCTTGTAGATGATCCCCACCCCGTTAAAGACCTTGGAGTTTTCATATCAAAGATCTAAGTGCCAAAGCCCACTGCAACTACATCGCAAAAAAGGCTTTAAGAGTTGTAAACTTAATCTTGCGTAGCTTCTTCTCTAGAAACATTACACTACTAACCAGAGCATATAAAACATTTGCTAGACCAATTCTTGAATACAGCTTGCCTGTCTGGAACCCATACCTTGTTTCAGACATTAATACAATCGAACGTGTCCAGAAATATTTTACAAGAAGAGTTCTCCACGCCTCTGATTACAACAAAATACCTTATGCCATCAGACTTGAAATCCTGGGTTTAGAAAATTTAGAATTCCGCCGCCTTCGACATGACCTGAGTTTAACTCATAGAATCATCTGTTACAATGTCCTTCCTGCTGAAGACTACTTCAGCTTCAATCGCAACATTATTTATTTATTTATTTATTTATTATTTAAATTTTTATACCGCCCTTCTCCCGAAGGACTCAGGGCGGTTTACAGGCAGATAAAATAAACAGTACTATTACAAAATGAATACTATTAAAATACCACTAAAAAACTTATTCAATTTGGCCGCAATTAAAATTTAGCAAATAATAAAACCCATTAAAAACCCATTAAAAACCCATTTAAAACCCCTTAAAAACCCACGAATTTAAAACTAATCCAGTCCTGCGCAGATGAATAAATGTGTTTTAAGCTCGCGACGGAAGGTTCGGAGGTCCGGAAGTTGACGAAGTCCTGGGGGGAGTTCGTTCCAGAGGGTGGGAGCCCCCACAGAGAAGGCCCTTCCCCTGGGTGTTGCCAAACGACACTGTCTCGCTGACGGCACCCTGAGGAGTCCCTCTCTGTGAGAGCGCACGGGTCGGTGAGAGGTATCCGGTAGCAGTAGGCGGTCCCGTAAGTAACCCGGCCCTATGCCATGGAGCGCTTTGAAGATGTTCACCAAAACCTTGAAGCGCACCCGGAAGGCCACAGGCAGCCAGTGCAGTCTGCGCAGGATAGGTGTCACACGGGAGCCACGAGGGCCCCCCTCTATCACCCGCGCAGCTGCATTCTGGACTAACTGAAGCCTCCGGATGCCCTTCAAGGGGAGCCCCATGTAGAGAGCATTGCAGTAATCCAGGCGAGACGTCACGAGGGCGTGAGTGACCGTGCACAGGGCATCCCGGTCTAGAAAGGGGCGCAACTGGCGCACCAGGCGAACCTGGTAAAAAGCTCTCCTGGAGACGGCCGTCAAGTGATCTTCAAAAGACAGCCGTTCATCCAGGAGGACGCCCAGGTTGCGCACCCGTTCCATCGGGGCCAATGACTCGCCCCCGACAGTCAGCCGAGGACTCAGCTGACTGTACCGAGATGCCGGCATCCACAGCCACTCTGTCTTGGAGGGATTGAGCCTGAGCCTGTTTCTCCCCATCCAGACCCGTACGGCTTCCAAGCACCGGGACAACACTTCGATAGCTTCGTTGGGGTGGCCCGGTGTGGAAAAGTACAGCTGGGTGTCATCTGCGTACAGCTGGTACCTCACACCGAAGCCACTGATGATCTCACCCAGCGGCTTCATATAGATGTTGAACAGAAGGGGCGAGAGGATCGACCCCTGCGGCACCCCACAAGTGAGGTGTCTCGGAGCCGACCTCTGCCCCCCTGTCAACACCGTCTGCGACCGATCGGAGAGATAGGAGGAGAACCACCGATAAACGGTGCCTCCCACTCCCAATCCCTCCAACCGGCGCAGCAGGATACCATGGTCGATGGTATCAAAAGCCGCTGAGAGGTCTAATAGGACCAGGGCAGAGGAGCATCCTCTATCCCTGGCCCTCCAGAGATCATCCACCAACGCGACCAAAGCCGTCTCAGTGCTGTAACCGGGCCGGAAGCCAGACTGGAACGGGTCTAGATAGACAGTTTCATCCAGGTGCAAGGGAAACTGATATGCCACCATACTCTCTACAACCTTCGTCACGAAGGGAAGGTTGGAGACCGGACGATAATTACCTAAAACAGCCGGGTCCAGGGAAGGCTTCTTGAGGAGGGGTCTCACCACCGCCTCTTTCAAGGCGGTCGGAAAGACTCCCTCCACCAAGGAAGCAATCGTAATAGCCTGGAGCCAGCCTCGTGTCACCTCCTGAGTGGCCAGTACCAGCCAGGAGGGGCACGGGTCCAGTAAACATGTAGTGGCATTCAACCTCCCCAGCAACCTGTCCATGTCCTCGGGAGCGACAGGGTCAAACTCATCCCATAAAATGTCCCCAAGACCACCCTCAGCCGTCTCACCCACGTCACTGCAATCTTGGTCTAGGCCCTCCCGAAGCTGAACGATTTTATCGTATAGATAACCGTTAAACTCCTCAGCACGTCCCTGCAGCGGGTCATCCCGCTCCCCCTGATGTAAGAGGGAGCGAGTCACCCGAAACAGGGCGGCTGGGCGGTTATCTGCCGATGCAATGAGGGAGGAGGCATAGCTACGCCTCGCTTCCCTCATTGCCACTAGGTAAGCCCTAGTATAGGACTTCACTAGTGTCCGATCAGCCTCCGAACGGCTAGACCTCCAAGAACTCTCTAGGCGTCTTCTCCGGCGCTTCATCCCTCAACTCCTCGGAGAACCAAGGAGCCGGTTGGGACCTGCGCCGGGTCAGAGGCCGCAAAGGCACGACACGGTCTAAGGCCCCCGCCGCGGGCCGTTCCCAGGCCGCAACAAGTTCCTCAGCCGAGCCGTGAGCCAGGCCGGCAGGGAATGGCCCAAGCTCCGTCCGAACCCTCCGGGTCCATCAGGCGCCTGGGACGGAACCAACGTATCGGCTCCGTCTCCCTGCGGTGGTGAATGGCGGTCAGAAAGTCCAGGCGAAGAAGAGAGTGATCTGACCATGACAAAGGTTCAGTGACTATTTCCTTTAAGTCCAGATCTCTCAACCACTGACCAGAGACAAAAACCAGGTCCAGAGTGCCACCCCCGATGTGAGTAGGGCCATCAACTACTTGGGTCAGATCCAAGGCCGTCATGGAAGCCATGAACTCCCGAGCTGCCGTTGATGACGAGCCGGAAGATGGCAAGTTAAAATCCCCCACGACTAAAAGTCTGGGGGTCTCACCTGCCACCCCAGCCAGCACCTCCAGGAGCTCGGGCAAGGCAGCTGACACGCAGCAAGGAGCCAGGTACGTGATCAGCAAACCCATCTGACACCTATGGCCCCATCTCACAAAGAGGGATTCACACCCGGCAATCTGAGGTACAGTGGTCTCCCTCAGCTCTAGACTCTCTAATCACAACCGCCACCCCCCCACCCCTACCCTGAGCCCTCGGCTGATGGAATGCACGGAAACCCGGCGGGCACATCTCAACAAGGGGCACACCCCCTTCCGTGCCCAGCCAGGTTTCCGTAACGCCTATAAGGTCCGTGGCGCCCCCCTGAATAAGATCGTATATTAGGGGGGCCTTATTGACTACGGACCGTGCGTTGCATAACATCAGCCGAAGGCCCAGGCTCTGAGGGTCTTGACCATCCGGGGAACGGGAAAAGGACGAGGGATCGGGGCGCGCGATCGCCTGCAAACATCGAGCGCGCGTCCCCCTAGGACGATATGATCCCCCCCTTCCGCCATATCTGCCCCTCCCACTTACCGTGCAAATCAGACCACCCTCACCAACAGGAACGCAATCTTCCCCCCTAACCTCCGAACCCGTTAAAAAACCGTCACGAGCACGCGCAAGGACTGGCTCCCCACCCGACGGGCTACCCCCAACGCCCGCCCTAACCCTCCCTCCCCTTAAAAAAACCCTATCTAAAAACCCCCAAAGGCTCTTTTTTTTCGCATGCCACCTCTGTGGGTCCCAAGACCCGTCATTGAGGCCGGCCCTTGATAGTGCGGCGGGCCATTCCTGCGGGGCGGGGGCACCTCCCAGGCGCAAAAGGTCGAGTGCTGAATATCGCATAAATAGAGTACATAAATAGAGGATAGAGGCCGGCGAGGCGATGCTGTCCGGAGTGGTCAAATGTCATACCAAGTTCAAATGGACACCCATTGACTAATGAAGATCAAATGGTGGCTGGCTAAAGATGACAGCTGGAACATAGGCAGAGCAACGTTCATGATGACAAAAATACTACTGCTCTGCCCAAAGCTCAGTCCTAAAATCCATGACCTGGAGGAGGTGGTGTCACTCTCCCTGACAGCGGTATCCATAGATGATTCCAAAATAGATGTTTCCAAGTGAACACGTCCAGAATAGTTACGTCCAGAAATAGAAATAGAACTCCCTGTAGGTCACAGATCGGTCTCCAGACTTCTTCCACGGCCATAATGTACCGGCCATAAAGTACATAAAGTGCATAAAATGCAGATGACAATGCAGATTACAGATGATAAGGTGTTAGAGATGATAAAACACCAATTGTAATCCCAGGAAGAGCAGGCCTAATAGGCCAGGAAAACCTCAACGTCCACTCCCACTCCTATCCCACCAGGATAGTCCAAGGCCTCTCAAGGGCCGGCCACTCCCTCCTCAAGGTCCAGGTCCAATCCAAGGTCTGCCCCCTCCACCGGGCCAGGCCTATCCGAGGAACCTGACCAAACACCACCAGAGGGCTGGCACGATGTAAGCTGCCGCTGATGTTAACCGCGGCGAAGAGCCGGACAAACATCCTGACAGGCCGTCTCGGGCAGGGGCCACAGAGGGCCCTTCACAGCCCTTCACCCCCATGCCACTCCCCCACGTCAACCCACAGGAAAAAAAAACCTCGGAGGAGACCTGGGGAGCGCCTGGAGAGAGCCGGGAGAGCCGGAGGGCCAGGATACAGGAACCGCTGGATGATCCGAAACGGAAAAGGAGAAGCCGCGGCCTCCGCCGCAAAAGACGAGCCGCGGCCTCACCTCACGCCCAGTAACAATGGCCGCCATTCGCAGCTTGCCCATCCTCCCGGTCGCGTTCTCGGCAGCCGTGAGTCCGAGAGAGTCCACAGACCTCTCCCACGGCTGCCGGGATGTTAATACAGCTGACCGGGGGACGCAAGCCGCTCGGCAAGCCGCCTGGGCGCCGCCATCTCCTCTTCTGTCGCCCGTTGTCGGCTCCGTTCCTCTACCGAGCCGCCATCTTGCGCATGCGCAGAGCCTTATGGCCTTATTACATGAGCACACAATAGATTTAAGCTTAATGTGAACCACTCCAATCTTGACTGCAGAAAATATGACTTCTGTAACAGAGTTGTTAATGCCTGGAATGCACTACCTGACTCTGTGGTCTCTTCCCAAAATCCCCAAAGCTTTAACCAAAGACTATCTACTATTGACCTCACCCCATTCCTAAGAGGTCTGTAAGGGGCGTGCATAAGAGCACCAGCGTGCCTACCGTTCCTGTCCTAATGTTCCCTTTGATTGTATCCAATTCGTATAGTTTTTTTTATACTCATGCTTATATGTATGCTTATATATCATATAGTTATTTCATGCTTATGCTTACATATACTGTTGTGACAAATAAATAAATAAAATAAATAAAAATAAAATAAAATAAATTTAGCCTCTAGGATGCCTAGGATGTCCACCATCGCTCTAGTTATTTTTATTCTTGAACTGTTCTAATCACATCAGGATATTCCACCTCACCCAGCCAATCTTCACTCTCATTTTTTTCACATCCTCTTCATAGGACATTGTTTTCACCCTCTAATTATCATCATTTTTCTTGTCTGAACTCATTGTAGTTTGCCTGAGTCCTCCGTTGAGTATAGTCCTCAAAAACAGAGAGCATTTGACTGATTCATAACTATATTTTTAATGAGACAACCTAAAAATGCATCTGCCCTTTTTTTTGCAACCACATAACGCTGTTGACTCCATTTTAGTTTGTGATTAATTATAGTTCAAAGATTCTTTTCATAAACAATTTTGTCAAATCAGATATCCTACTCCACCCACACTTGTCTCTGATTATTTTTGATAAAATGAATAATTTTTCATTTGAGGCTACAGCTATTAAATATATGATGTTATTTTATGCCCTTTTTTCTAACTAATCAAGATTGTTTTATATTTTGTTTCTGTCTTCTAAGATATTAGCTAAACACTCAGTTCTGTATCATTTGCAAATCTGATAAGATTCCTCTTCAGTCTTTCCAGTGATTAATGAATGTGTTGAAGAATAACAAATCCAGGTCTGAACTCTTCTGAATTCCATTCAATATCTCTCTCCAGTTTGATCGTAAACTATTGATGGTCACTGTTGTACAAGTCAGCAATGGATCCAACTATTTCTGGAATGTTAATCGAGATGACATAAGGTACTTTGACAAAAGTGTGCTTAAGACCATGATATGTTATATTCATATCATCCACACAATATATAAAGGCAAATTCCCTGTTGTGCGCAAATATTCTACTGTGAGCTTCTGGAAATCATTTGTTGTTTGGCCACCAGATGACCCAAAATGCTTGATTCAATTGGCTTGGGCTTGTATAGTAAGATTTTTAATGTTCTTATTGTAGGCTGCTGGAAAAACTCTACCTTCTTTTCCAAAGCATCCATGGTCATTTGCTTGAAGCTGAATCATGAACTAGATAGGTCTGATTGAACAGAGTACTTATTTTTGTATATTCATATGTATTAGGTTGGCTTCTGGCAAGTCATTACCTCATTGTCCAGGCAATTTATTCTTTTGGATCCAGAGACAATAAGCACACCAGTGAATGAAGACATTTTAAATGCTATTATTAACTCAAGCAAACAGACTGAAAAGCATAACATAAAAAGCATACTCACCAAACAAGATAATATCTAACTCTCTTACAAGTTGTCAGGAGCTCTTTAATAATGACAGCAGAGATACCCAAGAGTGTCTATTTCCACAGTACCCAGTGCTAGTTCCTGTGCAGAAGTATCCACCTTAAAGGCCAATAAAAGTGGTGCCACAACTTCATGGCCCTCCTTCTATGATCATGAAACTGCAAGACCTAATCTTGACTGGAATGAGAACCAAAAGTCTGAGACTTTCACAGGTGAGAAATACTTTGCAGTTTTGTAAAGATTTTCCTTCTCCCCTTCTCCCCTTCTCCCTGCCTTTTCTTTTATACAGCAAGCAAGAGTGAAAAACAGACAGGATTGTTTAAATTGAGCACTAAACGTTTATACTTTTCTTAATATGAAGGAGAAATCAAAATATTTTACAGAACTCCTCAAAATACAACGATCTTCCATATTGCCACCATATCCATCTCTGAACTAGATGACTATAGAAGATTAAAATCTTCCCTATAGAATTTTGTTCTATTTTATTCCAAATGGTTCTTTTGCTTAAATATTTCCTGTTAAGTAAGCCAATTGTCAACCTTATTTCTAGAGTTCCATCACATCATACTCTCAAAACTAAATTCTAGAATTGGGCTTCTCTAAAACCTTTTGCAAAATTCAAACATGAAGGCTTTAATTAAAGCCATTGTTTCCCCATGTTTACAATAAACATTATGCCATTATGTCATTTATGTTATTCTATTGGTACAATAAATATTTGTGTAAATTAATATGAAATTTCCTGTAAGATTCCTTGTCTTCTTCAGGGAGGTTTTTTTTTTATAATTTAATAATAATAATAATAATAATAATAATAATAATAATAATAATAATGATGATGATGATGATGATGATGATGATGATGATGATGATGATGTTTTAATTTGTATACCACCCTTCTCCCGAAGGACTCAGGGCAGTGAACAGGCAAATAAAATACAAACAGAAACATACACCATAATTAAAACAACCCTTAAAAAACTGATTCAAATTTGCCAGAAAATTTAAAATAACATTACACCCCATAAAATTACAGAAATTTAAAACCCATCAAAATTCAATTAAAATTTAAAATTTAGAATTTAAAATCAGGCCAGTCCAGCCATACGAAATAAATAGGTTTTAAGTTCACGGCGAAAGGTCCTAAGCTCAGGTAGTTGTCGAAGCCCGAGGGGAAGCTCGTTCCACAGGGTAGGAGCCCCCACAGAGAAGGCCCTCCCCTGGGGGCCGCCAGTCAACATTGTTTGGCTGACGGCACTCTGAGGAGTCCCTCTCTGTGGGAACGCACCGGACGCTGGGAGATAGAGGCCGGCAGTAGACGGTCCCGTAAGTAGCCCGGTCCTAAGCCATGGAGCGCTTTAAAGGTGGTAACCAATACCTTGAAGCGCACCCGGAAAACAACAGGTAGCCAGTGCAGTCTGCGCAGGATAGGTGTTATGTGGGAGCTCCGAACCGCTCCTTCAATAACCCGCGCAGCCGCATTCTGGACTAACTGAAGTCTCCGGGTGCTCTTCAAGGGGAGCCGCATGTAGAGAGCATTGCAGTAGTCCAGACGAGAGGTAACGAGAGCATGAGTGACCATGCATAGGGCATCCCGGTCCAGGAAGGGACGCAACTGGCGGATCAGGCGAACCTGATAAAAAGCTCTCCTGGAGACGGTCGTCAAATGATCTTCAAAGGACAACCGACCATCCAGAAGCACGCTCAAGTTGTGTACCTTCTCCATCGGGGCCAACGACTCGCCCCTGATAGACAGCCGCATCCGCAGCTGATTGTACCGAGGTGCCGGCATCCACAGCCACTCCGTCTTGGAGGGATTAAGTTTGAGCCTGTTCCTCCCCATCCAGACCCATACGGCTTCCAAACACCGGGACAGCACTTCGACAGCTTCGCTGGGGTGGCCCGGGATGGAAAAGTACAGCTGAGTATCATCAGCGTACAGTTGGTATCTCACCCCAAAGCCACTGATGATCTCACCCAGCGGCTTCATATAGATGTTGAACAGGAGGGGTGAGAGAATCGATCCCTGCGGCACCCCACACATGAGGCACCTCGGAGTCGATCTCTGCCCCCTGTCAACACCGTCTGCGTCCGGTCAGAGAGGTAGGAGGAGAACCACCAATAAATGGTGCCTCCCACTCCCAAACTCTCCAACCAGTGCAGCAAGATACCATGGTCGATGGTATCAAAAGCCACTGAGAGGTCTAATAGGACCAGGGCAGAGGAATAACCCCTATCCCTGGCCCTCCAGAGATCATCCACCAGCGCGACCAAAGCTGTCTCCGTACTGTATCCGGGCCGAAAGCTGGACTGGAATGGGTCTAGATAGACAGCTTCATCCAGGTACTGGGGTAGCTGACATGCCACCGCACTCTCTACAACCTTCGCTGTAAAGCGAAGATTGGAGACTGGCCAGTAATTCCCTAAAACAGCTGGGTCCAGGGAAGGCTTCTTGAGGAGAGGTCTCACCACCGCCTCTTTCAAGGCAGCGGGAAAGACCCGCTCCCGCAAAGAAGCATTTGTAATCCCCCGGAGCCAGCCTCATGTCACCTCCTGTGTAGCCAGTACCAACCAGGAGGGGCACGGATCCAGTAAACATGTGGTGGCATTCAGCCTACCCAGCAACCTGTCCATGTCCTCGGGAGTCACAGGGTCAAAATCATCTCAAACCACTCAACAAGACGGGTCTCGGAACTCTCGTCTGGATCTACCCAATTTTGATCCAATCCGTCCCGAAGCTGAACGATTTTATCGTATAGATAACCGTTAAACTCCTCAGCACGCCCTTGTAGGGGGTCCTCCCACCCCTCCTGTTGAAGGAAAGAATGGGTCACCCGAAACAGGGCGGCCGGGTGGTTATCTGCCGACGCAATGAGGGAGGAAACATAGGAATGTTTCGCATCCCTCAGTGCCACTAGGTAGGTCCTGCTATAGGACCTAACTAGTGTCCGGTCAGCCTCAGAACAGCTGGATCTCCAGACACTCTCTAGGCGTCTTCTCCGGCGTTTCATCTCCCTCAGCTCCTCGGAGAACCAAGGAGCTGGTTGAGACCGACGCCGGGTCAGAGGCCGCAAAGGCACGACACGGTCCAAAGCTCCAGCCGCGGCCTGTTCCCAGGCCGCAACTACTTCTTCAGTCGTGTCGTGGGCCAGGTTCTCGGGAAATGGCCCAAGCTCCGTCAGGAACCTCTCCGGGTCCATCAGGCGCCTGGGACGGAACCAACGCATTGGTTCCATCTCCCTGCGGTGGTGAGTAGCGGTCCGAAAGTCCAGATGAAGAAGAGAATGATCTGACCATGACAAAGGCTCAATAACTAAATCATTTAAAACCAGATCATTCGCCCACTGGCCAGAGACAAAAATCAGATCTAGAGTGCCTCCCCCGATGTGGGTAGGGCCATCCACTAATTGAGTCAGGTCCATGGCTGTCATGGAAGCCATGAACTCCCGAGCCACCGAGGATGCCACGCCGGTTGATGGCAAGTTGAAATCCCCCATGACCAACAGTCTAGGGGTCTCAACTGCCAACCCGGCCAACAACTCTTACAGCTCGGGCAGGGCTGTTGTCACGCAGAAATATATAACATTTAAATTTAACATATAAATTTTAACAGAAATATATAACAATTTCTTTTCTTCCTTTTCGTTGTTTGGAAATTAAGCAGCTTGAAGTTTTCTGGCAAATTTTCAGAGGGATATAGTGAATGCAGTGGGCTGGGAAATAGGACCAAATGCAAATTTCATGGACTCCCAAGGGGATGGGAAAAAAGAATAGATGTTAATGCAATTACTGCTGATAAAATTCTGTGTGTGGGAAAAAAATTAGCACATAATCTCAGGTTCCTTCATTACAAGCATGTTAATTACTCAACAAAGTTATTCTCTTCTAATGAAAGGGCTAAAAAAAATTAAGAACTGTTGTTCCATTTAATTCAGAAAATGCATACTGAGGAAGGGTGGACAAAAATGTTAATTTGATGCCAGTGAAAATCAAGATAAAGTTCTATACTTAGGGAAAATTAGCTCAAATGAAAGCTAATTTCATAATATGGAAGCTAAGGTTTTGAAGAACTAAGCACCACTATCCAATGGCATAAATCAATTGGGACTGCAATTGATTCATCAAAGAATTGAGAGAGGCTATTGACTTAAACACCCCACTCAGTTAAGAATTGAAATTAAAATATTCCAGAGAGAGTTGCCTCTACTTGAATGAATCCACAGAAGAGAAGCCTGCACTTCTCTGGGTAACCGAGTCAACTTTCAAGCCCATCTTAATTTTGAGATTTCCCCCCCCCCAACACTCAGTTGTTGCTCTCTGTCCTGAATTCTGTAAAGATAGACAAGTGTTTCATTTTCTTGTGACCTCCTTGTATATATCTGAAGAGTGCTGTCATAGCCTCTTTTAATTTTTCATCATATAATTTAGCTTCTTGTCCCCAGTCATGCTCACTGCCTTTCTCTAAACTTGTTTCATTTTTTTTCCAAATCCTCCTTAAATTGTGGACATACTACTTGAGGTGAAGACTGCCCAAAGCAAAATAAAGTGGATTGATTATTTCCCATGATTTGGAAATTACATTTCAGTTGACACAGCCTAAAACTGTTTGCTTTTTTTTTTTTCAGTAGCAATTTACACTGATGGTTCATACTCAGTTTGTAAAAAACTATTAGGCTATGTTTTTTCAAAGTCCTTCCAGGCCCCATCTCATACTTGTGGGTTTGATTTGCATATCCTTGATGAATAATTTTGCACTTATCTCAATTAAACGTATTTTATTGCTACTACTGTCAAGATTGTTTTGAATTTTATTTCTCTCTTCTGGCATATTCACTGAGTATGTTTGGCATATTCTGTGTCCCAAACAGTTTTGTGCCATCTGCAGATCTGATGAAGATTCCAATAAAAAATATTAAAAAGAAGGAGAGCCAGGACCGATCTTTGTGGCACTTCACTCAATGCTTCTCTCCAGCGTGATGATAAACTATTAATGAGCATACTACGAGTATGATTTTGATTCAGCTTTGCATTAACATGCTATCCTGTATATATAACTGTCTGGTTTGGTTCTGCAATCCAACAAGAAAGACACAGACTTCAGAGGATAATTAGAACTGCAGAAAAAATAATTGCTACCAACCTGCCCTCCATTGAGGAGCTGTATACTGTACGAATCAAGAAGAGGGCTATGAAAATATTTACAGATCCCTCACATCCCGGATATAAACTATTTCAACTCCTACCCTCAAAATGACGCTATAAAGCACTGCACACCAGAACAACTAGACACAAGAACAGTTTTTTCCCGAAGGCCATCACACTGCTAAACAAATAATTCCCTCAACACTATTTACTAAATCTGCACTACTATTAATCTTCTCATTGTTCCCATCACCAATCTCTTTCCACTAATGACTGTATGACTGTAACTTTGTTGCTGGCAATCCTTATGATTTATATTGATATTGATTGTTCCTGATTGCTTATTTGTACCCTATGATTATCATTAAGTGTTGTATCAATGGTGTACAATGTTCTACAACAATGGTGTACAATGGTGTACCTTGATGAAGGTATCTTTTCTTTTATGTACACTGAGAGCATATGCACCAAGACAAATTCCTTGTGTGTCCAATCACACTTGGCCAATAAAAAATTCTATTCTATTCTATTCTATTCTGTGCCCATTTAATAAACTTGCTCATCAGCATCACCAGTCATCCTCTCTCACGTTAAACCACCTGACAGGGTTGTTGTGGAGAAAATAGGAACCAGGAGTATTAGAAATGTTCTCCACCTTGAGTTATATATCAAAAAGATGGGAAATTATTATTATTATTAGCAAAGCCAGAATTCAAAAATCATCAAATGATTCAAAGCGCTGAGAGTACAAAGAAACAGAAAAGACAGGAGATCTTCATCACAAGAAGATTGCACAAGCTGATTATAAACAACAACGCAAGTCACCAAAATGATTCACTGGAGCCTCTGTAAAAAATATTGTGTGCCAGTAATGAAAAATTGGTGGGAATATAAACGTGGAAAAGTAGTAAAAAATGAGCAGGTTAAAATAGGGTGGTATTTACAAATACAAGTTGAGAACATTTTGGTGCCAAAACACATCAGATTTAACCGTGATTCAAAAGAAGAAAGTGTGGAATTGAAGTACCAATACTGCAATATCAGAGGATAGTAGAATAGAAGGCAAAGAATTGGGGATCACAAAGTATCAAGATCTGAAAATTGAATTGAAAAGATATGGCATAAAACAGCAGTGGGGGTTCCAATGGTTATTTTATTTATTTATTTATTTATTTATTTATTTATTTATTTATTTATTTATTTATTTATTTATCACATTTCTATACTGCCGTTCTCCGAAGACTCAGGGCGGTTTACAGCCAAGATAAAATCGCACAGAAACAAACGTTAAGAACATTATTAAAAATCTAATTCAAAATTTGGCCCAATAATTTAAAACTAATAAAATATAAAATAAACCCTAATAAAACCAGCCATGTTAAAATTGCGATTAGGCCAACCCTGCACGATGGAATAAGAGAGTCTTAAGCTCGTGCTTAAAGGCTATCCACTGGGTGCCAGACCAAAAGGCCTTCAATAACACTTAGCAAATTCTTAGTAAATTCTATGATTCCTTCTCTTAGCTACTATTTCAAAAGAAAGTTTTGAGTTGCATCACAGACTAATTGCTTTACCATTTCAAAATTAACTCTCTGACAGCAATAGTGTTGTTTCTCTTAATATAACCATGTGCGTACTAGAATCCCTAAAGAGTTAATCAAGAGCTTTAATTAAATTTAGCTAGCAGTCTCTCGTGGTTTTCACAATCTTGATCATCTTATTGCTCCATATTTTCTCCCTTTGGAAACATACAGTAAATAAAAACAATCTTCATACTTCCTTTTCAGTATCCTGAATCCCATAGGATTCTACATTTCTTCGGCAGTCAGAAGGTTTAAGCTCCTCTTTTCTTGCTAATCATTTTTCCTTCTCCTTCCTTCTCACTTCAAAGCCTTCCTCCCAATTCTTTAGCCCATTTCAGCTTCCTTTCCTGTCTGTGGGTGTGTGATATTTCAGGTCTTTCCAAGACTCAGATTATCAAGCACAAATACCCCCTTTTTATCTCGAGAAGAATACTTATCAGGATAGCAGACACTATTCCTCCACTCTGTCAAAAAAGATAAAGTGCCATCACAAAGAAAAACTTGATCTTGAATTTGCCAATCAACAATTAGCAACTGGACGGCAGTCTGAGTGGGTATAAAAGGTGCCCACTCAGTTTTCTTTAATATACTAAGTTCAGAGAATAAAGAAGATGACCTTGATGGAGAGAGGGAAGATCTGTTACCAAAGCAACAAAAAGGGAAATAATGCTGAAGTCTAAATTATGGGGGAGGATTACAAAGACATCTCAGACACCCCTAATTTAAAGGAATATAAAAGGGAAGGAGGGAAAGCACAATCAGACTTGCAAGTTTATCTCACTATAATCAGTCTAAATAAAAATCATGGCTTCTCCGTTCATATTTTCTTGGTCTGACAGACAGTAAGTTACATGTATTTTCCTACCTTATAACTTACCACGGTATAAGTCTATATAATAATTTGTCCTAAGTAAAATTAGCAGATAAATTTACATATATCTACAACATCTTTCTGATCTCTTAGGGTGATGTCATTTAATTGGCTTATGTATTTAATTAATTATTCATTTGGTTGCTATCTTGTTTTTTTTTCAGGAGTTCAGGGTAAGGTGCATAGCATTCCTATTTCATAATCTGGACTTTAGTTAAAAAGTCAAGAAATGATTTCCCAGTATTTTGAACTGCATTGGGCTTAATGACTGGCCCATATTCATCCTGGGAAGTTTTATGGTTGAGAGTTCACTTAAATGTTAATCTCCGCAGCCCTACTCTAGGGATGGAAGCCCAGCTGAGCCTTGTGCAAAGCTTCAGCCAGCCAAGGTCAACTGAGAACCTGTCTCCTACACAGTATGCAAGCACCTAATTGGACATTTACAGATAACTGGGGATGGCGGGGTGGGAATTTACTTTGTATTGTTTGCATGGGAAAACCTCAGATTCGGTTTACGTTACTTCTGCCATCACCTAAGCTTCAGTAAAGTAAACGCTTGGCAAAGACAAAAGGCCAGGACTCTCCCTTTGCTAGATGAGTGAGTGGGATGGTTGACAGTATCATGCTGATTCTCATATCTATATGGTCATTTTAAGACCAGTGCATAAGATTATTTGTTTTGGTCAGCATATGATATAGATTGGAACAGTGATGGCTTCATGAATAAGCAAGCAAGTTATTTTGCCTGTTTATTCTTTCCTTTCTTGGAAAAGCATGTACAAAGTCTTGTTTCAAAATATTTAGGATCTTACCTGCAGTATTAGAGCATAGACAACAAAGGTCTTTCCAAGCAAAGTAGGAGCATGAATATACTATTTCAAGTATTTTATTACATAATATCCTATAACTATGATGGCGAACCAATGGCACCCATGCCACAGGTGGCATGTAGTGCCCTCTCTGTGGGCACACAAGTCCAGTTCAGCTCTGCCGCGCATGCTCGTGGGCCTCCAGCTGTCCAGCTGGTCATCAGGTCTCTGCTGCGCATGCACGTGGGGAAGGGCGCACATGTGTGTGTGCATGCATTGCATTATGGGGTTCTTTGGGCACTTGATCTGGAAAAGGTTAGCCATCACTGTCCTATAAGCACCCCATCTCCCCACCCCACCCTGTTTCTTATAGATACAATATACATACCAGAAACAAGAAAAGAATGGGTAATGCTCTTCTCTGTTGTGGTCTGCCAGCAGCCTACGGAGCTGGCAGTGGAGTCGGACAGTGAGGAGGCTGGGGAGGAACATGGAACAGTCCTGGAGTCAGGGGAAGGCCTAGATGAGGGCTTTGTGTCAGAGGCAGAGATGGGGCCAGGGCCATCTGGGAGTGATGCACAGACCCCAAAGTCAGACAGCAGAGAGAGGCAGAGGAACAGGAGGAGCTTGTTCCTAGTGCACGCATGCGCAGAGCTGCCAGAAGCCAAGAGCAGCTAAAGCAAAAAGGGATGACTTGGGAGTAAGGCTAGGAGATGATTGGCCCCTCCCATAAGGCTTAAAAGAGAAACAAAGGCACTTGGGCCTTTTGCAGGAGAGCAATGTTGCTAACTCTGTTTCCAGCTGGCATCTCTTGTTTTTTTTTCTGGGGGGGACTAATTGTGTATTGTAATAACTCAGTAAGCCTAGGTCACAACATTCTCCTTAACTGGCTCCCACCAGAGTTGGGAAATACCAGCAATCTCCTTGTGGGAGAATCTCTCCTTCCCAATGCCATGTTCTCACTGCCATATACAGAACATGATGCCTGTGTTGATTTTTACAACATTTTTTAGTTTTCTCCTGGCCTTGTATCTTTCCTTCCTGTTTTGATTTGTTACATCTTTTCTCAAGGAGTAAAGAGTTGTTTATTAGTACTGGCCATGCAATCATGATGAATAGATGTTTCTGTTAGTTTGCTTCTGTTTATCAGCCAGAAATGGTGCCAGTTTATCATTTAGCTTTATCCTTAACTCTTATCTTGTTCTTATTCTTGCTCTCCTTTTTTGATCAGTTATTAATAGAAGGATAGCTGTAGAGCATAGAAGGATCCAGAGATAAAATAATAAAAGGATACAAATAGAGTACAGAATAAAGAATGCATATATGAATATATTTCATATACTTTTCTTGGCTTCTCATATCCTTTAGTTGTGGGTAACCTTTCTTAATGAGAAATCAGAGGAAATTATAATGAGGATGTGTTTACCTCAGTTATCTATTAGTAATGTGGAAATCTTGCTAGAAGATCTTTTGGTCCAATACAAATTAGGTAACTAATTAGGCAGTGGTAACAAAAGGCAGGCTTCCTTCCATCTTCTAAGGCATAAAAATTAGAACCACAAACAGCAAATATAAATAATTTCCCTTAGCCATGGGAATCATATGTTCAGAATCACATGGTAGCTCTTTCTTCCATGCTAAAAACCTTTTGGTTGCTCACCCAGTGAATTGCTCTATTCAGCTTTTCAAAAGTTGCAGGTCCCTGATGGGTACCCACAATGAAAGATATACGGAGGCTGATTGACTGAAGTATATATCACCATAAACCAGAAAATGATATCTGTTGGGTTAGGCATAATGTATTGTGTATGCCCAGATGACTATTTTTTTATAGCAGAGATAATATAAGCCTAATCAATCCGAGTCACATTTTAGCATCACATTTTAGGAGCAAGAAGAGAGAAAGAATATATTCAAATGCCATTCGGGTATAATCAACATAGTAGGCCTAATATAATGTAACAGGACCAGATATACATACATACATACATACATACATACATACATACATACATACATACATACATACATACATATATATATATATGCATGATTTGTATACTTACCAATCATAGGTAATCCTTACTTAACAGTAAACTAATTTGGACCAGAAACTTCATTGTTAAGTGATATGGTTCTAAATTGAAAAACCATGTAACCACATCACCTGGTAATGGCAGTTCCAGAAGAGTCAACTGCCACCGTTAAGAAAGGACCATGTGGATCATTAAGTGTGAATCTCACATGACTGTGATTTGCAACCTTCTATCGATTCCCTGTTGTCTTTGCTTGTCAGAGGTTGGCGGGGTAGTTACAAATCATAATCATAGACAGAACTAGATTCTGTTTCCCAGTTTCTAGCCTGATGCCTTAACTATTACACCAAACTGGTTCTACTACAATACTACTAAAGCAGTTACTCAAACAAAATGTACAATAGTTAGCAATGTAAAGTCCAAGAAACAATACATGCCTGACTTTTGAATATCTACATAAAACATGTGCATAAGAGAAACTACTCAAGATTTAACTATAGAGACACACCAGGTAGTGCGAGCTAATTATAATATTTCAATCCAACCAATTTCATTGGATTGTTTTTCTGAGGATAATCAGAGGATAGATTCTCCCTCTCGTGATGCATGCTGCCTTTATTGCCCAATGAGAGGTGCTATGCAAAAGTTGTTGGCATCATCAGAATCATCATCAGCAGCAGCAGCAGCAGCAGCCTTAAAAGAAGAAAGAAAAAAATAAAGGAGAAAATATTTTAGAAAATATATAATCAAAATCTATAGAACTCAAGGAAATTTGATTAAATATCTTGAAAAACCTCTTTTTTTAGAATAGAATAGAATAGAATAGAATAGAATAGAATAGAATAGAATAGAATTTTTATTGGCCAAGTGTGATTGGACATACAAGGAATTTGTCTTGGTGCATATGCTCTCAGTGTGCATAAAAGAAAAGATACGTTCATCAAGGTACAACATTTACAACACAATTGATGGTCAATATATCAATATAAATCATAAGGATTACCAGCAACAAAGTTACAGACATATAGTCATAAGTGGAAGAAGATTGGTGATGGGAACGATGAGAAGATTAATAGTAGTGCAGATTTAGTAAATAGTTTGACAGTGTTGAAGGAATTATTTGTTTAGCAGAGTGATGACTTTCGGGAAAAAACTGTTCTTGTGTCTAGTTGTTCTGGTGTGCAGTGCTCTACAGCGTCGTTTTGAGGGTAGGAGTTGAAACAGTTTATGTCCAGGATGTGAGGGATTTTAAGTGTCTATCAAAAAAAGAACTTATTCAAACTTTGACAAAAATACATATCAATAAGCTATGACTGCACATCAGGCATTGCAACTGTCTTTCTGATATTGCATATTTTCTTTTTAGTAAATAACTAGACTTTAGACTTTAAGAGTAACTTTTGTTTCTGCTTTTGTGATAGTTCTCCATTTGTCTGTTTCTGCATTCACTTAAGAGGTAATACAGCACATCAGATGAGATATAAGTGCAACAATGCACTAATTAACTGTCATGCCTGCTGCAATGCAATGAGATCTTTGATCTTCATGCTTGAGAGAACAGCTCAGCATGCAATTTGGAAAATACATATGTCCTTGCAGCTAAGGTGTCAGTAGTTTAGGGGCCAAAATCCTGAGATCTGCCTTTCAAAGAATAGAATAGAATAGAATAGAATAGAATAGAATAGAATAGAATAGAATAGAATAGAATTTTTTATTGGCCAAGTGTGATTGGACACACAAGGAATTTGTCTTGGTGCATATGCTCTCAGTGTACATAAAAGTGTACACAGTGTACATACCATCATCAAGGTACAACACTTACAACTCTTAATGATAGTCATAGGCTACAAATAAACAATCAGGAAACAATCAATATAAATCGTAACGATACAAGCAACAAAGTTACAGACATAAGTGGAAGGAGATGGGTGATGGGAATGATGAGAAAATAAATAGTAGTGCAGATGTAGTAAATAGTTTGACAGTGTTGAGGGAATTATTTGTTTAGCAGAGTGATGGCATTCGGGGAAAAACTGTTCTTTTGTCTAGTTGTTCTGGTGTGCAGTGCTCTATAGAACCATTTTCATGCATTCCTTGTTCAGAAAGCCCAGAAAACATTCCTGTGAAAAGTCCTGATTAATCACAAAAACATTACCATATTTTTTGGAGTATAAGATGCTCTGGAGTGTAAGATGCACATTAGTTTTGGGGGAGGAAAAGAAGAAAAAAGAATCTGCCTCTGCTTACCCACATCCATCGGTATTCATCTGGCTAGCATCCTTGCAGCAAACAGCAAACAGCCTAGTCAGCTTCAGCACATTATTGCAGCCTGATTCAGCACAAGCAGCTGATTGGCAGTTGGAACGGCTTCCCAGAATACTGCCAATCAGCTGTTCCAGACTGTGGGGACTGCCACAGTCCATCGCCGCCTCCGCGCATCACATTTTTGGCCTCTGTACGTGGCGTTTTCAGCCTCCATGCATCACATTTTTGGCTTCCGCACACTCTGTTTTTTGCCTCCTGCATTGGATATTCAGCTGGTAGCTGCCGCTGCCACTGCTGATCCCCACTGCCTAGAACTGGCCAAAAATTTGACTCACTGAGGCCAAAATCGGAGTGTGTGGAGGCTGAAAATGCGTCACGCATAGGCAGCGATCGGTGGCGATGAGCTGTGGTGATCCCTGCAGCCTGGAATGGGTCTAAAATGCAGTGTATGGAGGCTGAAAATGCGTGGAGGCCGAAAGGTGGGGGCTGCCAGGTGGGTGGGGTTTTGGCAACATTCGGTGTCTAAGACACACCACAATTTTCACCCACTTTGGTGGGGGAGTGCATCTTATACTCCGAAAAGTATAGTGATTCTTCAGAGGACAGATTTCTTTTTCTTGTACTCTTATGTCCTACAGTGGTTATTATTAAGACTAATGTGTATTTCAAGTACAGTACAGCTTCCTCCCATTCATTCATGTTAGTGAGATGTGTGAGTGAGATTAGGAGGCAATGGGATATCAAATCCTTTCTAACCATCTAATTGCAGAGCCATCTTGGCAGACAGTGTTGAGAATGCTTGGCACAGAGGCAATGGCTCTCATCTTGTCTGAATAGAAATATAGAATTTCGAGAGAATAATCACTAAACAATATCAAATAATGTTGGCTCTTGCCCTAAACAGAGTAGAGCAAAAGAATTGTCTTGGAAGATCAGGTCAGTGCTTCTCTGGTTCAGTATGCTGTGTTTTCTAATGTCCAACCAGATATATTCAGAAACCTCACAATAGGACATGCAGTCAATAATCTTCTGCAATTGCTCTCTCTCTCTGTCTTTTTAAACAATTTAAAAAATTTGTATTTAAACCATGCTTCCTTCACCTCAGGAAGTTGTATAGAGTAGTCAAGATTATCCTCCATGAATTTGTCTAGTCTCATTTTAAATCAGCGGCCATCACAATACCTGATGGCAGCAAATTTCTCCTCTTTAACTCTGAATTGTGTAGGAATTGATTCCTTTCATTGGTCTTCTAGCTTCTTCCACTGAGTTTCAATAGGTGACCTTATTTTTTATTATGTTACAGGGAGAAAATTCTGTCTGTTTCCATTTTCCACAATATGCATGATTCTCTATGTCTATCAGATCTGACCCCTCAGCTTAAAAAAAAACCCCCAATAACCTAAATGCTTCTTCTTTTTCTTTCTTCTGGAAATTTTTTGAGGAGCAATGAAGCAATCACTTGGCAGTAAATATGATCTCTGTTTCCCAGACTCAGCACAGGATACTTGAAGACATGTACTGCAGACTTTCTTATGCATGAGTGGCTGAATATGGGATCACTCTTGTGAAATCTATTTGTATTAATATTATGGATTCTTGCATTAAAATTTTCCATGTGGATCTTAACTTTTGCTACAGCCACAAATTTCCTGGGGCTGTTCCTCACAACCAAGTTAACCATCCTTCAGTCCTTGAGCTGACCAAAAAAACCAGTCTGGCATAAAATGTATTGCCCTTTCTGGTGATCCCTATCCTGCAGAAGACCAATGCCAGCTAATGGTGCTGCCCTTGGTTGTTGTTGTTGATGATGATGATATCATTCAATTGTGTCTGACTCTTGGTGATTCTATGGCCAAGCCTCTCCATGTCTTCCTGTCTTACACTACTTCGTAGAGTCGTTCTATGCTCTGGCTGGTATTACCTTTGATGGTGTCTACCCTGTCAACTTGTAAAGCATTCCTGGCCTGCTCTCGAATTGCCATATGCAGGAGGGGGGAAAACTGATGGAGCAACACAGCAGCAACCAGAAGCATATTCCATTCATACCTTTCTCAAGGTTCCATCCTAGGTTACCAGAGCCAGCCGAAGAGGCATGTTCTCTACAGCCCGCAAAAGTGCTCTGTTGGAGAATGTGATTTATGACACACCCTGGGAGGAGGGGGGAAATAGGGTCATAGTTGGGACGTAAATTATGTGGGGCAGAGCTGACTCCACTTGGGTATGTGCTGACATGTTGCTCCTAATAAATAACTGGATTTCTTTTGAAACTTGGCTCGAGGCTCATGAATTAATTAGGGCATCCATCGAAACCCTGACAGCCACCATGTTCTTTGGCGGCCTGGTTTCCTTTTATTGCTAACTCTTCCAAACATAATTGCTTTCTCCAGTGAATTCCCCCACATGACACGGCCAAAATAAGTGAAACATAGTTTTATGGTTTTGCTTTCCATTGACATGTCTGGTGTTATACCTTCACCCTTGGTTATGTTGTAGAAAGAACATTAAGGATAAAAACTGGTGGATTTCCCAGGCTTTGTTTCCATCACCTATCAAAAATCCAGCCAATAGGAAATTATGCAACCATCACTATCTTTAACATGGCCTGGTGTCTAGGGAGACATAGTTTGGCTATATGGCTAGACAATCAACACTGATTTGGTAGAAGCATTTTACATGGGTGCAAAGGGATCTGACTATTGGCTGATATTACCTGTACAGAAAACTTTCCCTAAACCAGAGCTAATAACTAGACTCTTTTATAATTCAGGTTTAGTATTGAATCTAAGGGAATCCTGTTAGTGTAGCTTGACAGGAATGGTGAGAATTGTTCCATAAAGCAACAAAAAGCTGCCCCTTTTTTCCGCTTCACCAGACACCACCAGCACCATGGATCATCTACTGTTTTTGAGTTGGGTGACATGGTGGATATGAGAAAGTGACTGGACTGGATTATTCCCAATACTCAAAGTAAGAATAATCTTGGAAGATAGTGGATAGCTGGAAGGAGGGCAGTAACTTAAAGGGACCAATAGGTCCTAGCCACTCCCACTCCCCTGGATAACTTGATTGTGTTATCAAGTATCAGGTGAAATACATATGATTGCAACCATGGCAAAGATGCCACAATTTGCTGTTCACTTGAAGGAAAAATACACTTCAATTGAAATCAACATGAATTTATTTCATATGCAGGCTGGAGATTAAATAAAAGCACCTTCATGAGATTGGGGGGAGTGGTTGCTGAGCATATCCATCTTAAATATGCAGACTGGAATTTCCTTAATATGAAGAGAAAAATCCTTCCTACTTTATAACCCAGGGGACCTACTGCAAAATTCTGATTTAGGACCTTCTTTGATATTCTTTTGATTGGAGTTTTCATAGAATGCACATCTTGTTTCATTTATAGATATATGGAATGTACTTTACTGTATTTCTCTCCTTCCCCCCCCTCCCTTCCCCATGGGATACAGAAGCTCTAATTTCTGTCTCATTGAAAAATATTATCTTGGTGCCTCTTTCCTGACTCTTGGCTATATTCCCAAGTACAAATGTATTTCTAGCTCTTTTGCTTTCATGCTGCAAATTAATACATGGCTTTGTGATGTTGCTGAGCCTGCAGCCAGGTGAACTGAAATAACCACACATGGAGAAAGAAAAATTACTTGTCTTCCGCTGTGATCTTGGTAGGAAATTCTTGACATCAAGAGACTCTTGCTCAAGGAGTGAAATTGCTTTGGTTTCCAATCCAGCAGTCGGGTGAAGAGAAGTAAGCAACCTGTTGTGTTCAACTACACCACCTATTGTCCATTATGACAAGCATTAATGGGAACCTCAATCCCACGAGGCTGGCTCCAGGGGATTATTAATGCTTCTTTGTTGGAGGGTGTTTTCCCTGCCACCTTGAAAGAGGCGGTGGTGAGACCCCTCCTCAAGAAGCCTTCCCTGGACCCAGCTATTTTAGGTAATTATCGTCCGGTCTCCAACCTTCGCTTTGTTGCTGTGGCACGGCAGCTACCCCAATACTTGGATGAAGCGGTCTATCTAGACCCGTTCCAGTCCAGCTTCTGACCCGGATATAGCACGGAGACAGTTTTGGTCGCGTTGGTGGATGATCTCTGGAGGGCCAGAGACAGGGATTATTCCTCTGCCCTGGTCCTATTAGACCTCTCAGTGGCTTTTGATACCATTGACCATGGTATCTTGCTGCGCCGGTTAGGGGGGTTGGGAGTGGGAGGCACCGTTTATCGGTGGTTCTCCTCCTATCTCTCTGACCGGCTGCAGACAGTGTTGACAGGGGGACAGAGGTCGACTGCGAGGCGCTTTACTTGTGGGGTGCCGCAGGGGTCGATTCTCTCACTCCTCCTGTTCAACATCTATATGAAGCCGCTGGGTGAGATCATCAGTGGCTTTGGGGTGAGATACCAACTGTACGCTGATGATACTCAGCTGTACTTTTCCACCCCGGGCCACCCCAACAAAGCTGTTGAAGTGCTGTCCCAGTGTTTGGAAGCCGTACGGGTCTGGATGGGGAGAAACAGGCTCAAGCTCAATCCCTCCAAGACCCGTACGGCTGTGGATGCCGGCACCCTGATACAGTCAGCTGCAGCTGCAGCTGTCTGTTGGGGGTGAGTCATTGGCCCCAAGGTAAAGGGTGCGCAATTTGGGTGTTCTCCTGGATGGACGGCTGTCATTTGAAGATCATTTGGCGGCCGTCTCCAGGAGAGCTTTTCACCAGGTTCGCCTGGTTCGCCAGTTGCGCCCCTTCCTTGATCGGGATGCCTTATGCACAGTCACTCATGCTCTGGTTACCTCTCGCCTGGATTATTGCAATGCTCTCTACATGGGGCTCCCCTTGAAGTGCACTCGGAAGCTTCAGTTAGTCCAGAATGCAGCTGCGCGGGTTATTGAGGGAGCCCCACGTGGCTCCCATGTAATACCACTCCTGCGCAGGCTGCACTGGCTGCCTATGGTCTTTCGGGTGCATTTTAAGGTTTTGGTTACCACCTTCAAAGCGCTCCATGGCTTAGGGCCTGGATACTTACGGGACTGCCTACTGTTACCCCATGCCTCCCACCGACCCCTACGCTCACACAGAGAGGGTCTTCTCAGGGTGCCGTCTGCCAAACAATGTCGGCTGGTGGCCCCCAGGGGAAGATCCTTCTCTGTGGGGGCTCCTACCCTCTGGAACGAACTTCCCCCTGGTTTGCGCCAAATACCTGATCTTCGGACCTTTCACCGCGAGTTGAAAACGTATTTATTTACTCGCGCGGGGCTGGCCTAAGTTTTTTGTTAAATTTTTAAATTTCTAAATTTTAGATGAATTTTAATGGGTTTTTAGTTTTTAAATGTTTTATAATTCCGGCCAATTGTATAATAAGTTTTTTTATTTGTTCTTAATTGTATATTGTTACTGTTTTATTTTTGGCTGTAAACCGCCCTGAGTCCTTCGGGGAAGGGCGGTATAGAAATCTAATAAATAATAATAATAATAATCCAAAATAACTCAAGTTTGGGAACATATCTAATGTTCTCTTTTTTCCACAACAGTAGCTGTGTGAAGTGGGTTGGGCTGAGAGAGATTGACATGTCCAAACTCACACAGTCAGCTTTCATGCCTACAATGGGACTAGAACTCATCATCTCTTGGTTTCTAGCTGGGTGCCTTAATCACTAGAACAATTACTACACTAAATACTATTAAAGACAATATACAACACTCTCTCACACATACAGAATGAGAGAGGGGGAGAGAGAGGGTAGAGAACCAGTTGTTAAATTACTTAAATCCCACCACTGTCTTCAGCTATAGCCTTTTCTAGACTATAGGAGCTAACATCAAAGTTAATTACCTCCAAGCTGGAGAACAGGATAAATTTTATGTACAGATGCCTTTAATGATAATGGTATCCTTCAGTTAGTAGAAGATCTCCTGGCTACTAACTAGAGGAAAAGAAATCCCACCATATAGTATTGTTGCTGTGACTATTGCGTGGGCAACTGGTACAGTTGTGGATCCATTTTAAAACATCGATTAACTTTTAAGATACTAAATGATTTGGGATTGAACTATGATCAAGATCACAATCAGTTGTATGTTTCTAACTTTTAATCTAACATGACTATCAGTTACTCCATTCACATCCTGATAAGGAAAAACTATTCTTTAGTAGTAACTATTTAGCTTTCTTTCTTTACTAGTGCCATCTAGTATTCCTTTCCCCAAAAGATATGAAATTCTTCAATTTTCTCACAGTTCTGTATATTAGAATTCAGAATAACAGAGTCGGAAGGGACCTTGGAAGTCTTTCAGGCCAACCCGCCGCTTAAGCAGGAGACTCTGTATCATTTTAAACGGTTGTTCAGTCTCTTTTTAAAAGCCTCCAGTGTTGGAGCATCCACAACTTCTAAAGGCAAGCTGTTCCATTAGTTGATTGTTCTTACTGTCAGGGAATTTATCCTTAGTTCTAGGTTGCTTCTCTCTTTGTTCAGTTTCTATCCACTGCCTCTTGTCTTGTCTGATGCTTTGGGGAATAGATTGATCCAGAGGTGAAATCCAGCAGGTTCTGGAGAACCGGTAGCAGAAATTTTGAGCAGTTCGGAAAACCGGCAAATATCACCTCTGTCTGGCCCCAGAGTGGGGTGGGAATGGAGATTTTGCAGTATCCTTCCCCCTGGGGTTGGAATGGAAATTTTGCAGTATGGAGTGGGTTGGGAATGGCGATTTTGCAGTATCCTTCCCCTGCCATGCCCACCAAGCCGAACCATGCCTGCCATGCCACGCCCACAGAACCGGTAGTAAAAAAAAATTGGATTTCACCACTGGATTGACCCCCTCTTCTTTGTGGCAGCCCTTCAAATATTGGAACACTGCTATCATGTCACCCCTAATTCATAATAATAATAATAATAATAATAATAATAATAATAATAATAATAATAATAATAATAATAATAATAATATCAGAGTTGGAAGGGACCTTGGAGGTCTTCTAGTCCAACCCCCTGCCCAGGCAGGAAACCCTAAACCATTTCAGACAAATGGCTATCCAACATTTTCTTAAAAATTTCTAGTGTTGGCGCATTTACAACTTCTGCAGGCAAGTTGTTCCACTGATTAATTGTTCTAACTGTCAGGAAATTTCTCCTTAGTTCTAGGTTGCTTCTCTCCTTGATTAATTTCCACCCATTGCTTCTTGTTCTACCCTCAGGTGCTTTGGAGAATAGTTTGACTCCCTCTTCTTTGTGGCAACCCCTGAAACATTGGAACACTGCTATCATGTCTCCCCTAGTCCTTCGTTTCATTAGACTAGGTATACCCAATTCCTGCAACCATTCTTTATATGTTTTAGCCTTCACCGTCCTCCCCCAAAATCATCTTTGTCACTTTTCTCTGCACTCTTTCCAGAGTCTCAACATCTTTTTTATATTAGCATACTTCTGCTGAGTATACCATTGCTTCATAAATCTGTATGCTTCTCCTTGTAATACTTCCACCCATTTTTTAAAAAATCCGTCAGGGCACAGTGCTCAATAAACAACATAAATAATAAAATAATTGGCTTATGATTACTAATATACTTGTCCTTCATATACTCCAGTGCACTCTATAAACAGGTATGCAAGATACTATTTGTGGCTAACTTCATTATGCACACATGCACAGGCACAGCCATCAATCCAGTTCTCCTTTCTTGTGCTTTCATTTGCATCACGCTGAAGCTTTGCCATCTTGCATATAAACAAGAGTCACTTAAAGTCTTCATAACTCCGTTGACATTGGCCAGAATGATTTATTGTATGTGTGCTATTGTGCACCCTTATCCTGTCAAAAACGAGGCAGGGGAGTGTACAACCTCTCGGCAAGCTAACTCAGGAGATGATGAGCTATTAATATCTCTTTGGCCAGCTGTATTGTTTAGCTGGCGAAAGGTCTGAAAAATTAATTAGAAATTCTGGGCGGGGGTGTGGGGTAACATTGGCAGAATAATTTCTTGGCAAAGAGGATGGCAGGAAAGTTGAGGCAGAGCAGAGGCAAAGTGGCAAGGAAGAAGAAGAAATGTTGGAATGTGATTGAGATAGATGTGAAATACAGCCGCGATAGGCAGTTGCTTCCAAACTTAGTAATATCAAGTCTGAATACCTGGACTGCTACTTGGTCTTCAATCTTTCAAAGACACGAGTGAAGATAAATTACTAGGATGTAGAACAGTATAATCTTCATTGGAAAGCAAAACAGTTTTTCTCCAGTGATAGTTAGCCTCCAAGCACTACTTTCTGAAGGGAAATTATTTAGAAAGTAAGACTGCAATCTCATATCCTATGTGTATGCAAATTGCAAATGCTATGCAAAACAACATTTCATCAATATTATTCTAATTTGTATAAAGGACAAGACATCTCTCTGGACTAAACAGATGAATACCTAAAGATTTTTTTTAACCAAGAATTACAGACAACAGAAACAGATTATGAATGGGCCTACAACAATAAGGGAAGTTTCTGAAGCTTTAAAAAAGATTAAACCAGCAAAGTGGCCTGGCCCAGACGGATTCCCGGGTTCTTATTATAAATATTTTAAGGATGAATTTTTACAATCTTTACAACATACAATGAATTCTATTTTACAGAGAGAAGAGATGCCAGAAATTGGCAAGAGGCCAGCATAGCATTAATAACTAAAGAGGGACAAGATTCGACTTTAACAAGAAACCATATGTTGATATCATTATTGCATAATGACTACAAATTGTTTACAAGGATTTGATTGATTGGCTGAAAATAATTTTGCAAGAATTTGTTCAGGAAGATCAATGTAGTTGTTTTTTTGTTTTTTTTTACCTAAAAGACAGTTAAAGAACAATATTAGAAATGTGTTGGACATTTTGGAGTATTTCAAACAACATAATGAAAAACAAACCACTATGGTGTTCTTAAATGCACAGAAGGCCTTTGACAATTTGAACACGGCTTTTTTGTTCAAAATTTTAGAAGATACGAACTTTGGAGGGAACTCTATAAAACGAGTAATATCAATTACACTTTACAAAAAGTACAAATAATTGTTAATGAGAGGATCATCTACAACATGAGTGTCAAACTCGATCACGTCACATAAGGTCACGTGATGTATCATGATGTTTTTTGCCTTTGCAGGGCTGGGGTGAGCATGGCCTGCACATGATGCATCCAGCCTGTGGGCTGTCAGTTTGACAACCCTGATCTACAACATAGAGGGCTGTAACAGTTACTGTATAGGACAGAAAGGTAGAAGACTGGCAGAATGAATCCTTGATCATCAATTAGCAGTCGGAAGGCACAAAGAAATCCCCTTTATCTTAATACATGGACAGAGTTAACCATAAATTCAATTGGGAATCTGTGGCATCCTGACCAAACTAAATCCAAAAATGTTAGAGAATTCCTGAAACCGGGCACTCAGACAAAAAGCCATCAACGAACAGATAGAAATGAACCATATGTACACATTTTTTAAAAATACAATACAAAAAACTAATAAGGAAACAAAAAAATCAGAATACATCCTCTTCTGCAGCCAATATCTAGATAAACAGGGATTCACACCAGAAAAACAATCAATCAGAAAACAATATCCTAATCAAGAAACCACCAAGGAGAAAAACCACATCCCCACCAAATCTAGCAGACTAAGCTACTGTGTATAAACAGGGAGAAAACCCCACACTCCCTCATAGTGATTATGTTACCTAATTCTAACATAATGTACAATTATGAAATGTTTGCAAGCAAACAACCAAGCATTAATGATGTCACAGTTCAACCCTCAGGTACACATATTCTCTTCTATTGGTGACATTTCAGTGTATTGCAGAGGGCAAATTTTCTATGCTTTCTTTCTTGTCTGATATACAGACTAATAGTCTGAATGAGAGACTTATGATAACTAAGCCAATCTCTGAATAAGAGTGCAAATATCTGCAGAGCCAAGAGTTTCATCCAAGCCTAGTGTGAAGCATGATAGGAACTATCAACAGCTGTATCACTGTTGAGCTGAACCTGGATTTAAACAGCTATGAGATAAATAAAGGGGAAATTCACATTGATAAGACAGCCAGCTGGTAAAAGATAATGTTTGCATTGTGATGTCACAAGCATAAAACTTAATCCCACAGGCAGGCAAGACTTTTCAGAATACATCCTTTAGATATTTTTAGTCTGTCAGCACTTGTCTTTCTTCACTTTCCCAAGTAACAAGCAGCATCTTAGCAGATAAAAGATAATCAAATGGGGAACAGCTGTTGCTCATTCCCTTTTAAAACCAGAAGAAAAGCTGAAAGATCTGCTCACCTTGAAGACCTATTATTTCCACACTTCTTATAGATTATATTAATATTTTATTCAAAATGATTTATGGAAGATATTTATGATATATTATGATATATATTTATGATTATGGAAGATATGCAAGGGTCCTTTTTGTAGACTTTAGTTCAGCATTCAATACCATCATTCCAGGCATTCTTCTAACTAAGATAAACCAGCTACAGGTACTGGAACAGACTTGTAAGTGGATCACAAGCTTCCTAACAAACAGGAATTAGCAGGTGAAGCTAAGCAAGATCACATCAAATGCACAATTAGCACAGGGGCCCCCCAAGGCTGTGTGCTCTCCCTACTTCTCTTCTCTCTGTATACCAATGACTGCATCTCCAATGATCCATCTGTTAAGCTACTGAAGTTCGCAGATGACACAACAGTGATTGGTCTCATTCGAGACAATGACGAATCCGTATATAGTCGAGAGGTCGAACGACTAGCCTTGTGGTGCAACCAAAACAATCTGGAACTGAACACACTCAAAACCGTAGAAATGGTGGTAGACTTTAGGAAAAATCCTTCCATACTTCCACCTCTCACAATACTTGACAACACAGTATCAACAGTAGAAACCTTCAAATTTCTAGGTTCTATCATATCGCAAGATCTCAAATGGACAGCTAACATCAAAAACATCATTAAAAAAGGACAACAAAGAATGTTCTTTCTGCGCCAACTCAGTAAGCTCAAACTGCCCAAGGAGCTGCTGATCCAATTCTACAGAGGAATTATTGAGTCTGTCATTTGCACCTCTATAACTGTCTGGTTTGGTTCTGCAACCCAACAAGAAAAACACAGACTTCAGAGGATAATTAGAACTGCAGAAAAAATAATTGCTACCAACCTGCCTTCCATTGAGGACCTGTATACTGCACGAATCAAGAAGAGGGCCGTGAAAATATTTACATCCTCGCATCCTGGATATAAACTATTTCAACTCCTACCCTCAAAACGACGCTATAGAGCACTGCACACCAGAACAACTAGACACAAGAACAGTTTTTCCCAAGGCCATCACTCTGCTAAACAAATAATTCCCTCAACACTGTCAGACTATTTACTGAATCTGCACTACTATTAATCGTTTCATAGTTCCCATCACCAATCTCTTTCCACTTATGACTGTATGACTATAACTTGTTGCTGGCAATCCTTATGATTTATATTGATATATTGATCATCAATTGTGTTGTAAATGTTGTACCTTGATGAACGTATCTTTTCTTTTATGTACACTGAGAGCATATGCACCAAGACAAATTCCTTGTGTGTCCAATCACACTTGGCCAATAAAATTCTATTCTATTCTATTCTATTCTATTCTATTCTATTCTATTCTATTCTATTCTATTCTATAAGCTCTCTGTCCAATCACACTTGGCCAATAAAATTCTATTCTATTCTATTCTATTCTATTCTATTCTATTCTATTCTATTCTATAAGCTCTCTGCACCTTTTCTATTATTATCTACTGATGACTATGATCTTAATAGTTAGGATCTTTCATAATTCACTAATAGCTGGAGTTCTATGACCACTTGCTTCCAAATAATACAAAAGAAATGATACAAAAATTTGCCTAGAACAGACAAAAGTTTAATTAAGAGAAACAGTTGATGGGTGGGAATATTTGCACTTTTTGAAAGGGAATTTTCAGACTAACAACACAATCCTTATTCAAGTTACTCAACTGTGCATTCCTCTGCCCCCCAGTGATTAAAAAAAATAAATAGTAGCAGCTCTGTTGGCCATGGGAAAAGCAAGATTCCCCACCCCACTACAACCTGAATGAAAAATCAATCAAAACAAGATTCCTCAGAATGCTTTTTGTATTGAATTCTGATTCAATACAAGGCAAAAAGGATATTGCAAAAGTTGAAGAGTACTAAGAAGAGCAACAAGGGTGAAGGACTTGAAGATTAAATTCTAGGAAGTACAATTAAAGGAATTTAGACCAATCAGCCTGACAACAATACCTAGAAGATTCAGTGATTAATATCAACTTTTCTTTGAGAACAACTGTGCCCTCTGTGCTGACCAGTGGGAAAATGATGGTCTTTAACCTTGAGAAAGTCCACCCTCTTTTAGGCCATCTGATCTTTCTAAAAAAAAAAAAAAGAATTACATTGCTCTACTGTATTTTCGGAGCTCATAAAGGCTAATCCAACTGGAAGGAAATCAAATTTATTGTATGGTTGGTGGCTATGAAGCCTGGGAGGAAAAAGGCATTAGGAAATACCATTCCTGATTTATATAGGCAATAAAAAAATATCTTCGGTAGCCTTCTATTTTCCTGTTTGGCCTATGAGAAAGAAAATAATGCAATTATTCTGAGAAGAAACATGGGTTAATTAATATAAGCAATATGCTTAGAAGATAAGATCTAAGTATTATTATTAATAATTTATCTACAATTTGCACCGTTGCTTAGAAGTCAGGAGTAATGTGCCATGTAATTATATGATGTGGACCATGGACTAAATTAAGCCTTTGAATGCATGCACACTGTCCCTTTGACATTAACAAAAGTTGTTGTATAAAAGCTTGCATATGTGTATGTGTGCCTGGGCTTATTTCTATCACCTAGCAAATTCCACTGAATTAACAAGCAGTTAAGAGAAGAACATTTTGCAATCTATAAGCTCTGGTATGTAAAATGAAATGGCTTTGTAAGTAATTCTTTTTGGGCTATCGATGTAAAATCCAGATGAGATTATGTTATGAATAGCCTAAGAACAAAGGTAGCTTGTAATTCTGAAATGATTTTAATTTGTGCATCTTTCCCCTGCTCCCACAGTCTGCTGAATGAGAATTCTATACAGTAATCTAAACTTGGAAAGGAAAAAAAAAGTCTACAGTTTGTATATTAATGGTAAATTGTTGACATTTGATTAGAGACAAATTGCATATATAGCATTAGATTGCTTTGGGGTTTTTATTTATTTAATACACGGGCAGACAAGCTTTCTCAATTTTTTGTTTCTGTTTTTTCCCCCCTAGGGAATTATAAAGGACATGGTGAATGTTACTACACCTCAACACCCATTTTCACAAAAAAAGAACCCTGAATATTTCAGTTCCACCTATTCCACCTATTGTGGATAAATAGGTTTTTAAGTTGGCTTACTCCTAGCTGAAGAAGTTGGTTTTGTTCTAATAAATTAAACTGACTGATTCTATTTTATTTATAATTTATTCTTATTTTATTTTATTTATTTTTATTTTATTTTATTTGCATTTATATCCCGCCCTTCTCCGAAGACTCAGGGCGGCTTACACTATGTCAAGCAATAGTCTTCATCCATTTGTATATTATATACAAAGTCAACTTATTGCCCCCAACAATCTGGGTCCTCATTTTACCTACCTTATAAAGGATGGAAGGCTGAGTCAACCTTGGACCTGGTGGGACCTGAACCTGCAGTAATTGCAAGCAGCTGCTGTTAATAACAGACTGCATTAGTCTGTTGAGCCACCAGAGGCCCTGTTTACTCTATTCTAATAGAGTAAACATATCTACTCAAACAAGTATTCCTACTGAGTCCCACAACTTCCCAAGGCAAGCTTATTGTTGAAGGGCTCTTAAATTTACTTCTTTGTAATTTCAACCCATCCTTTCTTGTCCTGCATCTAAAAAAATCTAGTCTACTCCATTTTCTACATGATGTCTGTTCAAGCAGGTGACAACAGATATGCTGTCTCCAGGCTAAACATAGTCAAGATCTCCAACTATTCTTCATTGTTTTCTTTTCTTCCCAAGCTTCTTATCATTTTATTTTTCTTCTGAATATGTTCCATTTTTGTTAGTGAGGGGTCCTTGGTGCTCTCTCTGCTTGGTTGGTTTCTTGCAGAAATTTCATTAAAAGATAAAGGTAAAGGTTTCCCTTGCACATATGTGCTGGTTGTTCCCGACTCTAGGAAGCGGTGCTCATCTCAGTTTCAAAGCTGAAGAGCCAGCACTGTCCGAAGATGTCTCCGTGGTCATGTGGCCAGCATGACTCAATGCCAAAGGCACACAGAACACTGTTACCTTCCCAACAAAGGTGGTCCCTATTTTTCTACTTGCATTGTTTACATGCTTTCGAACTGCTAGGTTGGCAGAAACTGGAACAAGTAACGGGAGCTCACCCCATTACATGACACTAGGGATTTGAACCACTGAACTGCTGACCTTTTGATTGACAAGCTCAGTGTCTTAGCTACTGAGCCATCATGTCCCCAGAGAAATTTCATTACCCAACATCAATTTGGTCAGTGTTTTTTTAAGAACTGGAAGCAATATATTCTGACCAATATAAAATAAAGAGGAGCAAGAACTTACCTTAATTGTTACACTTCTGTTGTTTCAACCTTGAATTACATCTCATTTCAGTTTTGATGCACCGAATATACCGAATATTTTTGCATGTACTCCTGCCACTATCTCATATCACAGCTTGACTGTTCTTACCCGAATTGCATTTTCCCTGCTCATTGTACCCTATTTCTCCAGTTTGTCAAGATCATCCCAAATCTTCATACTGACCTCTAAGATGTTTGCTGTCCTTCCTACCTTGATATAATCTGCATATTTGATCTTTATACATTCCAGCCCCTGATCCAAATCATTTATAAATCTGTTGAACAGCTCAAGGCCTAGAATGGAGTCTTGTAGCACATTGCTCAGTATCACTTTCAGCTTAATATAATAAAATCATTGATGTGTATTCATTAGGTATAATTGTTGATGGCCATCTGTCAAGAATACTATAGTAGTGGATTCCTTCATGAGCAAGTGTTATCTAAGGTACCTTCCAACACTTACATTTTAGGACTCTGTGATTCTTTTGAAAAGCAATTAAGACTCTGAATTTAAGGTAATGGAAAATAGAAAAGCTATTTTGCATTAATGGAAATCTTGATTACTGAAAAATCTAAAAGGGGAAGGAGGAATATTTCACTTTATACCTGCTGTGATAACATCACTAAGTCAACAGTTATCCCCGACATTGTTATTTTAAAATGTTTTATAGTGCCGTTTATTTGTTTCTTTATTTTTAAAACAATTTATAGAATAACTATTGGCCCAAATCCAGGAGAGAAGTGGGATTTGAATGCAATTTTCCTTCAGAGCTCAGGATTTTTATGATAGATGATGATGATGATGATGATGATGATGATGATGATGATGATATTTTCAAATAGAGATCAATTTAATGTGGTGGTGCCAATAGTGATGGGTACATTTGATACCTTAACAAAAGACTTGAAAAAGGATTTAGGTGCCTTAGGTACAATCCCAAAACAACTGGAGTACCACTTGAACGCAATCACCATTGATAAAATCATCACTAGTCAATTGCAAAAGGCACCTTTACTTGGAAAAGCTCACATCCTGCTTTAATATTGTTAAACAAAAGGTTCTGCCTATCCTAGGTCCCAAGGAAGCATTTGATAAATGAACTAAAATGCCAAATTCAGTCTAAACATCTGACTGATTTTATGATTAACAGTAAAAACAACAATCATCATCATCATCATAATGTAAACCAAATATTCTTTGAAAGACTGTATTTCCCCACCCTTCTTCTTTTGAATGGACCTTTTTGGTCGATTTCTCCCCGCTGTTTTTTCCATTCCTTATCGTAACTAGACTCCAAGTGCCTACATCACCTCAAGCAGTTGCTGTTACCCGGGAAAGAGCAAGTTGAAATATCAAAGGAAGTCAGATTTACTATTTGGGAAAACAGGAGAGCCATAAACTTAAGTGGCAGTGAGAGAGGAAATGAAGAGAAGAATGTGGCTAGTTAAGATGACAAAATCCTTAGTTTATAGGGGAGAAAGCAAATCCTTGTTTTATGCCTGATTCCTTTTTTTTTTTTTTTTTGCTATTCAGCACTGGATTCAGCAGTTCATCTCCAAGCAGCTAACAAAACACATGTACACATGGATGCACGCACATGCACACACAGATGCACACATAGACCCATATGTCTTGGCTGTAAGTAGATGAGAGGCACTACACATTTATTAATACTGGAGGCTTATTGGAATCTGGAACCTGCAATAAGAACATAAAAGTTGTTTTCATCAGTATCACAAACTACAAGTACCTCTTATATTTTCATGAAGCTCCTGGATATGTTTTTTGTATTTACTCTGTAATTTATGAAGTTGTTGGCAAAACAGCTTTAAAGGCAGACAAAAAAAAAAAATGCAACCAGGCAGAATCGGAAGATAGTCCTTGGACACCAGTGAAGAAAACAAGTTTTTCCTTCTTGAGTTCAGTAACAAAGAATTGAGGGTTGTTTTGAACCTTCATTGGATTTTAAACTGAAGTTGTGGAATAACATTCAGGTAGTCCTTGATTTATGAAGGTACCTATTAACATATGTAACCTTATTATGGCTTTTACAGAGGAGACAATAGTAAAGTTTTGTTTGACCTTAATATGTCTCTATATTGTAATTGTTTATTTATTTGGTAAGCTTCCTTATGTTTTGGGGTTTTTTATGCTGTATGCCATCCTGGCTTTCATCTTGATAGAAAGTTCAAATATTAAATAAGCACATTCAAAAAAGAAACAAAGTTTATAAATCGCAGTTTTCATAAGGGTTTGCAACAGTCCCTTGTCACCATTGCATGTCTCTTGTTAATCTGAGATTCAAATCTGGCAAATCTTAGTCCAGAAGTCACCAAACTCTGCAGCTCATTGATCCTTTTATGAAATTTACAATTTTTCATTGACCCCCAAACATATATATTTATAATAACATTATTATTAAAATAAATTAGTAAACACTAACTAATATTTCTACAAATAACAACAATAATGGATCATTCTAACAGTCCTTGAAGATAAATAATAAGCACTCTTGAGAATCTTAGCCAAAAGCTTCTGGCTTCTTTATTTTTTTTTTAGACTAACTAGACCAATATAATTTAAATTCTGGACCAACATGATGGTTTGTAGTATTAGATCCATTACCCATAGTGTCAGTACCAAATTGGTATTCATAAAAAGAAAGATGGCATTTCATTCTAATTTGGAAAGCATCAGACTATAATGAATTATCCTACTCATATCAAACCCCTACTGGTGACTGATGATGATGATGATAATGATATTAATATTTTCAAATTCAAGTTCAAGTTAATGTGGTGGTTCCAATAGTGATTGGTGCCCTTGATAGCCCAACAAAAGACCTGGAAAAACATTTAGGGTGGGTGCCTTAAATGCAATTCCAAACATCTGGAGGAATTAGATAAACCTCAGCCATGTTTGTTGGTATGTTAACCTGAAAAATTAATCAAGTGGCATGTGTCATAAAGCAATGAATACCAAAACTCTAAACATGCAGTATTGTTGAACCTTCATCAGATATTCCTATCCTTGCAAGGGAGGCCAGTTAGGAAGCATACCCAGACGAATTAATGTAATTATGCTTTATTGTGAGGTTACATTAACAAATTCTTGCAAGTCTGAAAGAACATTTCTGCCCTTTTACCCTTCCAGCCCAAGAAACTGGAAAGAAGTGGCTGGAATAAAATCCCCATTTAAATCATGAATACACAAGCAATTGTAAGGAATTCTCTTCATATCCAGTCTATCCAGTCTTCATATCCCTGAGTCCCTAGGGAGATAGGGCGGTATAAAAATACGAAAAATAAATAAATAAATAAATAAATATTTGCAAAAGCTTTTAAAACAGACAAACAAAAGACCCCATCAATCTCTACTCACTTTTACCTATCTCTCTTGGGAAAGCTGGGGATATTCTTGTTGTGACCCAGGCCCAAGTAGGTATTATTAGATGCAATCAGTTTGAAAACAAAAAGACTTTATTAGAACAGCTGAGAATTAAACTCATTCTCAGCATAGTCCAAACTAATTAAAAACAAATTCTTCATAACCCAATTCTTCAGTCTTATCACCAACCTTGGTCTAATTAGGCAAACTGCCAAAGGCTTTTCTCGGCAAAAGTTCAGAAGCAGAAGACGCCGACAAGAAATAAATGCAGCAAGACAAGAAACAAGTTTATCAACATTGTTTTCCGACAAAGAGCCCAAGAGCCGTTGCTGGTCTTTTAAGCCTTATGTGAGGGTCCAATCATCGCTTGGCCCTACTCCTGAGTCGTCCTCTTTGCTTTAGCTGCTCTTGCCTTCTGGCAGCTCTTCTCATGCGTGCACTAGGAACAGGCTCCTCCTATTCCTCTGCCTCTCTACTGTCAGCCTCTGGAGGCTCCAGAGTCCGCACATCACTCCCTGATGGCCCTGGCCCCATCTCTGCTTCTGACGCCCTCATCCAAGCCTTCCCCAGCCTCAGGACTGGCCCATGTTTTTCCTCAGCCTCATCGTTGTCCGGCTCCACTCCCAGCTCTGCAGGCTGCTGGCAGACCACAACAATTCTTCATGTCTCAAAACATTCATCTTCTGTTTACATATATATATATGTATTTTGCTTTAAATAAAAATTATATGTATTGTATATGCATATTAGAATAAGGAATAGAAAACTTTCTGGCACTTTGACTATTTAAGATACAGTATATGCTAATTTGAATAGCCTTCTGACGCCATACCAACATTTCCTTCAGGCTTCTTCTAGAAATCAGTCTACTCAAAAGCTTCCTTAAGTCTCAGTCTTTGCATTGTTGAAATATTCATCCAGTGAATGTTGCTAATCTATTGGTATTCATGGAAGCAGCCTTTAAAGGATTTGAAAAAAGTAAGGAATGATTCTGATTCACCCTGGCTAAAATTCTGCAGGGATTTCTACAACTGATTACATGAAGTTATTTAAAATACCATTTCTGGCTGCAACAGTATCATAGTAATCTCTAGAAGTTGATTAGAGATCTCCAGATTTTAGCCATGAATGGAGATTACCAATTTACTTCCATAAAATCTGGGCTGGGTAGCTTTTGCCTTTTTAGGTGGCCTTGAAAAAGTCTGTCTTCTGATCCAGCATTATTATTTATTAAATTTATATGCCATTAATCTCCCTATATAGTATGTAACTTCCATTCTTCTTAATTACCGTATATACTCGAGTATAAGCCGAGTTTTTCAGCACATTTTTTGTGCTGAAAAACGTCCCCTCGGCTTATACTCGGGTCTATACGGCTTATACTCGAGTTTTTGTTTTTTTTTTAAGCCCTCGGCTTATACTCGAGTATATACGGCTTATACTCGAGTTTTTTTTTTCTTTTTTTCACATTTTACCGGACTGAAGCCCTGCCGGTGCAGTGAGAGGGCGGGGCGGGGGAGCCGCCAGCCTTCTCAGCTGGGGGGGGGGGGGTTTCCCCAACCGGGAGGTGCCTCATTTCCCACCCTCGGCTTATACTCGAGTCCCCAGTTTACCCCAGTTTTTGGGGTAAAATTGGGGACCTCGGCTTATACTCGGATCGGCTTATATTCGAGTATATACGGTAATCTTTCTTCTTACAGCAATGTGTCTTGTCAATAAGTGGAGGTCCTACTGTCACGCAGATTGATATTTTTTCTGTAATTATTAAGAGAGCATCAAAATGAAACCTTCATTTACAAAATACATTTTATGCTGTAACATTTTACAAAATGTGTCTTTAGGAAATTACATGATGTTGGACATGTTGGATATGGATGTTCCTCTTCTTCATGCAAATGTATATTTTCCAGTAATTAATATCTAGGCATCCTGAAAATGTCTCCTATTGTTAACATGATTGCCTAAGAAGAACTACAGCTAAATTATAATAATGGAATATTTAAATTAATAGTGACAACAATGGAGAATTTAGAATCATCAAAACTGAAGAGAATGTATGGGACATTTTTCTTCCTAATCTGTGTAGCTGTCTAAATGCATGCCTATGTGTAGAAATATATTTATAAATAGAGTAGAGCCAAATGGGAATTTTTCCACTGGGCCCTGGAATAATTAAGATCGTAATCATGAAAGCAGTCTTGTGTGAATTCCTTATTTATTTTGGAAACCTTGTACAAAGAAAAGATGGAGGCTATTTGGAGATTCAAATACTAGGCAAATAGAAAGATTTGGTTTTAACAGATCTGAGTCTTCCTTGGTAAAAAATAAATATCCATATGTCATGTTGGTGTTTATACTACATTGGGTTTTGCAATGCAGTTCCCAGCTAGAAAATTAAACTGAAGGAAAGCATTAGAAAACTTCAGACTTTTTTGGGAAAGTGTACTTTGAATAAAAGTACACTCATTTACTGTTTGTAAAACTGGGCCAATTCAAACACACTATTCATATGACATTTTAATCTGGATTGTGGGGAGTGGCTTTGCATTATGGGGCTCCTATAGATACTTTGACTCTCAGCCAATGACTTAATAACCAGTCAACACCCCAATCAAAAACTAAAAAACCACACACACAAATGGGCACCATACAAATACTATCCATAGAATAATGCAAAACACACATTTTGGTGTGAGAGAAGTTCCATGAGGATACAAGCTCTGAAAACTAAACCTCTGGTCCTGGTAACTGATCCAGATTGGATTCTGCAACTCTCTGTCTGCATTATGGCATGCTCCTTGAAGCTAAATGGGCTAAATGTAAAGTAGAAGCCAAAAAGCAACGGAATAGAACAGAACAGAACAGAATTTTTTATTGGGCAAGTGTGATTGGACACACAAGGAATTTGTCTTGGTGCATATATTCTCAGAGTACATAAAAGAAAAGATACATTCGTCAAGAATCATAAGGTACAACACTTAATGATAGTCACAGGGAAACAGTCAATATAAATCTTAAGGATACCAGCAACAAGGTTACAGTCATACAGGGTATAGTAGATAGCTCCCATTTCATGTGAGATTAAACTGACCCTATTTGGACTACGGTAAATAAAAAGATAATCCTTTTTATTTACATCAAGAAGTAATACTTTTCCTGCCATCTTGCAGTGACTGAGAGAATGCAAAAAACACTTGTCTTTCAGTTTAATACAGACCTTGGGAATCATGTGCTACCTTTGCATAAAGATATGTACAGCTACCCCCAGATTCATCATATGATGAAGAGCTGTGGTGGCACAGTGGTTAGAATGCAGTATTGCAGACTGATTTTCCAACTGCCAGCAATTCAATCTCACTAGATCAAGGTTGATCCAGCCTCCTATTTTTCCAAGGTCAGATAAATTAGGACCCAGATTTTTGGTGCAATATGCTGACTCTGTAAACCGCTTAGAGAGGGCTGTAAAGCACTGTGAAGTGGTATGTAAGTGTAAATGATATTGCTATTGCTATCATTGAGTCAGGCATGTTGTATGAATATGGCTTAAAAGCGATTAAATCAAATCAGACCTGTTTACACCAGTTTTCCAAAGAGATGCTATGATTTGACACTTTCTCCCCAAAAGTATTAGGATGCTGATTGGCAAGCAGTCTTCAAGAATTAACTAATTAACTAATGATTATTGTATAGCTTCATATATGTATGTATGCATGCCTGTAATCTTATGCATTGAATAGTTTGGTTTCCTTTTTTAATCCATATTTTCCGTCTTTTATAATTTTCTGTTTCCTTTTTCTTTTTGCCTCTAGTTAATAAAAAGAGAATTAACTAAAGATCAACTCATAAAATCTGGTGACTAGCCAGCTTTAAATTAAGACCTGAAATGGCAAAAATTAAAGTAACTATCATGATTTTAAGGGCCACTTGAGGACTGTTAATTATTCACTGATGAATTTAATAATTATCTAGTTCACATATCATTATATTTTTAGAAAATATATAACATTATATGTTTAGAAAACAACATTAAAAGGTGTTTACACAGGTCTACTATGTTAAATCAAAAGGTAGTTGAGATCTGTAAAGTTATTTTTGTTTTTTTAAAAAACTAGACTATTCCATGTGGCTTGTAATTGGTCTATTGACTTAAAAATGCTAGCCAGGCATTTACATAATGTATAGGGAGTCTTTTCCTGTAAAAAAAATGGTTGGGTTTCTCCCCCACCCCCAATTTCTTCCATTGAGAGCCACTTCCCTCAATCTTTCTCCTTTTGTTTGAGCTAGACCCTGAAATAAAACATTCTTTCTTTGATGGATTTCAAAGCAAATCTTAAAAAAAAATATACATGAGGAGAGTATCACCATTTACCTCAACTTTCAGAAACTCAGGCCCCACTTCAAATAAATATAAAGGGGGAAAATATCTGCCATAATGAAAACATTTTTTTAATTAGAATGGGTATTGTTGGCATTCGAAGCAGCCATCTTGTTGTAGGAGAATGATTTGCATATTGACATTGTTGTAGTCATGCAGAGCAGCACAGTGGTGTAGAAGTAAAGATGCTCGCCTCCCATCCAGAAGGTTGAGAGTTCAATTCTAGTGTCAGCTGCCACCTTATGCTTGCTTGTGCTTCGCTATGTGATGGCAGACTGCCATAAACTGTAGGGAGGGGGAATGAAGGAGAAGAATGCTTTAGGAAATGAAAGTAAGTACTGTATTTCCTCGAGATGCTGCCTAAAGGTCACCCAGCTGGAAGATGGAGGCGGCCACATGCCAAACTGCATTTGGACTGACCATTATGAAAATATCTTGCCTATGTTTGATTACATGGGGGTGGGCAATGAGAGATAGTTTAGGGAGGGAAAAGTAGAACTTAGGAATTTTGGTATGCGATTCTCATTTCTGACTTTGCAATACTGCAGTACCTTTGATTTTTATAAACTACACCTTTCTCAACAAATGGAGTCAAGGATCATTTCTATTTAAAAAATTTAAGTTGTGGCACATCTGACACCTAGGTAGTGGCAGATGTTTCTTTATCAGGGAGCAAAGAGACAATATCTGCTGTAAACTCCGCATAGACAACAGGAAGGGCATCCGGCCAGTAAATGCTCAATTCTATTCCATCGCCCTGACCCCACCCCAAAGCAAAGGATTAATAGGGTCATAAAAAGGAAAAAAAATGTGTAGTCATGCATCTCAGATTGTTCCACCTTCTCTATATTGAGCGTGCCTTTTCCATTGAATAAAATTTTGGGAAACATAAGATTGAGAAATATGCAAGCTGTACCTTACTGCAGCTGCATAAAAAAAAACTAGCTTAGGTGTTTGCAACACAAGCTCAAAACAATACTTGCAGGGGTGAAATGCTCCTGGTTCTGACCAGATCTCGCGATCAGGTAGCGATCATGGCTGGTGGTTCGGCGATCCCAGTGGTGGGATTCTACTGGTTTGCACCAGTCCGGTAGAACCGGTTGTTAAGTAGTTAAACAGTTCGGAGAACCAGTTGTTAGAAAAAATCTCCTTTAGTTTTTTTCCACTTTACAGGGTTAATCCTGTAAGGAATTAGAACATTCTTGTTTCCTAACCTAATCTTTATTGACCTACTTACAGAAACTGCCTCTCTTAACCCTTATTACATTCTTGGCAGTACTTCCGGTTCCCAGAGCTTCTCAGAGTTTTGTTTTGTTTTTTCTTGACTTTCTTAAAGGGGAAGGGTTGTTTAAGCTTTTTACACCACTGTTGGGAGGAAATACTCCCCTGTTGGAGTTCTTCCAGCCAGGATGCAATGATCAGGACTTTGAAGAAATAATTGAATAACGAAGCAGAAGCTTTTAATGACAAGGAACCAAGATGAGTGACATTCAGCAAGGTTTACTGGCTAGCTAGAAAGATTGACATTCAAATGTGAGTTTACATACTCTTTCTGACTTTTGGTCTAAAACTGGTTTTTGGTGAAGTTTAATTCTGTGCTTGGTGATGTTTAATCCTGTGTTTAGTGATGAGATAATTTTCCCTATTCAGCTTTGTTTGGAAGGAAAAATGTTAATCTCTGTTCCTGAAAAGAAGCAGCTTCGGAAATCTGACTAGTTCCTGTGTCTATTTGTTCTGGTAATTGGTTTAACAAGCAACAGATACTCTATTTGGTCTTTTGCTTCATTCTGGAGAGCTTAAATGACCTCTCTGCTAAAGGGTTTCACTTTATGAGCAAGAGTTGGCTGCTGATAGCTATCATTGAATTTTAACTATTTTAATTCCTCAAGGTGCTCTGGCACCCTGCCTGATTTGTAACTCCAGGTATTTGCAGGTATTTCTAATCTAATCATTGGTATGTAGGGCAGCTTTTTGCAAGCAAAGAAGCTTTTTGTATTTGTGTACAGGTAATCCTTGATTTCCAATAGTTACAATGGCACTGAAAAAAGTGACTAATGACCATTTTTCAAACTTACGACCATTGCAGCAAACTGTCATTAGGGCAAAGAAGCATTGTCACCTGACCACCTGACCACGCCCACCCGGTCACATGAAGCACTGCAGTTGATAAATGAGTAACATGGTTTTTAAGAATGCTGCAACAGGCATAAATGATGACTGGTCATAAGTGCAAGGACCAGTCAAAAGTGCGAGGACCTGTCAGAAATCACTTTTTTCAGCCCTCTGGGTAGTCCCTATGTGCATTGGGGACTATTCAGAGGGCTGAAAAAGTTATTTTTGACTGGTCCTCACACTTTTGACCAGTCTTTGCATTTACGACTGTCCTCACATTTTACGTTTTGCACCCTATCTTGTAACCGCGCTGAAGAGAAGCAGTTGTGAATGAGTGACATGTTTGTTAAGAATGCTGCAACGGACATAAATGTGAGGATGGACATAAGTGCGAGGACCAGTCAAAAGTGCAAGGACCGGTTATAAATGACTTTTTTCAGCTGTCTGAGTAGTTCCTATGCACATAGCCATAGCCACCCGGTCCCATGACCAGCTAGTCATGCCCCAAAATAAGTCACGCCCACAGAACCAGTTGTTAAAACATTTGAATCCCACCACTGGGTGATCCGGTAGTGATTGCTGAATGATCAGCGACACCCACCATCCGGGTGTAATTACTTCCTGGTTCTAACCAGGAAGTAATGTGTTTTTTACCTTCTGTGCATGCGCAGAAGGTTTTGTGCATGCACAGAAGGTTTTGTGCATACACAGAAGGTCTGTGCGCGAGCGAAGTGAGCGCATGTGTGCGGTGTGTGCACTTCCGAGCCGGTATGGAAGGTAAGTAGATTTCACTCCTGAATACTTGTAGATACTTTCATTGATCAATGAATGGAATATTATACTTCATCAGTTCTGTATATTTCTGACTTTGTGATCTGAAAAAATAATAGCAATTATTTTCCTTTATCTCTGGACCGACACAGTTTATCCCATGTCCTTTTAGTTAACATCCACTTTTGCAAATTAGAGAGAGTGGATACAACTGACTGAATCATTATATGCCATAGTTTTTTGCTACATGGATGCCTGGCCCCTATAGAACCATCAATTTATTTTGTATATTGCATCATGTGCATTAGATATTGGAATCTTTGCCATATATAAAACCACCCGCATATTTTCCCTATGACAAGATAGTTTTATAATGGGATGTATTACTTGCATCAACTATAGGCATGGGCAGTAACCATGCCACTAAAACAGTGACCTAAGAGTTTATTTCTTCTTTAGAGTCTCATTGTTTTTCTGCATTTATTGAGACTCCTGCTTACTTGTGTTGAAGCACAGATCTTTTACAAACTCATGAACTCCTCCACACAGCCTCTTACTAACCGAGCCAAAGGAGCAATTTTGCAGCCTTAACTAGATGTTATCATCATTTCTCTTTTAATGTGTTATTGCTAATTTGCCTCCCGAGTCCTTTAACTTCCAATTTAATGGAGCACAGGGGCAGTATTTTTTCCACTAGTATTTTTCCCCACTAGGGTTTACAAAATAAAAAGGATAAGCGAAGAGAAGGAATAAATAAAAATACACCTGCTTTCTGTCTTCCATCCTGTCTTTAAAAGATTCGGAAACAGAATCCCTTTCCATCACTTGTTACTTCCCTAATATTTAGAAATTTCACTGAAAAATACCAGTTTTTGCCTTTTAAGGGCAATATAATATTCATAATCATAAACTTTGTTATAATCAATCTCCCAATATGTGAAAACATGACCAAGTTGTTCTTAGTGCCTCTCCAATGCCAGTAAACTCCTTAAGTAATTGTTATCACTTATCTCCCCGCCCCATGAGACTTATTCCAATTCATTCTTTCTGAGTCCAGTTGTCTTTCCAATACTTATGACAGAGAAATCTAAAATAGGGAAATTACTAATTTTTCCATTTCATCTTTAAGAATTTTCCATTATTAAAGCCTTTTGGAGGAGAGTAATTCTATCATGTAAAGGATATATAAAATGCAAATACAAATACATAATTGTTGCTATTATTGTTATGTCTTATCTTCAAAGTTTTGTAGTAAATTTGAATAAATATGACATGTACCACAGAGGTGTCTTCAGTTAAAAGTCTGTAGAGATTCTCAGTCATCCTGGTCATGGTTGTCCCAAAGGTGCTTTTTCAGGAGGCGACTGGACTTTCTTGTTTTTTTCTTTGAAAACATTTCGCTTCTCATCCAAGAAGCTACTCCAGCTCCAACAGGACAGTGGGGAATGGAAGGATTTATATTATGTCTTCAGTTAACTATTCTATTTGGAAGGATAACTAGGAAGTTAAGATGAATAAATTATGAGTTTGGTCAATGGTGGTATAACTAATGGAATATTTCCATTTCCAAAAATTATTTTATGACAATATGATCTTTACCACAGTTTCATTTCATCAGTGTTCTGAATAATGAAACAGTTACATAATTAAAAGTATACACAAATAAAGTTTTATTTACTCTCATTGCATAGGCTATAGCATTCATGTTTGTTTCTCAAAACTTCGTGGGCAGTATTCAGACAAAGAACCCCCATAGAAACAAAGATGATATACAAATATATATATATTTGAAGGAGACAGTGTAGAAGCATATAAAATCATGCATATCATATACAATATGAAGAGACAGAAGGGTTTTTTCCTGCCCAGTATTAGAACTTGAGGTCACCTACTGAAACCAAATGAAGAATTGGTCATCACCAATATCAGTAATTCCACCATAGTTACAAAGATGCACAACAAAGAGGAGGAAGGTTTGATTTCTCAGGATGCATAGAAAGAAATACTTTCTTACACAGCGCATAATCAAACTGTGCTGCCAGGAATTATGAGACTGGTAGCCAATTAGTTTAATTTTAAAATCAGACAGGGTAAATTCATATGGAATCATAACATAACATAACATAACATCAGAGTTGGAAGGGACCTTGGAAGCCTTCTAGTCCAACCCCCTGCCCAGGCAGGAAACCCTACACCATCTCAGTCAGATGGTTATCCAACATTTTCTTAAAAATTTCCAGTGTTGGAGCATTCACAACTTCTGAAGGCAAGTCGTTCCACTTATTAATTGTTCTAACTGTCAGGAAATTTCTCCTTAGTTCTAAGTTGCTTCTTTCTTTGATCAGTTTCCACCCATTGCTTCTTGTTCAAATCAATGTTCAAATCTTGTTCGAATCAAATCAATGGATGTTAGTTTTTATGATTCTTTGCTATCTCTTAAATGGTAGGTAGCATCAGGGGTGAAATCTAGCGGGTTCTGACAGGTTCTGGAGAACCGGTAGTGGAAATTTTAAGTAGTTCAGAGAACCGGCAAATACCACTTCTGGCTGGCCCCAGAGTGGAGTGGGAATGGAGATTTTGCAATATCCTCCCCCCAGGAATGGGGTGGGAATGGAGATTTTTCAGTATCCTTCCCCTGCCACACCCATCAAGCCACCCCCACCAAGCCACCCCACCCCCACCAAGCAATACCCACAGAACCGGTAGTAGAAAAAAAATGGATTTCACCACTGGGTAGCATGCTTTAAATATTGATTGCTAGGAAGAAAAGGTGAAAAGGCCATTACCAGGCTTATATGTTTCCAAGAAACACCCAGATGCAGTAGGACACAGATTGTGGTAATTGAGCAAAAGTCTTCTTATATTTTTCTGATAATAGCAATAGCACTTACACTTATATACCACTTCACAGTGCTTTACAGCCCTTTCTAAGCAGTTTACAGAATCAGCATATTGCCCAATCTGGATCCACATTTTACCACCCTGAAAGGATGGATAACCTACAAATAGCATGAATACTAACTAGATCATATTCAGTACTGCTGTGAAGAACATTAATTCGTATCAATAAATCAATTAAGATGTATCAGTATAAAATTGCTGAAAGAGTAGCAATAACAAATGCTTTTTTAAAAAAGGAGACAACTAATGGCTTTCTAAGCAAGGGTTTGGTTTGCTTGAAAATTCATATAACCAAAACAAACATGTTCTTTAAACAGTGTTGGGGTGTTTTTATTTTTGTGGTTGGGGGGGGAGGGAAGTGACACTATTTTCAAACAGCTGTCCCCACCCTTGAGCATCCAAAACTTCTGACATTTTGCTTTTAATTTCTCCCAAATAACAGTGGAGTTGTAGAGCTCTGCGAAAGTTCTTTCCTGTTGAGCAGACGGAGCTGCTGATCATCAAACAACTTTCAAATTCTTACTGACGCAGGAAGGAAACTAAATAATTGTCCTAACAACCAATAGCAAGAATCCCAACAGTTATAAAGCTGCGCAATAAAACACACCAGGAAAAATGCATGATCTAGGAGCTCTAATTAAAAAAGTCTCCATAGAATGAGATTAAGCCAAATACGATGTGGTTTTATGGATGAGTGTTGTTGTTGTTGTTAATATCGCTGTACTAATTCTCAGTCATATGGATTTCCTAGGACTTAATTTACATGCTCACTCAAATTCAGGTAAATATTCTTCTTCAATATCAGTGGGTGGTGCAAACACCTACATGGCAATTCAGGAATAAATCTTATCCAATTCAGTAGGACCATCTCTCAGGTAAAAATGCACAGGATCATAGCTGAAGTTCATTCCAATATGCCGATTCACTAAATAAATAATGAAATGCACAATTTCAGTATTATGTTATTAATGGTTTATTAATGAAGAATGACCTACCACAAAGAACTAGGCATTGACTATTAAGAAGATGCTTGGCATGTTTTTCATCATCTCTGTGGTTGTTCAGGCCCAATTTTAGAAGTAGAATATATTTGCCAAGGATCATCAGAGGGGCAAAAGATTCTGGGTAAGCAAGGTTGAATCAGCCTTCCATCCTTTATAAGGTAGGTAAAATGAGGACCCAGATTGTTGGGGGTAATAAGTTGACTTTGTATATAATATACAAATGGATGAAGACTATTGCTTAACATAGTGTAAGCCACCCTGAGTCTTCGGAGAAGGGCGGGATATAAATGCAAATAAAAAAAAAAAGGTAAAACAGAAATGAAAGTCCCCATGGTTCTATGTTATGTATTTATTAGAGTTCAATTCCATCTTTCCTTTATGAACTCAAAGTGACCTGCATACTACTCCCTTCTATTTTTCTTAATAACAACAACAATTCTTTGATGTTGGTTGGGTTGATAGAGAATAACTGCCCAAAGTCACCAAGGGAACTTTTGTTGAAGTTCAGTCTGGGTCTCTCACGTTTTATTATTATTATTATTATTATTATTATTATTATTATTATTATTATTATTATTATTATTTATTAGATTTCTATACCGCCCTTCTCCCTAAGGACTCAGGGCGGTGTACAGCCAAAATAAAAACAAACAATACAATATACAATTAAAATTTGAATTTAAAAACTTATTACACAATTGGCCTAAGACTTTAAAACATTTAAAATTCTAAAAACCCATTAAAATTCATAATATAAAGTTAAAAACCAACAAAATTTAAGCCAGCCCCGCACGAATAAATAAATGTGTTTTCAATTCAGGGCGGAAGGTCCGAAGGTCAGGTATTTGGCGTAAACCAGGGGGAAGTTCGTTCCAGAGGGTAGGAACCCCCACAGAGAAGGATCTTCCCCTGGGGGCCGCCAGCCAACATTTTTTGGCGGACGGCACCCTGAGAAGTCCCTCTCTGTGTAAGCATACGGGTTGGTGGGAGGCATGAGATAACAGTAAGCGGTCCCGTAAGTACCCAGGCCCTAAGCCATGGAGCGCTTTAAAGGTAGTAACCAGAACCTTGAAGTGCACCCGAAAGACCACAGGCAGCCAGTGCAGTCTGCGCAGGAGTGGTGTTACATGGGAGCTACGTGGAGCTCCCTCTATCACCCGTGCAGCTGCATTCTGGACTAACTGAAGCCTCCGGGTGCACTTCAAGGGGAGCCCCATGTAGAGAGCATTACAATAATCCAAGCAAGAGGTAACAAGAGCATGAGTGACTGTGCACAAGGCATCCCGATCAAGGAAGGGGCGTAACTGGTGAACCAGGCGAACCTGGTGAAAGGCCCTCCTGGAGACGGCCATCAAATGATCTTCAAATGACAGCCGTTCATCCAGGAGAACACCCAAGTTGCGCACCCTTTCCTTTGGGGCCAATAACTCGCCTCCAACAGTCAGCTGCGGCTGCAGCTGACTGAATCGGGGTGCCGGCATCCACAGCCACTCCGTCTTGGAGGGATTGAGCTTGAGCCTGTTCCTCCCCATCCAGACCCGTACGGCTTCCAAACACCGGGACAGCACTTCAACAGCTTCGTTGGGGTGGCCTGGGGTGGAGAAGTACAGCTGAGTATCATCAGCGTACAGCTGGTATCTCACCCCAAAGCCATTGATGATCTCACCCAGCGGCTTCATATAGATGTTGAACAGGAGGGGTGAGAGAATCGACCCCTGCGGCACCCCACAAGTGAGGCGCCTCGCGGCCGACCTCTGCCCCCCTGTCAACACCGTCTGCGACCGGTCAGAGAGATAGGAGGAAAACCACCGATAAACGGTGCCTCCCACTCCCAATCCCCCTAACCAGCGCAGCAAGATACCATGGTCGATGGTATCAAAAGCCACTGAGAGATCTAATAGGACCAGGGCAGAGGAATAACCCCTGTCTCTGGCCCTCCAGAGATCATCCACCAACGCGACCAAAGCTGTCTCCGTGCTGTATCCGGGTCGGAAGCTGGACTGGAACGGGTCTAGATAGACAGCTTCATCCAGGTATTGGGGTAGCTGCCACGCCACAGCACTCTCTACAACCTTCGCAACAAAGCAAAGGTTGGAGACCAGACGATAATTACCCAAAATAGCTGGGTCCAAGGAAGGCTTCTTGAGGAGGGGTCTCACCACTGCCTCTTTTAAGGCGGCAGGGAAAACCCCTTCCAACAAAGAATGTTAACATGTGAACCAAAATTCATAGCCTTGGATGTGGAACTGACTCTCCAAACTTGCCTAGTGCTCATGTTCCATTATCCTTTAGTTATTAACATGCTACGTCATTAGTCTTTCAGATATTTGAAATGCTTTGCCAATATTAGAAAAATATATATATATTAATTTGGCAAGAACTTAAACTTTTACTTTATGGATTTAAGTGCTATTCATTAATCTGCTTTATTTTATTTTTTTGTATATTAGTGTGAACTTGCTTAGCATGTCTTACTGCTTTTTATTGCTTTGTTTTAAATTATATCATGCATTACCATGATGGGATAAATATTATGAATGGCAATACATACATGCCAATATTTATCAAAGACAGTAGAAATAAAATGCTATATACAGTATTACAGTCAGGAGTGCTGTTCATCTGGTGGACTGCACAGATGACTTCTATGCTAAAATGGGAAAAGGGCAATGACAGCCACACCTCAAGTGTACATTTTTAAAAAATGAATAAATATGCAGACAATGATTATTTAATCAAATTCTATACTCCCTTTGCCAGAAGACATCTAGAGGATACATGAAAAGCACAAATTACGATTAAAATGAAATAATGACCCAACAATACATATGCAAGAGATGGCCTTGCTGTAGACAAAGATCTCTGCAAGAGATCTAAAACACATCGGTAGGAATCCGTCTTGAATGGATGTGTGGGAATGTTACAGCAAATGAATACAAACAAAATAAGCTTCACTTGCATGGTTTTTTTTTATTTCATTTTGTCACAACAGTATACACAAACATTGTCATAAATAAAACAACATATCATAAAGAATATATATATATATATATGTATGTATGTATGTATGTATATATATATATATGTATGTATGTATGTATGTATGTAAAAAAAATATGCATCAGCTATATTAATTTGATATAATGAAGGGAACAATAGGACAGGAACGGTAGGCACTTTTGTGCTCTTATGCATGCCCCTTATAGTACTCTTAGGAATGGGGTGAGGTCAATAGTAGACAGTTTTTGGTTGAAGATTTTGGGATTTTGAGTAGAGACTATGGAGTCAGGTAATGAGTTCCAAGCATTAACAACTCTGTTACAGAAGTCATATTTTCTGCAATCAAGTTTGAAGCAGTTGACATTAAGCTTGAATCTATTTTTTTCTCTTGTAATATTGCGATTGAAACTGAAGTAGTCTTTTACAGAAAGGATATTGCAATAGATGATTTTGTGTGTTAAACACAGGTCATGTCAAAGTCGACGGAGTTGTAAGTTTTCTAATCCCAGGATTTCAAGCCTGGTGGTATAAGGTATTTTGTTGTTTTCGGAGGAGCAAAGAACTCTTCTAGTAAAATATTTCTGGATGCGTTCTATTGTATTTATGTCAGAGATGTGGTATGGGTTCCAGATTGATGAGCTGTATTCAAGAATAGGTCTGGCAAATGTTTTGTATGCTCTAGTTAGTAGTGTAGAGTTTTTGGAAAAGAAGCTGCGTAAAATTAGGTTTACAACTTTTAGAGCCTTTTTTGCTATGTAGTTGCAGTGGGCTTTGGCTTTAAGGTCATTTGATATGAGAACTCCAAGATCTTTGACAGGGTGGGGGTCGTCAGTAAGGTAATGACCATCGAGTTTGTACTTGTTGATAGGATTCTTTTTTCCAATATGTAAGACTGAGCATTTGCTGGTTGAGATTTGGAGTTGCCAAGTTTTAGACCAATCGGAAACTAAGTTAAGGTCTTCTTGAAGGGTGACAACCTGGATGGCAACCTAGATGACAACCTCCTGATTCTGGCAGAATCTTCCAATCTTCCAACTGCCATTCAAGATGGATGCGCACATGGATACTGCGGCTGGGCACTCCTTTTTTCAGTGTATAGTGTATTTTAAGTTTCTGGGTGTTATCATAAAAGAGGACCTGACCTGGGGCACTCACATTGCAGCACTGGTCAAAAGGGTCCAGCAGAGATTATATTACCTGAAACTTCTCAGGAAACAACAACTGAATGAAAAACTGCTGGTGGCCTTCTACCGCTGCACCATAGAGAGTATTTTAAATTACTGCATCTGTGTATGGTTTGCCAATTGCACAGTGGCAGATAGGACAGCACTCCAGAGGGTCACTGGTTGCCCTCTCCCCTCCTTGGAAGAGCTTTATAGCTTCCACTGCCTTAAGAAAGTTCAAAACATTCTTAAAGAGCCATCTCATCCTGGGCACCCTTTTTTGAACTATTACCATCTGGCAGATGGTACAGGTTAATAAAAACAAGGACAAATAGGCTGAAAAACAGCTTCTATCCCAGGGCAATAACCATATTGAATTCTAAGGTATAGTGCAATATCGGGTTTTCAATTTCAATTATATAGAATGAAAAGGATGTATGTTTCTGTTTTTATAGTTATAATGTACACTGAAGAGGCCATTTAATTTCATTGTACATGTGCAATGACAACAAAGTAAATTATAAACTAGAAAGAGTAGAGCTATTGCAACTGCCAGAAATGCATCTCTTTTCCACTGGAAATTATTGGAGTGGTAGTTTTAAATGTTTCAGTTCTATTCCTGAAAAAAGACGTCATTTCTTAGGATCTTGAGAACATATGATGTGGCTTTCTCTTTTGACTGATCCTTTAGAAACCTGAGTCTGTGTAGGAAAGATAGAGAAAACTTCACATGATCACTGAACAGAACTTTCCCAATCCATTTACCTAAAAGGATAATATTGTTCTATGTATCCACTTGCATGTTTGTGATACTGCTAATAATTATGCCTTGTATTTATGCAGTTTTTCTTCCCAGCAATTCAAATATCTTGGTTATAATAGCATTTTGTCCATAGCTGTTAGTTTACTAAAGCTTCAGACACAATTCATTTCCTTCTTTTCCATTCAGAAAAGAATGGGGGGGGGGAATATTTTCACCAGTTGTTTGTCATATTTTGTTCTGAAGTCTCATATTTCTGCATTTTACTTTATAATGTAGCCAAATCGTAAATATAACATAGTATTTTCTTATGCTATATCCAGTGACCCATCAGATGGGCTTGGCTAATGTTAGGATTGCAGATTTAGAATACCGTATATACTCGAGTATAAGCCGATCCGAATATAAGCCGAGGCACCTAATTTTACCACAAAAACTGGGAAAAACTATTGACTCGAGTATAAGCCGAGGGTGGGAAATGAGGCAGCTACTGGTCAATGTAAAAAATAAAGATAGAGCCAAGTAAAATAACATGAATATTTATTTGAACGAAAAACAATAAAAGTGCAAAAGGGGGAAGGAGGATTCCCAGCTTTAGAAAATTTAGAACTACGCCGCCTTTGGTATGACCTGAGCATAGCTCATAAAATTATCTGCTACAATGTACTTCCTATCAATGACTACTTCAGCTTCAACCACAACAATACACGAGAACACAATAGATTCAAACTTAAAAGTGAACCTCTCCAATCTAGATTGCAGAAAATGTGACTTCAGTAACAGAGTTGTTAATGCCTGGAATGTGCTACCTGACTCTGTGGTCTCTTCCCAAAATCCCCAAAGCCTTAACCAAAGACTATCTAGTATTGACCTCACCCCATTCCTAAGAGGTCTGTAAGGCGTGCATAAGAGCACCAGCGTGCCTACCGTCCCTGTCCTAATGTTCCCTTTAGTTGTATTCCTTTTATGTATTCAATTCATGCTTATATTTATATAATTATTTAATATGTATTTGACAAAATAAAATGAATGAATGAATGAATGAATAGAATAGAATAGAATAGAATTTTTATTGGCTAAGTGTGATTGGACACACAAGGAATGAATGAATGAATGAATGAGTGAGTGAGTTACTTCAACAACATTGTCTCACAGAAATTGACAATACAACTGCAAGCATGAAAATGAGTCCTCCTTTAGCTTCCAAGGGACCAGGGTGCCTCTGAAGGTCAGTGCTCTAAGCACTAAGAACCCAGCACAAATCTAAGCCTGTATGCACACCAATAGTGAAAATACCCTGCACAGTGTCTCTTGGCAGAGAAGGTTAATTTTCATAGACGTTGGGGTGGCTCTTTTTTTTTTGGCAGGGCAATAAGGGTCTCTAATATCATTAAACCCAAGTGTGAGGAAAAAGACAGCAGCTAAAATGTTAAGGCCAGTTGTGTGACCTTCTCCAATACAGTTGGCCTGGCTGTTTGCCAAAACTTAAAACACCCTCCCATCCCCCCTCCCTGCTAAAGCTTCTTTCTTAAAACAATTGTGGTCTTTGCCTTTCATTGTGCCAATCGACTTTAGAAGTCTGTGTGTGTGTGTGTGTGTGTGTGTGTGAGAGAGAGAGAGAGAGAGAGAGAGGGAGGGAGGGAGGGAGTGCAAAAGGGGGAAGGAGGATTCCCAGCTCTAAACAAAGGGAAATCCCGGAATGCCAGCGCGAAAGGCGGTGCTCACGTTCCTCCTCCCTTGCTCAAAAGCCCCAACATGATATTGGAATTGGATGCCATTATATACCTGCTGAGGGGATAATTTGAATAACTTGAAAGATATAAAAGCTCTAAACATATTTGTTTAAAAATCTAAAATCTATACTTAAAATAAATGAATATAAAGTAATAAAGTTCTTTAAAGTTGTAATTCACTTTGCTGCTGAAAAAGAAAAGAAGCTTAACACCTTAAATGGTATTTATTAACTGAAATATCATCAAATCAAATATATAATGAGGTATATTATAATGACCTTTGTTTTCAGAAAGAAGCATGATGGAAGTTTTTCAATAAAGGGGGAAATATAGAAAAAACTTAGTGTCATGCTCATATATCATCTTTACAGATGTTGTTAACACTATACTATGGCAGCATATGATGGTACAATGTTTCAATCAATTTCAGGATGAAAAACTCATCAATGAGGAGGAGGTATAATTTATTAACCTTGTATGATATCAGTTTCTCAAGGACTCTAGAAGGACCCGAGGAAGAAATCTCTGCCCCTCCCACTTTCCTTTCCAACCCAGCCTTCCAAGGGGACCTTTGAGGAGAAATCTCTGCCCCTCCCACTTTCCCTTTCCAAGGCAGCCTTCCAAGAGGACCTCTCGAAAAGAGCAGCTTTCTCCTGGCCGTTTACCACCACCACACCCTCCACGCCCGGCCATCCTAGGAGGAAGTTCAAGGACCACATCGATGGCACGAGCTCAGATTGCCGGCTGGGGATGATGGGCGCTGCAGTGCGATCTCGGGAGAGACTAGGGGGGAAGAAAGAATGACTGTTTCCCCACACCCTAGGATTGGGGAAAACATTGACCCCCCCCTTAGTTGCGGGAGAAGGGTTGCGCTTCAAAGCGGTCGCCTCCATCCATCAATCCATCCTTCCTTCCTTCCTTCCATCCATCCATCCTTTTTTTTTTCCCAGCGAGCGGTGCGTGTGTGTGACATGCAAGCAAGACGTCTCACGGGGCGTGTGTGTGTGTGTTTGTGGTGGGGGTCTCGTCCCAGCCACCCACCCACTCGCTCCCTTTCCCTCTTCTGAGCGTGGGCTGTTCCCGTTCGCCCTGGCCTCCGTCCTCCGATCTCCTGCGCTGGGAGGCGGCGGCGAGCCAGCGGCAACCGGGCACCGCGGACTTTGGCAAGGAGGAAGGTGGGAGGAAGCGGAGCTGCCGGCTGTGGGGGTTGAGGCGTGCAAGAGGTGGCGTGGAAAGGCCTTTTGTGTGTGTGTGCGTGTGTGCGCCTGTGTGCCCTAGGGAGGCGGAGCTGCCGGCTGTGTGGGGGTTGAGGCGTGCAAGAGGCGCGCCTCCTCCTCTTCCTCCACGCCGCTCCTCTTGCACGCCTCAACCCCACCATCCCCACCCTCTCCAGCGTGAAGGTCACCTCCTCCCTCTTCCAGGCGGCGGCGGCGGCGGCGGCTCCGGCTCAGCGGGCGCCACAGCCGGCAGCTCGCTTCCTCCCACGGTCCCAGTCAGCGAGCGGTGGCGACATGCCGGCGCCGCTCCGCTTTCACCGTTCGGCTGGATTGGGACCGCTTGGGTCCGCGCGGCGGGCGGGGAGCCGCCAGCCTTCTCGGCCGACGCTTTCACCGTTGAAACCTCCTCCCTCAGCCGAGAAGGCTGGCGGCTCCCCGCCCGCCCGCGGACCAAGCGGTCCCAATCCAGCCGAACGGTGAAAGCGAGCGGCGCCGGCATGTCGCCACCGCTCGCTGGACTGGGACCGTGGGAGGAAGCGGAGCTGCCGGCTGTGGCGCCCGCCGCCGCCGCCGCCGCCGCCGCCGCCGCCGCCGCCTGGAAGAGGAGGAGGTGACCTTCACGCTGGAGAGGGTGGGGATGGTGGGGTTGAGGCGTGCAAGAGGAGCGGCGTGGAGGAAGAGGAGGAGGCGCGCTCCTCTTGCGCCCCTCAACCCCCACACAGCCGGCAGCTCGCTTCCCTCCCTAGGGCACAGGCGCGCACACACGCACACACACAAAAAGGCCTTTCCACGCTCACTCCTCTTGCACGCCTCAACCCCCACAGCCGGCAGCTCCGCCTCCCACCTTCCTCCTTGCCAAAGTCCGCGGTGCCCGGTTGCCGCTGGCTCGCCGCCGCCTCCCAGCGCAGGAGATCGGAGGACGGAGGCCAGGCGAACGGGAACACTGCACCACCAGGGCTTCCCGCGCCAATGCACAGCCCGCCAAGTTTGCGCCGTCCGCCCACCAGACACGGGAATGGGGGCCGGCCTGGGGCGACAAATCCCGAGACCTCGGCGGGCCGCTCCCGTCCCTCCCATGGGAGTCCGTTCGGTACCCCCTCCTGTGCGGGGTTCCCGAAGACGTAGACTCGAGTATAAGCCGAGGGGACGTTTTTCAGCACAAAAAACGTGCTGAAAAACTCGGCTTATACTCGAGTATATACGGTACTTATTGTAAACCTTTTATTTTGTAAAAATAGTTTTACCATCACTAAGAATATGAAATTAGTTGATTGCTTCTCTTTTTTCTCCTGCTACTTTGCCCAAGGCTTGCTTAATTTTTAATGTACATTATATACTTAGCTCCAATTTCTATTCTGAAGCCAATAAGGCAATTGGTATATATAAACAGCATGCCAGTCATTTAAAAGAAAGGCACACTCATTTTGTTGAGCAATAAAAAGTCTGGAATGAATTCATGATAAATCTGCAATTTGCAATATGGCTTTCAAATCCGTCATAAATATTCTCTTAACAATCTGTTTTGGATTCACTAACAGAGGCAATACAACTGCCATATCCTTCAGCTTAAAAGAAATAATCTTCTTAATATTGAATCCTGAATAGAACTACTTTTAAATGCAACACTTTCTTATCTTTTTTATCATATATCTATCTATTCTGTTGCTTTCAGTAGTAAAATGATATTACTACTGCATTTTTGGAAGAAAGAATTAATCAAATTCTTCTCCATACTACACCAATTTAAAAAATAAGTGTTTTGCCTTGTTATTATTGTGAGAGTAAGATGCATGGAAAATGTGAAGAGTTGAAATGACACCAAGGCTTAATTCTTACTGAAGTAGTAAACTGAATGTAGTAAACTCCAATTCATACCAATCTAAGCCTAATTAGATTTATTTTGGCCTATACTTCGGTAGCAATATGGGGAATTCCAGATCTTCTAAAGCTACAACTTTATTATCTTTGACCAGGCTTCCCAGAACTATTGAGTGTTGAAGTTCATCAAAATCTAGAATTTGCAGTTGGTCCACCACTGGACTATCCAATGCCCACCTTGTAAAATAATTCCATGAGATGATGGAACTTCATGAAGCAGCCTGATAATAATGTTCCATCTCAGTTCCTATCAAATCTAATTTTTTAAGGTACAATTAAGCAAAAAAACAAACAAACAAACAACCCAACCATCTTGTCTTCTGAGGATCTGGGGGAAAACTGGCCCATAAGCAACAACTGACACTGATGCAGCTTTACAGCAGGGAGATATGCCAACCCCATTTTATCTGCCATCCAGGCCCGGGGGATCCTTCCCCCCTCTGTCTCCTGTCATTAATATTTCATTTGGTGTACCATGTAATGATTTTTGATCATTACCAATTCATTTGGGGCTAATGTGTGCGTCATATTGACAGCTATGAGAGACAGGGAAGCAAAACAAGCCAGCTAACCAGTCTTGTGCTTTGCTTCATTCATTTTTATATATAACTTAAAAAGTTTTTTTTAATGAAGTTTTCCAGAGTTTGGCTAAAAATAATAATAATGTCTTTTTAATTTAAATTTATTTCAAAGTCTGGATAATACCTATAGTTAGGCACTCCATGTTCAAAATAATCTAAACTTCCTATTGGGCATATAACATAAAAGCTCCAGCAAATCTTATTTCCAACATGTAAGTACAGTTTTTCAGAACAGAATGGAATAGAATTCTTTATTAGCCAAGTGTGATTGGACACACTTGGCCAATAAAGGAATTTGTCTTGGTGCATATGCTCTCAGAGTACGTAAAAGAAAATATACATTCATCAAGAATCATAAGGTACAACACTTAATGATAGTCATAGGGAAACAGTCAATATAAATCTTAAGGATACCAGCAACAAGGTTACAGTCATATAGTCATAAATGGGAGGAGATGGGTGATGGGAACAATGAGAAGATTAATAGTAATGCAGACTTAGTAACTAGTTTGACACTGTTGAGGGAATTATTTGTTTAGCAGAGTGATGGTGTTTGGGGAAAAACTGTTCTTGTGTCTAGTTCTGGTGTGCAGTGCTCTATAGCGTCGTTTTGAGGATAGGAGTAGAAACAGTTTATGTCCAGGATGTGAGGGGTCTGTAAATATTTTCACAGCCCTCTTTTGACTTTTTGACTTTTGAGCAGAGTGACAAGAGCTATACTCTCATTTCATTGCCAAGAAGTGAATGGATTAACTTTCCTGGGATCATTCTAAAATGGGCTCAGCAAAATAAGCTATTTTTCCTTCTCAAAATTAAAATGTAGCTCATTTTTAAGCCATGATTTAAACATCTTTGGCAATTGTGCAGGATCCACACTGTCACTCTTTGCTTTCATGAATAACCTTTCCAACTGCTACTCTCCTTCTTCGGCTAACCTTGCTGTGGTGATGCCAAGGATAGTAGCAACTAACTTCCCATGTCACTTCCCTGGAATATTTCCAGCAGGTCATCCTTTCCTAGAGCTCGGAACCCTCTCATCACAATGTCAGCAGGGTTCCTAGGAAATTTAAGCAGTGGTGTTCATTGGTTGTCCCATTTACAGAAGCAAAATTACATTCATTCTTATGAAGAGCTAATGCCATGTATAATAACTGGAAGAATGAGGGACAGCACAGAAATAAAAGGAGGTGGCAAACTGAAACTGCCTGGAAAGAAAGGAGACAGATAAAACAAACCAGTCTAGTCTTTTCTTTATAATAGTTTGAAGGGCAGGAATATATGGGCATAATAAATGTTATTGTTTATGATACATGCTATTAGCATCTGTAATTAGGATGAGCTAGAGTACCATTAATAGAAAAGAATCTACAGGTACTGGAACAGCTTTAGAATGATCATTCCATAACATTATCAAATGCCACATTCCAGCTGTAAAGGTCACGGTATGATTTACATTGCTTTCTTCATCATTCTTATAAAACAGTAGGGAAGTATGGAAGCCATACCCCTTCTTGGTTCAGGGCCCTTTTGCACTCTTGTGGCTAGGAGCTCAGCAGTCACTATAGTTGGAATACAGTGGAATTATTGAGTCTGTCATTTGCACCTCTATAACTGTCTGGTTCGGTTCTGCAACCCAACAAGAAGAACACAGACTTCAGAGGATAATTAGAACTGCAGAAAAAATAATTGCTACCAACTTGCCTTCCATTGAGGACCTGTATACTGCACGAATCAAGAAGAGGGCCGTGAAAATATTTGCAGATCCCTCGCATCCTGGACATAAACTGTTTCAACTCCTACCCTCAAAACGACACTATAGAGCACTGCACACCAGAACAACTAGACACAAGAACAGTTTTTTCCCGAAGGCCATCACTCTGCTAAACAAATAATTCCCTCAACACTGTCGGACTATTTACTGAATCTGCACTACTATTAATCGTTTCATAGTTCCCATCACCAATCTCTTTCCACTTATGACTGTATGACTGTAACTTTGTTGCTGGCAATCCTTATGATTTATATTGATATATTGACCATCATTTGTGTTGTAAATGTTGTACCTTGATGAACGTATCATTTCTTTTATGTACACTGAGAGCATAGGCACCAAGACAAATTCCTTGTGTGTCCAATCACACTTGGCCAATAAAAAATTCTATTCTATTCTATTCTATTCTAGTTGTCCATGCCAATAAAAGATATTGGTTGAATCTGTGTCCAGATGCTTGGTTCCTTATTTAAGTGGACATTTTTTTTTCTACAGCACTCTTTTTTACAGGTGTCATCATCTTCTACTGACCATCATTTTGACAAAAGAAGCAACATCCTATAGGATGAATTTAAATATCCTAGAAGACCCAAGTCTTTTCATAAATTTTATTATCTGCTAAGGCTTTTCGTGTCTAGAAGGCTTAACCCTGCATACAAGTAAAATAACTTCTTTTCTAACCCAATGCACTGCTATTAGATGAGATGGTACTGAGAAGGGTTTATTTAGCAAATAGAAAAATATACTTATATATTGTACAATTATTTCATGCTTATGCTTATATATACTGTGTGACAAAATAAATAAATAAATAAATAAAAATATATTGAACAATGTGTAGAGATTCTAAAACTGGTAGTCAAATAGCTTCTAGAGATGAGTTCCAGTATAACCATGACTTCAAACAAAGCTTTGTGGTGCTTTTGGGCTGTGAGCAAATTAAGTAAAGCAAACAAAGAGTAAACCAGTGGCTATCTATTTGCTTTCATTGGAAATGTTTGGAAAAATATGTTTAACCATGTTTCTTTTTCTTCCTTGCAAAAAAAAAATATGTTGATGATAAATATCCAAGGAAGAAATTTTCATATCCTAGGTTTAAATTCACAAACCACATTGTTCTCCACTAACAAAGATGCTTGTACAGAAGACAAAGAGGGGAGATATTCATATACATAAATTACAATAAATTGTTCAATATATTGTGATGGCATGGATAAATCCCTATGGACCAGCTGAAGAGCTTGCAAAAATATTCTTAGCAATACATTCCAGGTAAAGAGCTTTCTAGAGAATGAAGCAGCTCAGCTTCCATGATATATGTGACTTGAGATACTGCTAGGCTGTAATTCATTTTTCTTCTTTTTTCTTTTTTTCTTTTCAGCTCAGGAATAAATCTCTCTGACAGTGGGATGAAATGAGAAGGAGGAAGCCAAAAGGAATAAAGGAATCTGAGCCAAGACCATTGCCATTTCAGTCTTCATTTGCCTTAATTCTAGAATGTTTAGAGATTTCCATGTATTGTCTGCATTATGGCTATGGCTAATTTACTTATTAAATCTCAGCCTGATTTGTGTTAAATGTTTGTCTGGGTGATTGTTACTACAGGAAGAATAAAAATACATTTTCCCACTTTGCTAGAGGGGAATATACTGTACCTCTGGGCATTTTGGTTTTAATAGCAGACAATATATGTAGTTTTTGGGTTCTTGGTATTAGTTCCTTGGTTTATCTGATGAAACAATTAGCAAAAAAACCTCCAATAACTTATAAAGGAAGAAACCAGACCCCATCCAAGACTGGCAAGGCATCGGGGTGAAATCTACTTACCTTCCTTACCGGTTCAGAAGTGCACGCGCCTCCCGCGCATCACATGTGCAAGCAGACCTTCTGCACATGCACAAAACCTTTCTGCGCATGTGCAGAGAGTACAAAACACATTACTTCCTGGTTAAAACCAGGAAGTAATGACAGCCTTGCACCGCAATTGCTACTGGGTCTCTGAACCACCCACCAGGATCGCTACCGGATCAGGTGATCCAGTCCGAACCAGGAGCATTTCAGCCCTGCAAGGCATGCTACTGTATACTTTAACAACCAGCAAATGTCCCTCACCTGCGCACTGATGAACAGCCAACTCAGATAACTGTCTCTTCCCTGCTCCCATTTTGTCATGACTCTAGGAAGCTTACGCAATAAGTGATTGTTTCTGAACTTACTTATCAGCATGATCCAATTTCTACACAGATGGATTCCTGTACTGTGGCTTGAGAACTTTCTGAACTTGCTATGCAAATATAGCAAATAATGCTCCATAGGAAGAAACTGTGCATACGAAATGTTACGTTGCATGAATCCTAAAAAGCAGAAAACTAAGCACAGGATAAAAAAAGCAGAAATGCAAAAGAAGTCCCCAAAGCCCAAAGGGAGTATAGTGGATTGGCAGCTGTAAGAATCCACTCATGGTTAATTTTTTACTCTCTGTGATCAATGATATGCATGTAACATCTCTCATGTGGTGCAAACCCAAACTAGAGTTATTTCTTATTCATTTTTTTTCTCCTGCTGTTCTTTATATTCTAGTGAAGGGATGATGAGGGGATTTTTAACAGTGGTCTTAATTTTATTTTCACATTACTGTGAGAAGAAAGGAGTGAATTATCTGAGTTATCCAGAAGCTAGACAGTTCCTATGCCATCTCTAATTCAAAGCTTCAAGGATCTCTATTCCATAGGTCTCCAACTTTGCCAACTTTAAGACTTGTGGACTTCAACTTCCAGAATTCCTTACCCAGCAAAGCTGGCTGGGGAATTCTGGGAGTTGAAGTCCACAAGTCTTAAAGTTGCCGAGGTTGGAGACCCCTGCTCTATTCAATAGAAAAACCAGCTCAGTTGGCAATAGCTGTATAATTGGCTTGGTTCCATCGAGTCAGGCTCAACTTATGATAACTATGAATTTATGCCTCCACCTTGTCTAAGCTTTAATAATCACTCGTGATTTTCCCAAGAACATTTCATGAATTCCAGGAATTTCCAGTAAGTTGGATGATCTCATCCATCCAATTTACTCATTCTCTTCCTCTTGTTCTACTTCCCACAACTTTATGATGCATAATGATTTCTCTTATAGTCCATCAGCTATTGGCATGATGAACTATAAGAAAGTGTGAACTTCTGCTTGCTGATCATCATTTCAAAGGAACAGCTAGTTTTTCTTTGAGCCAGGGCTGGCTAATTGGTTCTTCTTATAGTCAGTGATAATAATTACATCCATATCTATGCTTGTAAGGCATTTATATTCTTCACCTCATGTTTTTTTTACTGTCTGGTTTTTACAGTTCTTCATTACTAGTGCAGAGTCCACTGTTTAATTATTGCTATTGAAATAAGCTTCCAAGGTGTTGTCAAAATTTGTCACATTTAGGGTTAACTCCCTCTTTACCTCTTTAGCATACTGTTCATCTTGATCTGCTCTTGAATTCAAGGAAAAATAAAATAAAACAAAACAAAATGTATCACCTGTTTCTTATTAGTTAAGTTCACTGACCCTCAAGGTTGACCTTGCCTTTATCTTCTTAGTATTTAATATGTAATATTTAACATTAATTGGGTTTGTACACCCCATTTTTATTTCTAAAATAAGCTCTCTGAAATCTTTTTTAAAATGTTTGATTAATGAAGTGTATATATCTCATTGTTTATACTTTGACCTCCTATTTTAATTCCAGTGCAATCCAACCATCCTTACAATATATTCTGCACATAAATTAAACCTATATCAAAAAAAACACAGACAGCTATGACTCTGTTACTTTTGTTTTCTGAATCTCTCTGTTTCTCTATCATCAGTTTTTGAAATAGCTTCTTGTTCACTGTAAAGGTTCTACAGAAGAATAATCAGGCATTCTAGCCCATTAATTAATGTTTAAATATTGTACATTCTGGCATAATCCATACCATCAAAGACCTTGCTGTGATCAATAAGCAAAGGTAACCTTGCTTGTGTTCCTTTGCTCTTTCCATTATCCATATTTAGTTAACTCAGCTGGTTTCTCTGTAATTTCCTAATCGTAATTTAAGCATATTTCTTTCCATGAATGGCTATATTTTTCTTGTGCTGCAAGGTGTAAAGCAAAACTTTGCTTGTGTAAGGAATTAGTACAATAGTTCAACACTTTGTACTCTATCCTGAATCTCCTTTTTTGGTATAGGTATATACGTCAATCTTTTCTGTTCTCCAGGCTGCATAGGTTGTTTCATATTTGTTGACATAGAGTGATTGGCACTTTAACTGTCTTTTTTCCTGTAGTTTAAACAGTTTAATAGGTATTTCATCTCACCTTGTGCTTTACTAGTTGACAGCTGATTTATTGCCTGTCACATCTTACTAACTAATGGAGTCAGTTCTTGAATATATTCTCTTTCTACAAATGTTTCTGTCATTCTATAATCCCTTTTATAAAATATTTCAGTATAACCCTTCCATTTTCTTTTAACCATAGTGACCTCTATCAGATCTTTGTCATGATTACTTTTGAGTATTCTTACTTTAGCTGTACATTTTGCTATGATTTCTATGCTTTTCTTAGAAATATCTCTTTTTTACTGTTTGTTATATTCCTGTAACTTTTGACGTTCTTGATTAATGTATTTTTTCTTGTCCTTTCTTGTTAGATATTCAAAATTTGTGTTCAGGTGACTTTCTTGTGGTCCAGGACTTTCATCTCCCATTTCACCCTGACATCAAGATACCGTATTTTTCGGCGTATAAGACACCCCTGAGTATAAGACGCAGGTTAGTTTTTGGGGAGGAAAATAGCGGGGGGGGGGGAAACTGCCTACCATGTATTCATCTGGCTAGCTCCTTAGTCTGGTCAGCTTCAGCACATTCATTTGCTGTTTTTTTATCCCCTGCTTGGGGATAAAAAACAGCTTCTAAAACACAACTGATCTTTGGAAAGCGAAGCAATGAGAAAAGCAGGCAAACCACAGAAATCGCTTCACTCACTAGCACCTTGTTAGGGCTGAAAAAAGACTTCACAGCTGAGAGTCAGAGAGAGCAGGCAAAACATGATCGCTTCACTGAAAAAAAGCTTAATGCAGAGATCGCTTCACTCGCTAGCACCTCCCTAGGGCTGAAAAATAGCTTCGAAAAAGCTACATTCAGAGTATAAAACACACCCAAATTTTCAGCCTCTTTTAGGAGGGAAAAAAGTGCATCTTATACTCCAAAAATATGGTAGCATGTTCTAAAAGCCATTTATACACTCTTTGAAATTTTGTAAATTTTTAAATGTCTTTTTAACTATGTTTCCTATTTTTTTCCTATAGTTCAATTTCACTTTTTCATAATTTAAGAACATTAAATCTGTTCTTTACACTAATCTAATTTTCTGACTGCATGTTCTGAAGGTCATATCTGGTACCCCTTATTTAATTTATCTACTTTAACCTGTGTAATTGACATCAATAATTCATTGACCGTTACACAACCTGCATCTGGAAATATCCTGGATTGCACTTCTCCAACTTCTGTTTCTTATTAAATAGTCTGTTTGATTCTGATGAAGTACATCTGGAGCTGTCTACATTCATGATACTTCAAGCAGCCCCTTGAAATAAACAAAAAAAAGTATTTTCAAAACTTTATTAACCAATATTTACTTGTAATAATAATGATGTCAGCTTTGGAAGCCATATTAGGCCGGAAGCTTCCATGCTGCCACTTTCTCATGTGTGGGAAAGTAGGAGGGGGGATTTAGTAGAGGGGTTGTCTTTAGACATAGTAGCATTCTTCCTGTCAGTCAAGGTCAGGCTGATCCTGCATCTGGAGAAGGAGTGGTCGGATGCTGTCTCAAGATGGGACGGAAGGCAATTGGAGCATGTAATCGACTGCGGAGTCAGGGGATGGTTTGGTTTTTTTTGATTTACTGAGGGAAAACCCAGGCCGCTCAGATTCGGGTTTTCCCAGATGTGCCAGTTTACCTATCCTAGTAAATAGAACTTTGAAAGATGATTGCTTTGGAGTTTTTACTTGGAGTTGGAGTCTTTTTCTGGAACGCTGACAAATGATTAAAGTTACCTTAGTGAAATCTTCCTTCCATTCCAGATTCTTCTCTTCTTCTACCTTTGAACTTACAGTCACCCATTCATTAACACTCTGTCTCTTTTCTTGATTCTGCATTTCCTTTATGTCTTCCTCCATTGTATTTGTGCTAAGTAGATAAACACTGGAGCATTTACTAGTTCTGGTAATATGTTCCTGTCATTTATTAGGTTATAGCTGAGTTGGCAATGGCCTTTTTCTTAGAATTACTGCCATGCTAGCACCATTCCTGTCCCTCCTATAGACTCATCCCTGCACACACAGAGACACACATCTGTATGTGTATGAAAATGATTTGCTACTCAGTTGTGAAATGCAGTTGATGTATTAATCTTGTTCAAGTAGGTCAGATGTGTCAAGCTTGATTTCACTGAGAGCCACATCAGGGTTGTGCTTGATGTCGGGGGGCTGGGGGGGGAGACCAGCTGGATGTCATTCATAGAGGCTCTGTTTTTGGCCGCGGTCCTGGGTGGGCTGTGCGCAGCCTCCCCAAGCTCTGTTTTCACTGACAGAGAGTTGCAGGAGGCCATTGCAGCCAAAAATAGAGCCTGGGAGGGCTGCACGTGGCCCTCCCAAGCACCATTTTCTCTGGCAGAGGCACCATGGGCCGGTCCTTCATTGTTTCCAGGGTGGGCCCATGGGCCAGATCTAATCACCCCACAGGCTATATCTGGCCCACAGGCCTTGAGTTTGACATCCCTGACGTAGGTGAACAAAGTGCCAGGCATGTTTTCTCACTCCTCTTCAACAACCAGCTATGCTGCTGAACAGCTCACAACATGCATGATCCTATTTTTCCTTGGTTCAGTTAGGACCTGATTTTGATAGCTTTGTTCAGGCTGAACAGTTTACAAATGATCTCACTACAATAAGTAATAAGGCATAACTGAGTAACGATGCCAGAAACTAGACTTTCAGGAGAGAGTGCTGAAGATGAAATTGCATTCAAAGCATTTATTCCAACCAAACATCCATTCTGTAGCCTTCCCTGAAGCTTTGCAATGGCAACAACAGTGAGTGCCCGAATGAGCAAATGACAATGTACGGTATTCATGAATGTGATCAGTGCCTAAAAGAAAGTAGAATTCACATTAAACTTGTCATCAGACTGTTGCTAAAAAAACCACCCCAGGGCTGTCATGAATTTGCAGGCATCAATAAATTCAGATTTAAAAGGAAGAGTAAGATCAGGTAGGGACAATTTGTGGGCCAAGGGTCAATAATAGCTCCAGGATCCCACCCCACCCCTTTTTTGTAGTTCTCTGTACTCTTTTAACCATAACTGCAGAAAACTGACAATAATTTTATCATTCTGTAAAAATGGGCATATCAACGTTTTTAAAAATGGAAAGGTTTTGGCATTTGCCCCCCCCCCCATAAACATCCCTATCAACACCAGGGAAATAATTCCTTTTACCTTCCTTACTTCAAAGACACATCAGCTAAATTAGGATGGACAGCATTTTGGTGGCCAGGAGTTGTACCTAACTTTTTTTTTTTTTGGTGGGATAGAAGGTTGCAGTATGTGAGAGATAGATGGTAAATGATTAGAGCCATGTCACTTTCATTCATTCATTCAATCAATCAATCTATATGCAGCCTACCTTACCTGTAGATTCTCTGGGAACCTTATAATCATTAAATTATTATCCATTTCTGTGAGTAACATCAGGCATTTCCTTTATTTTTTTCCACAGGACTACTTGTGAATTTTTTTCTTACTTTCTACAACTATGTTAGGATTATTACAAAAGATTCCGTAAGTTTCTCACCTCAAATGTCAGAAACTCTGAAATCAATTTTGTGCAGTGTATGATTAAATTAGTACATTTCAACAGAAAAGTTAAATCTGCAAATTGACCTCTGATTCAAATCTTTTTTTAACATTCATCCTTTGCCCATCTGTGGTGCAATTCTTGTTCACAAATCTATTCAGCCTTCATTTCCCTTTTGCACTGTTGCTCCAACCGTCTTGAAAATCTGTGTCATTTTGATCTTTGTTGAAGTGTAAAATATTTTGACTCAGAAAGCTTCAAGATCCAACTGTATCCCCAGAGGGTTTTTTTTTTAATCACTTTGCAAAATTCACTATATTGTGGTAGTTTTGAAAAGAAACAAGTGATGCAATCATATATGATTTCTCATTCATTGCAATACAACTGGAAAAATACCTTACAAATATGAGCCAACAGTTAAAAACTGAATGTTAAATAGTTAAAATAATTGTGGATGCTTCAGGTAAAAGTAGCTTCAATGGTGGCCTCCATTTCTAGAACATTTGGCTTAGAAAATAATGTACAGGTTTTTCAACCATCATAAATGGAAGCAGGTTCTTGGTTGAAATTGTTCTTCACCAGCAATTTCACCAGTTTTCTTTGCTTATCATAGTTTCTTGATAGGGAGAGACAGTTAGGAGTAGAGATGGATTTTGCTGTATACTGGACAGATCAAATTTAAACAATATCAACTTTAGTTTTTGGCCATCCCCTTCTTGTTCCCTCTCCCCAAAGCCAGAATGAGATTACACTTATCAACTCAAACAAAAGTTTAACTATTAATAGTTGGACTTTTGCCATTGAAATATTGGAAGATGGAATACTGTACTTAAAAGACTGTTTATGGAAGAATATTGGAATGGAGAACAGGGACTGAAAATATTTTATGAATGGATAGAATATCTTTATTCTTTTTTTCTTTTCTTTTCTTTCTTTTTTTTCCTTTAGGATGAGGGGAGTTAAGGTATTAGGGGAGGGATGGAAATTTAAGGATTGTTTGCTTATTTTAGTTTATGCTTCTAAGGTGTTATATCCTGTATTTTGCTCTGGGAAGCTTGGGGCGTGGGGAGTGGGGAGAGTGGGTGAAGGTGTGGGAGGGGATAGGGTGAGGGTTGGGGAGAGGAGGAGGGGAAGTATGGGTAAAAATGTTTGTAAAACTTTTTGAATAAAAGAAAAACAAAAAAACCCCAAAAGTTCCTTTTTGAGCAAGAAGTTTAGGCAGCCCATTCGAACTGACTTAACTGATCAGTCAAAACCTATTATTTTCTCTGACATATTTAACTTTAACTTCATATCCTTCAGTTATCAGAACTAGTTGAGGATTTTGGAGTTGAAATCCACACACCTGCAAGTTCTATAAGGAAGAAAACTGGTCTAAGGTAAAGAGGAAATATCTCATTATGAAGTACTTTTTAAAACTAAATTTGCCATGTTAACCAAACACACCCAGCATTCTTATTTTATCCAAAAGCATTATTCAATTGCTAACTACCAAATTCCAGGAATGATATTTTGGAGGTACTACAAAAACCTTATCTAGGGATTATGTGTCTTAACTGGGAGAAGTTGCCCACTCTTTTAGTAGCACAAAATGATAAGCTGGCATCCGTTGATATCTCTGAATATGCTTTGGTGATTTTAGAATTGTTGACATACTGAATTTTGGGAAAAAGCACTAACTAAATTGCTATCTAATCCTTGCTACCAAAGTAGGTCCTTTAGATTCTAATTTGGTCTTCTCCAATTTGAGGCCCTTTGGGTGCCCTCCAATTGAAGTTCTAGTTGGATAAAACTAAAGGACTCAGAAAATGCCTCCTTGGGAAAGTTTTTTCTAATCATGTAATTACAGTTGCACTCTAAGCCTCTACTTCAAGATTAATATTACATTTATTAACAATGGATAAGCCGAGAAATCTCCCCTCCAAATAATAAAAAAGTGTTACTACATGTGACAATCTGCACATCTAATCCTAACCGTAACCATTTGCAGACTGGCAGGTATATTGTGAGCTATCCAGAATTGCTTAAAATGGGTAGTCATATATATTTTTTAAATAAATGAATGAATAGCCAGGTGCAAAAGCTTCTTCAAACTACTGGAAGTAGACACTTTTGCAGAGACTCTGTTACAAAGGAAAATATATTGAATAAAAAAGAGAAATACATTGTTTTGTCTCACATACTCAATGGAATCTAACTGAATGGTTGGAGTTGTAAATCAATTAGTAATGTACTGTATTTTCTTTTCTCTTCCAGTCAAATAGATGCAAAGGTTTGTTCTGACCACAGGGCTCATGAACTATCTGTGGATTGATTTCTATTCTCATCAAATTCAAAGGGTATCTGGGAAATAATTGGTGACTGAGAGCACAATATATCTTTTAAATTGAATCAAATAGTGATGGAATTTTGCTAGATTTCGTCTAGGAGGATAATAAAGGAGCAACAATAAGGAAAATGTATTTCTTTATTTACTTTTATTTATCAACTTTGGGGCTGCCCCCATCACAGACTGATTCTAAGTAGCTTGGGTGAAGGTAAAGGTTCCCCTTGCACATATGTTCTAGTTGTTCCCAACTCTAGGGGGCGGTGCTCATCTCTGTTTCAAAGCCAAAGAGCCAGTACTGTCCAAAATCATTTCCATGGCATGTGGCCGGCATGACTAAATGCCAAAGGCACACTGAATGCTGTTACCTTCCCATCAAACAAAGGTGGTCCCTATTTTTCTACTTGCATTTTTTACATGCTTTCAAACTGCTAGGTTGGCAGAAGCTGGGACAGATAACAGGAGCTCACTCCGTTATGCGGCACTAGGGATTCGAACTGCTGAACTGCCAACGTTTTGGTCGACAAATTCAGTGTCTTTTTTTTGTTTTTTGTTTACATTTATACCCCGCCCTTCTCCGAAGACTCAGGGCAGCTTACAATGTATAAGGCAATAGTCTCATTCTATTTGTATATTTTTTTACAAAGTCAACTTATTGCCCCCACCAACAATCTGGGTCCTCATTTTACCTACCTTATAAAGGGTGGAAGGCTGAGTCAACCTTGGGCCGGGCTCGAACCTGCAGTAATTGCAGGCTCTGTGTTCTAATAACAGGCTTCTCTACTGCCTGAGCTATCCCGAGCTATGGTCTTAGCCACTGAGCCACCACATCCCTCTGTAGCTTACACAATTATTAATTAATTCAACCTCAGCACCACTTGACTTCAGACCAACTCTGGGCATCTCACAAAGATAAATATAAATTATAATCAATGAAACAAAATGGTAAATATGGGCCACGAAAGTCAAAACAAGACAAGCATATCTAACAAGGGACTCCATCCATTCTGCCTTTAAGACCTTCCAGAATGCCATCAAGGTAGGAGTCATCCAGCTCTCAAGGGAAACTTCATACCAGAAGGCAGGTGTGGCGACAGAAAAGAATTTGTTTTTTTGTCTCCAAAAAGTAAACGTTTAATTGTGGGGATCTAGAGCAGGCCCATTCTGTTGGCTCAGCGAGTAAACCCAATTGGAGAAGATGTTCTCTCAGGTAATTGAGTCCCCTTTTCATAAAGTTAAAACATAAAAAATGCCAGCAAAAAGCAAACCAATATAAAAACATCAAGAAAGTTCATGGTACATATCAGAGAGGGTAACCAAATATACTGCAGAGGGCAGATCACTCCATCTTACCAGTAAGTCTGGCCAAGTTTTTTTAAGTGCAATAGGGTTAGTGTCACATAGATATCATGAGGCATGCTATTTCACAGGAAAGGTGTAGTTACCAAAACACACATCTCAGGCTTTAGATCTTTTCAGTCAGTCCGAAACAGGAGAAATAAATAACCAGGACTTAAGTCATTCAGGGCTCTACAGGTGACGCTCAATTCCTTGAGTTGCACCTGGAAGCCATCCAGCAACCAATGTGTTGCCAAGTGTTACATGGCCAAAGCAAGAAACACTCACAACTATTCATATGATTACCTTTTAAACCAGTTATATTGCCAGTCCTATTTTAAATCACAAGTGGCAACCAATGGGGCTACGGAAAGAGAATAGGTTATCTATCTTCTAATGCTTTTATTGGAAATTCACCCGAAAAGACAGCATCTAATGAAAGACAACATCTCCTTGGCTTAGTTGCCTGCAAGTTCTAAGAGATTTTTAAAATGATGCTCTGTGGTACTGTCTCTGGGTATCATTTGGGGCTTCTTCTGGTTTGCAATAGTCCAGAATGACACTCCATAGTCTGCCTCTCAATAAGCAGGTATTTACTTTCACAATCTAAAATTTTATGTAGGAAGGGGGAGTTGTATGTAGAAGCTGAGTACATTTAAATCTTTTTGTGAGTTTGAAAAATATAATGGTGTGATTGTGAATGAAGGTATATTTTTCAATCCCCCCCCCCACTTCTATTATAATAGCAGGATACCACTCTTACAATTTTGCACTTGCTCATAGCTTAAAGTGCTCTGAAGCCACAAACATTCTTTTCACTAAACTAATACCTTTGTCTGTCTTCAGAAAGACCATGGAAGATTTCCAGCAGAATTAATGGTTCAAGGAAACCACACTTAAGGGGATGGCATCTGCATCTGTGTTTTTGCTGGGGAAAAAGAGATAAGTGACAGAAAATTAAAGACTGATTGATGGATTGATGCTACTGACTGTTCTTCAAAAGAATTCAAGACAAAAATAACCATATTGAGGTTCCAAAGCTGAAGTTTTCTTTGGCTCATGCATGGATGGAAATATTACAAAAAGATATGTTTCTGCTGTTTGCTGTCTTTATCTCCTTCACCGCTTTTGATTGGTGCTGATCCCTACCAGAAAAAGTGAAATGTAGAGACACTAAAGCTATATTGATTCCAGTACATAATTTATAGAGATGAAGGAGGAGAAGAAAACTCTGTAGAAATGTTCCAGTCCATGAATTCTCACTCAATGAAATATTCAGAAGATTATAAATATATGTTCGGGTATTAGATAAGTCTGAGACCAAGGCAGCTGCTTGGACATTATGCTAGAGATGTCCAAGTCAGAACTTCTCTGCCAAAACTAATGTATTGCAAAGATTTCCTTCAACCAAGTAATGGATAATTAGAACAGAGGTGCTCTGACAGCTTATTTGCACACTTGATTAATATGCCATAAAAAGATAGGAATGTTGCTTTAGATATCTATCCTTTGTGTGAGTCTAACTAAAAGGGTACTCTTACTCTTGTTAAATAGAGAAAACTCTACATTTTAGCTTGTAAGAACAGCTTGTTTAGCATTTCCAGAATGCAATTGATTCTGAGGAAGCACACGATATAAAGAGAATACCAGCACACCTGGTGTGTTTAGAACATGTCATCCTTTAGCATGACAGAGAAAGTTGGAGACTCCAGAAAGGCCTCCTGCTACCCAATTGCCTTTGTTAGTCCAATTTTCTATCTGTGAAAGCATCAATTAATCCTTTGGTCCTGCACAAAGAAATGCATTTTTTAAATAGGATCAGGAATTCTTTTCTCCTTCTTCCCTTTGACAGCATGTGCATTGATTCTCCCTTCCTCCCTCCCTCCCTCCTCTCTGAAATAATAGAATAGAATAGAATAGAATAGAATAGAATAGAATAGAATAGAATAGAATAGAATAGAATAGAATAGAATAGAATAGAATAGAATAGAATTTTATTGGCCAAGTGTGATTGGACACACAAGGAATTTGTCTTGGTGCATATGCTCTCAGTGTACATAAAAGAAAAGCTACGTTCATCAAGGTACAACATTTACAACACAATTGATGGTCAATATATCAATATAAATCATAAGGATTGCCAGCAACAAGTTATAGTCATACAGTCATAAGTGGAAAGAAATCATTTGTAGTCATTTGAAATCATTGAAATCATTTGTAGTCAGTTCATCATAAAAGAAATCTGGGCAACTCTGGGTTTTGGACCATGGATTCTTCTGAAGGAAGTACTTATCAACCTACTAGGGTATAATATCACACAGACCATTTCCAGTTTCAGAAGTTATACATTAGGGAGTTACAAGGAAGGGAGGTATCCATGAACATCACCCTTGACACCCAGAAAGCTCTGTGTCCCACCTGAATCTATTTTTCAAAAACTCATTTTAAATATAAAAGTCATCTGGGAAATTAACATACTGCAAAATAAAGAGTTGGCTTTAGCATAATTTTCATTTACAAAATGCTTCCAGGCTTCACATAGATCCACAAGGCATTCTTAGACAATTAAAATGATGTTTGTCTGCAGCTGGTGGCTTGTTTAGACCTGTGTCCCAAGATAACTTGGGATGGTGGAGGACACCCTCAGAGGCTAGAGCAGGTGGCTGAAACAAGCTTTCCAGTTTTCCTTCTGGTACAAGACAATTTTTGTCAGTGACTATGCTCATAGATTTTCATAAATAGGTAAGTCATCCCAGAGATTCTACATGTGCCTAAATCATCTTTCCTACTCTGAGTTCTATTGAATGGATAAGTATTTACAACATTGGATTTTATGCTGTAGGATTCATTTATTATAGCATTGTATATATCACCCATTTCTATAGAACCTGAGGTGTTTTTTTCAAAAAGGAAAACAATACAAACAATGAAATCAGTAGCAGTAAAATCAGATGGTATCCAACCATCAAATAGGCAGTTCTAATACCTTTAAGCCAAAATGCTTGACAGGACAGTCAGTGTCAAAACAATTTTTGAAAAGTGAAGAGGTTCAAGACATTCTGCTCGTCAAGAGGCAAGCCGTGGAGAAGACATCTTGATAGACCCCCAAATTCTTGATTTTATTTATCCTGATGACCTCCACACAGCAGGCCAGATCTTTTTTTAAAAAAAAGATTATGCAATAGATGTGCATAAGCCTATCACCAAATGATAGGCACCTGAGTACTTACTGGACCATCTCTCATCACTTTGAGGTGAATCTGGAACAGAGGTGGGTTTCAGCAGGTTCTGACCAGTTCCACCGGTAGTGGAAATTTTGAGTAATTCAGAGAACCGGTAGTAAAAATTCTGACTGGCCCACCCCCATCTATTCTCTGCCTCCTGAGTTCCAGCTGATCGGGAGGAAATGGAGATTTTGCAGTAACCTTCCCCTGGATTGGGGAGGGAATGGAGATTTTACAGTATCCTTCCCCTGCCATGCCCACCAAGCCCACAGAACCAGTAGTAAAAAAATTTGAAACCCACCCCTGATCTGGAAGTAAATCAGAACCCAATGCTATGATTGTAGCATAGATATTATAAGAACCAAAACTGCTTTTGAAGCTTCTAAGTTATCAAGTAAAGCATATTACAGTAATATGTGAGATAACAAGGATATGAATCACTGCAGTCTAAGTGCCTGATTTAAATAGGCTGTGATTGTTATAATAACAAATGAAGCTGAGAAAAGGTCCTTTTAGCCTCAGCTTTCACTTGCTGCTGCAGTGGCAGAGAAGGTTAAACCTCTGGCACTACGTTAGAACAATCTTTGATTCTACCATTCTTCCCATAAATATATCAACCAATGTTGTCTACTAGGGAAAGGATAAAACCCCTCCAGAACAATCCTTTTAGGCACTCCAGAAGCATACTATGATCAATGGTATCCTTCTTGGTATCCATCATGAGGTCTAATAAAACCATCCATAAGGAATAACATCCCTTGATGTTGTGATGAAGGTATCTCACCAGATTTACTGAAGTTCTCTGTGCTCTATGCTTTGGGACAGAAACTTAATTGAACAGGGTCCAGACTCCAGATATTCTCATTCTTCTGGGAGTCTTTGCTTCATCATTCTTATTGCTACAGTATACTTCTAAATATGAGTTCATAACTGCGTATATCCACTTTCACTCTTGGTTTTCTCCCACTACTGTGATAGAGAGTAAGGAAGATAACTTTACAGAGATACTCAAGAACCATTGCCCAGGCAAAAGGGGATGAAGCACTTTTGAAAGTCCAGAACAATGAGATAACATTTGGAAGCAACTCAGATACCTCCCTAATTCCTAGAGAAGGAGGTTAATGTATAATACAATTAGACTTTCAAGATTTTTTTATTATAGACAATTTCTGAAAGCTCTTCAGAGAGTCAACGAGTTTGCCATGATCATCTGAGCCAAAGTCATCTGGAGCAATTTTATTTAATACCCTTGTGATTGCTGAAAGAGATCAGTGAGCTTCCCACATGATCACTGAGAAACAAGTAGCCTCAAAAATTACTGATTGATTCATCAATCCTACAGAGGTTTAGTGTGCCGATGACATCCATGCAAATCAAAAAGTGATCTGATCACAGCAATGAGCTTTTGACAATGTCCTCCATTTTCAAATCATGTCGTATCTCCTCTAAGGTAAATGGAAGGAGCCTTATGCATTGACTCAAAATCTCCAAATTTCAGGAAATTATGAAATCCTGAGTGCACCTAAACTATTCTCCTTCTCCAGGAGAGCTCTATCCAGGTCCAGATTAACATTCACATTTAGCTACCTGAGGACAGCACTCTTGGTTTCAAACCAGATCTCATAATTCATCATCACCAAGTCTTCTCCTCTGCTATGGAATCATATCTGTTAGAACACTTAGAAACCTGATGGGCATATTTCAGAAATCCTTACATTCATATACTTGGATCTCTGGTACAAGCCTGATTTGCATGTGCACTTGCTATCAAATCATGAAAGGATAAAGCCATATTTTGTATTGGTCTGGCTTTAATCAACAATATCCAAGGCTGTGGTACCCAATCCCATCACTTGACCTGTAAACTATGGTAAGTTGCAGATTCTTGTTCCCATGAAATGACTAGTCCCTTGGCTCTTATCATACCACCCATGGCTATCATTATATGCCCTTTTCTTTTACTCTATGTGTTCTTTGTCACCCAACATTGCCACAGTCAGTACTTTTAGAGCATTTATTCTAATCTGTGCTAAAGTTTTTTCAAGTGGTTTTATACATTGGATGTGTTATCTATTAAAAGTGTGTTTCCTTTTCCTTTCAGGTTTGACTTTCTTCTAGAGGTTATGCACAGTCAAGAAGGGACAAAATATACAAACTAGTTTACTCAGGCATAGGCCTTGATTTGAAGAAACACCTAATTTGAAAAACCATAAAGCCATAACACTACAAGAAAATATTATCATGTTTTTCTATTTAAAAAAATATGTACATGCAAATTATTTTCAGAATCTGTTTTTCATAATCTGGTGTCTTTTATCTGTGCTGACTTACAAAACCCATTATCCTAGCCAACAGAGTGAGGATGACTGTTCTAATAAATTGGGATGGATGTTCTCAATAGGATTTCCTGGAATGTGTGTGTATGAGGAAACAACACACTCATAGAGACTTAAGTTTTCATCCAAAGTTTTAATTTATTCACCCCAAAACATTTCCAAAACACAGGGAACACAGGGAAGAGTGAAAGTTCAGAAAATCTAAAGATGAAAATATTCATGTGCCCATCTATCCAATGTGGTTGTGGTTGTTTTTAATTAGTTTAATGGTAATGGTATTTAGAATGGTAGTCTAAATAATAATACAGCTGGAGTTTTCAATGAGCTACCTCATAATTCATTGCTTATAGGGATCTTATTCAAATATTGAGAGATATTTCTTCCTAAAATGCAGAGCCCATATTGCCTTTCATGTATAGCCAAGCAGGAGAAAAACTAATAAAAATAAAAACCCAAAAATATCATCAAAAATAAAGCACAAGCAACAGTATTCAGCAACATGTGAAATATAAAAAATAGATCTGCCACCATGGTAAAAGCTATCCTATATCTTGAATTTGGAAATAACTACAAGGCTGTTATCATCAACTCTGCTAAGAATGCAATTAGGCAAGTGGCAAAATAAGATCTTCCCATGTTATTATTAGAGGGTGGTTGCAAGTATACATTTCAGAGACTAATGTGTATAATAAAAGAAAATCTCAGAGCCAGTATTGTTGTCTGAGAGTCTTGGCAAGAAATTACTAGTAATAAATTATATCAAGCATTTTTTTAGAAACTAACAAACAAAAAAAATCTAAATAAATCCCCATGCCCAACACATCACCACATTAAAGAAAATGGAATCATTGGGGAAGAGTAGAACCCATAAATAGCCAATGAACATGCAGTTTTAAAGATTCTGAATAGAATCTCTACAGGAAGGAAAAAAGTGATACTCAAACAAGCAGACTTTTTTAATATGAAGAAGAATGATGTCTTGAGGAAAGAGTAGCAGTGGGAATTGTTAGAGATGAGTTATGGTAAGCTTTTTTTATAGTCCTAGAGTCAGAGCCCCCCCCCCTCTCTCATTCTCTTTTGGCCTTCTGTGATTCTGCATGGAATCAAAACTTAGATATCAAATGATTTTGACTCATTGTCAACTAAGGAATAATAATGTTGGATTAATAATCAACTGCATTTCCCCGTCATGTAACCTGAAGGAAATGCTAGATGGGGAAAATAGTTGATTATGGCCAGATTCATACTTTGTGCTTGCCGTGTTGTCTGCTTCAAGAGTATTATTTTCCATTCTGCAACCCAACAAGATAGACACAGACTTCAGAGGATAATTAGAACTGCAGAAGAAACAATGACTACCAACTTGCCTTCCATTGAGGACCTGTATACTGCACGAGTCAAAAAGAGGGCTGTGAAAATATTTACAGACCCCTCACATCCTGGACATAAACTGTTTCAACTCCTACCCTCAAAACGACGCTATAGAGCACTGCACACCAGAACAACTAGACACATGAACAGTTTTTTCCCAAACGCCATCACTCTGCTAAACAAATAATTCCCTCAACACTGTCAAACTATTTACTAAATCTGCACTACTATTAATCTTCTCATCATTCCCATCACCCATCCCCTTCCACTTATGACTATAGCTTTGTTGCTTGTATGCTTAGGATTTATATTAATATTGATTGTTTCCTGATTGCTTATTTGTAGCCTTTGACTATCATTAAGTGTTGTACCTTATGATTCTTGATGAACGTATCTCTTCTTTTATGTACACTGAAAGCATATGTGTCAGGGTTCCAAGGAACACCCCCAAGACATATTCCTTGTGTGTCCAATCACACTTGGCCAATAAAAAATTCTATTCTATTCTATTCTATTCTATTCTATTTTATTCTATTCTATTCTGAACTATCTTTGTTTCAGAGCAATCGAGCTATTATCTTTTGACCAAGATGTTTTCCCTAACAGTTTGGTGAACCATCTCCATTCTACCCTAACCAGACAGTATTCTTTTCATTTATATCCAGGGTGGGGGAAGTATAGTCACCTTTCTTCCCCATATGGTGCTCAATGAACAGTAATGGTTCTCTTTCTCTTCTTTCTTTTAAAATTTTATATTGCAAAATGAAACACTGTGACCAAGTTTCATGGTTTTAAGGACATCTCCTTCTTTGCTTCTATAAAACTGATCCATCAGTTGGCAGAACTTGACTATGAACCTATAGTAGATGAAGGAATGAAGGAGTAACATATTCCCTTTGGTTTGATCTCCGTACTATGTAAGCAAGATATTAAAATAACAGCAGGAGGAAGGAAGGGAAAAGTTGTGTTTTAATGTTAAATGGGAGCATGTGATGAGTGGGTGTGAAAACATCTATTTTTGCACATTTTGGCAAAAGCAAAGGAAAAAGCAGGAATGAGTGAGGAAGAAAATGGCAGACATTGATAGACCTGCAAATGCAAAGGCCATCCAGCAAGGCTAATCTTCTGTGAACATATGGGATGTTCAGGAAGCAGAGAAACAACCAATAGTTTGTGTCATAGGCTGCACTCAACTGTTCCCAAAGGCAACCATAAATTCCATTCTGGATGCCAATGATTTCAGGACAGGGCCAGGTTGGCCCTGAGGAAACCCTGCTTAACAATCTGGCCCTTTCCTAAAACCATTGGCATCCAGAATAGAATTTATGGTTGCCTTCGGGAACAGTTGAGTGCAGCCTATGACACAAACTATTAGGTTGCTGTGAGGTAATGTCAAATATGGCTTAAGAGGAAAGCATCTGAAATTTCAGAATGATCAGATTGAAAGGGTACTTTCCTGCCATTGCTTCTTATGATAAATCTTCTACCTCTTTTGATAATGTTATGCAAGAGAATCGTGCCGAACTGAGCTTCTTTCCACAGTACTTTCCTGAAATGTGGATGGAGGCAACTTCCGATTAAGATGATACTACCTGATTATGAACAATGCTGCCTCATAGCCTACTCCATTCCTAAGGGAAGATATGACTGGGGATGGCCAAGATATGCATGGGTTGCTATGGAAATGGAAAAACAAGAAATTCTTATTTCTATGGGTCCCACTTACATATCACTAAATCTGGATAGAAGCTGATCTATTACTGTTCTCAGTAAAGTTAAACAAAACAGTAATGGGTTCTTCTCCAAAAGGGAGTGAAGATTTATATGATTTCCAAGCAAAATTAATATAATCCTTAAGGAATTATATGCATAAAATGCATAATGCATGACTACATCTTACAGACATACTTAGGGATGTAATCCAAGTGAAGAAAATGCATAATTTTATATGTTTCATAATATTTAAGTAAAAGGGCAGAGAAAGAAGCAAAAGGGAGGAATTCTTTAAAGTTGGGTATAGATATATCATTGATGATAGGTTTGCTGCAGTTGCAAATGTTGCTATAACTTATTTTTGAATATAAAGATTGCATTCAATAATGAGTACAAGCCTTGAAGCCAATGCTGCATGCATCTTAAGTCTTGCTTCCAAATAATCCCAAACATTTTTTTTTGTTTTTTAAAATATAGATATTTTCATGGTGTTATGTTTTTAGCACTTTACTTTAGAATACTAAAGTATAAGATATGGTTCATTTTCTAGAAGATAGTTTGAAGTCATAAATCAACCGATTATATTAGAAAGCAATATGTTCCAGTTACCAAAAAAAGAGAGAAAAGAACCCCACCTCTCTGAGTGTATGAGGTTGGGTGAACCTAAACTAGTCAGTATTGAAATTTCATTCATTCACAGCTTTCAATAAGAAGGCAAATTTAGCAGAAAAGATTAGATATCTAGTAAGGTGTACGGGCATTCAACACTTTCCCCCCAAAATGTGTCAAAACTGGAATGGAAGAATTCTGTTTGGTTCTCTGGATAGTTTAAACTTATTTGTTTTCAGAGCCTTTCTCTTCTGCTTCATGTATCTGTGTGGTTGCAACAGACAAGCTTCAAGAAGGTCCACTCTGAGTTTTAGCTTCACTTATTTTTGGAGGGTTGCAATGTATGGCTTTGAAAGTTGGACCATAAGAAAGGCTGAGCACTAAAGAACTGAGACCTTTGAACTATGGTGCTGGAGAAGACTCCTGCAAGTCCCTTGGACTGTAAGATGATGAAACCAGTCAATCCTAGAGAAGATCAACCCTGACTGCTCTTTAGAAGGCCAGATCCTGCAGATGAAACTCAAATACTTTGGCCACCTAAAGAGAAAGAAGAACTCAGTGGAGATGAACCTAATGCTGAGAAAGATTGAGGGCAAAAGAAGAAGGGGATGACAGAGGTGGCTGGATAGAGTCACTGAAGCAGTAGGCGTGAGCTTAAATGGACTCCAGAGGATGGTAGAGGAGAGGAAGGCCTGGAGGAATGTTGTCCATGGGGTTGCAATGGGTTGGACATGACTTTGCAACTAATAATAATTTTTGGAGGGATTTTTTGCTTAACTCAAGATGTCTTTTGGTTTGTGAAATCACAATGAGGCTTTGATCTCAGTATTATTTCTGTCTTTTGACCCTATTTCTTCCATGTGGCAGACTCAAACTGCTGTCCTTGCTGGAAATGAAGCTGGCTTAAGATGTTGTCTTCAGCTTTGGCTGTTATGATAGACAGGTATTCTGTTCAAAGGACAAATAACACAGCCCCAATTGGTGGATTGTTACCATCCTCTGGAGTCCATTTAAGCTCACGCCTACTGCTTCAGTGACTCTATCCAGCCACCTCTGTCATCTGTATCTGTCTCACCTGTACCAGAAAGGCAAGCATCAGTTGCTTTGCTTTCCTCACCTTCATATTTGATACCATTTGAACACAATATGTTTGGTCTTGATTGTCCACCAGGATAGGGATGGGATTAGTTGATCATATATGTTCCTATCTTTGGGAAATGATTAATGGGCTACCTTGTGTTGATTCACGTAGAATGCGCAGATGACCTCACTGATTCACAAATACCTAGAAATGAAAATAGATTCACTACATAAGGGACAATCAAAATCCCTTAGGTAGTGAACCGCCACAGCTGCATACAGTCTCAAAATATATATTTTATCACCTTTAAACTATCAATGCTAAAATCAGGGGTACAGCAGATTGATATTTAAGTTATCCACAAAATGCCAGCGAACATTCTAAAACATATGCCTGTTTTAGAAATCCTAGAAATACTTAGGCCTATTTAAAAATAAAACCTAAACAACCCTAAAAGATATGACCTAACAGATACAACCTAACAGATGACCCTCACTCTGTCAAAGACCTTGGAGTACTCCTCTCAAATGATCTAAGTGCCAGAACTCACTGTAACAGCATTGCTTAAAAAGCATTAAGAGTTGTTAATCTAATCTTGCATAGCTTCTGCTGAGGTAATATTGAACTGCAAACTAGGGCTTACAAAACTTTTGCCAGACCAATTCTTGAATACAGCTCATCTGTCTGGAACCCACACTGCATATCAGACATTAATACAATCTAACGAGTCCAGAGATATTTCACAAGAAGAGTCCTCCACTCCTCTGTTCGCAACAAAATACCTTATGCCACCAGACTCGAAATTTTGGGCTTAGGCAACTTAGAACTTTGCTATCTTCAGTCTGACCTAAGCATAGTACATAAAATCTTCTGCTACAATGGCCTACCAGCCAATGAAAACTTCGGCTTCAACCAAAGCAATACAAGAGCACACAATAAATATAAACTCATGGTAAACGGATCCAAACTAGACTGCAGAAAATATGACTTCAGTAATAGAATTGTCAATACCTGGAATGCATTACCTGACTCTGTGGTTTCTTCCTCAAATCCCCAAAACTTTAACCTTAGACTGTATACTGTAGACCTCACCCCATTCTAAGAAGGGTGCAAAGGGTGCGCATAAGTGCACCAACATGCCTACCATCCCTGTCCTAATGTTTTCTTTTATTCATATCCTTTACATGTATTTATAATTATGTTTACACTTGTATGTGTCATAAAATACATGCTTGACGAAATAAAATAAAAGAATTAAATCCAATGAGGTAGGAAATTGGCAGGTGCCAAAGAAATTGATTAAGTACACATTGGCATTGAGACCTAGGGTTTAGCACAGTGTAGAATTCTAGTAAATACTTTTCACAAGTCCAGAAAGCTGCTTCTTACTAAAATTTGCTTCATGAATTGCAACATCTGAAATAAAGGGACTTCTCCCTATAATATCATTAAGTATTCTGATCCCTAAGGGGACAGAAAGGTGATGGTGAGGAAATCAAAGGCTGGCAATATCTGGTTACAGTTGCTTGAGCTCAATCAACAACATTAACCTAGGCAAATCAACCAGAGAATAAAGTTCTACCTTTTTTGAATGTGACTTGCCTACATCACATAAACACAAAAAAGGTTGAATTAATATTCCTCTGGCTGTGCTTACCATTTTAAAGTTAATGGTTATCTCTAGGGACACACCTGTCTCCAGTACAAGTACAGATAAATAAAAATGGAGTTGGGACAAAAAAAAATCCATCGTGGTTTAGGGAAAGGGGTTTTCTAATGGGCAAGAGAGAGTCAGAAAGATTAGGTGTATAAGAGGTGGAAAGTGCAAAAGGATTGAGACAAAAGGAAAGTCATTCATTGCCATAGTTGTGATACTTATTAAAGAACTTCCTTCCTTGGCTTAGACAGATATCTCTTGAAGAATGGCCAAACAAAATTCCACGAGGATGATCTGACTGAGTCAGGAATTGTAAGGAGGAAGATTCTGCATATTCTAGAACAGGGGTCTCCAACCTTGGCAACTTTAATACTTGTAGACTTCAACTTCCAGCTGGCTGAGGAATTCTGGGAGTTGAAGTCCACAAGTCTTAAAGTTGCCAAGGTTGGAGACCCCTGTTCTAAAGAACCCATATTTATTGCAGGTGTATCTGGTTTATAGTTCTCCAAACCCAATCTTTTGCTTATCGTACTACACTCAGGCAACATCCCTGCAGTTAAGACATGAAGAGGATAATGGCAATAAGAATGTCCCATGGCTATTATGTTATATTAGCCTATATAGAAAAGGGCAAACAAACTGAAGAGGAGAGAAGGCAGAACGGCTGCTGAAGCAATATCATGGCAAAATTACTGCTCAGCTCTAGATGTGTTTCAGAACTCTACTAGGAATAAAGGTGAACTTAGTTTTCAGAAAGTAATAGAGAAGAGACCATCTCTGTACCACAGAGCACATTAATGAACTGCCACAATGGATTGCTGTCTATACATCAATTATAAGAATAGAAAGGGCTCATTTCTTTTCTAACATTTCCTCATATGGCTCAGAGTTCCCAATAACTGTTAAAACAAAAGAGAGGAAAAGCAGATTTCTTTCATCAAGCATTTGGGTTTGAATGTCAGGATATAAACACTTCAAATACTCCTTTTCTTAGTAAAGGAACCTCCTGGAAAAATCTTACGATAATGACAAACTTAAAGTGAACCGCTCCAAACATGATTGCAGAAAATATGACTTCAGTAACAGAGTTGTTAATGCCTGGAATGCACTACCAGACTCTGTGGTCTCATCCCAAACCCCCCCAAATTTTAACCTTAGACTGTCTACTGTTGACCTCATCCCATTCCTAAGAGGTCTGCAAGAGGCGTGCATAAGAGCACCAGCGTGCCTATCATCCCTTCCTAATGTTCCCTTTAATTGTATTATAAACTATTTCAAATATGGCTTTTTGAGCAGACCTTTCTCCACTGGCTGCCTTTCTACTCTGCAGATGTTGCAGGCATTTTGGATTGATGCACCTGAATCAGCTGTTAGGAAATGGCAGTTTCACGTAGGCATCCAGTACCTTCAGGGAACAGAGGCTGATTGGCTGGGAAATGGTGTAACATACATATTCCTTTGCCCTTCCTCAAGGTCATGGCTGGCTCATAGCATCTGTAAAGATCCAGGACCTGGATAATTCACAGCGATCCCAGTTCTCCACACCTGCCAGTTTTTGTTGTTCTTGAAAATTCCCTTGACACCTGCTGAACTCTACCAAAAGGAAGTGAGTGAAGGAGCCTCGTTATTTTAAATGGGGCTTGACAGAACCTAATAAAGAGCATAAAACAGAGCAATTTTCACAGGGCAATCACATGAGGCGGTTAAAGAAGGGCTAAGAACTCAATTACAGCCCATTACTGTTGAAGCTGTCTCTTTATTTCCAATACATGCTTCCTCTTTCTGACCACCGGCTGCTGCAACAATGCAGTTGAAGCAGGTAATGGCGGTTTCTTCTATGCCTACCTGTTTGACTAATGGTGTGCATCAGCTGTTTGGATCCCTTCATCCAGCAAAGTAAAGACTTCCAAGCATTTAACTGAGAGATCCTAGAAACCATCTGTAAAATTAGTAGAGAAGACAAGCCAACGTTCAAGTGCTTTCTCAGCAATTGGTTAATGATTTACCATGTTTGGAGAAAGTTAACCGTTGCAATTTTGTGGAAGATAACCACACTTCTTGAGATTTTGCAACACCCCCCCATTATCTAATCACACACATCTTTGCTTGAAGTCTTCTATCATGGAATTAGGGATGTGAAGATTAATATCTGTACCACTGTTGCAGATAGACACATCCTGTATCACCTCATTCTGTTTCTCAGTTAAATCTTTTTAAATCATAATTCCACATTTGCTATGATGAAATGTATTATTCTGAGATCCATATTTGTATGTATATATGTTTGTGTGTGTACATCAGCTGAAACAATTAGATTCCTTTTCTGCCTGCCCTTGTTTTTGTGTCCCTGTTGTGCTTTTGCACTCCTTTCTATGCAGCAGGGGCTATATTTTCAAAAAAATATAATTCAAACACAGATAGTCTTCAACTAATTACCCTAATTGGGACCAGACCTTCCATTGCTGAATGGTGCAGTTATGAAGGGAGTTGCACCTGATCTTATGATCTTTTTAATGTAGCAGTTAAGCAAATCCCATAGCTGTTGAGCGAATCTGACTTCCCCCATTGACTTTGCTTGTTTGAAGCCACCTGGGAAGGTTGTTAACGGTGATTCAATGCCCCCAATTTTCTGATTGCAAAGCACCCGGTTTTGATCATGTAACTGCAGGGTTGCTGTAGTAATAGTAGTAAGTGTGAGTAGTAAGTGTGAGTAACTGGTCATAACATTTTTCAAAACCATTGTAAATTCTTATTAAGTGAATTGCTGAGAACTATCTACCATCACAATTTATAACTTTAATTCTGGGCTCAATTACTATTGTAAGTTGAGAACTACCAAGAGCAGACAGCAACCTCAACTCCCTTACACGCTCACACCTTTTGATAGAATAGAATGAATGAGCTGGAAGGGACCTTGGAAGTCTTCTAGTCCAGCTCCCTGCTCAAGCAGGAGAACCCATACGATTTCAGATAAGTGACTGTCTAGACCAGTGGTAGTCAACCTGGTCCCTACCGCCCACTAGTGAGCATTCCAGCTTTCATGGTGGGCGGTAACGGTTTTGTCCGATACTGAAGCCTTTCTTTTTTTTAAATTTAATTGACTTTTTAAAAAAAATTCATAGCATTATTTAAAAACATTTTCATTAGGTTTTCATAAAATTCCCCATGACAATTTAAATTTCTGAAAATATACTATTTGTATTGCCTTTAGTTTAGTTCACGTTACGTAAGTGAAACTAAATGGTGCTATAGTGCAACCGCAAAGAAAAGAGCCTTGTCCCAGAATAGGTCGCGCATCTCCCCCTACACCACCCAGCTGTAACAGACAAGCAGAGCTGGTAGCCGGCACCACCCCCCAACCCAATCTACGATGTGTGAGAGGCATGCACAGACGACGATACATGGCGCATTACTGTGGAACCAGTAATTTTACTACTAACAGAGATAAAAATTTTACTACTAACAGAGATACAAAAGTGGGCAGTAGGTATAAAAAGGTTGACTACCCCTGGTCTAGACTCTTCTTAAAAACATCCAGTGATGGAGTGCCCACAACTTCTGGAGGCAAGCTGTTCCACTGGTTAATTGTCTTCACTGTTAGGAAATTTCTCCTTAATTCCAGCTTGCTTCTAACTTTGATTAGTTTCCAACCATTTTTTCTTATCCTGTCCTCCAGTGCTTTGGAAAATAATTTGACCTCCTCTTCTTCATGGCAGCCCTTCAAATACTGGAATACTTCTATCATGTCATCCCTAATTCTTCTTTTCTTTAGACTAGCCAAACTCAAATCTCTCCAGGCCTTTGGTCATCTTAGTTGCTCTTCTCTCAACTTTTTCCAAAGTCTCAACATCTTTTTTGTAGTATGGTGACCAAAATTGGTTGCAGTATTCCAGTTTGATCCCAGTTTCAGATCAGATTAACAACAATAGTGATGCACATTCACAAAAAATCCATTTGAACACATAGTGAGAGAGTGGATATAGTGCTGGTGATGGCCAACAATGAGCTATCCAGAGAATCATAGGAAAGGAGGGGGGGGACTTTTTCTACAAGTGAGATTTGTACTCTCCATTTTTAAATGAACTTTTTAAACAATTATTTGCAATGCTCCTAATACTAATTTTGATGAGTTAAGACCATTTTTTAATGTTACATCTGATTTCCATGTTTCCATTTTTAATTGTAATGTCTTGTTTTTCAGATGCAATTATATTATTTCCCCAAATTGGATATCATGATGTTGTAGAGACAAAGTTTTTACAATGCTTGTTATAACATTACAAACTCCACAGTTAACAAACATAACGTAAAAAGGGTAGAAACAACAACAAAAAAGACAAAAAAATAAATAGAACCAATCGATCTCAGAAAAAAATTGGCCCAGTTTTGAGTAGACCAAAGAATCAGTGATCATCAATTTTCCTTAGAGAAGTTGTCCCAACAGTGATTTTTCTGCCACCCAAGGAAAAAGCTTGATCTATTTGTTAGTTTGTTTATGTTTTTAATCCTTTGTGCATCTCCTTTTGCATAAGCAGGATTTCCCAAGGCAGTTCATATAATTAAACTCTGCAAGTAGTTTATGTGCTCTTGTGACTATCAGAGGCATAATACGCAGATGATGAAACCAATCATGGCATGCAGGTAAATTGCTAATCTCTGCCCTTGAAGAAAAAAATGGTTCATTCTGTAGCTGTGCTCATATCTTCAGAATTCAAATAATTCCACCTTGTTTGAGACACTTGTTCCAATGTACATTCGTCTTGACTTTGTAATATCCCGAATCTGCATGCATATTAACTGAGAATATTCACAGTGGGAATGACCGTCACTATCCTAACAATCCCTCTAAGATATAAAGTGCATTATGCTTTATTATCATTTGACTGACAGCATCAGAGGATATAAATGATATATGAAAGTACCCTCTGAGTCTACTTTCACTGCTTAGATGTCTTTTTAAAAAATCTCATTTTATTAGATCATTGAGCTAATAAATCCAGGTGATGCCTTCCTTCTCTTTCTAATCTATTGCAGAGGAATGGTGAATCACAGGTTTCTCCAGCTTGTCAGATCAATACATTTGCAGATAAGAAAGAGGTAGGTGTCCCTGAAGGATGACAGCCAACAAGAAGATTCTTTTCTTATTCCAAGCATTGATTGATTGATTGGTTGGTTGGTTGGTTGGTTGGTTGGTTGGAGTGATGCTCCATGGTCTAGGTTGTAACCCTTGTATTTCTGCAGACAACCACTTGTTTCCTTTCTTGCAAGCCCTAAAATGTGATACCTGGCATGGAAGATACTGAATGGATACCAAGTGAGGCAAAGTAGAAAATGTGCAATTTGCAAAATGAAAGAAAAAGAAGAAAAGCAGGAATTGCTTCTGCTAATTGCTTTAATGGTTTTTGATGGCTGGTGGCCTTTAAAGCAACTATTTCCCTCATTCTGATCTTTTTCACAGGTTTTTGGACTTCAGCTCAGTGGTGAAATCCAAATTTTTTTACTACCAGTTCTGTGAGTGTGGCTTGGTGGGCATGGCAGGGGAACGATACTGCAAAATCTCCATTCCCACCCCACTCCAGGATAAGGATACTGCAAAATTCCCATTCCCACCCTACTCCAGGGGAAGGATACTGCAAAATCTCCATTCCCATCCCACTCCAGGGGAAGAATACTGCATTCCTACTCTGGGGCCAGCCAGAGGTGGTATTTGACAGTTCTCCAACTACTCAAAATTTCTGCTACCGGTTCTCCAGAACCTGTCAGAACCTGCTAGACTTCACCCTTGCTTCAGCTTCTATTTACTGTATTTTCTACAATGTATGGAAAATTGACCTCTAACCTATTTTAGGAAGAGATACTTTTTTTACTCTTGTCTTCCTCCATCTCCTCCCCAAGAGACACCCAAAGTATAGTGTTAGCCAGAGGCATTTTGTCAAAATAACAAAAATGTTGTGAAGCAAGCCCTGCTGTCCCTTATAGACTTATGAGCAATGTCACAAGGCACTGACAAAAGGAGTTTGCACCTCAACATTGCAACACTTGCTTCAGGAACTTCTCACTCTTTTGCCTTCCTGTAGACATTGCCATCCAAAGGAACCGTGCCTACTCTAACCACAGTAGGTCTCTAGAAATGTTTCTGCAAGATCAGGAGTGGACTGGGAAGAGAATCTGGTAAAGACTGGGGAAATAGAGACGCTAAGACCACAAATTCTGTCTTATTTGAATTCTGTCAAATTCACAGATGTGTCATGTGCTGGCAATGCCCACACCCAGTTTAGCAAAGGGAACAAAGTCACAATACTTCACATGATGACGCTGTGACAGCACAAGTTTGACACCCCTGCTTGACACTAAGAGAATAGCAAATGAGAAGGCCATTTTTTATTTAAGGTGAAAATTACAAGCTCCCTTCACCCTCACTTGTGCTTCTGATATTCATAGTGACAACTCAAACACTAAAGCAATTCAACAGAACCCCTCCCAAAATAAGAACAGTGTTTGCACAACATACTAGATTTGATTAAAGCTGGTAAATCTTTAATTGAGCATAGCATGTTCTATCAACACAACATTAATACTTTGCTAATCTGAATGTAGAGCTAGTATAGCGCATGAATCCAGCTCTTTGTTACTGATGCTGTTGCTTTCACTGACTTTCTTGTCTGCTCATGACTCCCCAGGCTTCTTTATTACAGCCAATGTTTTCACTCATGGAATTAGAAGCCAAGAAATGAGATGGGGAGAGTTGAGGAATGGGTTGGCTTCTGACCTGCCTGATGGTTCCACCTCCTCATGGCCAGAAGCCAAAAGTAGTTTGTGGAACTTGGAAAACAGTCTTGGCTGTGAATCTCCAGGCTGATTCAAAGGGCAACACATTTGTGGAAAATCCTGGCTTCTGTGAGAAATTACTGCTTAAACGTGCATTTAAATTATTGACAGGGAACACAAGGTGGCCGTTTTCCTCCTGCCTCCATTTCTCATTTTCACCTTGGTTCCACCTACTCTTTTTCCTTAAGATGACCATCAAAGAAAAAAAAATGTACCCACAGACTGGAGAACGCTATCTGAAATTTAATATGGTGATTGATTCAGCAAGGTACCAGTTTAGAAGTAACTATATAATGAAAGGCAGTATATTCATATACAACCTTTGCCATTCCATGACTTTATAAGTAGGAAAATAGCACACTTCACTTAAGATAAGGGTGTCAAACTGGTGGCCCGCAGACCAGATGTGTCATGTGCAGGCCACGCCCACCCCAGCTCGTGATATGTCATGTGATGCAATTGAGTTTGACATCGATGATTTAAGACCATTTCTTGTAAAAAAAATTGAAAAAATTTCAAAAGCAAACTTTCTTATCAGCATAAGACTTGATCTTTTTCCTGAAAAAAACTAGAACATGTTTTCTGAATAGTATTACTCTAAAACATTAAAAACATCTCCCAAACAGCCTGTTCTGCAGCTGATTTCAAATTTTGCTGCTTAAGTTTATCCTATTCAAAACAACTTTATTTCAAATTTTTACCTTTATACTGACTCTCATTTCTGCATGATAAACTACCTTGTTTGAAGAAATTTAGTTAGGAAATTACAGTGTGAAAAACATAAAAAAAACCCCAGCCTGCTGAGCATGCCCAATTCATTACCTCCCTTGCTAATTTAAGTCTGCACCCCAAGTGTGATTAATGTTTCCAGGTGTAGTGATTTGTTAGTGCTCCAGAGAAATTATAAATGGGAAAAGATCTATAGCATTTAATTAATCGATGACAAATAATTCTTCTTTGCAATAAACCCAGTTGTCATGTGCCAGTGTTGAAAAAATATAAGAAAAGTAGATGTTTTTATTGTTCCAAAATGATTTTGTTGTCTTTCAAATCTCTTTTTAATAATAGCTGATGTGCTTCTGGATTCTTCTATAAGCAGAACTTACGAATAAAAGAGGAGATCAGCTGTATTTTTTAGAATCTTAGATGAAATGTAGTTTGACAGTAAAGTTTGGGGAGGCTTAAGGATGTAGAAAGAACATGCCAGTGGATTCCTGACTCAGACAAACTCAGTCCAACATATCCTTGTTGTTCAGTGACAGAGCAAAAGATATGCAGAAAATGAGCTGATCTTGAAAAGTTCCAAGTAACCTGATTGAGTTAAATTATGATTGACTTTCTGTCTTAAACCAGAAACATCTATTAAAGTCAATACAGACCAGAAGGTTACCTGGTGTCTTCTAGATATTTGAGATACAATATTCAGGTTTTTGGATAATGATGCTTGGGACTGCTTGGAATCCAACAATATGAAGCACCCAAGATTGCCTATCCTTAATGCACACACACAGACACACGCACACAAAACCGCATGAGTTTTTCAAACTCATTCAAAGTGCTTTAAGGCAGGTAGCTATATTTCTCACTATGCCTTTAAGCAGATGTCTGAAAACTCTCAAATAGAGAATAATGGCAATGAGGCAATTGTTTTAGGATTTCTCCCCACTTGCATTTAATGATGGACTGAACATTTCCTTGGCAACCTTTTCTGCCATATCCTAAAATTATTGCCTTTCTTTTATCCCACACCCAAGGCAATCATGATGTGCCATCAAGTCATTGTTGACTCTGAGAGGCTGCATAAATAGACCATGACAAGCTGTCCCTAACTGGTCTTCCAATGTTTCCCTCATAACCATTGTAACTGAATCCATTCACCTTGCTGATGATTGTCATCTTCTTTTCTTCCCTTTTCTTCCCCACCAATGTCATGTCTCTCATCTATAATTTTAAAGTCATTTTTACCTGTTCTGATGTTAAAATTGTGTTTTCTCTCCTACATACCACAGAAAAGTCAGGACTATTTGCCATTAATGTCACTTGGTGTGCCTACACTTGATGTGTAGTCAGCAGCGGCATTTTGAGGGATCTCTAGGAATTGGGATAAAGCCTAGTCATTATTGGCTATTCTAGGATGAGCTGGGCATGCCTCCTTGATTACAGTCCATGAGTGTCTTCTATGGCTATTTTGCTTTGGAATTTGAGTGAATCTGTGTCTTTCAGCCCCTCAGTTGCCTCTGTCACATCTGTGTTTAGCAGCAGAGTGAACAAACACTTGGAGGGGGAAGAGGAAGAGAGAGAGAGAGATGGAGGGAGAAGCACAGGTTTGTCAGCTGCATGTTTGGGTTGTTAGCTATTCAGACTAATGCAGCTATCTGAATGGGAAATTTGCTTGGAGAACTGGTGGGTACACATTTTGGAATTTGTTTTATTTATGATACAGATTTCCAGGCTCTTTCTTCTCTTTGTTTATTTTAATTTTATATTACTTTGGCATTACAAAACATATAAACCCATTTTGTGTGTTTGTATAATAAAACACAAAAAATGATATGCTTTTGTGATTACAGTTATCCAGTATTTGCATTTAGGATAATTTAAGATAATTTGATATAAAATTTATACTGGATTTAGGATAATTGTACATTATCCCCAAATCCTCCAGTTACATGGAGGGTAGAGGAGATTTTTATTCCCGCTCTAGCACTTAATACTGAGAAGTATTGCACATTCTATGTATAATAATTATCCTGGCACATAACCATTGGTGGATCCTTCCTAAATTTGTCTAAATTCCTTTTAAGATCACAAGCCCATCTTCTGTACTCTATAAGTAAATAATACTTTGTATAAATTGTTGTCCTGTTGTTTTAAATTTTATCTTTGCTTTCTTTTTCTTACAGACTGACAAAAAATTGATGGCACAGCATTTACTGTACTCATCTATATTATAGGCCCTCCCCCTCAGATCTCTGTTTATATTTAAATTAGTGTTTCTTATTTAAATTTTCTATATTTAAATATAGTGTTTCTATATCTATAAAAGTGATAAGAAGCTTTTCTCAGGCATCTCCTGCTGGAGGTTCTGGAGCTGAGACAAAAAGATACCTCCCTGCCATTACCTTCCCAAGAGGGTAGATCAAAGTACAGTATGGATAGGCACCAGGAAAAAGGCTATAAACTAAAGAATGCACCTAGGCCCCCTCCCCACCAGAATGGCAGCATCCTGATAGGGATCTATGAGACCTGACAGAGAAACTTGGTGGGTTTTGTTGCAGTCTTGCCTCCAGAAATTGTGGATGCACCAATACTGGAGGTTTTTAAGAAGAGATTGGATAACCATTTGTCTGAAATGGTATAGAGTTTCCTGTTCAAGCAGGGAGTTGGACTAGAAGACCTCCAAAGTCCCTTTCAACTCTTGCTATTCCATTATTCTATTTCTGAATACTAAATGCTTGTAGGATCAGAGCAGAGTAGTTCTTCCTGAATGCCTATAAAATGTGATCAAATGATATCTATTTTTTAAATGTACACTAGAACTGCTGCATCATTAATCATTCACTTATGGGTTTTTCCCTGCCTCAGGCACTTAAGTTTGTTTATTGAAATGAAGCAGAAGATGGCAGTCCACAAATCCATAGAAGAAGATGCTCTGCCGGGATTTTGGGAGCATTTATCATCACACAAGGGTCTTCCTAGCACTGAGAGAACCCCAGCAATCTGCCCTTGAGGATTTTCGGGTGCTTAATCTCCATTTGGGATGCTGCAGGGATTGGTGCTCACTTCTCTCTTACTTACCTGACAACATGTCATGACTTCATCCATCATCATGGGGTGAGTTATCATCAGTATGCTTCAAATACCCAATTGTGCATCTGTAGTTCAGACAAATTAAGCAATCCTGGTGTTTGGAAGCTGTGAGAATATGAGTGGGATGCTAACTGACAGAACTGACAAGACTGACAAGTGCTGTGAAAGTATGGATGGGGTACTAACTGACAACCCTTACAAGACTGAATGGCTTTGATTTTGGCAGTCCTCTGGTTCTGGGATTATATCATACCTGATGTGGTTGGGATGGCACTGCCCCAAACAGACCCTATGCACCATCTGGGGTTCCTCTAGATTCACAACATCTGTTTGATAAGCAGGTAGGCAGTTATGTCTAGGAGAATCAGTTGAGTCATTGCTAAGTCAAGGTTAGTAGAACAAGAGGAGCCGTTGTGCTTTCAGAGCACTCAATGGCTGGATTTATACAATATTGTAAACCAGTGTTAATAAAGTACAATTGTTATATTATAACATAATATACTACACTAAAACAATTGCATTACAGATTAGGCTAATGGCTTGGTTCACACAATGTGAAGAAACTGCATATCACAAATCTCTAATCCTAGTTTGGCTTGCTTCTAGCATCTTGTGAGATCATTGGTACTCACTTATTAAACAGCTTTTGCAACTTTAAATTTGGTACACTATTGTAGCTTCCCCCAACAAAAGTTACACTACTTTTGCAGAAAACAGCTCAAAACAGAACATATGAACAGCTGATAGAGAAGAATGTTTACCCATATTAACATGCAGGTAGCCAGTTAATCATTTGAAGGGGAAAAGTAGACCCCAAATGTATACAGATTTAGCATATGCTAATGTATATCTATAAGCACACTGTTATGAACAAGTTGTATAATTTAAATAGAAACCCAATTCATCTCCCCACTGTGGAGAAGAATGTTACTCATTGAACAAGTTACCATCTTAATCTGCTTGTCTAGTTGCTCACTGTTGAGTGGCTGCTTCCTGCTTTATCCTCTTCCAATACTATCAGCATTTCTTTCAAAGAAGAACATTTAGGGGAAAAATCTCATCGGTGGAATGATACATTAATGTATTTATTTAGCCATCCTTTGACAATCGTGTAAAAACAAAGTCAGTCAGATCTGATTAATGCTTCCATGAAAGCCCAGGAAATCCTTGGGCTCTAGCATAGACTAGAAAAATGAAATATATAGATAGATGATAGACAGACAGATGACAGACAGACAGACAGACAGACAGACAGACAGACAGACAGACAGACAGACAGACAGATAGATAGATAGATAGATAGATAGTACATAGATAGATAATAAACAGACAAATATAATACACACACAATGTCCATAAAATGAAGTTTAGCTAAATTCATACAAATACTTAAAATCTTGCTTGGGAATGAGCCATATTAAATAAGCAGAACTTACTTCTCTGAACAGACATGTAGAGAATTCCATTGCTACTGTGAAAATCAATCAGTGTGTTGTATATGTAGAAGTTTCTTTGATGTTGAACACTGAAATATCAGTGTTGAGTCCCGATCCAGGGCTCCCCATACCTGAGGGTGGTGGGGGTGGGAAGGTCATGGAGCAGCATACATCAAAGACAGCAATCACAATGATGGGCGAGGCTACAGTGGGACATGTCAGGCCAGCGCCAACCAGCCGTTCATCAGTAGGCCGCTTTCCTGGCCAGGTCTACGCAAGTGGCACCGGGTAGCAGACAATGGGACAGGCAGCTGACAGGAAAAGCAAGGAGGTGATAGTGGCGATGGGACTTCCAGTGGCAGTGCCACACAGCCACTCACCAGCTAATTGCCCCTGTGTCCGTGCACGCACCTCCAGTCAGGATTCACAGTGTCCTAAAGTATGTCACAAGCCCAGCCACACCACTGCAAATGGATGTTAGCCGCAGGCAACTGGATGCTGGGCTACCAGTGGGCATGTCAGGCCAGCCAGAGGGTGTGGCCCTAGACTATAAAGTGCACCAGGAGGCGAGAACTCCCAGTGCTGATTTTGCACAGAACTGTGTGTTATACTCACCATGTACCAAGGCTCCAGCCTACTGTTGGGAGTTAAAGTCTGGGTTACTTTTTTGTTTTTTGTTTTTTTTTGTTTACATTTATACCCCGCCCTTCTCCGAAGACTCAGGGCGGCTTACAGTGTATAAGGCAATAGTCTCATTCTATTTGTATATTTTTTACAAAGTCAACTTATTGCCCCCCCAACAATCTGGGTCCTCATTTTACCTACCTTATAAAGGATGGAAGGCTGAGTCAACCTTGGGCCGGGCTCGAACCTGCACTAATTGCAGGCTTTGTGTTCTTAATAACAGGCTGTTCTTAATAACAGGCCTTACCAGCCTGCGCCATTCACCGGCCCACTGAGCTGCTCAGTTTCCTGTGTGTTTGCTTTGATCCTCCCTGGTCCGGGCCTGAACCTTTGAGAGAAAGTCAGCACTTTTCTTTTTTCTTTTTCCCCTCATTGTCTTCCACTGCTTTTAGGGTTTGTCAGAGAGGAAGCCAGTGCAATGGCTGAAGAGAAGGGCTAGAGGTGGCTGAGGTGGAGCCTGCTGAGGAGGAAGAGAGGCTTCAGAGGACAGTGCACAACCAGTTGTGAGGCCGAAGGTGTTCTGTTTCCCTCCCCCAATACTCCCAACAAAGAGTCAGTCAAAGGCCTTCTCTTCTAATTTATTTACATAGATAAATGTCCTGGCCACGTCTACCCATGGCCTGCCAAGTCTCTGGAGATAACGAGGAAATTATAGATAAGGCCAGAATTACTCACGAATATATTCTTGCTCCATTGATACAGTTTGCCCATGCAAATTCATTGCTTTGTCCAAGACAAAAAAACAGGAAGTTCTGAGTCCAGGAGTCCGGGTCCAGGAACCTGGGTCACAACACTATCCCTCACCGCAGGGCCCTTCTCCCAGGGCTGACGATCGGGATGCGGTCGGGCTGGGTTCTGCTCATGGAAGGCCTGCACCAGGTCAGGGGCATGAACGTCAGAGGCATCTAGCCAGGAGAAATCAGTCCCGTATCCCTTCCACGTGATCAAATATTGAAAACGACCCTTCAGCCAGCGGGAGTCTCGCACGCTATGGACTTCGTATTCCTCCGACCCGTCCTCGGCAACAGTGACGGGTGCTGTTGGGCACCGAAGGGGACTCGGTGTGGCCTCAGGAACCAGAAGGGACCGGTGAAAGATGGGGTGGATCCGCATGGATCATGGCAGGGTCAGTCGGTAGGCTACTGGGTTGATGACTGCCTCAACAGGGAACGGGCTGATGAATCGGTGGTCCAACTTCTTTAACGGGCGGTTGGACAGAAGGTGTTTGGTGGAGAGCCACACCCGGTCTCCAACTGCCAGCGGGGGCGTTGCCCGTCGGGAGCGGTCGGCAGACCGTTTGTAGTCCTCCTTTGCCCGATCCAGCTGCTGACGTACCAACTGTTGGACCGCATGCAATTCTGTCAGGAAGGTCTGCGTTTTGGGAACGGGAGAGTCTGGTGGTGCCAGAGGGAAGAGCCACGGATGGTACCCCACATTGGCAAAGAACGGGGTCATCTGAGTAGAGGTGTGCTGAGAATTGTTAAAAGCAAACTCCACCAGGAACAGGTAATCGGCCCAGTTGTCCTGTTGCTGGTTGATGAAGCAATGGAGATACTGTTCCAGGATACTGATGACCTTCTCTGTACCCCCGTCGGTCTCTGGATGGTGCAATGACAACAGACACACCTGCACCTCCGACGCGGCTATCAGGCTCTTCCAGAAGCGAGCTGTGAACTGAACTCCGCGGTCCGAAACCACCCTGTCCAGTAGACCATGGAGGCGGAAGATGTGCTGCAGGAAGAGACGGGCCATTTTTGCGGCTGTGGGCAGTCCGCGGCATGGGATGAAGTGTGCCATCTTGGTGAGCATGTCCACCACCACCAGCACCGTGGTGAACCCAGAGGACGGCAGCAGGTCCGTCAGGAAGTCCATGGAGATCGTCCCCCAGGGTCTGTCGGGTGTCGGCAAGGGCTGGAGGAGCCCGGGAGGGGCCCCTGTGGCGGCCTTGGCTTGCCGGCACGGTATGCAGGATGTCACGTAGGCATGTACATCATGCCGCACTCGTGACCACCAAGAGGTCTGTGTCACCAGGTGGAGGGTCTTGAAGAACCCAAAATGTCCTGCTGCAGGGTTGTCGTGGCACTGGGTCATGACGAGGGCTCGGAGTGGTCCTGTGGACACATATAATCGCCCCTGAAACTTGAGTAAATCCTCCTCCAAGGTCCAAGGAGACGTGGGGCCCACCTCCACTCTCCTTTACTGCGACCAGGCGTCCTGGCGCTGCGCCTCTCGCACCTGGGCCCGCAAGTCCACTGGCTCCTGTGCTGCGGCCAAGGCTTCTGCCGGCAGCACTGTCCGTGGAGGAAGGGGGTCCTTGGCGCAGAGGTACTCTGGCTTGCGGGACAGGGCATCCAGCCTCCGGTTGTGACCACTGGGAATGTAGGTCACGCGGAAGTTGAACCGGGCAAAAAACAACAACGACCGGATCTGCCGCTGGTTCAACTTCCGAGCTGTGGTGAGGTGCTCGAGATTCTGATGGTCCGTTCGGACCTCCACCTGATGTCGGGCCTCCTCCAGATGGTGTCTCCAAGCCTCGAATGCAGCCTTGATAGCCAGCAACTCTTTTTCCCAGATGGTGTACTTGCGCTCGGAAGGATTAAGTTTCCGGGAGTAGTAAGCGCAGGGAAAAAGTGTGCTGCCATTCGTCGGAGCCTGTAGCAGCACCGCTCCCAGAGCCACATTGGACGTGTCCGTCTCCACCACAAAAGGCCGGAGCGGGTCGGGATGCCTCAGGATGGGTTCCGTGACAAAGGCTTTCTTGAGGGCTGTGAATGCTTCTTGCTGCAGGGGACCCCACTGGAACGCGACCTTCTTCCTGAGGAGCTGGGTAAGTGGAGCCGTCAGTGTGGCGAAGACCGGGATGAAGGTTCGGTAGTAGTTGGCGAAGCCCAGCAGGCGCTGAACATCTTTCACCCGACGAGGGGCTTCCCAGCTACACAAAGCTTCTACTTTGCGTGGGTCCATGGCTATGCCCTCGGGTGAGATGATATGCCCGAGGAATTCTATGGAAGTCCAAAAGAAGATGCATTTCTCCAACTTTGCATTGAGTTGTTGCTCCCACAAGCGTTGCAGAACCAGACAGACGTGTCGAAGGTGGCTTTCCCTGGACCGGGAGTAAATCAGGATGTCGTTCAGGTAGATAACCACGATCCAATCCAACATGTCTCAGAACACATCGTTCATGAAGTGCTGGAAAACGGCAGGAGCGTTGGTCAACCCAAATGGCATGACAGTGTATTCGTAGTGTCCATATCGGGTGCTGAATGCCATCTTCCATTCGTCTCCTTCTCGCATCTGCACCAGGTTGTAGGCCCCCCGGAGATCGAGCTTGGTGAAGATCGTGGCCTCCCGCAACCTCTCCAGCAACTCCGGGATGAGTGGCAGGGTGTAGCGATTCCGCACCGTAATGGCCTTTAGCCGGTGGTAATCACAGCACAGGCGCAAGTCCCCTGTCTTCTTCTTCACGAAGAGGACCGGGGCCGAGAGAGGGGACTTTGAAGGCCGGATGAACCCTCAGGCCAGATTTTTGTCCAGGAAGTCCCTGAGGGCGGCCAACTCAGGCTCCGACATGGAATACAGGCATCCCACAGGCAGTGGTGCACTGGGCAGAAGGTCCACGGGGCAATCGTAGGGCTGATGCGGGGTAGTCGGTCTGCCTCCTTCTCGCTGAACACGTCGACGAAGTCCGTCAGCTCAGGAGGCAAGGTGATGGCAGCGGTGGGGACGTTCTGGCCAGCACAGGTGTGGCGGATGTGGTCGATGCACTGCAGACTCGGGAAAGAGATGGCGTTCCGCAACCAGGCCACCTGAGGATCGTGGGTTCGAAGCCAGGCCAACCCAAGGACCAAGGGAAAAGGTCCGCCGTGACATAAAACTGGATCGCCTCCTCATGGTCCCCAATAGCCAGGAGCTGGGTGGCGAATTTAATGGGGCCGGACACCAGTTCTCATCCATCAATTGTCTCTACCCGCATCGGAGGGTCCACCGGAACCACTGGGACCACAAACTGGGTCACAAAGGCCTGGTCCATAAAGTTTGTTATGGCCCCTGAGTCCACCAGCGCATGTGCCTGGAGCCCGTCCGACTGGTTCCCCAACCATATCCATGTGTCCAGAATCAGATGCCGAGGGGGCCCAGAGTCTACTTCCGCAACGTCCAGTGGGGGCTTAGTATGTGCCCGACCTAGGGTTTCCCCGAGGTCGGGCCTGCTCCATTTCCCGATTGGTCACGCTGTGATTCGGGGACCGGCGTGCGTGCCCCACTTCGCTTTCTGGGGCAAGAAGCGGCAAAGTGGCCGGGCTCCCCACAGTATAGACACAATCCCCCTTGGCGTCTCCGGTTCCACTCCTGGGCTGTCAGGCGAGGTCTGGCCACTCCCAACTCCATGGGCTCTTCTGCAGCGATTACAAAATGTGGGGCCACCCGGGGTGCTGGTGGTGCAGGAACCGGAGGTGCAGATGTCGACGGTGGGTCCCGGGGGGTGCGATGGGATGGTCGCAGTTGCAGACGGGCATCGAGGCGGAGACAAAGGGGCACCAAGTTGTCGAGGGTCCGCGGCGGCTCCACCTGGGCCAGCTCGTCCTGCAGTTCCTCTGAGAGTCCCTCGTGGAACGCATCCACCAGCACTGCATCATTCCAGTCAGAGTCTTGGCACAAAAGACGAAATTCGGCGATGTACTTCTGCAGGGGGCGTTTCCCTTGACGGAGTTCCTTAAGGCGCCAGGTTGCCATCAGCATCCGAACGGGGTCCTCGTACATGATGCACAGGTGCTGCCAAAAATGCTGTTGGTCTGCCAGAAGGGGGCTGTCCTGGAGCAAGAGGGGCGTGGCCCATTGGGCAGTCGAGCCGGAAAGAAGGTTAATCACGAAGGCCACCTTAGCCCGGACGTCTGGGAAATCCTCTGGCCGCATAGCCATGTAGAGCTGGCACTGTCCCAAGAAGGTCGGGAACATCTCAGGCTGCCCAGAAAACTTATCCGGCATGGTTATTGGGCACTTGCGACGAGGAGGAGGAGTGGGAGGACGGGGAGGGGGGCTGCAGGCACATTCCCAGCAGCAAGTTGGTCTGCCAAGTGAGCCACTTGCTGCTGGAGCTGTTGATTAGCCGCTTGTAGCTGCTATAACTGCTGCTGTACCTGCTGCTGGTCCATCTTTGGTGGAAGATGGTTTAGTCGGGGTCTTGGACAAAATGTTCTGTTTCCCTCCCCCAATACTCCCAACAAAGAGTCAGTCAAAGGCCTTCTCTTCTAATTTATTTACATAGATAAATGTCCTGGCCACGTCTACCCACGGGCCTGCCAAGTCTCTGGAGATAACGAGGAAATTATAGATAAGGCCAGAATTACTCACGAATATATTTTTCCTCCATTGATACAGTTTGCCCGCGCAAATTCATTGCTTTGTCCAAGACAAAAAACCAGGAAGTTCTGCCTCCTATTTATAGTCTCTGCAGATGTCACTGCATGACCATCATTCTTTGGCTTTGTCCCAACGCTTCCTCTGCTGCGCGCGCCGGTCACGTCTGCGCAGTCTTGCATCACTCCAAAACTATTCTTGGGGCGTTGCCAAATCAGAAGAAGGCTCAGGAGAATCAGGCCTTGCCAGCCCCTACTCCTCCCTTTGGGTGGGTGCCAGGGAGGGAGAGGGCCCAAGAGAAGCAGGCCTTGCCAGGTCTTCTCCCTCACTTTCTGAATCATCTGAGTCCAGGAGTCCGGGTCCAGGAACCTGGGTCACAACAGAAGGAGTGTGAGGCATGTAAAGCGGTGCAGCCAATAGAGGGGAAACAGGGCCTGCAAGGCAGCAGTGGGATTCACGTACCTTCCCTACCGGTTCACAAATGTGAGCATACGCACCTCCTTTGCACATCGCACAGCCTTCTGTGCATGCACAGTGCTTGTGCATTATTTCTGGGTGGATAGGCGAAGACCTTCCACAGTTACCATTACCAGTTTGCCTGATCCAGAGACAACTGGCTAAATCCCAACATTGTCGCAAGGCCCCAGGGGAGTGGTGGTATAGTTCATCAGTGACTGAGGTTTCTTGGCCATGGTTGACTACCCCCCACTGTATTCTGGAGCTCCTTTGACTGAATGGTGGGAGAGGCAATGGATTGACGATGATGACGGGGAGTGGAGCTACTCAACACCCCCTAGGAAGTAGCACCATGGATATACTGTGGGAGTGATTTGGGGAGGCCAGCTTTTGGAATGCTCCATCTGGGAAGCCATAGGAGAAGGGAGCAGAGTCTGCGGTGATGTGGCAGCCATACAGAGCGGGACCCCAGCTGGCTCTGCCTCCGCAAACCCAGTTTCATCTGGCTAGCCTGAAGTTCTGCATGGACCTAGCCTCCAGCCATTCCCATGATGCCATGCAGGGGGGCCTATGGGAGCAGAGTTCATCACTGGCTGATTTGGTAGGACGACCGGAATGGCCCACAGAGGGGACAACCAAACTGGGGGACAGTGGTGGCTAGAGCCGGAGGTGGCACCTAGGGTCCCAGCAGCTGGCCCAACACACACCAGTTCCTGCAGTCGTTGATCCATGCCAGGTGGATCAGGTTCCTCAGGGCTCCATGTGGCCACCAGGGTATTGGCCCCAGCAGATGGTGTGGGATTCGCTGCCATTACAGGCGACATTTGATGGGAATCCCAACCAAGTGGCCTTGTTCCTGAGCCAAGCCATATGGACTAGTATGCATGGTTGTACCCTTTACAGTGGGCAATGGTGGTAGTTGTGACTGAGGTGCTGTAAGGTGGGGCTGCTGAGTGGGTGGCAGATTGGCACAGCGAGCATGCCTGGGAGTTGGTGAATGTGAATCTTTTCCTGGAAGTGCTTTGAGTCTGGTTCAAGGAGGGATCCCTTGCACAACAGGTAGAAGGAGACCTAGTACTGAAGCAAAGGGGCCTACCGATGGTAGAGAATGTGCAGGAGTTCTGCCAGGTTGCTGGCAAATTGAGGGCCTGGCAAAAGATTGTTGGTCCATCAGTTCAGAGTGGGCTTGGACCTCGATTTCTGACAGGCTTGTGTTTACTGGGATCTTTCACATTGGCTGCAAGAGTGGTTTCAGGCAGTCATTGATCTGGATGCAAGGGATAGAAGATGCTGCTCTTTACTTCAGAATGATGAAAATAGCAGCAATCATGTCTCCCATAATGTCTCCCATAATTGGACTGAAAGCCTATTTTGGGGGGCGGGGAATCAAAAATAGAAAAGAACATACAGCAAGGGTAAGAAAAACTTTGTGATTCTAATCAAATAAATAAGTAAATATAAGGCTATGCTATTTAAAAAAATTATCTATCAGAATAGAAAATGGACTTTATTTAATTAGCTTTAGAATGCATGTTGACTGCATCCATCCAAGTCTATTACATCTCCTTCTGGCTTTGTTGGCTAATGAGAATAACTGGGTCTGTCCCTTTCTTTTAAAGAAAGTAAAGAAAAGAAGGTTCCAATCCAATAATCTGTGGTTATTGAGAAGCACTATCATAATAACAGTCTTCACAGTATCCTGAATTGCAGATTAAACCAACAATTCATTGCATGGTATCATATGCTATAAATGGTATAAAATGTTCTCTGGTGGTGTTTCTGCATAAAATTATAGTAGTTATAATAACACTAAACAAAAAACAATGTTCTTCTGAAACAGTAAAGACCTCTCTGATTCTTCATTCTATGAACATTCAGTGGTCAATCAAAAGTTCACAGGAACTCTCTCCCCCCTTCCCCTCCCTCCCCCCTCCCACTCCCCCGAGACTTCCCAGAACAAGGGGAGAGGGGGGGAGATGAAGGATCAATGTAAAGGAATGATTGAAGATATGTAATTAAGAAATAGAAATAATTTGAAATGAAATCGGGGCTGCTCAGCTGCCATTTCAGAAGGGAATGGAAAGGGAGAGGAGAGAGTGAAGGAAGAAAGTAGGTAGGAAAGAGAGAGGTATAAGAGGGGGAAAGGAGAGGAAGAAGAAAGGGGAAAGAGAGAGGGTTAGAAAGGGTGGAAGAGAAGAGTGGGGAAGGAGGAGAGGAAATAGAAAAGCGAAAGAGAGGAAGGATGAAGAAAGTAGAAAAAAGTAGAGAAGGGAGGAGGAAAGGTTTGTTAAGGAAGGAAGTGGTAGCTGGGCAGGTCCGAATAAGTAACAAATGAAAGTTAATGACTAATGTTGAATAAGAGACTGTATATTGAATAGATTGTTGGAAAATGGAAATAAAACTTTTTTATTAAAAAAAATTAAAAAAAAATTAAAAAAGTTCATAGGAACTCTGAAGTAGGTTTAAGAACAATAGTTTTCTGGTTCCAGTTCTTAGAAACTGACTTTCTCTGATTCTGGAAGTATTAGAAAATCTTAATAATTAATATCCATTAATAGTCCATTTCTTCTTAAAATTATCCAAATTGTAGACCAGTTTTTCTCAGACTGGTGCATTTCAATAAACCTCATGTCCTACTACAGGTTTTTGGAGCTAAAGAACTTTTATTGGCATGTTAGGACTTATTCTGGTTGGCACAGAATAAGATGGCAAAATTGCATTGATCATACCCTTACATGATCTCTGGTGGGAGTGGGATGGGGACTGTATGTCTATCTATGCTCGGTTTGACCTCTCAGCATATGGCCCCAACAAAATCAGCATATTGCCCCCAACAATATGGGTCCTCATTTTACCGAACTTGGAAGGATGGAAGACTGAGTCAACCTTGAGCTGGTCAGGATTGAACCACTCCTGGCAGTGAGCAATGAGTTAACCTGGAATATTGCATTCTAACCACTGTGCCACCATGGTCTTATGGTACTTTTGATTATGCAGCAAACATGAATTCATCTATGTAGCAAACTCAATTAGAGAAATGGATGGGAAGAGTAGTTGCTCTCTCATTCAGTGACTATGGGGCTGTCATTTCCCATTTGTAGTTTTGCAATGCATTGAGGTTGATGCTTCACAATAATATGTCTGGTTTGGTTCTGCAACCCAATAAGACAGACAAAGACTTCAGAGGATAATTAGAACTGCAGAAAAAACAATTACTACCAACCTGCCTTCCATTGAGGACCTGTATACTGCATGAGTCAAAAAGAGGGCTGTAAAAATATTTACAGACCCCTCGCATCCTGGACATAAACTGTTTCAACTCCTCAAAATGATGCTATAGAACACTGCACACCAAAACAACTAGACACAAGAACAGTTTTTTCCCGAAGGCCATCACTCTGCTAAACAAATAATTCCTTCAACACTGTCAAATTAGTTACTAATTCTGCATTACTATTAATCTTCTCATCATTCCCATCACCCATCTCCTCCTACATATTACTGTATGACTGTAATCTTGTTGCTGGTATTCTTAAGATTTATATTGACTGTTGCCCTATGACTATCATTAAGTATTGTATCTTATGATTCTTGAAGAATGTATCTTTTCTTTTATGTACAGTGAGAGCGTATGCACCAAGACAAATTCCTTGTGTGTCCAATCACACTTGGCCAATAAAGAATTCTATTCTATTCTATATCCTTGGCCTTGAGCATTTCTTTCACTCCATGTTCCCTACCTCTAAGGCAATTGACTATAAAAATGAAGAAGAAGAACACTTGCATAAGAATCTGGTTCAGAAATGCTTCTACATAGTTCCATCTAGTATTCTATATCAATCTTTGAGGAACATATAGAATTCTTATCTCTTATGTTTCATGAAATTATGAAAAAGAAACAAATAATACCTATGCAGATAAATTGAATTTCTTAAACGGCAGGAATGGCAAGCATTGATTCTTGTCATTTCCAAGGCTTAGTAGAATGCACTTAGAGCAGTAGTTTTCATGATCTGCAAAGGAACTAAAGGCAGATTTGAAACTGGTTGTAGACACAAATTATAGTTGAACAGTTATACTTAATCATGTTGCTATGCTGGACCCGTTGTGTCGTCATCATGCTTCATATGCTTATCTACTCATTCTCAGTACCTCATTCAACTTTTTCCTACAAGGAAATTTGAAGTCTCTCTGTGGGAAGAAAGGTTAGGAGAGCAGGGATCTCAAATGTGAAGGCAGATGAGTTCTGGGTCCTCTGCTATGTTTTCCATTAGACAAGGTAGAAAAAGTCACTGGGCTATGGCAGGAACGACATCTGGAGGAGTATCTTGGCAGCCAGATTCTCAGAATGGGGAAAGTCTGTTTGGTGGTAGGAGGAAAAAATGGTGGTAGTTGATGCTACCAATATCACCATGTCCTGCTTCTTCTACTTATGAGAGTCTCCATAGCTGGGAAAGCCAGAAACAATGGTGCCAACCTTCCTTGCTCCCCAAAGTAGCAGAATGGTAGACAAAAACATAACATAACATAATAACAGAGTTGGAAGGGACCTTGGAGGTCTTCTAGTCCAACCCCCTGCCCAGGCAGGAAACCCTACACCATTTCAGACAAATGGCTATCCAACATTTTTCTTAAAAATTTCCAGTGTTGGAGCATTCACAACTTCTGCAGGCAAGTTGTTCCACTTATTGATTGTTCTAACTGTTAAGAAATTTCTCCTTAGTTCTAAGTTGCTTCTCTCCTTGATTAGTTTCCACCCATTTATTCTTGTCCTGCCTTCAGGTGCTTTGGAGAATAGTTTTACTCCCTCTTCTGGGGGCCTGCCACTTTGCTCTAAATAGATGATGTATTACCCAAATTTATCATGAGATGATAAATAAGTGCCATTACACCTCCAATAGATATATATAGGAGGGGTGAGTCAATAGGGATTTATGTCTCTCCTTTTCTGTTACCTCTTTCTTGGTAAAGGAGAGCTAGAAGGAGAACTAAACTCTTTGATTTTTCTCCTTCATGCATTGGGCTTTTTGGAGGGGGGAGTTTAAAAGCCATTATGGGGGGGGTCCTCTTTTCTTGAAAAAGGATGAAGAAGAATGAATATAGAAGGCAACTTGAGTATATGCACCAATACAAATTCCTTGTGTGTCCAATCACACTTGGCCAATTAAAAAATCTATTCTATTCTATTCTGATACTGTGCCAAGTAGTCTTCTCCTAAACTGGGTCAATGGAAGAGGTGAAGAAGAAGTTGTCTTTGGTGAAAGGGATCTCAGAGAGGTTTAAAGGGTTTTTTGTTTTGTGGAAGGAGATGGTCCAGAGAGACTGGTTCTTTCTGTGAGATGAGAACCCCACTTGGGATAAAGAGGTAAAAAGGAGTGAATTGAAACAATCGTGGCTGGGATTTCTGATAAAAGACTACTGGAGAAATCCTACAGTCATTAAACTTTCCTTCAATAGCAAATGGCTTGGAAGTTTAAGCAGAGGCAGCAGGGGAATAAATGTGTCTTCCTTGGAAATAGAAGTCTGTCTTTCAAATATGGTACATTGCCCTTCAGATGGTGCTAAGCAAAGTGCCAAGCATCCCCCACATTGGCCAGGCTAACCTCAGCTGCTGGGAGGTACAATTCAGCACCATCTGGAGGACTACCAATTTGGGATTACATTTTAAATATTAAAAGTGCTAGTGAAATTTATTTATCAAGTTAGGAATCATGGCAGTGCAGAGTTCGTGAACTCCTGATTTACAACATATGGATATTTCCCCCCCCTTCTTTTTGGATGAAAAAAAGTCAACACAGAGGGACTAGCTGAAAATTGCAGAAACAAATTATCTCAGGCTAGAAGTTGCAACTTTTAACCTTAGATGTGTTGCGAGTGTGATTAAAAGCAGCCTTTCATAAGCCATGTGGAATTAATATACAATGCCAACATATCTATATTTCTGTCAAAGAAATTAGAGTAAGGGAGTTTCAGGAAGACAATTTGTCAACAGGTTCATAAAGGATGGGGGCCAACCTTCCATTTCTCTTGCTTTCTAATGGAATTGACAATGACTTGTGATCTGAAGTATACCAAGATTTTAGATGGAGAAAAAAAAAAATTGGGAAGCTTTGCTCTCTGACAGAAGGGAGGATTGGCATTTAATGGCACATGAAATCCTCCCATCTGGCTTGAACAAAGCTATCATTTTCTCTAAAGAGTTGTACTAACTGAAAAACCTTTTCTTTCTTTTCATCCTCTTTCTTCTTCCTGCAGGCACCACGAAGCTTCCTTTCAGATGTGAGCTCAGTGGTAAGCAGTCCAACTTGAGCACCTTGGTGAAGAGATAATTCACCACCTCAGAAAATTTTTCATTTCCATTTGGTGGAGGGTCTTAAAAAACATGCCGGCAGTTTATCCACTACATCATATCTTGGAATGAAATCCTCTTGGAGCTATCTTAGCAAAGCAGAGGTTATATTGATAACTATTGTGTGTACATGCAACTCTTACCATCTGTAGAGCTTCTCGCACAATCTGGGTTCCCAACATTAACTCTGTTAATTGTGCTGAGACTTATATAAACATTCATTCTATTTCGGGGTGGGTTCCAATTTTTTTTACTACCGGTTCTGCGGGCATGGCTTATTTGGTGGGTGTGGCTTGGTGGTCATGTGACTGAGTGGGCGTGGCCAACTTGAAGTCACTCAGGGCAAGATGGGGCTGCACCTTGCTGTGAGTGACATCAAGTTGGCCATGCCCACTCGGTCACATGACCAATACTGCAGAGACAGGGCGATTTCTCCCTGGGGACAGCCAGAGCTTTGCCACCTCCTCTTTTCCTCAGAGGAGCTGCCTCCAAGTCCTTGCGAAGGGACACATACACACAACACAACACAACACAACACAACACAACAGACTCGCACACAATGTAAAAGCAGCTGCACTTCACCCAAAATGGTCCCTGCAACAGCAGGAACCTCACACAGCCACAAAAAGTTCAAAAATCAACTTTCACACTTTACACACACACAACACAACATAACTGACACACACACACACACACAAAACGCCACATATAGCTTTGTGAGATTTTGTGTGTTTGTGTAGTTGGAGTGAAACACTACAGAAACACACCAAATTGCAGAAAGCTGCACAACTATTTTATTTTATTATTTTATTTTATTTATATTTTTTAGATCAGGGGTCTCCAACCTTAGTAACTTTAAGGTTTGTGGACTTCAACTCCAAGAGTTTCTCAGCCAGCAAAGACAGATTGAGTTGCTCACTGGGACATGGATTTTAGGAAGGCAGATTCAGTTGCTAGCTGATGCAACTGATTGCAGAAGCCGAAGGAAAATGGAGCAGTAAGTGAAGAGGGGGGATTGGGTGGGCCAGAGGAAAAAAAGATTTTAAAAGGCTCCTCTGATGATCCCAGCTGAAGTTGCTTAATTGCAGCTCTTAATTCAGCTGGGATCGCCAGAGGAGCCTTTTAAAACCTTTTGTTTTACAACCTCTTCAGTTGAAGAGGTTGTTTAAAAAAATTTTTTTAAGGGTTTTGATGATCCCTGCTCAGCTGCACGATCATCAGAGGGTTTTTTATACTTTTAAAAGACTTTTTTTGGCTGAAGAAAAGATGCTTTTAAAAGTAAAAAAAACCAAACCTCTGATGATCAGGGAACTGGTTCGGGGGCATGGCCAGCCAGCCATTACTACCGGTTCTCTGAATGCCAGAAGATTTTTACTACCGGCTCTCCAGAACCAGAGCGAATCGAGAGCAACCTACCACTGTTCTATTTGTATAATATATGACATTAGTGTGTAGAACATTGATGCACTACCAATCATAACCTCCCTTTATGCAGTTTCCAGTATTCTAGCGTTGGAAGACAATATCTGAAAGACAATATACAAATTATCTTGAAATCATATCTTATTCTTATTAGTTTGGCCCTTTTATCATTCAACTGGTGTATATCTGTTCAATGAAATTACTTCACACTCAATATATAGTTTGTGAACAATATTTGTCAATACAATAAAACTTCTTAGTTTTAAAAGTGACACATTCTTTTTCTGCAATAGGCTAACATGTATCGATCTGGATGTTATAAATATTAGATTTCCACCTTTTCAGTTACATTACAATAAGTTTACTTTCCAAGTACAGCAACTTTTTTTCTATTTCCATATGGTTGTATATATGGTTTTAACAATTAAGAGCATACTAATAAAATGTGAATATGAAATCTATCATCTATATCAGGGGTACCCAACCTTTTGGACCTCAGGGACCACCAAATTCATAATTTTAAATTCAGCGGACCACTAATACGAACCCAGTGCGCTGCTTGCTGAAGCACCTGGACTCCCAGTGACGGGATGGGATCCTTCAGGCACTCTCCTTCCTCTCTCTCTCTCTCTCTCTCTCTCCCACTCTTTCTCTCTCATTCTCTCTCATTCTCTCTCTGATTCCCTCTCTGTTTCTTTCTCTCTCTCTCTCTTCCATTCTGTCTCTTTCTCTCTCTTTCATTCTGTCTTTTTCTTTCTCTTTCATTCTCTGTCTCCTATTCTCAATCTCTTTCTTTCTCTCTCTTTCTCTCTCTTTTATTTTGTCTCTGTCTCATTCTCTGTCTCTCTCATTTTCTCTCTGATTCTGTCTCTGTCTCTTTCTCTCTCTATTTTTCTTTCTCTCATTCTCTCTCTTTCTCATTCTGTCTCTCTCTCTCTTTCTCTCTCTTTCATTCTCTCTCTCTTTTTCTCTCTCTGTGTCTTATTCTGATTCTCTCTCTCTGATTCTCTCTTTCATTCTGTCTCTCTCATTCTGATTATCTCTCATTCTCTCTTTCTTTCATTCTCTCTTTCTCTTTTATTCTGTCTCTTTCTCTCTTTCTCTATCTCTCTTATTCTCTCTTTCTATCTCTCCTCTCTTTCTCTCTCTTTCTCTTTTTCTCTCTATTTCTTTCTCTCTCATTTCTCTTCCCCCTCTTTCTCTCTCTCATCTCCCCCTTTCTTTTTCTTTCTCTTCCACTTTTTCTCTCTCTCTCTTTCTCATTCTCTCTCTCTCTCATTCTCTTTTTCTCTCTCATTTCATGGGCCAGCCAGTGTCTTGGGGCCGAGAGGAAGTCAAGTGTCTCCCTGAGAGATAGAAGTGCCAGAAGAAATGGCCATGAGATCCAGCAAGAGACAAAGCTTAGCTCCCGCTCTGGAATATGGAGCGAATCTCCATCCCCCGCCCTTCCCTTGCCAGGTGAGGAGTGACTGGGAAGGGAGGACAAGAGGCGGGGACAGCCACTGGTGGGTTCAGCCAACAGGAAACTACAGCAGGGAAGAAACAGCCCAGGGTTCCCGCCACCAATTGCTTCACTTGCCTGCACCGCCACCCACCCCCCTTGGACCATTACCTCATTCCGGCTGGTGAGGGCTGGAAGTGGAGATTTACAGCCCCACCATGCCTTGCCAGTCCCATATTCCAGAGCTCTAGTTACAGGACTAGCCATTGTTCATCCCAGAACAGCTCCTCCACCTGGGTGCGCTGTGGACCACCAAAATTTTGGTGGTCCGCAGTGGTCCGCAGACCACCAGTTAGTGACCATTGATCTATACTATCTTACAAGGTATATAGGTGACATAATATATAATTGGATTAATTAGTAAAAGGTATTACTGATAAAGAGGTCTCTGATTAATCCAGAAAAATCACATCTTGTATCAAAATGAACAACATAGCTCCAACCTTGGAGGTTTTTAAGAAGAGACTGGGCAACTGTTTGTCTGAAATGGTATAAGGTTTCCTGCCTGAGCAGGAGCCAGGTTGGACTAGAAGACTTCCAAGGTCCCTTCCAACTCTGTTATTCTATTCTAAATACCTGCTTTTTATTCATTTCACTGAAACTGGAAATAAACAGATCTTTGTGTTGATGCCTGACTAATAGATTGATATTTTTCCCTTCTGGTAAAAGACTAATGACATTTCTTTCCCATTTTCACATATGCTAATGTCTGGACTGAAGTCAAGTACATTGCTTGAAGGAAACACTACCCTTCCACACACACCCATATTATGGTGGTGATATTGGAATTTTGGATTACTGGATGGATTTTGCTTATCGATCCCTCTTGAAGACAACAATGACTGATATTGTTCATCTGAGTCATAGGCATCACCTAGATACTGGCAGTACTTTTACTTAGGGTTTATTTCTTTTTCCCCCCCATTCTTTATATAAACTACAAATACTGACTTCCAGATTCATCAATGCTTTGCCTGGAAGGCAATGATTAAGGGAGAAATTGTACCATTATGTTGTTTTAGTCTTGCACTAAACCACTAAGGCCACAAAATTAAAACATATACTGTACTACCAGCTGAGCAGCCTAGTACTGTTGAACAATTCATGCACCAGCTGCTGGCTGTTTCTTTCATTCTGTGAAAGATGTAATTGGCAACCTCTTTGTGTCTTATTGTGCTACACAAGCAGATTTGTCTTTGTGGCAGCGAATCATTTGCATGTAGCTTGATCAGGGTTATGTGAGTAATGAAAACATGAAAACAACTCCACTGACCTTGGTATTTTTCAAGGGATATCTGTATAGTGAGATTAGAAAGAAGGGGGTGAGCTCACCTTAATCAAAAATGGCTGATAATTTCCTCTCTAATCCCACCCGGTCACCTGATTTCACCTCTGAAGAAATGAGCTTAACACCTGTTTTAAACACAAAATTGCTGTCACAGGATTCTGTCAGCTTAAGGGAAAGCAACTAGGTAGTTATGTGGCAGAAAACCGGAATTTTCACTCAGATCCATACCATAACTGGGTGAAAATTGAGGAAAGCGATGATATGTGATTAGAAATGCATGGGATCTATTCAGCCAGTAGATCCGGACTTCACAAGTTGTATTTTACAAATACCTTATTGAGTTGATTTAAATGACTAGAATGGGTTACCAACAGTAGCAAAATTTGGTGGTCTTGAAAATAGCTTGAGTTGAGGAAATTTGTTATGTTCTATTTTTAAATGATAAATTAGAATTCTGGTAGTTAATATGCTAACACTGCATTTTAGTGCAGAAAAACAATTGCTTGAGGTGAGTTTTGATTTAGTTAGGTCTTCTCATTTGTTTTCCTCTTTTTGTGGTGGTATTTTCTTTTCTGCAGCTGTACCAGTTTTGATCACAACAGAGATTACTGAATCTTTAGCAACTGAGTAAAATTCAAGCTTCCCCTTTGAAACAGGAAAAAAAAAGTCAGGCATAAGGGCATTTTCACAGTGATATCAGTAAATCCTGTTAGCATGTAATGCAGGTGTTATAAAAAAAAAACCCTCAAAGACAACCATTTTCAAAGAAGCAGTCAAATGTATTGCATCTTGATCAACATGTCTCTTTTACTTCTAAAAATATTTGATTGATTTATCAAATAATACATTGTGTTCTTATTTTTAAGAGGATCTTATACACAATTAGTAAAAGGGGAAAAAAACCAAACCATTAAACTAATCGCAATAAATAAGTTTCACAACAGAATACAACCAGGTAGCTCACCATTTGGATTTAGTATATTATGTAAAACTGAACCTAATTTTACTATGTATTCCTTTCATGTAATCTGGGACACAGTTTTAAATAGTCTTTATTTTCAAGGAAGATTCAATAACTTCCCCATACTTCCTTATAGTAAGGTGTTATTTATCTTGATAGGCTAAAGTTTTAAAATTTTCTGGAAAGCAAATTTTTTAATTTATTTAAAATTAAAAATTGAATATTAAAAATATTCAATTTTTAGATAACAAACTAAAAGTAATCCTCACGTTTTGATCTTAACAGGGACTGGGAACTCTGTCGCTAAATGACTTGGTCATAAAGTAAAACAATGTGACAGCCCCACTTACAATGTCATTAAATGGGGCTATAGTCATTAAATGAATCACTGATGATTGATAAGCATGTTGTCATATGACCATGACTTCCTGCAGCTTCCCTGCTGACTTTGATTATTGGGGGGGGGGGGGGAAAGGAAGACAGCTGTGAAGGTCACAAATAGTGATCACATTACTCTGGGACAATGCAACCACTGTAAATGCTGGTTTCCAAGTGCCCCATGACCATGGGGACATTGTGACAGCCACAACTTGGATGACTGGTCATAAGTCTCTTTCTTCAGCATTGCTGTAACTTTGAATGGCCACTGAATATGTAGTTGCTGAGGACAACCTGTACAGGTATAGATTTACTGACACTACCTTGTTTCCTCCCAAAATAAGATCAAACCTGAAAATAAGCCCTAGCCTGATTTACACACCTGCACCTAAGAAGCCCTACCCTGAAATAAGCCCTATAAAGTGAGGTGGACATGGCCAGCATAGGGGGCAGGAAGCGTGCATAGGCTGACAGTATCTGGCATCAGCTGCAGCTCGTGCAGCACAGGTGAGTTGAGTACCTCTGCAAGCAGCAAGCAGAAGCAAAGGCATGTGGAGGGAGACAGGTGATCTGGAAGAACCACAAAGGCCACAGGAAAGTTCAGTGATGGTGGGCTGGAGTGGTGGGTGGCCATGGAAGGCTCATCTTTGTGTGGTGACAGCGGCAGCAGACAGAAACAGAGGCACGGAGTGAGGGAGGTGATCCAGATGCACAGAGCAGGCTGAAAGTACATATTTGTAATGTCCAAGATTATAGTTAAAAGTTACATTTGGGATAGTCATAACTGAGGAGGGAAAAGCTGTATTCACTGCAAGGGCTGTTTGCTGATTCTGTTATTAGTTACCCAATTTTCACATTGGCCAAGTCCATATTGGATCATATTTAAGTTAGCAAGTTAACAGCCATCAATTTCCAATAGAGGGGTGACAGAAGCATGATATTCTCTAGATTGGGACCTCTATTTTTTCTCAGATTAAATTATTTATTCAATCTGAGAAAAAAATAGAGGTCCCAATCTAAAGTCCTAGAGGTCCTAATCTATCATGCTTCTGACACCCCTCTGTTGGAAATTAATGATTTAGACAAACATTTTTATGAATATATAATATTAAAATATATAAAAGCCTATGGATTTTAAATATTAAAAACATGCTTCTAAAGTAATATTTTACAGTACAGAGGTATGCAACTATGACAAATATAAAGAAAGCTGAGTGGATGGAAGGAATGTAAAAGCAAGTCACAATTAAGATTATTCCGCTGCAAATAAACGTCATAATTTAGTTAGTGATGAATCTGGTTTTGCAAAAGTAAGATTTATCAGATAACCTTTTCAGCAGAGACAATGTGTGTGTCTGAAAGCACTTTCAGGATGCTTTTTAAGTCTTTTAATTCTCCTCAGATTTCTTAATGAGCTAGCTCCACCTCTCACACCAAGATTTATAATTGATTTTTAATTAAAAAATCATCAAGCAGCACTTGACAAGCCATTTTCTACCTCAGTACAAACATTTTCTTGATTAAATTTTAAATATAGTCAACATCCTGTAAATCAGAAATAGTCTCTGTTCTTTCCATAGACACTTAATACCTGTGACAGATTTATTATCTGTCAGTAATGGCCATTTAACGTATAATGAAATGTATAATAACAATAGGCTTCTAAATCAAACTCTAATAAAGCTATATCTATAGTCACTAGGGCAGTTTGGTTTAGTGGTTAAGGCACTAGACTAGAAACCAGGAGATTGTGAATTCTAGTCCTGCCTTAGGCATGATAGCCAGTTGGGTGACTTGTGCCACTCTGTCAGCTCACTTCTCCTCACGCAATTGTTGTTTTGAGGAAGAGGTATTGGGTATGGGGCCAACTTGAGTTATTTATAAAAATAATAGAGGTGGGATATAAATAAGTTGTTTTTTGGATGACTGTTAATTGACTTCCCAAACTAAATAATGTCAGTGGGGTCAGTAGCAGGATGAGATGAGTGAGGCAGGAACCAGAGATTACCAGGCCAAGGACGGCTATTATATAAACATACAAACACTCAGTTTCAGGGCCACTATATCAAGTATCTATTAATATGGAAAGTAGTAAGAAGTCATGCTTTTAAGGCTCTGACAATAAATGAAATTCCCTGACATATTTACATTAACATCAGGAAACTTCATTTTTGCCAGCCATAAAGATACTAGTATAATTCAGATTAGATTCTGGTTTATAATCTAGTCAAGGTATGTTTGAGATTTTTCACCTAAGTCAAGGCAAAGAATTGATCTAAACCATGAAATATCAGGAAGACCCCTGTTTTACTGATAAATCCAGATGGGGAGAAGCCTCCTACCTAAAGAGATAAGGTTGTTTGACAACTCCATCTCTTGCTGGGTTTGCAACCTTTAAAGTGAAATCAGCAAATCCAAAATGTTGGTATGTTGGATCTTTGCCTGACAATGGCTGTGAAAGGCATTTTGTTTGACTGATGAGGAGTAAAATGCTTCTTCCTCATTCCACCCATAGACACAAATTTATTCATTCATTCATTCTCAGTTATTGAGAATGAAAGGGTATCAATGGTCAGAAAGATACAAGAGTCAGTGTGATATGTTGATCAAGGTATTGGACTAGAAATGAAGAGAGCTGGGTTCTAGTTCACTCTCAGCTATGGAATCTTACTGGATGACTTTAGGACAGTCACCCTCTTTCGGTCTAACCTACCTCACAGGGTGTGTTAACATGGGAAAAAATAGATTGAGGAGCAGTATGTATACCCATCCTGATTCCTGAGCTCTTGTAATGAAAGATAAATCTTAAAAATAAATATAAATTAAGGTACAGGGACTGTGGGCCTACTGTAGTTCCCTGGAGATTCTAATAAGCTTATTTTATGTAATCTAGAATTTTGTGCTAGAATTGAAATTTATTTAAAAGACACAGATTTGATAGAACTGGTAAGAGTTTGCTAGGGGTAGTAAGGAGTTAAAACAATGTTGGAGAAGTCTACAACTAGTAGCTGAGATCTAAAGATCTAAAGAAACATGATTTCCAGAGATGCCAAGTAAATAGAAGATGGAGATTGTAAAAGACCCACCAAAGGAACTGCTGTTAGTACAACATAGCTGATAAGAGAATTAGAATTATGGACTCTATTAAGGGAAGTGTTCCAAGAAATAAAGACGAAAAAACATATGGGCAGAGATATAAAAGTAAGGATGTGTAGATGCATACACATCCTTAGTGTGGAGAAAAGATCCTTTTTAGTTCAATGGCTAAGGAAAAGCAAAAAGCTTTTAAAAAGGTTTTGCTTAAAATATATGCCCAAAGAGAAAAAGGAATAAGAGGCAAATCTAAGTATCTTTTCTTCTTTCTGAGACCAGAAAGGAAAGTTAGAGGTAAATGTAAAGGTTCCCCTCACACATATGTGCTAGTTGTTCCCGATTCTAGGGGACGGTGCTCATCTTCATTTCAATGCTGAAGAGCCAGTGCTGTCTGGAGACGTCTCTGTGTTCATGTGGCCTGCATGATTAAATGCCAGAGGCACACGGAATGCTGTGACCTTCCCACAAAAGGTGGTCCCTATTTTTTCTACTTGCATTTTTTACCTGCTTTCGAACTGCTAGGTTGGCAGAAGCTGGGACAAGTAACAGGAGCTCACCCCATTACGCGGCACTAACTGCCAACCTTTCGATCGACAAGCTCAACGTCTTAGCCCCTGAGCCACCGTGCCCCTTAAAGGAAAGTTACTCATGAGTAAAAAGGAGAAGAAGCTGTTCTAGGGAATTCTGGGAGTTGGAGTCCACATATCTGAAAACTGCCAAAGTTGAGAAACTAAGGGTTCCACCAGCTGCAGCTAACAGAAATGAATGGCAACTTGGGAGTACAAAGAAATCAAGAGCTTCAGTTGACAGTGTTCAGTCAGCAAAGGAAAGAGAAGCTGGCATCTTTATCTGTGTGGAAATTGCCAAATAAATCAACCTGGTAAAGACTGAGGATTGCACAAAGATACAAGGTACTAGGAAGAGACATACAGTCTGAATCAGAGAGATAGAAGAGATTCAACCCTGAAGCAGTTGCAGGAGAATGAAATACAGGACACAGAATAACAGAATTGGAAGGAACCTTAGAGGTCTTCTAGTCCAACTCCCTTCTCAAGCAGGACACCCTACACCATTCCGGATAAATGGCTGTCCAATCTCTTTTTTAAAAAGTCCAGTAATGGAAAGTCCATAAATCTGGAGATAACCCTTTCCATTGAATAACTGTTCTCACTGACAAGAAAACTTTCCTTAATTCTAGGGTGGATCTTTCTTTGTTAAGCTTCCATCCATTTCTTCTTGACCTGCCCTCAGGTGTTTTGAATAATAGAGTGAGTCCCTTCTCTCTGTGACAGCCCCTCAAATATTGGAAGTTTGCTATCATGTTACCCCTAGCTCTTCTTTTCATTGGACTAGATATTCCCAGTTCCTGCAAATATTCATCATACAGTTTAGCCAGTGGTAGGTTTCAAATTTTTTTACTACCGGTTCTGTGGGTGTAGCTTGGTGGGCGTGGCATGGCTTGGTGGGTGTGGCTTGGTGGGTGTGCAGAGGAAGGATACTGCAAAATCTGCATTCCCTCCCCACTCCAGGGAAAGGATATTGCAAAATCCCCATTTCCTCCTGATTAGCTGGCACTTAGGAGGCAGAGAATAGATGGGGGCGGGGCCAGTCAGAATTTTTACTACTGGTTCTCTGAACTACTCAAAATTTCTACTACCGGTTCTCCAGAACTGGTCAGAACCTGATGAAACCCACCTCTGAGTTTAGCCCCCATTGCCCTAATCATCTTTGTTGATCTACTCTGCAATCTTTCTAGAGATTTGGCATCTTTTTTGTATGATGGTGATCAAAACTGGATGTAGTATTCCCAGTATGGTCTTACTGGTACAGTATGGTACTGCACCAGTATGATACTAACACTGACTTAACTGTGTGTTGAGACTTATTTTTTGCAAAGTGATTAGAATAGAATAGAATAGAATAGAATAGAATAGAATAGAATAGAATAGAATAGAATAGAATAGAATAGAATAGAATAGAATAGAATAGAATTTTTTATTGGCCAAGTGTGATTGGACACACAAGGAATTTGTCTTGGTGCATATGCTCTCAGTGTACATAAAAGAAAAGATACCTTCATCAAGGTACAACATTTACAACACAAATGATGGTCAATATATCAATATAAAACGTAAGGATTACCAGCAACAAAGTTACAGTCATACAGTCATAAGTGGAAAGAGATTGGTGATGGGAATGATGAGAAGATTAATCGTAGTGCAGATTTAGTAAATAGTTTGACAGTGTTGAGGGAATTATTTGTTTAGCAGAGTGATGGCCTTCGGGAAAAGACTGTTCTTGTGTCTAGTTGTTCTGGTGTGCAGTGCTCTATAGCGTTGTTTTGAGGGTAGGAGTTGAAACAGGTTATGTCAGGATGTGAGGGATCTGTAAATATTTTCACGGCCCTCTTCTTGATTCGTGCAGTATACAGGTCCTCAATGGAAGGCAGGTTGGTAGCAATTATTTTTTCTGCAGTTCTAATTATCCTCTGAAGTCTGTGTCTTTCTTGTTGGATTGCAGAACTGAACCAGATAGTTATAGAAGTGCAAATGACTCAATAATTCCTCTGTAGAACTGAATCAGCAGCTCCTTGGGCAGTTTGAGCTTACTGAGTTGGCACAGAAATTATTATTAATTTTAATATTAGGGATAGTTATATTGTTTAAATATGCCCTGTACCTTTAAGACTGCTTATACAGTGCTGCATGAGTAAGAGAATGAGTTGCTAGTTCACAGCAAGTCTCTCTATAGTACAGGTGTCAAACGTGTGGTGTCACGTTGCCGTCACATGATGTTTCACGATATTTTTTCCTTTTGCGGAGCTGTGGTGGACCTGGCCTGCATGTGACACATCTGGACTACAGGCTGCCTGCTCTGGAGCTTAAAGAAGGAATTTGTCCCATTGATTTCAATAGCTTAGTGTGGTTTAAATTTATTCCTCTAGCTATGTAATATACTGTCTATATGGTAACTGTTTCTTTTTTGCAAATGGTGAAGCTATTTTTGCTTGTTCATACCTAGAGCCTTGATTTTTTTTTAAAAAAACAAAAACAAATTTATACAAGGTTGGAAAATTGATTCCAGGTTTTGTTTGAAGTAAAATGGAAAAATACTGGAAATCTTAATCTTGGGAAAGCCAGCTTCTAGAACTGTGACAGACTCTGTTTTACTACTTTTGTTTCTAACTTCCAACTGTCCCCAAAAAGCATTAAAATATTTGCCAATCCCTAGCTTAATGAAGACAGTTTGCTCTAACACACCCAATTTTTTTTGGTCTTCTGTCACCACACTGGTGCCCATAGTTCTTCTGCCAGATGCAGCTGTCTCACTTTACCTAAGGGAACGAATTGTCCCTGAGCAACAGTTAAAATTTCTCATCATTGCATTTCTTCTTTTTTTTCCAGCTTTGAAATCAGAATCCAAGGAATGATGGAAGAATTAATACTTTGATGCATTCAGTTGAATTACCTATTTCTTCAATGTTACAATTTAGTTTGCAACTCAAAAAAAAAAAAAGGAACAAAGCAATATTCTGTTTTTAAAAAAAAAACAAAAAATGGGCGCTGTAGGATAATACATTATAAATGTAGAGAAAAATACAGTCAATCAATCAGGTTACAACTAGAAGGGACTTTGGAAGTCTACTAGTCCAACTTCCTGCTCAAGCATTTGCCCAATGCCATTTCAGACAGGTGGCTATTTAGTCTTTTCTTAAAAACCTCCAGTGATGAAGTACCTACAACTTCTGAAAGCAAGCTGTTCCAGTGGTTAATTGTTCTCACTGTTAGGAAGTTTCTCCTTAATTCCAGGTTGCTTCTGATTAGTTTCTATCCATTGCTTCTAGTCTTGCTGTCTGGTACTTTGGAAAATAAGTTGATCCCCATCTTCTTTGTGGCAGTCCCTCAAATACTGGAATACTGCTATCATGTCACCCCTTGTCCTTTTCTCTAGATCAGCCATACCCAATTCTTGCAACCGTTCTTCATGTGTTTTTGTGTCCAGGCCTTTAATCATCTTAGTTCCTCTTCTTTGCACTTTTTCCAAAGTTTCAACATCATATTTTTGTAATGTAGTGACCAAAACTGGATGTAGTATTCCGGATGTAGTCCTACTAAGGACTTATAAAGTGGTACTAATACTGCACGTGGTTTTGATTCTATGCTTCTGTTTATGCAACCAAGAATTGTGTTAGCGTTTTTTGCTGCTGCCGCACACTGCTGCCTCATGTTTAAGTGATTGTACAATAGGATTTCAAGGTCCCACTCACACTTATACATTTAGAATTTAATAATACGTTTAGAAATCTATGTTTAATGAGCAATACTTTTAATATTATTTATCTTATGTAGATCATTAGTAATATAAAATTGCATGACAGTAATGGCAAAAATTATATAGCAAAAGCAAACATTATTGTCAAACATTAGACGTTGTTGCATGCCATCTGTTAGCTATTTTCCAACTCTGCGTTCAAATATCCTTAAATATATTTTTGCAAAATTCTTGCAATATGTCCACGAATAAATTCTTCACATTTGACAAAGTCATGGAATAGAATATTGAGAGTCCACCTCTTTTCAGCATTGTTTGACAGCTGATGACATGACACCCAAGGGGAAAATCTTGAGACCACTTTCATACAACTTTTAAAAAATGCCTTTGGGTCTCTCTTGGCGATTCTGCATACACAAGTGAATTAAATTAATGCAGGAAACAAAATAGAATAGGGACATTCAAAACTGATTGTTTATTCTACCCAACCTTGGATTTATGTTTGCAATTCATATTCCCAAAGTGCAAAAGGCTGTTATGTGTGAAAAGGAAAAGTATTCTACAGTTAGAATGGAATGGCATTTCTTTTCTAGCTGTCTGATCAAATTTCTCAAAAAGTATTCCAAAAATGCAGTCTTTTCTTACAGCTAAATCTCATGGAAGTTAATGAGACTTGCTTACAAAAATTTCCATCTGAGCTCGAAGTGGGGGTGGAAGAAAAGAGAATAAATAATTATTGTTCTTCCCCATAGAGGGAAAACAAAAGAACTGTCTTTTTATTTGAAAGCAGAGGAAAAAAAGAGAACTTTCTCCATCAGTGGTTCAGTGATCACTTCTCATATATTACTTATGGTATTTCACAGTATGCAGATAGCAGTTTCATCCATCTGACTGTCTTCCCTTAATACACTTTTGAATGTTTAACATCAGTATTGTTTGGTTGACCAAGTAAGAGATAAAACTACAATGATCTGATGGCAATTCTACAAAATTGACTTTAAAGGGGGTATTAGTCAGAAAAATGCACAAATGCATTCTCATTTTTTAAACAGCTATGCCACAGTAAAATGGAGTAGATTGAAAACTAGTTTTTCTTGATTCCAAAATTCTTAAATGATACTTGTAATGTATTACTGTAAGTTTTGGCGGGAGTTTTAGGCGGGAAATATCTCGTTTCTGATTGGATGCAGCCTCAGGCTGAAGTGTATATAAGGAGAGGTTTTTCTCCAGAGTTTTGCTGGGTCACACTATATTAAAGAGCTGTTGTCACTAACCTGGTCTCCTGCCTCGTCAATACCCAAACTTAACATTGGCGACGAAGGTGGGATCTTGAGGCAGAGCACCAGAACAGAGCTGAACTCACTACGAGAATCAAACCCAGCAAGGTGACGGCGAATGCAGCGATGACCGGCTACACGCCACCCACTCCGTTTGACCCTGCCCAGGAGACATGGGGAATATATATGACCCGTTTCGAAAGTTTCCTGGAGGCAAACGAGCTACAGGAGTCTCCGACAACCGCAAACGGGCTTACTTCATAAGCCACTGTGGGTCAGCAGTCATCGCCGTCGCAGAAGCTCTAGCGAGCCAACACCGCTACACTCCGTATCATGGCAGACCCTTCAGACCCTCCTGAAGAATCACTACGCACCAGCCCGTCCAAATACGTTCGGCAGTGCGAGTTTGGGGAGCGCAGGCAACAAGAAGGCGAGTCTATCAGCGACTACATGGCAGCCCTGAGACAAGCCTCCAAGCATTGCAGTACCGCGATCTGGACGAAGAGCTGCTGGAACAACTTATACGGGGGGTCAGAGACATCCGTTTGAGGAGGCGGTTGCTAGCCAAGAGCAACCTGACATTGGCAAACGCTCTGGACGAAGCCAGAGCCCATGAGATGTCCAACCATGCAGCAGACACCTTACAAAAGCGACTCACGCCGATGGCGGGCGCAAAGCCGAGCACAGTCCACCACGAAGAAACCTATCGTGAGTCAACCAGCGAAGAGGAGGAAGAAGTCCACTACACCGGAAAATCGACAAGGAAGACCCGGAGGAATGCGGAAGTTGCGGGCGACATCAGCGCCAAAGATGTAAGTTCAGGGCGCCATTTGCGGCGGTGTGAAAGGAAGGGCACCTGGCTCAAGTCTGCCGAGCACCCCAACCTTCCGCCGAAAATTCAAATCGGCCAATCAGAGCGGCTCTGAGTCAGAGATGCAAACCCCACATTCCGAAATTTCAAACCAGCCAATCAGGCGTGAGATCGGCGAGGCGACCAGCGATTGGCCAGGAAAGAAAGAGCGCGAAGTCAAACCGAATGACTGTTACCATAGACCACGCAGCTACCGCATCGAAGAAAAGATCTTCACAAACCCGACAATTGAAGGCGTACCGTGCCGACTGGAAGTAGACACAGGATCAGCTATCACAATCATGTCCTGGGACACTTTTGTGAAAGCCTTGCCGCACATCCCTAAGCGCAAGCTACAGAAACAACGGCTCCGGGTGCAGGATTACCAGGACAACCGTATCCCGGTTCGAGGACAACGACCGTCGAGGTCAAATGCACGGGACATACGAAAAGACCCTGCCCATCACGTTAGTCGAGGAACCTTGCCAAGCTTGCTGGGGCTAGACTGGTTCAGGCGTTGGGAATGGGGTGACTGGCGTCCACGGAGCGGATGCAACCTGCAAAACGCCCTACTGGAGGAATTCGCAGACGTATTCGAGGACCGTTTAGGCAAGTACAAGGGGACCCCTATCTCCTTCAATTTAGACCCCCAAATAGCTCCCATTAGGTTAAAGGCAAGGAGGGTCCCTTTTGCACTCAAACCTAAAATCGACAAAGAGTTAGATAAATTAGTCAGCCAGGGGATACTAGTGCCAGTTGACCATGCCAAATGGGAGACGCCAATCGTCACCCCTATAAAACCAGACGGGTCCATAAGAATTTGCGCTGATTACAAGGCTACCTTGAACAAAGCATTGCAAAAGCGCCTACCCAGTTCCAGTAGTGCAACACTTATTGCACTCACTAGGCACGGACAAGTTTTCGCCAAATTAGACTTGGCACAAGCGTACCAACAGCTACCCGTAGATGCTAGCACAGCTGAGGCCCAGACCATTGTAACGCACCGGGGTGCCTTTAAGTGCACCCGGTTACAGTTCGGGGTGAGTGTGGCCCCGGGGCTATTCCAAAATTTGATGGAGCGGCTCCTACAAGGGTTACCGGGAGTCGTACCCTATTTTGATGATGTGTTGGTATCAGGGGAAGATTTAAGAGAACTGGGAAAGCGATTAAGGAAAGTTTTGGCCATTTTTAGGTCGGCAGGATTAAAAGTCAAAGCAAGCAAGTGTCAGATAGGGGTCGAATCTGTTGAATTTTGGGCTATAGAATAGACAAAAAGGATTCACCCACTGAGAGCAAAGCCAAGGCGATAAAGAGAGCCCCAGCACCCAAAAACAAGACAGAACTCCAGGTTTTCCTGGGTCTGGTAAACTTTTACGCCGTGTTTTTAAAAGACAAGGCAACCGTTGCTGAACCGCTGCATAAATTGCTTGGAAAAAACACTGCTTGGTCGTGGGGGAAGTCAGAGAATAGGGCATTTGAGGCAGTAAAAAGTTTGCTATCAAGCGATAGCCTGTTAATACAATACAACAACAGACTGCCGTTAGTATTGGTTTGTGATCGTCCCCTATGGAGTAGGAGCGGTACTTAGCCACAGACTCCCAAAGCGGCACTGAAGCCCCTATAGCGTTCTATTCACGAGCGATGTCCCGGCTGAGAGGAATTACAGCCAGCTAGATAGGAGGCTCTCGCAATAGTGTCAGGGTGAAAAATTTCACGAATCGTTTTTGGGCGAGATTTCGAAATTGTCACTGATCACAGACCGCTATTGGGGTTACTGGCTGGCGACCGCCCAACGCCAGTAGCACTCTCACCTAGACTGACCAGATGGACTATTTTTTTGACCGCATACTCCTACAAGCTGCAGCATCGGCCTGGAAAGGAGCTGGGGCATGCGGACGCATTGAGCAGATGCCCATTGCCAGGGGAAATCGAGGACCCCACCCCGGGCACACCCGTTCTACTCATTGACTCTTTGGACTCGGGGCCAGTCACATCGCAGGAAGTGGCTCGGGCCTCCTACCGGGACGTTGTTTTAAGGACTGTAATCAGTTGGGTTCAAAGGGGATGGCCCGCTGCGCCGGGCGAACGTTTCAAGGAATTTGTAAAGAAAAAAGGGGAATTGTCCGTACAAGGGGGGTGCCTGCTCTGGGGGGATAGGGTGGTAGTCCCAGAGAAACTGAGGAAAAAAGTTCTGGAACTCCTGCATGAGGGTCACCCAGGAATTGTGAGGATGAAGGGTTTGGCTAGGAGCTATGTCTGGTGGCCCCTAATGGACAGGGAAATCAGTGACAGGGTTGGCCGATGCCAAGTATGTCAGGAATCCAGACCACTACCACCTACGGCCCCAGTTTTAGAGTGGGAGAAACCCCAAGGCCCTTGGTCCCGCATACACATTGATTTTGCCGGCCCCTTCCACGGCCAAACATTTCTAATTGTGGTGGATGCATTCTCCAAATGGCTGGAGATCATCCTAATGAAATCCACAACCGCGGAGCTGTCATCTCAGCACTAAAACACCTTTTCGCCACGCACGGGCTACCGGACACCCTCGTGTCCGATAACGCCCACAGTTCACCGCAGCATTATTTGAAGGGTACCTGGCTGAAGGGCATCCGACATGCCTCTCAGCGCCGTTCCACCCTGCGTCGAACGGCCTTGCTGAACGTTTTGTCCGGAGTGCGAAAGAAGCGCTATCACGAAGCGGCCCGGCGATTGGCAGGCACAAATCGGCGCATTCTAACCGTCAACACAGGACCCCTGTGTGGCCACCGCCGCAGCCCAGCCGAGCTATTAATGGGGCGGAAGCTACGGTGCCCGCTAGACCGGCTACACCCGAACTACGTACAGGACGGGTTCAAAACAAAACCAGATAGAATCCGAGAGTTAAACATAGGAGACTCGGTGTGGGCACATAATTACAGCGACGGCCCTAACTGGAAGAGGGGGATAGTCATAGACAAAACGGGCCCCAAATCTTATCTAGTGGAACTAGACGATGGCAGAATCTGGAGGCGCCACATAGATCAATTAAGAAACAGATTGAGCGATAAGGCAGAATTAGGCGAGAACAGCCCTGACTATGATTTAATTAACCCCACAGCTGACCGGCGCCAAGAACACACAGAAAGCGTAAGCAAACCAAACAGAGACTTATCTGAGTCAGGCGAGGTCCAGCGACACCCTCCGGTCCCTCTAGAGGACAGCAGGTCCGAGCCGGCGAATAATCCAGGGCCGGATGGCCGGGAGGAGGAGCTCAGAGGAACGAAAAGTCCCTCCGGCAAGCTCGACTCAACTCCAGAAAGTGAACTGCGCAGGTCCGGGAGAGTCAGGAGGCGCCCCACGTACCTGCAGGACTACGTAGAGAAGTAATATGCAAATATTGGCAAAGTGCCTTCTGGGAGGGAAGGAGTGTAATGTATTACTGTAAGTTTTGGCGGGAGTTTTAGGCGGGAAATATCTCGTTTCTGATTGGATGCAGCCTCAGGCTGAAGTGTATATAAGGAGAGGTTTTTCTCCAGAGTTTTGCTGGGTCACACTATATTAAAGAGCTGTTGTCACTAACCTGGTCTCCTGCCTCGTCAATACCCAAACTTAACAATACTACTACTACTACTACTAATATTATTATTAGTATCATTTAAGAATGTTGGAATCAAGAAACACTAGTTTTCAATCTACTCCATTTTATTGTGGCATAGCTGTTTAAAAAATGAGAATGTATTTGTGGTGGTGACAGACTGTTCCTACCTTAAATTTCCATAAAAACTCTTGGATGTATATGTAAGAATGAAGCTGATGAGGAAGGCCATAGGCTAGAAGGAACATAGTGAATATAGGTCAGGTGCCTCCTGAGGCCAAAAACCCATCAATCTGGAGAGGCAGGTGAAAAACCCAAGAGGGCCACAGTGCTTTCCAGCCTCAATAGTTTAGAAAGAGGGAGAAGGAATAGCACTGGAACTTCCACACTTGAGAGGAAGGGAGCAAATATTTCCCGAGACTATTAAGAAAATGGCCAGGGATCTGTTCACTAGGAAAAAAACGTGAAAGGAAGCTAAAATGGAAATGTAGGATTTGAAGGTTTCATTTTTGTGTACTACATTAATCAAAACTTTTGGTGTCTTTTCTTTTCTATTGTGATAGCTTTCTCTCTAGTGACCTGATTCCTATATAAAGGGATAAATGTCTACAGAGTCATGATTTTTGGCTCAGCTGCTTGAGAAGTCTGATAGTACAAATGCTTTGGAAGTTAATTAGATTGTAAAAGTATACAAGGCCTGAGTTATATAGTCTTGACCAGCTGCCTCATGAACAATTTCCTAACCTAGATGTTGGATGTACCTATGCTCATGAGGGTAACCATAGCTTTTATCTGCATAAAGAATACGATGTCAAATTTATTTCAAATTGTAAACTTAAATTTAAATATTAATTATTCATTAATAATTAATAACAAATAAGCTTTCCTTGATTTATTGAAGAAATTGGTGCATGTCAATAGAAGTCAGATATAGAGAGATAACTTCAGTGATGGGATTCAGCCAGTTCACACCACTTCAGGAGAACCAGTTGTTAACTTTCTGAGCAATTTGGCAAACTGGTTGTTGGAAGAAATCATTAGGGCAGAGAACTGTTTGTTAAATTACTTGAATTCCACCACTGGATAACCGTTATTGTCATTTTTTACTGTGAAACACTGGCACACATTAAAAATGAAATTATGTTGCCTGCTCTCAAAAGTGTACACACACATATACACATGCTATATACATGCATGCATACATACATATGTGTAATGTCCCAGACAATACTGTGGACCCGGATCAAGCATTGCTTATATGCTATATCCTGAATAGAAGGATGTGAACTGCCAATAATCTTCTCTGCCATCCTCACCACTCTCTGCACCACCTTACTGTGCAAAGCAAACCAGACTGTAATGCAATATGAACAGGATGCTCTCGATCTTCCCTCTATAGAAAATGGTAAGGACAGGGAAAGGAAGGTGTATTTTTCTCATGCAATGCAGAAAATGCAGGTGCTGCTGTGCCCGTTTCACCAATGTGTCACTCTTGAACGACCAAACCAGCCTACTCATTACATGCACACCCAGAAACTTGATGTGCTAACCACCAACCAGATATGTGTGCATGTGTGTGTTATTTCTTCATTGACAGCATTTATAAGCTGCCTCAATTCTGAAATACCTCATGAAGTGAACTGCAAAAGCAAAATTTCAGTCAAACCAACAAAATGTCTATGTTATCTAACTTATGACATTTGAAACCCTTGACATTATATCCCCATTAAAATAAATGGAATGTTTTTCTAGGCCATCATGACAGGATTTAGGGGCAATGTTGCTTTCAAAAATTTCAGGCCTCCAGGGATCACCACTTCAGAGTCATATCAAGTGCCCAAAATATTGTTTAATGCATGGGTTCACAATTTCCTTTGTGACCTGGGTAAATGTGTGGCATTTTAGAAGGGGCAAGGAACATTTTTTGTACGATGAATTGTATTTTCTGTTGTTGAGGTATTGAATTATGTGTCTGTAAAGAGATAACCTGGAAGAACGGTATTTGCCCAGAAGGTAATGGCCACAAAGATGGGGAATATACCAGGTACGAGAAACTGGAATATAAGCGTGTTGGGAAAATAAAAAATCTGGATTGAAGTCTTGTAGGTCCATTTTTTACTCAGCTACATTGGCTTGTTTGTATTCCCCACACAATGAGCAACAGTTCTACAGAAAATCTTCATACCAATTAAATAATCTTATGTACACTGGAGGAAATAAAATATGCAGTTGCAGTATTCAAAAAAAGAATTTATACACTGCACTTCCAGATTGTGATGCTTAAGGCAATACATCATACTTCAAAAGAGTGTTTTGTGGTGCCAGGTTTTTCTGCAGAATTAGTCAGACATAGTCCCCAGTATATCAGACCTCTGTGAGCTATAAAGTCTAATGTATATACATTAAAAGATTTTGAGTGAGGTCATGATGCTCATTTGTGATGGTATTTGCCTTTTTAAAAAAGATTCAACTATTGATATAGTCCTGTTTTACAGCCATCATTAAAAAGAAGAAATCTAAAAAAGAGAAACCCCACTCAGAAGGGATATTTTCTATTGGTGTTTTCCAGTGGTGGGATTCTACCAGTTCGCACAGCTTTGGGCGAACCGTTAGCTCTGACTTTCAGCCGTGAGTGAACTGGTTCGCTTCAACTTTCAGCCATCAGTGAGCCAGTTGTTAAACCAGTAGGATCCCAACACTGGTGTTTCCTATTTCATATACACCCACCCACACCCACACATGTAGTCGCACACACACATTCTTTCAATGTCAACATATCACAAAGTAAACTCATTGTCTGTGATCACATCTCAAATAGCATCCAATACTGTGCATGGTTTAACATTCAATAGAATAAAATTAAAATAGTAATTCATAAACTGCTTGGAAGAAAGGTGGCACATTATGAGTGATATGTAGCATATCAGATTTTTACCTTCTTTCAACCTCACTAGCAAGCAGGTTCTACTCTTTCCAATCTCCAATACATCATAACACAAAATTTCATAAGTAATAGAGTTTTTATTCAAGTGTTCTAAGCATTTTTTTTTTTGGTATTTGTCCTTCTTGCTCTTTGCATATACCATATGTATCCCTTTATTAGATGGTCATATTTACTACACATACAAGTATTCCTCCTATCTTCCTTCAGGCATATATTATTCTTAATGCTTTACTTAGGGGTAAAATGCTCCCAGTTCTGACTGGATCTTACAATCTGGTAGTGGTGATTCATCAATCTGATAGCGATCACCGGACCACTGGTGACACCTGCCACCTGGGTGTCATTACTTCCTGGTTTTAAAACCTATGCATGCACAAAAAATGTGACGCGGCAGTGGACTTCCACAAGGAAGGTAAGTAGATTTAATCCCTGGCTTTACAGCTCTTTTTATAACATCAACAACAACAAAGGACATTTTTCAAAGAGAATTGTTAATTCCAGTAAAGGAGAATATTACTCAGGGTTGAAATGAGGGGTCCTTGGTGTTCTTTGACCTTGGTTTTTTTTCCTGCATACATTTCATTATCCAAACTAGGTAATATCATGAATGCTAGCATGGCTAATGGTAAATCCAAATTAGAGACTTAATTTGCATAGGACAAAAGAGTAATGTAGTAGTAATCATCATCACCAAACATTTGTGGCTGAAATATAGTCTGTTTTTGGGTTTTCTTGTCCGCTATACTATTGTTATTTGCTCAGATGATAGTACTTGAATATCTCTTGAAAACAAAATAAACACAGAAAAGCGAACATCCAGTAAATCAAAATTTTATCCCAATTCAACAACCTCAATCACAACAGCAACAACAATCACAACAACAATCACAATCTCTACCACAACCAGCCACCTACCCAACAAATGACATTTCTTTACCCATCAAAGATGCCATTGAACGAGAACAAAAATGTCCCAATACCATCTTATTTGGTCTTGAGGATACCAATGAATCTAATGATATTACAAAAGTACGTGACATCATCAGCCAATGTCAGACACCATCCATCTCCCCAGAAGAAATCATTGATTTTTCCCATGATGGACCTGAATTCAAATACGGTGATGGCTCAGTGGTTCCACGTTTCTATAGAGCAGGGGTGTCCAAACTGCGGCCCGCGGACCAACTGCGGCCCGCGGGTCAGTTTTTATTGGCCCGCAGCAAATTCTAAAAGTATAATGAATATGGCCCTTTTCGGCCACCTCCCGGTGCTTGCCCGGTGGTTCGCTGCGAGGCTCGCGGCTCCTCCCCATGGGCGGGAAATAATGAAGGGAGGGGGCGGAGGAGGCGGCGAGCGGGAAAGAGGCTGCTGGCCGTGCCCGACCCCAGGAGTTGTACCCTCGCCTTCCCCGGGCCGCCTGGTGAGGCTCCTCGCGCCTCCACCCCTTGGGCAGGGAATAACGAAGGGAGGGGGCGGAGGAGGCGGCGGCGAGCGGGAAAGAGGCTGCTGGCCATGCCCGACCCCAGGAGTTGTACCCTCGCCTTCCCCGGGCCGCCTGGTGAGGCTCCTTGCGCCTCCACCCCTTGGGCAGGGAATAACGAAGGGAGGGGGCGGAGGAGGACGCAGCAAGCAGGAAAGAGGCTGCTGGCCGTGCCCGACCCCAGGAGTTGTACCCTCGCCTTCCCCGGGCCGCCTGGTGAGGCTCCTTGCGCCTCCACCCCTTGGGCAGGGAATAACAAAGGGAGGGGGCGGAGGAGGACGCGGCGAGCGGGAAAGAGGCTGCTGGCTGTGCCCGACCCCAGGAGTTGTATCCTCGCCTTCCCCGGGCCGCCTGGTGAGGCTCCTCGTGCCTCCACCCCTTGGGCAGGGAATAACGAAGGGAGGGGGCGGAGGAGGCGGCGGCAAGCGGGAAAGTGGCTGCTGGCCGTGCCCGCCCCCAGCAGTTCTAGCCTCGCCTTCCTCGGGCCGCCTGGTGAGGCTCCTCGCGCCTCCACCCCTTGGGCATGGAATAACAAAGGGAGGGAGCGGAGGAGGCGGCGGCAAGCGGGAAAGTGGCTGCTGGCCGTGCCCGACCCCAGCAGTTCTAGCCTCGCCTTCCTCGGGCCGCCTGGTGAGGCTCCTCGCGCTTCCACCCCTTGGGCAGGGAATAACGAAGGGAGGGGGCGGAGGAGGAGGCGGCAAGCGGGAAAGTGGCTGCTGGCCGTGCCCGCCCCCAGCAGTTCTAGCCTCGCCTTCCTCGGGCCGCCTGGTGAGGCTCCTCGCGCCTCCACCCTTTGGGCATGGAATAACGAAGGGAGGGAGCGGAGGAGGCGGCGGCAAGCGGGAAAGTGGCTGCTGGCCGTGCCCTACCCCAGCAGTTCTAGCCTCGCCTTCCTCGGGCCGCCTGGTGAGGCTCCTCGCGCCTCCACCCCTTGGGCAGGGAATAACGAAGGGAGTTTCAAGTTCATACCAAATACAAAACAAAAGCCAAGATCAGGGGTGTCCAAACTTGGTCTCTTTAAGACTTGTGGACTTCAATTCCCAGAGTTCCTCACAAGTCTTAAGGGACCAAGTTTGGACACCCCTGGCCAAGATGAATGAATATGAAACATTTTCCCCCCTTAAATGAAGATGATATCCACATATTGTTGCTTTTTAGTAGACTGACTGTATCCATCTGTATTGTAATGTCCCAGGTTTTCAGGCCTCTGATATAGTCCTAAATATTTACCACAAGTCACCAGAAATGGCAGCACCGAAGAAACGCAAGATAGCAAGTGAGTGTAGAAGATTTCAAACACAGTGGGAAAATGAATATTTCTTTAAAGAAATCAACGGAAAGTGTGTCTGTTTGATTTGCAATGAAGATGTTGCCGTGATGAAAGAGTATAATGTCCGTCGGCACTATGAGACCAAGCATCAGAGCTACGCATCGTACACAGGTGCCAAACGAGCACAGCAAATGGCAGCTAGCCTGCAAGCTCAACAACAGTTTTTATTTCGTGCTAACAAAATACAGGAAAACGCCACAGCAGCAAGCTATGAAGTCGCAAAACTTATTGCCCAGCATGGCAAACCGTTCTCAGATGGTGATTTCATAAAGCAGCGCCTCATCAAAGTCACAGAAGTAACGTGCCCGGAAAAAGTGCAGGATTTCAACAACGTGACCTTATCCAGAAATACAGTGGTGCGGAGAATCGAGGACTTGTCAGCTAACCTGAAACTTCAGCTGAGAGAGAAAGCTTGTGCTTTTGATTTTTACTCGATAGCATGTGATGAGAGCACAGACGCCACAGACACCGCACAGCTTTTAATTTTTTTGCGGGGAGTCGATGATAATTTTTGCTGTACGGAGGAGCTGCTTGATATGATGAGCCTAAAAGGCACAACGACGGGTGGAAATATTTTTGACGCTGTGTCAGAGGCAGTTGAAAAGATGGGGCTTAAATGGGACAAGCTCTGTGGAGTAACAACGGATGGAGCTCCAGCCATGACGGGTGAGCGCAAAGGAATGGCATCCATGGTGTGCATCAAGGTAAAAGAGAGCGGAGGTGAGGCTGTTAGGATGCACTGTATAATCCACCAAGAAGCACTGTGTGCCAAGACTGTGCAGCTGGGCGATGTGATAAACACTGTTGTAAAAACTGTCAACATAATTCGAGCTAGAGGACTGTACCACAGGGAATTTCAAGCTTTCTTATCTGACGTGGATGCTGAATATGGGGATGTACTCTACCACTCTGATGTGCGCTGGCTCAGCCGCGGCTCTGTGCTGCAGCGGTTTTATTCGCTGAGATCAGAAATCGACAATTTTTTGAAAAAGAAGGACCGACCTCTTCATGAACTGAGTGACCCTCTGTGGCTGGCAGACCTGGCATTTTTAGTTGATCTTACTCATCATCTGAATACACTGAACAAGAACCTACAAGGCAAAGAACAGCTGGTGTCACACCTGTATGCGCACATGAAAGCCTTCTGTGTAAAGCTCCACCTGTTTGAGACACAACTACGAAGCTTTAATGCTGCACACTTCCCTGCGCTGTCTGAAATCAAGTCTGCTTTTCCAAAGGCAGACCTTTCTGCTAAAAAGGAGAAATATGTTTCTGTAATTACATCTCTCGTGACAGAATTCAACCAGCGTTTTCAAGATTTTTCTGTCATTGAAAAACAAATCAAGCTGTTCTCGACCCCCTTCCTGGTGGATGCAGAAGAAGTGGAGGAGAGTCTGCAGTTAGAACTGATTGAAATGCAATGTGATGATTCTCTGAAGAGTCAACATCAGCTTCTCTCCCTCCCTGACTTCTATCAGAGTTTGGATCATGCCAAGTTTCCTCTGATGAGACGCCACGCAAAAAGAATGATGAGCCTGTTCGGTCAACATACATATGTGAACAAACATTTTCTCTGTTAAATCAGAACAAAAGCAGACTGAGATCCAGAATGACTGATAGCCATCTCTGTGAAGTCCTTCGTGTCTCAACCACCAAACTTTCTCCTGACATCCCAGCCATCCTTCAATCCAAAGGACAGCATCACTGCTCCCACTGAGAGCAATGTTCTTCACATTATAGGCGAGTTAGAAATACACACAGTAGTCATGTGTCAATATGTCACCTCTTGTGTGTGGCCCGGGCCACACATGAATTTACTAGGCTTATATACTGTTTGTTGTCCAGCCGCATGCCTTTCTGAATAATTATATTTAAAAATATTACATTAAAAATCAACATAACACAAACACACACGTACACAAACATAGAGATACACATGCACATATATATAACTCACACACATATAGTATACTTAAGCCTAAACTGCCCAGACGGCTGAAAAAAGTGATTTCTGACAGGTTCTCACACTTTTGACTGGTCCTCACACCTACAACTATCTTTACATTTTGCACCCTATCTTGTAACTGTGGTGAAGAGAAGCAGTTGTGAAATGAGTGATGTGGTTGTTAAAAATGCTGCAATGAGCATAAATGTGAGGATAGTCATAAGTGTGAGGACTGGTCAAAAATTACTTTTTTTAGCCCTCTGAGTAGTTTCTATGCCCATAGCCACATCCACTCAGTCACATGAGCAGTTAGCCACGCCCACCAGTCACACGACCACCAAGCCACACCCCAAAATAAGCCACGCCCAAAGAACTGGTACAAAAAAATTTCAGCCCCCCCCACCCCCCCGTGGCCCGGGCCTTTGCTTATTTTTCTGTTTTTGGCCCTCACTCAAAAAACTTTGGACACCCCTGCTATAGAGTAATTCTCAAGAATGAGATCAGCAAAAGGAAATTCATTCATACCATCAACTCAATTTCAAGAAGCAACTCAAACTATAACCAGCTTTGGTCAAGGCCAGACCTATCCACACTTCAAAGAATCTTCTCCCGTGAACCACGTGCTGAACTGAAAACACACGAAAACTGGGGTGAATGGATTTATACATTGATTACCATGCCGACTGTATTATAAGTAAGAATAACAGTCCGCGCCCCAATAACCACCACCCCAACAACCAACACTAGGCATGCACGCTCCTAACTTCCTCAAAATCCACCGCCACAGACCTTAAATGCAAACTACTTAATTCACAAAGCCTCGTAAGCAAAATAGCAGAATTCCTCCTTCTGCTAAATACGACTATATTCGACATTATATTTGTATGCGAGTTGTGGCTGAATTCATCATTACCAGATTCCATTACCACACTAAGAGACTATCACATGTACAGGTCTGACCGTGAAATCCGCAGAGTGGGTGGTGTTGCTATCTTCTATAAAAAAATCCCTAAATCTAAAAAATATTCAAATTACACAGGAGTTAGCTCTTCCTGAGACCATTGTATCCGACCTTGCCCTAAACACCACAATTCACTTCATACTTTGTTACAGAGCCCCTGATTATACGACCTTGTACATGTGAACAAACTAACATCACTATTAACATGGGCAGCCTCCTGCCCACACCCTCTTATCTTTCTTGGTGACCTAAATCTGCCTCTTATTAATTGGACCCTAAACAAATATACAACTGAAGCCATTCATGCAACCCTGTACAATGCTGTAACTAATCTGGGACTTGATCAACTAGTAACTAATAACACTAGACTCAACAACTGCCTTGATCTCATCTTCTGCAAGAATTTAAATTCAATTTATGGACTACAAATAAAAGAACCCTTTTCCAACAGTGCCCATAGCATGATAGACTTTTATCTCAACTTACATCCTCACATAGACAATCAAAATGACGCAATCCCAAAGTATAAGAAAAGCCAACTATGATCTCATAACTGATGACCTTTCATCTCTTGATTGGCAAACTCTATTCACTGGCTGCATCACTGCCGAAGACCATTATAACATTTTTTTTGCAAGAAGACAAAAGAATCATCAAACTATACCTATCACTGATAACCCCCAAAACCAGGAAAAATAAATTACCCATAACAATAGGGAACATTCTTGCTTAATGAAAAATACAAATAAATAAAATAAATAAACACTTTGAGAATCTGTAGATTTACATGTTAAAGCCACTTGAATCATGGCACCTTCATTTATTTTTATTTATTTATTTTATTTTTATACTTTTATACCGCACCATCTCCCGTAAGACTCAGGGCGGTTCACAGGCATATTAAAAATACAACAATAATAAATAAGCAATTTAAAACCCAATTAAAACAAAATATTATATTCATGACTAGAGAAATAAGGTTACTTCAGCTACCCTAATTGCTTTGCCACAGGAATCAGCACCTTTTTGTAGATGGGATTACTAGCTTTTAAAGTAAATAATAATAATAATAATGTAGGTGTGTGTATGTATGTTTTCAGCAGAAAGGCAATAGCTACGGTAGGCTGATGGTTCACGAACAGTGACCTGCCAGGAAGATGATGACAAGAGCTGTTGCCTCAGGCCTCAATAATTCCTACTTGATATTCCCTGAGATATTATTTTAGAAACCTCTGCCTATGGAGCTTTAGACTTTACTGGGCAACCATAGCTGTTTCCATGGAAAATGCAACTTATTTCCATAATGAGGCCATTGTGAAATTCCTGGCAAAACTTAGTACTAATTCCCCATTTTCATGAGGTAAGGGGACAGCGCTAGAAAATAGCTAGTTTGCTGCAGCAGTGAAGGCATCAGGCTAGAAACCAGGAGATTGTGAGTTTTACTCCTGCCTGACACCCAAAGCCAGCTTGGACCTGTCACCTCTTGCATCCATTTCCTCTAGGAAGGAAACAACGGCAAACCACTTCCAAAAAAACCTTACTAAAAAAACTTAAAAGACAAGTCCAGGCCGTCATCAGGAGCCAAAAACTGATTCGAAGACATAAAGAAAAAAAGGGGGATGGGGAATGGAGGTCTGTGGTTATTGTATCTCTACTGTGGTGATGAAATTTCTCCCTGTAACATTTCAGCAACCCTATTTTATTAGGCTTTAGAAAACTGTTAAAACCAAAATTTAGGAGAGCATTTGACATTTGAATGCTACGTTTCTTGTTGTTTTTGTTTCCTTTTGTTAAAATTTATACTTTTGATATTAACTTCTCATGTTTTTACTGGTACTTTGATTTTTTTGGAGAACATTTTGGTCATTTTATTGCAAACTATTGATTGTAACCTGTGGAGAGTCTATTAATTGCAGCAGTCTAAAATAAACAAATAAATAACCCTCCTTTGAGCATTCAGTTCCATCAGAATTAAAACAATAAATGTTTGTCACTAAAATAACATACATTAACATTTGATTTGAATTGATTCAGTGATTCAGGCAATTCTTACAACCATTATTAATAATATTTAAACTTATTACAGGCTTAATCTTCAGAAAAGTATGCATAATACTTTTAGTATGCATAATACTAGGACCGGGCTATCTACGAGAACACCTTCTGCCACCGATAGCCTCCCAACAACCTGTGCACTCCCACAGAGTGGGCCTGCTCCAGGTGCCATCATCCAAACAGTGTCGGTTGGTGGCCCCCAGCGGGAGAGCCTTCTCTGTGGCAGCACCGACCCTATGGAACGAGTTACCTCCGGGGTTATGCCAACTCCCCGACCTCCGAACCTTCAAGCGGGAACTGAAGACCTTATTATTTAATTGGGCAGGACTAGCCTAAGTGTTTTTAATTAATTTAATTAATGTATTCATTATTTATATTTTTAAATTTTAAGGGTTTTATATTGGTCTATGACCGTTTTAGTTAATTAGGCCTGTTAAATATTTCGCTTTAAATGCATTTTAAATTTGTGATTTATATTGCGTATTTTATGTGTTTTAATATGGCTGTAAACTGCCCTGAGTCCTTCGGGAGAAGGGCGGTATAGAAATTAAATTATAAATAAAATAAATAAATAAAAATAAGATTTCCAGGAAAGTATGCATAAGAAGTCTTAAAATCTTTGAAAAACGTATGCTTCCTTTGATTGAAACAACAGATTCTAAATCCTTTTAAAGCCATCCTTCTTTTTAAAACATTCTAAAGTAACAAATGCCAACCGAGAAATACACAACATTAAATTGTTATTAATAAAAATAATGTGAAGCATTTTCTAAATAAATGCAGCAATTTAAAATATTTAAATTGTCTATGTTTAGAACAGGTTTTGGAGCTCTGCATCAAAAATATATCAATCACATCAAGATTACCTTCATGCTGCGTTTTAATCAATTCAGATATGTGGTGTGCATCCCTATTCTATTAAAAAAGTGATGCAAAAGGAAAACTATATGCACATCAGTTCTGTAATCAGTGTTCAAATTTCTACAAGTTAAATCCGAAGGCATCTGGATGGAACATAGAAAAGAATAAAACCGTGAAAAATTAGTGGAGCAGAATGAGATAAATGAATTTATTGCTATAAAAACAGTGCTCTCAATCAAATGTACACATTCATACACAAGATCTTAAACCTTTTTTGAAGATAGGTATGCATGAACCATTTTCTAAGATGAGACACAGATATTTTATATTTGAAAATATGCATCACAAGCAATGATCTTAATGTTGATTAGCATCAGTTGCTGTTAATTATGATAGCACAGAAAAAAAAACCCAAGAACACTGACTATACAGATATCTCCCATCTATATACGCATATGGATTAGGAGAAATCACCCTTAATAGCAGTAATTGTGAGAGGGATCTTGGAGTCTTACTGGACAACCAATTAAATATGAGCCAACAGTGTGCAGCGGCAGCCAAAAAAGCCAATGCAATCCTAAATGGCATTAACAGAGGGATTCAATCAAAATCACCTAAGATACTAACACCATTCTATAAATCCTTAGTAAGACCACACCTAGAATACTGCATCTAGTTTTAATCACCACACTATAAAAAAGATGTTGAGACTTAGAAAGAGTGCAGATAAGAGCAACAAAGATGATTAGATGACTGGAGGTTAAAACAAAATGCTTACATAAAATGGGCATGGTTAGTCTAGTGAAGAGAAGGACCAGGGGAGACATGATACTTGAGGGGCTGTCACAGAGAGGAGACGGTCAACCTATTTTCCAAAGCAGGCCAGATGGAATGGATGGAAACTGATTGAGCAGAGTTTCAACCTAGAAATATGGAGAAATTTTCTGACAGTGAGACCAATTAACCAACGGAACAGCTTGCTTTCAGAAATTGTGGGAGCTTCATCACTGAAAGCTTTCAAGAAGAGACTGTCAGAAATGGCGTAGGGTCTCTTGCTTGGACAGGGGGTTGGACTAGACAACCTACAAGTTATCCAACTCTGTTATTCTATTATACTCTATTGATTCAGACAATAGCTAAGCAAAGAAGCAACAGTATTGGTAGCAGGAAAAGAACAAAGGCAGCTAAAGATCATTTCAGGGCAAAAAATTAACTTTTAAAAAAACTGTTTCACAGAAGTGGTGACTAGGAGGAATCTGGCAAGTTAAAGAGAAAGGAAAGGAAGGGAAAGAAGAAGACTAGTATAAGAGATAAGGAGCTCCATCTAATAGATAATTCTATTTGATTCTAATGGAAATTCAGCCTCACATAGCTTGTCAGTGGCAACTTAATCCACCATGAGAGATGTACAACTTCACATGAAAGAAAGAGTAAGGAAATGGTAAGGTAAAACGACATTCTTATCATCTGTTTCTCTTTTGTGTAGATATAAAAAAAACTAAAGAAACTGAAGAACCAATTATGTTCCAGGAATCTTTTTTGTCAGAAACAGAAACAACGATCAAGGACTGACTGGTTCTGTGTTACATGTGCATACAGATACACTCAAATCCTTATTATTTTGTAACATATTTATCTTTCTGTATAGAAATATGATAAGGATGTCTAACAGGAATAAAGAATCTAGTCATAATGTCTGGTTTTTAAAGAAGAGGACAGTTCTGAAAGTAGATAACTCTCTCTATATATATATTCATAAACAGATGTGTTTTTGAGTATCTGCAGACATGCTATTCTATCCAGGTGTGTCTGGATGGGGTGGCCTCTCACCTACATTCTCACATACCACTAAATCTTCTGCACCAGGATGGGGGATCATTCATCAGGAAATAAAAGGGAAGAAAATAAGAGAATATAAATTGCAAAAAGAGAAATATTTGCCTATAGAAGGAACTATCCAATGGTACAACAACAATACACGCTATATATAAGGACCTAGCTTCAATAACTGGCATCCCCTGACTGAATTATAGAACTCTGTTAACATATTTTGAGAAAACCTTGTTCACATCTTCAAGAACTGGCTTAGATCGAGGTGGATAGTATTTCACTGGGAGGTACACAGAATATTAAAGATTCAAACTAGTTGTTAGGTTTGCCACAATTTATGCAAATGTTCTATATATTAGATCCCATCTTTCCTCTAGAAGCTCAAGGCAGCTTGCATAATATTCCTTCCTCCAAAATTTCATCCCATTAGTAATCCTAGGGGATTGACTGGGTTGAAGAAGAACATACGTCAGTCACAAAGACATCCAGTGAACTTTAGTAGCTGAGGCTATACTAGAATCTGGGTGCTTTTGACCCATATTTGAAATACACTGCATTAACAGCAGCACTGAGATGGCCTTTTGATATCTGTGCACTAAGAAGAATTTATCCCATCCTTTTACTTCCATTTTCTTCCTCCCGTTTACTTTGTTCTTTTTTGTTCTAAAAGCAAATAAAGGCAAAGGCCACACAGCTGGCAGCACAGACTTCTTTACCAAAATGATATATCTGCTATATGGGCTGCCAGGGGAAATCATTAGGGTGGGGGGAGGCTATTTAGATATGATGGCGCTAAATAAAGAGACACGCAAGAATCAACCTTTCTACTGAGCCATATAATGAAACTGGTGACTACAGTTTGAAGGGTAATAATTCCCACACTGCTAGGTAAAAGTGAAGGCATAAAACTGTTATCGTGTTAGAGAAATCCTTTTTTCTCTTTTAGAAACTTATCGTAAGATAAACATAATTCTGCTTTCCAACACTATTTAATTGCTGTAGATTATAACGTAGTACAAGTGAAGAAAAGGAGGCCCGGAAGCCTCTACTGTCATAGAGCCAACACAAAGAGAAAATTTCCCAGTGATTTTTGTGTTACCCTACTTCCCACCTTCAATATGTTGACTATGAGAAGTTTCATATCAAAATATATTTTATTCTTTATACCGTTTCCATCTTTTCTTAAAACATTAACAGAATGCACAATGGACTGAGAATCAGCATCTTCATTTGATTGTCATAATTGACAGTCAAGCTGAAATTAAGCTGATCAAGTAAAAATAGTAAAACAGGGGAAAATCTTTTACTCAAATTTCCTCAAACCCCCAATAAATTACCCAGACCTAATCCACATATCAATGGATAAGGTCTGTAAACATAAATTAGAGTTAATTCACTTAGGTCTCCCAGGAACTGCATGCTCACAAAAATAAACATCATAGATGCTACACACACACACACACACACACACACACACACCTCAAGGGTCATCCTAGAATCAGCATGTATACGCTTCCATCAGTGGTGGGATTCAAATAATTTAACAACTGTTTTTCTGCCCTAATAACCAGCTGGGTAGGTGTGGCTCGGTGGTCATGTGACCGTGTGGGCATGGCCAACTCAACGTCACTCACGTTGATGGGTGTTTTGCCTTAGCTGTTAGAGTGTAACAAGGGTTAACCAGAGAGGCAGTTTCTGTAAGCAGGGCAATAAAGATTAGGCTAGAAACAACACCAGAATGTTTCCTTCCTGCCTTCCTTACAGGATTAGCCCTGTAAAGTGGAAAAAAATAAAATAAGATTTCTTCCAATAACCGGTTCTCCAAACTGCTTAGAAAGTTGACAACCGGTTCTCCCGAATAGGTGCGAACTGGCTGAATCCCACCACTGGTTTCCATACCAAGACAAGCTCCCCTATAAAAATATGTTTCTATATCCAATTTTCCTACAACTGCAACTAAAGGCAAACACTTTGCTGTTAAGAATAAATATTTCTTCTTTCCTCACAGCTCTCTGGATCTCATTTTTATTTATTCTTGTGCAACCCAGGTCGAGTTGGAACCCCAAATTATTCTTCTGATAGTATCATAATTTTCTTCTCTCTCTTCCTGATTTAATAAAAGGGACATTGTGGCTGGTCTTGGAATAGTCTGCTGGATACTGTCTTGCAGAACCATCTAAATAAGTACATGTATATTTGTAAAAAAAAACCCAGTGAAGATGGTGGCTGTAGAGCAAGCAAAGTCCCACTCCTTAAGGCCTAGGAAAAAGGGTATGCCAAAAAATACTTAATTTGAATTGTTTTGAATGTAATCACATTACATTAAGTACTGCTCTATTTAACATGCTCTAAGTATACAATCATTTTCCTTTTTGACTACAGTTACAGTGGAAATTTGGTGAAACTTTTTGGAGTATTAGGGAGTCACAAAAAATAACACTTAACTCTTGCTATTATGAAGTTTAGAGGGGAATGTTGTTTGTAGACATCTCAATTCCTATGCAGGATCTGCAGGGGGAAAAAGAAAGAAAATTCAAGAGCACTTGTAGAACAAGAATAATCTGGAATGCAACATTTTGTTGCATAGTCTGCTGTAAATAATGTCTGCATCTCTTTCTCAGAACAATCCAAAGCTTGTTATTTATCTGCAAACCAAAAGCCGTAGCACATACTTCCTATGAAGCAAACATTGGTTTTGGAGCACAGCATGTAAAGTGCTTGATAATTATGACAGTGTTCAAATCTGTTAATCAGCTGAATAATGAGAATGCCCATTTCTGAAAACCAGAGCTGTGAAATGGTGGCAGTCCCTACTTACACAGTGAGCTAATGGTAAAAACTCAGGAATTCCAACTCTTTCACCCAAGAGTTACTCCACAGCATGGCACAGTCAGTGGCTGAATCAGATCCTGAACAGGTTCCTTCAGATTCCAAGGATCTTGAAGGATCCATATGACCAGTGTGGTGGGCAGGTTGAGCTATGGAGTTTTGAGGGTCCTAGACAACTGAATCCTCTGGAACCCATTCAAGATATTAAAATAAGATATTAAAATTTAAAAAATCACTTTAATTCTATCTATGAAGATGCAATGAAACTATGGAGAAATATATTATAATGTAGTCAACGTGGTTAATTTTTAATGTAATCGAGATGGGAAATAGTATGTTATATTAAAATTACACCATCTGTATGTGAGTATGAGTTACAAACAAAAATAAACACGCTATTATCTCCACATGTCATGCTCTTAAACAGAAACTTTAAAAAAATATTTTTAAAACTACATTGTGTACTACCTGGTAAGTAATATCCTTGTTTGCCAATAAATATTTCTAATACGTAAATAAATAAACATGTAAATCAATGGGGATGGTTATTAAATATCATACAGTAGCTTTTAGTAGTACCGTATTAATCCATTAAAGTAACTCACAATTAGGCATGGGCAGGTTGTTTTTGTTCTTTGTACATTCACAACCACTTGGGGGCTTTTTTTGTGTACTTGGAGACTCAAAGGATACATTAATGGTTGCTTCTTAATTTTAAAATTTTATCCATTGGACATTGTCACTGACAACACAGTAAACAAACCCTGAAAATAACAAGTCATTAGCATAAATGCTTACTTGAGCTTCTTTCCATTCCTGCTGTTAAATGGCCACCTTGCTGAATTATTCAATGCACAGAAAAGGCCAGCACGAACTAAGAGACTCTTGGATTTATGTTCTCAAGTCAAAAGACCTACCTCATAGGCAGACACACTGCTCTATGTCAATCAAATGAAAAGTCCAAGTGTCAGGAAAAACTCTGGAAAATTAGATGAAATAATTGTAATACGAACAGCAATGTAAACTGCAATGACAGCAAAAATGATGGTACATCCAGAGAGAGGTCATCTTGCCTACTTTTATTCTGACATCTGATGTAAGTAGTTGAGTCACACAATTTGTGAGATAACATCATGCACTTTTGTCATTGGTACCTTCTGTAGTCTCTCCAGATTGTCATATAAGAGAGAGGAACATAAAATAGTAAAGCTATTCCTGTCCGGCCCAAAACCAAGAATGACACATGGGAATTCTACCAAATTGAATTCTTTATTGTTTCATACCCACAGACAAAACCCTTCTAGGGATCTATTTCCTCACTACGTTCCATCACAACCCAACCCAGTTGTCCTTCCCCAACTTTTAGAATGGATATGGGGCTTGACTAGATTTCATTGTATTAAAAAAATCAAATTCTACTTTATACCTTTCTAAAAAGTACTTTTTTTTCAAAAAAAAATAGCTAAGGATAGATGATACTTGAAAAATTATCTAATTAATACTCATGATTGCCTGGTGAAAATGTATGACCGTAAGATTATGCTTTTCTTCCTAATAACTATGAGAAAAAACACTCAAGCAACAGATGCTTGCTGCATAACTATAGTAAGATGTTTTCTCTTTATTTTCAGAAATGAAAATAACCCTTTTTAAAATAAGGATGATCTGTCCTCAACCTGATGCTTTACATCTTCCAATGATATCACAATTGAGTCCATCCACTTTGCTGTTCTAGCTACATGAATCCTATGCAATATAACAGCTCCAATTGCCAAGATTCAATTTAATTCTGGGGTTGAAGTTTTAGCCTGTGAATGCTAATGATGAGAATTAATGATTGCTTGAAAAGAACTAGAAAAAAATACATAATAATATTGATTGGCCCAATAGATTTGTTCCTCTGAAAGTCTCTTTTCTGAGTACTTGTGCAGCAAAGCAGAGTAGAATTCTTCACTAGCATCTCTGACTGCAGAGAATACAGATTTTCCTTCTAGTATTCTCAGACAGTCTATGACCATGATGGTAAACCTATGGCATGTGTGCCACAGGTGGCACGCATAGCCATATCAGTGGGCATGCAAGCTCAGCTCCGGTGTGCATGTGCACATCGGCCACCTGATTTGGGCCCACCAGAAGTAAGGAAACAGGCTGTTTCCTGCCTCTGGAGGGCCTCGTTTTTCTCTCTCACCTGGTTCCAGAGCTGGAGGCCAAAAACAGCCCGTTTGCCAACTTCTAGTCCCACTGGAAGTTGGGAAATAGGCCGTTTCTGGCATCCAGAGGACCTCCCGGGGGGGGAACCATTTTTGTCCTCCCTAGACACCTAGAGAGGCCCTGGAGGCTGGGGACAGCAAAAAATGGGCCTTCCAGTCCCACCAGAAGTTGGCAAACAGGCTGTTTTCGGCCTATGGAGGACCTCTGGGGGAGTGGGGAAGGCCGTTTTCGCCCCCCAGATTCTAAGAAAGGCTCTGGAGTCAGGTGAGAGAGAAAAACAGTCCTAATGGGTCATCGCATGCCGGGGGCAGGGGGGGAGGGCACATGCATGCATGGGGGTGGGGCACATAGAATTATGGTTGTGGGCACATGCCTGTGTGACCCCCTCTCCCCCTCCTGGCACAGGATGACAAAAAAGTTAGCCATCCCTGGTCTATAACAATGTTTCTCAACCTTGGGAATTTTAAGATACATGGATTTCAACTCCTAGAATTCCCAGCCAGCAAAGCAAAGTATTTGCTTAGGGAATTGAAGTCCACACATCTTAAAATTCCCAAGATTGAGAAACATTGGTCGATAGCAGTGATGGCAAACCTTTTTGGCACCAAGTGCCAAAAAAGAAGTGTGTGCCTTGCGCACGCGTGCGTCTGGGCAACAACCAGAAAATGAACTTCTGGTTTCAGCTATTGAATTTTAGGTTTCAGCCAGCTACTTTTCTGGGTTTCTGGTGCGCATGCACACGCGACAATCAGCTGGCTGGCATAGATGCTCACGCAGGAAAACAGAAGACCAGCTCTTCTAGTTTCCGGCACTGCTGCATGCAAAAAGGCCAGTTGATATTTGCATATGCATGTGTGCCAGAAACCCGGAAGAGGAACGGGCGACGCCACATGTTCCAGGCCACATGGCTCCGTGTGCCACTTCGGGCACAGGTGCCATAGGTTCGCCAACATAGGTCTATAGCGTATAGATGTCATGTGTTGTGTCTTGCCCGCCCTCAGAGCAGCCGGGGCCTTCTTACCTGCTCCCGAACACTGAGGAATGTATGCCTCCCAGCCCAAGTCCTGGCTCCATGCCCACACAAACTGCAGAAGAAGGAGAATCTCCCTGCCCCAGCCTTGACTCCATGCCCAGGCAAACGGAGCAGCTAGACCCCTCCCCCTCCTCCACAGCAGGTGAGTCTGAGGAGGGTTTATTCCCAACAGCTGATTGGAGTAATCCTCGCATCAGAAGATTGGATAGGCGGAGGCAACAGAGGGAAGGGAGGGGCAGGCCTTAATGAGTGCTGAGTCATGGAGCCACACCCCATGGCCTATATAAAGGATCTACTTTCTGGCAGTCTCTGAGTCAGGCAAAAGTTGAACTTATCTTGCTGAAGTCACTTACTGGTCTCCTGCCTGCTCTGAGGACTTTGCTAGGACTTTGGGCAGAGCTGCAGAGGCACGCCTGATTCGGATTTCCCTGACCCAGCTGTCAGCGGAGGAGTGGGACACGACATCATGCAGTACACAGCCCTTTCATTGTGTCCATGGAACCTATTAATATGAAGCTGCCAAAGTTTCTCAGGATGTCTCCAAATAATGCATGCACGCGTGCGTGCGCACACACACACACACACGTGCTCGCACACGCACACACATACACACACACACACTTTTCTCTTGGCTGATAAAATATAAAATAAGAGTTGGGGAAAGCACACACAATGTGGCTTCTAAATCTAGGTCCTATGATTGTGAAGGAAAAGTGAAGAAAGCTTAGAATGGAGGCGTCAGCAAGCCTCTGATTTGATGTTTAACTGACCTACCTCTACTCATGCTTTCAGAAGATGTTATTGATTCATTTGGAAAAATCTGGGCCATTTTCAAACTCATTTTTTTCTTTTGCCAGAAACTTTTTCCCAGGTCAAATTTAATTCAGTTCTGTTTTGCTCTGAAAGAATTATCCTGCTGATGGCCAGACAAATAGATGGACAGAAAGAGAGATCCTTTACACATTTCCTTTCCAACATTCCACTATATTGTTGAAAATAAAAATAGAAATTCTGACCGAGAAAAGATTGGTTGCCCCTATTGAATATTCTTAGGAAAGAGGTAGCTCCCTAAAGCCCACAGTTGCTTTCCCAACAATGATAATTTTCAGAAGTAGCATGTTGCTTGCAATTCATGGTGGGAAGGGGATGACTTCTAGGATTGTAGAATGCAGAAAATCTATAGGTAGAGGGGAAAAAAATCTTCCAACAGTATATATAAGCATAAGCATGAAATAACTATATGATATATAAGCATATACCGTATATACTCGAATATAAGCCGATCCGAGTATAAGCCGAGGTCCCCAATTTTACCCCAAAAACTGGGGTAAACTGGGGACTCGAGTATAAGCCGAGGGTGGGAAATGAGGCACCTACCGGTTGGGGAAAGCCTCCCTCCCTCAGCTGAGAAGGCTGGCGGCTCCCCCGCCCCGCCCTCTCACTGCACCGGCAGGGCTTCCGTCCGGTAAAATGTGAAAAAAAGAAGAAAAAAAAAACCTCGAGTATAAGCCGTATATACTCGAGTATAAGCCGAGGGGCTTAAAAAAAAAAAAACCTCGAGTATAAGCCGTATAGACCCGAGTATAAGCCGAGGGGACGTTTTTCAGCACAAAAAACGTGCTGAAAAACTCGGCTTATACTCGAGTATATACGGTATATAAGCATAAGTATGTAATAACTATACAAAATTGGATACAATCAAAGGGAATATTAGGACAGGAACGGTAGGCACGTTAATGCTCTTATGCACCAACTTCCTATGCAAGTTGCCTAAGAGTCCAACACAGAATTGAAACTAAGGATCATTGTATCCTTAGGCAACAGACATGTTGCCTTGTGGCTATTTTTGTGCTGTGAACTCTTTAGATTCCTCCTCCTTGTGAAATTGTTTAGAAAGAATTGTGATTCTGCCTTTCATAACCTGTGTTTTCTAGACTTCTTGAAATACCAGTTTCAAAATTATCAGGTAAGATATCCATTGAAAACAGGCTGATCTGGGCCCTCTGCCACCTTACTTTGCCCTGGCACACCCCCTCTTCTGGCTCCTGTTGCTTCCTCCCACAGCTGTGTTTCTTTTTATAAAGCAATGCACTTTGTGCTATGCGCAACAACCCAAAGGCTGGTTTATGAGACCTTTATGGCTCAACACTTCAGACAATCAGGCACCTTGTCAGTTTCACTTTACAGGCTGTCACAAACTGCAAAGGAGGAAAACTGTTGCTTGGAGACATGGTTTGTGGCAGAAGAACTACAAGAAATCTCACTGCAAGGCATGTCAAAATATCCATCATTATGCTTCCAGCCAGGTGAATTGGTGGATGTGGTCTCAGATAGCATAACCATTACATGTCAACAAAAAGTCCAGGAATGGTTACAAACCAGTGTACTGTACAAAGAGTAAAGATGGCCAGTACAAGTTTCTCTGGGCTGAGGATCACCCTTAAAAGCCATGTCCAGGCCACATCTCAAATGCAGAAGATCAAATCAAGACACAAATTGACTCTGGAGTCATTTCATTTACCGGTGGGTCAAAAGAGCATATACTTCAATGGTACAAAAGTTTCTTCTTCCCCACCCTAGAGTTTGTTTTCATGCAAAGAACCATCTGGTTGCCTTTTGATGAATGGTTGGAGATTGACCATACACCTCATAGCAATTCTTTTTGTGAAGAAGCACACTTCTGACAGCCATTTTGTAAAAGTACCCACAATAAGTTTTCTAGATTCCAGTGTGTCCATTAGCCTCCCAGGTTTGTCTAGTTCTGTCCAAATTAAAGCCAAGCTTAGGAACCCCAAATCAATGTATCCAAAAACACAAAAAAAGAAAATGAGATAGGGGATAGTTTTAATTTACTTAATTATTTATTAATCAAATTTGTAAGGCCGCCCATCTATCTGATGAAACTCTGGGGGTGAATATGTCACATGGAACAATACCATAATAAAATTCAACAATTTCATTGAACAGATGCTACATATGCACATAAGAGCTCTCAAAATGAAAGCCTGGCCCCAATCAATGCCTGAGGGGAAAGACTGGTATCTACAGCCTTCTGCAAGACCAGTATGGGTTACCCATATCTCTGGGGGAAGGATACTCCACAGGGCAGGTGTAATGACAGAGGAGGCACTACCACCACCTTACCCAGATCATAGCCACTTTGTCAGATGTGGTAGAAACAACTGGAGACAGGTTGTTTCTGCTAGTCAGGTGCGTTAACACTTACCATAGAATTTGTGCCACATTTGATTATAGGGCAGCTGTATGCAATGTACAAGATATTTTACTAGAAGAGTACTCAAATCTTTTGCTCGAAATAAAATTCCCTATACTTCCAGGCTTGAAATTTTAGGTCTAGATAGCCTTGAACTACGTCGTCTACGTTCCGACCTATGCTTAGTTCATAAGATTATTTACCAAAACATTCTACCTGTAAAGGAGTACTTTAATTTCAATCATAATAACACAAGGGCTATCAATAGATTTAAACTCAATGTAATTTGCTCTAATCTTAATTGTAGGAAATTTGACTTCTTCAATAGAGTAGTAAATTTCTGAAACATTCTACCTGATCCTGTTGTTAGTCTCTCTAATCCCCATACCTTTTACCTTAAACTATCTACTGTGGACCTTTCACGTTTTTTAAGAAGTCCCTAAAGGAACATGCACAGGTGCACCAGCGTGCCTACCATCCCTGTCATACTATTCCCAATTATATGTAATCATTCTGTGTGTTTATGACTATGTTTTGCCTATTTATATTCTTTTTTTGTGTGCCAGTTTTTTATGTGTCTATGTCTATGTCTATAGTGTTACTTGTTTCCTTGAATTTTTTTGTCCTCCATTCTTCATCCTTTTGTCATGTTTTCCTCCTGGCATTCTCTCAAAACGGAATGCATTGTCCTTCAACAAGATTTCTTTCTTTCTTTCTTTTTTTTTTGCACTCAGATTTTAAGGTTTAATGTTTAAAAACCAGTGGGATGTTGCTTCATCATGATGCAGCTTCACTTTTGTAGATCAGGGTTTGAAAGTAATTACAAAGATGTGGGGAAGAGAAAGTATGTTCTAAATGGTTAATGATCCTCAGCAAGCAATCTGTCCAAAGAAGGAAAAAATTTCTTCCTACTCCAGCAATTTATCCATAATCTTGTTCCACTCAATTGATATACTTTACCCCTCCCTGCCTTTCATTGTGTTGGAATGAAATTACTGTGGATAATTTCCAATTTGGTTTGCATCCGGCACACTCTCTGTCAATCCTTATATCTGAATTTGAGCAACCACACATGACTTTCGGTTCAGATAGCAAAAACAAAGCTTGATGTTTATTTATTAAACTTCAACAGACATCAAGAACAGTTAACTGAAAAAATGGGATTGAGGGCAGCACAAAGAGGGGGGAGAAGCATGAACAAAAGGCAAGAATTTACATTGTCTATATCAGTGCTCATCATCTATGGCAATTTTAGGATTCTGGGAATTGAAGTCCATACATCTTAAAGTTTTCAAGGAAAACTTCAGACACCCAGACAGAGAGAGAGAGAGAGAGAGAGAGATTATAGATCTCAAAAGACACAGAACTTTTCCAAGTCACTGAAACAGTGGTGGGTTTCAAATTTTTTTACCCAGTGGTGGGTGTGGCATGGCTTGGTGGGTGTGGCTTGGTGGGTGTGGCAGGGGAAGGACACTGCAAAATCCCCATTTCCTCCTGATTAGCTGGGACTTGGGAGACAGAGAATAGATGGTGGCAGGACCAGTCAGAATTTTTAGTACCAGTTCTCCAAACTACTCAAAATTTCTGCTACCGGTTCTCCAGAACTGGTCAGAAGCTGCTGAAACCCACCTTTGCACTGAAAACAATACTGTGGGTAATTAGCACGGACAGAACCGAAGCCTTTGGTTATTCCAGCCTTAACCCTTGCAAATATATTTTATCGTGTTATTTTTACATCTCATATTCTCTCATTTTTTTCAAGCCACCAAGAAGGCGAGAGGGTTAACCCTCCCTTCCCGTTTTAGAAGCACTTTTCTGAATGTGAAATGTCATGTTATCTTAGCAATGTGTGGGAGGGACGGGAGGGGGAAATCAAGTCCAAAAACATATCAAAGAGTTTTTCATTGCAGCTAAGGAAGGCTGTTATTTTGCTGTGCAGTTAAAACCTGAATGAAATTCCAGGTTATTCTTCCGTCTCTGAAATATCCATCTTTCCCTGTGTTCTTCAGTTCATGACTGAGAGGGCATGCATCAGGAGAGAGTGTTGTCTTCTGTAAGGTGCTTTGTGTTGCCTCAAAGCCTTCTTTGAGGCAACACAAAGTTTCATTCACAGAGTTTCATTTTTTTTGAAAAAAGTAGCCAAAAGCTTCTGTCCATATGCAAAGGCCTCTAACCCTTGAAATGAAGGCCTTCATTTCCTGGTCTGCTTCAGTAGAGCTGGTGGTTAGAACAGGAGGCAGACTTTGCAGCTTCAAAAGCAGCTTCAAAGGGGAGATTGAGCTAAACCTTTATTGAAACAAAGCATTGTTATGATATTTTGACCCATTCACCATGCCACTATTCAAGCAAATGTGTGCTGTTATTAACCTTGCCAATTCCCTTCTTAAAACTGATGCACTACAAACTTATTGTGAGAGACAGATGAACACAACTGTTATATTTCTTAAAACCCCCCCATTAGACTACATTCTTGATTTTAACATGGATCTCATAGATTAAATGCTGTTCATTCTCTCTCTTACCTCAAATCTAGAAGGACACAAACTTCTCTAGCTTAATTCTGAACTGAATTTAGCCTCATGAACTTTCCCCCCCAAATAACTCTTTGAAACAAATCTTTTTCCTGGAAAAAACTCTTCTAGTCTGTAATGTATTTTCATGGATATTTCTCCTAGTATGCAATTCACTTTTCCCAATGGGCTGACATTTCACACCAAATATTTGTTATTCTAATGCATTTTATATGCATTTTGATACAATTTATATAATATATACTTCCATGTTCATTTATGAGCATTTGGGGATACATATTTGAGTTGTGTATCATATCCCAACATTGTAAAGACTGCAAAAATTGGTACTTATTTGCTTCCTGGTTCACAAATAAATATTGTAGAGGTGGTAAAAATTGCAAATAACTGGATGAAAATTCAGGGCAAAATTTTTTCCTCTTATCACTTTTTACAGGTCTGTAACATCATCATGGTTATAGTATTCTCAGATTTCTGTCCATAGGCTGAAATAAAAACATAGGGCAATCTTCCCCAACTCAGCACCCTACAAATATCCTGGGATTTCAACTTGTAGGATTCCTGACCTGCCTATAATGGTTTGGAATTCTGGAAGTTGCAATTTCAAATCTTATTCTTGTTGGTCACTGACTTTAGTTAGAGTCTACATTGTAAACAATATATAGGATTTTAATCTGCGGGGATGGGAGGAATTCATTCTATAGAAAAATATAATTTAATCTATACAATATGCTAGTTTGGGCTTTGTGGAATCAACACTTAAAAAAGAATAACTTTGTGATTAAAGCAAATGTTAAAAAAATAATAATCTTGCTTTCCAATCTGTTTTTTTTCTTTTTTCTTTTCTTTTTTTATTCTGTTACTATGAACAAAGGGTTAATAGTTATGCCAAGGGCAATTCTAGGAAAGAGGCATTGTGCTCAGCTGTTTTAAGAGTGTACTTTCAAGTATTTATTGACAGTAAATTCCACTGAATGGAATTTACAGTATCCAGGTATTTTGGGAAGTGGGGACGGGAGGGGAGATAAATAGTGTATATTGTGTGATTTCCAACACATGTATCAAAGAGATGGATCTTGTAATATGATAGGATATCATTGCTTTTGTTATTTTGAGGACAGTATTGCAGCTTGTTGATGCCTCTGATGTAATATAACACCTACACCAATATATGTAAAAATCATTATGTAACACATATTACCTATACCAGTGAATCTACATTGGTCAGAGAATCTGAATTATTTAATGCATTTACTGAAATTTTCAGAGTTTTTTTAAATAAAGGTAAGTAGAATTCTTTCTAAATCTAGCAAAAGAAAGAAAATTCAGGAATTTTAAAAGAAAATTCCTGAATTCATATACTAGGATAGTTATGTGATGCATATGGATGGCTGCAAAGTATGGTTAAAAAAGTCAAGATGACAGCCATGGTAATGCAATAGTTATTCTGCTAGTTTTGTATGTGTAACCACTGTATTGATTTTTTCGGCCATCTCTGGTGATGCATATGAAGAACTAGGAAATACATCTGTTTTCCTGGCCGATATACTTAAAAAATTATTTCATTTGCTAATCCAGTCCCTATTGGATAGACAAGGAGAGCAATAACTCTTTGGTTGAGCACATTTTTTTGACACAAAATAGTTTAAACAATGAGCACAATATAGGGTTTAAGATGTTGGACCAGGATTAGTGGAGGTTCAAGTCCACCATAAAGTATAGAAACTAACCAAATCACTGGCCTGAGATCTTGAGAATGTGATTGCTAGTTTTCAAATGTATGTATATTGTTTTGTGATCATGCCATGTAGGAATTATTGACCATGTGTGTGTGTGTGTGCGTGCAGGCAGGCTTGCCCTGCTGAACATGCACATGGAATGAGAAAACAAGATGCTGATGTATTTATGCAGAAGTGAAACTTATGCAGAAGTGAATCCTAAGCAAAAGTGAAACTTAAGTAGAAGTGAAACTTATATTCAGAATTGAAACTTATGTGCAGCTGTACCACGTGGGCAAAAGCAGAGAACAAAGAGCAACCACCTCATGGCAAAGAACAAAGAAGAAACTTGAGTAGCCACCTCATGGCAAAACTCCTCCAAAAATTACAGGCTTCCTCCCAAAATCATAGGCTTGTAGATATGCTTGCAGTCATGAACTCATATGTTGATTATATGCTAATATGTAACCTCCCCTGCTTACCTTTTGTAACCACCCACTTTTACCTAAACACAATAAAAGGGTGTTACGTTACGTGTTAGCGGCAATGAAGAGGCAGGAGACGATACAAGTGACAACAGCTCTTTAGTTTATTGTGATCCCAGCAGTGAACAACAGGCAAAAACCCCTCTTTAAATAGTAATTTGGCTGAGGCATCAGCCAATCAGCAACGTGCATTTTCCCGCCCAAATTTCCCTCCTAAGTTCAAATACATTACACTCCTCCCCTCCCAGAACACATTTTACCATATTTACATAATTTTTGCATAACATTTGCATGTTATTTTTCCACGTAGTCACGCAGGTAGACAGGGCGTCTCCTAACTCTTTCTGACCTGCACAATTCATTCCCTGGGAGTGAGTCGAGCTGGTTGGAGGGACTGTTTGTTCCTCCCAGCTCCTCCTCTGGGCCCTCCGGCCCTGGATTATTGGCAGAGTTGTCCCTGCAGTCCTCTGGAGGAGCCGGTTGGCGTCGCTGGACTTCCTCAGACTCAGCTAAGTCCTCCGATCGCCTCGGGGTTGAGTTAGCTGTTGGTTCAATTATTTGGTAGTCAGGGTCTGGCTGTTTGGTTTCTGGATCGTTTTGTATTCTTTTTCGTAATTGATCTATGAGGCGTCTCCACACTCGGCCATCCCCCATGTCCACTAAGTACGACTTTGGGCCCGTCACTCCTACAATTGTTCCCCTTAGCCACGCTGGCCCCTCACTATAGTTACGTGCCCATACCGGATCACCTGTTGTCATTGTTCTGGTTTTTCCCTTCGTGCTTTGGTACCCATCAGGGGAGTATGTTGGGTTTAACCTATCTAGGGGGCACCGGAGTCTTCTACCCATTAATAACTCCGATGGGCTGCGGCTGGTGGTCACACAGGGAGTTATATGTTGGGCTGCCAGGAAGGTATCAATTTTGGATTGCCAATCTCCTGGGCTAATTCTAGATAGCGCTTCCTTGGCACTGCATACAAAACGTTCTGCAAGTCCGTTTGTCGCCGGGTGGAAAGGTGCCGAGAGGACATGTCGTATGCCCTCTCCTGCCAAGTACCCCTCAAACTGGGTGGCTGTGAATTGTGGGCCGTTATCGGACACTATGGTGTCGGGCAACCCATGTGTCACAAATAGATGCCTCAGAACTGTGATTACAGCTTCCGCTGTTGTGGTTTTCATGAGTAAGATTTCTAACCACTTCGAGTAGGCATCTACCACAATTAAGAAGGTCTGCCCATGGAACGGCCCGGCAAAATCTATGTGGATCCTGGACCAAGGACCCTGGGGTTTCTCCCATTCCCTGATGGGGGCTGTTGGGGGTAGTGGCCTTGATTCCTGACAAGCTTGGCATTTCCCTACCCGGTCGCTAATGTCTTTATCCATTTGTGGCCACCACATATAACTTCTCGCTAGGCTTTTCATCCTCACAATCCCTGGGTGGCCCACATGCAATAGTTCCAACACATGCCCTCATAATTTCTCCAGAATAACCACTCTATCCCCCCATAACAGACAACCCCCTTGTACTGACAGTTCCGAACGCTTCTTTGTAAACTCTTTGAAACAATCCCCCGGTGCAGCGGGCCATCCCCTCTGCACCCAACCGATCACAGTTCTTACAATAATGTCTTTGTAAGATGCCCTAGTCACTTCCATGGATGTGACTGGGCCAGAGTCCAAAGAGTCAATTAACAAGACAGGCGTCCCTGGGGTCGAGTCTTCAATAGTCTCTGGCAACGGGCATCTACTTAAAGCGTCCGCATGTCCCAAATCCTTGCCCGGTCGGTGAGACAGTTTGTAAGAATATGCTGCCAGGAAAATAGTCCAACGGGTCAGCCTGGGTGATAACGCAACCAGTGTTGGACGGTCCCCTGCCAAGAGTCCCAATAAAGGTCTGTGGTCTGTGACTATTTCAAACTGCCGCCCAAATAGGTACTTGTGGAATTTTTTAACCCCAGAGACTATAGCAAGGGCTTCCCGGTCTAGTTGGCTATAGTTCCTTTCCGCTGCGGACATCGTGCGGGAAAAATATGCGATAGGGGCTTCTGACCCATTCAGTAACCTGTGGCTGAGGACAGCCCCTACCCTGTAGGGTGACGCATCACAAACTAGTACTAGTGGCAACGTCCCATTGTACTGAATTAAAAGGCTGTCGCTGGACAGAAGATTCTTAACGCCTTCAAATGCCTTAGCCTCAACCCTGCCCCAAGTCCAAACAGATTTTTTCGCTAGCAGTTTATGTAGCGGTTCGGCTACCGTTGCCTTATTTTTTAAAAATACCGCATAGAAGTTTACAAGCCCCAAAGATGCTTGTAATTCTGTTTTGTTTTTTGGGGGTGGGGCCTTTCTAATGGCTCGCACCTTGCTCTCCATCGGTGGATGCCTTCCTTATCGATCCGGTAACCCAAAAATTCTACAGATTCAACTCCTATCTGACATTTGCTGAGTTTAACCTTAAGCCCCGCAGACCTGAAAATGCCCAAAACCTTCCGCAATTTGACCCCTAATTCTTCCAAGTTCTCTGCTGATACCAGTACATCGTCGAAATATGGAACTACTCCCGGAAGACCTTGTAGGAGCCATTCCATTAGGTTTTGGAATAACCCGGGGGCTACACTAACTCCGAACTGAAGTCGAGTGCATTTAAAAGCGCCCCAGTGTGTAACAATTGTCTGTGCTTCAGCCGTTTCGTTGTCAACTGGTAGTTGTTGGTAGGCTTGAGCCAGGTCTAGTTTGGCAAAAATCTGTCCCTGTCCTAACGAGTGCAACAAATGTTGGACTATGGGGACGGGGTAAGCGCTCTTCTGCAATGCCCTGTTAAGTGTTGCCTTATAGTCAGCACAAATCCGGACCGATCCGTCCGGTTTGACTGGGGTCACTATTGGTGTTTCCCATTTTGCATGGTCGACAGGGACTAGTATTCCCTGGTTTACTAGTTTGTCTAATTCCCTGTTTATCTTGGGTTTGAGAGCGAACGGAACTCTCCTAGCTTTTAATCTCATGGGAGCTACCTGGGGGTCTAAATTGAATGAGATTGGGGTCCTCACGTACTTGCCCAGGCTGTCTTGGAAAATGTCCTCGAATTCCTTCAACAATTCGTCCTTCAGTTTGACTCCATTGCTGTGGATCCCGGTTATGCCCATTTCTAGGGCTCGAAACCAGTCCAGTCCCAGTAAGCTGGGCAGGCTCCCGTCAATGATGGTGATCGGCAGTGTTTTCTTGAATTGTCCATATCTTACTCTGACCGTTGTGGCTCCTTTAACAGGGATCCGGTTTCCCTGATAGTCTTGCACTCTCAGCTTTTGGGGTTGCAGCTGTCATTTCGCGACTTCTGGCAGGTCCCGTGCGATCGTGTCCCAGGACATAATCGTGATTGATGAGCCGGTATCCACCTCCATTTTACACTGTACTCCTTCGATGTAGGTCTTGGTGAATATTTTCTTTTCTAGTCGTGTCGATGCGTGGCCCACTCGCATAGTGGTGTGGTTTGACTTCGCGCCTTTTTTGAACTGGCCAATCCCTGGCCACTTCGCGGAGCCGGCACCCTGTTGATTGGCCGGTTTGAATTTTTGGCGGGAAGGTTGGGGGGCTCGGCAGGCCTGAGCTATATGTCCTTTCTTTTCACACCGCCGACAAATTGCGTCCTTGAACCTGCAATTCTGTCATTGGTGCTGGCCTCCGCAACTTACGCACTCATCACGGTCGCCTCTTTCCGGCCTCCCAGTGGTGGAAAACCTCTTCCTCTTCTTCCTCTTCCCAATCTGCCTAGATCTCTTTGCTGTGGACCGGCGTTGCTTTTGCTGAGGGACTTTGTGCGTTCGGCTTCTGTAAGGTTTCCGCCTCTTTGGTAGACATCTCATGTGCCCTGGCCTCATCCAGGGCTATCGCCAGGGTTAGGTTGCTTTTCGACAGCAGCCGCCTCTGTAGTTGGATGTCCCTGACCCCACAAATGAGTTGTTCTAATAAAGTGTCCTCCAAGTCTCTATACTCACAGTGGGTTGCAGCTTTCTTTAATGCGGCCATGTACACGCTTATTGATTCGCCCTCTCGCTGAACTCTTTGCCTTAACTCGAAACGTTGCACAAACTTCGATGGCACCGGCGCGTAGTGTGCTCGTAGCATCGTCTGTAGCGCTGGCCATGACACCGACTGTACAGGCGTTGGTTCCGACAGCGATTCAGCAGTATCGAAGACTTCTGGTCCACAGTGGCTCAGAAAGTAAGCACGCTTCCGATTATCCGATACTCCTTGCAGTTCGTTCGCTTCGAGGAAACACTCGAAGCGAGCCATGTATGACCCCCATTTCTCCTTGGCTGGGTCGAATGGCGCTGGCGGTGTATAGCTCGACATCACTATGTATCCGCTCTGGATCGCTGGCTGGGTTTGAAACTAAGTTGCTCCTTCAGCTCTTTTCCTAGTCTCACTGCCTTCAATATCCCACCCTCGTCGCCAATGTTACGTTCGGGCAATGAAGAGGCAGGAGACAATACAAATGACAACAGCTCTTTAGTTTATTGTGATCCCAGTGGAGAACAACAGGCAAAACCCCCTCTTTAAATAGTAATTTGGCTGAGGCATCAGCCAATCAGCAACGTGCATTTTCCCGCCCAAATTTCCCTCCTAAATTCAAATACATTACAAAGGGGGCTTTGGAAATTGCTCTGGACTTTTTCTCATCCCAGACATGCTCTAGGCTCTCACCCCGAGAAGTCCTTGCGTCTGTCGTTCATTAGCAGCCTTCATGAGAAGCCCACCAGATAATTCGGCAATACCATAATGTAACATTGTGCATATAATAGTGTTTCTCAACCTTGGCCACTTTAAGATGGATAGACTGTAACTCCTAGAATTTCCAAGCTAGCAGGTTGGCTGGGAGTTGAAGACCACACAACTTAAAATTGCTAAGGTTGAGAAGCCCTGACATATGGTATCTGAAAAGATTGTCAATCCTTGGTTTCAAGTTCAAATGTTTGCTATATGTGATTGATTGTGTACCATCAAATAATTCTTGCTTCTTAAGGAATAGAATAGATTTTTTTATTGGCCAAGTGTGATTGGACACACAAGGAATACGCTCTCAGTGTACATAAAAGAAAAGATACCTTCATCAAGAATCATAAGGTATAACACTTAATGAGAGTCATAGGATACAAATAAGCTATCAGGAAACAATATCGGTATAAATCGTAAGGATACAAGCAACAAAGTTACAGTCATACAGTTATAAGTGGAAGGAGATGGGTGGTGGGAATGATGAGAAGATTAATAGTAGTTCAGACTTAGTAAATAGTTAAAGACCACATAAGAAGATTTTCTCCAGAATAATCTATCCGCAGCATATACTTTAGGTCTTCCAGTGGGGTATCCCTCACTATTGTAATTGAGTCCATCTGCCTTGGGGTTACTGATCCTTTACTTTTCTTTTCATCCATATTTTCCAGAATTATAACCATGCAAATACATCCATAAGAAAGTCTAGCTTGTCTTTGGTTTGTTCTTCAGTACATCATAGGAAACCAAGTTAATTGTGTGTATATGTGTGTGGGAAAAAAACTATTCAACCCTCCCCTCTCTATCTTTCTCTTTGTCTCAAAAAAAAAAGTCAGACATTATTATTTATGGTTCATCACACAACAGTCTGCCAGATGTCCAGACTGGATTTAGTATTTTTGTCTGCTTATTGAGTCATTCCCAAGGACCTGGAATAGGCATATGTAATATTTCATGGTGTTATAGATATCACTACAGGATATAAACTGTTCCAAGTAAAGCCACCTTTTGCAAATGACTGATGGTGAATTTGTCAAATGGTGCTCCAGTTATTTTGTGATTGTACCCAAAGCGCCTATACTACTAATACTACTAATAATAATTAATAATAAAAACTTTTATTCATTAAACATGAAACTCAGTCACCTGAACATTTAAAAATGTATCACAAGTATCATTGACTGCCACTGATGATTAGTGTGGGTCGCTGCCAGCATCCTAGTATCTTCTTAAAATACCTAGTATGCTGGCAGCAACCGTTTTATTATTATTATTATTATTATTATTATTATTATTATTATTATTATTATTATTATTATTATTATTATTATTATTATTATTATTAGACTGTAGACTATTGCTTAACACAATGTAAGCAGTCCTGAATCTTTGGAGAAGGGCGGGATATAAATTCAAATAAAAAATTATTATTATTATTATTATTATTATTATTATTATTATTATTATTATTGTTGTTGTTGTTGTTGTTGTTGTTGTTGTTGTTGTTGTTATGGTTATTGTTATTGTTATTGTTATTCCTCCAGTAGTAAAAGTTGTTGCAACTTTCACAACCTGTTCATTTGGTTGAAAGGAAGATGCTCAAATGGATCAAGTCTGCAAAGACAACTGTTTTTTGGAATAGATGTGATGTTGGTCAGTATAATCAATTCAGATAAATAATATACTTGTGATATACAACAGTAATACATCACAGGATTTTCAAGTTAGGATTAATAGAATTCTGAGCACAAAATACTAGCACATGGGTAAATTGAAATATATAATTTCCAGTTTACAATTTCCATCCTACCTATAAATAGTAATAATGTATACTTCCAACTTTTGGCAAAAGATATTGGAAAATGATGGATGCAGATGCATTGGGAGTGCAGATTGTTCATCCTGTTCTTTTTTTTTTTTGTCACAACAATATACACAAGCATCAACATAAAATAACTACATATCATATAAGCATATATATGAGCGAAAGTATGCAATAACTATATTAATTTGATATAATGAAAGGAAACAATAGGACAGGAATGGTAGGCATTTTTGTGCTCTTATGCACGTCCCTTATAGTCCTTTTAGGAATGGGGTGAGGTCAATAGTAGACAGTTTTTGGTTAAAGCTTTTGGGATTTTGAGAAGAGACCACAGAGTCAGGTAGTGTGTTCCAAGTGTTAATAACTCTGTTGCAGAAGTCATATTTTCTGCAATCAAGATTGAAGCAGTTAACATTAAGTTTAAATCTATTGTTTGCTCTTGTATTATTGCAATTGAAGCTGAAGTAGTCTTCAACAGGAAGGACATTGCAATTGATGATTCTTTGAGTTAAGCACAGGTCTTGTCGAAGTCGGCGGAGTTCTAAGTTTTCTAAACCCAGGATTTCAAGTCTGGTGGTATAAGGTATTTTGTTGTTTTCAGAAGAACGTAAAATATTTCTGGACACGTTCAATTGTGTTGATGTCAGAAATGTGGTAGGGGTTCCAGACAGGTGAGCTGTATTCAAGAATAGGTCTAGCAAATTTTTTGTATGCTCTGGTTAGTAGTGTAGAGTTTTTGGAAAAGAAGCTATGCAAAATTAGGTTTACAACTCTTAGAGCCTTTTTTGCTATGTAGTTGCAGTGGGCTTTGGCACTTAGATCATTTGATATGAAAACTCCAAGGTCTTTAACAGGGTGGGGGTCATCTGTAAGGTAATGTCCATCAAGCTTGTACTTAGTTTTTGGGTTCTTTTTTCCAACATGTAAGACTGAGCATTTGCTGGTTGAGATTTGGAATTGCCAAGTTTTAGACCAATCGGAAACAAAGTCAAGGTCTTTTTGAAGGGTAGTAGTATTGTTGGTGGTGTTAAATTGTTTGACATCATCAGCAAAGAGCATCTCCAATGATCCATCTGTTAAGCTACTGAAGTTCGCAGATGACACAAGAGTGATTGGTCTCATTCGAGACAATGACGAATCCGCATATAGACGAGAGGTCGAACGACTAGCCTTGTGGTGCAAACAAAACAATCTGGAACTGAACACACTCAAAACCGTAGAAATGATGGTAGACTTTAGGAGAAACCCTTCCATACTTCCACCTCTCACAATACTTGACAACACAGAATCAACAGTAGAAACCTTCAAATTTCTGGGTTCTATCATATCGCAAGATCTCAAATGGACAGCTAACATCAAAAACATCATTAAAAAAGGACAACAAAGAATGTTCTTTCTGCGCCAACTCAGTAAGCTCAAACTGCCCAAGGAGCTGCTGATCCAATTCTACAGAGGAATTATTGAGTCTGTCATTTGCACCTCTATAACTGTCTGGTTCGGTTCTGCAACCCAACAAGAAAAACACAGACTTCAGAGGATAATTAGAACTGCAGAAAAAATAATTGCTACCAACCTGCCTTCCATTGAGGACCTGTATACTGCACGAATCAAGAAGAGGGCCGTGAAACTATTTGCAGATCCCTTACATCCTGGACATAAACTGTTTCAACTCCTACCCTCAAAACGACGCTATAGAGCACTGCACACCAGAACAACTAGACACAAGAACAGTTTTTCCCCGAAGGCCATCACTCTGCTAAACAATAATTCCATCAACACTGTCAGACTATTTACTGAATCTGCACTACTATTAATCGTTTCATAGTTCCCATCACCAATCTCTTTCCACTTATGACTGTATGACTATAACTTGTTGCTGGCAATCCTTGTGATTTATATTGATATATTGACCATCAATTGTGTTGTAAATGTTGTACCTTGATGAACGTATCTTTTCTTTTATGTACACTGAGAGCATATGCACCAAGACAAATTCCTTGTGTGTCCAATCACACTTGGCCAATAAAATTCTATTCTATTCTAAAAGAGAACACAATTAACTGTAATATGGTCACAGAGATCATTTATGTATAGTATGAAGAGCGTTGGTCCAAGAACGCTGCCTTGAGGAACGCCACTCTTGACAGGAACAGGATTTGATAGAGCATTGCCAATTTTGACCACTTGTTGTCTGTTTGACAGGAGGGCATTTATCCAATTGTGAAGAGGTCCTGAAATGCCGTATGGTTTTAGTTTTAGGAGAAGTTTATCGTGTACTACTGAGTCAAAAGCTTTGCAGAAGTCTATGTAGATTGCATCTATTGCTTTGCCTTGATCAAGATTAGTAGTCCATATGTTTTTGCAGTGAAGAAGTTGTAAGTTACATGATAATTTTTTCCTGAAACCAAATTCTTTATTAGAGAGTACCGTATATACTCGAGTATAAGCCGAGTTTTTCCAGCATGTTTTTTGTGCTGAAAAACGTCCCCTCGGCTTATACTCGAGTATATACGGCTTATACTCGAGTTTTTTTTTTTTCTTCTTTTTTTCACATTATACCGGATGGTGCAAACTTGGCGGGCTTTTGCATTAGCGGGAAGCCCTGCGGTGCAGTGAGAGGCGGGCGGGGGAGCCGCCAGCCTTCTCGGCTGAGGGAGGGAGGCTTTCCCTGACCGGTAGCTGCCTCATTTCCCTCCCTCGGCTTATACTCGAGTCCCCAGTTTACCCCAGTTTTTTGGGGTAAAATTGGGGACCTCGGCTTATACTCGGATCGGCTTATATTCGAGTATATACGGTAGGTTGTTTGTTTCTAGGTGGAGGGTAATGGATTGGTTGATGATAGATTCCATTATTTTGCAGGTGACGCAGCATAGAGAGATTGGTCTGTAATTTTCAACTAGGCTGGGATCTTCCTTTTTGAAGATAGGGATGACTGTGGCTACAGACCAAAGTTTGGGAAGGGAACTAGTCGTGAAAGCTTTATCAAAGATTATGCTTAGGGGTTCTGCTGTATTAGTGGAAAGTTTTTTTAAGAAGTATGCACATAGTACATCAGGCCCAATAGATAAAGATGGTTTCAGTTTGTGAAGAGTTTTTCAACATTATCTTCTGTGAAGTCTATATGTGTTAAGTTGTTGTACTCATTGTTGGTTCGATTGGGGAATGTCGGATATGAGCCATCACTGTTAACAAAGACTGAGCCAAAGAATGTGTTAAAGAGGTTTGCTTTAACTGTTTCATCATTACATTTTTTGCCGTTAGATTCTTTTAGTGGTGGGATGGATCTTGATTCTTTAAGTTTATTGTTCACAAAATTATTAAAAAAACGATTGGAATTTGTGTGCAGACGGTCTTCTTCTTGCTTGGTATGGTAAATGGTGCATTCAGTTTTTATTTGGTTGCAAATATTTCTGTAGCGGTTTTTGAAATTAGCTACATAGCCCTTTTTGTTTCTTCTCCAGAGGGATTTTTTTTTGGATTGAAGCTTTTTTATTGATATGGATAATTTGCTTTTTTTGATTTTGGTGGTGATTTGTGGTATGTATAGTTTAATGATTCTATTGATTTCAAGTAAGAAAACTCTATAGTGGTCAGCGGCAGTGATACAGGTCAAGGCAATATGAGGTCAAGGCAGTTGTTGAGTTTTGTTTTGTTAGTTACTAGTTGTTCAAGACCTAGGTTTGTAACAGCGTTGTATAGTGTAGTATGGATTGGTTGAGTTGTACATTCATTTGTTATCCAGTTAATAAAAGGTAGATTTAGGTCACCCAGGAAGATGAGAGGATATGGGCAAGCGGTAGCCCATGTTAGCAGTTTGGTTAACATATTTGCATGAGCGATGTTGTAGTCAGGGGCTCTGTAGCATAGTAAGAGTCGAAGTGTGGTGTTAAGGGATAGGTCGCATACAATAGTTTCAGGAAGAGAAAGTTTATGTGAAATTTGAATATTTTTTTAGGTTCAGTGATTTTTTGTAAAAGATAGCCACTCCACCACCTCTGCAGTTTTCACGATCTGATCGAAAAACTTGATACTCTTTGTTTGAAATAATGGAGTCAGGGAGGGATGAGTTCAGCCATGTTTCACAAACAAATATAATATCAAATGTAACATTGTTTAACAAGAGGATAAATTCAGGCAATTTGTTTACAATACTTCTTGCATTTATTAATTTACATTTAAGACCTGCAGTGTTTGGTCTTGAAGAGGTAAGGGCAGTGGTGGGATTCAGCCAGTTCACACCACTTCGGGAGAACCTGTTGTTAACTTTCTGAGCAGTTTGGCAAACTGGTTGTTGGAAGAAATCATTAGGGCAGAGAACCAGTTGTTAAATGACTTGAATCCCACCACTGGGTAAGGGGCGTGCATACCTAGTTTTGATTGATAGTTGATTGAGGGTTAGTACAACAGGTGGTTAGAGGAAGGTTGGTTGAGCAATGAGTGGTTGATCATTGGATGGTTGGAGGTTTTGTACGGGTAGTTGGAGGTTGGTTGGTTGATCAACAGTTGATTGAATGGATGGATGAATGCTTTGATTGTCGGATGGATGGATCCTTGATTGATGGATGGTTGGATGCTTTGATTGAAGTGTGGTTGAGTGATGGCTATTTGATTATAGGTTTTTCTTTTTATGCCCTACTTTTTTCCCCTTTCTAGGAAGCAGAGGAAAAGTTGCATCAGTTTTAAAGTAATATCATGTCTCTACTTTCTTCTGCTGAAAGACTGTTCAGCAGGGAGGAATTTTGCCAACACAATCCAGATGGCTCAATTTAAGCGTTTTTATTATGCTATGTTCCCACTGGAAGAACAATTCTGCAGAGCTTTCTGATATAATCGGACCCCCAAGATCATGAGCCACATGTTTATGCTGGTATAACCTGTTCTGATAACCCTGGGAAAACCCAGTTGTTCCCATATAGTAATTGCAGCTATTAACAGATAGCTATTATGGGATCAGAAAGAACCAGTTCAGAAGTTCAGTTGTCCTAAGGGGGTGGGTAGCAAATGGCCCCAGCAGGAATGTGTCAATTGAGTTTTAATTTTCACGCTTGTTCCTTCCTCAGTCTTCTCATAAACTGAAGCTTCAGCAGATTTACATGGCTCAGTTTGAATCTGCAAGAACAGTAAGTTAACAACAGCAAATAGCCATCACCCCCAAAGGATTAAGAATGTATGGAACACTCTTGGACCTTGAGAGCTAAAATTCTGCTCAACCAAAGAGAGATGTAATCATAATTCTTTTTTTATATACTGTATATATACCCTAAAGCATCTTCTTCCAATCTGGTGTCCACTAGATCTCTTTGACTAAAACTCCATTTCCTGCTGAAATGCTCATAAATTGGGTTGAAAACTCTAATATTAATGTCAGAGGTATGCCTAAGAGATCCATGAAATGAATTCTTTGGAAAGGAATTTCTTCCTGAGGAAGGCTGCCTAAAGACTGCCTTGATTAATAGAAAACAACACCAACTGTTTAATAAATTCAAAAACATTACTAACATACATTTTCAGATTTTAGCACAGTATTACTTTAATTTGCCATCCCAATCCCAATAGCAATGCTTAAATCTAGTGGAAGGAAAGTTTCCACTGATGCAGGCAGAAGTTTCCTTTTCATTTCAACCTGAGGATGTGAAGATTGACTGAAAATATCTATAGACCCCTTACATCCTGGACATAAATCATTTCAACTTCTATCCTCAAAATGACGCTATAGGGCTCTGCACACCAGAACAAGACACCAGGCCAGTTTTTCCCCAAATGCCATCACTCTGCTGAACAACTAATTTCCCACAACACTGTCAAATTAACGGCTGTCATGTGGTCTTCTAACGACAGCCGAGCATCCAGGAGAACACCCAAGTTGCGAACCCTCTACTACTAAGACTGTATTCTTCTTCTCATCCTTATTAGTAGTACCTATCTCTTCCCACTTATGGCTAGATCCCTGTTCCTTGTATCTTTACATCTTATATTGTTTTTACTGTTTCCTAGTATGATTTGATTACTTATTAGTGTCCTATGACTATCACTAAGTGTTAATATAATATAATATAATATAACAACAGAGTTGGAAGGGACTTTGGAGGCCTTCTAGTCCAATCCCCTGCCCAGGCAGGAAACCCTACACCATCTCAGTCAGATGGTTATCCAACATTTTCTTAAAAATTTCCAGTGTTGGAGCATTCACAACTTCTGCAGGCAAGTCGTTCCACTTATTAATTGTTCTAACTGTCAGGAAATTTCTCCTTAGTTCTAAGTTGCTTCTTTTTTTGATCAGTTTCCACCCATTGCTTCTTGTTCTACCCTCAGGTGCTTTGGAGAACAGCCCGACTCCCTCTTCTTTGTGGCAATCCCTGAAATATTGGAACACAGCTATCATGTCTCCCCTAGTCCTTCTTTTTATTAAACTAGACATACCAAGTTCCTGCAACTGTTCTTCATATGTTTTAGCCTCCAGTCCCCTAATCATCTTTGTTGCTCTTCTCTGCACTCTTTCCAGAGTCTCAACATCTTTTTTACATCGTGGCGACCAAAACTGGATGCAATATTCCAGTGTGGCCTCACCAAGGCATTATAAAGTGGCACTAACACTTCACGTGGTCTTGATTCTATCCCTCTGTTTATGCAGCCCAGAACTGTGTTGGCTTTTTTAGCAGCTGCTGCACACTGCTGGCTCATATCTAAATGGTTGTCCACTAGGACTCCAAGATCCCTCTCACAGGTACTACTATTGAGCAAGGTGCCACATATACGGTACCTGTGCATTTTGGATTTTTTGCCTAAATGTAGAACCTTACTTTTTTCATTGTTGAATTTCATTTTGTTAGATAGCACCCAATGTTCAAGTGTGTCAAGATCTTTCTGTAACTTGAGCCTATCTTCTGGAGTGTTGGCTATTCCTGCCAGCTTGGTGTTATCTGCAAATTTGATGAGTTCCCCATCTATCCCCTCGTCCAAGTCATTGATGAAGATGTTGAAGAGTACTGGGCCTAAAACAGAGCCTTGGGGTACTCCACTGCATACTTCCCTCCATGTGGATGTAGTTCCGTTGAGGACTACACATTGAGTGCGGTTGGTCAGCCAGTTACGAATCCATCTGGTGGTGGTGCTCTCTAACCCACATTTTTCTACTTTATCTAGTAGTAGGTTATGGTCTACTTTATCAAATGCTTTACTGAAGTCCAAGTAAATTATATCGACAGCATTCCTCTGGTCTACTAATTTTGTCATTTTGTCAAAGAATGCGATAAGATTAGTCTGGCATGATCTGTTTTTGACAAACCCATGTTGGCTTTTGGTTATTACTTTGTTTGCTTCTAGGTGTTCGGTGATTCGTTGCTTGATTATCTTTTCCAGAATCTTTCCCGGTATTGAGGTCAGGCTGATAGGTCTGTAGTTTCCTGGATCTGTTTTTTCCTTTTTGAAGATGGGAACTACATCAGCTCTTTTCCAGTCCTCTGGCAGCTCCCCTGTGCTCCAGGATCTTTGAAAGATATAGTTCAGTGGTTCTGAAATCACGTCTGCCAGTTCCTTCAGAACCTTGGGGTGTAATCCATCCGGTCCTGGTGATTTGAACTCATCTAGGGTAGACAGGTGTTCACTTACCATTTTCTTCCCTATTTTAACTTGTGTTTCTAATCTGTTTTTTGTAGTGCTGTTTTTTTGTTTTTTTTTATTCAAAAAGTTTTACAAAATTTTTTTTCCCCCTTTCCCCCCCTCCTCCCCCCTCCCTTCGCAACCCCCCTCCCCCCCCGACTTCCCGGAACGAGCACAAGGTATAGTTAAAAATAAAACAAACATATGCTAAAAAAATTTCATCCCAACTTAATTGTACCCCTACAAACATCAAAACCTAACTTCCCCCAAAAGCAATCAAAATAATACATCATAATCATTCAAAACAGTCTGATAACTCTTAGTCTGATATCTACGTTGAATATAGTCAATCCATTTTTCCATTCCTTTAAGTATCTTTCTTGCGTATTGTCTTTCAAAAAGGCTGATATCTTCGCCATCTCAGCCAAATTGGCAACTTTCAATATCCATTCTTCTATTGTTGGTACTTCTTTTTTCTTCCAATATTGTCCTATTAGTAATCTTGCTGCAGTTATTAGATTTAAAATCAATTTAGTCTCAATTACTGTACAATCCGTAATAATTCCCAACAAGAAAAATTGCGGCAGGAACTTTATCTTCTTTTCAGAACATTTTGTAAAATCCACCAAATTTTTATCCAAAAGGCCTTTATGTCCTTACAAGTCCACCAAATGTGAAAATATGTAGCGTCATCACAATTACATCTCCAACATTTTGCTTGCATTTCTGGATACATACACGATAATTTTTTAGGATCTAGATGCCATCTATAAAACATTTTATAAAATTTTCCCTCAAATTCTGTGCCTGCGTGAATTTAACATTTCTAACCCAAATTTTTTCCCACGTTTCCAATAATATTGGCTCCTGAAAATTTTGTGCCCACTTTATCATACAGTCCTTTACCAAGTCCCTTTCAGAATCTATTTCAAGTAACACATTATACAATCTCTTTATATGCTCCTGAGACTGATTTCTAATTTGCTTTACCAAATTTCCCTCGTTCTGCTCTATACCAATTCTCTGATCTCCTTCCATCTAGCGTAGTTGCTCATATTGAAACAAAGTTTAATTTTCCCCTTCCCCTCTTAATACTTGCAGAGATTTTAACTGCAAATTACCTCTTTCAGTATACAAAAGATCTTTATATGTAATCATTTCCTGATTCTGTTCTATGTTTATATTTTCTACTGTATGTCTAGGACTTGCCCATATAGGAACCTTATAATTTAGTTTATAAGAGTATTTTTCCAAACACATGAAGGGCATTTCTTAGCACATGATTTTTAAAGGCCTTATCCACTTTTTTGTCATAAATTAAATATGCATGCCATCCATATAGCAAATCATAACCTTCTATATTCAAAATTCTGTCCTCTGTTAAATTATTGCAATCACTTATTGCAGAGAGAGCAGCTGCTTCATAATATAATTTAAAATTAGGCATTTTTAAACCTCCCCTTTCTCAAGAATCTTGAATTATTTTCATTTTAACCCTAGCTTTTTTACCTTCCCATATAAATTTGTTAATTCCCTTCTGCCATTCCTCAAGATTCTTATCTTTCTTAATTATTGGTATCATCTGAAAGAGGAATAAAAATCTAGGTAAAACATTCATTTTAATAGCAGCAATTCTCCCCAGCAAAGATAATTGCAATTTTTCCAAACAATCAACTCCTTCTGAACTTTTGCCATAAAACCTCATAGTTATTCTTATACAATTTCACATTTGACGTAATATAAACCCCTAAGTACTTAACCTTCTTTACAATTTCAAATCCTGTTACTTCCTCTAGTTTTTCTTTCTGTTGTCTAGCCATATTTTTTATTATCACTTTTGTCTTTTTCTGATTTACCTTAAACCCTGAGACATTCCCATATTGATCAATTATTTCCAACAAAGATTTACTAGAATTTATAGGGTTTGTTAAAGTAATCACCAAATCATCTGCAAAAGCTCTTAACTTATATTCATACTGTCTAACTCTAATTCCCTCTATCTCCTTTACTTCTCGTATTTTATCCAATAATGGTTCTAGAGTTAAAATAAACAATAATGGTGATAAAGGACATCCCTGTCTTGTTCCTTTCGCAATCTTAAAAGGTTCTGTTAAGCTACCATTGATTATAATCTGTGCTGTTTGCTCTCCATAAATTGCCTTAATTATTCTTAAAAAACCATCTCCAAATTGCATCTTTTCTATTAATTTAAATAAAAATTCCCAATGCAATCGATCAAAAGCTTTCTGTGCTGTTTTTGATAGGTTGGATTGTTTTTTCCTTTTGTGTAAAGACAGATGCAAAATATGAGTTAAGTAGATCTGCTTTCTCCCTGTTGCTTGTCATCTTCTTGCCACTTTCTCCCAGCAATGTTGTATCTTATGATTCTTCTTCACCTTCTTATCTTATGATTCGCCTTCTGTATGACCTAAGCATAGCTCATAAAATCATCTGCTACCTGTCAATGACTACTTCAGCTTCAACCACAACAATACACGAGCACACAATAGATACAAACTTAAGGTAAACTGCACCAAACTCGATTGCAGAAAATATGACTTCAGCAACAGAGTGGTCAATGCCTGGAATTCACTACCTGACTCTGTGGTTTCATCCCCCAAACCCCAAAATTTTAACTTTAAACTGGCTACTCTTGACCTCACCCCAAGAAGTCTGTAAGGGGCATGCATAAGAGCATCAGCATGTCTACCGTACCTGTCCTAATTTTCCCTTTAATTGTATTCATTTTTTATATTCAGTTCATGCTTATACTTATATATATTATCTAATACGTACTCGACAAATAAATAAATACATTCTTGATGAATATATTTTATTTTTTTCTTTATGAACACAGAGATCATATACACCAAAGACAAATTCCTTGTGTGTCCAATCACACTTGGCCAATAAAGAATTCTATTCTATTCTATTCTATTCTATTCTATTCTATTCTATTCTATTCTATTCTATTCTATTCTATTCTATTCTAATTATTGGAATAGAGAATAAAATATAAATATAAACCAACTTCCTCAGTCTGGCTTGACCCTTCTCTGAAACATGTAGCAATGTTGTATACAGAAGGGTCAAACTGCATAAAAACATAAGGTTCTTACTTTTGTTTTTGACTCCTCCATCAGAAAATATGTCTTTTTGCATGAAAATAACCCCTGAAGCTTTCTAGATCTCTGTTGCTACAATCATGAATTTTAGTTGGATTTTAGAAATCAGTGAGATGTCTAGTAAAAGCACATTCATTGATCAAGTGTCTACAGTATGTTGGCCATGGAATATTTCCCTTAACAAAATGCAGGAAGAATGATCTTTGGAAGGTATATGATTATGTAACCCTAAGAATGTGTCTCTGCGCCATAGCATCTGAACCACCTCAGAGGCTTTAGCAGTATGAATGTGGTGAACTGAATATAGGTATCTTACATCCTTATACAATTATTATGCTTCCAATATCCACCATGCCCAACAGTGTTGCTATCTGATCTGCATCTACTTAACTTCTTCTGGCAAAGGGCTATTTTACTAAGCCACAGCAGTGGGCTTCTGTAAGCCCCTGTCCTAAAAGATATGCTGTGAGCTGGGGTACTTGGGCATTATAGACATAATTATAGATTGTAGCAAACAACTCCCACTTCCTCTTTGCCAATTGTTACAGCATTGTTCCTTCCTACTAGCAGCAACAAAGGGTAAGGAAATACAAAGTTGGAGGACTTGTGCAAAAAACCATTTTTATACTAACTCGGTGTTAAGCCTTGCAGAATAGGAGATTTGTGTCTCCATCACAAAGTGTTGCAACTTCAGTTGTTATTTGCTGGAAGTCAGCCAGGCAAAGCATGAAAGAAAACTTGATAGCATGGAAATTAAGCTTCCTTTTTCCTCTCACTTTTTCTCCCTGTGTATCCCAGCAGATTGGATTTAATTCAGGAGTGCTGCCACTATTTTCTTGTGTTCCGCATATACAGGGGGACATTTTCCTGTTGTAAACATTGCTGCGGCGATTATTATTTATTTTAATGAGTTCCTTTCACTGGAAACCATAGATACTTTGGAACCCAAAGGAGCAGAGATTTAGAAGATATAATGCTAAGTGCAGTACAAATGAGAAAAAAATAGTCTTTTTGAGTATAATTCCATCTCTCATAGAGATGCAGATCACGGAGAACAGCCTTTTAAAAAAAATCCTCATAAATATTTTTCTTTTTAAAAAAAAAAGTAGATGAAGTGGGAGTTCTGGTTAAAGTCATTTCTACAGCTCTTTTGGAAGGTTGTTTCTCTCTTTGTTTCAATAAACATAAGAATCTGTCTCCTCCCAGGACAGTATAACATATAAAGATTAGCAAATTTCATTCCACTGTGGTTCCAACTTCTGTCCAAGCTTAACTTAACTTAACTTCTGTCCCTTAAGCTTAGAAGGCATCCACACATGCATTTTTCATGAAAACATAATATTCACAAGATCGTATTTAAGGTGTTCAAAGCAATGGGAAACAGCAATCCCATTCTTGTGCTCTTCAGCCTATTTGGATAATAATAATGAAAGAGAATTATGTATCCTAAGGCCACCAAGTTCAAAAGGTTTTTTTGACATCAAAGAACCAATTGATATCAAAATACCATCATTCCATTCTTTCTCATCAGCTTCCTTCCAAGCTTATTTAAATGCCAGACAGTCTGCAATGAGAGTGACAACCCTCAATCACCTTTTGGCTCTCCTTCATATGTCTTTATCAACAATAAATAATCAGAAGTCAAAAGAGAAATAGATGTCCTTCAGGGGAATAGATCACGCAGCTCCTCAAAGCAGTGTTGACCTTAATAAAATATTGTTTGTATCAGCATAATACAAATCACTTGTGGAGTGAAGACACATTTTCCAAAGTGTTTTTAAAATAAAAATTGTAATCTCTCATAGCAAAGGAAACCTGGATGGAATTTGATGTGAGATACAAATTGTCTCCAAAATGCAAACAATTGTCTAAGGTAGCTTTGCAATAAATGCAGGCTTCATATGGCACATATAGGTCTTCAGAGTGGCTTTTGAATTATTGGGAAAGTTATTCAAAGGTTATATCACAAATCAACAAGTTCTTATATCAACAATCAACCATTCCACTCCATACTTCTGTGTAGGGATCCATGAATACATAAGCTGCCACACTGAAAACCATTATTAACTTGTGTTGACAAGGCAGATCAGAAGGAAAAGCAGCATTTTCATCCATTTTCCTGCTGTGTTATTTTTTTTTTAGTATGACATTTAATAATCATTTTAATTTAGTTGAAGCACTCTCTTTCAATAATGGGCATTAGATTCTTTCCATATTCTTTCACCCAGTTTTCTTTTTGTACTTTGATATAGGTGAGAACAAAGAAGGATTCAGGATCTACACAATAAGCTTTATTTCTCCAAGGACCTTGTATTTGATGGGTCTTCGTTTCCTTGACAACCATATATTCCACTGTTACAGGAAGCCATTTTCAAGGAGGGACTTGACCTCTCTTATTCAGCTTTTAAACCTTCATTAAAAGTTGATTCTTTTAATATATCAAACTAAATACCAGAAATAAGAAAATGATTTGCATACATATGAGTTTACTAATAATGTAATATTCCATTGACATTAAAAAAATGGGGAAAAAATAATGTTTTATCCAAACAAAATAAGTTCAAAAAATTTGACCAAATTGTTTGAAAGTCTTCTTTATCCCTCTGCCAGAAAAAAAAATTAATGTTGACCATATACATATTGATAATTCATTGCTACAGAAAAGGTGTAGACATAGCCTTCCAGTTTTGTATATTATTTTCCTCATTCCTCATGATGAAAGGACACAATTCTTGATCCCTCAATATATTCCAAATAATGCAAATATAGTTTAGACAAATGTAAATATCTTAAGACAAAGCAACACTCATGTGGATTTCAACCTAAAATTGTCAGATATGCCCAGAATGTAGAAGTTACTATTACAATTGCTCAGTTGTATTTCCGACAGCAGGACAAAGGCAACTATTATTAATTATTAAGTATATTTTGAGGTGCCCACCATTCACAAAATATAAATGTCTGCTGTATTAACCTTAAGATCAAAGTCAACTTTCCCTTGGGTGACAAAGTCAGAACATTCAAGCTTTTTAATTCCAAAGTTCAGGTAAATATCTACTATTTGGTTCATCCAGCTCTTTCAATATCTTATGAAAATGGCTTTGGGGCATCAATTGATTCATCCAGATTCTCTAATAGATGTGTACTTTAGAAGCAGCCAGAGAATCAAGACCAAACAGTCCAAATAATAAATGCTTAAGTTAAATAAACTGCCAAGAAGCACTCAGAGGTAAATCAATTTTGATTTTAAGGTCTACTTAAAAAAAATAAAAACTTGCTTCATCAAAATTCGTTCAAAGTAATAATGATATTTTATCTTCCCCTCCCCCAAACTAAGCAGTGGATCTATACAGATTGGTTCTCTTTTTTTGCAGAAGTTTTGGTGATTTGCCACCACAGAATTATTTATTTTGTGAAAGGTCAAGTCAGGTCTGAGCTGTCTTGATAAGGCAGTTTACTTTGATGCTAAGGACTTCAGTCCATGCACAATACAAATTCAGAACACGGTGTTTGTTAGATTTGGGCAATAAAGAGGCAGGAGACCAATGAGTGACAACAGCTCTTTAGTTTATAGTGAACCCAGCAAAAATATCCGGCAAAAACCCCTCTTTTTATACAGTTTTGGCTGAGGCTTCAACCAATCAGCAACGTGCTATTTCCCGCCCAAGTTTCCCTCCAAAACTTTAAAGATACATTACACTCCTTCCCTCCCAGAACGCATTGTACCCATATTTACATAATTTTAGCATCTTATTTCTCTACGTAGTCACGCAAGTAGACAGGGCGTCTCCTAACTCTTTCGGACCTGCGCAATTCATTCTCTGGGAGTGAGTCGAGCTGGCCGGAGGGACTGTTAGTTCCTCCCAGCTCCTCCTCTAGGCTATCCGGCCCTGGATTATTGGCAGCGTCGTCCCTGCTGTCTTCAGGAGGAACCGGTTGGTGTCGCTGGACCTCGTCGGACTCAGATAAGTCCCGCGTTTGCCCCGGGTTTGAGTCAGCTGTGGATTCAAACATTTGGTAGTCAGGGCCTGACTGATCTGTTTCTGATTTACTTGTTATTCGTTTCCTTATTTGGTCTATGTGGCGCTTCCAAACCCGGCCATCCTCCATATCTACGAGATATGATTTCGGCCCGGTTATTTCAAGAATTGTCCCTTTTAATCACATTGGGCCCTTGCTATAGTTTTGTGCCCACACTGGGTCGCCCACTGTCATTTCTCTCATTTTACCGTGTGCCCCCTTGTACCCATCTGGGGTGTAGGTTGGGTTTAGTCGGTCTAATGGGCACCTGAGCTTCCTGCCCATCAATAGTTCCGCCGGGCTGCGGCCAGTTGTCACACAGGGGGTTCTGTGTTGGACGGCTAGGAAGGTATCGATTTTTGTTTGCCAATCGCCTGGCCTTATCCTGGATAATGCTTCTTTTGCGTTCCGAACGAAACATTCTGCAAGTCCGTTCGTCGCCGGGTGGAAAGGCGCCGAGAGGACATGTCTGATGCCCTCCTCCGCCAAGTACCCCTCAAACTGGGTTGCCGTGAATTGCGGGCCGTTGTCGGAAACTAGGGTGTCGGGCAACCCATGGGTTACAAATAGGTGCCTCAGGACTGAGATCACTGACTTGGCTGTCGTGGATCTCATGAGGATGATTTCTAGCCATTTGGAGTAGGCATCTACTACCACTAGAAAGGTTTGCCCGTGGAATGGGCCGGCAAAATCGATGTGAATCCTAGACCATGGCCCCTGGGGTTTCTCCCACTCTCGGATTGGGGCCGTAGGGGGTAGTGGCCTTGACTCCTGGCAGGCTTGGCATTTCCCTACCCTGTCGCTAATTTCCTTGTCCATCAAGGGCCACCACACATAACTCCTCGCTAAACCCTTCATTCTCACGATCCCCGGGTGGCCCACATGCAGAAGTTCCAATACCTTTTTTTGTAATTTCTCCGGGATCACCACCCTATCCCCCCATAACAGACACCCCCCTTGAACCGATAGCTCCTCTCATTTTTTCACAAAGTCCTTGAAACGCTCACCCGGCGCAGCGGGCCATCCCCTTTGTACCCACCCAATTACAGTCCTTATTGTAATGTCCTTGTAAGATGCCCTAGCCACTTCCTTGGATGTGACTGGGCCCGAGTCCAAAGAGTCAATTAGCAGGACGGGTGTCCCCGGGGTAGGGTCTTCGATGGTCTCTGGTAGCGGGCATCTGCTCAGGGCGTCCGCATGCCCTAACTCCTTCCCTGGCCGGTGAAGCAATTTGTAAGAGTATGCCGCTAGGAAGATAGTCCATCGGGTCAGTCTGGGCAAGAGGGCCACGGGCGTTGGGCGGTCGCCCGCCAATAGGCCTAGTAGGGGTCTATGGTCCGTGACTATCTCGAAGTCACGTCCGAATACATATTCATGGAATTTCTTTACCCCGGAGACTATAGCCAATGCTTCCCTATCTAGCTGACTATAGTTCCTTTCGGCCGAGGACATTGTTCGGGAGTAATACGCTATAGGGGCTTCTGTTCCATTTGGCAATCTGTGGCTGAGCACAGCCCCCACCCCGTAGGGAGATGCATCACAAACTAGCACTAATGGCAATGTGCCATTGTATTGAATAAGGAGGCTATCGCTGGACAGAAGGTTTTTTACTCCTTCGAATGCCTTAGCTTCCGCTTTCCCCCACGACCACACAGCTGTCTTTGCCAGTAATTTGTGTAGCGGTTCGGCTATAGTTGCCTTGTTCTTTAAGAATACCGCATAGAAGTTTACCAGGCCTAAGAATGCCTGTAACTCCGTTTTGTTTTGGGGAGCAGGGGCCTTCCTGATGGCCCGTACCTTGCTCTCAGTGGGGTGGATCCCTTCCCTGTCTATCCGGTAGCCCAGGAATTCTACGGATCCTACCCCGATCTGGCATTTGTTCAGCTTAACCTTAAGCCCGGCAGACCGGAAAATGCCCAAAACCTTTCTCAGCCTTACGCCCAATTCCTCTAACTTCTCAGCAGATACCAAGACATCGTCGAAGTAGGGTACCACCCCGGGGAGTCCCTGCAATAGTCGCTCCATTAGGTTCTGGAATAACCCAGGAGCCACACTAACCCCAAACTGTAACCGGGTGCATTTAAAAGCACCCCGGTGCGTGACAATTGTTTGCTCTTCGGCTGTGCTGCTATCTACGGGTAACTGCTGATAGGCTTGAGCCAAATCTAGCTTGGCGAAAACCTGCCCTTGTCCTAACAAGTGCAGCAAGTGTTGCACTACTGGGATGGGGTATGCACTCTTCTGCAATGCTTTGTTAAGTGTTGCCTTGTAGTCAGCACAAATCCGGACCGATCTGTCCGGTTTGACTGGGGTGACTATAGGTGTCTCCCATTTTGCATGGTCAACGGGCACTAGTATCCCCTGGCTTACTAGTTTGTCCAGCTCCCGGTCAATCTTGGGCTTTAGGGCAAATGGAACCCTCCTAGCCTTTAACCGGATAGGGGCAACTTGTGGGTCTAGGTTAAAGGAAATAGGGGTCCCCTCGTACTTGCCCAGGCAGTCTTTGAAGACGTCCTCGAACTCCTTCATTAGTTCATCTTTGAGGTCGACTTCATTCCTGAAGACCCCGGTCACTCCCATGCCCAAAGCTCGGAACCAGTCCAGTCCTAGCAAACTCGGTAAGGTTCCATCAACTATGGTGATTGGCAGGGTTTTCTTGAACTGTCCATACTTGACTTGGACGGACGTTACCCCTCGAACAGGGATCCGATTCCCTTGGTAGTCCTGCACCCTTAGCTTCTGGGTTTGTAGTTTGCGCTTCGCGATGGCAGGCAAGTCTCTCACGAGGGTGTCCCAGGACATAATCGTGATCGATGAGCCGGTGTCCACTTCCATTTGGCACGGCACCCCTTCAATGTATGTCTTGGTAAAAATCTTTTTCTCTAGTCGCGTTGATGCGTGACCCACTCTCACGGCAGTCTGGTTTAACTTCGCGCCCTTTTTGAATGGACCAATCCCGGGCCGCTTCGCTGCTCCCGCACTCTGATTGGTCGGTTTGAATTTTTGGCGGGAAGGTTGGGGGGCTCGACAGGCCTGCGCTATGTGGCCTTTCTTTTTGCACCGCCGGCAAACCGCGTCCTTAAACTTGCAGTGTTGTCATTGGTGTTGGCCCCCGCAACTCATGCATTCGCTCCGGTCCCCTCTCTCCGGCCTCTCGGTGTGGAAAACCTCTTCCTCTTCCTCACCTTCCGATTCGGCCTGGACTTCCTCATTGTGGACCGGGGTTGTTTTCGCTCCAGCCCCTGGCGCGTTCGGCATTTGCAGGGTCTCTGCCGCTTTGGTGGACATCTCGTGAGCCCTGGCCTCGTCCAAGGCTATTGCCAGCGTCAGGTTGCTTCTAGACAGCAGCCGCCTTCGCAATCGGATGTCCCTGACCCCACAAATGAGCTGGTCGAGTAAGGCGTCTTCCAAATCTCTGTACTCACAATGGTTCGCGGCTTTTCTCAACGCCGCCATGTACACACTAATCGATTCGCCCTCGCGCTGTACCCGCTGCCTCAACTCGAACCGTTGAACGAACTTTGAGGGTATCGGTGCATAGTGTGCTCGAAGTGCCGTTTGTAGTGTTTGCCACGGTACCGACTGTACCGGCGTTGGCTCTGAAAGCGACTCTGCGGTGTCAAAAACCTCCGGACCGCAGTGGCTTAGGAAGTACGCTCGCTTCCGATTGTCCGAGACTCCTTGGAGTTCGTTCGCTTCGAGGAAACACTCGAAACGAGCCATGTACGACCCCCATTTCTCCTTGGCTGGGTCAAATGGCGCTGGTGGTGTGTAGCTGGACATCGCTGCTTTCCGCCCCTTACTGTCTGGGTTCGCTAATTCCTGGTTAGTTCAGCTCTTTCCGACGATCTTTCTGCCTTGATATCCCACCTTCGTCGCCAATGTTAGATTTGGGCAATAAAGAGGCAGGAGACCAATGAGTGACAACAGCTCTTTAGTTTATAGTGAACCCAGCAAAAATATCCAGCAAAAACCCCTCTTTTTATACAGTTTTGGCTGAGGCTTCAACCAATCAGCAACGTGCTATTTCCCGCCCGTTTCCCTCCAAAACTTTAAAGATACATTACAGTGTTATCCACCGAAGTTTAGAAGGAAGGCACTATTTTGCAAGTTTACTTCAAAGATGCACTTATCATAAAGCAAAGTGCCCCTCTCAAGACCCACATAGCTATACTAATTTGGAACAACCCATTCATGGTAATGACATTCAGAATGAACAATTACTGCATAAACAGCCCTAAAATTTTTCACCGGACAAATTCATTGTCCAGTTCGGATTCACACTGAAATTGGAGTTAATACAAAAAAGATGAAATTGATAGCTTCATACTAAGATGAATAGACAATTTTTCTGGTTTGTGAGCTATGATATCATGGTGAATCACTGAAGGTTAGGACTGAAAATTTACAGCCAATTTTCTACTTTCCTTGAAGGGTAGGTAAGACTCATTGAGATCTTGCAGTCCACAAAGATAATCCCACCCTTAAAATTGTCCTCAACTCCCCATATCAAACAAAAATAGTACTGTTAATTGACCATTTTCCCCATCAAAATTCACCAATATAATATTAGGATGTTTTGTGATCTGCAAATGAGGAACCAGGAGCCCACACAACCCATGAATTTTAGTCAGCCATTCCTATGAATGTAAGACTGATCTTTGAAGTAAACTTGCATCTTTGAAGTAAACTTGCAATTTCTTCTTCTTTCTGCAGATTCACAAAATTCTCTTTTGAAGGCAACCACAGTTAGAACCGGGTTAGTTTTCTGCTATTGTTGCAGTAATATAAAAACATGCTATTATTTGACTCAGAGTTTAAGTTGATAGTCATACACGAAGATTTTTTTTTAGTTTATCTTTACATTGAGGTGATCTGAAATCACCAGATGTTTTGGACTAAAAAGTTCCCATAATTGCCAGTCATTGTAGTCATTGTAGTCAGTGTGAAATAGAATCCAAACGTATGAAAGATAACACTCTGAAATAGGTCTATGTCTCTTATTTCAATATTAGAAAGTTGGACATCCAACTCAGGGGTGCTATTCAGCAGGTTCTGGAGAACTGGTAGCAGAAATTTTGAGTAGTTCGGAGAACCGGCAAATACCACCTCTGGCTGGCTCCAGAATTGGGAGGAAATGGGGATTTTGCAGTATCCTTCCCCTGCCACGCCCACCAAGCCACACTACAGCCACCAAGCTACGCCCACAGAACTGGTAGTAAAAAAAATTGAATTCCACCACTGATCCAACTTATACACATCTTGTTATTTAGAATATTCAAATTAAGAGTTTTGACTGTGCCTGATAAGGCTTGAATAGAAAAGGCATGTCCTGACTTACAAAGCATTCAACCCCCCAAAAAAGTTACATTAAGTAGCAATATTATTAATAATATAATACTATATATGTGTGCATGTATACAATAGTATATACTCTGTATTAATTATATTACTATTAGTGTAACTTTGCTTTTAGTAGTTGCTGTTGATGAGTTTCCTTTTTTTCCATGCACTTCAGTTTTAACTGAATTTTTACAGACTATACTGTATTTCACTATTTCTTAATTTCATTGTTTATCATTATCAAGAGTATATGTGACTGCCTGCCAGCTCCAGGAATAATACTGCATATATCTCATGAAGTGAATATAGTCCGCAAAAGCTTATTTAATTATAAATGCACTAGTATTTAAGATGCCACAAAATGCTTCAATGTGTTTGCAGGGCATTTCTTGATATTGGGGTGAATATAGAAACAATGCTTAAACACTGCTGACAAAATTTAACAAACTTTCTACATAAAGCTCTGCATATGCTATACAGTGAAACAATAAAGGTTTGAAGGCATCTTAAAGAAAAATTTATTTCCTTTATTGATTTGCCCTGGTTATGAGAATTGTATCTGCCATACAATTCTCCGAAATAAACATGGAATAGAAGTGAAATGGACAATACTTTTAAGGGACATCCTCTGGCAGTTAGGAATCATATATGCTCTCAGAAGACAAGATATGTTTCTTGTAGTGCTGAGGTTGGGGGATAGACCTGTTGTAAAATCACCTTTAAGGCACCAAAAATCTAGTTGCAGAGGTTCTTCAAAGTTATAAAATTCTCAGTTTCTTTGGCTCTAGGGATATAAATGCTCCTGCGATCTTGGATATTTATTTATTTATTTATTTATTTATTCATACTTTTATACTGCCCTATCTCCCTAGGGACTCAGGGCGGTATACAGCCATATAAAAACAACATAAATATACAAAGTAAAACATTAATCTAAAAAACTTATTAAATAGGCCAAATATTTAAAATAGACATATAAATAATAAAACCCAATTTAAAACCAAATCTAAAATTTAAACAATTAAAATTTAAAAATCTAGTCCAGTCCTGCGCAGATAAATAGATGTGTCTTAAGCTCACGGCGGAAGGTCCGAAGGTCAGGAAGTTGACGAAGTCCTGGGTGAAGCTCATTCCAGAGGGTGGGAGCCCCCACAGAAAAGGCCCTTCCCCTGGGCGTCGCCAGTCGGCACTGCCTAGCTGATGGCACCCTGAGGAGTCCCTCCCTGTGAGAGCGCACGGGCCGGTGGGAGGCATTCGGAGGCAGCAGACAGTCCCGTAAGTAACCCGGCCCTATGCCATGGAGCGCTTTAAAGATCATTACCAAAACCTTGAAGCGCACCCGGAAAACCACAGGCAGCCAGTGCAGTCTGCGCAGGAGAGGTGTTACATGGGAGCCACGAGGGGCTCCCTCTATCACTCGCGCAGCCGCATTCTGAACTACCTGGAGTCTCCGGGTGCTCCTCAAGGGGAGCCCCATGTAGAGAGCATTGCAGTAGTCCAGACGAGATGTCACGAGAGCATGAGTGACCATGCATAAGGCATCCCGGTCTAGAAAGGGGCGCAACTGGCGAACCAGGCGAACCTGGTGAAAAGTTCTCCTGGAGACGGCCGTCAAATGGTCTTCGAAAGACAGCCGTCCATCCAGGAGAACGCCCAAGTTGCGTACCCTCTCTTTAATTTTCAAGGTACAAAAATGTAGTAAGCCAGAAGCTTTTCCTAAATAAGCCCTATCCAAATGTTCAAAAACATTTCAAGATTTTTTTTAACAGTCTTTGTTAACAGCAATGGCTCATACCAAAACATTCCCCAGTCGTACCACCAATGATCACAATGACCTAACACAAATAGGTTTGACAGAAGATAATGTTGAAACCATCTCTATCTATCAGACCTGACCTGATGGTACTACCCTGTACAATGCTGTTACAAATCTAAGTCTTGATCAACTAATAACTAACAATATGAGACTCAACAGCTGCCTTGACCTCATCTTCTGCAGCAACGCAAACTCAATTTATGGACTACAAATAAAAGAACCCTTTTCCAACAGTGACCACAGCATGTGACCAGAAACCACCACCAAAATTAGGAAAAACAAATTACCCATACCAATAAAAAAGCTCCAATCCAAAAAAAAATCCCTCTGGAGAAAAAACAAAACTGGCTATGTAGCCAACTTCAGAAACTGCTACAAAAATATATGCAGCCAAATAAAGATTGAATGCACCAATTACCACATCAAACAAGAAGAAGACCTTCTGCGCACAAAATCCAATCGAGCTTTCTATAATTTTGTGAACAACAAACGTAAAGACTTGAGATCCATCCCACCCCTAAAAGAACCAAATGGTAACGATGAAACAGTTAAAGCAAACCTCTTTAACACATTCTTCGGCTCAGGTTGACTCAGCCTTCCATCCTTTATAAGGTAGGTAAAATGAGGATCCAGATTGTTGGGGGGGGGCAATAAGTTGACTTTGTAAATATACAAATAGAATGAGACTATTGCCTTATACACTGTAAGCCGCCCTGAGTCTTCGGAGAAGGGTGGGATATAAATGTAAATTAAAAAAAAACAACAGTAATGGCTCACACCCAACATTCCCCAGTCGTACCAAAAATGACTACAACGACCTAACACAAATAGATTTCACAGATGATAATGTTGAAAAGGCTCTTCGCAAACTGAAACCATCTCTATCTATTGGACCTGATGGTCTATGTGCATATTTCTTACAAACACTTTCCACTAATGTAGCAGAACCCCTAAGCATAATCTTTGAAAAATCTTTCAGGACCTTCCCAAACTATGGTCACTAGCCACAGTCATCCCTGTCTTCAAAAGGGGAGACCCCAGCCTAGTTGAAAATTACAGACCAATTTCTTTATGCTGCGTCACCTGCAAAGTAATGGAATCAATCACCAACCAATTCATCACCCTCCACCTAGAAACAAACAATCTACTCTCTAATAAACAATTTGGTTTCAGAAAAAAACTATCCTGTAATCTACAACTTCTCCACTGCAAAAATATATGGACTACAAATCTTGATCAGGGCAAAGCAATAGATGCAATCTACATAGACTTCTGTAAAGCTTTTGACTCAGTGGTACATGACAAACTTCTTCTAAAACTAAAATCTTACGGCATCTCCGGTCCCCTCCATAATTGGATATCAGCGTTCCTGTGAAACAGACAACAAGTGGTCAAAATAGGCAGTGCCCTATCAAATCCTGCTCCTGTCAATAGCGGTGTCTCCCAAGGCAGTGTTCTAGGACCAACACTTTTCATATTATACATTAACGACCCCTGTGACCATATTATTAGTAATTGTGTTCTCTTCGCCAATGATGTTAAACTATTTAACACTACCCTTCATACGGCTACCCTTCAAAAAGACCTTGACTTTGTGTCGGAATGGTCAAAAATATGGCAACTCCAAATCTCAACCAGCAAATCCTCTGTCTTACACAGTGGAAAAAAGAATCAGAACACTAAATACAAGCTCGATGGACATTACCTTGTTGATGACCCTCACCCCATTAAAGACCTTGGAGTTTTCGTATCAAATGATCTAAGTGCCAAAGCCCACTGCAACTACATTGCAAAAAAGGCTTTAAGATTTGTAAACTTAATCGTGCATAGCTTCTTCTCCAGAAACACTACCTACTAACCAGAGCTTATAAGACATTTGCTAGACCAATTCTTGAATACAGCTCGCCTGTCTGGAACCCACACCTCATTTTTGACATAAATACAATTGAGCGTGTCCAGAAATATTTTACAAGAAGAGTTCTCCACTCCTCTGATTACAACAAAATACTTTATGCCACCAGACTTGAAATCCTGGGTTTAGAAAATTTGGAACTCCGCCGCCTTTGACATGACCTGAGTTTAACTCATAGAATCATCTGTTACAATGTCCTTCCTGTTGAAGACTACTTCAGCTTCAATCACAACAATACACGAGCACACAATAGATTTAAGCTTAATGTGAACCGTTCCAATCTTGACTGCAGAAAATATGACTTCAGTAACAGAGTTGTTAATGCCTGGAATGCACTACCTGACTCTGTGGTCTCTTCCCAAAATCCCCAAAGCTTTAACCAAAGACTATTGACCTCACCCCATTCCTAAGAGGTCTGTAAGGCGCGTGCATAAGAGCACCAGCGTGCCTACCATTTCTGTCCTAATGTTCCCTTTGATTGTATCCAATTCATATAGTTATTTCATGCTTATGCTTATATATACTGTTGTGACAAATAAATAAAAATAAACAAAATAAATAAGATGTACTACACGAGCATTCTCTAGAACTTCCATACTAGGTCAGTATCAGTTAGATAATGCCAAGACTCTTAGTAAGACACAAATGTTTTGTTTGATTGTACATTGCATGTATGATCGTACATGTATTGGCTTTTGTGTGATAACAACTGCATTTTACATAGAAACCAATGCATTACATCTGTGCCAATAAAGCATTTTCCCTCTGTATATGGGGTGTTCTAATAGAACTGACCTCATTTGATTGATGTTACAGAAGGTAGGCTTAACTGGGACTGCATGTATGGTAATATGGTTGCCTGGTGATTTGCTAAAGACGGTTGCTGATGGACATGAGAGTGTCCTTATCTCCACCCCTTCCCTTGATCCCCTGTTTCTTTACTGGCAACATCTAAGTGTATATATAGAAAAAAAAGTGTAGATTTATAAATTCAGAATTCAATTTAAATACAGAACAAGAATCCAAAGTGGATTAAAAACTAGAGGGGATAAATTTCTGGTTTGCATAAAATAATCAAATGTCACTATAAATATGTATTTTAAGCATCAAAAGCTTAAGTAAGCCAAGTCACTGTTTTTGAACAGCTATAATGATATTAAAGTAACCCTAGCCTCTTGTATCACTGTAGACCTGCCTTTGATTGCTTTGGTTCTAAGTAGGTGTTGTGGGAATGAAGCCACTGTGGTTTATATTGGGGATTTAAAACTTTTTGAATCTCATACTTGCAGTTTCATTATTCCCACAGTCTCAAAAGCGGTGGAAGAGCCAAAATTGTTGCTGTTGTTTTGGAGAGAAGACTGGAATACACCTATTTTATCACTAATTTGAGGGGAAAATATGTCTCCAAATATCTATGGAAAGGAAGTGATATACATCACCAAAAAGTAGTGACATTTATTTCAAAGAAAATTCTAGAAAATATCTTTTCACCCAGTATGGTAAAAGAGATAGAAAACCCTCAGCAGTTTCCACAACAATATGTCTCTTGACAAAACTTCAGCTCAATTTTGTTTTCAGTGGCTAGATAACAAGTATAATTTGAAGCTCTCTCAAGGAGTCGTAACAACTGGCAAGTTCTAATACCTCACAAATCTTGGCAACCTTGAAGGATTTTGAAAGATTCCTTAATCCATTTCAGCTACTTTCTTTTATGAACTGTCAAAAACCAGACACCACCCAGGTACATTCTTTTTAAAAAAGAATGAAAACAGATGGAATGTTTTGTATAAAATAATAGTATATTTGAATTATAAAGGTCAAATGATATAAACATATAGATGCTCCCAATTTTTCTTTCTTTTGCTTAAACTGATGATTTTTATTCTAAAGCAGTGTTTCTCCACCTAAGCATAATCTTTAAGGCATGTGGAAACAGCTCCCAGAATTCCCCAACCAGCAAACAGAATTTTGGTAGTTGAAGTCTACACGTCTTAAATTTGCTGAAGTGGAGAAACACTGCAATAGAAAGTCACAGCTTCAAAGAGACATAATAGCTCTGCTCTTCACCTCTTTCCCTCTTTCCAGCTGTCCCAATGATCTTTTGCTGGAAGATGATATGGTGTCATGTCACATTAAATGTGAGTAGATATGAAAAGACAAACTCTAATGCTCCTTTACTTCCTTGAATCATTATTAGCTCTGGCAATTAAAGCAGCATTTTGTAGGCTATTTATACAGGACTTTTTAGGGCCCTTCTGAAATCTAATCTAGATGAGTTTTTATAAAGAAGAAAACCTTCTGGCCTGCATAAATGGCCACCTCTTGGACTTCAGAAACCATTAAAAAATAAAATGATGCATCTGCATGTTTCTTCAAGTGCAACTTTTCATTGGGGTTGTATTAGATATTTGCCCTACAAAGCTTGCAGTCTTAACAGGCTATTTACACAAAATGATTTGTAGCATTATCCAGCTACCCTGCCCACATTAATACTATATTCCCCCATAGTGATTTTTGAATGTCACTATAAATCGATGGTCTGGATAGCCTCATTAACAAATTTAGACCCTTCGAGTGATAAATCTTATTAATACATGTTTTGATTCTCATCTTTTGCAATTAACATTCTAGAATTTTTTAAAAATGTTCCATAACAAAACTCTGTGGAGATTATTTGGAGAATATTGGACAAATATAAGCACATGTGAATGCTTCAGCTGTGAAAAGCTGTTGGTCAAATGGGGTAAAAAAAAGCTGTTTTCCCTCCACACAATTAATAAATGAAGAGAGCTGCTGTTTTTAAACCATCAGAATCTTTCTTTAGGCTCAATTAGAATTCAAGAGTATTTTTTTAAAAAATATTTTTTAAAAAATAATTTGTTTAATACAAACTAAACAAAGGAAAAAGAAAATTTAAAAATATGTTCAGAAGATGCAGGAAAAGAAAAGTTAGAAGTAGAAAAGAAAAGAAAAGAAACAAAGACTATGATAAAGAACTGTCTCCCAACCTTTATCACCTCAAATGTCAGCTAATATATTAGCTTTTCACCCACTTTTAAAATTACAGATAATAAAAATCTTCTCTCCAGAACCTAATTTTTATCTATATACAACCACGAATCTTTTCAGGCTTGGTTCAGCACAAAACCCATTGTCCAATCCAATTTCAAATAAATAATCCATCCCTGGTTAAATACTCCACTTTTATATTCCTTCTTTTTGCTCTGTGTGATCTTCACCTTTAAATCATACTTGTGGCATCATAGGATTTGATTTTTCATCACTCTCTGGTATTTAAAAGAAATCACTTAAAAGTTTTCATCAGCCTTCTTCGTAAATTTCTTAAAGAGTCATCATCCAGCATTCCTTGTTGCAGCTCATTTTCTTGATTTGTCTTTTGTATTTCCATTTGGGTAACCTCACTGTTGTTGCCTTCAAATTCTATTATGTCTGACTTTGGTAAGAGTTGTTTTCTAAAAGTTGTGCATCCTTTCTCAGATATTAGTTATGAAAATCTCAGCCCATGTTTTGAAGGAATCTTTGAAACATGTAAAAGTTATAGCTGGCTTAGTCATTTTAACTTTTTTTTGTCTAGTCCTATAGTTCCCTCTGGGGACATGGTGGCTCAGGGGCTAGGACGTTGAGCTTTTCGATCAAAAGGTCGGCAGCTCAGCGGTTCGAATCCCTAGTGCTGCCGTGTAACGGGGTGAGCTCCCGTTACTTGTCCCAGCTTCTGCCAACCTAGCAGTTTCAAAAGAACGTAAAAATGCAAGTAGAAAAAATAGGGACCATCTTTGGTGGGAAGGTAACAGCGTTCCGTGCGCCTTTGCCGTTAAGTCATGCCGGCCACATGACCACGGAGATGTCTTCGGACAGCGCTGGCTCTTCGGCTTTGAAACGGAGATGAGCACTGCCCCCTAGAGTTGGCAACAACTAGCATGTATGTGCGAGGGGAACCTTTACCTTTATTGTTCCCTCTAATGTCCATTTGCAACTGAATAAACTGAATTTATTCAGTTCCTAATATGGTTTTAGCTCAGTTTCAATTGTTTTCCCACAGGTATATTATTTAATGAAATTTCCCTTGATTTTCAAATCATAAAACAAACAATAACCAATATTCCAAACTTCTTTGATCTTCTAGCCATTAAAAACTTTTAAAATCAAAATCCTCTTTGTTGTGCTTTTAGTCAGTTGTCTATGTTTAATGGCAAAGAAGTATCTTCTTTAAAACTCACCAGTCAAACTCACCTGTCAAATATAGCTTCTTGTTTTGAAAGTATCTAATATCCATAAAGGAGGGACGTGGTGGCTCAATGACTAAGACACTGGGCTTGTTGATCGAAAGGTTGGTAGTTCAGTGGTTTGAATCCCTAGTGCCGCATAACGGTGTGAGCTCCCATTACTTGTCCCAGCTTCTGCCAACTTAGCAGTGCGAAAACATGTAAAAAATGCAAGTAAAAAAATTGGGACCACCTTTGATGGGGAAGGTAACAGTGTTCTGTGCAGCTTTAGCATTTAGTCATGCTGGCCACATGATCACAGACACATCTTCAGACAGCACTGGCTCTTCAGCTTTGACACGGAGATGAGCACCGCCCCCTAGTGTCAGGGACGATTAACACATATGTGCGAGGGGAACCTTTACCATAACCTTTTAATATTCATAAAGTAATTAAACTGAACATTTATGAAAGAGATTAGAAAGTAAGTTCAGCTGTCTTAGTGTTCTTATGAAATTCCTGGCACCAAAACCATGGGAGAAAAGCTCTTTTACAGTTCCCTTGCAAAGAGCTACTATTCAGAGTATTAGTAGGCAATCTCCTGTTCTCTCCCTTCTTCTAGAGACTCCAAAGGACCAGTGTACTGGCTGGTCCTTTGTTCTTCACAGTGGTTCTCATCTCCACTATTCAGAGATGTCTTCAATCAGCCATGACACACAAAGAATTCGCATTACTAAATAGTAATTATTGAAGTTTTCCTATGAAAAAGTTATAATTGCTTAGGTCAGGAATATTCAGAATCGATAGGAGAGGTCATGGAACAAACATTGAAAGACTCTATCTGTGCTCTTTGTTGACTTCTCCAAACTAGGATCATTTTGGAAACAGAATCAGAAGTTTCTCAACCCTGACCACTTGAAGATGTGTGGACTTCAATTCCCATAAATGCTGGCTGGGGAATTCTTGGTGTTGAAGTTCTCACACCTTCAATTGGTCGACGTTAAAAAACACTGGTTTATACTCTATAGGATTTCAAGCTTTTGTCAAAATAAATGAAAGCACAATTTCACTTTTAGAATAGAAGCTCTGCTATTTTTGTGTACCTTTGTCATATGATGCATAGGCAATATGAGCAGATTTTGCAACATCATGCTTCTTTCACTATTTGCTTCTCATTGTCCATCCACCCCATAGAAACCTCTCTCTGAACAGAATGATAGACTAGGTAGAAATCTACTTTTTTTTAAAAAAAAAAAGGCCTCCATCCTTATAAAATTTCATGGGATTTTAGTTGTTCACTGAGTTCTCAATACAATTAATAAATGTTGGGCTTGCAGAGCTCTGAAATATATCATGGAAACATATGGAAACACTGCATGTAAGGACCAGCTTTTGTAGATCTATTGATCATCATATGATGCACCAACACATCTTGCTGAGCTTAGCAAACAAGTTATTTCCATTTCCATGATGGAATAGAGAGTACAAAACCCAGTATTAAAATTAAATATATTTGGTCATGCAGATAGGGTAGGCTTAGAAATTGTAAATTAATTTTTAATCACCTTAAGTTCAAATTACAAAAATATTAATTAAAGTTCACTGGACCAGGTTCTGTCCTTCTTATGTACCTGAGAATTGCTAAGTTAAAAGCTATGCCTATGAATCAACCAGTTACAAAATTGGGTGCCATCCCTATTAATGTGTAAAAACCGGATTTGGCTTCTTTTCTGTTTGCCTTTATTGCCAAGTCTCTTTATGAAAAATCAGTACATTCAAATGATGGAAAATAATATAATTAATTTTAACTAAAAAGATTTGCTGGGTATTTTAGTGCTAGCAAAATTCAAGCAGAGCACAACATTGTAGATTGGAAACTTTTAAAAAAAACTAATAAAGGAAACTAAACTTCTACCTTTTGAAACTTTTTTTTATGGTTTTTTGATCAAGAATGACTCATCCTCATTCCAGCAAATATTCTACTTCTAGGCAGTTAAGCCTCCCTGAAATGCTCACACAGATGCTATATTTAAAGAAAATGGGTTGTAACTAAGCAAAGTTATTAATCACTTTATTGAATACAAGCAATTGTATTTATTATAATGCAGGTAATTTTACCATTATTATTTTTTTGCCTTGAAAGAATTAAGATAGATATATGCTTCAGTGGATAGTAACTGATGCCTAATCCAATCTTCTCTTTTTCATATAACTTCAAACTTTTGAAAAGAATGCTTAAAAGTGCATGGCTACTTAATTCCAGTTATTTCAATAATACATAGTTATAACATTTTCTCTGTCACTGACCACATATAAATATTATTTTGTTTGGATCCAGAGCAATCCTCTATGAAGGATTCATTAGGTTATCTCTGTATATTTTTTTATTACATCAAGTGCAGTTCACAAAGCATTGAAAAATAATATCCTTTTCTGCAACTTTTTAGGAAAGGCTGCAAAAGGAGATGGAGTTCATCCTTTATTCAATTATTTCCTTGAACTGACATGTGCATTGGCAGAAAGAATGCAAATTTCAGACTAGGAATAAAACTGTGATATCAGGGATGCTTGCCTATTTTTATCTGAGGATTGCAGTATCTTGGGTTTTTGATCCTTAAAGAAGTCACTTGGTCAAATTTTCTCTCTCTCTATGACAATGGTGGACAATATTTGACACCAACAGCACATTTCACCCTTCTAAGTCTCTGGATGTCCCAAAGAGGGCATTTGATGGTGTGGTGACATATTGAAAGGGGAGAGAAGGAAAGAGGAAACTGATTTACTTTCTCCCAACCCTGAACAAAATTTCTGTATTCTCATTTGAGGGCACATTTGACCTGTTCATTTTTAAACAGCGTTTTAAATATTGTATGGAGATTTTTGCCTTCCAGTGGCTTCCTGCTCTTCTCATTTCCTTTCAATAGATTTACAAAATGTGGACCAAAATCATTCTCCCGCTGAAATCTGGGTCAAAAGCTTTCATTTTGGGGAGCACCCTGCCCATTCATTCCAAACATCTCCACTGGCCCATTAATATTTCTGCTAGGAAAGTACAAACAAAAAATCAATAAGCATATGACAATAATCCCACTGGACATGCAGATAGAGTAAATATGGCCTGGGTGTTTGGGCAGAAAAAAACTTAGATGACCACATGGGTGGGAGGAGGAAAGAATTAAAGTTTTCTATAACCCTTTGGTATCTAAGGGTATCTGAATTTACACAGCCCAGATATGGTAACCCTAGTATAGCCAGTGTTTGATACTATGAAAAGTATGTTCTGTTAGCAACTTCTGTTGTTTATATTACATTTTCAGCTGCCATATTACTACAAATGAAAGAATGGAGAAGAGGGCAGACACTGCAAACTAGGAAAAGAGGACTGCATGTCCCAAATACTAATGAGAATAAATATTGTAATAGGGCAACACAACCAGATGTAAGTTGCAAAATTCCAGACAACCATCAAATGGCAGCAGGTGGATACAACAGTTTATAATCCTAGTAGTCCTTTACATTTTTGAAGGCCAAATCTGTATTCAAATACATAACAGCCTGACTTTGTGATTAATCTATCCCAACCCAATCCCATTTACTGCAATCATACCACATTCCCAATCATAAACACACAGGCTGAGCTTGCACAACCTTCTAATCTAAAATGTAATTGGCTAGTTTATGGCTTAGTGTGTCAGGTGAACTCAATCTCTCTCTCTCTTCCTTACATGGATCAATTACATGGGATTTGGGCATTGTCCAATAACTGACTGAGTTTGGGGATTCATACAACATGGCTAGAAGAGGAAGGCAATTTGACTCACAGTTTTTCACTGCAATTTAGAGTTAAAATATTTCTAGCCTGTTTCAGTCATGGCTGGGTTAACAGCTTCACATAACGTATCCCTCCCTCTTCACTGATTTGGTCAATGAATCCTGCCTGTGAGTTTGTGCCCCCAATCTGATAATCTATATGTTAAAATACAGAAGGAAGGTTGTTGGGAAAGAACAACAATAACAAGCTGATGTACCTTCCTAGAACTAGAGAAAATATAAGAAGACTAATTGAATTTGTTCCATTGGAAGATGAGAAATCAAAAGGGCTTCTATAAGGCCAGTGGATGCTCTTGCTTCTTCTCTCTTTCTCAACTTCCCATAGAAGAAAGTGTGAAGAGAAGTTTGATCATCAATCAAATTAAAGATCTTGGTCCAATATTATCTTTCCACAATGCTTAATGGAAGCTCAAAGCAGGATGTGAATCATCCTATATTCATAGATACTCTTGTTTTTGTTACTGGGTAACACAATTCTCATTAACCAGCACAACTTCCAGCAATTTGTCTAATAAGAAACCCACTTCAAACAAAAATAAAATGTATGAATCAACCCATATTTGATAAAAATCACAAATACATATTCTTTAATATATTCAAAGTTCCATGTCGTTCTACAGTTTTCATATAAAAACAAGGAAGTCTGTATCTGTTCTTATGTACTTTTCCTGACAGAGCTGCATGTATCTTAAATGCAACCTTTCCTAATTTACTTTCGTTTGTATTATGGTTGCATGTAATGCTTTATAAAGAAGGATTCTGACTCAGTGAAACTTCAATCAAAATACCCTTTCAGGCAAAAGTATCAAACCTAAGCAACGCTTCTCTTTGAAGTGCCATATTTCAATCCAGATGCTACCAAAGGGCATATATATATATATATGTATGTATGTGTGTATATATATATATATATATATATATATATATATATATATATATATATATATATATATATATATATATATATACACACACATACATACATATGTGTATATGTGTGTGTGTGTGTGTGTGTGTGTGTATAATATACAGAGTTGGAAGGGACCTTGGAGATCTTTTAGTCCAACCCCCTGCCCAGGCAGGAAACCCTACACCACTTCAGACAGATGGTTATACAACATTTTCTTAAAAATTCCCAGTGTTGGAGCATTCACAACTTCTGCAGGCAAGTTGTTCCACTTATTAATTGTTCATTAATAATGAACATATATGAACATATATGTATGTATGTATGTATGTATGTATGTATGTATGTATGTATACGTTAGCTGAATACCCGTGCTCTGCTATGAAACTATGTGATCGGGTTTGATAAGTTGAAAATTAATGAGTAGTTACGATCAGCCTCTCCTCTCCCCTTCTCTCCCTCAGTCTTGCCCCACAGAATTCTCCCCTATCCTAGCCCCTTCTCTCCCTTAGCCTTGCCCCACAGAAGCCTTTCCTATTCTACACCCTTCTCTCCCTCAAGCTTTCTAGCCCCTTCTCTCCATGAGGCTTGCCCCACAGAAGCCTCTCCTATGCTATCCCATTCTCTCCAGAGTTATTTTCAAGTTGAGATGGGAAGTAGAATGTTTAATTAGCATCAGAGTGTGTTATGACAATATAGGAAATACTAATGCTCTGATGGTCATTTCGAAAAATCCTTCCTTAGTGAGCACCTAGAAACCAAGAGGAACATATGTGGCAAATTCAAGTTTGTAGGCTTTACGGTTCTGGAGATTTTGTGATTACGGCATGAGTAGTTTTCGCAATTTTATATATATATAAATGTAGGCAGTGGTGGGATTCAAATAATTTAACAACCGGTTCTCTGCCCTAATGATTTCTTCCAACAACCAGTTCACCAAATTGCTCAGAAAGTTAACAACCGGTTCTCCCGAAGTGGTGCGAACTGGCTGAATCCCACCACTGTATGTAGGTCTTTGGTTGTTCGGGTTTTCTCCTGCATAAAATTGGAAGTGTCTTGGCGACGTTTCGATGAAGTCTCATTCGTCATCTTCAGGCTTCAGCTTCGTGCTTCTGGGAGCCAGAAGCACAAAGCTGAAACCTGAAGATGATGAATGAGACTTCGTCGAAACGTTGCCAAGACACTTCCAATTTTACGCGGGAGAAAACCCGAATAACCAAAGACCTACATACAAACACCCGTGAAAACCTCAGAAAACAAATATAGATAGATAGATAGATAGATAGATAGATAGATAGATAGATAGATAGATAGATAGATAGATATGTAGGGCTTTGATTATTCGGGTTTTTTCCCACGTAAAATTGGAAGTGTTTTGGCGATGTTTCGACGAAGTCTCATTCGTCATCCTCAGGCTTCAGCTTTGTGCTTCTGGGAGCAGCTGTTTCTTCCTTTTAACTGCTAGTGGGGGTTTGAACTGATTGGGTGGGAGCTTGGCTGTGCTCTGATTGGATGGGGGTGTCCTGTTTGGGTGGGGGCTTGGTTGTGCTCAGTTTAGTCTGTGTTGCAGGGGACTTGACACAGACTAAACTGAGCACAACCAAGCCCCAACCCAAACAGGACACACCCCATCCAATCAGAGCACAAAACCCCCATCCAATCAGAGCACAGCCAAGCTCCCACCCAATCAGTTCAAACCCCACTAGCAGTTAAAAGGAAGAAACAGCTGTGATCACACATTGCTCCCAGAAGCACAAAGCTGAAACCTGAAGATGAATGAGACTTCGTCAAACGCTGCCAAGACACTTCCAATTTTACGGGAGAAAACCCGAATAACCAAAGACCTACATACAAACACCGTGAAACCTCAGAAAACAAATATAGATAGATAGATAGATAGATAGATAGATAGATAGATAGATAGATAGATAGATAGATAGATGATAGATAGATAGATATGTAGGGCTTTGATTATTGGGTTTTTCCCACGTAAAATTGGAAGTGTTTTGGCGATGTTTCGACGAAGTCTCATTCGTCATCCTCAGGCTTCAGCTTTGTGCTTCTGGGAGCAGCTGTTTCTTCCTTTTAACTGCTAGTGGGGTTTGAACTGATTGGGTGGGAGCTTGGCTGTGCTCTGATTGGATGGGGGTGTCCTGTTTGGGTGGGGGCTTGGTTGTGCTCAGTTTAGTCTGTGTTGCAGGGGACTTGACACAGACTAAACTGAGCACAACCAAGCCCCAACCCAAACAGGACACACCCCATCCAATCAGAGCACAAAACCCCCATCCAATCAGAGCACAGCCAAGCTCCCACCCAATCAGTTCAAACCCCACTAGCAGTTAAAAGGAAGAAACAGCTGTGATCACACATTGCTCCCAGAAGCACGGCTGAAGCCTGAAGATGAAATGAGACTTCACAAACGTCACCAAAACACTTCCAATTTTACGCTGAAAAACCCGAATAATCAAAGACCTACATACAAACACCGTGAAACCTCAGAAAACAAATATAGATAGATAGATAGATAGATAGATAGATAGATAGATGATAGATAGATAGATAGATATGTAGGGCTTTGATTATTCGGGTTTTTTCCCACGTAAAATTGGAAGTGTTTTGGCGATGTTTCGACGAAGTCTCATTCGTCATCCTCAGGCTTCAGCTTTGTGCTTCTGGGAGCAGCTGTTTCTTCCTTTTAACTGCTAGTGGGGTTTGAACTGATTGGGTGGGAGCTTGGCTGTGCTCTGATTGGATGGGGGTGTCCTGTTTGGGTGGGGGCTTGGTTGTGCTCAGTTTAGTCTGTGTTGCAGGGGGACTTGACACAGACTAAACTGAGCACAACCAAGCCCCAACCCAAACAGGACACACCCCATCCAATCAGAGCACAAAACCCCCCCATCCAATCAGAGCACAGCCAAGCTCCCACCCAATCAGTTCAAACCCCCACTAGCAGTTAAAAGGAAGAAACAGCTGTGATCACACATTGCTCCCAGAAGCACGAAGCTGAAGCCTGAAGATGAAAATGAGACTTCGTCAAAACGTCACCAAAACACTTCCAATTTTACGCGGGAAAAAACCCGAATAATCAAAGACCTACATATAAACACCCACGAAAACCTCAGAATGTATGTATATGTATGTATGTATGTATGTATGTATGTATATATATATATATATATATATATATATATATATATATATATATATATATGTATGTATGTATTCTATATCATTCTCTCTCTCTCTCTCCCTCTCCCTCTCCCTCTCTCTCTCTCTTTCTCTCCTTCCCTCTCTCCCAGACCACTGAATTGGTCTGCTGCCTTAAATAGCAAAAGCATTTAGACCAGTGGTTCTCAACCTTTATAGCGCTACAACCCCTTTAATACAATTCCCCACGATGTGGCAACCCCAACCATAAAATTATTTTCATTTTGAATTTATCGCTCCTGAAGCCGTATTGGCTAGCGATCTGAACTGCTTGCGATTGCCTTGAGGACGGAGGCATTAAAGCAGAGACTCCTCCCCTATTAAGTTTATCGCGCCTGAAGCCAGATTAGGCTAGCGATTGGGAGTTGGATTGCAGCTGGCTTGAGAGGGAGACATCAGAGCAAAGATTTCTCTCTTTTTTAATTCATCGCGCCTGAAGCCAAATTCGCGATTCTTCGACTCGCAGGTATACTTCCCATATTTCCGATGGTCTTAGGCGACCCCTGGCACATCGTCATTCAACCCCCAATGGGGTCGCGACCCACAGGTTGAGAACCGCTGATTTAGACTTATATATCACCTCACAGTACTTTACAACCCTTTCTAAGTGATTTTACAGAGTTAGCATATTGCCCCCAACAATTTGGGTCCTCATTTTACCCACCTCGGAAGGATGGGAGGCTGAGTCAACCTTGAGCTTGGTGTGATTTGAATTGCCAAATTGCAGGCAGCCAGCAGTCGGCAGAAGTAGCCTGCAGTACTGCATTCTAACCATCGTGGCTCTTGAAGCATCTGCAACTATTTGGGTCAAGATTAGACCTTAGAATGGATGCAGCTGCTTTGCATAAGTCTGATTTGCATACATACTTTCTCATCTGTACCTGTAGTTGCATTCCGAATTCATTTTTTACTCATACAGGGAATTTCAGTCCCAAAATATTTCAAGATGATTACCAGTGGATTAAGTGATTCTCTACTTATTTGTGGCACAGTGAAGCATCAGAGTATTTTGCTGGAAGAGAAATGCACAGATTTCCCCAATATTCCTAATTCAAAATGTTTTCCACTGAGTAGTGATATATTTCAAATGCAATTAAGGGAGATCATTTAGCACATTATCAGTGATAAATGAGACCTTTAGATTACAAATGACTTTGTAAGAACAATTAGGCTTTGGTAGGATGTTGATTAGGAGGCAGTTGTATAATTAAGGTTTTATGCAAGTCCCCTTTATTTTGAAGTCTCACCTTAAAAGTTTCAATTATTACATTAATTAATAAGAAATTAGTTCAGTGATTCTCATCATCAAGGGTAGAAAGAACGTAAAATAGTCAATTTCAAAATCTAACCTAGCAAGAAGGGAGGGGGGGGAAAGCTATTTATTTTGGCCAATGATGAAACAAAACAAAAGACTCTGGAAGAAATTATAGGCATATTTGAAAAATTTCTGCACTGCATGTTTTTGTCATACCATACCTCATAATAGTTTGCCCTAGAAATCTCAAGACTGACTGACTTACTCTTTCTTTCTTTCTTTCTTTCTTTCTTTCTTTCTTTCTTTCTTTCTTTCTTTCTTTCTTTCTTTCTTTCTCCCCCCCTTTCCTACTTAATTCTAATAAATAAGATTTCTTACTTTTTGATAATTATTAGCAGCTGTGCTAAAGGAAAAGAAACATAATTCATCACCTGTTGAGATTCACCATGCTTTATTAATGTGGCCATGTTTGCATAGGCCATAAACAGAGAACTGCTGCAGAGATTTTCTGTGTGTGCTTTTTTTAGAAAAAGGCCACATTTTCCCCCTGGCAGGACTACTGATGCCTGTCAAGCAGATATTAATCAGACTAAACTTTTAGATGTGTATATGCCACAAGCACATACATATTCACCACTGCATTCCTCTAGAGGAAGGATGGGCAATTTTTCTGCACTATTTTTTTTAAAAAAAATCTTCCAAGGGCAGTAGAATTATGATACTGATATCACCAGAAGGAGCGAAATAAATTTTTTTAAAAAAATCATTTTGAAAGCAATAACATATTTGGGTTTAGCCTATCAGAGTTGAATCATATAATTTTGCTTCTTACTGCAGTAAAAAGAAAAACCCTCAAGAAGTTATGACAATGAATGTTGGCATGTTGCTGCTAAATGTCAGTTACATGATTGAAAAAAGGGCTTGTGGACATCATGCAGCTTTATGGGCTGCACAAGCTTTTTTGGGGGGTGGGGAGGATTGCTCGCATTGTATTTACACTGGTCACTGGTCACCATACAGCAACTAAAAAGCGTGAGATTTTCTTCTGAGCAGACATGAATCGGGATTTGATGTTTATGTCACTTCCAGGTATTTCTCAACTGGCTGAGTTGAGTTCTGAATATAATTTCAGAAAACATTCATTCCATTAGTCAACATTGCAGTGATACAAGTAGAAGTGTGTCTGCAAGGAAGATCAAAAATATAAAGACTGGGACCACAACTGTGAAATCAATACCTGACTCCTTTGTTTTGTGTGCCAGAAAAAAGAGACATGGAAACACACACACACACACACTACTGATGGCCATGGACCAATCAAGGATACTCAAATTCTACTTACATGATCACATGGCTTGCTGACACTAAGCATTTATACTAACTCCATATCTGTCTGTCACTGAGACTGCAATTCTTTAGAATCTATAATAGCAAGTGATCCATGTGGTGATGATGACTGCAAAACAAGTTATCTCCCCTCACACCCTTTTTTAAAACTGCCCAACTGTCAAGAGTTTCCTTTTTTTATTTTACTGTTCTCAGAGTTCTCTAAGCATTTTAGCTGCCTTCCTTTGAAGGAAGTGGTGATTTAACCTTTTACTAACACCCTTAACAGAACAACAAGCTGTCATCTCTTTATGGAACTCTCCTCAATTCTTTATTGGGTGTCACCTTAAACCCAGGATCTGAGCATTTAAAATCTCTCTGCTGCAGTTATAGAAACTGATAGTCCATTATAAGTTTCATTTGTCAGTTTGAATGGAGCTGGGAATTGTTTTATGGGGTAGATTTCACGATCTTTCAGCGACTTCGGAGGACAAGAGTAAATAATTTATTTTATTCTTGTCTACACCAGTGGTTCTTCATCTTTGTGTGCTAGGCCTCACCAAAATAGAACAAAAAGCCCACGTTTCCAAGAAAAACAATGTTTGCAGGCAACAGCATAACAAATTGCAGGATACATACATACGCTTATAAATGCACAGTGCTGCAACTATAAAATAATGAGACTAAACTGAAGCTAAAATAATGCTTGCTTCCATGGAAATTGTCTTCTCCAAACCCAAACCAAAGTATATATTCAAAGAATGAGAGAAACAAAGGACAACAAAACGTATTTTATGTTGGCTCCTAAATTCAAAAGTTTTCAGAGCTGCTGCTCCAATATTGGATTGGGAGAAATGCTGCCCTTATTTTCCAAATGGAAAGAGTTCTTTCATCATGTTTTCCCCAGGGAATTAATTAAGGTATAGGAAATCAGAATGTTTCATATCATTTGAATTATCATTACACTATTGCCTGTTGCCACAGCATGCTTAAACCAGTCAGCCACTAACCTAGTCAAATTTCTTCATTAGTGTTTCTGGAAATGCAGAATCATATTAATTCAAACATCATCAAATGTTATCCATTTCCCCCAGAAAGTGCTTAATGTCCCATATGCCCTTCTATTCAGTATGGCTTCATATTAATAGGCCATTTAGGGAGGAGGGATATCTATTAAATCTGAATATCCATTACATCTGAAAGTTATTTTCCTTCTATTATTTTCTGCCCCAAGGCTGTGGAGAGGGGGGGGGGCGGGGAAAACTACTATTTCTTTTTGAACAAAAGGGCACTATGACAGCCCATTAAAGACATCACCCTAGGAACTACTCAAGCAGGGTCCTTTTTATTTCTGCTGTATTGCCAGCAAGGTTGGTTAGGCCAGGACCCAGGGAAGGAAAGGTGATCACCATTAATCTTCCTGCCTCAGCACTTTTCCTTCTTTCCAATGCTTTTCCTCCCTCTTTCTCTCCAGCCACCCACCACTCCTTCATATTACCTGCCTACAGGTCACTCTTATTATAATTTAACTGCTTCTGCACCAACATCCCACTCACCCGACCTTGCTATAGCTTTCCTTGTCTTAATTTCATGGCCACTGCCACCCATCACACTGCCCACCTGCCCACCCAATTCCGGACTTTTCTCATGCTCCATCTCCCCCTTTAGCAGGAACCCAAACATTTGATTATGTGATTGACTCTTGGAAACACACAGATTTTCTCCATGATGATCTATCCCTGACTTGGTCTTCAGAACTTTGCTACGCTGAGTCTGTCTGCCTTGCTGATGGCCATCCTCTTTTTATCTTTCTTCCTACCTTTCCTCGCATTACAGTCTTCTCTAGAGCAGGGGTCTCCAACCTTGGCAACTTTAAGCTTGGTGGACTTCAACTCTTTGAAATCCTCCAGGCTTAAAGTTGCCAAGGTTGGAGACCCCTGCTCTAGAGAGACAAATCTTTGCATAGTGTATCTGATGTAAGACAATTTGAACCTGGTTGTTTGTGCCTCAAGTGAAAATTCTGGTTTGTTGAATGATCCATTTGTTCACTTAGTTGTCCATTGTATTCTCAACAGTGCTGTCAAACACCAGAATTTTTTTTAAAAAGAAACATCAATACTTAAATGTTCACATGTTCCTACTGATCTTTCTGATCTTCCTAGCACCTTTCTACTCTTATGAAGCAGTCACAGAAACAGACACACTCACTAAAACAGGGGTCTCCAATCTTGGCAACTTTAAGACTTGTGGACTTCAACTCCCAGAACTCTGAGAGTTGAAGTCCACAAGTTTTAAAGTTGCCAAGGTTGGAGACCCCTGCACTAAAGAAAAGAACAGTTTAAGATTCCTTTCTCAGCTAATGGGAAAGTTTATTGATTCAGAATGCTGACCAGGGAAGAAAGAGAGGAATCTGAATATTTTAAGATACGGAGACAATTTCACCATTGATTAGAGAAAAAATATATAGAGAGTAATGTTGTAATGAAACATGGGAAGAAGAAAGAGGAGAGAGAAGATTGATAAATGTATTAATAGCTAAGTAAGAAATGTGGGAGAAATGTTACAATAAATGAAATGATGATATTATGAAATGATTAACATTGGAGAACAAGAAGACGACACAAAAGATCTACTCAGATGAAGCACTGAACGATTGATTATGTATTGTATGTTTGTTTGTTTATAATTTTTTTTAAAAAAAAGAATGCTGATCAGGGGAAACTTGCCTCTTTCCCATTTCTTTATTTTGATTGCATGAATTTATATGATTTTTTTTATTTAATGCCTATGTTAATGAAGAAAGGTTTCACCCAGGGGTGGGTTCTACTTACCTTTACTACCCGTTTCGCAATGGGACTGTGTGTGCTTCTGCGCATGCGCAGATCACCCATGATGATATAGTGGTGGGTGGCCAGAGTCTCCTGTGGGTTTTACTACTGGTTCTATTGAACCGGACCAAACCAGGAGCAACCCACCTGTCACGCGTGCCTCCTTTCAAAAATCAAGAAAGAAAACCCCCAACTCCATTGTTTGCAAAGAAAGGTATCTTTTACTGAGAATGAACTGATTGCAATGAAAGTAAAGCAAGTTCTGAATAATAGGTGTGTCTTACACATGCATGTTCCCACATAAATCCCTTCTCCCCCCAAAGGTCAGGCAGTTGTGTCCAATCCACCTCTCCCTCAGGTGTCACATGGGGGGTCATCTTCAGATGGTTTCATTTCTCTGGTATGCACAGACCATTAGCTGCTAGTGTTATCAGCCCGCTTCTTAGACTTTGAATTCATTCCATTTATCTGCAGCAAGTTAAGTTTCGTTTCTGTATTAACCCCCTCCCCACAACCTATGGCAGCCGAAGAAGCTAGCCCATATTTAAAGATATGTTACCCCTTCCCAATGTCTAGCACTAAAGACAGCAACCTATTAGCTGAGCAATAAAACAATAAAGGCAGCATGCAGAGGCTGACACCACCACTGATTTCAACTATCTAAAAAGTGCTACCTGATTAAAAAAAAAGCTATAACCACACTAAGAAGAGTTTGGAAAAACTTCTGGTGCCAATTAGATGCAAAGCTATATAGATTCCCAAAAAGGCATGGCAGAGCAGCACAATGTAGTGTGTTGGCAGTATAGCTAAAGAAACACATGCCTTCCCTTTTGTAAAAATACATGGTAGTAGATTAATAATAATAATCAGATAATAAAGAGAAGACAGAAACAGATAGCAAAGAAGCTGAAGAAATACTGGATACCTAGTTAACTGCTGCAAGAAGATTGCACAGGCTGACTACAAATAACAGCATGATAAATAGTAACAATGATGTATCGGAAAAGCTGCAAGAAATACCATTTTCCTGCAAGCAAGAACTGGTGAAGCCACAAAATAGACAAAGTAATTGAAAATGAAGGAACTAAATTTCTCTGGAACTTTAGAATTCAAACAGACAAGCACCTGCCACATAACACCTCAGACTTAACAACTGTCAATAAGAAAGACAAAAACTCTACACACAGAACATGGCGTATTACCTGGAGACAGCAAATAAAAGAGAGAGAAAATGGGAGGAAAATCACAAAACACAAAGCCCTGAAAATAGAAGTAAAACGATGGTGACAGAAGAAAGCAAAGATAGTAACAGTAGCAATAGATGTCTTGGGTGCAATTGCAAAATACATGGAACATCACTTGAACACTATCGGCATTGACAAAATTCACTATCACTCAATTGCAAAAGGCAGCTTTACTTTGAACACCAACAATCCACAACACTCTGCCTATCCCAGACCCCGTGGGAAGGATTTAATAGCTGATTAAGAAAAGGGATAATTTACACCCTGGTCAGCACTTCTTTATTCTCCTACCATCGGGCAGGAGATATAGAAGCATAGCCAGCTGAGATGAATAGGCTGAAAAATAGCTTTTATCTGTGGGCAACATAACACCATAATTAGGTGTAATATGATAGACTCCTTAGAACGTCAGATCCTGAAGATGAAAGTGAAATACTTTGGCCACTTAATGAGAAAGAAGGACTCACTGGAGAAGAGCCTAATGCTGGGAAAGATTGAGGGAAAGGAAACGACAGAGAATGAGGTGGCTGGATGGAGTCACTGAAGCAGTAGGCGTGAGCTTAAATAGACTCCAGAGGATGGTAGGGGACAAGAAGGTCTGGAGGAACGTTGTCCATGGGGTCGCGATGGGTCAGACATGATTTTGCAACTAACAACAACAATGATAGACTTTCAGGCCCAGCGCAATGTGCAACATGCTCATACCGGTGTAATATAATATAATGTTAAATACATATATGTATATGGAAATGTATGCTAGTTATTACTTATTTGGGTTTAGGGATTTCTTTTCTTTTCTTTTGAGTTATTGAGATGTATTTTGTGTTTCCGGGGCGGGGGGGGGGCTGCACTAAGGGAGGCTCATTCAATCTCATTGTACATATGTTGTGCATTGACAATAAAGGTTTGATTTGATTTGATTTGATTTGGATAAAAATGACAAATTTGATATAAACATTTGGCTGATTGTACAACCAACAGTAACAATAGCATTCAGAAATACATGTTCCTTCTTCAGTGTCTTCTCAACTTACTGTAGCTCTCTGAGGCTACATCCCATTGAGCACCATCCGCCCAAAACCTTAATATTCTATATATATATTTCTTTTTAGAAGAAAAGCTAGAAAAGTCTCTCTCTATCTGGAGCTGAATGAAGTTGACACCACTCTGTTGGCCACATGTCTTTATTGTGTAAGGAAGCTGTCAGAAAGCTCTTTAAAGTCAGAGGAACTTTAAAGATAAAACAATTGCATATGTCAGGAGTAATTTGCATGCACAAATTACAATAGGTATCAAGGGCTACGAGATTATTATTATTATTTATATAAATATATCTTGTAGATGTCATTAAGATATAGGCCAAGCTTTCTGAGCTATCACATTCCAGCTTGTTTACATTTGTGTTAATCTCCATTTGCAAATGCTGATTAGAGCCTTAAAACTCTCTCCTTCTTTCACATTGTTTATGTAAAATATATTCACCTCTCTGTTCTTTTCTTGTCAATGGGGTTCAGGGAGAAGAATTTTCAAAGTTAGAAAATTTGAAAGCAGATCCACTTAAATCAGAGAAGGAATGACTTATGGGAACATATTTTGGAACCTGGATACACAACAGAACTTTGAAGTCTAGGATACTATTTTAAAAAGAAGCGAGGCCAAAACGAATGGAGTTCTTAATATTTTGATAGGCTATTCTCTTCTTTTTCTTTTCTTTTCCTTCTCTTATTTAAATTTCCTTCAGCAACATCAACTAACTTTGAATATTCTCCTTAGAAATCTGGCAAAAGAGCTGTATTTGACCTTTTTATGTCAAACCTGATATATAAACGCCAAGATTTTCCCTTTTTCAGGCAAATGGAAGGATACACACGGGACTTCAGAAAATTTGCTCAGAGAATTTAAATGCATGAAATATCTAAAGAAATACCACAATGGGAGCGCTTCTTTTTCTTTATCTACTCTTTCAGCATTGTTTCTGAATAATGATTTTTCCATAATATTGGTAAGATGCTATTCTCCAAGTAATACCAGTTTATATTAGATAAAAAGGTTTTGCTGATTCAGAGACAAACAAGCTGTCTACTACAGCAGTTCTTACCATATATACTATGTATATCTATAAACTTGTTATTAGAATCAAGTTAACATCATTGTTGTCTATGTGGCGAACAGTCAGGGAAAACAATAATTATAATTCAGTAATATTGGGAGAGCAACAGGTTTAAAACAATTGTCAACAATCTGGACTTCCGGAGACGCAATGATAATCTGAAGAAGGCTCCAGTCTGAGCAGAGATAACAACCTCAGAAAAACAAGAGACAATGAATGTATTGGCTTCTCGAAATCCCTCTCTGGATATAGTTCTCGATTTTGCCTTTAATATTGCAAATCAAAATATTATGTTCAGTATGGCAGTGGTTGATAATAAATTCTAATTCTGCAGTATACAGTAAAACCTCTGGTCACAAATGCTTCTGATCATGATCAAATCGGGTTCCAACCAAAAAATTCACAATTTTCTTTATCGCAGCCAATTTCCCCTTCTGCTCCATTTTTTTTTTCTAAGTACCAAATTTCCAAAATTAGGTTTGGGTCACAACCAAATCGGTTTGCGACCAAAGTTTTGGAACAAATTATTCTAGAGGTTCTACTGTATCCTCTTTGCTGCTCTCTAAATATTTTGCAAGCATAATTACATTAAATTTAAGAGAAAGAATCTCTAAAAAATAAATTTCATTTTTGTTTAGGTCTATCAGTTTTGCTTAGAAAATAATACATTGGGAATTAATTCACATATGTGTTTGATGAAAATAAGGATCCTCACTGAAACATACTAATTATCTAAATCAAATATATGTGTGATATGCTGATATACATTAATTGGTCCTCTGCACTAAGGTATAATGCTCATGTATGAATTCACTGCAAATCAGAAATCAGTAGGCAGCAACTTTAAAATTCCCACAATTTTTTCTTTATATTTGAATTGATAATATTTAATATCTATAAAATATAAATGAGAGTCAATTTGGTCTAATGGTTAAGACATCAGGCTAGAAACCAGGAGGCTATGAGCTCTAGTGCCACCTCAGACATGAAAGCCAACTGGGTGACTTGGGCCAGTCCTACTTTTTCAGCCCAACTTACCTCACTGCAGTGGTGAAATTCAATTTTTTTTACTACCAGTTCTTTGGGCGTGGCTTGGTGGGAGTAATGTGGCTTGGTGGGCATGGCAGGGAAAGGATAGTGCAAACTCTCCATTCCCTCGCCACTCCAGAAGAAGGATACTGCAAAATCTCCATTCCCACCCCACTCTGGGGCCAGCCAGAGGTGGTGTTTGCCGGTTCTCCAAACTACTCAAAATTTCTGCTACCAGTTCTCCAGAACCTATCAGAACCTGCTGAATTTCCCTGCCTCACTGCCCCTGCCTCACTGAGTTGTTATAGGGGAAAAGAGAAGGGAGAAATGTCTGCCATTGTGAATTATTTAAAAATAATAAAAGTAGCATTAAAAATAAATCTTACATTTGAAATTTACAAAATTATTTGTAAGATACTGCAGAATTAGTCAATTAACAAACATGTTACTGTATCTTATCTAAATCAGGATTTCAGTAGTTATCTCACTATAAAAGGTCATTTCTTCTGGTATAGCTATTATTCAGAATTTATGATTCAATGATCCAGAAAAATCTCCCTCTTGTTCACGTTTGAAATTGTTTGTCTTCTGTGTGTTTTCATTCATGTTTTATTCTGTTAATCTGAATTATCCCTAACATTTCTGGAGAGACAGATGGGCTGTCAGAAGTAGCACTTATGGACTGCCCAGGAAACATTTACTTTGGAGCTTTAAGTGACTCACTTCCTAAGATAGAGGAACATATACCTAAAATTCAAGGTTCTAATTAAATTAGAATCCAGAATCAGTAGAAGATGAGAGCAGGACAAAATAAATCCATAGATAGTATTAGGTATTGACTAATAAATGACATTAACTATAAAACCAGTCCCAACAATACCAGCTGACATAACTGAATTATGAGGAATTCTGTGGGAAAAGGAAACATCAAATATTCAAATAATTATGTTTGGAAATAATGGCTGTTAGCATAACTAATTTGATGAGAATGATCTTTCTTTTTCCTTTGTTAAGTGAAGCCTTTGATTTTCTTCTAGGTTAATCAGAATGTGCTAGGAAGCCGTAACATCACCAGATTAATAGACTGATTAAACCTTTAATCTGATATTTGAGGATTTAAATTCCGGCTTTTGCTGTAATCTGATCTAACCTCTGATTAATTTAGGTATTTGTAGCACACAGAATAACAGAGTAACAGTTGAAGAACAAGGACCTGGCTCATACTTTCATTTATTTAGAAAGAAAACTTCCTTATTTAATGGTCTTACTTATGACTGGCTATAGAATTGCAGTTATGTTATACAATTCTATGGTTGTCTGTTCAAAAGTAAAATCCATTTGCTCAATAAAAGTTGCCTTAGAAGAATAGATAAAGAAATTAAATCCTTTTCCCCCCACAAATCAACTATAAGCAATCTATGTTTCGATGTTTTTGAACTTCAGTTCTTCTAGTTAACATGATCTATGGAAAGAGACTGTGGGAGTTCTTTTTTTTTATTGAAAGAGTTTTAAAAAACAAAAACATTTTCCCCCTTTTTCCCCCCTCCCTCCCAACCCCCCCCCCCGGCTTCCCGGGTCAATCACAAGGTATTGTTATACATAAACCAAACATAGAATAAAATTTTCCCTTCCAATCCAAATAACCACATCCAAAGCTTTTCATCTCCCAACCCCCTCCCCATTACATAAAATAACTTTCTAATTATTCGAAGGCAATCTGATATTTCTTAATCTGATATCTGTTTTGTAGATAATCAATCCATTTTTTCCATTCAATTAAATATCTTTCCTGCGTATTGTCTTTTAAAACGCTGAGATTTTAGCCATCTCAGCCAAATTAATAACTTTCAATATCCATTCTTCTATTGTAGGTATCTCTTCTTTCTTCCAGTATTGTCCAATCAACAGTCTTGCTGCTGTTATTAAATTCAGAATCAATTTAGTCTCAATCCCTGTACAATCCGTTATAATTCCCAAAAGGAAAAATTGTGGCAGGAACTTTATCTTCTTCTTCAGTACATTTTGAATAATCCACCAAATTCTTATCCAAAAGACCTTAATTTTCTTGCAAGTCCACCAAATATGAAAATATGTAGCATCATCACAATCACACCTCCAACATTTCGCTTGGATATTAGGATACATACATGATAATTTTTTGGGATCTAAGTGCCATCTATAAAACATCTTATAAAAATTTTCCTTAAATTCTGTGCTTGTGTAAACTTAACATTTCTAACCCAAATTTTCTCCCATGTTTCCAACATTATTGGTTCCTGAATATTCTGTGCCCATTTTATCATACAATCCTTTACCAAATCCTTTTCCGAATCTATTTCAAGCAACACATTATACAATCTCTTTATATGCTCCTGGGTCTGATTTCTAATTTGCTTTATTAAATTTTCCTCCCTTTGCATTATACCAATTTTTTGATCTTCTTTCCATCTAGCACTTATTTGCCCATATTGAAACCAAGTATAATTCCTCCCTTCTTCATTTAATACCTGTAATGATTTTAATTGCAATCTACCTCCTTCAGCATACAAAAGTTCTTTATAAGTAATCATTTCCTGTTTCTGTTCTATATTTATATTCTCTATTGCATGTCTAGGGCTCGCCCATATAGGAATCTTGTAATCTAATTTATAGGAATATTTTTCCAGACCATAAAGAGCACTTCTCAACACATGATTCTTAAAAGCCCTATCCACTTTTTTTTCATAAAATAAATACGCATGCCATCCATATAACAAGTCATAACCTTCTATATTCAAAATTCTTTCCTCTGTTAAGTTAAACCAGTCACTTATTACTGAAAGGGCTACTGCTTCATAATATAGTTTAAAGTTAGGCATTCTTAAACCACCTCTTTCCCGTGAGTCCTGTATTATTTTCATTTTAACCCTCGCCTTTTTACCCTGCCATATAAATTTGTTAATCCCAATCTGCCAATCTTCCAAATTTTTATCCTTTTTAATTATTGGTATCATCTGGAACAGAAACAAAAATCTAGGTAACACATTCATTTTAATTGCCGCAATCCTTCCCAATAGGGATAACTGCAATTTCTTCCAGACACTCATATCATTCTGAACTTTTTGCCATAGCAAGTCATAATTATTCTTATAAAGTTTCTTGTTCGATGAGCTAATATATACCCCTAAGTATTTAACCTTTTTTACTACCTCAAATCCTGTCATTTCCTCTAGTTTTTGTAATTTATCAATTACCTTCCAACAAAAATCTACTTGAATTTATAGGATTCGTTAACGTAACAACTACATCATCTGCAAAAGCTCTAACTTTATACTCATATTGTCTAATCTTAATTCCCTCTATTTTCATTAATTCTCGTATTTTATCTAATAATGGTTCCAGAGTCAAAACAAACAATAATGGTGATAAGGGACATCCCTGTCTCGTTCCTTTCACAATCTTAATAACTTCTGTCAAGCTACCATTTACTATAATCTGTGCTGTTTGCTCTCCATAAATCGCTTTAATTATTCTAACAAAACAGTCTCCAAATTGCATTTTCTCTATTAATTTAAATAAAAAATCCCAATGCAATCGATCAAAGGCTTTCTCTGCATCCAAAAAAATAAGTGCTGCTGAAGTATTCTTCTTTTCCAAATATTCCAATATATTAATAATCTGTCTAACATTATTCCTCATCTGCCTCCCTTTTATAAAACCAGATTGATCAGTATGAATTCTTTGTTGTAAAACTAACATTAATCTATTTGCTATTATTTTTACAAAATCTTATAATCATTATTTAAAAGTGAAATCGGCCTGTAGTTACCAGGTTTAGAGCAGTCTTGCTCCTCTTTGGTATCAGTGAAATAAAAGATGTTTTCCATGACGGGGGTATTCCCACTCCTAATTGTATCTGATTAAATAATTCTTTAAGTGGGCCTAATATTTCATCCTGTGTTTTTTTATAATAAGTTGCTGTAAGACCATCTGTACCAGGGGTTTTCCCCATTTTTAATTGTTTAATTGCCTCCACTATTTCTCCAGTAGCTATCGGCCGATTCAGCTCCTCCTCTGTTCTAATGTTAGAATATTAACCTTATAATCTTTCAAATAATCATAAATGTCCCTATTCAATATTTTGTCTTTTGCATATAGTGCAGTATAAAATTCTGAGAATGCCTTTTAATTTTATCCTGTTGGTATATCTCTTTACCTTTATATTCTATTTTTTGTATGACACGTGCTTTCTGTTTCTTCCTTAAATTATATGCCAACCATCTCCCAGGTTTATTTGCATTACAAAAGGTATTATGTTTAGCATATTGTATATTCGTTGCCACCTGGTCTGCCATTAACATATTAAATTGACTCTGTAATATTTTTATAGCCTCTTTAAGTTTGTGATCTTGTGGGTTTTGAATTAATAACTGTTGCTTCCTTTGAATTTCTTCTTCCAAATACCTACGCTGCCTTTGTTTATTATTCCTTTGCCTATTGTCCAAGTAAATCAATATCCCTCTAATAAATGCTTTGCTCGCCTCCCACACAGTTCCTATAGGTGTCCCTTTGTACATATTAAAATCAAAAAATTCTTTTAACTGTTTCTTACAATAAGTTACATTATCCTCATATCTAAACAGATTTTCATTCAACCTCCATGTTCTACCACCTTTTTTCCCTTGTAATAATTCCATCCATACTGGGCTATGGTCAGTTAAACACCTCGGAAATATCTTCGTTTTCTTCACCCTAGAAAGCAAGTCATTAGAAATTAAAATAAAATCAATACGTGAAAAAGATTGATGCCTATCAGAAAAAAGTAAAATCTCTCTCATCTGGATTCCGTAACCTCCATATATCTCTAAACTCAAAGTCTTCCATCATTTCAAAAAGGATTTTGGTAATTTTGCATGTATAGGTATCTTCTTGGAGGAGGTTCTCTTATCCCTTCTTGTATCAATTACTCCATTCCAGTCTCCTAATAAAATAAACGAACTATAATCCCAGAGGGTCAACCTCTCGTGTAACATTTTGTAAAACTTTTCTTGTTGCTGATTAGGTGCATAAATACCTATCAGCAAAGTCTTTTTTGCATCTATCACCAATTCAATAGCAATAAATCTTCCTTGAATATCTGCCTCAATTAACTTAGCTGGTATATCCTTCCTGATATATACAACAATTCCATGCTTCTTTTCCAAAGCTGATGCAACAAAATGGTTACCCAATTTTGAATTAATTAAATATTTTTGGTCTGATAACTTTATATGTGTCTCTTGCAAACAAATCACATCATTTTTAAATTGTTTCAAGTAGTGAAATATTTTCCTTCTTTTCTGAGCTGAATTCAAGCCATTAACATTCCATGACAAGATTCTATTTGCCATTACTGGCCTCCTGAAGCTTTGAAGCAGACAACGAAAGCTCCTTCTCCGGTATCTTCTGTCTAGCTCCTCCCACAGCTTCCATACTGGGATCCTGGCTTTTACTTTGAGACTGTTGCTCTTCTTTACGCTTAAGGGCTCCTCTTGTCACCCTTTGCTCTTGTGGTTCCTCTAATACTGGCAGCAATGAAGGCTCTTGGATCACCACGCCTTCTTGAATCTCTTGAAGTTTTTCTATCACTTCTATTTCGACTTTCAAAACTGTAGAAAGAAAATCCTTTGCCTTTAAAACAGTGTCAATTCTATATCTCCTTCCTTGATAGAATAGTGTCAGTCCAACTGGCACCTCCCATCTGAATTGAATCTGATGTTTTTTAAGTTCTTGTGTAAAAAAAGCAAATTCCTTCCTGTCTCTTAACATCTTTGAAGGAATCTCTTTCAACACCTTCAACTCCTGTTCTCCAATTTTTAAAGTTGTCTGATATGAAACTTGCAGAATTTGATTTCTCATAGTCCTTTTCACAAAATAAACCACAATGTCCCGAGGAAGCTTTCTCTGTCTTGCAATCCAGGAATTAACTCTATATATTTTATCAATTTGGTAAGCTACCTCTTGGGGGTCCACTTCAATAAATTCAGCCAATGCTTCTGATATAATTTTTCTTAAGTCTTCTCCTCGCTCTTCTTGCATACCACGAATTCTAAGAGCTCCTTCCATAAGTTTATATTGTAATATCACAACCTGATCTTCATTTTGATCCACTTTTTTCTGAACACCTTTCATTTTGTCTTCTAAATGCTTATTTGACTGAGAGATCTGTTGCATTTCCACTTCCAATCCTTCAATTTTTTTACTCAGTCCTTGAACTGCCATAAGATTTTTGCATTAAAATTGCAAAAATTTGCATCTTATTTTTGCATTAAAATTCTCCATCATCTCTTTTTGCCTATCTTCAGAAAGTTTTAATTGTTCTTTCAATATTTCCTCAAGACTTGGTTCAGATCCCCTTCTTCCAGAAGGCTTTAAAGGTTTAGCTGCCATTCTGTCTTCAAAAGAATCAGGAATTCAAACTTAATAACTTTCCTTCCCTCCTTTCAGTATAAAAAAACTGCGTTTGTAACAATCCACAAATAACGCTACTTCATCGTACTAAAAAAATTTTACTTTCACTTTCAGACGCCATTTTAAAAATCAATTAATCAAAGACAAAGAAAGGTTTCAAGTTTCAAAAAGGGAGTCGGTACTTGCCGTGTTGATTCTACATCAAAGATCGAACGCTTGTGAAATTCCCGTCTGCTTAGAAAATCAATCAATTTAATAAGTCCTTTTGAGCAGAAGCGACATTCCCACTCCTTTTTCCTGATAAAAACAGGAGCGTGTTGAAGTTGGAGGGAGTGGAATTCGGTGGGGTTATAAATCCAGGAAAATTCGCTCTTGAGAGCAAACCCCCTGTCAGACCTGCCACTCTTCCACAACTCTGATAACCTCTTTCACCCAGAGGGTATGCTAAGCTCAGTGAACAGTGATTTTTTTTTCTGTTTCACTGACTTTTACAATCTTCTAACACGGAGTGCTCTGTTAGAGCACCCAGCAGGAGGGTGACGTCACTGGAGCCCCGAGACTGTGGGAGTTCTTAGTCAAAGCAATCTTTTGTCCCTAAGTGGCAATTCCCACGTTCCATCTTAAAAAAAAGTTGTGCAATCAATGCAGCCAATTTATCCTTGATTACATGCCTTGTATAAAAAAAAACCCTATACAAATTGATAAGTACATTCTTATGTACAGCAAAATATTTACTAGATACAAAAACAGCTTTTTTCTGAACGCCATCACTCTGCTAAACAAATAATTCCTCAAAACACTATGAAACTATTTACTAAATCTGCACTACTATTAATCTTCTCATTGTTCCCATCACCATCTCCTTCCACTTAGGACTGTATGACTGTAACTTTGTTGCTTGCTTTGTTGCTTACGATTTATATTGAGATTGTGTCCTTCTTGCTTATTTGTACCCTATGACTATCATTAAGTGTTGCACTTTATGATTCTTGATGAACGTATCTTTTCTTTTATGTACACTGAGAGCTTATGCACTAAGACAAATTCCTTGTGTCCAATCACACTTGGCCAATAAAAAATTCTATTCTATTCTATTTTAAAATCTTGCACATTAATATTTCCCTTGAATCACATGGGAATATTCTGACTCTCCCCTTGCTAAATTCTCATTTCCTTTTCCATTGCAATGGCTACTCTGGTGGGCATTAGTGAAGAAAATAAAATCATCTTTGACTGCAAAGGAGGAGTATAGATTTGGTATGTTTCGTACACATCTTGGTCACCACTTCAGAAATATTGCCTCCTCCTGTCATACCCTGCAATGTCTGCTGACATTGATAATTGCTAGGATGCAATAGAAGGAAATATAGGTCTCGGCTAGCTCAGCCACAGTTGTGTCAGACACCGAGAAAAGAAACAAGCCCCATGATCCAGATCCCTGTTGCGTCATGTGTCAAACCGGAGCTGGGCTCGACAATAGGATCTTGTACTATACCAAGTCAAACTATTTATTCATTCAGCTGTGACTTGTCTGCATTGGTTGAATCAAGATATTTTGCAGCTAGAGGTAAAGGAGAAGATGTGGCCTTCCCATACTTCATGTAGAGGAGCAAGCTGGGCCAGCAGGAGCATTTTGTTACAACTGTGTTAGAATCACATATTTGATGGCATCAGGCCTATCTAGTTCAGTGTTTCTCACACTTGTAAATGTTAAGACATGTAGACTTCAACTCCCAGAATTCCCCAGTCAGCATGAGGATGAAAGTTAGGCTGCATGACATACTTAGTTCTATTCTGTAAGAGTAGAAAACAGGCAGGAGGCTGAAGAGGAAGTAGTTACTGCTTTTGAAAGAGAGAGAGAGAGAAAAATTCTAAGATGGGGAAAGATGCTGAGCAACTGGTGATATCAGAAACAAAGTCTATACTCAATTTTCATATAATGAAATACAGCATGAATGTACCTATATAACTTTACTACTCGTCGGTCTTTACATATTTCATTGTATTTGAATATTTTCATACTTACTGCTTTCACTATATTTACTTAGCCACTGTATATACTGTATTTCGATGTATTGTTAAGTCTCTCAAAGTTTTTATTTAATAAAATAGAACAAAAAGAGTAAAAGTAAAAAAGAAAACAATACAGTAACACAAACATTGTTAAATGTGTGTATATATGTGTAACATACACGATTTTACTTAAGGGCCAATAAAGACAATCATTTTTCACTCTAATTGCCCATACATTATGCTTGTGAACATCATATGTTCAGTCAACTGAAAAACTCAGAGCCATAACTGTATCTTTCTACTGTTTAAGGGCTAGTTTCTTAGCAACAAAAAGAGAAGAGAGAATCCGTTTCTGTTGTTTAGCTATCATTTTTCATTTAATAGTGTACAGTTCAAGCTTCAAAGTTTTCCTTACCCAATTACACATTGTTTCCAAATGAAGTCACCATCAGCTTTTTCAGTCCAGAAACACAATTAATTTTTTGCACATCTTGCCTTTGCTCATTGGCCAATCATTTTTCCCTTCAATTTCTCCATGAGGCATCAGTTTTACCCTACTGCATTTGCTACCTTCCTTATTTTTGGGTGCTTGGGTTGCACAGTTATTGCACTCTACAGCAATTGTATTTTCTTCCCAAGTATTGCCATTCATCAAAGTCAATAAACAGTCAACTCTCTATGACCTCACCGGCTCTTGGGGCTGTGCTGAGATTTCATCTGGATCAGGGGCATTGCCTCTTTTCGGTTTATCTAATGACTCTTCTTATTGTCTCCCTCGTGATTTCTTTTGCTCTGGAGAAATGTCTTCCAGTTCCACTTCATCATTTTCAACATTCAGTGACTGATAAAATTATCTTGCCAATAGTTTATAGCTTTCCATACACACACACCTCTTAATTGTTAACACTCTCAATGGCCTTTAGCCTGAGATTAATTCATTGCATCACTTCTACTTTATCTTTATTCTTATATATCAGGTGTTTTGGAAACCAGGTTAAAAACCAGTAACATCATAATATTCTCCACATGATAACCTCTTTTACTTTTCCTCTGTTTGACTAACCTGTGCCTTAAAGGGCCACCGGAATATTAAACCATTGAATAAATGGTTTTATTGACAATAAAATAAATGACATTCCTAATTCTAAATTTCATAACCACTAAGTGAAATGGGCAGCATACAAGTCAAATAAAAACATATAGAAAAACAGATACACAGAGATGGAAAAGTGAATGAAATGAAATGAATGAATGAAAGTGAATATTATAACCTATTGTATATGAGAGTATATCCTCTCTCAGATTCATCCAATACCTTTAACAAATAACTAAAGTATTTCTCCTATGAGTCTCAATATAGTAGGAATCATTAAAATTGAGAAAAAGTGTACAACTCTACCCTGTCATTATTCCTGGAATAACACAACTACATCTAAAGTAACAAAAAAAGTCTGCAAAATATTAAAAAGTCACCACAATTACATGTCTGCCCACTTGCAGTGTAAACTTGACTCTTCTTGACTCTCAAAATCAACTCCAAGAATACATTTTGTAATACACAATATCTCCAAGGCTAATACAAACCCAATCTGTCCTTATTGCTTTTGGTAGCTGATTAAGCATGCTTATCATCTTGTATTATTGCTCAATTGCCCTGGGCTGCTTGTCCATGCAACAGTTTAGGCAGACTTTCGTATTAATTCTAGAAAATTCAGAAAAGCAAGCATCAGAAAAAACTTGTTTTTGAGTGTCATTTCTTTGCCTTGTAGAAAAGACATGATATAATCCTATCTCAAATTCATTTTTTTGTAAAATGTAGAATGATGTTTTTGAGGAGTCCTTAGTGATCTTTGAAGGGACACAGTGGCTCAGTGGCTAAGATGCTGAGCTTGTCAACCGAAAGGTCGGCAGTTCAGCGGTTCAAATCCCTAGTGCCGTGTAACGGAATGATCTCCTGTTATTTGTCCCAGATTCTGCCAACCTAGCAGTTTAAAAACACCTAAAAAATGCAAGTAGAAAAATAGGGACCAACTTTGATGGGAAGGTAACAGTGTTCCATGCACCTTTGGAATGTAGTCATGCTGGCCACATGACCATGGAGACATCTTCTGACAGCGCTGGCTCTTCGGCTTTGAAACGGAGATGAGCACCACCCCCTAGCGACTAGCACATATGTGCACGGGGAACTTTTACCTTTACTTTAGTGATCTTTGAGCTTGGTTGTTTGTCTAAAGACATTTTATTATAAAACTAGGTAACATTAACATTGCTAGTGAGTGTAGGGTTTGCTCCCTGTAGCTTGCCCTCCCAGTGTTGGTGGTGCAGTTTTCTACTTGGTAGTTCTTGAGTTAAGATGAGTGATGTCTGCTTGATTGTTTGTTTGGTGTCAATCCCTGCTTATCTGGATATTGGTTGCTGCAGAGGATATATTCTGATATTTTTGTTTCCTTTTTAATTTTTTATTGTCTTTTGAACAATGTGTAAATGTGGTTTATCTTTATATGTCTATTGATGACTAAATTGTCTGAATGCCATGCTGCCAGGAATTATCTAATGTTTCTGGCTTTACATTGATCTAAGATGCTCATGGGACAAGTAACGGGAGATCACCCCGTTACACGGCACTAGGGATTTGAACCGCTGAACTGCCGACCTTTCGGTTGACAAGCTCAACATCTTAGCCACTGAGCCACTATGTCCCTTCAAAGATCACAAAGGACTCCTCAAAATTGAATCTATGGTTGAGTTTGTCCCCGTGTTGTGCGATTAAGTAATTTTCATTGTGTCTTCTGATTGCTACTTAGCATTCATGGATGTACTCTGCTAGTTTTCTGCCTATCTTGTCATACATAATGGCTGTCATACATAGTCCTTACATTGTATAGATAGAATACTTATAACTCAGGATTGAACTATGGGGCCCTTGGTGTTCTCTCAGCTTGGTTGCTTTCTTATAGACATTTCATTACCCAACTAGGTAACATCATCATGATTCATGACCAAGGACCCTGCCTTATATTGTATGTTGTAGATGACTTCTGTTTCTTTCTTTTTAGGGTTTACTTAAGATATTTTTGAGGGCTTTAATTGTTTGTGTGCTATAGTGATCCATGTAATTGTAATATCCATATTGATTTTTTCTGAGATTTTTCAGGTATGGCAGTGTTATCCTTTTCATAGCTTCTGTTGGTTGTACTATAGTAGGTTGAGTGATCAGGCACCTTTTGCTAAAATTGTGTGACTATCCATTTTGTTGGGAGATGTATTTAGGGGTCTGTTTCCTTTTTCTAGGTTTCTGGAGTAGATAGATAGACAGACAGACAGACAGACAGACAGACAGATAGATAGATAGATAGTCTTTTGTTCCTGAGCTTTGGCTCAAGTCATCACATCACAGAACTCCAGAGGCCACAACACCAAAGCTCAGGAACAAAAGACTAGGACCACACCCACACAGGATGCTATGAAACAGCCGACCAATCTGCAAACACCCACTCCATCTACCAATCAAGATGCAACCACACAGTCAACCAACTCGCTCACAGCAACACTCCCCACCTCCCCACCAGTATTTATAGAGAGACGGTAGCTCCGACCACGCTTTACTCACAGAAGCACGAAGCCGAAAACACCAGCCTGAAGATGATGAGTGAGACCTTGTCAAAATGTCGCCAAGATATTCTCAACCTTACACAGAAAAAACCCGAAAATGCCAAGACCTACACACACACACACACACACACACACACACACACACACCTGAAAAATGTTCTTACACAGTTCCTCTTGTGAGAATAGTTGGATTGTTATTTTAGAAGTGAAATAATTATTATTACTTTTTTATATACAGACTCGCATTTCTAATTTGCCATTCTTTCCTCTGCTGATGAGAGGCAAAGCAACACTGGCAGGCCCACTACTATATAAAACCAGGAATTAAACTCCATTCCCTTCTAGCTCTCATGATGTTTCCCAGTCAGGTAATGAAACATCAACAAGCAAAAAACCAACTCAGAAAGCACGAAGGACTCCACAATTCAACCCTGAGCTACAAATATTCTCTTTGAATTTCTATTTTAATTGGCTATTGTGAGCCACCTAGGATCAGTTTATATATGGTAGGTGCCTATGTAAGTTCCACATGAATAAATTAAATAAAATGAAGTCACCATGCATACTCAATCTCAAATATATAACCCTTTGCAAAGGAGATTCAGAGATGAGCTGCTCTCAAAGAGATTGTTGTAATCAGCCATTCTTACATTCATCCCTACAACAGACTATGGGTAGCCAACTTAATGCTTCTTCAGAATGAAGGAGTGCAGCAAAAAGGAATAACATAGTAAGATTTAGTTGTTTGAGAATAAGCATTAGCTACTGCTAATAAAAAGCCTTTTCTCAATCATCAATAAATTCAATATGTGCAGCACTAATCAGCACACTGTGCTCATACCTAATAATACAACTCAGAACACAGAAGCTAGAAAGTTGTTCGGCTAAGAAAGAATTATATATTTACTTATTCAGTGCCTAGAAAACTTTAACTGATATGGAAATATAAGCAGGGTCAGATGGACTATTTAGAAATCCCAGGGCAATAGCCTAGACCAATGTTTCTAATTCTCAGCAGCTTTAAGATGCAGAACAGGGATGCCAACCATGCAATCTCTGGGCTGGATGCATCACGCACTGGCCATGCCCACATCCAGTTTAGCAAAGGGGAAAAAAGTCACAATACATGATGCCACTGTGACAACGTGAGTTTGACACCTCTGATGTAAAACACAGAACACAGAAGAATAGAGGTGGAAGAGAACTTAGATATTTTGTGGATTTAAATTCCCAGTTTTCCATTTTGGGAATTGAAGTCCATACATCTCAAATTTTCTGAGACAGAGAAACACTGGTCTATCAATCAATCGATCAGAATAGAGCTGGAAGGAACCTTGGAGGTCTTCTAGTCCAACCCCCTGCTCAAGCAGGAGACCTTAGACCATTTCAGAAAAATGGCTGTCCAGTCTTTTCTTAAAAATCTCCAGTGATGAAACATCTACAATTTCTGAAAGCAAACTGTTCTAATGGTTGTCTAGCCTGAGATAAGGGGAGAATAATTCAGAAAATGAAGCAGAAAGTCTTTCATATTATAGCCAAAATACTATTACCTGTAATCACTTAGAGCAGGGCTGTCAAACTCCTGGCCTGCAGGCTGGATATGTCACACTCTGCCCATGCCCATGCCCAATTAGTGAAGGGGGGAAAGTCCCAATCCCAATGAAACCACCATTACGAAATGAGTTTGACACCCCTAGAGTTTAAGGCTAAATAAAAGTGATGACTATTAGAAAACCATCTTCTTAGGCTTATGAAGACAAGAATAAGACATTTTTTCCCTATGACATCCTATTCCCAGTCATATGGCATCTATCAATCATATGCCAGCTTTTGGCATTTCTTTTCTAACTGATATAGAACTCAAGTTTCTTATTTTTTCCAAACTGGGAAATCTGGCTTAATTTTGCTTACTTAGAATAATAAGGTAGGGTCTCAGGATAATCATCTTAATTAATAGAAGTTTCCACTATGAAGAATTATTCTCTAATTTAGGACTGAAATCCCCAAGCTGGCACTCAAAGGATAAATAGAAAAATGATTACTCCTTCTCTGTTATTAGAAGCTAGAAAAGGTGATCAAAAAGATATGATCAATGCCGCAAGGAATTGCCCATTTTGTCTAGTCTTCTACTCCCTTGGCCAAACATGTACAAAAAAGTTTTCATTAATTTTAGAAAGTGTTTGGCAGCCCAATGTAATGCTTTTGACTTTCAGGCTATCCATCATTCCTTCAGTATTTGCCAAACTCCAAAGATCTTGTTAGATACTGACCAGAAGTTTCTTCATTTCCATTTTGTTAAAAAAGTAATCAGTTTCATTTCTCAAAGTATTACGGAGGCCTTCTTCAGTTTCAAGAAATGTGTGTGTGTGCGTGTGTGTGTGTGTGTGTGCGCGTGTGTGTGTGCGTGTGTGTGTGTGTGCGTGTGTGTTGTAAAAATTGGAAGAAATTTAATGCTGCTGTTTACACACTTTATTCCAAAGTTTTGTTTCTTGTTTGGTCTCTTCTTCACCAATATCATTTTAGCATTCCTTGCAAAACAAAAATTTCTCAGCCACAGCATCTGATAAAGCAGTTAACTGTTTGGCCTCTAATTGTAATAAGCAATTGGGACACTGGAGAATTTTGGAATACATTGCAAGGAAAAGAATTTGCCTTATCAGCAATCTGGTTCCCTAAAATATTTCACCTGGCTTAGCCTAACTCTAACTGAGAAAGTTACCTGCAGAAGGCGTAATAAAGGGAAATGAAACTGCATTGGAAAGTTCCCCAGAGTAGGTTAATGGGAACCATTTGTAATTTTTTTTCCTAAAAGAAATTATTAGTAGTAGGGTCATCTGGCCTGCTTCTCAACTCTCCTTATGAGCAATAACTTAGAAGAAGTTCTCAGTAACAGCCTGAAATTAAACTTAGAGAAAATATAATCTTCAGAGAAAATCTTATCTCCATTGAATACATAAATACATTGTCTTTCTCTGCCTGATATCAATTACTGTACTACATCTATTCAATTTGCTTTGGTACATACAATATGATCTCCCACAGTGACTGGTAAGGTGCAATACATATTTCAGTAAACAACATTTTGAACTAATAGAAATTACTTTTATGCACGCTGCACATAATGGCAAAATTTTAAACATTTTGGGAGATTTATTTATTTATTTATTTATTATTCACACTTTTATACCGCCCTATCTCCCTAGGGACTCAGGGCGGTTTACAGCCATATAAAAAAACACATATATATACAGGGTAAAACATTAATTTAAAAAACTTATTACATAGGCCGAATATTTAAAATAGAGATATAAATAATAAAACCCATTTAAAACCAAATTTAAAATTTAAACATTTAAAAATTTAAAATTCTAGTCCAGTCCTGCGCAGATAAATAGATGTGTCTTAAGCTCGCGGCGGAAGGTTCGAAGGTCAGGAAGTTGGCGAAGACCTGGGGGAAGCTCGTTCCAGAGAGTGGGGGCCCCCACAGAAAAGGCCCTTCCCCTGGGTGTCGCCAGTCGGCACTGCCTGGCCGACGGCACCCTGAGGAGTCCCTCTCTGTGAGAGCGCACGGGTCAGTGAGAGGCATTCGGTGGCAGCAGACGGTCCCTTAAGTAGCCCGGCCCTATGCCATGGAGATTGGCTAAGAATGGCAAAGATTGCATTCTGTTCAATTCCATGTTTTGTCTTTATTTTGTTTATTTTAATCCTATTTAATAGGCATCTTTTTTATTATGGGTGCAGGCTGTTTGATATGGTTTGAATATGCACTGAATTCAGAATTTATGCCTTGGAAAAGATTTTCTTCTCTGAGGAAGATTTAAATGATTAAAAATATTTAATATATTCATATGGGCTTGATCAACCTGGTTCTCTCCATGTGTAGACTTCAACTCCCAGAATTCCCAACTATGGTATGCTTGCTAGGGAATTTCAAAAACTGGTGACTACATTTCAGAGATGGCAAGGAGAGTAATGCAGTTTAAAATAGTCTGAAAATGTATCCTCCATATTCTGGAAAGTTCCACTCGTTTCAAAATGAAGAAGCCTATTTGCTGAACTGTATTTAAGGCCATATTCATAGAGCTATGCTGGTGCAATGGTTCGACTGCAGTGTTGCAGAACAACTCTGCCCACTGCCAGGAGCTTGATCTTGACCAGTTCAAGATTGACTCAGATTTACATCATTCCAAGATTGGTAAAATGATCCAGATTGTTGGGGGCAATATGCTGACTTTGTAAATTGCTCAGAGAGTGCTGTAAACACAGTATGGAGTGGTATATAAATCTAACTGTTGTTGCTATTCATATTGTGGGCCCTGTTTTTGATGCCAAAAGCTAGTGTTCAAATGCTAATTTTAACCTATAAAGTCCTTTATGGGGGAGCTAACATCAGGAAGTACTGTTTCTTAGCTATAGCACTAACTCCATGGAAAGATTAGATTAGATCGCGGTAGTCAACCTTTTTATACTACTGCCCACTTTTGTATCTCTGTTAGTACTAAAATTTTCTAACTGCCCACCGGTTCCACAGTAATGTGCCATGTATCGTTGTCTGTGCATGCATCTTGTGCATCGTGGATTGGGTTGGGGGAGGGCGCCAGCTACCAACTGTGCTTGGTGGTGTGGGGGGAGATGTGCGAGCTATTCTGGGATGAGGCTCTTTTGTTTGCGGTCACACTATAGCGCCATTTAGTTTCACTTACATAACATGAACTAAACTTATGTGCGGGTGATACAAATAGTATATTTTCAGAAATTTAAATTGTCACGGGGAATTTTATGAAAACCTAATGAAAATGTTTTTAAATAATGCTATGAAATTTTTTTTAAAAGTCAATTATATTAAAAAAAAGGAATATGCTTCAGTATCGGACAAAACCCCTGTTTCCCACCATGAAAGCTGGAACGTCCACTAGTGAGTGGTAGGGATCAGGTTGACTACCACTGGATTAGATTATTTGTGATCATCTTCTGGAATCAGGTTAAAATGGAAGTTTTCTAGAAAAGTTTTTGGCTTTGATGGGATATTGCCATTTGTAGGATTTGACGGGATATTGCCATCTGTGTTTATGTCTATAAAAATGTTCAAAATAATGTTAATTATTGTTCCATATCATTTTCTATATTCTTCTGTTTTCATTTTTGCGCCATGTAGTTACTTTTACCATTAGCCACTGAGATTCTGGTTAGATTCAATGCCAAATAACTTTAATAAATAATTACAAAATAAATTAATGTTATTTTCAACCTGTTCAATAAACTAAATGAAAATAATTATTTTTTAGCATTTAGAGTTAAGTTCCTAGGAGAAAAAGTGGGATGTGTGAATTTTTACAGTTACTTTACAAACAAGGTAGTTATGACTATACATAACTAACCTTTTGTCATATAGTTATCATACAAGAAAACCAAATATCTTTTGATTAGAAATCTCCTCTTATGAGGAAATATGGGTAGATAAAGATGGGTAGCTAAAAGTAATCAGCAAAAAAATGGACAGTTATAGTTATAGCCATATAGCTATAGCTCTTCTAAGAAGGAAATAACCTTCTCTGGTCTGGAGTCCTTTATTTGCTTATTTATTTATTAATCAAATTTATATAGTTGCCATCTCACAAGTCCTTTCTAATGTAGTTGGGCTATACACTTTTGGAGAACTGCCTTAATGCACGGATACTGAAAGCACCTTTCTAACGAAGTAGTTTACTGGTATCGCTAATCATTCTTCTGGGCCCATAAAAAACTAGAGTAGAATAGGTGATAGTAGGAGAAACTAAAGCTGGAGGGAAATGGGAGGGATGATTCATTCTGCTTTGCCTGGTAGAGTTATTTAGCATCATCGTCATCATAAGTAGTTTTATTTATTTATTTATTTTAACTTGTGATATATTGCATTCCATTTCTTCCATTAAGAAATTGAAATAACAACATCAATATAGAGATTGATCCTAATGACTTAAATTGCTCTCGATGTTGTCCATGACTTATATCAAAGCCTCCCTTTAGATACATAATGGCTCTAAAAAGATTCACTTTCTTCAAATCAATATTCGTTCATTAGATGGGCCAGAATAAGGCAACTGTCTACTACTCAGCCTTTCTTCAAATTAGCTTATTCATTTCCTGCTAGATTTAGACTACGTGCCTCTTTTTCAGGATGTAACAACATAATTATACTATAAAAGTACAGTATATATTATTCTCAAGAGTTGATAATTTGCTGTTTCTTTCATTTTAAACGCTTTCATTTCTTTATTACTAGCATAAAAAGATAAACTTTAAAGTACTTCATTTAATGGCTATTGATTTCTATGGTGGCCATTTTTTCTACTCAATTTCTAAAATGATGGCATGTCTACTGAGGAAGATGACAAACAGTGCCAGGTTGCTAACAGAAGGCTGGTTTTGCTTAAATTCTCATTTGCAGTAGAAGTTACATAGCTGTAGCAATGTGCTTCTTTCATATGTTCTCTGGTGATCACTTCCATCTTATTAACTTTTATTTTCAGATAAGGACCTGCTCATATAAAATACTTTTTCTATATACTTAGTACTGTTAAGGTTGCGCTTTCAAGTTCTTTCCAGTGATTATTGTATCAGTTTATAATTCTACTTCTGCTGGAATTATATTCTATGTCCTGACTCTGGTACTAGAGGGTAGTATTTGATTACCACTGTTAATAGATGTAAAATACATAACCTTATTGCATTTAGACTGAGTTATTGTTATGAATGGTAGTTTAACAGAAAAGGAGTTGTGTCACAAGTAAACATTGCTTTGCTTATGTCCCTGTGTCCTCCTTCGTTGCAGCTCTAACATAAAATATGTTGGAACAGTCTACCTTGAAAAGTAAAGGCCAATGTCAACAGAGGGTTAATGAGCTGAAGTTAAAACAGGACATGCATGCTTGGATCAATGTATGCTTTAAGGCAGGGGTCCTTAAACTTGGCAGCTTTAAGACTTGTGGACTTCAACTCTCAGAATTCTTCAGCCAGCTACACTATGCTGGCTGGAGAATTCTGGGAGTTGAAGTCCACAAGTCTTAAAACTGCCAAGTTCGAAGACCTCTGCTTTAAGGAATGACCCAATGGTCAAAGGCAGATCTAAGACTTGGCTTTATATTGGGAAATTACTTCTTGTATAAGAACTGTGTCAGAAGGCATGAGGGATTATCAAGGGAGATGGTTTTTATCTGTATGCTAAACTGACAGTAAACTGAAGGCCTTTCTAGACCTTAACTATACCCCTTTTAATTAGTTAAAGGCTGCACTTAGGCCAATTCACAATTTTCAGTTTCAAAGGTATTTTGATTCCAATTTCCATGTCAGCCCAGGAGATCCAGATTCAAGTAAGTATGTTAAGAGTATGGATTCTAATGCTTTCACTAACTAATTCAATCTGAAGCAGCCATTTGAGATTTTTTCCAGTCTGAACGGCTTTTCTCTTCTCTCTTGTTCTTCATTGATCTTACCAAATACCTATGAGCTACATAGGACTAATAAATATTTCTATTACTTTAATGGATATCAGTTCAGTTATAGTTCCATCTTTATTCCTACCAATGCTTCAGAACTACTGTGATGTATATTGCAAACTAAAACAATGGTGGACTGAGCTGGTTAAGGAGAGAAAGTATCTATATTGCATTTAGACAAAAGTCTCCCTGGTGAACAAGTCATAAAAGTCAAGGAAAGAGTTGAATACTACCTGAAAGGGCTCCTTTCCCACCACCATCTTCTTTCTTTCTTTCTTTCTTTCTTTCTTTCTTTCTTTCTTTCTTTCTCTCTCTCTCTCTCTCTCTCTCTCTCTCTCTCTCTCTCTCTCTCTCTTTCTCTCTCTGTGTCTCAGACAAGCAGGTTTTCATGGAGTAGATTATTTTCAATAAATGTCAGTTTCCTGGTAGTCATGCAGAGATGTAAGAAATAGAAGCCAGACCCAATGGAACCATAAATAATTCAAATCACAAATGAAGACCCTTAGCAATGATGCCAAAATAGTATAATTCTTAAAGGTAAATTATTTTCTTTGCTGAAGGATATTTATTTCAGAACATGACTAAAACCCAGATTTTATTTCAGTGTGGAATCAGAATACTATAGGTCCGCCCAATTGCAAGGGGAATATTCATTTTATTTTCTCTTTCCATATTTCCTGTTCTCTCAGTGAATAGTCCATAACTTCTGGACAAGCTTAGTCCCCACTGGATTGTTTCTGAATTTCCCTCCCCCCCTCTCTCTTTCTTTCTCTCTCCATCCTTCCCTGCCTCCCTCCAAACCTGTGAATTATTGAAAGTTCACTGAGCCTTGTTTATTGTCCATAGATGGTATAATTTTAACTATATCAATAAAGTGATAACCATAGCCTCAACTCTGGAGACAAATTATGTTGAATGCACTAATGCCCATCTACTTTTGTTACATATTTATACTTTGTGCCAAAGAATGTAGGGTTTAGGGATTGCTATGCAACCATTTGTTCGGTCTGTTTATTTGATTGGAGTCATACTGCATCATGGGATTAATGATGGTGAACAGATGTAGCAGTATTATGATGTATGCATTATAAAATATTGTGAGACTGCAGATGCTGCAAGAATGCCTAATGACAGCTGCTTCCATATGAAAACATTGAAAGCACTTCGGAAGAAACATACAGCAGATTGAAATAATTGATAATTTGGATAAATCTGCCAGAATTTTAGGTGATATATTGAATTCACAGAGAACAATAATACGCAAGTGTGAATAGCTGATACAATGCAATGATAGGAACAGAATTAGAAAAATCAGAGTTCAGTCCTTCTCAGACATGAAAGTCACCTAAGTTACTTCTCTATCCATAGCTAACATCCTTCCCTGAAAAGCTGAAAGAATAAAAATAGCTGGGAAAAACAACCAAGTATATAAAATTGGGTTTCATGTATTGCTTCCTTGAATATGTTATAGTGATTTCACTAGAAGATTATGGATAATGGCATATACCTTTCTGAATGGGCGATCACCACTTTCTGGACTAATAGATTGTAATTAAACACCTGGAGTCAATAGCACTTACATACATATATACATTAAGTCCAAAGAATGAATGTGGTACGTAGATGACATTTTGGTCATAATAAAAATGGACCAATTAGAGAACCCACACAAAGCCATTAGCAACATCTTCAAAGAAATAAAATTCACCAGGGAAGGAGAAAACAACAACACGCTACTCTTCTTGGATATCCTCATCAGCAGAGGCAAAGTGGCAAATTAAAAACGTGTCTATTATAAAACCACACACAACAACCAAGTGCTCCAGTACCAAAGTAACAACTCAACCTTCCACAAGAGAAGCTGTGTAAAAACACTATTTAAATGAGTACAAATACACTGCAGAAATCTGGAACATTGTTGCTTGCAAAATTAAATGACTCTATAATTAATTATGGTTGAGAGCCTATAAAAATAGTTATCCTCCCCCCCCCCCCAACATGAAATTTTAACACAGACTTAACTGGGTAAATTCTGCATATTTGCTAACTATGATGTGGTTTGTTACTGTCATTTCTTTGGAATTCTCTGACTGGCAAAAGGAGCACAAGAATGTATCATACTTTTTTTGTATTCTTGAATATTCTTTGATTCCTGCATTATTATGTTATTTTGTCATGCTGTTTTAGAATAAACCCTTAAGTACTCATACTGGCATGGCCACCACTTCTGAATCCAAACATACTCAGCTCTGCCAGGCTATAAACTGTAATATAGGTATATTTCTCCTAACTCCTAGTTGTAAATAACTACAAGAGTATTTTCTATAATTTTAACTCCACAACAGCTTGTTGAAGGAGAGTGCAAGGCCAAAATCAACAGAGAGCTCTGTGTTCAAGTAAAGATTTATATTTGGATTTTCTCCAGTTCATTTTCAGCATCGGAAACACTATATTACATTAAATCTTTCCTCAGTTATAGATTATTGGCCTGCCCATAATACCAAATCTGGGAGTGATTTGGTATGTCCCCTTCAGTTGACTTTTCTTCCTTGTCCAGCACCCCTATCTATTTGCTTCTTCTCTTTTTTCTGGATTCAGGTCTATGAAAAGGACAGATCAACATTGCTGCTTTGCCTGGCTCTTGCTCCCAAGTCAGAAAAATAGGGCTTAGAGTGAAATGCCAATAAAAAAGGAAAAAGAATAGAATCAAGGACTCGAGGGATCGATGGAGGTCCTTGGTTAAGATGAGTCTATGGAGATAAAATGCCAGATAAATAGCTCTTCTATAGCACAGTAATGAGCAGGAACAGAAGCAATCCCAATGACAATTAGAATTGGCATTACAATTCTAATTCTAATTAAATAGCCATTCCAAATAGCTTAACAAAAGGGACAAATCATGCAGGATTCTGTTGGAGCCACTCTCTGAGCACCAGTAGCTTTTCACAATCTTTTGTGCCAACCCTTTTCTAAAGTCATGTTATGAACCTTATAATTCTATGTGAAGAAGGAAGAAACAGTGTTCTCCTCTAATTTTAACCTAGCTGTCACATCTCAGATAATCTTTTTGCACTTATAGAAATATTCTTATTGACTTATGGAGAAGAAATGAGGAACTGACACTAGCTGAAAGTCAATTTTATTTTATTTATTTATTTATTTTATTTATTTATTTTGTCACAACAATATATATAAGCATCACACAAAAAGATTATATAGTATATAAACATATATATGAGGGAATATTAGGAGGTATAAGTAATATATATTTGTTTTCTGAGGTTTTCCAAAGACCTACATATATATATATATAAAGATAAAAATGATGATTGCAGTGGTATGAAGAACTAGCAAGTAAGATGGGTCTTCCCCTCTGAACAAAAAGATCTGAGATCCCCCACAAAGTGCTGCAAACTGTTGTTTCTTTGAGGAGACAGTAAAATAGCAGTCTCCGGTAAATTTTAAGCTCTGGGAAACAAGGGAAAGCCATCTTTGCTCAAACCACAGTTGATGCCTTTACAGACAGTACATACTTTTAAAATTAAAATTTCCTAACCGCAGAAAGACCAACAGTCTGGAGAGCATGGGGGTTTTGCCAGAGCACAGGACCTTCTGTTAGGGAAGGAGGGAGTGTGTGTGTGGGATTCCACCCAGACAACAGTCTGATTCCACCTCTTTGAGCAACCTCTAGCCGCACTTCTGCCTACTGGACTAGATTTTAAATTTATATTGGTTTTAATGGGTTTTATTATTTATATTGCTTTTTTAATTATTTGGCTGTGTAGAATAAGTTTTTTAATTGTTATTTTATTCTGTATTTATTTGTACTTTTTTATCTGCCTGTGAACCGCCCTGAGTCCCTAGGGAGATAGGGCGGTATATAAATACGATAAATAAATAAATAAATAAATAAATACTGCTAGCTCCACTGAGCCATGACCGGTAGACTAGAGAAAGCAAGGGGGGATTGCCAGATGTGAAGTCTCCTGTTTGAAGGAAAGGAGCCGAGTGAGGCATGATTGCAAATACTATGAAATTGGAAGGAACCCTGTGTCTATCACAAGAAGCAAAGCCCTGAACTGTAGGAAATCTGGAAAAATTAGATTAAATTAAAAGGGGCCCTGTGGAAGGAGTGACAGTACTTGCCTGCAAACAGCAGTAAGTCCTCCCGGATTTGAACTCTTCTAAATCTGAAAACCTAGGCCTGTGGAAGGAGTGCCAGTACTTGTCTGTTTGGGCAGCAAGTCCTCCCAGACTGTCTTTTTTCCCAGTCCGAAAACCGTGGCCTGAGTTCCCTCTGAGGGGAGTGCACATACTTTGTAAGGGAACCAAAGTCTCCCCGGATGCTTTTTTGTCTAAAACTGATAGCCTGTTGAATGTTGACCTGACTAAGCCAAAGTGTGAACTTCACATCGGAGAGGGAAACATGGGAAGCTGTAGTTCAAGGGTCCTGAGTGGAGCCCCCCTGGGAAAGTTGTTGGATGTTTGGGATGAACAGCAGATGCCAGTCCTAGCTGGTATGGAAAAGAAAAAAAAAGCTAAAAAAATATATGCAGGAATGGGTTTTTCTGAGAGATGACACAGAAAACCAATTTGGCTAAATAAAGGTACTTGAAAGAAAAGGGAAAATGTTGAGGTTTTTGTTTGTTTGTCTCTTTATCTGTCCTCTATGCAACCATGTGGTATATTTGTTAAGATTTGTGCCTTCCCTAATTTAACAGATTTATGGTGGGAATGACTAGTGTGTGTGTAAACCTCAGTTCTGTTATCCCATGTCCTAGTCCTTGTGTATGTGTATTTCTAAGTCTTTGTGCGCCCTTGAGGTAATTGTAACTGTAAAATGTATCTGATCTCTAGAGACAAGAATTTTAAATTGTTAGAAAAAAAAAGGTTGAAGCAATGAAAAATGGGAGAGAGAGAGAAAAGAAAGAAAGAAAGAAAGAAAGAAAGAAAGAAAGAAAGAAAGAAAGAAAGAAAGAAAGAAAGAAAGCCTTTGCCCTGTTTTTGTCCGACCCACAACAGAGTAGGGAGAACTTTTATTTCTTTTTTTTTGTCTCCTTCCCTCTCTATATCTTAAAGTAACAACCCAAGTTTATGAGGAAACATTTTAAGTTCATTTACAAGGAAAAAATTTCATTCCTGCATTTACTGTGTGTTTAAATGATTTTACCTGTTCATCCTCTTCCTGAAACATGTACATCCAGTTTTTTCTTTCTCATCAATTGTTTCTCCATTTTGTTGAAACTGCATTATCTGTTCAGTAACTGCAATACTGATGTGTTGTTTCTTTTCAAACTCTGCCTGCAAGATATCTACCTCCTGCCATCTCTAATCCTGTTATGATGTCTTTCCTGCAAAGATTACCCACAAAAGTGGGGAGGGGACCCTGTTCTAATGTCTTTCAGCCCTGCACAGATGACTCTGCAACTGTGGAAGCAGAGCACATGGTTCCAGATGCTGCCTCCAGAGGAGACCTTCCATCTGTTTGAGCCAGGAATTGAGTTTGAATCCAGCCTCCACTGAAAGTCATCACAGCAACCAGATTGGAGCAGACCTTTCCAAACCTGACTGACCACCAAACATGCCACCCAGAAGACATGAAAGAAAGGAACCTGAGTTGTACAAGTAAAGACTAAAAGACTGTTTTCAATCCCCAGAAGACAGCTGGAAAGACTATGGCGGGAGGGTGGAAATTCATTGTAAGGCTTTCTGTCTTGTCTCCTTTATATTGTAATCAGTCTAAAGTATTCATATAAAGATTGTATTTGAAAGTGGCTGCCACAGTAAGTTCTGAACACCTGAGATTTCTGTCTGATGGTAGGGAAATTTGTCCAGCATGTTTGTATTGTTTGTATTGTTCAATGCATCAATGTCACAAAATACTGTGACATTGATGCATTGAAGGATATTTACAAGGAGTGGACGCAGAAGTTAGTTTTAAGTGTGTCTGCCTTTGCAGATAGGTTGTGTTTAAAAGATACTATGGAAGATGAACAAGTTATATCAGACAAGGCAGAGACTGATCTAAAAGTGGATTTAAAACTAACAGGCTACAAGAATGATATGGGAAAAAAATGTTATACTGGATAGACAAATGAAACTGGATAATTTTAATAATTAAATTGTATACAAATAAGAACCCAAAAGAGTTGACCTGGATTAACAAGAGATTTGCTAAAGTTTTGAAGAATTTTGTGAGAAGGGACAAAGTAAAAATAAAAATAAATCAAAACCTTCAAATTATTTGAAGGAATTAAAGATCAAGATTGTTAAAAGGAAGAAATATAAAGTTTATTTGATCAAGATTAAAATAAATGTTGTTATCGCGGTTAACCCTTAATCCATTTTTGTGATTAGGGCTGAAAATGAAGCTTTAAGAATTTGTTTATAGATAAGACTATATAGTAAGAAGATATCATTTTTTGTATTTCAAGAGAAGGAATAAGTTACTAAAATTGTTGATAGTAAAATTGTTGAAAAATAATTTATTTAGATATCTGTTTTCTTTTTCTTTATTATATTTCAAATTTTAATTCCTTTTCTCTTTTTTTAATAAAATTATTATAGAAAAAGACAAGAAACATGCCTGCTAATTAATTAAAGGTTTTGAATCCACTAACTTTTAATAAAGAATTGGATTGAAATTCATTTATATACAACTAAAACTCAGCTTATAGTTTAATCACTTTTTTCTACAAAATCTTCAGTTGTTTTTCAAATTCTGAAATGTAAGATATTGCAAATGCCAGTGCCATGCTCCATTCTGATCTCATCCTTCCCACCCGCATTTCCTGATGTTCTATTATTGGTGGCAAACTAGAGTCATTGCACAGATGCAGAACTCAATGGTTTATTTGATAGCCTTACTGTTTGCAAGGAATATTGGATGTGGCAGCACACAGGTACTGGATGACTGAAATCAGTGGACTATTCGATACCTTTTCTCTTACTGTACGTATGTTATGTGAAAATCTCCATTGACCATGACAAAGGTTACTAACTATGGGCCCATCTGGTGAAAACAATGGTATATAGAATTCGTAGTTTGGAATGTAAGACAAACACATGGTAAAGATTATGGATTGACAAAATCACGTATCTCCATGAAAGAAATGAATGAAGAAAAAGCAGAAGAAAGTAAAACAACTGAATAATGATAGTTTTATATTTGTGGAGTTAAAAGGAAGAGAAAGCCCTAGTTTAATTATGAATGAAAGGACTACAACTGTACTATTGTATTGTATGTTTATTGTTTTAATATTGTAAACCCCCAAAGTGCAATGAATAGGCAGCATACATATTGTTGTAATAAATACATACATGCAATAAATTTCATGTCAAAGAGAATGAAATTACACTAGCTAAGTTGCTGCATGTGTGCAAAAAGGTAGGAACTGATTGGTTGGCAATATCTGGATATAACATTCCAGAGAACCAAAGGTGATGCTGGGAAATTGTACCGCATTCTGAATGTATGTGAGCTGAGGGGGGTGGGAAATCCCTCGATTGATAAGACAAAATGGATGAGAATGAGATCAGAGAGCATGAAAGAAATGATTAGGCTACTTGGATATGCAAGAATGAGTTAGAATGATGACAGTTTTGAATATGGAAGTTTCAAATTCAATTCAAGTTTATTTAGCAGTATCAAAAGTCAAATATTGGAAAAATGGACATTACAAAACTAAGAAGAAAAACTGGGCTGAAAGTAAAATGCAGGAAACTAATCTAGAACAGTATTTCTCAACCTTGACAACTTTAAGCTGCATGGATTCTGGGGAATTCTGGGAGCTGAAATTCATATAGCTTAAAATTGACAGTTGGGAAACACTAGTCTAGAAATAGACTTCTTCTTCTTACTTCCTCTTTGACTGCTTTGAGTGTTGAGGGAAAAGAATCAAATAAAAGAAAAGTAGATGGAAGGAAAGGGAATATGGAAGATGCTTGAAAATGATGAAAAGAATTGTGTTGCAGAATATCACAGAAGCAAGTGAAATTACATTAATAACAAACATGAAAAAGGAGAGTAGTGGAATGGCAAAATAAAACAGGCTGAGAATAAGGAGGCATGCATATAAGAAAATAAAGGTAAAAATATATTATATAATGTTTATATAAAGAAAAGATAAGTTGCAAATAATGTAGCTAAAGAAAACAAGAGACTGTTATACTTTTAAAAAGCAGAGAAAATGGGTGTGATTTTGTTGGAAACAAAAACTTGCTTCTGTGCAGAAAATGAATTTTCCAAGAGGACTGAATGCTAAAATCTGCCTTTTGAGGGCAGGGAGTGGAACTGATAGGGACAGTAAATCCTTCGATACAAGGGTTTGTTCTTCAAACGCTTTTGTAACTGTAGTTGTAATTGTTAATAATTATCTCCCACAAAGTAGAACTGAACTTGGCAAAAAAAACCTTCCCCAACATTGAAAGAAAGCAAAGAAGATGAAGGCCACATATAACCTTTGACCCAAAACTAACTCTACTCTTCTAGTGTTGAAGTAGGGAAAGCAGCCATTTTCAGGCCAGTGATATATTTGAATGTTGGAACCATGTGACCAGTACTATCACAAAATGACTACAATTGTAGAGACGTCAGTCTGGTTCGGTTCTGCAACCCAACAAGAAAGACACAGACTTCAGAGGATAATTAGAACTGCAGAAAAAATAATTGTTACCAACCTGCCTTCCATTGAGGACCTGTATACTGCACGAATCAAGAAGAGGGCCGTGAAAATATTTACAGATCCCTCACATCCAGGACATAAACTGTTTCAACTCCTACCCTCAAAACGATGCTATAGAGCATTGCACAACAGAACAACTAGACACAAGAACAGTTTTTTCCCAAAGGCCATCACTCTGCTAACAAATAATTCCCTCAACACTGTCAAACTATTTACTAAATCTGCACTACTATTAATCTTCTCATCGTTCCCATCACCAATCTCTTTCCACTTATGACTGTATGACTGTAACTTTGTTGCTGGCAATCCTTATGATTTATATTGATATATTGACCATCAATTTTGTTGTAAATGTTGTACCTTGATGAACATATCTTTTCTTTTATTTACACTGAGAGCATATGCACCAAGACAAATTCCTTGTGTGTCCAATCACACTTGGCCAATAAAAATTCTATTCTACTCTATTCTATTCTATTCTATGTTGGGAACTCAAACTTTTTCAAATAGTATCACTTTTGACCTTGTGCTTATTTACTGCAACTTGTATGTTTTGAATCTGCTATTAATTACTTCTAGTTTTTATCAACTGCCCCAAGATCTTGCTTGATAAAAGTAGTTCATAATCATTTTGAAGATACAACATTTCTAATTTTGGAGTCCATCTTGCTATTTTTGCTATTCAGAATTCTACTTTTATTTCTTCCATAGTATGAGTTTGGGATGTAGGATCAGAAAAGTAACAACCAGAAGATCAAAGAGTCCAGGAAAGAGAGGAGACAGTAGAAAGAATGAAGGGAAAGATAGAACAGATAAACCACGAAACAAAGCAAGAAAATGAGAAGGAGAAGACAATAACAATGACTGATTAAATAAACCAAGGGAAAAATACTTTAAGAGATTTAAAAATGGAATTGAATAATTTGGAAGATACTTTTGAAAGGGAGATAGGGGCTTGGGTGGACACTCTGGAGACCTGGCAACTTAGGAGGATAGAAATGGGAGAAATATTCAGACTGAATGGTGCGGTGACAGATGCTGGTAGAGACAAAGATCCAAAACAGGAGTATGAGAGGCAAGTCAAAAAATGAATAAGAATTGTATTAAAATGGGCAAGAGATGATGGATAGAAAGGAATTATTACTTTTTTCTTTTTTTTTCTAATATAATGATGACCTGATTAAAAACTGAAATAGAGATAGAAATAAGAATACACTTTATATAAAGCAATAGATGGAAAGATTGGAGGTTGAAAGATGGCATTATTAGGTATGTTTAAATAATAAGATGACTGGTACTTGAATGGAGTATTGTGACTTTGAACAACCAAATAATGAAGGAATATGTTTTAATATAAACATGTATATTAACACTAGGATTAGTAATGATGGCCTGATTAGAAGCTAGAATAGAAGTAGAAATTAGAAATAGGGGGGATATTAGCAGATATAATTTTCATATAATAGAATATAAGTAATAATTAGATGGAAAGATTAGAGGTTGAAAGATGGTATTACTATGTATACTTAATAATATCATCGGCATTAAAATGGAACATTGAAATATTGAATAACTACTCTAAAACTATCATGTATATCAATACTAGGATTATATAAGTTTGACTAATGTAACAAGTGTTGTTGTTATTATTAATATTGCTGTTTGTATCAAAATGAACTATACCCAGAGGCCACACTGTTCATATATTGAGATTGATATATATTTAAAAATAAAAATCCAATAAAACTTTTTTTTAAAAAGCCACAACCATGTGATCAAACCCCTTCTCTTTTTATGTGCAGTTTAAAGCAAAAACTGCAGTCTAGTGGTAACTTAGAAGCCATCACCTATATTATCTAATAAATTTGATTAAGCACAATCTATTTTAGGTGGTGTGGAATATGATCTTTAAATAGGAGCTGAGTGGGTATCTCCACGTGGGTGGTAAGAAGGGATGTAAGCAGGGTGCCCAGAAGGACATGATGAAATATAAAAGGCAGAGACACTGATAATGAAGTTCTGACAGTAGATATTTACAAAACAGTCATTTAGAATGACATAGACATTCAGAGGCTGATAAACTGATTAACAATGTAGCATGATAAGAAGCCTTTGTCTTTTGTTTAGTCCTCAGGAAATTGAACTGAATCTCTTGATGGATCCTAATGCAGTTTGACAAATAGCTCATTTTCCTGAAATTAACATTCCTAACCTCTCTGGGAAATTGTACATTTTAAGGCATTTATTTGCTTCCTTTGTGACTGATGGTGAATATGGTCTAGGCCAGCATGAGGCATTATCTCTTCTATTTGGAAAAATGCAAATGTCCTCACACACAAGCACGTCTTTATCCAAACTTATCTGTTAAATGTTGGCAAACATAATGTGCTTTACCAATGGTTAAACCCAGATTGAAAGACACATTTCATTATCAACTTGGATATTTGCATGAAAGCATCCAGAGGCCCATGGGAAAAAATGAGTGGGTTGGTTTTGTGCATACAGGTTATTAAACTCTGCATAGCTTTTCTCTCTATTTAAACAGCATTTTCATCACTCTTTAATGAATGAATTTAACAGCCAGCATTGTGCAGATGACGTTTTTATATGCTGTGTGTCTGCTTCAATCTTATTTATTGTGCTTATCTTGTCTTCTCTGCTGTGGTCATTATTCACAGTTGGGTAACCCTCCACTGTTGGCAACACTCAAGTCAATCAATGCATGCAGACTATTCCTTTCAGCGGTTTCTCTTTCCTTTAGTACACATGGCTGTTTTCATAACATGGAGGTAGGGATGTGGTTTTGCCTGCAGAGGTTGGAATGAGGGCAAACGATCAGCAAGACTTGAAAGATTTAAGTGAGGACATTAGGATAAAAAGATGTTTATTTTAGTAATAAAAATAATGTGATAGGTTTGGAGACAATAAATGAGGCAATATGTAAAAATATATGTCTCTTGTCATTTAAGAATATAGAAAGTAATCAACTTATTTTGCAGAGATGTGAGCTAAGGTTATTTTCTTCTTAGGAAAACTCATTTAGGCTGCCATCCAATATACCAGGAAGGAGGGAAAGGGAACCTCAGGCAAAGGATGGCGGTAATATCTGAATCATTCTTCATTATGATCATACACCACCATAAGGTAGAAGTAGTTCAGCAACATCAACAAGGCCACAAGTTCAGTATCTCTGCTGTAGAGTAACTGGGAATAGCTTTTTTATTTATAGAATCTTACACTTACAAATATATGTGCATTAGACATTTGTAATGATGTGTCTGTTCTTTTTACAGTTTGTCTCCGTGAGTCCTCTAGATTGTAAATAATATAGATAACTCGCTGAATAAGTTTATAATTTTACTTCATGTATGAAAATGATTCATCCCCATTCCATAGATTTATTAGAATTATAATCATGAAAAGTGGAGTGTATGTTTTCCAGCCCACCATAGCCTCTACAGAAAATAGGAAATATTGTCAATTAGTCCTTATCTTGCTCCTGAATCCATTGTTAAAGGCACCCCTTCATGTGAAAACATCAGATGACGCATTATGAGAACACCAACCATTTGAACAAAGACAGCCACAGTATCTGTTGTACCTTCTGACAGGTGAGAAAAGGGAAAAGAGATGCCTAGGGAAACAAAGTTTCTGTTCAAGAATGTGTGTCATAATGCTTTCTGAAGCAATTGAATGCAAAATGGAAATTCTGTTGTAAGACTGAAAGGCAATGGACATTTTTTTCTGCTAGTCTCAAATTTTCCTTTGATTAATAAATCATTTATAAATGCCTCTCATTTATGGTCTGCTCCTCATGGAAGTAGGCATTCTGTGATCTTCCAGATGATTTGAACTCCAACTTCCATCAGCCTTAGCATGATTGATGGTAATCCAATAGCAACTTCAAGACTTTAGAGTGCCTTACACCAACTCTCTTTGTCTTGACAAGGTGAGGTTCAACTTTATCTGCCTGGCCATGGGAGTTCCCATCTTGGGCTTGGCTTGGCTTGGCCTGGCTTGGCTTGGCTTGGCTATCATAGAGCTTCTTCTGAGTCTTTGTTTCAGATTGCAAGCAAGCTCTTTAACATTTCTGTTAAGCACTTGTACAAAGGAAGAAATAGATAAAATAGTTAAAATGCTCATCAGATTTGCAGAATTCAAAACATAGAATGGCTAATATCCCAGATTCATCAATAAAATTATAATTTCCAACTCACAGAAAGTACTAGTTTTGCTCTGTTTCGTATTGGTCAGAGCCTCCACATGAAGCATTGTGTCTATTTCTGGGCACTACATGCTAATATGTATTTTAAAAAACTAGAATGGGCTATCAGAGGGCTACTATATCAGATAACTCATAACTATAATCCAAAGGACAGGGAGAGGAAAGAATCTTTCATTATCAGAAGACATACAGAAGATCGGCCTTCCTCAATTCAACAATTTTTTTACTCTGTGATTCTGTAGAGGAGAACAAAACAAACAACCAACAGTGACATGTCTTATCAAGTTTTACCTCTTCAAAGCTGTTTTTTTCCTATAGATGCTTCAATTATTTTTCCTATAGTTTTTTTCCTATAGTTGCTTCAATTATTTTTCTGTTTTGTAATAAGGCACAGCATCCTACTCATTTGGTTAAAAATAACTAACCTATAGTTAATGTGCTGCCCTTCCTTCTGATTGTTAGCTTTCTCATTTTTTCCCTCTCATGGTGGCTTTTTCATATTTAGGTCTTCTTGTTTATGATTTATGAAGCTTTCTCTCTATTGCATTTAAAAGGCTCAATGCTGGGAAAAAAGAAAGCTTTTAGCTGGAAGGCAAAAATGGGGAAAGCAATATTTCGTGCTGTTTTTAATGTAATTTAAAGGCAGCTTTCAAGTTAAAAACCAGAAAATGAAACAAGGCAAGGGTTACCTCCTAAGAGAGGATATGCTGCCCCCTCCCCAAATTCTTCCCGGAGCTGGACATTAGCAGTGACAACAGAAATGGATTTTTCCTCTAACCAATGTGCAGGCTTTTCCTCTCAAAACATGAGGAATTGTATTTGTGTCTCAACAGAGCCTTTTGACAGGAATCTCAAGGGGTGAAAACACCACTATTCTTTTCTTCCATTGTTGTTGAGGCTGGACACATTTAGACAGTTAGACAGTTGGCCAGGTTCTTCAGATAACTGCAGAAGAAGCCACGATTTCTACTTGTCAGTTTGACTGGAAATCTACTCATAAGGATTGGTTGCATCCCAGGTGATTGTAATCCCCGAATCCACTGTCAGTTTATAAAAGTTAGGGATTCTTTTTTAAGAAGAAGAAGAAGAAGAAGAAGAAGAAGAAGAAGAAGAAGAAGAAGAAGAAGAAGAAGAAGAAGAAGAAGAAGAAGAAGAAGAAGAAGAAGAATGAGGATGAGGATGATGAGGATGATGAGGATGAGGATGAGGATGATGTGTTGAAATGTGCCTTGCAATTTCTCAGAAAGTTTTCACTTTCCACTCCCTCATGACAGGGCTTCTGTTTTTAATCATTCCAACCCAACAGAATGTGGGAAAGAAAATTATGTTGGCCTGTTTTTTGTCCAAGGCAACATAATAGGACCAAATTTAATCCATTGTGGGAAAAGACAAGCAAAAGAAATATCAGATTGGGAACTGAGTTAGATCCGGGCAAGGGCTGCTAAGAAAAATCCCCAGGAAAAAAATCCCTCAGTTTATTCCTATGCAACAAGAAACTGGGCAGTTCAGAAAATTTCCAGCACTCCTACTCTGCCCCTTCCTCCTCTGTTCAGGTTATAGGCATGGAAGTAACATGCCGGCCAGAGTATACCATAGATGCACACAAAGGTATACATATGCAATACAGGTAGTCATTGACTTACACCAGTTCATTTAGTGACTGTTCAAAGTTACAACAGCACAGAAAAAATGATGTATTATCATTTTTCATACTTACAACCATTGTAACATCACCATGGTCACATGGTCAAAATTCAGGTGCTTGGTGTTCTGACCCGGCTCCCAAACACGACAAACCCTCTGTAGTTAAATAAATGTTTCCTTTATTAGGAGCACCAGAAGCCCCAACAAAAAGTATCAAAATTCAGGTGCTTGGTGTTCTGACCCGATTCCCAAACACGACAAACCCTCTGTAGTTAAATAAATGTTTCCTTTATTAGGAGCACCAGAAGCCCCGACAAAAAGTATATTTCTGTCTCTCTCACATCAGGCTAACAAGTCTATCCAGCAGGGAGATGAATAGTTGGCTGCCACACCTACTCATCTCCGTCCCCTGTTTTTTATCCCCAGAGCTAAGTGTGGCTTCGTAGCAGCAATTGCTCTTCCATCCCAAGGATCGGGTCATAGATTTCCACTGCTCTCCTTTCCTCTGCCTTCTGTGCATCCATGCTTCTGGCTGGACCCAGCTGTTCCTCCTCTTCCACATCAACCACCTCCAGACTTGGGTTATCCATCTGAAGGCTGATGGACAACCCAGGATCCACCTCTGTCTCTATCTCTGACAGCTCCATTCCCTCTTCTTCCTCGGAGCTCTCAGGTTGTCTTGATCCTGGCCCTAACTCCCATGCTGCCTCCTCTTTTGATTCAGCTGCCAGAAGGGCTGGAGGCTGACAGGCCACAACACTTGGCAACTGGTTCATATTTTTGACGGTTGCAATGTCCTGGGTCATGTGATCAGCTTTTGCAAGCTTCTGACAAGCAAAGTAAATGATGAAGCTGGATTCACTTAACAACTGTGTTACTAATTTAGTGACTACAGTGATTCTCTTAACAACTGTGGCAAGAAAGGTTGTAAAATGGGGCAAAACTCACTTAAATGTTCACTTAACAATACAAATTTTGGGCTCCATTATGGTCACAACTCAAGGACTACCTGTATAGGAAACACCCATAGATGAAACATGTCATTTCTTAACACAGAAAAATATACACAGAATCCTCTTATAGCCTCTGCTGATAAGGGAATCGGCAGATAACCAGAGAGATGACAGAAAATGAAAAATAGGCCATCCATCAGTCACCTACAAACAAGAAAACTACATCTCACTTCACCACAATATTCTGAAGTTGGGTAGAGGGGGTAGGAAAGCAATTTAATCTTCGTTGACTTGAATGAGTATGCTAAGGGATGCAGAAAAACATTGGCACAGCAAACAATATAAGCAAACAGAAAAATCTGCCTGACAGAACAATTATAAAATTTACTCTAAGAAACTAATACATTATTCCTGCTGTGGAATTCTCCCCCTCCCCACTTTGCTACCACTTTTTACAGGCTGTGAATTGATCTATTTTCCAGGAACAGAAGGGTGCAAAAAGGAACAAAGAGGCCAATAAATAGGGCTCTGGTGGTCTAAATAATGGACTAAATAATTACAGTTTGCAATGATTACTTTCAAACAGAAGTACAACTCATTATATCATTGTGATGAAGATTGCGATTGGCTGTCCTTATGCCAATTGAAGATGGCCAATTTAAAGTCCATTGTTGCTTTCTGTATGTGCATGTGTGCAAGTGTGTAGCTCATCGATACAGAATGCTTCATTCAAATAACGCAATATCTTCCTTATAATGTCTTTGGGAAACCAGTTACTGTGAGGCTCATCATCTTACTAAGTTATCTTTCCAGGGAGGGATGTATCTGGATAGAAAATAATGGTATGCAGGAAAGACCTTGGGATAATGATCCTAAAAATGCTGCCTAGGAAACGATCAGATAAGAGACTTGCAAGATTGATGTTAGCCTTACTAAGTAGACCAGACAGGGACAGTGATCAGACAACCAAATTCTATTTTATTGTGAAGTTACATTAACAGATTTTTTGCAAGTCTGCAATTAAAATTCTCCTACCATCTCCTTTACAGACCAAGAAACTAGAGAAATGAAATGAAACAAACTAATTTAAAAACACAAAGTATCCAGAATATATCAAGTTTTGATGGGGAAGAGGCTGAACGTCCATACTTTGACAGTTTCATGTATTAGTCAACTCAATGTCCATTGGGCCAACAAACAGTAGATAAAATGAATGAAGTGAGGGAAAAGACTTAGTTCTAACAAAAGAAATAAATGTACTTTATAGGAAAAAGATAAAAGGCTATTTTATTTTGTTAAAGCATAATACTTCTTCATTAAATATTATTTATAAAGTTTCAAATAAAGGCTAAGATTTAAAATGCTTATTTGACAATAATTCATTGTAATTACTTCATGAAAATAACCAAAATATTTTAATGAGATTTAATTATAAACATGTCAATGAAGCTTCATTTCCAAGTTTTCAGTAGCTAGACTAAGATAATTAGGAAACAAAACAATTTCACATTTGTTTATTTAATTTTATCCTTTGTATAGGAGCTCAAGGTGGCATATACAATGTTTCTTTCTCAATAATAACCCTGTGATAGTTTGAAAGAGAGTGACAGATCCAAAATCACTCGGTGAATTTACATGGCTGACATTACTTATTGATAATGATGATGATAATGATGATGATAACTATATCATCTTTACCCAAACTATTTTTGAAATCTCAGTAAATATGATTCAAAGTGCATGTATTATGCATGTTCTTTTTCTAATCAGCAGTATGGAATGAGATAACATACAAAATAAAATAGACCAGCTATATGGAGTTTTCAGCAAATTAAGCTATTGGAATTGTGGTAAATGTGGTGGGAAAAAAACAATTAAAGTTCCTTTACACTTGATATTTTAATTTATACCAAGTTTTAAACATATTTCGGCTTTATAACACACTGGAGGTTTGAAGAGAAATTATAATTAAGTATGAATGAACATGCCATAACTTGTGCAGTGTCTTAACACAGGGAGAAGTTAATAACAGGAGATCAATATATTATTCATCAATAGACACAGTGCAATTTCCCATTGCATGAATATAGTTTATAAGAATCATGGAAATCCATCCGCTTTAGCTTTATTACCTTTGAAGGAGAGATTGACTAGCCATCAATACAAATCATCATAAGAAATGTAGCTATCATATTCTGGTACACCGTGACTGGAAAGTCACTATAGATTCAATCCCAACATGAAGCAATATCTCAATAGCTTTCATAGCTTTTATATTAGAAAGTATATGGAGCAACTTATCTACAAATAGTGGATTTTGATAAGTAGGATTGTGTTCCCAAACTATTAAATTTTACTATACTTGAATTGAGGAGGCAGTTGATATTCCGAGTATGAGGTTTCAGTGGATAATAGACCAGAGGCAAGTTGTACATAGGATTATTCATCACCTAAGTAATTCTCCTTCAGCCAAATTATAGCACAAAGTCCATCTTGACACTCCTCTGTTTTATGGCATCTTCTGTTTCCAGGATTATCTAATCTGTATCCAGGTAAAATGGAGAGGTATAACAAGAAAAAGTAAAGATGTTCTCTGTCAGCAGTTAACCTTGACATTTCTCTTGAAATTATACTAATTATTTTAGATGTGCACATAGAGATATAAATCACTCTATGCAGATTTTAATAAAAGTATCTGCTATTCACTTTCTTTGGCAATGAACTTCATTGGGAGGGTGTGTGTGAATGTTATGAAAAAAACACACATAAAATGATTGAACTTTGCAATTTTAATGTAATTAAATTTGTCTTCACATTGTTGCTCATTTTTTTAAAGTCATGAGGCTTGGCATTGTACTATTTCTTCCATGCCTTTACCAATCTATGTAGAATTACTGGTGCTTTCTGGAACATTAAAAGTTCATGTAATGGAAAGCTCTGTCTGTATTCTTTGACTCAAGAGTGCCTGATAACACTCTCACTGATGATGCAATGGAATCCTAATGGCAGTGTTTCCCAAGGTCTATACCGGGGTGTCAAACTTGTGGCATCATGTTGTCATCATGTGATATATCACAACTTTTCCCCCCTTTGCTAAAATGTGGGGAGTGTGTGATGCAATTGGCAAGTTTGACACCCCTGGTCTATACTGCTTCAGCATTGAAAAGGATAGTCGTAGTTGCAGTGGCTCTAGCCACACTCTCTACATCCCTTTCTGTCAAGACTGATGGAACACAATTTTATATATAGTCTGACTTGTTTTTGTTTTTATTTATTTATTTATTTTTGTCACACAGTATATATAAGCATAAGCATGAAACAACTATACGACACATAAGCATATATATGAGTATGAGTATGTAATAACTATATTAATTGGATATAAGGGAAGGAAAACAATAGGACAGGAATGATAGGCACGTTTGTGCTCTTATGCACATCCCTTCCAGACCTCTTAGGAATGGGGTGAGATCAATGGTAGATAGTTTTTCGTTGAAGCTTTTGGGATTTTGGGAAGTGACCACAGAGTCAGGTAGTGTATTCCAGGCATTAACAACTCTGTTACTGAAGTCATATTTTCTACAATCAGATTGGAGCGGTTAACATTAAGCTTAAATCTATTGTGTACTCGTGTATTGTTGCAATTGAAGCTGAAGTAGTCTTTGACAGGAAGGACATTGTAATAGATGATGCTATGAGTTAAACTCAGGTCATGTCAAAGGTGGCATAGTTCTAAATTTTCTAAACCCAGGATTTCAAGTCTGGTGGCTAAGGTATTTTGTTGTATTCGAAGGAGTGGAGTACTCTTCTTGTAAAATATTTCTGGACATGTTCAATTGTATTGATGTCAGAAATGTGGTATGGGTTCCAAACAGTCGAGCTGTATTCAAGAATTGGTCTAGCAAATGTTTTATATGCTCTGGTTAGTAGTGTAGTGTTTTCGGAGAAAAAGCTATGCAAGATTAGGTTTACAACTTTTAAAGCCTTTTTTGCGATATAGTTACAGTGGGCTTTGGCACTTAGATCATTTAATATGAAAACTCCAAGATCTTTAACCGGATGGGGGTCATCAGTAAGGTAATGTCCATCAAGCTTGTATTTAGTGTTTAGGTTCTTTTTTCCAATATGTAAGACTGAGCATTTGCTAATTGAGATTTGGAGTTGCCAAGTTTTAGACCATTCAGATAAGAAGTCCAGGTCTTTTTGGAGGATAGCTGTATTGTTGGTGGTGTTAAATAGTTTGACATCGTCAGCAAAGTATTCATAAGATATTCATAGTCATAATGATCTCACATAACATTCACATCATAGCAAATCATAAAGAGAGCCAATATGATGTAATGGTTGAATTAATTGATTTTTCAAGTCCACCCTTAATCATGGACCCCCGTTGTGGTTTTGAGCCGGTCACATTCTCAATGTAGCCTTTCTCATAGTTTGTGAAATAAAAATGAATGGGGATACTCGTGGAAGCCACCTTTAACTCTTGGGGAGAAGGAAAAATATAAATCTAACAAATATAAGTGAATAAATAATTAAAGTGTAAGGTCCTTAATATTTGCCAGTATATTTATTAGAGATAGACATTTATCAAGGATGTGGATTCAAGCAGCAAAATGGATTAGGAGCATACATAGAAGTGATTGTACGTCAACTGTGAAGGGCAGCTGTGTGAGCCAAGAAAGAAGTCATGGTTGTTTTAAACTGTTGTCAGCAGGTAGTATATGCAAATCCATGTGTTTTCTAGATTGAATTTTGACTTTTGATCTCTGCATAACTGTAATGTTGGCATATGTGTGTGTGTGTTGCTTTTCTGGCATGAATGGTGCTTATGGGAATTAACTACAGTAAAAAGGACAATATACAACATTATAATCACATCATAAAATAGAAAGCACTGTTTAATATAATTAGGAAATAAATATATCTGCCATCCGTTAGTTAAAACTTATTTTAATAAATGATCACGGGATAGTTCTTGATTCAGTTACTTTGTTTCTATATTGGGTTTGTGTTTATGAGACTATTGGTTTCCTTGTTATAAATTTTTCTTTTTTGGGCTGGGGGAGGGTGTTTCTGTGTTTTGTCCATGGTAGCTGTGGTAAATTCTTTGGAATAAAGGTCCAGCTTCACTGATCTAACCAAAATAGGGCAAATCCTTAAAAAAGAGAAATGGTGCATGAAAAGAAGTGGACTCATCCTTCCATAGATCCATGGTCCCCTAAAATGTAGTATACAAACTGGAAATAGCATTCCACTCTTTTTTATTCCAGATAGTCCTTTTATAAATTCTTGTGATGATACTAATTTTGCTTCTCTTTCCTTTTATTCTTAGTCAAAGACTTTTACCAGGATTTTCATTTTCTGACTTGTGAATTTTTCTGCAAGCATATACTTTCTTATGTACAACAAGGAATGTTGACTTTCTTCCTTCTAAATAAGATGCAGATTTTCAGGGCAATCTTGAAATTATGTGTGTCATCCCAACAAATTTCCACAATGCCTATGGTATTATACTGTATTGACTTCCTGTGTGGGAGTTGCAAGTTCTTGTTTATTTCCCATGAACTGACCATTGTTGTATAAATCTGAGATTAGAATGATACCATGTACAGACTTTGCTGTTGTAGTTTTCAACCAATATCTACCTCCCCCTCCCCCTTGCTTCACCATTTGTCTTCTATTTAGTTGCCTCTAGGAGATCAACCCTGACTGTTCTTTAGAAGGCCAGATCCTGAAGATGAAACTCAAATACTTTGGCCACCTAATGAGAAGAAAGGATTCACTGGAGAAGAGCCTAATATGCTGGGAACGATTGAGGGCAAAAGCAGAAGGGGATGACAGAGAACAATGTGGCAGAGAACAAGTAGTAAGCATGATCTTAAATGAACTCCAGAGGATGGTAGAAGACAGGAAGGCCTGGATGAATTTTGTCCATGGGGTCACGATGGGTCGGACATGGGTCGGACATGACTTTGCAACTAACAACAACAAAGTCTTGATGGTATATTTTATTCTGGGCTTTCAACATATTTGGTCTTTTTCTCTATGTTAACACGTTCTTGATGAGATTGGAAAGGTGTCTAGTGAAAACAACCTTAGCATTCTTCATGTGTAGAAGTTTTCATCTGTAGCCCTTGCCAGGAATCTTTTTAATGTAGTTCACAGTCAAAGAAACAGAACTCTTCACTATCTACATGGTCAGAAGTTCATTTCCAGAATAATGTTCTCCTGGCTATCATGATCTTCAACTGAACTAAAATGTATTTTGTTCTCTCATTTCTATTGCATTCTGGAGAAAAAGAAAAAAAATTGCATTCATGTATATACCCAGCAAATCATTTTTATTTTTATTTTATTTATTTTGTCATAACAGTATATATAAGCATTAATATGAAATAACTATATAATATATAAGCATATATATGAGCATAAGTATGTAATAACTATATTAATTGGATATAATGAAGAGGAACAATAGAACAGGGAACAGTAGGCATATTTGTGCTCTTATGCACGCCCCTTATAGACCTCTCAGGAATGGGGTGAGGTCAATAGTAGATAGTTTTTGGTTAAAGATTTTGGGATTTTGGGAAGAGACCACAGAGTCAGGTAATGTGTTCCAAGCATTAATAACTCTGTTACAGAAGTCATATTTTCTGCAATCAAGTCTGAAGCGGTTAACATTAAGTTTAAATCTATTGTTTGCTCTTATATTGTTGTGATTGAAGCTGAAGAAGTTTTCAACAGGAAGAACATTGCAATAGATGATTCTATGAGTTAAACACGGGTCCTGTCAAATGTCCTGTCGAACATAATCATATTATGTTCCCCTGTCCTATGATGTAATTTTGAGGCCAGCACAATCAAAATGCTTCCCTTTCTATTGAAATGATTTTTAAATAATATTTTAAATGCTAAGGGATGAATTTCATCAGTAAATCTCATGAATTAGCCCCTTCCACTTAGCTGTTCTTTGAAAAAAATTATAGAGAACATTCCAAGAGGAAGAGAAGTTAAAGAAATATGGTTTGAATCCCCTTATACAGATTTCTATTAAAGTTAGCATCCCTAATCCTGTCATGAAGTCTTAGTTTGCCTGCAGGCTTCATCCCATTCTGCAGAAAAACAAAAACATTGGTACCACTAGACCGGGGGTGGTGGTCAAACTCAATTTCATTGAGGGCCACATCAGGATTGTGCTTGACCTCAGGGGGCAGGTGTGTGTGGCTTGCTTGACATCACTCATTGAGGCTCCATTTTCAGCTACAATGGGCCCCTGCAGCCCTCTGCCAGCAAAAATGGAGCTCAGGGGAGGGCGTGCATGGCCCTTCGGAGCTCCATTTTCGCTGGCAGAGGACTGCAGGAGCCCATTGCAGCTGAAAATGGAGCCCGGGCAGCCGTGTGTGGCCTCCCTGAGCTCCATTTTCACTGGCAGAGGCACTGTGGGCTGGTCCTTTCCTGTTTCCAGGGCCATCGCATGGGCCAGATCTAAGCACCCCGCGGGCCTTGAGTTTGACACCTCTGCACTAGACCAATTACTTCTATTATAGCATCTCATTCAGTGTGAATCCTTGACTAGTTGGGTCCATTCCAGGACAGAGAGAAAGAAAGTTCAGACATGAGAACAGAAGGGCCTCAAAGTTGGAGCAGGTTGTGGGGGGAAAAATCAGGAAGTTATCAAAAGAGGTTTTTTTAATGTGTTTCTCAGCCATCCTTTTTGTTTATACCTGTTCAACTAAGAGCAATATTTTCCACTTGAAAACTGACTGTGACAATATTCTGCAGAACCCTAGAGATACAGGTCTTGTCTAATGGTGTATTATATTGCTCACAGTTATTCTACTGCTTTATATATCTCTCTTTTTAAATTTTCATCTGGTATGATTTTAAGATTCTCTTTGTTTGTCAATAAATAATCTTAATAGTACCACTGAATAAATAATGTTCACTTGAAGAATGTAGTCAAGGAACACATCAAAACTTATATAATGGACCAAGGATGAAAAGTAGAAAACTAATATCAAAGGGGAAAGCACTGTTGTTATTTTTATAAGTGTGCTATAATGGTATATGGGAAAGACCTTGGGAAACAGGCAGAGACGCTGCCCTAGGGAATTGTCATATTTATGTTTTATTTATCAAATTTAGAGTCCACGCATCTCACACTCTGATAAGCGACAGTAAAGCCTGTAGCTGCATAGTGGACAAAGCAAGAGACTCAGAAGGGACTCTCTAATTTCTCAAGTTGTAAAGATAATAGCAGGAGACTTTTACTTTCAGACATGGAAGTTTTTGTTAATGTATTTTTATGATAGAGTAGAATTCGTTTACCTGGTGGTCTTTCCTGTCCTATCTGATAAGGCTGACACATGCCCTATTAATAATAATTTCATTTTATTCTAAGATGTTAGATCTTTATAGGAAATTTGCCAGTAATTGTATCTCACTGTGCCCTTGCGTTACAATAATCATTGTTATGCATAACATAGTAATTTGATCAATAAAATCAATTTTGTAAAAGTAATTCCAGTAATCAGGAGCTACATGATTGTTGTTGGGGTAACTAAATATAATGTACTTTTTGGAGTATAAGACACAGTTCGCCCCTCCAAAAAAGTGGTTGAAAATATCTGTGCGTCTTATACAGTGAATGTTGCCAAAGCCCCCCTGCCGCCGCTGCCGCTGCCGCCCCCCTGCCCTTCAGCCTGTGCCTCCCAGCAATTTACCTTCTTGCAGCAAACAGCAAACAGCATGGTCAGCTTCAGCACAGCCTGATTTAGCACGAGCAGCTAATTGGTGGTTGGATCGGCCTCCCAGAATACCGCCTATCAACTGTTCCAGGCTGTGGGGATCACCTCTATCTATTGTTGCAGTCACCACCCAATGCAGCTGTCACCTATTGCTGCTCATTTTCGACCTCTGTGCATCCCACTATCAGCCTCCGCCCATCCCATTTTGGCCTGTTCCAGGCAGTGGGGATAGGTGGCGGTGATGCTCGCCACCTGGAACGGACTGAAAATGGGATGTGCAGAGGCCAAAAATGAGGCACGTGGAGGCTGAAAATGGGATATGTGGAGGCGGTGATAGATGACAGCGCCGATGGGCAGCAGCAATCCCCGCAGCCTGGAACAGCTGATAGGCCGTATTCCGGGAGGCAGATCCAACTGCCAATCAGCTGCTCGTGCTAAATCAGACTGTGCTGAAGCTGACCATGCTGTTTGCTGCAAGGAGGCAAATTGCTGGGAGGCAGAGACAGAGGCAGATTTTTTTTCTTGTTTTCCTCTCCAAAAGCTAGGTGTGTCTTATACTTTGGGCATCTTATAGTCTGAAAAATATGGTAATTCCAACAGTTAAAACACTGTACTCATTGCCTGTGACTTTACAGCCTAATTCAGCTCAATTTAAATGTTGTGGAACATATCAAGTGATGGTTAATAACTTCATTTCCTCAAGTGGAAACTGACATAAATTGAAGTGAAACAAATTCTATGATGAACCTGGGAATGTAGCCAACACTTATACTTTTCACTTGTTTTCCCAGAACAAGTTTACAAATCTAGAGAGAGTTTACTACATCAAGATTATGATGTTGTGTAATAATTGGAGCCTAAGCTCTGATAGCCTCTGAGAAAATATTTCTATCTGAATCATAATGAGAAACATTCTGGAATAAGGCAATACCTGTTCTTGGAATTAAAAGAAGGCAAATTGCTCTTATGTTGGCATAAAAGAGGATGGGAGATAGAAACTTTGCAAAAAAATATGAAGAATGTGCTAATATGGAAAATGATCCACTATGCCAGTCTCCCTTATAGCTACAGCAATAGTGAAGAACAGGCATATTGGCCAATGACCAAAGAGGAGAGGACATTTTACCTCAGACCTTCTGGGCCAATTGGAAACAAGCAGGTCATAATCTCATCATATGGCTCCTCCTCCTCTTCCACATACTTTAGATTCACCACATGGGATATCTTTTCCTGGGATAAGAGGAAAAATACATCTAAAACCTCTTCAGGCTGACATATAGATAATGAGGAGGAAATATTCTGGGGTTATTGGAACTGCGTGCAACCCAGGCACACAGAAGTCTGCCTCAAAATAACAGGAAATTATGCTATCATATTGCATTATCATGCTACCAAAAACTTGGCATTGCAGTCAATGGTTGCACAGGGGACACACCCAGAAAAAGGAGCTCAAATCCTTACATAGCTTTGGAATTACTGGTCTCTATTCCTACTGAATTGGACTATATCACTGTACACTTCTAAGAATATTTGCTCACAATTGTTCAATGAGAGGAAAAATTGACCAAAGTAGCTGGTATTTCCCTCCCAAGATTCTTCCCAAATTGAGCATTTACAAAACTGGTATATATTTGGGGAAGTTGAACCAAAATAAAAAGAATGAAAAAGAGGGGAGGGGAGGGGAGGGGAGGGGAGGGGAGGGGAGAGGAGAGGAGAGGAGAGGACAGGACAGGACAGGACAGGACAGGACAGGAGAGGAGAGGAGAGGAGAGGAGAGGAGAGGAGAGGAGAGGAGAGGAGAGGAGAGGAGAGGTGGATTGCCTTTAAATAATGCATTGGAGAAAGTTTCATATGAAAATTGAATATATGGGAATGCTGCATATAAACTTGCTAGGCAATTAAATGTCAAGTGCATACAAAAATCTCCTAAAACATGAATGGATCATTGCACACATCCCTGTATAAAGAACCCGGATCTGTATAAGAACCCAGAAACTCCTGGAGAGAGAGAAGAATGACACATATTGTGTAAGTAATAACACAGCCTAGATTTTCAGTGACTTGCATATCCTGTTTACGCTATGCAGCAAATTTGGATTCAGGATAAAAGGAAACTTTGGAACATGGAGAGGTACCCCCATAGAATCTTTCATCAGCTCTTGAAACCAAGGGTCTTTTCCAAGGATTGCATTGTGGCTGCAAAGAACCACTTGATCTTGTCGCTACTTGGTTTTGGAAAAATTGCAGGGGCTTTAAGGAGTTACCCATCAGGGTACATAGTTGCTCCTGCATGCTTTCAAACACCTATTTCCCTACCTAACTGAAGGACTGTAAAGCCCTAATATCTACCCATTGTCTTAGCCCAAGTTTCTGGAACCAATGCCAGAAAATAATTTTTAAAGCACAAGCTATCAGTTCCAATAAAAATCCATAGACTGGGTTACTTGGGGCAAGCAAGGCAGCCCAGAAAATCAAGTACAAATGATGGAAAATATACAATAGATAATTGACTTTTTGGAACTGCAGCTTCCTTCTTTTTCTATTGTTGCAGTATCAGGAATTAATTCAAGGGGAAAAGGTGGGGAGGGAATAAGCAGTATAAGTGATGGAAAAAAAGATGTATGAAAGATTGCAAGAGACTAGACAAATGGCTGCAAGAAATGGAATCTCATTTATCTCATCAGGAGACTTTGCTTATAATGCATCTAGATGTATAACCTGGTATAAATGTGTCAAACTATCCTGAGGAAGGTAGCTAATCATAGAGAAATTTCTTCAACTCTATTAGACATTCCTATAGATTCTTTGCTTCAACAGCAGAAATGGCTTCAAGAATTTGAAGAATTTGGAATAAGACCTTCAAGGAGCCAGGCTGTCTTAGAAATAAAATATGCACACAATTGTTCTTTCTCACTGTCTTTCATGAGTGGTTGGGATTTTTATTGTTGCTTTGTTTTGTTGTTACTTTGCTTTCCATGTGGGAGTTCTTCAAAGGGAAACATGGTTTCATTGCTGGAATAGGTTTAATTTACATGCCAAACATACTTTTCAATTATTCTTCATAAAAGCTCATAAGAACCCCTTTCTATTGATATGGTCTCTAGGAGTAAAAAACAACAACAACAATGATTTGATGGTACATAATCAATCAATCAAAAAGAGGGGAGGGAGGAAGGCTTTTCAATGGCAATACATTTTGGAAACCCAAAGGATTGTTGCATTATTCTTTCTCCCTTTGCATTCTAGACAAGATCTGATCAATGCAGAGAAAAAACAGGTTTTACATTTAGGCAAGAAAAAACAAATATTGTACAGATTAGGTGAAATTTGGCTCAGTACCAGTAACTGTGAGAAAGATCTTTGAGTCTTAGTGGACAATCACTTAAATATGAGACAAACAGTGTGTGGCAGCAGCCAAAAAAAGCAATGCAATCCTAGGCTGCATTAACAGAAGAATGGAATCAAGATCACTGGAAGTACTAGTACTGCTTTAGAAAGCCTTAGTAAGATCATAGTTGAAATATTGCATCTAGTTTTGGTCAGCACAATACAAAAAAGATGTTGATATTCTGGAAAGAATGTGGAAAAGAGCAACAAAGATGATTAGGGGACTGGAGACTAAAACATATGAAGAACGGTTGCAGAAATTGGGTATGTCTAGTCTCATGAAAAGAAGGACTAGAGGAGACATGATAGCGGTGCTGCAATATTTGAGGGACTACCACAAAGATGAGTGGGTCAACCTATTTTCCAAAGCATCAGAAGGCAAGACAAGAAATAATGGATGGAAACTAATCAAAAAGAGAAGCAACCTAACGATGAGAAATTTCCTAACAGTGAGAACAATTAACTAGTGGAATGTTTTGCCTTGAGAAGTTGTGGGTGCTCCATCACTGGAGGTTTTTAAGAAGAGACTGAACAGGCACTTCTCTGAAATGGTACAGTCGCCTGCTTGAGCAGGGGTTGGACTAGAAGACCTCTAAGGTCCCTACCAACACTGTTATTCTGTGTTCTATGTGAATTCTAGTCATGTGTGCATAAATAGTCTATAGAGTCTATAGACTAGAAGTCTATAGGATTACAATTTCTGTTCAGTCAACTGCTTTGACTGCATGGAGTAGGCATTACTATATAATGCTTTATTGAACATTAATAGAATTTTTTTCAGACCTCACTGTTCAGTTCAGAAGGTCTCAGAATGAAAGAGCAACAACTGATTCACATGAGACATATGAAGTACAGAACCAACATGAACAACTTTTCAATCTCATGTAATCTCTGAACCAACTGAATAAAACTAATGGTGTGTGTAAAATCATGAATACAATAAGACATTTATATCTATACAGAACTGCAGTGTGATGAGGTCAGTATCTCAATTCAAGTGGAAAGGATTTGTGAATTTTCACAAATCAGTGAAAGTTCTCACACAGTCAGTGAAAAACAACATACAAGCAAATCTGACATGGAAAAAGCAAGGGAAATGGAAACTGATTTTGTAGAAAAGGAGGTCTAGTCATCCCTTTACAGAGGGTGGGAAACAGAGGTGCTAAAAAGTGTGTGTGTGTGTGTGTGTGTGTGTGTGTGAAAGAGAGAGAGAGAGAGAAAGAGAAAAAGAGAGAGAGAGAGAGAGATGTTTCTGAAACATCAGTTGCTAGAATTGTCATCTTATAGCTTCTTAACTTTATTTAATAAAGATTATTTATCAGAAATGCTTGGATTTTTGTGAACTTGCCTAATTAGAATAGAATAGAATAGAATTTTTATTGGCCAAGTGTGATTGAACACACAAGGAATTTGTCTTGGTGCATATGCTCTCAGTGTACATAAAAGAAAAGATACGTTCATCAAGGTACAACATTTACAACACAATTGATGGTCAATATATCAATATAAATCATAAGGATTGCCAGCAACAAGTTATAGTCATACAGTCATAAATGGAAAGAGATTGGTGATGGGAACTATGAGAAGATTAATAGTAGTGCAGATTCAGTAAATAGTTTGACAGTGTTGATGGAATTATTTGTTTAGCAGAGTGATGGCCTTTGGGAAAAAACTGTTCTTGTGTCTAGTTGTTCTGGTGTGCAGTGCTCTATAGTGTCGTTTTGAGGGTAGGAGTTGAAACAGTTTATGTCCAGGATGCGAGGGGTCTGTAAATATTTTCACGGCCCTCTTCTTGATTCGTGCAGTATACAGGTCCTCAATGGAAGGCAGGTTGGTAGCAATTATTTTTTCTGCAGTTCTAATTATCCTCTGAAGTCTGTGTTTTTCTTGTTGGGTTGCAGAACTGAACCAGACAGTTATAGAGGTGCAAATGACAGACTCAATAATTCCTCTGTAGAACTGGATCAGCAGCTCCTTGGGCAGTTTGAGCTTACTGAGTTGGCGCAGAAAGAACATTCTTTGCTGTCCTTTTTTAATGATGTTTTTGATGTTAGCTGTCCATTTTAGATCTTGTGATATGATAGAACCTAGAAATTTGAAGGTTTCTACTGTTGATACTGTCTAGTATTGTGAGAGGTGGAAGTATGGAAGGGTTTCTCCTAAAGTCTACCACCATTTCTACGGTTTTGAGTGTGTTCAGTTCCAGATTGTTTTGGTTGCACCACAAGGCTAGTCATTCGACCTCTCGTCTATATGCGGATTCGTCATTGTCTCGAATGAGACCAATCACTGTTGTGTCATCTGCGAACTTCAGTAGCCTAACAGATGGATCATTGGAGATGCAGTCATTGGTATACAGAGAGAAGAGAAGTGGAGAGAGCACACAGCCTTGGGGGGCCCCTGTGCTAATTGTACAGGTATTTGATGTGATCTTGCTTAGCTTCACCTGCTGCTTCCTGTTTGTTAGGAAGCTTGTGATCCACTTACAAGTCTGTTCCGATACCTGTAGCTGGTTTAGCTTAGTTAGAAGAATGTCTGGAATGATGATATTGAATGCTGAACTAAAGTCTACAAAAAGGACCCTTGCATAGGTCTTTGGAGACTCAAGATGCTGTAGGATGTAGTGCAGAGCCATATTAACAGCATCATCTGTTGATCTGTTTGCTCGGTATGCAAATTGGAAGGGGTCTAATAGCGGATCCATGATGGTTTTCAAGTAGGAAAGCACTAGCCTTTCAAAGGTTTTCATGACTACAGATGTTAGAGCAACTGGTCTGTAGTCATTCAGTTCCTTGATGGTGGGCTTCTTCGGCACTGGGATGATGGTAGAGCGTTTGAAGCAAGAAGGAACATAACACATCTCTAGTGATTTATTGAAAAGATGGGTGAAGATGGGGGCCAATTGGTCAGCACAGACTTTTAGGCAAGAAGGAGTTATCTTGTCTGGGCCTGGAGCTTTTCCTGGCTTTTGTCTGTGAAATAGGTCCTGCACTTCTTTTTCTGTGATCACTAGGGGTTGTGAACCCAATGAAATGGGGTCAGTTGTAGGAGGCTTGGCTGTTGTTGGTGTGTCTGAGATGGGGGTTGTGGAGATAGGTGGCTGTAGTTTCCTTTCAAACCTGCAGTAAAACTCATTCAGGTCATCTGCCAGTTGTTGATTACCTTCAGCCTGGGAAGGAGGTTTGCCATAGCCGGTGATATTTTTAAGAGTTTTCCACATGTTTGCTGGTTCATTTGCTGAAAACTGATTCTTTAGCTTTTCAGAGTAGCTTCTTTTTGCTGCTCTGATCTCCCTTGTTAGTGCATTTCTGGCCTGATTGTACAGCATTTTATCACCTTTTCTGTAGGCCTCCTCTTTGGAATATCGTAGCTGCTTAAGTTTAGGTGTGAACCAAGGTTTGTTGTTACTGTATATTCGCAAGTTCCTTGTAGGTACACATAGGTCTTCACAGAAGCTGACATATGATGTTACAGTATCTGTGAGTTCATCCAGGTCTGCAGAGGTATCTTTAAAAATATTCCAATCAGTGCAGTCAAAACATGCCTGTAGCTTTAATTTTGATTCCTCCGTCCACGTCTTCACTGATTTAATTATTGGTTTTGTGGCTTTAAGTCTTTGCCTGTAAGCAGGTACAAGGTGAATCATGCAATGATCAGAATGTCCTACAGCTGCATGTGGTAAAGACCGATAAGCATCTTTTAGTGTTGTGTAGCAATGGTCTAGAGTATTCTTGCCTCTGGTGGGGCAATTGACATGCTGAAAGTATTTTGGTAGCTCTTTCCTTAAGTTTGCCTTGTTTAGATCTCCCAAAACAATGGCCAGTGAATCAGGGTATTTTGCTTCAGCCTCCATGATTTGGTCAACTAGAGTTCGTAATGCCTTGTTTACACAGGCTTGTGGTGGGACATAAACAGCAATTAGAAGAAATGAGGAAAATTCACGAGGCGAATAGTAAGGTTTGCAGTTGATAATTAGAGTCTCTAAATTATTGTCACAGAATTTGTAAATTATTTTAAAATCTTTACACCAGTTTCTGCTAATATATAGGCATAAGCCTCCTCCTTTCTTTTTACCAGATGTTTCTGGAATCCTCTCTGACCGTTCAATCTGAAACCCTGGAATGTTCAGGCTGCTATTTTCAATTGATTCATTTAACCAGGTTTCAGAGAAGCATAGGACTGCTGAATTGCGAAAATCAGAATAGTATTTGTTTAAGAGGAGTATTTCATCCATCTTATTTGCAAGTGAGCATATATTTGTTAGGAAAATTGAAGGCAGAGGAGTTTTAATGTGACTTCTTAATCTGTTTAAGATCCCAGCTCGTTTACCTCTCTTCCATCGCTTTCGTCGTTTGTTTTTTTTGGTAATCCATGGTTCTGTGGGAATTGCCTCCTCCTGTATTAGAATCTCCTCCGTGTTTGTAAAGACAGGTGGGGGTGAGATCAAAGAAAGCTGCTCCTTAAAGAAATGTTCCTTAATTTTTAGCAGATGGTCTCGTGAGTAGGAAATCCGTAGTGAGTCACAGACAACAATTAGAAATAAAGAAACAATTAGAGAGCATTTCACTGAGGCAGCCTTCATCGGCGCCATCTTAGTTCCAGTCTAACCCTATTGGGTAAAACCTGACTATTAATATTTGAAACTTTTCGCTCCCTCTACAAGGTAGGCAACTTTATTTTGATTTCTTAAACTCTGGTCTGGTAATTGATTACTAAGGCATTAACTTTAAAGTCACTAACAACTTGCTCCTGTATCAAGACAGAGGCCAAGGATGTGCATTAGAACCATGTACCAGGTTGATCATTTGTTTCAAAAAGTATGCCAAATGACACAATGGATGGGACAGATTATGCAACTGTCAGACTCTGCACAGCTTCTTAGTATAATGTTACTTCATTCCCCAGGTTCCTTGCTAGATAAATACAATTCAATTCCAGAGAAATTTAGGGCATTTCTCCCATAATGTGAATTATATACATTTCAATCTTTATACAAACAGTGGAAAAATAATATGATGACAAATCTGATCATTGAAAAAACAAGGACAAATGAAAACTAGCCTTCTAATATAAAAGAGGAAACTGGAACCCATTACAGAGGGCAAGAAGGAGAATTTACAGATAGCCATTGACTTGCAGTTAAAATTGGGGCCAGAATTTTTGTTGCTAAACGAGGCAGTTGTTAATGGAGTTGCACACAATGTTATGACCTTTTTTTGCCATGGTTATTAAATGAATCACTGTACTTATTAAGGGAATGTTGCAGTCATTAAGTGAATCCAACTTTGCCCATTGATTTTGTTTGTCAGAAGCTGGTTGGGAAGTTGCAAATGATGATTGCATGATATCAGGATGCTGCAATTGTCGTAAATACATGCCAGTTGCCAAGTGCCCCAGTTTCGGTACATGACCATGGGAAAGTTTACACAGACTTAAGTCCGAGAACCACTTTTTCAGTGCAATTGTAATTTTGAACAGTTGTCATATATATAATTGTAAGTCAAGGACTACCTGTACAGAATTGAAATGTTATTTCTAGAGTGAATTTGCTCTTGAAACATACTTGCTACAATTGTCTTTTTATGGCTTCTTACCTTTCTTCAATAAGGATTACATATAAGACCATCTTGGATTTTTGTGAGCTTGCCTAATTGGTTCCAATCCTGTCTGTTGACTGAAGCCTGACAGGATGCTTTGTGAATAGAAACATATTGCTTGATTATCAACACCTGATTGCCTTGCAGGTGAAGATGTTAACTGACTCCAAGAAATGTACAGTTTTACATGTGAAATGAGGTGTCAGGAAAGATTTTTTTCCTTCTCGCCTCCAAGGAAACAATCTTCCACAATAGAAAAGAAACGTATGGATACACCCGGTCCCCTTTTAACCTGGGATTTCAGTCCACATCCAAGAACTTTATCTAGAGCAGAGCTGTCAAACTCACAGCCTGTGGGCGGGATGTGTCATGCGCTGGCCATGCCCATGCCAGGTTTAGCAAAGGCGGGGGGAGTCCCAATATGTCACGTGACGATGCGAGTTTGATACCTCTGATCTAGAGGATTCTGATTTGAATCTCCAGGTTGACAGAATCTACTTCAGTTTTACTTCTTCTCTATGGAGGAAAAGAAAGGAATCCTTTATAAATTCTGTCCCTAATTGAGAAAATGGAAATCTAATTTCTCTGAACATTAACTGGAAGAAAGAAGAAAATCTGATGAATAACAAATCACCTTTGGTAACAATGGTGATTTTACTGGCAAAATAACCAGTGGGAAGAAATTTCCTCATGATATCTTCTTTGGGGATTCAGTTGCAGTGTGGGAAGTGAAGAAAGCTGCCAGGCACTGCAGGACTGATTGTACAATGAAAAATAGGATACTCACACTTCCCCTTCAGCCCTCTTGAATGAAATATGGGCAAGTACTTCACAATCCATCTTTGGTTTTGTTTGGTTTTGTAATCGTCCTCCTAAAGTGCATTCTCTTTCATTATACTGAATGAGAAATAGTACAGGAAAAGCACAGGACAATTTCTCTGACCAATACTAACCATCTCCTGGCTTATAAGAATAAGTTAAAAGGTTCCTATCAAAGCTGAATCAAAGTAAGCAACTTCTGAAGGAAATAAATCATCATTAGGATGTGCTAAGTGGGATCCAGCCAATGTCTGGCCTTCACAACACACACGAGTCAGGGAGACCTATCTATTCTAAGTCCTCCATCACAGCATGAAATTTCAACTCTGCTTATATGTTAGGGACATAGCATAATTCCAAAACTTCTGTCAAATGATTCTTAAACGCATCCGCTTTTCTCTCTTTTTGTTTCTTTGTCTCTTTTTCTCTCTCTCTTTCTGCAATGAAAGAAAATTTCCAGTGAATTATCCTAGTCATTTTAAGCAACAGAGTAGCGCTAGAGAAAATCTTTGACAGGCTAATTTTAAATTACACAAAAAAGACTTTAAAATCATTTTTCCTGGTATGCTTTTTTCATATTGGTGACAACTGTTCTGATGTATAATGTGGGTTAACATTTTGCACCCTTATTATTTGAAAAATTTCATTGGATATGCACTTCTCTATTGTGAGATATCCTAAAAGAAAGAAAAAGGAAATTGAATCTTTTCAATTCATTCTTTCAAAAAATTTACAACTATACTTTCACTCTGCCTTGTCTTCTAATCACTTGCAAATGGCATTTACTGTTCTTACTAATGTACATCAACCAAAACTGTTCCATGTCAAACTGAGTTTTCATTTGTTATTCCTCTCCTTCAAATGTTTATTTCTAATTGATTCTAGCAAAGAATTCTGCACTTGCTCTTGCTTTAATCTTTATTTAGAATAGAATAGAATTTTTATTGGCCAAGTGTGATTGGACACACAAGGAATTTGTCTTGGTGCATATGCTCTCAATGTACATAAAAGAAAAGATACGTTCATCAAGGTACATTTAATGAACACTTTTCACGTACATAGTGTACAAAGCTATTGCTAATAGTTTTCTGTGCAACGGGGTTTTTTTTATGCAGACATGTCTAATACATGCTAGAGTTGTTCATGTTTTGAAAATGATTTAGAAAAAAATATTTTGGCCCTATTGCAACAGTAGCACCTCCCTGTTATTCATTAAAGTATACACATCTTTTTTTGGATTTTGGAGAAAGCGTCAGAAATGGTTTTGGTGCTTTAATAAATCAAATATTTTTAATGTGGCTATTAAGGTAGTGACATCTTTTCTCACACAGGTGGAAGTTTGAGGAAAAAACATGCATGCAGTACCTTAATTAGTAGCAGTAATGTACTATCCTCTTGCAAGTTCTTAAAGACTTCTCAATCAGTGCACAATCCTTATATATACTGCTTTGTACTCAACTTTCCATTAATGTAATTAGAAAATACTTTTTTCACCTACATAGTACAATTACATGATAGATCACAGAATTACTGCTTCTCTTCTCAGACTTTTAGTGCACAAAACCATATAAAAGCTAGAAGTTTTTTTTTTAAATTTATTATTAGACTTCTATGCCACCCATCTTGCCAAGGTGACTCTAGGATGTTCACTGTTCAGCAAATGGTTTGGTATGAAAGGATTTTTAGAACTTCTAGATTATCCTTGTTGAGTCAACTGTATTTTTTTGAATAAAAATGGGCATGGTGTCCTAAAATATGGAAAAAAGAATTTGACAGAAATTATTTTGTGTGACAGAGATACATGCAACTGTAGGAATAGATTTAAAGCAGAAATAGACAAATTTATGGAGCTTTAGTCATGATGAATTTATATGCTCAGTGTCAAAAGTAGAGCACCGCCAGTAGTTAAGGTAGATGAGTGGGAGGAGGCCATAACACAACTGTGGACTTCCCAAAGCTACTTAGTAGGTCCTCGTGGAGAACAGCATGTTCTTATATTCTTCCATATCTAGGAATTGGTTGAGAAAGCTGAAGACATAGCAATCTATCTTTCAATATCACAAGAAGATGCTTTTTAAAATGAAATTGAGGCTGTAATGGCGCTATCCTATACATGTCAGAAACTATTTAGATAAATTGTAGAATATGAAACCTCAAACTCTAATTCTAGGATGGGACACCTGTGGCCTTCCGTTGCTGTTGAACTGCAGCTCCCAACATTTCTGTTAGAGTTGCTACTTGGACCTGCTAAGAGTGGTAATTCAACAATCTGAGAGATCACAGGTTCCTCACTTATGGCATATCAGAATGTAGTATACAAGCTATGCTAGAAATTATTTTTTAGTAAAACACTAAGTTTGTCTACTTGGCTTGCTATAAAATGTTCCCCTTGGTATCTTTTGTTCTCTGGTGGTATCATTTCACAGTTCTGATGGTCAAAGATATTGATCTCAAAGGTGGGTATCTGGCTATGTATCTGATACATGCAGTGATCCCTCAGACTTTAGATGCTCCCTATAGAGCCTTACAATGTGCAAGGTCTAGAGTATTATTACCAACTCACTCTCTTAAATCCAATTGATTTCCTAACTATGCCTCACTGACATGGATGAAGAGATACAGCATTTGCCTTCCAGCAGCAAAAAAAAGTTTTGTTTTTTTTCTGCTGGAGAAACTGGGGAATATTTTGGAAAAAGGTGGAAGAATAGCCCATGAAAGAATGAAATGATCCTGGTTAGATTTAAACATTAAGCAGCTAGTGAATTATCTTGCTTATTCTTCATAGTTGCTAACAAAAAGAGGGAGAGGAAGCACATTCAAAGATAAATAAAACACTTTTAAAGGCTTACTGAATAGTCATATTGCTGGCAGTTGAAAGTCAGTCACTAGTGGCAAACATCCACTTCAGGATGCTAATTTTTAAACTAATGATGTCTTACTGAACATAAAAAAGGCATTAGACATCTATTAAAGCTCAAGGGAGGGAAGGAGAAGAGAGCAACTAAGTGCAAGATGTTGCTAGGGTTTTATTATTTCTCTCACAACAACTTCAGTATGTGTTAGGAGAATATGGCAAGGCCAATTATAGGCCAATTTCCATGAAGGCAATGGGGCTCAGGGTAATCAAATAAAGTTCATTCGAGTGGTAGCTCCCAGCCTGTGGTTAGCAGGTCAAAGCAAACAGCCATCATTTGCAGGATAAGAAGTTTGAATGCTGCCACAAATGTGCCAAAAAAATTAACTGGATGCATGATGCTTTCATATTAGCAGCTAGTAGGATGGCATCGATGCATTTTGGCAGTGTAACATCCTGTGTAGTCCATTACATCAACGCCTGTCAATATGTTGATGTATGCCTGAGGTTCACAATATGCTACCTAGGACACAAATGCAACTACAGGCAGTTTTTTAAATACATATCAAGCTTCTTGCTCCTCCTGACTTTCTATATATTTCACTTTAAAAAAAGAAAAAAAAAATTGAGGTTGGCAAAGCAGAATGTCAGGTCCAGCATCTTCATTATTTCCAAAGTCTTTGAGCTCTAAATGAAACATTTATTTTAGAAAATAAGCACATTAGTCATCTGAATGTAACTGCTTTCTTTTGAAGTATCCTTACCTGTCCAAAGAAAGGTCAAAATTACGCAAGGATAGTAGGAAAGACCTTGTAGGTCATAAGGCTAAACAGACTAGAACTTAATATTCTAGTAAATTAGTACCTTCCAACTATCAGGGCTTTAGGTAAAAAGCTGGAAGTCTCAAACCCTCTATTCCATAAGCCCACTAGCTCCACCTCCAAACTTGACTACTGCTCCCTCCATCTACTTTGCAAGATGACACCTAATCTGCCATCCCCCCCTGCATCCAAATGCATGACAGAGAGAGTACACCACAACTATGTTACTTTTCAGACTAGATAGAAGGGGGAAGATGATGAAATAAGTACATTTATAGTTCTGGTACTATAGGGTTGAGGTGTGTGACTAGGAGAATCAGCCCTTTTCCTGCACATTTAGGAAAATTAAAGCAATGATTTATAACTCATAAAATATAAATAAAATGAAAGATTATTCAAAAAAGAAAAATGTAAAAATCTGGGATGGGATGGGATGGGATGGGATGGGATGGGATGGGACAGGATGGCACGGCACGGCACGGTACGTCACAGAATATTATAATGGAATATTTTATTTGGCTAATACTCACACAAAGAATTTGTCTCCAGTGCAGAAGTTCTTAGTGTACATTCAAACAGAGTAATAAAACAGAATAATAATCATAATAATTATACCAATAAGAGAGGATAGTAGAGAAAATGAGAATAATAATAATAATAATAATAATAATAGTAGTAGTAGTAGTAGTAGTAGTAGTAGTAGTAGTAGTAGTAGATCTTAAGAAGATACTTGGTTGATACCTAGGATGCTGGCAGCAACCTGTATCAGCCATTAGCACCAGTCAATGGTATTTGTGACACATTTTTAAATGCCAGTTGATTGAGTTTCATGTTTAATGAATAAAAGAGATAACAACAACAACAACAACAATAATAATACAGCCCTACAGTGAATATCCTTAGATATAAGATAGTACTCTGAGAATTAGGTGTTCATCAGGGAGCAAGGGAAAAATCTGTCTATGTGTCTAGTTGTTTTGGCAGGTGAAACAGTTTATTTTTAGGATGTGAGGTATTCGTAGTTATTTTCTCAGCCTTCCTTTTAACCCATGTAATATAGAGTTCTTCTATGGAAGGCAGGCTGGTTGCAATTATTTTTTATGCAGTCCTAACTATCCATTGGAGTCTGCACCTGTCCTATTTACAAACTAGACAGTTATAGAAGTACAAATGACAGACTCAATAATTCCTCTGTAGAACTGTATCAACAGCTCCAGGGGCAGTCTGAACTTTCTGAGTTGACGCAGGAAGAACATTCTTTGTTGTGCTTTTTTAATGATGGTTCTAATGTTAGGTGTCCATTCAAATCCTGGGAAATCATAGAACCCAAAACCTTGAAGGATTTTACTGCTGTCAAATATAGTAAGAGGTGGTAGAATAAGAAAGCTCCTCCTAAAATCCACTCTCATCTCTACAGTTTTCAGTATGTTCAGCTCCAGATTGTCCTGGCTGAACCATAGGGCCAGTTTTTCAATTTCCTCTCTATATGCAGACTCATCACCTTCATGAATGAGACCAATGACTTGTTGTATCATCTGCAAACTTCAGTACTTTGGAGTTTAAGTAGCCTTCAATTTAAGCAACCTTCCATCAATCCTCGGGAACACTCACTTATTTACTTTTTTTTTCTCCTTTTTCCTGATTTATTTATGACTCATCTCCAGATGTCTTGTTATCATAGTGCTGATAATTGCCCTGATTTGTACATCCCAGATACAATTGCATCTAGGACAATAGAAGTAACTATAGACAAGCAAGACTACTTCTATTAGTGCTTCCATTCACAGAAAAGAGAGTTAGTCAAAAATCCAGTAGGTTTATTCACGGATGAAAATATACTTAACTTTCGAAAGAACAGTTCTCTGATCTTCTGTACAAGACAGATTATAGTCTAGGTTTGGTAAGTATGCAGCATCTTTTAGATTGCCTTGATACGTTTAATGTATTCTATGAAAATGCTTCGTGGGATTTAATTATTCTTACAATGTATCTTGAATCATAGGTGAACTGCATGCGATCACACTGAGGAAGAAATAATAAGATAAACATGGTGAGAGCCCATTGCACCAAATAACTTTCAGTGTTAGTGTCCAAATGCAGGGTTGATGCAAATCACAAGGTTTGCATTGTGATATGACATACTCAGTAGCACTTTCCTTTCATTTCAGGATTTTGTATTTAAAACAACAGCCTTAAACATATTTGTGTAAGATAGATAAAGATATATCCTTACTTTTATTTGGTTAGTGCACATAGAGAGGTAGACAACTGATCTGACATACCAGGAACCCTTTCCCCAATCGCAAACTGAAACCATCTCTATCAATTGGACCAGAAGGACTATGTGCATACTTCCTAAAAAAGCTTTCCACTATTATAGCTAAATCCCTAAGCATAATCTTTGAAAAAGCTTTCACGATCAGCTCCCTTCCCAAACTTTGGTCACTAGACACAGTCATTCCTGTCTTCAAAAAAGGAGACCCCTGCCTAGTTGAAAATTACAGACCAATCTATTTATGCTGCGTTACCTGCAAAGTAATGGAATCAATCATCAACCAATCTATTACCCTCCATCTAGAAACAAACAACCTACTCTCTAATAAACAATTTGGTTTCAGAAAAAATCTATCCTGTAATCTACAACTTCTCCACTGCAAAAACATATGGACTACAAATCTTGATCAGGGCAAAGCAATAGATGCAATTTACATAGACTTCTGCAAATCTTTTGACTCTGTAGTACATGACAAATTTCTCCTAAAACTAAAATCCTACGCCATCTCAGGACCCCTCCACAATTGGATAACAGCATTCCTGTCAAACACACAACAAGTGGTCAAAATAGGCAATGCGCTATCAAATCCTGTTCTTGTCAATAGCGGCGTTCCACAAGGCAGTGTTCATGGACCAACACTCTTCATATTATATATTAATGATCTCTGTGACTATATTACAAGTAATTGTGTACTCTTCGCTGACAATGTTAAACTATTCAACACTACCAACAATACGGCTACCCTTCAAAAAGACCTTGACTGTGTGTCAGATTGGTCAAAAACTTGGCAACTCCAAATCTCAACCAGCAAATGCTCTGTTTTACACATTGGGAAAAAGAATCTGAACACCAAATACAAGCTTGATGGACATTACCTTGTATATGACTCCCACCCTGTTAAAGACTTGGAGTTTTCATATCAAATGATCTAAGTATCAAAGCACACTGCAACTACAAAAAAGGCTTTAGGAGTTGTAAACCTAATCTTGCGTAGCTTTTTCTCCAAAAACACTACACTACTAACCAGAGCATATAAAACATTTGCTAGACCAATTCTTGAATACAGCTCGACTGTTTGGAACCCATACCACATTTCTGACATCAATACAATTGAGTGTGTTCAGAAATATTTTACAAGAAGAGTTCTCCACTCCTCCGAATACAACAAAATACCTTATGCCACCAGACTTGAAATCCTGGGTTTAGAAAATTTAGAACTACACTGCCTTCGACATGACCTGAGTCTAACTCATAGAATCATCTATTACAATATCTTTCCTGTTGAAGACTACTTCAGCTTCAATTGCAACAATACACAAGCACACAGTAGATTTAAGCTTAATGTTAACCGCTCCAATCTTGATTGTAGAAAATATGACTTCAGTAACAGAGTTGTTAATACTTGCAATACACTGCCTGACTCTGTGGTCTCTTCCCAAAATCCCCGAAGCTTCAACCAAAAACTGTCCACTATTGACCTCACCCCATTCCTAAAGAGGTCTATAAGAGGCGTGCATAAGAGCACAAACGTGCCTACCATTCCCTGTCCTATTGTTCCTCTTCATTACATCCAATTAATATAGTTATTATATACTTATGCTTATATATATATACTTATATATTGTTTAGTTATTTCATGCTTATGCTTATATATACTGTGTTACAAAATAAATAAAATAAAAAAAAACATATTAAATGGTCCAGCATCCAGCTGCTTCACAAATCATGTTGGTTTTATATATCTTTTTCCTTTATCCATCTTCTGCTTAATTCCCTTTTATGTCAAGTATTTTAGGCTATAAACCTGAAAACAGTTTGGGAAACTTTTCAATTGAGGAATGAAATAGAAGTGTTTTATAAATAAGTTTTAGATAAACAATGTGCAAAAGCTGCTTCAAAGGTTTCAGCTCTCATCTTCGTCTCAGATTTGGATGCAACACGGAATCCTTTTCTATTTAAATTCTATTCTTTTAAAAATCCAGAAATGGTTTTGTTTTGTTCTGTTCTGTTTTACAAGACTTTCAAAGGTGAGCAGTGAACAGCAGTTTCTTAATTTAGTTGTGGAATTTGCAAACTAGAATTCATTTATACTTTAGATGATGACTAGTTATATCTGCTTAAGATATTTGCTATTATATGGCTGCTTAGTTTGTAAAGATAGAAATAAATAGAAAGTTATCTAAATTTTAAACTATGGCCTGTCACATCTATAACAACAACAATATATTTAAAAGTGAGAAAAGAGAAAGCTGGCTGGCTGTTTTTGTAAAGTAACAGTTAAATTCTGAATGTAAGAAATTATACCAACTGTAGACCCATTGCTAGCCATTTCTGTGGTATTAATTAAACTATACTGGCTAACATTTATATTTATACTGTGATATTTTTTGAGGCTTTAAGAAACACTCTATCCATTGTAATATATAATAACTGGAAAACAACATACACTTTATTGTGTTAGAGTGTTTAAATGTTATCATAAGAGAATACAGCCCAGAGACTAACTTGCTTGCTGAGGGAGGATATATATTTTAATATCTTAGCAACTTAAGGGAGACTAAAATAAATTCTGTTGACAGTAATTGAAAAAATACCAGTATGTGGACATGGGTAGATTAGTAAGGCCTCAGGATCACCAATCAGAACTTTGAAGAAAAGAGTAGCTGAGAAAAGGGAGAAGCAGATAACAAATGCTAGTTAAGGGACCAGAGGCAAGAATCTATCACAGGAGCAGACAATCTATTTTCAAGTTTCTGACTACACTGAATATTTTGTTTGAAGCCTATGGCACCCCATATAGAAAAAGTATTCATAAGAAAAATACAGCATATGAATGGCATTCTGTATGGTTTATTCATTCGTTCGGTTATTTCACAATTTTATTTTTAAAATAATTAATTAACTTATAATTAATGAATTAAAAGAATGGATTCCTACTCAGCTAGGTGGCAGCATTTAGCCAATCTTGACAGATCTCAGAAAGCTAAGCAGGATCAGATCTGAAAAATCGAATAGGTGGATGGAAGGCCAGCAAGAAATATTACAAGTATGACTCAGACTGGAAGTTAAACAACAACAACAACAACAACTAAAAAAGGCAATGGCAAAACACCTCTTGTATATCATATAGGTTTATAAAATGATTAGGAGTCAAGTTCAGCTCAAGGGAATGAGAGTTTTTTTTAGTATCTTTGTCTCTGTCATGCTAGGCAGACGTAGCCATAAATCTTACGCCTTTAGGTACCTTACCTTACTCTTTTAGGAGCTTGCTTACATTAGAACCTCACAAACAACATAAATAGATAAAGTGCTTTATTGCAAACAAAAAATAAGTGGGTATGTGTGTGGAGAGAGAAAGAGAGGCAGAGAAAGATGCAAAAGATTTGCCTATCTATCTGCTCCAGAAATTTGGCCATTCTCCTGCTGACTTTGAGAGTAGGAGGCTTGTTCAATATTTACTGAACAGTTCTCTGTAGCCTGACAATTAGTGGCTCCTGTTCACCAGTTTCAGCAGCTGCCGCTTTGTGGGACTTGCACTCTTTTATTGAGTTCTTGTGGCAGGAATTACGGCATTGATTGTGCCACAAAATGGGGCGATAGAAGATTTTATTGAGTCTGCAGAAAGGGGGGAAGGGGTCGAATGGCTCCATGTAGCTCTCAGTGGGTTATTCATGCTTTGGTTATGCTTGCCCAAGTTGGCAATGGCTTATTTGTAATTTATTACCCTTGACTGACGACGCATGCATTTTTTTTTCTTCCTACAGAGCCAACTCTTCAAATTGACATTGTAGATCCCTAGCTTAGATAATAGAAATTTCCAGCTCACAATGTCGCACAACGAAGAATGTGTCATGTTTTCAAAAAGTTATTCAGCATGAAGTTTAAACCTGAATCTGGCCTTCCCTTCCTAGAGTCTTCACTTCTGCACTGAAAATATCTCAAATGATTCAGACTCAATGTCCCCCATCCGTCCCCCCCAATATCCTTATCAAGGGGATTGGATTCTGGAACTATTCTCCTCTGCAGTGCATCTTATTTTGCTTTTTGCTTCACAAAAATAAAGACTTGAGCTAAAACTAATTCTTCCAGCCTTACGTCTAAAGGCTTGCATTTTCCGCTTTTCCTCCATCTTCCCCAAGCAAGCAAACAGAAAAGCTTTCATAGGAGTTTGGCAGGAGGTCTGTACAAGAGGGACAACAATAATCTGCAAGCATCATGAAAGACATATTTGAGTAATCTGAAAGAAATGTGGAAGATATTTTGAATTCTGTTTAAACAGGAGGACATCTGCTTTCGAATGTAAGGAGAGAAACAAAGGAGCTTAAAGGAGAGCATTTTTACACTGTTGCATATCAGGAAAGATGAGGACTTTCCTGGGTGAGAGTTAAAAGGCCAGATAAGAGAAATGAATGCCAGAGAACACAAATGGAGAAACTTCAGGACTGAGGAGTGACAGGCAGGTTGTTTTACGAAACTGTAACAGCGAAATCAGTGGAAAAGGTTGCTCAGAATCTCTGATGTTCTTATACAAGACACAGAATATGTGAAAGAAACAAGGAGAATTTGAAATCCTAACATAAGAGGACAAATATCATGGGCATCATAGAAATCTTGTAGGAAGATTTCCTATAGCTCTGGAAGGCTGTAGTTTAAAATAATAAAAAAAAAAACGCCTAAAAATGTACCAAGACAAATTTCTTGTGTGTCCAATCACACTTGGCCAGTAAAGTATTCTCTTCTCTTCTAACAGAAATGGAGACGATGTTCTGCTTGTAGAAAAATTCAGAAACCAGAACACTGAGATTTTGAGGATAAGAATAGAAGGACACAAAAGCAGCAGCAGCATGGGAGTTAATTATAAACTTCCTGGACAGAGCCAAAATATTTCTTATATTGTACGTAAGATGATAGAATTTTTCTGAGGCACATCATATTGACAACGGGAGATTTTAACTACTCTGATATTTGCTAAAAATCTGACTCAGGGTTCTAACTAATTCCTGTTTCCTCTCAGAATGTAGAAGAAGAAACAAAAGAGTCTGTTTTTCTGACCAAATCCTTGTCCACAGGAATTGGTTGAAGAAGTGAAGGTGATTGGAACTTTGGGAGACAGTGACCGTGCTATCCTTTTGTTACCTCTGAGGTAATCTTATCCTTGAGTTCTCTTCCAATTTTATGATTCTTTGCAGGGAAGAAATCTAAAAATTTTCCCTACCGGTTTTGTGGGCGTGGCTTAATTGGTGGGTGTGACTGGTGGTCAGATGACTGGGTGGGCGTGGCCAATAACAATAAATAATAAAAATAATAAACGAAGTATACAAAACAATAAGAGGTACCAAAAACTAACTTTCACACTTTATACACAGACAACACAACACAATACAACACAACACAACACAACTGACTCACACACAATGTAAAAGCAGCTGCACCTCACCCAATCTGGCTTCCAGCCCATTTCTGTTTGATTCTTTCAGAGTCACTGTGAGTTTTTTGACCAAAAAATTTCTTTTTTCTAATCAGGAAACATACTGGTCTACCAGGCTTGCTTTAGCCTAGCAGAGCCATACCAGTCTACTTGCCTTTTGGGGGAGTGTACCCATCTACCTTCTTTAAAAATAGAGGCACTGGTCTACTAATTGCCTTTTTTGGGGAGTGTACCAGTCTACCTTCTTTAAAAATAGAGGCATAGGTCTACTAGCACTGATCAACTGTAGTGCGGCCCTTTGAAGCACTGCGGCAGTCATTTAAGGCCGTTTGCAACTATATTACCACCGAGAGCTTTAAGGACAGAGAAGAGGAAGAGCAAGGCGTGGGCGGTGGGGGGTGGGGGGCAGGGATTTTTGCTACCAGTTCTCCGAACTACCCGCCCCCCCATCGCTACCGGATCTCTCAATCCGGTCTGAACCGGGAGCATTTCACCCCTGATTCTTTGATACCTTAACACAGTACCATCTGACTATGATAACATTAAAATTCCTGAAATTCTCATCCAGCATTGATTAAGCATTCTTCAACTGTAGATGTGTGGGATTATTAGAATTTTCTTTTTTTTATTCAAAAAGTTTTTATTTTTATTTTCTATCATCATATTTAATGTACAGTCATTTATCCATCACCTTTTAACTTTCATTTATTACCTATTCAGGCCTGCTCGTTTACCACTTCCTTCCTTAGTTTAACCTTCCCTTCTCCTCTACCCTTCTCTACCTTCTTCTACTTACCCATCCTCCCTCTCCTTCCCTTTTCTACTTCCTCTCCTCCTTCCCCACTCCTCTCTTCCTTTTTCCCCTCTTCTTTCCTTCTCTCTTCTTTCCACCCTACTTCCTTCTTTCCCTCTCTGTCCTTCTCTCCCTTTCCAATCCCTTCAATTCAGTCTGAATGGTATTTGAGCAGCCCCGATTTCATTTCAAATTTTTTGCTTTTTAGTTACATATCTTCAATCATACCTGTACATTTTTAATCAGTTCATATACCATCTTCCACCCTCCTCCCCCACCCTACCCCCTCCCTCCCCGCCAGGACTTCCCAGAACAAATACAGGGTATTATAACCAACAATCACAAACTAAAATAAACTAATTATACATAGACTCCCACCCCTCTCTAAAACTTTAACTCCCCTTATCCATAAAAACGAAGAAAGAAAATATAATTCCATCAATACAAATACAGTCTTCCCTTCGTAGGTTTCTTCTTTCAGTCCATTTTTAAATTACGGTCCATTTTCTCCACTTATATGTTTCTTCAGATTTCGTAGTATTTATTTATTTATTTATTTATTTATTTATTTATTTATTTATTTATTTATTTATTTATTTATTTATTTATTTATTTATTTATTTATTTATTTATTTATTAGATTTGTATACCGCCCTTCTCCCGAAGGACTCAGGGCGGTTCACAGCCAATAAAATACGAAGAATACATATAACACAAGTTAAAAACAGTATAAAAAACTAATTCAATATATGGCTTAAAAATTAGAATAAAGTTAAAAAACCCATTTAAAACCCCATTTAAAAACTACTTTTAAGCTAACCCTGTGTGCTGAAACAAAAGCTTCTTCAGCTCGCGGCGAAAGGTCCGGAGGTTGGGGAGTTGACGAAGCCCCGGAGGCAGCTCATTTCAGAGGGCAGGAGCCCCCACAGAGAAGGCCCTCCCGCTGGGGGTCGGCAGCCGACATTGTTTGGCTGACGGTACCCGGAGGAGGCCCTCTCTGTGGGAGCGCACAGGTTGATGGGAGGCTACTGGCGGCAGTAGGAGGTCCCGTAGATAGCCCGGTAAATTTTACCGTCCAATCTTCACCAATCAACATCACAATTAATGTTCCATCTTTCGATGTTGCTCCATCAGTCAAGTATCATTACTACAATTACATATCTAACATTTAAATTACCAAACATTTAATAAACTATCCTTAATCAATTAATATACCTAAAAATAATATTCCTAACATCATTTTTCTTCTTCATTCTTTATACATTTACACTCCATTTAACATACAATTTACTTCTTTCTCTACTCTTAAAAATTACAATCTTGCTTTAATCCTCACAGCATTTGAATCATATAAGTCCCACATTTTCAAAATTACTTATATTCCCACCACTATATATTATAAAACTATCACCATATTTCATCAAATACCATTACTATGATTACATACCCAAAAGTTAAAGTATTAAACATTTAACTTATATTCAATTAATATACCTAGAACTAATATTCCTAAAATCCTTTCTCTTCTTCATTCCCTAAACTTTTTATGCTTCTTTTAACATACAATTTACTTCTTACTCTTTAGAATAGAATAGAATAGAATAGAATAGAATAGAATAGAATAGAATAGAATAGAATAGAATAGAATAGAATAGAATAGAATAGAATTTTTATTGGCCAAGTGTGATTGGGCACACCAGGAATTTGTCTTGGTGCATATGCTCTCAGTGTACATAAAAGAAAAGATACGTTCATCAAGGTACAACATTTACAACACAATTGATGATCAATATATCAATGTAAATCATAAGGATTGCCAGCAACAAGTTATAGTCATACAGTCATAAGTGGAAAGAGATTGGTGATGGGAACTATGAAACGATTAATAGTAGTGCAGATTCAGTAAATAGTCTGACAGTGTTGAGGGAATTATTTGTTTAGCAGAGTGATGGCCTTTGGGAAAAAACTGTTCTTGTGTCTAGTTGTTCTGGTGTGCAGTGCTCTATAGCGTCGTTTTGAGGGTAGGAGTTGAAACAGTTTATGTCCAGGATGCGAGGGATCTGCAAATATTTTCACGGCCCTCTTCTTGATTCGTGCAGTATACAGGTCCTCAATGGAAGGCAAGTTGGTAGCAATTATTTTTTCTGCAGTTCTAATTATCCTCTGAAGTCTGTGTCTTTCTTGTTGGGTTGCAGAACCGAACCAGACAGTTATAGAGGTGCAAATGACAGACTCAATAATTCCTCTGTAGAATTGGATCAGCAGCTCCTTGGGCAGTTTGAGCTTACTGAGTTGGCGCAGAAAGAACATTCTTTGTTGTCCTTTTTTAATGGTGTTTTTGATCTTAGCTGTCCATTTGAGATCTTGCGATATGATAGAACCCAGAAATTTGAAGGTTTCTACTGTTGATACTGTGTTGTCAAGTATTGTGAGAGGTGGAAGTATGGAAGGGTTTTTCCTAAAGTCTACCACCATTTCTACGGTTTTGAGTGTGTTCAGTTCCAGATTGTTTTGGTTGCACCACAAGGCTAATCGTTCGACCTCTCGTCTGTATGCGGATTCGTCATTGTCTCGAATGAGACCAATCACTGTTGTGTCATCTGCGAATTTCAGTAGCTTAACAGATGGATCATTGGAGATGCAGTCATTGGTATACAGAGAGAAGAGAAGAGGGGAGAGCACACAGCCTTGGGGGGCCCCTGTGCTAATTGTACAGGTATTTGATGTGATCTTGCTTAGCTTCACCTGCTGCTTCCTGTTTGTTAGGAAGCTTGTGATCCACTTACTTTATTCTTAATAGTTACAATCTTACTTTCATCCTCCCCTACAACCTTCTGTAATTCTGCTGCCAGCATTAAGGTCTCAGTTTCAAATTGTGTTGGCTTTATTTACTCCCCTTCTTTAACCATTCCCACCTCTCCTTCCTTCTTACTTCCTAACAATAGTAAACATCCAACCTTCAATACTTTAGTATAGAAATTTCTTGCTTTAAAAACTGTGTTAAGATAATGTTTCACTCCCTTATAATTTACTGTTATTCAAGCTGGTACATTCCATCTTTATTGTATCTGGAGATTTCTAAGCTGGTCCACCAAAAATGTATATTCTTTTCTATTTCTTAACATTTTAAAAGGAATTTCCTTCAATACCAATACCTTTTGTCCTAATATTTGAATTCCATTTTTATAAGAAACTTGTGAAATTTCATTCCTAATCTTCCTAGATGTAAAATAAATTACTATATCTCTTGGTAAATGCCTCTGCTTTGCTACCCATGAATTAACACAATAATTTTTTTCAATTTGAATTTCAATATCCACTGGGCTCTTTATCATCAGCTGTGCGAAGGCCTCTGTAAAAATCTTCTTTAGAGCCTCTCGTTTCAAACCTCTTACTCTTAATGCATATTCCATAACTCTGTATTGCAATAAAACCCTTTCATCCTCTGCTTTTTCTGCCTTGATCTGGAGCTCTTCTATTTTGTTTTTAAAATCCAAATTTACTTGATTAATTTCTTCAAATCTATCATCCAACTGCTTTATATCCTCCACCTTGATTTGAAATTCCTCTATTTTACTTTTTAAGTTCAAATTAGCTTGATCAATCCCTTTCACTTTTCCCTCCAATTTTGTTGTGTATTCAGCCACAGCTTTAATTGCTGTCACCAGATCTTCTCTTATATCTTCATTCTCAGCTTCAACAATGTCTTTAATTTGCATTATTTTGTCCTCAATTTCTTTAATTTTTTTAACCCAAGCCAACATTGGAGCCTTGAGAAATTCCTTCAGCTCGTCTTGTACTTTATAAAGTTGGATTAACGAAGCTCCAGCTTACTTAAAAACTTTCACAGAAGCCATTTTACTTTTATTTTATATTCAACCAAAGTCAAGTCTTTTATTAAATCAATTATAAATCTTCCCAATTTCCACTTTATTTCTCCATATACGAATCAAATCCAGCCAGTAACAAAGTTCTAGGCAAAGCAATATTAAAAAAGAACTTTTTCTCTTCAATTAACATCAATGCCGACAACTAACAGGCATTTCCTTAACTTTCGCTTTCAATCCACAAATGCCATTTTCTTTTCTTCGTCTCTATTTTTTCAAGCTAAATCCTCTTATTAGGGAGTTTAAATTGATACATACATGCCTGTACTCCTGTTTTTGCTCCGCCTGCCTTAAAATCCAATCATTGATCCATATCAATGGCAGGAGTGGACGCTGCTTTTAGCTCTGCTCATGGAACAGAGGCACCTCCGGATCTGGAGCTTGTTTCGGGCTTTAGAAGGAGCTTCACCCTCAAGCCTCCAGAATCATTTCTGGGGCTTTCTGGGGGGCTCAACTTCAGCCTGAATGCTCTGCTTCCCCTCTTTGCCTGAGGGGAAGGTTTCAAGCTGCCAGACAGCTGGTCTCCGCTATCTGGATGGCTCTACAAGATCGCAGAGCTGGCGGTCTAAAAAAAGACCTCATCAGAGCGGCAAAGCCACCGGAAGTCCTCTAGAATTTTCAAATAAGTAGCTGCAGAGGTGGATTTCACATAATTTACCACTGATTTTCACCACATATCAAAAATGTGACTGTGTGCCTTCTGCACATGCGCACAGTCTTCCATTCATGTGCTTTGCTCGCGCACATGGCTTGCACACATGAGCATGGCTTAGAAAAGGTGGCTAAATAGGACAACATGGTACCAGGACAGGTGGGCAGGCCCACCTGCAGGTCACCACTACTGGTTCACCAGAACCGGTACAAACCGGCTGAATACCACCACTGTGTAGCTGGGAATTCTGGGAGTTGTGGTGATCTATCTTAAGGTACAAGGCAAAACTGAAAACAAGCAAGCATCATTTTTATTCAACAGTACCTTTTTATGCTTAAAATCAAGAGGAGTATAATGGCATCTTTCCTGACTAGCAATTTTTATTTAATGTTATAAGCTTTCATGAGAATCCCACATTTTATGATTACAGATATTATGAAATCAGCCAGAATAATAATAATAAAAAAAGATAAAGATGTTCATTATGGTGGGATATATATTATATAATTATGGTGGGATATATATTATATAATTATAATATATAATTTTTAGATTAATGTTTTACTTTGTATATTTATGTTGTTTTTATATGGCTGTACACCGCCCTGAGTCCCTAGGGAGATAGGGCGGTATAAAAATATGAATAAATAAATAAATAAATAAATAAATAAATAAATAAATAAAAATAAATATAGAATAATTTGAAAATAGAAGCAAGAAATGCTCTCCCTTTTCGTCTCAAAAATAACTCAAGGGAAACCTGTTATGGATATTATTGGGTTTTATTGATTGTAGATACAGAAAAAAAGGTATGTTATCAGAGGACTTGTTGGGAAAATGTTTATGAATTCATTTTTAAAAACATCTTTTAATACCAGTTTGACATTTCAGAAGTAGATTAAAATGATACATAATGCACCTCTGGCCAAACTCTTGATTAATGTTGTGCCTTAGATTAAGTGTTAGTTTAAGAATGAGAATGGTAGTGGTCATATTTTCTCTGATAAATAACACCATCAAGTTTTTTTTGCAATCTGTCTGATATAACAGGAGAAAGGAAATCTAGCTACAGTTGTTATTCATGTACTGATGCTATGTATAATGTGATTAGCTTTATAAAATGCCAATGTCAGTTATCACTAAACATAGTTCCAAGCAACAGTCGAAGAGTTTTCTAAAGAAAAAAAGAAATGCTTAGACATTTAAGAAAGAATATTTATATATCTTCTATTTCTTCATTATTTGAACATCTAGATATTTGCTTCTGTGTCTCTAAAATATATTCCCTCTCCCCCTTTTTTCCCTCATATTCTACACTCTGCTAATTTCTCTGGCAACTTTTCTGCTATAGAGTCATGATGGCGCAGTAGTGAGAATTCAGTATTGCAGACTAATTCTGCTGACTGTTTGGCAGTTCGATTCTCACCAGTTCAAGGTTGACTCAGATTTCCATTCTTCAGAAGTCAGTAAAATGAGGACTCGGATTGTTGGGGAAAATATGCAGACTCTGTAAACTGCTTAGAGAGGGCTGAAAAGCACTCTGAAGTGGTATATAAGTCTAGGTGCTATTGCTATATCATCAGCCTTTCATATTGATTGTTAGGTTGTTGTTGTTATAGTTTTTGTTGTTCTGGTGAAGAAAGCTGTGGGTTGATTCTGCAAAATAGTGTACGGATAATTTGCACTAGCTACCATAGTCACTATAGCAGGTCTTACTGACCCTAGATATATTTGATAACTGTTATTTGTGCCTATGTGTCTATAGATACACTGTTTAAAAATTGTGCCCACCCCCATTCTCAAATTCTTATGCTCAAGACTCAGAAAACAATACTGTAAACATTGATGGTACCAAACATTTATAATCATTTATTCAGCTCCTAGCTGACTTCAAGTACCTTTACATATACAGTCTGAACTCCTGATGATTGTTAGCTGTGAAGCCTTAATAACTTAAAGCCTTAAGACTAGATTATAAGAAAAGTTGTCTCGTTTTGTATGAAGTTATTTATTTTATTTGTATATTTCTATATTGTGTTTTTGCCCAAAGAGCACTCCAAAGTACAGTAAAACACGAAACTCAATTATATGTTGTGTTTACCACATGAAGTCTTCATCCATTATCTGCTATCTTCAGAAATGCGCTTAGTGATGATAGTGAGTTTTCTAAACTCAAATTGTGTTTTATGCTATAACGTTCAGCTGACATTGTAATTAAAAAGAAAAGTATATTAGATTTTGTTAAAATTGGGACCATTATGCATCTGTCGGGAAGAATGAACTTTCTCTTCTCAACAGTTTTAATTTCAGCATTCACCTGCCTTTCATATATGAGAATAGAACAGAACAGAACAGAACAGAACAGAATAGAATAGAATAGAATTCTTTATTGGCCAAGTGTGATTGGATACACAAGGAATTTTCTTGGCGCATATGCTCTCAGAGTATATTCAAAGATACATTCATCAAGAATCATAAGGTACAACACTTAATGATAGTCATAGGGTACAAATAAGCAATCAGGAACCAATCAATATCAATATAAATCATAAGGATACCAGTAACAAAGTTACAATCATACAGTCAAAAGATGAATGATGGGAACGATGAGAAGGTTAATAGTAGTGCAGATTTAGTAAATAGTTTGAAAGTGTTGAGGCAATTATTTGTTTAGCAGAGTGGTGGCATTCGGGGAAAAACTATTCTTGTGTCTAGTTGTTCTGGTGTGCAGTGCTCTATAGCGTCATTTTGAGGGTAGGAGTTGAAACAGTTTATGTCTAGGATGTAAATATTTTCACAGACCTCTTTTTGAACTGAAATTGAAAGGAAATGATATGGCGGGGGGGAACCCTCCCACCCTCCCAAACTATCAAATATATCCAGGTGCAGTTTTAACTATTAGAAACTTTCCAGGATTATTTATGGACCCAACATTACCAGGCTTCCAGTTTAGAAGCATGCAAATAATTCTGAGAAATATTCTTAACTATACTGAGTGTTATTGCTATAGTTATTAGGAAGGTCCAGATCTTTGAAGAGATGTTTCACACTAATGAAGTTCCAAACAACAGGCCACTTTGAGGCAACTTACAAAGTGTTTGGGTACCCCACTGAAAGAGCAAGGTTTACATGATGCTTAGTTCTGCTTGGCAGAAGTAACATGCAGAGAAACCACTTCCACACTGAACCAGATCAAGTTTTGCTGCTCTGAGGTGGCAAAGTAAGACATTTGTAAGCATTTGTAAGCATTTTCCTATAAGCATTTTTGATGCTTTAAGACAACACACTGTGTTTTACAGACAAAGCACCCCATGTCTACCCAGCATCAAAGCAAGGCCAGTCTGAATTTATCAACAATCTTACTTTGATGGAAATGACTTCTGTGCATGCACAAAAGCAGATCTTTGCTGAACAGAGTGAAGATTCACAGATGCTGTCCTAGTTTAGTGCCACAGTGTTTCATGAAGATGCTTTGAAGATTTGCATTGCCCAACAGAAAGATTTATATTAAACTGTTCAGAGAGAAAAAATTGAAATTGATTTTTACTTTTTTGGGGGGAACAAAATCTGGTAACAACTTAAAGTCACCGGGAACAGTTTGACTCCTATCACTAATCTTAACACTTGCTCAGAAATGTTTTTTTAATGTTTCTCATAAATACATGAAACAAATCCTCTCAGGAAAAACTAAAAGTCTACCTACTTTTAACTACCTACAGTTAAGCCCAATAGAGTGTTGCTTTGCAACTAACAACAAAATCCTAGGTAAAGAAAACAAATCATTATCAATTTCAGTAAGAGAGAATTGGCACAACCTACCAAAATGAACTCTGCCATTTTTTAATCACACAGACATATATAAGAGAGAAAATGCATAAATAAATAGATATTAATATATTTAAGAGAAAATGGTACAAACTCTATATGTAACAGGACATAATTCACATGTACATGGTGATTGTTATGTTATTTGTTGTTTTGCAGTATCATCACTGTAACAAGAACTTTCAGTTACCTGGGAGACACACATCTCATTAAAAATTCCTATGATTGGCAAGAAGATTCCTATGATTGCCTGCCATGATTTCCTACATTTTATATTTGCTGACCAAAGTTCAGGTTGCTAACACATTTGTAACATGTGATCTCCACTTGCTGGGCTCAAATGGCTTTTGTTCAGGAGAACTTTAGATAGACAAAAGTCTTGCTTGATTTGGAACTTTCACAGGATGACTCTACTTGGGTTTGTAGAGGCATCTTTAATGGCATACCACCATGAGAAGCTGAACTCCGTTGGGTTGTTCTGCAGCTTTTATCCTTTTCCAAACATGTCTTGTCCTTTCTGCTTGTCAGGCAAGTTACTACCCAGAGGAAAACATTTCAGAAAACAAACAAACTGGAGGGAATCACAGGGGGGAAGCTTTGCTTTGTAGAAAAAAGTAGACACGTACATACACTGCAGTTTCTGTGAGTTTACAATTTCAGCCTTCATTTAAAAGATGTGGGTAAAGGAGAATGCGGCAACTGGAAAAACAGCTTCTCTCTAGTTCTTCCAGTATTTTTTTGTGAATCAGAATTGTCGATATATACTTTGTATTCCTAGATCTGGAAGAAGGCAGCAAAAAGCCTGGTAACAGCCTAACATTTTCAGTCCTCATTGAAATGTCAGTGTGTCTAGGCACTGTCAAGTGCATCCTCATCTATTTGCATACGAAATGACAATCACAAACTAACTTTGAACAAGATAGGAGAAGCAGTAAGATGGAGAAGTAGTTAAGTGGTAGGATGGCACCACCAACCTAATCTACATAGACTCTACAGCATTATTTCTCTCCAGCAGATGAATGAATAGGGGTGATAGATGACAAAAAATAACAACAAAGCTGAGATTCTAAATATTGTAAAGCATATTGTAAAATATTGTAAAAAAAAGTGCCTTTTTTTTCTTACTTTCTTTTCTTTCTTTCTTTTCTTTTTTTATTTCTGTATCAGCAGCCTTTGTTTTTCTGTTAGAGCAGAATGAGCCAAAATAGTAAGGAAAGAATGTTCATTTCAGGGTAGAGCTAGCTGTAAAATAATTTCATAAGTAATTTTTTATATTGGGGGCTTAATAGAAGACGAATAGTAGAACTGAAAACTTTTGATATTCTTTATTTTAAATGAAGATCAAAGCTAATCAGGAGTGAATGTTTGCTAGACTTTAAATTACACTCCTGAAGACAAGAGGGGTGGGGAGAGGTTTTCCCTTCTTGAAAATAACCCCTGGCAAGTGGGGTTCCAAAGGGGAAGATTATTTTGTACACAATGTCAACTGAGAAAGTTGACAAAGTTAGTGAAAACTAGGAACATCTTCACATAAATGAGCTACCAACAAATGCTAGGAATAATAATAAAAAAAATTCTCTCAATATGTAAGAAAGAAGAAAAAAGCCAAGCAAACAATCAATTCACTAATGGGAGAAGATGGCAAGGAGTTGGTGGAAGGGAAAAAGCAGATCTGCTTAATTCCTTTTTTACATCTGTCTTTAGGCAAAAGGAAAAAGTAGCCCAACCTAACAATAGAAACACGGTGGGAAACAGAATAGGTACACAGGTCAAAAGAGGTAAGAAAACAATCAGAAAAAAAGCCCTATCCACTCTTGATGACTTTAAATCACCAAGACCAGATGGATTACATCACAAAGGCAGATGTGATCTCAGAACCACTGAACAAAATATTTCAAAGCTTCTGGAGCATAGGGGAGCTACCAGAGGATTGGAAAAGAACTGATGTGGTTCCAATCTTCAGAAAAATGGGGGGGGGAGTGGATCCAGGAGACTACAAACCAACCAGCCTGACATCTGGAACACCTGGAAAAATCCTGGAAAAGATCATCAAGCAGTGGATATATGAGCAACTAGAAATAAGCAAGATGATTGTTAGAAGCCAGCATGGGTTTGTTAAAAACAGACAAACCTTACTGCCTTTCTTGACAAAGTGATTAAATAAGTGGATTAGGAAAATGCTGTAAACTGTAACTTTGTTTCTTGTATCCTTACAATTTATATTGATATTGATTGTTTCCTGATTACTTATTTGTATCCTATGACTATCATTAAGTGTTGTAAGTGTTGTACCTTGATGAATATGTATTTTCTTTTATATACACTGAGAGCATATGCACCAAAACAAATTCCTTGTGTGCCCAATCACACTTGGCCAATAAAAACTTCTATTCTATTCTATTCTATTCTATTCTATTCTATTCTATTCTATTCTATTCTATTCTATTCTAAACATACTTTACTTAGACTTCAGTAAGAAATTTGACAAAGGAGACCACAGCCTACTTCTTGATAAAATAAAACAGTGTGGAATAAACAGTACCACCACCAGATGTATTCACAAATGGCTGACCAATGGTATTCAGCATGTAGTCCTCAACTGAACTACATTTACATGAAGTGGGATACCTCAAGGTTCTGCCTTAGGCGCAATAATCTTCAATATTTTCATAGATGATCTCAACAAGGGGATAGAAGGGGAACTCATTAAATTTGCAGATGACACCAAGCTAGGGGGAATAGTTATAACTGATAGCAGTCTTCAAGTATTTGAGGGACACTCAAAAAGTAGAAGGGTCTCCAAAGTATCAGCGGGCTGGCAAGAAGTAATGGATGGAAGATCATTAAAGAACGATCCAATCTAGAACTAAAGGAGAAATTCCTGACTGTGAGAACAATCAGTGGAAGAGCTTACCTCCTGAAATTGTTGGTGCTCCATCACTGGAGGTTTTCAGGCTCTAGGATCCCACAAAGTCATCAAAACTCAAATACTGATCCAATTTATTTCTACTTTATTTGTTGTATATTTGAAACTGCCATGAAGCTATCATGATCATCTTTAACGCTTTGAAACACCGAACTTATGGATGGTCTGGTTTCCCCAGCTGTGGGAATCTTTCACTTCACCACACCTCCTGGCTCATAAAAAAGAGGAAAACATTACTGAAATATATGAATAAGTCTTGATCCCAATTAAAATGGGAGAATTGAAATCTGAAGATGGCATGATTCACTTAGATGTTGAGCTCTGCGATTTGGGAGAAAATATTTGATCCAACCTGCTTCAGATTCAATAAAAAAAAGCAACCAGCAGCTATGATAGGGAACCATCAAAATGCCTGCAGCTGCTTCATTTTGAGCAGATGGGATGAGGGCGAAAATACAGGAATAGGAAATGCTTTAGAGAACATTAATGCTGCCAAGTTTCAGCTGGATACTTTCAAGGTTTTCAGTTAATACATTTTTGAAATATTCCCCCTGTATCTCTTTTAAGGCAGGGATGGGAGAAGAAAAGGACAGCCTAGTAGCCTCTAAACTGTGTTGAACCACAGCAGATTGTATTCTGTTCCAATTAAAATAAAATTGTTTTAATTATGAATGCTTACATTTTCACTTCTTTTCCTTAGTGTCCAGGCTTTGTATAGTATGTTCACCAGTTTGGCCTCTTCTCAGAATGAGGTAAAGAAAAACAATAGACAAACTTTTATGTTCAGAAACGGCATAAAATGACTTTAAGCTGAGCATTCACACAATGTTTAGCTTTGAGTATCTTTAAGAAGAGTAACTGTTTTACCAGCTGAAGTTCCAGAGAAGTGCAAAAGTGTAGAACAACAGGACCTGTTCCATCCTTTTGCTTGAAAAATTGGTTGACAAGCAAAACATGTAGTCCCTGATAAATGTATCCAGATCTTATCACAGAGTCAGGCTTTCAAGGTTTCTGGTGATGCAGTGGCTAGAAAGTAGTATTGCAGGCTATCTCTGCCGATTGCCAGCAGTTCAATCCTGACCAGCTCAAGGTTTACATAGCTTCTATCCTTCTGAGGTCAGTACAATAAGGACCTAGATTGTTGGAGGCAATATGCTGACTCTGTAAATCACTTACAGAGTGCTGTAAAGCACTGTGAAGCAGTATATAAGTCTAAGTGCTATTGTTAAGTGCTAGTGATATTGCATTCCAGGACTTTGGGGGAAGTGATCATTCGACAACTCTTTTGTATCTTCAGAGAGGTAGCCTCAACAGAAATTTTTCAATTCCCCTTGGTTGGTTGATTGATTAATCAAGTTGTTTTCATCTCATAGCAGCCACATAGGTAGATATTTTCCATGATGATCTGCTCCTAACCTGGTCTTTCATGTCTTCAATGGTGCACTCATTGCTGCTGTAATTCAGTCCATCCACCTTGCTGTTGGTTGTTCCCTTATTTTTTTCTTCTTTCTTCTATCCCATCATTAAGCCATCTCTAGACAGTTATATCTTTGCATAATATATCTGAAGTAAGATAATTTGAGCCTGATCATTTATGCTTTGAGTGAGAACTGATTTGTTCGATGATCCATTTGCTTGCTTTCTTAGCTGTTCATAGTATTGTCAGGAGCCTTCTCCAACATCAAAATTCAAAAACGTCAATACTCTTCCCAGTCAAGTAAATCACGTCATGTATTCACATTAAAAATTGTAGTGGATGAATCTATTGTCTGCTACTAAAATGTACTCTCAAGCCCTGGCTCTTGTTGAGAGTACTGACTTAAGTCCTACTGCATAATATGATTGCTACTTGACAAACTCAAGAGTCTCCTTTCTCACTTTGCCTGTCCACTGTCTTCAGTCTCCCAGCAATTCATTTTCTTACTAAACCAGAGAGAAGTTGCTCCCATATTGCTAAGCAAGGGTGGTGTGTACCAGCTCGCATGTATATTTTCCCTCCTTCCTTCACCTGGCTTATCCCCCTCTCTCCTCAGCTAATGTGCCATAACTTGGAGAACTTATTATCCAAAGCAACTTGTGCACTTTTGAGGGCTTGTTGAGCCAGCTTCGTCAAGTCCTTCTTGAGGAAAATGGCAGTTTTAAATTTGATAAGAAGGAAAGGAAAGGAAAGGAAAGGAAAGGAAAGGAAAGGAAAGGAAAGGAAAGGAAAGGAAAGGAAAGGAAAGGAAAGGAAAGGAAAGGAAAGGAAAGGAAAGGAAAGGGATAGTATGTAAACATGTTCAGTTCTATAGTTTTAATGAGGTTTTGCAGGGTGTTTTAGCTTTTGATTGGGAGTTGCCCAGAGTTGGTTATAAGAGTCATGGGTATTTAAATGTTTTAAATAAATATCCTAGATTATTGTATCTGAAGTTGAAAATGATTTATTTTGCTGATGGAAGACAGATCACTTTCTTATTTTTTAAAAGATATATATGCTTCCTAGTTGAAAGTACCATATGTGAAATTTACACACAAAAAAGACCCAAGCAATCGATAAAAGCAAAAAAAAAAAAGCCAATAATAAAACATTTTTCTACTAAAATCCAATAATAATAATAATAATAATTAGTATTAGTATTAGTATTTACAGTGGTTCCTGCAGAATTAGGGCCTACTGCTCCTATTAATGGATCGCTATGATCTCCTTTTATATGTATGCTGATATTTCATGCAAACCAAAAGGGGAGACCCTGCATCACAACATGCTGTCTGCTTTCTTGCCCATATAGGATGATGTTTTTTATTTGCAATATTTTTGCATTTATGCCGTAACAAACCAGGCTACAAAAATAAAATCAGTTAATGAAAATAAACAGCATGAAACATGGCAGGATAAGATAAAAAGAAAAAACAACAACAAAAAACAGTTCTACAAGATGATCTTACTCTGTACATATTGACTGTTAGGTATTCGGAAAATTCTTTCCCTGATAATCATCCATTGTATCACAGAGATTGGCAGCACTAAGGGACAAGGCTCAGAATATTATCATTGATCTGAGAACATGTTCCTCTAGCAGGCATATGTTTTTAAAGATATAAATAGTAAAGTGCTATCAATTTATTGGGCTCTTCTCTAGCCAGAATCTGTAGGCAGATTATGTATGTCTTTATATGCATGCAAGAAATCTATTTAAAGAATCAGTTCTCAGGTGCCCCCCAAATCCCTGCCACTTTTCACCTTCAATCTGCTTCTGGGGAAAAAGTCTTTGTGCCCAGCATAAATATATTAGAGGGAAATGAAAAATAAGGGACAAGTAATAGACTTTATCTCAGCATGACCAACATGGGTAAGAATGGGAGTAATTATGCTTTAAATCATCATCATCATAATCAAAGAGGACAAACTCATGGGGAAATCTAGTGACTTTTGGGTGCTGGAATCACACAAATGCACTAAATGGTAGCACATGCCCCCTGCTCTCAGAATTAGCTGCTTCATTAACAACAGCTCTGATTCAGCCAGGGAAGTTAATTAAAGTCTGCAGCCAGGCGTGCACAGAAGGAAGCAGCAGTGTTGAGGCACTAGAAGGATACTGTTCATACATGTAAGGCTGGCAAATTAGATTTTACCCTTCCTTTCATTTTTTACATTTGAGGAAAGAGATGTTGAAATAAGCTTTCTGAAAGCAGGCCTAGTTTAAAATATAAATAAATGCAACAGTGGGTCTCTTAAAAGAATTAACTGTTTCCTGCATAGAAGAATATATATGCAGTTGCTGAAAAAAAAAAGTTGTGCTAGCTTCCCAGATTCCCTTATGAAGATAACTGTAGATTTTTATATATGATCAACTCGCAGTACAGAGATAAAATGACCAAATAACAAGAGTTGGAAGAGACCTTGCAGGTCTTCTAGTCCAACTTAGAATAGAATAGAATAGAATTTTTTATTGGCCAAGTGTGATTGGACACACAAGGAATTTGTCTTGGTGCATATGCTCTCAGTGTACATAAAAGAAAAGATACGTTCATCAAGGTACAACATTTACAACACAAATGATGGTCAATATATCAATATAAATCATAAGGATTGCCAGCAACAAAGTTACAGTCATACAGTCATAAGTGGAAGGAGATTGGTTCAAGCAGGAAACCCTATGCCATTTCAGACAAATGATTGTCCAATTTCTTCTTTAAAAACTCCATTGATGAAGTACCCATGACTTCTGAAGTCAACCTGTGCCACTGATTAATTGTTGCCATAGTCAGGAAAGTTTGGTTTTATTACTGTAGCTTGGTTTGTTGTGGCATAACTGCAAAAATATTGCAGCTAAAAACGTCATCCTATAATGGGCATGAAGGCAGATATCCTGTAGTGATGCAGGCCTCCCCACCTTTGGTTTGCATGAATATCAACACACCCAAAAAGGAGCTGGAGCTGGAATCACAGTGATCCATTTACAGGACCAGCTTGCTAATGCAACACAGTTCTCGGCTGCATAAACAGAGGGATAGAATCAAGAACATGTGAAGTGTTAATACCACTTTATAATGCCTTGGTAAGGCTACACTTGGAATATTGCATTCAGTTTTGGTCACCATGATGTAAAAAGGATGTTGAGACTCTAGAAAGAGTGCAGAGAAGAGCAACAAAGATGATTAGGGGACTGGCGGCTAAAACATATGAAGAACGATTGCAGGAACTCGGTATGCCTAGTTTAATGAAAAGAAGAACTAGGGGAGTCATGATAGCAGTGTTCCAATATCTCAGCGGTTGCCACAAAGAAGAGGGAGTCAAACTATTCCCCAATGCACCTGAGGTTAGAACAAGAAGCAATGGGTGGAAACTAATCAAGGAGAGAAGCAACCTAGAACCAAGGAGAAATTTCCTGACAGTTAGAACAATTAATCAGTGGAACAACTTGCCTGCAGAAGTTGTAAATGCTCCAACACTGGAAATTTTTAAGAAAATGTTGGATAGCCATTTGTCTGAAATGGTGTAGGGTTTCCTGCCTGGGCAGGGGATTGGACTAGAAGGCCTCCAAGGTCCCTTCCAACTCTGATATTATTATTATTATTATTATTATTATTATTATTATTATTATTATTATTATTATTATTATTATTATTATTATTATTATTATTATGCAGGAACCACTGAAAAATTGCTAGTATTGTTAAAGGCTTTCCCTTTGTTTCGGGGTGGAGTTGGGGTTTCTGAGTGGAGCTGAGTATTTACTGACTGGCTGCCCTTCCTGATTCCTATGTAGAGTTTGCAGCAGATATTTTCTCCTTTGCATCCTAATAGACAAACATCTGCCAATCCTAAGCAGTGGCAGGTGTTTCTCAGGGCACAAAGAGAAAATATCTCAATTTATTGAGATCTTCTATAGCCAGAATCTGTAGGCAAATTATATATGTCTTTGTATGCATGAAGAAATCTATTTAAGGAATCAGTGCTCAGATGCTCCCAATACCTAGGCAGTGGCAGATATTTCGCTATCAGGGCTCAAAGAGAAAATATCTGCTGAAAACTCCATGTAGGCATCAGAATGGGCATCCGGCCAGTAAACATTTGGCTCCACTCAGTTGCCCCTACTCCACCCTAAAACAAATGAATTAAAGTCATAAAAAGAAAAAGAATACAGGCTTTCCATGTGGTGGCCATTCCTACATCTTATTACAGCAAATTTGACTATTTAACCAAGTACTGCATTTGCAGTAAATATATTTTCTTTACCTTGAAATTGTACTCACTTCAATGGAATGTCTAACAACAAACAAATGCAATGCAAATATAGGATTCTATGTATAGTAGTTAAATTGCACTGAGCATTTTTTATTGAACAGATCTTTAATGCAATGGTATAGCCAATATCCTTATGTATATATTTTTATTTACTTATAATCTACTTTATTGACCTTTTTCTCTTAATGAATGTCACACAAGGCGAGCCATAGAACAATTACAAACAACGTCATTACAATATTTTAAAACAACGCCCTAAAATGAACAAATATTGAGCATTCTGATCATCACCACAACCACCAAGAACTGTCTTTACTTACTGGTAAAACAATAGCAGCAACATTTAACTAGCCAACGTTCCATTGAAAGAGGTTCCAAGGCCTGGGAGAGACAGCTACCATATCAAGAGAAGTAGTTCTTCAGAAGGTCTTCTAAATGTCCAGACTAGCTTTTAAAAATTGATACAGTTGTTCAAATAAGCTAGGCCAGGGGTGTCAAACTCAATTTTATTGAGGGCCACATCAGGGTTGTGTTTGTCCTCAGGAGTGAGTGTGGCCAGGGTGGGCATGGCCAGCTCAACGTCACTCGTGTCGGGGGTGCCTATTGTGGCCCGAATTCTCTGACAGTGAAAACGGGCTCCTGAGATCTGTTTTCAGTGGCAACAGCCTCCTGCAACTCTCTGCCAGTGAAAATGGAGCTCGGGAGAGCAGTGCGGGCCAGTTGTTCACTGTTTCCAGGGTGGCCCCACAGGCCAGATCTAAGCACCCCACAGGCCAGATTCAGCCCCCGGGCCTCAAGTTTGATACCCCTGAACTAGTCCTAAATTATTAAGAGCATTCTAGGTCATGACATTTTACCCTGTATAAATATTTCTATATAATCTACAAATCCCACCAGACTCTATTCCCAGGGAAAAGGTGGTCCCAAGTCACATATTGCTCCATTGCTGCTGCACCAAAATAATAATGGTATCCACGAAGAACAATATAGAGACCTATTCTGGGCATTAAACATAACCTCTTGTGGAAAGTGTCCATTCCAACATTCCCTGTTAGGTAGTGTCAACTGGTCAGACTGGGACCCACTTTAAAGGTTCCCTTTGAGTTCAATCAAAGACATGGAGCTGAGCAGTCTCTCCTCCCCTTGCATTTTACGTTCACGCTGCAAAATTACATCTGGCATGTAATTTAAAATCCCAAGATGCTTTGATATAAAGCTTTACTGCAATAAATGGGATCAAACAGCAGGGCATTTTCACTTGACAGAATGGATACTTCTAGTTTTAATATTACATTAACTTTTCCTCCCTTTGCCTCTCATGGATTTTTTATTTGGCAGCAGCAGCAGTGTTTGACTGGTAACCGGAGTTGTAAGTCCAGTGGAAGGTTTTGCAGAAGCACCAGGCAGTTTCAAGGCTTCCCTTGCTGAGGATGAGAAGGCTTCTCATACAGCTGGATTATCTTCCTCCCCACCCCACCCCCATCCTTTCTCACCTTCAACTGCTCATGTCCTGCCAGGATCTGTTTTTCTTTTAAAGCATAAGTTTCTGCTTTAACCTGGGTCACATCTTTCCTTGTAGGTGTAGCATTTGACCTGCAATCAATATACTCAGCTTGTAGGAATTTATCTTTCAGAAATTACAGAGACCTCATCACTGAAGGGCAATATAGCATTAAGTGGATAATAACTGCAAGGAGAATCTAGTCTGGCACAGACAAAGACTAAATCCTCTGATTAGTTACCACCTAACACTTTCACACAATTCCATTTTGACTGTGATGGCTGTGCAGTTCTTATCCTCTTAAATCTTGCACCACTAAAAATAAAGCTGCAAAAAAAATTTTTTAAATGGGACTTATTCAGATTTGTCCTTGAGTACAAGATGTCACATAAAACAGAGACAATTATTGGAGTGTCCTTGCTTGACACTCTATTATGTTGCAGATAACTTTCAAAAAATTTTACTACTGGTTCTGTGGATGTGGCTTGGTGGGCATGGCTTGGCGAGTGTGGCAGGGAAGGATACTGTAAAATCGCCATTCCCTCCCCACTCCAGGGGAAGAATACTGCAAAATCCCCATTTCTTCCCAATCAGCTGGAACTCAGGAGGCAAAGAATAGACGGGGGTGGGGCCAGTCAGAATTTTTACTACTGGTTCTCCAAGCTACTCAAAATTTCTGCTACCGGTTCTCCAGAACTGGTCAGAACCTGCTGAAACCCACCTCTGAGCTAACTTGTCCATACTTACATTGTAACAGGGGAACTGTCAATAGCTCATCAGTCTAAATTGATGAGCTAAACATAGACAAGGATGTGCAATTGAAGCTACAGGAATCTTCTCAAAATGCCCCCAAAATTAATATTTTAATTATAGGATTATACTTTTGAAATTTCTAGATATGGAATTATTATATACAGTATATAGGAAATTACCAAATTAACTGTTTGTTATTTTTTTTTTCAAACTTGGCATCTTTAAACTGTGTGGATTTCAACTCCCAGAATTCCTCAACCAGCATTCTGAGACTTGAAGTCCATATATCTTAAAGTTTTCAAGTTTGAAAATCACTGATATAAACAAACAATAATGATTGTTAATATCTTATCTCATACACAGAACCTTAATCCATGCTGCAAACAGATTCAAAACACTGAAAGATCTACTGCCTCACTCAATCATCATTGGAAGTTCCTATCATAGTTTTCAAGCTTCTATACTTTATTCCTAATTCTTACATGTCTTGCATCTTATTCAGGGTGGCCAATCCCCTTTGGTGAGATAGGTGAATATATAAATAAAATAAAAACTGGCAAGTCTCTATTGACATAGAATTCATTCCTTCTTGAAATCTTGCTTCCTTGATACCATAAGATACGAAGTTTGACATTGTATTTAATTGTTTTAGTTTAATTTAATGAAATGTGCATGCAAATGATATAAAATCAAAGTCAGTTGTATCTTAAAAACTAAAATTCAGCCCCCTTTAAATACCATTTCAAGATAGTGTGATCTTCAGGGAATTTCCCCACTTCCTCCCTGTTTTGTAATACTCCAAGTTACATGAGAGTTTCAAGACTAATGAAAATACTTTATAAAACAGTTAGTTAAACAATAGAATTGATTGCTAACAGATGTGATTTTTCATCTCATTTCATTTTACTGATTCTGTTCATTGATATAGCACACAATTCCAAACGATAGGCTGGTTAGCAGTAATAATCAGATAGAATCAATAAACAACAATGAAAACCAAAAATAAAACTGATCCACAATAAGCTGCAACTATCATAAAACTGTCTCAATCATAACAAAGCAAAATAACAGCAAGATAATGTATCCAAAAGCCATTAAAAGAATTCATCAAAAGAAAATTCAACTGTGAAAACCAATTTGTGACTGAAGGGCAGGAGAGTTTCACAGGGTTGTGCCATCAGCAAAAAGGCCCTAAATCTACTTGATTCCATACAACCTCTTTCATCAAAAATCAAAAACATCATCAAAAAAGGACAACAAAGAATGTTCTTTCTGCGCCAACTCAGTAAGCTCAAACTGCCCAAGGAGCTGCTGATTCAGTTCTACAGAGGAATTATTGAGTCATTTGCACTTCTATAACTATCTGGTTCAGTTCTGCAATCCAACAAGAAAGACACAGACTTCAGAGGATAATTAGAACTGCAGAAAAAATAATTGTTACCAACCTGCCTTCCATTGAGGACCTGTATACTGCACGAATCAAGAAGAGGGCCGTGAAAATATTTACAGATCTCTCACATCCAGGACATAAACTGTTTCAACTCCTACCCTCAAAACGATGCTATAGAGCACTGCACAACAGAACAACTAGACACAAGAACGGTTTCTTCCCGAAGGCCATCACTCTGCTAAACAAATAATTCCCTCAACACTGTCTAATTATTTACTAAATCTGCACTACTATTAATCTTCTCATAGTTCCCATCACCAATCTCTTTCCACTTATGACTGTAACTTTGTTGCTGGCAATCCTTATGATTTATATTGATATATTGACCATCAATTTTGTTGTAAATGTTGTACCTTGATGAACGTATCTTTTCTTTTATGTACACTGAGAGCATATGCACCAAGACAAATTCCTTGTGTGTCCAATCACACTTGGCCAATAAAAATTCTATTCTATTCTATTCTATTCTATTCTATTTTATTCTATTCTATTCTATTCTATTCTATTCAGTGTGATCAGAAATTCCCTTGGTGAGAAGGACAACTATATACATTTGATTAATAAACAAATAAAAGAAAAATTGCAGCTCCTTATTAGCAGAGGAGAGCTTTAAGATAACAGCCTCCATACAGTGTCCTCATATAGAGCACAATGCAATCAAATCAGAAGGTAACCAGTACAGAAATATTGTACCCAGATTATCTTTCATCAAAAGTTGGTACAGCTGATAGATCATTCATAGATGTCCATAATCCTTCCTAGCGATCACAATAACCTGAGCATTCAAAGATGGTGTAGAGTATAGAATCCACCCCAACCTATTGGTTCCTAAGAAGAATCTCCATGTCACAGACTGAAAAATCTCTCCCAAATGTACTATTCTGGAACAATAGATAGATTCAAGATAGTGAAAATTGTGAAAGATCTAGAAAACAGATAAGGGGGGAGGAGGAGGAAGAGGACGAGGAAGTGGAAGTGGAAGAGGAAGAAGGAGATGGCAACAAAGTAAATGGAGAAGATGGAGGAGACTGAAGAGGAGAAGTTTAGTTGTATGAGAAGAGGTAAGACAACTCAGTTATGGAGACATGAGAAGAAAAATTTCAAACAGTCTCTGGCCTAATTGATATTATGTAAGATTACCTGGAAACAGTGGTGGGTTTCAATTTTTTTTACTACCGGTTCTGTGGGTGTGGCTTGGTGGATGTGGCATGGCTTGGTGGGCGTGGCAGGGGAAGGATACTATAAAATCTCCATTCCCACCCCACTCCAGGTGAAGGATACTGCAAAATCCTCATTTCCTCCAGATCAGCTGGGTCTTGGGAGGCAGAGAATAGATGGGGGTGGGGCCAGTCAGAATTTTTACTACTGGTTCTCTGAACTACTCAAAATTTCCGCTACCGGTTTTCCAGAACTGGTCAGAACCTGCTGAAACCCACCTCTGCCTGGAAATGTATTCCTATCAATGCTGAGGATTATATTTTTACCCCTGACTAATATTAAAGATGCTTTTTTGAAATCCATATAGTTCTCGCTTCTTGAGTTCACTATGTGAGGCTTAAATTGTATCTTATTAAATATTGCTGTTCAACAGGAGAGGAGTAAACAAAATAATTGAAATTCTTCTCCTGGGCTAGGAAGGAGGCAGATCAGGAACAGATACAACCTGCCTTATCCCCATTTCTGGTGATGAAATATTGGCCCTATTATGGTCTCTCCCTCAGTCCTAAAGGTTGATGATATGACTTTAAAAAGAAGAGAGGCAGATTCAGGGAAGACAGGATTGTCAATGAGAGGTCCATATACTTTGGAAATCAAAGGCAGCATATCTTAAATACTAATTTCTGTCTTTGGACACAATAGTGTAACATCAGTTGTACATCCTGTTTGTGAGCTTTGTTGGGTGAATGCATTTTGTTGTGTGATATCTGTTTCAGTACAGCTGGTCTTACATTTTTTTTTTAATTTAAAAATAAATTTGCCTGAAAGCATCTAGTGGCATCCGGTGGTATCCCCTGGAAAGAGAATCTGTGGTCTGATCCAGTAAAGAGTTTCTTAGGTTGTTAGATATTTAATGGAAGCATTCATTTCATGCTCCATTTGAAAAGTGTCATTCTGCAATATAGTTACTAGTTCCAGTTAAAGCAGCAACACATGCTTTGAATATTGACAGGAGGCCTGGGAAATTTCAGGGTTTTAAAGAAATGTAAAGGAATAAAATGGCTTCTTTTTGGTCAGATATCAAATACAGGATATTTTTACTCCAAATATTTCAGAAAGTCTAAAATGGGTTACAATGCAATCTTAAATTTAGATGAAGGCAACTATTTATGTGCTACTTATGTACATTCCCTTTCCCTTTCTTTTCTTTTCCACTTGCATGTGTCTAACCAACTTTAATATACAATTTGCCCTCGTTATAGCCTCGGTGAATTTAGCCTCACATTTGAAACCAGATAAATCAAAAAGAATATGTTCTATCAGATCCACTTTTGAATAGTGGAAGAAAATCATAGGGACAATATCTTAGCAATCCTTTTTCCTTTTGCATTAAAGAATATTGAATAAAATTATTTTCTTTTTTGTATTAAAGAATGCGCCAACTAAAAAAGTTCACTTACAAGTTTATGCTTTCATTAGAATGGTTTTCTCAAATATCTTCTCAATCTACCCTTCTTAACTTATTGCTATTTATTCCTGTGCCTTTACCCTGGAATGCAGGTTCTCAGGAAACCACTTACATCAACTACTTCTGAATAAAAAATAATTTTAATTAAAGAAATTTACTTTTGTTAAAAATATATCATTTGCAAACGTTAAGCATTCTAAAGCAGAAGACTAACAGGTCAAGAGCATCATTCATATTGTTTGCACACTTAATAAGCAGTCACATTTGTTCTTATTAGCTAGCAAATATCTGAAAATGTCAATATGGTTTGCAATTGTAAACTTCAAATTAAATGTATTGTGTACTCACCAATAACTTCAAGGTAAAACTCAAAACATCAAGCAGTTCAAATTAACCTTCCAGAAGAGTAAGTCAACATATTGGCATTCATAAAGGTAACCACTAAAAATAAAATAGAGCAGCTGGTCATTACATAGGAAGCAAACTACATGAATTTCAAGAGCAAAATCATTATGAATGAAAATTTGAGTGCCAGTAAAGAAATAGCCCCATCGATTCTCAAATTCAGCTAGAAACTAGTTCTCCTGGCAAAGAACACACAGCTGTACTTACATGTGACTGACATTATTGTCCAATTTCCCTTCTACTTTTCTTGGACAAATTCATTGGGAAAAATTAATGAAACCAGAAATTGTTAAACCAAGGGTGTGATGCCCTACTAGTCAGTGTTACTGTACTGGCTCATCACAAATCCAGATTTCTATGCTCTAAGCCAAACGATTGTTTCTGTGTCTGTTTGCTGTTAAGAGAGTAGGTATTAGAAAAGCTTATCTTGTAGGAGATAAAAGGATCGGCTACTGGCTTGAACTGGCATCAAGGAAGAAGTTAAAAAAAGCCATTACAGCAAATTCTAAGGGAAGAACTGGAGTAGAGATTTGGAAAGTGGCAGGCAACTGAAATGGTTAGCAAATAGATGTTGAATATAGTTTTAGAACAAAGATAGTTCCTCAAAAGGAGTGGGCAGTGTTTCTACTGCTGAAAGCTCATTAACTCCAGAGTGGTTCCTAAAGTTCCTAAAGCGGAGTGTGCTGAAAACTAGAAGAGAACCACAGAACAACCTCTTGCAGTAGGCATGGTGGGGTTACTAAAAGGTGATAGAAGAAAAGATCAATATCTATCAGCAAGAAAAAGGCCAATTATTAAGGAGGGAAGGAGAGGGAGAGGGAGGGAGGGAGGGAGGGAGGGAGGGGGAGAAAGAGGGGGAGGGAGGAGGAGTGGGTGGGGAGAGAGAGAGAGGGAGGGAGGGAGGGGGAGGGATCAAGGGAGAAAGAGAGACGGAGGGGTAGAGGGAGGGAGGGATGGAGGGAGCAAGGGGGAGAGAGAGGAGGGAGAGAGAGGAGGAGGAGGGGGAGGGATCAAGGGAGAAAGAGAGACGGAGGGGTAGAGGGAGGGAGGGATGGAGGGAGCAAGGGGGAGAGAGAGGGAGGGGATAGAGAGGGAGTGGGAGGGAGGGAGAAAGAAAAAAAGAGAGAGAGAATGCATTTCTGTGAAATTTCTGCAATAATTAGAATTTGGACATTCAAAGGGTTCAAAATAGAGCAGTATACATATAACTTATAATATGCACATATATAAAGGGTTAGTTGATTTATACTACAGTCTTAAATTCAGAAATATATAGAGACAGAAAGAGATATATAGAAGTATTAGCATGTTTTAAAAACAGATATTTTCCAGGTCTTGTCAACTGAGGCTAGGGGAGAAATTTTTCACAATGTTATGCAAACCAGTAAGCTCTGCTTGAGGCTTTAAGAAATAGATATGAAGAAAGCGATATAATTAAATGTAAGGAGTACAATAATTAAAACTATGCACACATATTTCATTTTGCACAGTGGGGTAAAAACAAATCTAAGTTTTTGTTTCTGTGGTCTGTGTCAGCTCAAGATAATCTAAGGCAGGATAAGTTTTTCTAAATTTCAGTTTGAAGTCTGCAAGATTCCATTGTCTCCAAATGAGCTTCTCTGCCACCAGCTCTTATTCTACAAAGGAGATCATGGTTGAAAAGTTTAATTTTAATGTTTATATTTGGGCTTGGAATTGCTTCTATTTTTTTAATATTGTTTACTGCCCAGATATTTGTTGAGATGGGCAGGCATACAAATTGGACGAATGAATGAATGAATGAATGAACGAACCAACCAACCAACCAACCAACCAACCAACCAACCAACCAACCACTTTTTTATTTCAGACAATATGCAATATTGTAACTTCAATTTCATGTGCAGAAAATGCTGAGTTAGGTTGTTTAAAGGTGATAAACTTTTGGGCATAGACATGAGTAGCTAATCAATCAGCTTAATGGCACATTATAAACTCTTTATTCTTTTTAAAATGGCAAAACTTTTATATGTTTTCATTGCCTCAACATTCAGGTGTTTTTTTTCCAGTGGGGCCACAAACCTTAATTTGGCTCTCTATCTTGCATGAATGTAATATGACACTTCAGTATTGGTTCTGCCATACAATTGAGAGCTCAGTTCAGCTCTCACTGTTGTTTCCATAGATCTCATCCTGCCTTACTTTTAAATTCTGCACAATTGTGCCTGGTTTCAATCTCTTGACAATAAGTAATTGGGTGAGGCTAACATTTATAGGCACAGCCCCAAACTTTCACAGGCATAAAAATAAAGATTGTAGACCGAATCACAAATGCTTGTCCATGAGCTTCTTGCTTTTTAGCTAGTATTCTTCATTGGCACTATACTTTGTGGGCTTTCATGTTCTTGCTGCATCTGCTAACTAAATAAGATGATATATTGTAGGCCACAGTCCTGGCACTATCAAAACCTGTCATTGATGCTAAAGCCCTGCCTAGAAAAGATTTAGCTTTCCCCGCCTGGAACTCCAGAAATCCCTCTAATCAGTGATCATATTATTACAAAATAAATAAATAAATAAATAAAACTCTTCAGTATCATACCAAGAATCTAAAATGCAAATGTAACATTAGCAGTTTTGTTTTATCTGTTTATTTTTAAAATGTGGTGAAACTTTGTGTTGTTAAATTGGGGTAAATTTCATAAATCTAGATAATTTGAAAACACTTAGGTTATGTTTTCCTCATGCCTGTATCTCTGCCTTAAAAGAGGTAGGGGGTATATTTCAAATAACTTATTGCTGTAAATTTTTTGAATGGGGTCCAACTGAAATTTGGGAGTATTCATTTTCTTTTAAGGATAGACCATGCCTGCTATTTTCATCCCATTCTGATAGAGCATGACCTAGCACCAGGCATTTTGAAGTTTCTTCATTATAGCCTATACATAATTTTTAAATCGAATCTTAGAGCTCCATGTGGCTTAAATAGAAACAATTTGCTATCAAATATCACCAGCTTGAATCAAACCATGCCTTTTTGGAATCTCAGATCTCAATTGCAGATCATAGCTGAGTCACATAGGCCTAGACACAAAACATTGAGAGTGGTAGGCATTTTATGGATATATGTGCTATTTCAGGAAACTCTTGGTAACAAGAAAAGAGAAATTTTTTTGTTTTTTTAAACTGTAGTAATTCTCCAAAAAGCTCTAAAAAGCAAGGTAATTATAAGATGGGCAGAAGTCATCCATCATTAAGAAAATCTCAGTCTTTTGATTTTTGTAGCTCAAAGCAGAACCTATAAAATTTTTCAGGCAGCAGCTATGAGCGCTAATATCTCTCTGCTTCTCCTAACATAATTAACTTGAAGAAGTGACCTCCAGAAGTAGCAATTGTCATAGTAGGCAGTATAATTTTTCTGACGATAGCAGTAGCAACAGCAGCAAAGAATGTGGAATAAGAAATTCCACAGACACAGAGCAAGGTGTCAGGACATGAAGTAAGTTGTAATACAGACGTCAAAACATAATATGGAATTTAACACAGGGGTAACACCCTGCTTTTGACATATATAAATCCTTCCACAGGGAAAACATTTCTTTTGAGATTTAGGGGGGGAAGTCACATCATGAATGGCACTCTATTCTTATTTTGAAGGAATAGTTTAAAGGAATAGAATAGAACATCTGTCTTTTAATAGATTTCCTTATAAATATTCAGAGCTACCTGTACACGTTGCTATTTATAATATGTAAAATTAGGTATTCAATACAAAAAGAGGATTTTATGGTCCCTGAAAATATAATTTGTATTCTGAGGAAATATTCTCAGCTAATTAGCAATATTCTCTAGGTAACTAGGAAGTACTCTGAGGGAAATGCTCTCTAGCTAAATAGGAAATGTTACTCAATTTGTTTTTATGATTTTTGTTTTAAGATCTTGGAATATCTTCTGAAATTATATCTGACTTTCTCAATATTCAGTTCAATTGTATTTGGTACAGTCATAGACGGATACAAGCAGAGTATTCTATGAGTAAGTGAGTGAATAAACAAAATAAAATTTAAGGCCAAGTTAAAATACATTTATAAACAACCCAACTAATCTATAATTTCTATCTATAAATGAGGACCAGGATGCACCTATATTAAATTACATATTAATATATTTTATATTAAATTAATTAATATAAAATTATATTAAATATGATACCTTATAAAATTATAACAAACTAATAATATATAACATTTAATGAGTTATATTTATATAAAGTGCATTGCAGAAGATTGGCCCATTAGGGTCCAACAGATTTTTCATGCTGTTGCACAATAAAGACAAGAGCCGTGGTGGCGCAGTGGTTAGAATGCAGTAATGCAGGCTAATTCTGCTGACTGCTGACTGCCAGCAGTTTGGCAGTTCCAGTCTCACCAGCTCAAGGTTGACTTAGCCTTCCATCCGTCAGTAAAATGAGGACACAGATTGTTGGGGGCACTATGCTGACTCTGTAAGCCACTTAGAGAGGCTGTAAAGTACTATGAATTGGTATCTAAGTCTAAGTGCTATTGCTATTTCAGAACAACATCTGGACAAAGGTCAAATCTAGGAGACCAGGATATCTACCAATCAGAGATTGTATATAATCCGGTTTGGATGTCTCCATAAAAGGAGCAATGAAGAACATTTTCTGTAGTTTCCACCTCTCCAGAATCACAGGGGCAGAGCCTTTCAGTAAATGGTACTTTTTTATATTTACCGCCTAATACTGCAGAAGGGAGAGCATGGCACTAGGCAAGAAAGTTTTTTTCAATGACTGGGTATTCCTAGCTATGTAAGGTACCTGGCATTAGTGACAATATATCTGTTGTGTACTGGTGACAGAAAGGCTAAGACCTGTCTTAGATCTTTAGCTTTTGCTTCAGAATTTATTTTGCCTGATCATATGCCATCTTAAAAACTGAGGGGTCAGAGTAGCCTAGATTTAAAAAATTAGATTCAGCAGCCTTGAGCTATGATTGAAAAGTGTCATGAAAATTAATGGTGCCGGGCCTTGAGAATAGAAGTTAAGCTTTAACCAAACGTTTATTGAAGCTAGACACATTCTTGAGTCAAGTATTTAATATGTATGAAAAGTTGAAAAGTCTCCAGTTGTAAAGGTGCATTTGAGACACAGTGAAATATCTGGAGAGAGCTGCTCTGATGAATTTTGATGGTTTTCTCCAGGAAGATTAAACATGAAGCTGGGATGCCAACCAGACTCCCATAAAGGAGCTGGGCTAAGAACTTAGCTTGAAAGACCTGGAACTTAATATCTTCCTATGGACTGGAAAAAAATTAGGGTAGTGTTGGCAGATTGTTGTCCAGTAGCTACAGCATTTTCATGGTGGTCTTTCTCAACCCAGTGACATACTGTTAAATATCCAAAAATAGTCGCTTGTTCTGGTTTATGGTCATTAATGTTCCATAAATGCAGTTTCACTCTTTTGGCAAAAGCCATAATCTTGGTTTTCTAATACTTTATTTCCATTGTTGCAGTATTGCACCAAAGTTCTCGAGAGTTTTTTTAAGACCTATTGGTTTTTTGAAAGAAATATAACATTGTCTCCATAAAACAACAAGGCAATTCTGTGATGCCCGGGGCTGGATTAGGGGCTGGAAATTTGGATTGATTAGATATCTCATCATACCATTAATATAAAAATTGAAAAGCAGGGGATCAAAATGCATCCCTCCTTTCCATTTTAAACAGCTTTTAGAGAAATCCTTGGATATTCCTCCTGATCCAAAGGTCATATTGACATGTAAGGTGTGAATTAAATGGAGAAGCCTATGGTCAGTTAATGCAGCTTCCAGTTTCTTGCATACTTTCTCCGTCTAAAGCAGGTGTCAGGCTTCATACCAGACATGGCAATTAAACCTCGTTCCTATTGCATATTTCCAAGCTAACTTAACTAGAATGAAGAGGGAGTAGGACATGTATTTCAGAGCATTAGGAAGCCATAAATGTTAACCCTGCCATCTACATATATTAGCCCCAGGTTTAATTCTTGGGGCAATTTCTCCTACCTTTCTGAATAAACGGCTGGTTGTTTGTGTTTAGGTCACAAAAGATTCTGCTATCTGTTCCTTGTTTACAAAAACTCTTTCTCTATTATGAAAATCAGAGAATCTACCTCACCAACTTCAGTCCTTACATTTGTCTATATTTTCAAAATGAATCCTGAATGTTATTAACAGATGGATTACATAGTTCTAAAATACCAGGCATATCATTTATATGGAGTTCATTCCTATTTGCTTGTTTATTCAATCCAATAGTTCTCAGGAGATTCCTGAGGGCAGTCAGGTAACATCGTAGGGCTTCACAGCACCTAAAAGCTTTCAATCCTCTCTTCCATTTTATCTACAAATGGAATTAAATGCAGAACCTCATTTTAACCTGCAGCCTTATTTTTTGCTTGCCATTTTGGCTGACAAAGATTGTGTGGTAACTTGAGCAGTTTGTGACCTGGAGGTGGGCTTTTAAAAGAGGAATTGCCCTAGTATGAATTTTGGAATGTTTGAATTATCTTATAGAATACATGGCTTGGAGCATTTGTATTTTTTTATTCCTTATGTTGGACACGGAGTTCAGCTTTCACTGAATTTATTTGTGAATCTTGTTCCCTGCTGAAATTGATTACATTCAGACCTATGTTGATTCAGCCTGGTTGTAACTCTGGAATGATGACAGGTGGGTTCCTTCCTGTCAGTCAAAGCATGAAACAGATGGCAAAGAAGATGGAACAGCCTAAACATCTAAAAGAATTACAACAGAAAAGCAATGGAAAACCAGTTACTTTACTGATAGCTGGCATTTCACATCTGAATTCACAAGGACTTAATTTCTTTTGTTTCTGGTTATTAGTTGGGATAAATGTCTGTTAACCAGAGAAGATGCTCAAAAAAGAGTATTTATTTATTTATTTATTTATTTATTTAATCACATTTTTATACCGCCCTATCTCCCAAGGGACTCAGGGTGGTTTACAGCCTATTAAAAACACAAATACACAGATATAAATACAAGATAAAACACTAATTAAAAAACTTATTGGATAAGGCCGAATTAAAATTTATAATTAAAATAATAGAACCCCATTAAAAACTAAATTAAAATTAAAATCCTAGCCCAGTCCTGCACAAATAAATAGATGTGTCTAGTATTAGATCTGTCTTTATTGTAAGGTTAAATTAACAGAATCTTGCAAAATTGAAATCATTACTCCGCTCCTTTCCTTTTACACTCTAAAATAATAGGGAGAGTCCTTTCTCAAACATTTCCCACATCCTTATCTCCTTCTGAAGGTAAGGTATCATTAATCATCACTTGTCCTGTCTGAAGCTCTTCCTCCTGTCTTCCAAGGTCATTGTCATATACCAATTACATAGTCCTAGAAATGTTAGGCTACCTATTCCTGAAGAAACCTCAATTCTTTTCAAACCTCTTGGTAATTTGGTAATTTGTAAATTTAGATCACATTTCACTGAAAGACTGTTAATTAAATCTTAGAACAAATTGAAAATACTGTTTGATTTGTATTAGTTGAATGTAAATAAACTGGAGAAAGAAAGAAAAACTCTACTTTATTGGAACACATTAAAAAGATATTTGATGTTATTTAAAAAATCCTTTGGGTTATTGTAATCAACTTGACAAACAAACAAACAAAAATGCAGAAGAAAGTAAAATAAACTAGTGAATGAAATAGCAAAGTGAATGTATTGTTAAATACATCCATACAATTGTCCATGAGTGAAAAGGGTTTTAAAGTGTCTGTTTTGCTATGTGATAACCCATAAGGTCTTGTATTTTATTCTTAAAGCAATGGAATTCAAGTTTCTGAAAGTTACTATGAATATTTATTTTGCCTTCATATACTATGCTAAAGCTCCTTTTCTCATAACTACCCCTTAAGCTTGTGCAAATTAAAGATAAGAGGGCTAAAGAAAGAATAATACAACAGCCTCATATTATCTATGTCTTGCAAGAACCCATAAAGAAGCTAGCTGAATCAGCATAGAGTTCAATTTAAAAATTCAAACTTTCAAAAATTGATTTTAAAAATAGGCCATTACTCTTCACTTGCAAACCTGAGGTGTCATGCTGATCATAGAAGGCCTTGCATTTTTGGCCCTCCTGGGACACATTATAAGTAATCCTTGAGTTATGAAGGTAATAGAGCCTGCCAATTACATTTGTACTCCAAGGATTCATTGAAGTGAATCACATGAACTTGATCACTCCCTGCTTTCACCCACACATTCACTAATTGAATGCACAGGTTGTTAAGTGCACATGAGGTATTTTCAGGGTTAGGAAAGCCATGGAACAATCTAGCTAGTGATGGAACAGGCTACCTGCTTCAGATCACCCAAGACCTCCCCCAACCCACTGAGATACCTCATGTTCCCTACTCTGAAGTCCCCACAATTGATCTTGTGAAGATCTAAAGAACTGTCTCCTCTCCAGCTTCTCTGCCATAGTTTCTTTGCCTGCTTGCATGAAAAATGTTTGCAAGCCGATGAGTCTTTAAGGTAGCAAAATCGCATTGCTTCAAGCCTCCCATCAGCTTGCAAATGCTTTTCGCACTGAGAATGGAAACTTCTGGGGGCCATGATCTGATATGATTCAGAGCTTTTTCTTTTAAGTCTTATGAAGCACATATCCAGTTAACACTACTCTATCCAAACTAGTTGTTTTATGTACTCTCTAGTATGATCACATTAGGTGCTCTCTAATGCCCCTTGAAAAATTACTACTAAATACTCCTTTTGTCAACTTTTCTGAAAGCTTGAATATCCAAAACTGAACATAGAGATATATTTTTACTAATACAGAAGATAGAGAAGCTCTTCCCATGACCTATAAACAATATTCATATGGCCTAAAGTTTTCCTTTTAGCAGCACATTGATAACACATTGCTAATTCTAATGATCAAGTACAGTTCCAGAACTGTTTTCATACCTATGGTTGCCCCCCACTTTTTTTTTTAGACAAAGTAATTAAACTGAAGAGGACAAGTCCAAAATGAAACCTATCCATCAGATTTGATATCTCACATTAGTTTCTGATTAAAAAACTAAGTTTTATTTTTCATAGTATTTTTTATGTTTATGCTCAACATTTTTTAAAAAATCTGGAAGAATGTTAATCTCTCTGAAAATAAAGTTATTTTCCCTTTCTCTGTACTAGTTGATGAGATGTATGGAGTTAGTTCTTGATGAAAAGCAGTGTGCCACATTCAGATATTTTCAGTATATACAATCATGCTGCCTGAACTGAGAGATAATATCCCTTCAAATATTTCTTTTATTTTCCATATTATAATTAGTTTTGCAAACAGCATATATGCAAAGACACAAATCAGCTTTCATACCTGCCAAGGGAATAACAGAACCATGGATAGTTATATGAAGTGAGGGGGGAAAATAACAGTAATAACAGTAGCAGTGTTAATTGTTAGCACCAATGCTTCCATTTGCTCTTTGGGGCAAAGAGTTCTTGAAATTAAAGGGGGGAAAAAAGAAAGATACCCTATTACTCAAGTGAATTTTCATTCTTTTTGGCATGAGAAATGGCATAAGAGAAGACTCATGCAGGGTTCAACTGATTAATAGAGCTGACTCCCTCTGGAGAGATTTGTAGTGACTTGCAAATATAGTACATTAATTAGCACAGCACAAGCTGACTTGTGCTACCAGATTCTATGGCATCAAGGAAGGTGTTAATTGCTTCTTTCTGGGGGCTCTTTTGCCTAAAATCCAAAATGTGCATCCATGAGAATATTCTCCTTGTCATGTCTCCTACCCTATGGAACACCATTCCCCAAAAATCAGATTTACCCTGATCCTGCTATCTTTTTTAAGGTCCTAGTGTTGTCCCCAATTCAGGTCGGAGCCTGGTGCTGAAGCCGATGAAGAAGATGAGACATGAGGTGCAGGTTTTGTTTCCTTTTATTGAAGTGCTTCAGCAAAAGGGGTCCCAGCCATCAAAATGCCAGGACCCAAACAAACTTTTATACATTTGTTTCAAGGCAGGATAAAGAAACTTTGTTTTATTTTTTATTTATTTTATTTATTTTGTCACAACAATATATGTAAGTATATTATATAGTATATAAACATATATATGAGTAAATATTAGGAGATATAAGCATATATATATATAGGAAGAAGAAAAGAAAAACAATAGGACAGGAACGGTAGGCACGTTTGTGCGCTTATGCACGCCCCTTATGGTCCTCTTAGGAATGGGGTGAGGTCAATGGTAGAAAGTTTTTGGATAAAGCTTTTAGGATTATGGGAAGAGACCACAGAGTCAGGTAAAGTATTCCAAGCACTGATGATTCTGTTACAGAAGTCATATTTTCTGCAATCTAGATTAAAGCGGTTGACATTAAGTTTAAATCTATTGGTTGCTCTTGTATTATTGCAATTAAAGCTGAAGTAGTCTTTAACAGGAAGGACATTACAATAGATGATTCTATGAATTAAACTTAGGTCTTGTCGAAGGCAATGGAGTTCCAAGTTTTCTAAGCCTAGGATTTCAAGTCTAGTGGGATAAGGTATTTTGTTGTTTTCAGAGGAATGGAGAACTCTTCTTGTAAAATATTTCTGGACACGTTCAATTGTATTGATGTCAGAGATATGGTGAGGGTTCCAAACAGGCAAGCTGTATTCTAGAATTGGTCTAGCAAATGTTTTATATGCTTTGGTTAGTAGTGTAGTGTTTTTGGAAAAGAAGCTACGCAAGATTAGGTTTACAACTCTTAGAGCCTTTTTTGCTATGTAGTTGCAGCGGGCTTTGGCACTTAGATCATTTGACATGAAAACTCCAAGGTCTTTAATGGGATGGGGGTCATCTGTAAGGTAATGTCCATCAAGTATGTATTTAATGTTTGGGTTCTTTTTTCCTATATGTAAGACTGAGCATTTGCTGGTTGAGATTTGGAGTTGCCAAGTTTTAGACCAAGCGGTTAGATGATCAAGGTCTTTTTGAATGATAGATGTATTGTCTGTGGTGTTAAATAGTTTGACATCGTCAGCAAAGAGAACACAATTACTTGAGATATGGTCACAAAGATCATTAATGTATAGTATGAAGAGTGTTGGTCCAAGGACGCTGCCTTGAGGAACGCCACTCTTGACAGGAACAGGATTTGATAGAGCATTGCCAATTTTGACCACTTGTTGTCTGTTAGACAGAAAAGCAGATATCCATTTGTGAAGGGGTCCTGAAATGCCGTAGGATTTTAGTTTTAGGAGAAGTTTATTGTGTATTACTGAGTCAAAAGCTTTGCAGAAGTCTATGTAGATTGCATCTATTGTTTTGCCTTGATCAAGATTTGTAGTCCATATGTTTTTACAGTGGAGAAGTTGTAAGTTGCATGATAATTTTTTCCTGAAACCAAATTGTTGATTGGAGAGTAGGTTGTTAGTTTCTAAGTGTGAGGTAATGGATTGGTTGATGATTGATTCCATGACTTTGCAGGTGACACAGCACAGAGAGATTGGTCTGTAATTTTCAACTAAGCTGGGGTCTCCTTTTTTGAAGATAGGGATGACTGTGGCTAGTGACCAAAGTTTGGGAAGGGAACTGGTAGTGAAAGCTTTATCAAAGATTATGCTTAGGGGTTCTGCTATATTAGTGGAAAGTTTTTTTAAGAAATATGCACATAGTCCATCGGGTCCAATAGATAGCGATGGTTTCATGTTATGAAGAGCTTTTCCAACATTATCTTCTGTGAAATCTATATGAGTTAAGTCATCATATTCATTGCTGGTACGTTTGTGGAATGTCGGAATGTCTAATAAGCATTCTGAAAGTTATCTAATGGGTCCTCTATTGGCTCTATGCTATCCCTATTTCGAAGTCTTAACTAATAAACACTTCAAAAGTTAACTAACAAGTATTCTATTGGCTCTATTTCAACCCTATTCCTAAACGTTAACTAATAGGCATCCTAGAAGACTTTTAGCAAGTCTTCTATTGGCTCTGTCTTAGCCCTATTTCTTATCTTAGCAATATGTCTTGTATGATGTGCCTGACAGTCAGCTCTTGTTTTCTACATTGAAAAGGGCCCCACCTGACCACACTCTCTTTTCCTTTAGATTTGTTATGCAGACCTTGCAAATGCACATCTCCTCTCTTCCTTTTAAGTTCATGCCAAAACCTTGCATTTGCATAAAAAATGGCTCTACAGCAAATGGCCCATCACTAGGAATATGGTTTTTGCCAACAGGTATAGGGACGTGGTGGCTCAGTGGCTAAAATGCTGAGCTTGTCGATCGAAAGGTCGGCAGTTCAGTGGTTAAAATCCCTAGTCCCACGTCACGGGGTGAGCTCCCATTACTTGCCCCAGCTTCTGCCAACCTAGCAGTTCGAAAGCATGTAAAAAATGCAAGTAGAAAAATAGGGACCACCTTTGGTGGGAAGGTAACAGCATTCCGTGTGCCTTTGCCATTGAGTCATGCCGGCCACATGACCACGGAGACTTCTTTGGACAGTTCTGGCTCTTTGGCTTTGAAACAGAGATGAGCACCACCCCCTAGAGTCGGGAACAACTAGAACATATATACGAAGGAACTTTTACCTTTATGGGGACCCAGGAGCATGATAGAGTCTTAAAATCTGTACTACAGTATAGGATACAGAAAATATCACTGTACAAAAAAGGTGCATCACCAATATCCTTAACAATTATGGCAAAGGGATTTAATGAGAATTTGCTGCAAACATAAAAGTTTTGCACATTGAAGGCTAAACATGGACAAAATTTATTAACTTATCCCAGTGGAATGGCATTAGCTTATTTCCTATCTTGCATGGATTTCTTGAAAGTGCTAGATTCAAATTTATGAAGCTACCGCAGGGTAATCCTCTGCTGAGGCAGTGATTGTTTTTTAATTTATTTACTTTAGAAGTACATACGCCTGCCTCCCCATTCAAATCGAATATTACCATGATCCACAAGAATAACAAATGAAGAGATTATGAGGACATGTTAAAATAAACACAATGAAAACAGGGTTTTTTAAAATGAAAATATCTTAAAGCGGCATCCAAGCACCATTATTAAACTTAGAGGAAAAAGCTTTGATTTCTAGGCGAACCTGATAAAAAGCTCCCTTGGCGACGGCTGTCAGATGGTTTTCTAAAGACAGCCGCGCATCCAGGAGAACGCCTAAATTGCGCACCGATTCCCTGGGGGCCAGCGATTTGCCCCCCACAGTCAAAGATGGAGTTAATTGACTGTGCCGGGATGCCGGTATCCACAGCCACTCTGTCTTGGATGGGTTGAGTCGGAGTCTGTTTGTCCCCATCCAGACCCGAACGGCCTCAAGGCACTGGGTCATCACATCAACAGCTTCGTTGGGGTGGTTTGGGTGGAAATGTACAGCTGAGTGTCGTCAGCGTATAGTTGACAACTTACCCCGAAACCACGGATGATCTCCCCCAGCGGCTTCATATAGATGTTGAACAGGAGAGGCGAGAAGATCGACCCCTGCGGAATCCCACAAGTGAGTTGCCTAGCAGTCGACCTCTGCCCTCCTATCAACACCATCTGCGAATGGTCGGAGAGGTAGGAGGAGAACCACTGAAAACAGTGCCCCCCACTCCCAAACCCTCCAATCGTTGCAGCAAGATACCATGGTCAATGGTATCAAAAGCCGCTGACAGATCCAACAGGACAAGGACAGAGGAACAACCCCTGTCTCGTGCCCTCCAGAGTTCATCAACCAACGCGACCAAAGCCGTCTCCGTGCTATACCCAGACTTGAAGCCGGACTGGCACAGGTCTAGATAGACCATTTCCTCCAGGTATTGGGGAAGCTGCCATGCCACCACACTCTCAACAACCTTCGCCACAAAGCGAAGGTTGGAGACAGGACGATAATTAGCCAAAATAGCCTGGTCCAGGGAAGGCTTCTTAAGGAGAGGTCTCACCACCACCTCTTTCAAGGCAGCTGGGAAGACTCCCTCCATCAAAGAAGCACTAATAATTCCCTGGAGCCAGCCTCGTGTAACCTCCTGAGTGGCCAGCACCAGCCAGGAGGGACACGGATCCAATAAACATGTGGTAGCATTCAACCTTCCCAGTATCCTGTCCATGTCATCAGGAGTCACAGAGTCGAACTCCGCCCAAACAATATTCTCAAGACCTGCCTCCGTCGTCCCATCTGAATCCACCCAATCAGCGTCCAGCCCGTCCCGGATCTGAGCAATTTTATCATGCAGATACCTTCCAAATTCCTCAGCACATCCCTGCAAGGGGTCCTCCCAAGTTCCCTGAAAAAGAAGGGAGCGGGTCACCCTAAACAAAGTGGCTAGGCAGTTATCTGCCGATGCGATAAGAGCGGAAAAGTATTCCTGCTTTGCCATCCCTATCGCCACTAGATAGGCCTGAATATGTGACCGCACTAGTGTTCGGTCAGATTTGGAGCGACTGGCTCTCCAGGCGCTCTCTAGGCATCTTTTCCAGTACTTCATCTCTCTCAGCTCCTCGGAAAACCAAGGAGCTGGTTGAGAGCAGCGCCGGGTCAGAGGCCGCAAAGGCACGATGTGGTCCAAAGCCCCCGTCGCCACCCTTTCCCAGGCGGCAACAAGTTATTCGGCCGAGCCGTGGGCTAGATCCTCAGGGATCGGCCCAAACTCCGTCAGGAACCTGATAGGGTCCATCAGGCGCCTGGGACGGAACCACCGAACTGGCTCCATCTCCCTGTGGTGTGGGTTTGCGGTTCGAAAGTCCAGGCGAAGAAGCGAATGATCCGTCCATGGCAAGGGAGTAATGACTAAATCCCCCACTTCCAGGTCATTCAACCACTGTCCTGAGACAAAAATCAGGTCCAGCGAGTGTCCCCCAGTGTATGTGGGCCCATTCACTAACTGGGTCAGGTCCAAGGCTGCCATGGAGGCCATGAACTCCCGAGCTGTCGATGATGTCTCGCCTACCGATGGCAAGTTGAAATCCCCCAAGACCATAAGGGGGGTATCAACTGCCGACTCGGCTATCACATCGAGCAGCTCAGGCAGGGCTGTTGTCACGTGGCAGGGAGCCAGGTACGTGATCAGCAAACCCACCTTGGCCCCACCTCACAAAGAGAGACTCAAAACCAGCTATCTGCGGGACAGTGGCCTCCCTCGGCTCCAGACTCTTGTTTATAATAACCGCTACCCCACCCCCACCCCTGCCTTGAACCCTCGGCTGATGAAATGCTCGGAAGCCCGGTGGACACATTTCAACGAGGGGAACCCCCTCTTCCGTGCCCAACCAGGTCATGTGAACCCAACTAAAAAGGTGGATTAAAGGTGATTGTATAGATACAATTATTCAAGATTGTTTTTTGGTTGGAAAAGTACAATGTGTCATCGCAGAAAATAATAAAAGTTTCATCAAGGTTAATTTCCCCCTTATGTTTTATTAAATTAAATTTCTAGGGAAATTACAGATCTATCAGCCTAACCTCAATACCAGGGAAAATTCTGGAAAAGATAATCAAGCAACGAATCACCGAACATCTAGAAGCAAACAAAATAATAACCAAAAGGCAACATGGGTTTGTCAAAAACAGATCATGCCAGACTAATCTTATTGCATTCTTTGACAAAGTGACAAAATTAGTGGACCAGAGGAATGCTGTTGATATAATTTACTTGGACTTCAGTAAAGCATTTGATAAAGTAGACCATAACCTACTACTAGATAAAGTAGAAAAATGTGGGTTAGACAGCACCACCACCAGATGGATTCATAACTGGCTGACCAACCGCACTCAACGTGTAGTCCTCAATGGAACTACATCCACATAAAGGGAAGTATGCAGTGGAGTACCCCAAGGCTCTGTTTTAGGCCCAGTACTCTTCAACATCTTCATCAATGACTTGGATGAGGGAATAGATGCGGAACTCATCAAATTTGCAGATGACACCAAGCTGGCAGGAATAGCCAACACTCCAGAAGATAAGCTCAAGATACAGAAAGATCTTGACAGACTTGAACATTTGGCGTTATCTAACAAAATTAAATTCAACAGTGAAAAAAGTAAGGTTCTTCATTTAGGCCAAAAAAACAAAATGCACAGGTACCGGATATGTGGTACCTTGCTCAATAGTAGTAACTGTGAGAGGGATCTTGGAATCCTAGTGGACAACCATTTAGATATGAGCCAGCAGTGTGCAGCAGCTGCCAAAAAAGCCAACACAGTTCTGGGCTGCATAAACAGAGGGATAAAATCAAGATCACGTGAAGTGTTAATACCACTTTATAATGCCTTGGTAAGGCCACACTTGGAATATTGCATTCAGTTTGGTCACCACGATGTAAAAAGGATGTTGAGACTCTAGAAAGAGTGCAGAGAAGAGCAACAAAGATGATTAGGGGACTGGAGGCTAAAACATATGAAGAACGGTTGCAGGAACTCGGTATGCCTAGTTTAATGAACAGAAGGACTAGGGGAGACATGATAGCAGTGTTCCAATATCTCAGGGGTTGCCACAAAGAAGAGGGAGTCAAACTATTCCCCAATGTACCTGAGGTTAGAACAAGAAGCAATGGGTGGAAACTAATCAAGGAGAGAAGCAACCTAGAACTAAGGAAAATTTACTGACAGTTAGAACAATTAATCAGTGGAATAACTTGCCTGCAGAAGTTTTAAATGCTCCAACACTGGAAATTTTTAAGAAAATGTTGGATAGCCATTTGTCTGAAATGGTGTAGGGTTTCCTGCCTGGGCAGAGGGTTGGACTAGAAGACCTCCAAGGTCCCTTCCAAATCTATTATTATTATTATTATTATTATTATTATTATTATTATTATTATTATTATTATTATTATTATTATTATTATTATTATTAATTTCCTTTCATATTGCCAGTAAGCCTCCTTCTACAATCTTCCACATAACTGCTAGCCTAACAGTTGTAGGCTAAAAGGACTGTGTCAAACTTCCTGGAATCTTTTGAAAATTTATTATTTATTATTTATTTATTATTTCAATTTCTATACCGCCCTTCTCCCGAAGGACTCAGGGCGGTTTACAGCCAGCTAAGAACAACAAATATAAACATTAAAAACAAATTTAAAAGATTAATTTAAATAGGCTGAAAATTCTAAAAACTGCTAAAAAAACCCATTAAAAAACTATTAGGCCAGTCCTACACGATGAAATAAAAGAGTCTTCAACTCACGCCGGAAGGCCCAGAGGTCAGGGAGTTGGCGTATCCCTGGGGGTAGCTTGTTCCAGAGGACTGGAGCCCCCACAGAGAAGGCCCTCCCCCTGGGGGTTGCCAGTCGACATTGTCTGGCCGACGGCACCCTGAGGAGACCCTCTCTGTGGGAGCGCACTGGTTGATGGGAGGCCACCGGTAGCAGCAGGCGGTCCTGTAAGTAACCTGGTCCTAAGCCATGGAGCGCTTTAAAGGTGATAACCAACACCTTGAATTGGACCCGGAAGGCAACTGGAAGCTAGTGCAACCTGCGCAGGATAGGTGTTATATGGGAGCTTCGAGCCACTCCTGCAATCACCCGCGTGGCTGCATTCTGGACCACTGGAAGCCTCCAGGTACTCTTCAAGGGGAGCCCCATGTAGAGAGCATTGCAGTAATCCAGGTGGGAAGTGACGAGGGTATGAGTGACTGTGCATAGGGAATCCCGGTACAAGAAGGGACGTGTTCTGTTTCCCTTCCCCCAATACTCCCAGCAAAGAGTCCGTCAGAGGCCTTCCCTTTTTTTTTCCTTTTATTTACATAGATACATGTCCTGGCCACGTCTACCCACGGGCCTGCCAAGTTTCTGGAGATAACGAGGAAATTATAGATAAGGCCAGAATTACTCACGAATATATTCTTCCCTCCATGAATTAGCTTGCCCCAAATTCATTGCTTTGTCCGAGACAAAAAACCAGGAAGTCCCGCCTCCTATTTATAGTCTCTGCAGATGTCACTGCATGACAATTATGACTTGGCTTTGTCCCAACTCTTCCGCTGCTGCGCGCGATCAAGCCTTCGTAACCTTGCGTCCCTCCAAAACTGTTCTTGGGCGTTGCCAAATCAGAAGAAGGCCGGAGAATCAGGCCTTGCCGACCCTCCCTTTGAGTGGGTGCCAGGGAGGAGAGGGCTCAAGAGAAGCAGGGCTTGCCAGGTCTTCTCCTCATTTTCTGAATCATCCGAGTCCAGGAGTCTGGGTCCAGGAACCTGGGTCACAACACTATCCTCACCGCAGGGCCCTTCCCCGGGCTGACGATCGGGATGCGGTCGGGCTGGGTTCTGCTCATGGAAGGCCTGCACCAGGTCAGGGCATGAACGCCGGAGGCATCTACCCAGGAGAAATCAGTCCCGTATCCCTTCCACGCGATCAAATATTGGAAACGACCTTTAGCCAGCGAGAGTCTCGACGCTGTGGACTTCAGATTCCTCAGATCCGTCCTCAGCGACAGTGACGGTGCTGTTGGGCACCAAGGGACTCGTGTGGCCTCAGGAACCAGAAGGGACCGGTGAAAAACGGGGTGGATCCGCATGGATCATGGCAGGGTCAGTCGGTAGGCTACCGGGTTGATGACTGCCTCGACAGGGAACGGGCCGATGAATTGGTGGTCCAACTTCTTTACCGGGCACCCAGCAGGGGCGTTGCCCGTCGGGAGCGGTCGGCGGACCGTTTGTAGTCCTCCTTTGCCCGATTCAGCTGCTGACGTACCAACTGTTGGACCGCATGCAATTCCGTCAGGAAGGTCTGCGTTTCGGGAACAGGAGAGTCCGGTGGTGCCAGAGGGAAGAGCCGCGGATGGTACCCCACATTGGCAAAGAACGGGGTCATCTGAGTAGAGGTGTGCTGAGAGTTGTTAAAAGCAAACTCCGCCAGGGACAGGTAGTCGGCCCAGTTGTCCTGTTGCTGGTTGATGAAGCAACGGAGATACTGTTCCAGTATACCGATGACCTTCTCTGTACCCCCGTCGGTCTCCGGATGGTGCGATGACGACAGACATACCTGCACCTCCAACGCGCCATCAGGCTCTTCCAGAAGCGGGCTGTGAACTGAACTCCACGGTCCGAAACCACCCTGTCCGTAGACCATGGAGGCGGAAGATGTGCTGCAGAAAGAGACGGGCCGTTTTTGCGGCTGTGGGCAGTCCGCGGCATGGGATGAAGTGTGCCATCTTGGTGAGCATGTCCACCACCACCAGCACCGTGGTGAACCCAGAGGACGGTGGCAGGTCTGTCAGGAAATCCATAGAGATCGCCCCCCAGGGTCTGTCGGGGGTCGGCAAGGGCTGGAGGAGCCGGGAGGGGCCCCGTGGCGGTCTTGGCTTGCCGGCACGGTACGCAGGATGTCACGAGCCATGTATATCATGCCGCACTCGGGGCCACCAAAAGGTCCGTGTCACCAGGTGGAGGGTCTTGAAGAACCCAAAATATCCTGCTGCAGGGTTGTCGTGGCACTGGGTCATGACGAGGGCTCGGAGTGGTCCTGTGGGCACATATAATCGCCCCCGAAACTTGAGTAAGTCCTCCTCCAAGGTCCAAGGAGACGTGGGGCCCACCTCCGCTCTCCTTTGCTGCGACCAGGCGTCCTGGCGCTGCGCCTCGCACCTGGGCCCGCAAGTCCACTGGCTCCGTGCTGCGGCCAAGGCTTCTGCCGCAGCACTGTCCGTGGAGGAAGGGGTCCTTGGCGCAGAGGTACTCTGGCTTGCGGACAGGGCATCCGCCCTCCGGTTGTGACCGCTGGGAATGTAGGTCACGCGAAGTTGAACCGGCAAAACAACGACCACCGGATCTGCCGCTGGTTCAACTTCCGAGCTGTGGTGAGGTGCTCGAGATTCCGATGGTCCGCTCGACCTCCACCTGATGTCGGGCCCTCCAGATGGTGTCGCCAAGCCTCGAATGCAGCCTTGATAGCCAGCAACTCTTTTCCCAGATAGTGTAGTTGCGCTCGGAAGGGTTGAGTTTCCGGGAGTAGTAAGCGCAGGGAAAAGTGTGCCGCCATTCGCCGGAGCCTGTAGCAGCACCGCCCCAGAGCCACATTGGACGCGTCCGTTTCCACCACAAAAGGCCGGAGCGGGTCGGGATGCCTCAGGACGGGTTCCGTGACGAAGGCTTTCTTGAGGGCTGTGAATGCTTCTTGCTGCGGGGGACCCCACCGGAATGCAACCTTCTTCCTGAGGAGCTGGGTAAGTGGAGCTGTCAGTGTGGCGAAGCCCGGATGAAGGTCCGGTAGTAGTTGGCGGCCCAGCAGGCGCTGAACATCCTTCACCCGACGAGGGCTTCCCAGCTACACAAAGCTTCTACTTTACATGGGTCCATGGCTATGCCCTCGGGCGAGATGATATGCCGAGGAATTCTATGGAAGTCCGGAAGAAGACGCATTTCTCCAGTTTCGCATTGAGTTGTTGCTCCGCAAGCGTTGCAGAACCAGACTGACGTGTCGAAGGTGGCTTTCCCTGGACCGGGAGTAAATCAGGATGTCGTCGAGGTAGATAACCACGAACCGATCCAACATGTCTCGAACACGCTGCTCATGAAGTGCTGAAAAACGGCGGGAGCATTGGTCAACCCAAATGGCATGACAGTGTATTCGTAGTGTCCGTATCGGGTGCCGAATGCCGTCTTCCATTCGTCTCCTTCTCGTATCCGCACCAGGTTGTAGGCCCCCCGGAGATCGAGCTTGGTGAAGATCGTGGCCTCCCGCAACCTTTCCAGTAGCTCCGGGATGAGCGGCAGGGGGTAGCGATTCCGCACCGTAATGGCGTTTAGCCGGCGGTAATCACAGCATAGGCGCAAGTCCCCTGTCTTCTTCTTCACAAAGAGGACCGGGGCCGAGAGAGGGGACTTTGAAGGCCGGATGAACCCTCGGGCCAGGTTTTTGTCCAGGAAGTCCCTGAGGGCGGCCAACTCGGGCTCCGACATGGAATACAGGCGTCCCACAGGCAGTGGTGCGTTGGGCAGAAGGTCCACGGGGCAATCGTAGGGCCGATGCGGGGGTAGTCGGTCCGCCTCCTTCTCGCTGAACACGCCGGGCGAAGTCCGTCAGCTCAGGAGGCAAGGTGATGGCAGCGGTGGGGACGTTCTGGCCGGCACAGGTGTGGCGGATGTGATCGACGCACTGCAGACTCGGGAAAGAGATGGCGTTCGCGACCAGGCCACCTGAGGATCGTGGGTCCGCCAGGCCAACCCAAGGACCAAGGGAAAATGAAGGTCCGCCGTGACATAAAACTGGATCGCCTCCTCATGGTCCCCAATAGCCAGGCGCAAAGGCTGGGTGGCGAATTTAATGGGGCCGGACACCAGTTCTCGTCCATCAATTGTCTCTACCCGCATCGGAGGGTCCACCGGAACCACGGGGACCGCAAACTGGGTCACAAAGGCCTGGTCCATAAAGTTTGTTGTGGCCCCTGAGTCCACCAGCGCATGCGCCTGGAGCCCGTCCGACTGGTTCCCCAACCATATCCGTGTGTCCAGAATCAGATGCCGAGGGGGCCCAGAGTCTACTTCCGCAACGTCCAGTGGGGGCTTATGCGTGCCCGACCTAGGGTTTCCCGAGGTCGGGCCTGCCCGCTTCCGATTGGTCACGCTGTGATTCGGGGACGGCGTCGTGCCCGCCGCTTTCTGGGGCAAGAAGCGGCGGTGGCGGGCTCCCACAGTACAGGCACAATCCCCTTGGCGCCCGGTTCCGCCTCCTGGGCTGTTAGGCGAGGTCTGGCCGCCCCAACTCCATGGGCTCTTCCGCAGCGGTTACAAAACGTGGGCGACCCTGGGTGCTGGTGGTGCAGGAAGTGGGGTGCAGATGTCGACGGAGGGTCCCGGGGTGCGACGGGACGGTCGCCGCTGCAGACGGGCATCGAGGCGGAGACAAAGGGCACCAAGTTGTCGAGGGTCCGCGGCGCCTCCACCGGGCCAGCTCGTCTTGCAATTCCTCTGAGAGTCCCTCCTGAACGCGCCCACCAGCGCTGCATCATTCCAGTCAGAGTCCTGGCACAAAAGACGCAGTCGGCGATGTACTCCTGCAGGGGCGTTTCCTTGACGGAGTTCCTTAAGGCGCCTGGTTGCCGCCAGCATTCGAACGGGTCCTCATACATGGTGCGAGGTGCTGCCAAAACGCTGTTGGTCCGCCAGCAGGGGCTGTCCTGGAGCAAGAGGGCGTGGCCCATCGAGCAGCCGAGCCGGAAAGAAGGTTAATCACGAAGGCCACCTTAGCCCGGTCGTCTGGGAAATCCTCTGGCCTCATAGCCATGTAGAGCTGGCACTGTCCCAAGAAGGTCGGGAACATCTCAGGCTGCCCAGAAAACTTATCCGCACGGTTATCGGGCACTTGCGGCGAGGAGGAGGAGTGGGAGGATGGGGGCTGCAGGCACATTCCTGGCAGCAAGTTGGCCTGCCAAGTGAGCCACTTGCTGCTGGAGCTGTTGATTAGCCGCGTAGCTGCTCTAACTGCTGCTGTACCTGCTGCTGATCCATCTTTGGTGGAAGATGTTTTAGTCAGGTCTTGGACAAAATGTTCTGTTTCCTTCCCCAATACTCCCAGCAAAGAGTCCGTCAGAGGCCTTCCTTTTTTCCTTTTATTTACATAGATACATGTCCTGGCCACGTCTACCCACGGGCCTGCCAAGTTTCTGGAGATAACGAGGAAATTATAGATAAGGCCAGAATTACTCACGAATATATTCTTCCTCCATGAATTAGCTTGCCCCAAATTCATTGCTTTGTCCAAGACAAAAACCAGGAAGTCCCGCCTCCTATTTATAGTCTCTGCAGATGTCACTGCATGACAATTATGACTTGGCTTTGTCCCAACTCTTCCGCTGCTGCGCACGCCGATCAAGCCTTCGTAACCTTGCGTCCCTCCAAAACTGTTCTTGGGGCGTTGCCAAATCAGAAGAAGGCCCGGGAGAATCAGGCCTTGCCGACCCCTCCCTTTGAGTGGGTGCCAGGGAGGGAGAGGGCTCAAGAGAAGCAGGGCTTGCCAGGTCTTCTCCCTCATTTTCTGAATCATCCGAGTCCAGGAGTCTGGGTCCAGGAACCTGGGTCACAACAGGACGTAACTGGCATATCAGGCGAACCTGATAAAAAGCTCGTCTGGCGACGGCTGTCATATGTTCTTCTAACGACAGCCGTGCATCCAGAAGGATGCCTAGATTACGAACCCTCTCCGTGGGGGCCAAAGACTTGCCTCCCACAGTCAGCGATGGCCTCAGTTGATTGTACCGGGATGCCGGCATCCACAGCCACTTGGTCTTGGCTGGGTTGAGCTGGAGCCTGTTTTACCCCCATCCAGACCCATACGGCCTCCAGGCACCGGGACATCACTTCAACGGCTTCACTGGGGTGGTTTAACTCATTATCTGATATACATGCACACATATTCTTTTGCTTGTATTCACAAGGTACAGTTTTCAAAACAGACATACACAGATGTATTCCTAAATTCTTACTTTTCAGTATTCTCTAATCTAAATTGTTGGGATGGGCAAACATTTCCTCTACGGTAAACATGTCTTCTACAGTAAATGTAGAAAGTTTCTGTGGAATTCAAATTCAAACTAAATAAAATGATAATAAAATAATAAAATAAAATGAAAATAAAATAAAATTATATCATGTCTAGAGGGAACATTTGTTATGGAAGTTTCCCAATGATGCATATAATAGCTCAACAATGTCCTTTATAAGTCAAGTTCATATGATGAGAGCATGGAAAATCCACAGGTCTGTCAAAACTTTGACAATGATGCTGTAAAGCTTCTTTAAAACCTGTATATTTGTTTTTAAATGTAAATACAATTTTACTACCGATTTCAAAATCATCCAGTACTCCTTACAACTTTGGATTGAGTGGAAAGAGTAAATTTAAATAAATAATGCGGTCAGACTATGTTAAATAAATATTATATTTGAATCCCAATATAATTTAAATTTGTTCTTCTTGAGTGGATAACACAGTAGGAAAATAATAGGTGTAGCTTATTAAGCATTTATCTACTGTGAATATTTCCATAATAAAAGCATGGTTAGGTTTGCTTATTACTATTGTGAAGCATGTAAGGTAATGAAGTGTGTGAGTAGCAGACATGACTTGAAATGGACAATTGTTTAGAACATTATTTCCTTAGTGGCATTTGCTCCTCCGACAGGGTTTAACTATAGGTAGCAGTCAAAACTAAACCAAATGCTACTTGGTTATGTAGGAAAAGTTAGTCAGGGCTGTAAGCCAGGGGTAGGTTCTGTTTACCTTTACTACTGGTTTGCAACGGAAGCGTGTGTGCTTCTGTGCATGCGCAGATCATCCATGATGACATCTGGGCAGGTGGGCGGAGCGTCCCACCACTTTTACTACCGGCTCGCAAGAACTGGACTGAACCTGGAGAAACCCACCACTGCCGTAAGCCAATCATGACTAAAAGAAATATGGAAGCCAAAAGTAAAAAAAAAAATATTTGCTTCATTAACACTCAGCTGAAAGGGTTAGTATTTTAAATATAAATCTTGCTCAAAAACATCTAGTGACAGTGTTGAGTAAAGTCAGATCAAGGCCTAAGGAGACTTCACTGAGAAGGCTACAACATGGAATTTAATAATTCATCACTAAAGAAAAGTTGCAGGCTTCTCCTTGTCTCACTAAAGTACTAAGTTTTACCATTTAGGAAGAGTGTCGCTGAAAATAGCTTTAAGAACACTTAGGATCTAGATGAATGAAGAAAGGAATATACTACAAAAATCTTTTCAGACAACATATAATTTCTAAGGTGGGGGGAGGTAAGAGAAAACTGGGGAGGATTATGTGGAATATGTGGGTGAAAAGCCATGACTGCTTCCAATATCTGCATAAGTGCTGAAGTGATGTTGAGAAAGTGAGTATGTTGTGTGGAATGCCAATGAATACTTTATTGTTAAGGATAATGATATTTATAGCAGAAGAAATCCGGTGGCTCAGTGGCTAAGATGCTGAGCTTGTTGATTGAAAGGTCAGCAGTTCAGCATTTTGAATCCCTAATGCTGCATAATGGGGTGAGCTCCCATTACTTGTCCCAGCTTCTGCCAACCTAGCAGTTCAAAAACACATAAAAAATGCAAGTAGAAAAATAGGGACTACCTTTGGTGAAAAGGTAACAGTGTTCCGTGTGCCTTTGGCGTTTAGTCATTCTGGCCACATGACCATGGAGACATCTTTGAACAGTGCTGGCTCTTCGGCTTTGAAATGGAGATGAGCACCACCCCTTAGAGTCAGGAACGACTAGCACATATGTGCGAGGGAAACTGTTGTGTCTTGTCCGCTCTCACCGCAGCCGGGGTCTGCTTATTTGCTCCCAAACACGGAGGAATATATGCCTCCCGGCCCCAGTCCTGGCTCCATGCCCAGACAAGCTGCAGAGGAGGGGGCACCTCCCGGTCCCAGCCCTGGCTCCATGCCCAAGCAGGCTGCAGAGGAGGGAGCATCCCCCGGCCCCAGCCCTGGCTCCATGCCCAGGCAAATGGAGCAGCTAGACCCCTCCCCCTCCTCCACAGCATGTGAGCCTGAGGAAAGTTTACTTCCAACAGCTAATTGGAGTGACCCTCGCATCAGAAGATTGGATAGGCGGAGGCAACAGAAGGAAGGGAGGGGCAGGCCTTAATGAGTGCTGAGTCATGGAGCCACACCCCATGGCCTATATAAAGGATCTGCTTTCTGGCAGTCTCTGAGTCAGGCAAAGTCGAACTTATCTTGCTGAAGTCACTTACTGGTCTCCTGCCTGCTCTGAGGACTTTGCTAGGACTTTGGGCAGAGCTGCAGAGGCAAGCCTGATTCGGATTTCCCTGACCCGGCCGTCAGCGGAGGAGTGGGACACGACAGAAACTTTTACTTTATCTTTACCTTATTTATAGTAGAATCTGACTTTTCTGCTAGGTTGCAGAATCAAGATAAGATGCTAGTGTCTAAACCATATCCTTTTATTTGACACTGCAAATTGACTCTCAGATTATGGACGAATTTAAGTCTAGTCTTGAGAAGACTAGAGTCTAAGGAGCCCTTAGCCCTGGGAAAGTAGAAAGTATGAGAAAGAGACTCAAAACTCCCCCCCACCCCGGCTTCATCTTGTTCCTTTAAAAAGGCGCAAAGCCTGGATTGCTTTGTATGTAGAGTGTAGTACACCTTACATTAAGAGAGTAGCATTCCTGGAGACTCTAGAGCCTCTGTTTATTATCTTGGCCTACTTTGAACAGCTAACAAATTTTCCCTGACAGAAGCATCATTCATCTACGAACTTAATGTTTCAACAACTTAATATGAAAGTATACAGTTCTTCAGGTATTATACATATGAAATAAGCAGCTACACAAAAAAAGAAAGAGAGAGAGAGAGGGAGAGAGAGAGAAAGAAAGAAAGAAAGAAAGAAAGAAAGAAAGAAAGAAAGAAAGAAAGAAAGAAAGAAGGAAGGAAGGAAGGAAAGAAAGAAAGATGGATTTTGAGAGAGTTCTGATCACTGCAAAAATGGGTTATTGTACATATGATTCAGGGCTGAAAAGTGTTCACTTCTAATCTAAGATTATTAAGCCACCACAGCATTCTTTCCTTTTCATAGAAGGACTACAACACTTGCAACTTAATATATTTTTGTGTTAGTGAAAGAGAGAAAGAGGGGGAGAATGAGTATCTTGAAATCTTGAAATCAGATACAAGATCTCGGTAGCATCTTGTCAAACTAATTCTACTCAATTGCTCAAAATAAGTTCTCTCTTCCCTACCTGCCATCTGCTCATTATCTCTATCTATCTGAAACTCTACAGCATATTTTAAAAAGGAAAAATATAAATGTACTAAAAATGTTTCAGTCCACCACCCAGTTAAGATTAAATTATCCAAGCCATATATCTCAAAACTGCTGTTTCAGGCTAAATATAGACTAGGAAAGCAACACATGACTGGTTCCATATCCCCCAAAGATGTCTTGAGCAATTCTTTGCATTTAAATCTGTTGAACTGAATGTGTTCTAAAATGAAGCATGTAGTAGCTTCACAAATATGGCCATATCCATCATGGCCAAGGCACTTGACAAACCAGAATATTGTTCTAGTAATGTGGGCAGTAAATGGACTCAATATTTATCCTTATTTCATCCTTACTAGTAGTTTTTAGGGAAATGAGTATATGTTTTGATACTTGACGTTTTCTCTATAGAAAACAGATTACTATCTTTATTCATAGTTGTTTGACCTGCCCATTGGCATAGATGACTAAATTATTAATTTATTAAATATATTTATCAAACACATATAATTATAAATTATAAATTTCAGCCTGAACAATGGCATTTATTTTGTGTCATTTTAATTAATATCATTTTTCTGCAAATCTTAGTATTGTTGATGAAATCTCTACAGGGAAAAAAAAACCCTTTAGCTTCTTCCACACATTTGAAATGCAATTTCCAGAATGCAGGAAAGGTTATTAAAATTGTGATGTATATAATCAAACATCTTCTTTTCTTGATTCAAAAAGCAAGATGTTCGCAAATTGAAAAACACTAAAAAAACTAAAGAACTTATAATTGACTTCAGGAGGAAGAGAGATGTAAATTTACAATTGTACATTTTAATTTCTGGGCATTTATATCTCAGAGGACCTCTCATGGACTATGAATGCTAACATGCTTGTGAAGAAGGCACAGAAGAGGCTGTACTTCCTGAGAATGCTCGGGAAGATAAATCTATCTCAGTATCTACTTCTGTCCATTGAGAATGTCCTGACATACGGCATTCTTGCATGGTATGGGAGCAGCTCTGTAGCGGACATAAAGGCTCTACAGAGAATTATTAAAACTGCCCAGAATATCATCAGGCTCCAGCTACCAGCCCTGTTTGAGGAAGTTGCACAACTGTTTGAGGAAGTTGCACAACATTCTCAGAGACTCTTTGCATCCTGTTTACAAACTTTTTGTACTGTTGCCTTCTGGCAGAAGATACAGAACAATTAAAACTCGGACCACACATTTTCTGAATAGTTTTTATCCCAGAGCTATAATTTCACTCAACAATGAACTAAAGGGCCACCATTAGTGAGCAGTTGGACAACATTACTTGGTGTGTTGTGTGGATGTTTGGGTGGTTTAGGGGTGGGGAATTTTTGGTGGGTGGGTGGTGTCAGGGGATTGTCATGTGTGTTGGGCTTGGTCTCTGGGTGTTATGTGAATTTCACTGTATGGGTATACTGTGTATATACATGCAATGACAATAAACTATAAACTAAACTAAAATATGACAGATGTTTTCTTCAAGCCACACCTATTGAATCCAACCTTGGACATAAGTGGAAACCCTCTGAGTGTAATGGTCTTAGATGTGCTTAAATGTGCGTGGTATAAACTGCTTGTGTTTGTTTTCTGTGATAGTACAGGAATTCAGTATGTAATCTGCAGGAAAAAAAAATGTGTGTTGAAGCATTAATTATTAACTGTCCATTAAAATCACATCACAGATTCAGGAAAGTTGTTTTTAGTTTATTTGTGCATTCTTTTGGCTGGATCAGGTTTAAAGAACACCTTTGTTTTAAATCTTCCATTAATGCTCTAAACGATTCTATCAAGGAGGGAAAAGACTGGATCATGAATAAAAGAGGTGTTTATCTCCCTGGAAAATAAAAAAGTGCCACAATTAAATTTCCAGTCTGTTATATTTTAGCAGGGTTTCGATTCCTGTAGACAGTTTATATAATATGCAGCTGGTAAAAGATTGTTATAAAAGATAGTCCAGACCGAGAGAAGACCTCCACACACAAGCAAACAATAAAAAGACTATCTTATAGCCAAATGAAGTGCAGACTGTTAGGGGGGAAAAAGGGAAACCTAATAAAGCTATTGTCTTTAATCAACAGAATAGCCAGGGAGGCTTCAGGCCAAAACAAGGGAAAGAAATAACATACATTTAGTCATTTGAAGAGTACAATTAATTTTGAAATGATGAATCCTCAGTGGAGGCTATGAAGTGGTTCATTAGGTGGAATTGCCAGCAGCTACTGAGGGGAAAGGAAAATCCCATCTGTAAATTTAGACATTTGAAAATGTTTGTATAAGCAGGAAGTGTCACAGCAAGCACTGCTCAATAAGGAGTAGTCACCAGCTGTGGCTGTCATTGGCCCCCTGAATGCTGCAAGATCTTGGACACTGATACTTCTTCTGGTCCACTGCTATGACAGCATCATTTCCGATAAGATGATTCAGTCATTAGTGGCACGGTATGCTATGATAGGGCCACCTTCTGTGTCTCCTTCCCCTCTTTCTACCATTTTCTTCAGTATCTTGTAGTCAGCTTGAGTTGGATGCAGTCAGCTAATTCTATCAGTAATCATATGTCTAGATTGTATTGATGCTGGTAGCCCCTGCCTCAAAGGCCACCTTTCACTTTTATAGGTATGGTTGTATAGCCTTGTCTCCAACATCTGCTGATAGTTTTGCTTAGCCAATGAAAATGTTGGCTACTAGTAGTAATAATATTCGCTTGGTTTATACGCTGCCTGTTTCTGTTACAAAACACATAATCAGGAAGATGACTTTGATGGAAATATGAAAGGGACTGTTACCTAAGTAAAAGGAAGTGAAACATTTCTTTAAAACCAGAACAAAAAAATAACATTTGGAAGCAGTCACCTGACTAATTCACTGGAATAAAATAAGGAGGAGAAGGTGTGCGCAATCAGACTTGCAAGATTAACATTGGCCCCATTAGATAGACCAGACCAGGAAATCTGTTCCACAGGAAGGCTAAAGCTATTTTTATTGCAATGGGCTATGACAACAGAAACTTGCAGTTCTGATTGTACTGCATCTTTGTTACTTTCTACAGAATTCATATTTTTATCCAGAGATCTACATTCGCAAATATTTGATATTGGCTCGTGGTCCATTACAAAGATGAAAAAATGTAAATTTGCTCAGAATTTTCTCTATAAAGAGGAAGAAGTCATTCAGTTTGTTCCCTGGATTTAACAGGAGCTAGGAATGATACAATGGATACTCCTCAAACCAGCATCGTATAAAAATTTAATTTCACTAAAATGACAAGAGTTCGGAATCACATACTGGACATTATAATTTCACTTGTCAAGAGGGAAGAGGATAATACAACCATTCAATTGTTCTTTTATGTAGAAAAATGTTCTTTCATGTAGGAAATCTCACAAGTACATTAAAGTGGTACAATATAACCAAACCTGTCTGCTAAGCAGTTCCAAACCTCTCAGAAGATCCTCATATACTTCATTCAAACCTACTCAGCAACTGGAAGAACTATATTCACTTTGACACTCAAGAAAAAGTAAATGTCAGCAATTTCATAAAAGTCAGAGTTCACAAAGTACTTCTTCAACATCATGTAGAATTTCTCTCTATATATATTTTCCTCTAAGCTCTTAGAATACGATCACCATCTTATTTTATAGTTGAATAATGGATAATTATTTATGCCTTTTCCAATACAGGTTTCACTGATAGCTGAAATCCAGATGATAAGAGGGCATAGCCAGGTAGCCAATATGGTTTCCTTCAATCTGGGAGGTGTCCAGAAAGTGTGCCAGCATACTTTGTGCTCTCCCAATGCTATTACTTTATTTTGAGAGCAATTAGTAGATTCCCTGAGCTTCCTTTCCCCTCCCACATTGCATTCCCTGACAAGAAAACCAACCATCAATTGCTCTCCTTGATTTGCCATGTGATGGGGTAGGGTAAAATTAGGCATCTGCTTTGGACAATCAGTTTCCTAACTGCTAAATTACCATCTGAAGCCAAAGGTTGTAACCTGTCAGTTGGGTTGTTTGCACAAAAGTCTTTTGAAAGAATACTAAATCCTTGTTTAAATGATAGCCCAACTCCTCAGGTGCAGGAGAGCTAGGTTCATGTTCAGAATTAACTGTGAACTAACATGTTCAGAATTAGTTAGAATTAGTACAGCTAATCCATCACAGTCATGGAACATAGAACATAGAATAATAGTTGGAAGGGATCTTGGAAGATTTCTAGTACAACTCCCCTGTTCAAGCAGGAAACCCTATACCATTTCAAACAACTGATTGTTCAGGTTTTTGTTTTTTTAAAGCCTCCAGTGATGGAGCACCCACAACTTCTGAAGGCAAGCTATTGAGTGATCTCACCATTATGAAATTTCTCCTCAATTCTAGATTGCTTCTGTTCTTGGTTAGTTTCCAACCATTGTTTCTTGTCTTGTCTTTTGATGCTTTGGAAATCAGTTTGACCTCCTAGTCTTTGTAGAAGCCCCTCAAATATTGGAACAGCTATCATGTCACCCTTGGTCCTTCTTTTCATACCCAATTCCTGTAACTGTTCTTCATGTTTTAGTCTTCAGCCCTCTAATCATCTTTGTTGCTCTTCTCTGCATTCTTTCTAGAGTCTCAACATCTTCTTTGTATTGTGGTGGCCAGAACTGGATGCAATATTCCAAGTGTGATCTTAATAAGGCTTTGTAAAGTGGTACTAGAACTTCACACAATCTTGATTCTATCCTTCTATTAATGTAGACTAGGATTGCATTGGCTTTTTTGGCTGCTGTCACACACTGTTGGCTCACGTGTAAGTGATTGTCCACTAGGACTCTAAGATCCCTCTTACAGTTACTGGTGTTAAGCCAAGTTTCATCTGGTACAATTGGTTTTTCTTCTCTAAATGTAAAACTTTACTTTTATCTAGGCTGAATTTTATTTTGTTAGATAGAGCCCAATTTTCATACCTGTCAAGATTTTTTTGGATCTTGAGCTTGTCTTCTGGGATGTTGATTATGCCTGCCAATTTAGGGTCATCTGCAAATTTGATGAGTTCCCCTTTAATTTTAGTTTTGTACTCCCTCAAATGCCTGAAGAACTCTTCCTTGAGATCAGAATATGGTTGCCATCTTATTTTATAGTTGAATAATGGATAATTATTTATGCCTTTCCAATACAGGTTTCACTGATAGCTGAAATCCAGATGATAAGAGGGCATAGCCAGGTAGCCAATATGGTTTCTGCAATCTGAGGTGTCCAGAAAGTGTGCCAGCATACTTTGTGCTCTCCCAATGCTATTACTTTATTTTGAGAGCAATTAGTAGATTCCCTGAGCTTCCTTTCCCCTCCCACATTGCATTCCCTGACAAGAAAACCAACCATCAATTGCTCTCCTTGATTTGCCATGTGATGGGTAGGGTAAAATTAGGCATCTGCTTTGGACAATCAGTTTCCTAACTGCTAAATTACCATCTGAAGCCAAAGGTTGTAACCTGTCAGTTGGGTTGTTTGCACAAAAGTCTTTTGAAAGAATACTAAATCCTTGTTTAAATGATAGCCCAACTCCTCAGGTGCAGGAGAGCTAGGTTCATGTTCAGAATTAACTGTGAACTAACATGTTCAGAATTAGTTAGAATTAGTACAGCTAATCCATCACAGTCATGGAACATAGAACATAGGATAATAGTTGAAGGATCTTGGAAGATTTCTAGTACAACTCCTGTTCAAGCAGGAAACCCTATACCATTTCAAACAACTGATTGTTCAGGTTTTTGTTTTTTTAAAGCCTCCAGTGATGGAGCACCCACAACTTCTGAAGGCAAGCTATTGAGTGATCTCACCATTATGAAATTTCTCCTCAATTCTAGATTGCTTCTGTTCTTGGTTAGTTTCCAACCATTGTTTCTTGTCTTGTCTTTTGATGCTTTGGAAATCAGTTTGACCTCCTAGTCTTTGTAGAAGCCCCTCAAATATTGGAACAGCTATCATGTCACCCTTGGTCCTTCTTTTCATACCCAATTCCTGTAACTGTTCTTCATGTTTTAGTCTTCAGCCCTCTAATCATCTTTGTTGCTCTTCTCTGCATTCTTTCTAGAGTCTCAACATCTTCTTTGTATTGTGGTGGCCAGAACTGGATGCAATATTCCAAGTGTGATCTTAATAAGGCTTTGTAAAGTGGTACTAGAACTTCACACAATCTTGATTCTATCCTTCTATTAATGTAGACTAGGATTGCATTGGCTTTTTTGGCTGTCACACACTGTTGGCTCACGTGTAAGTGATTGTCCACTAGGACTCTAAGATCCCTCTTACAGTTACTGGTGTTAAGCCAAGTTTCATCTGGTACAATTGGTTTTTCTTCTCTAAATGTAAAACTTTACTTTTATCTAGGCTGAATTTTATTTTGTTAGATAGAGCCCAATTTTCATACCTGTCAAGATTTTTTGGATCTTGAGCTTGTCTTCTGGGATGTTGATTATGCCTGCCAATTTAGGGTCATCTGCAAATTTGATGAGTTCCCCTTTAATTTTAGTTTTGTACTCCCTCAAATGCCTGAAGAACTCTTCCTTGAGATCAGAATATGGTTGCCATCTTAATGCCATTTAGGCAATGATTCCTAGACAATATTTTTTGCCTGGCAGGTGCTGCTCATATGGGGCCATTTTGAAAGCAGCTGATCATAGCCAAATCCAGTTTGTCTACCTTATGAATTTTTTGCTGCTGCAAAACTTCCCCAGCTTTTTTCTTTTTTTTTTTTTTTTATTCAAAAAGTTTTACAACATTTTTCCCCCCCCCCCCTTTCCCCACCTCCTCCCCCCTCCCTTCGCAACCCCTCCCCCGACTTCCGGAACGAGCACAAGGTATAGTTAAAATAAAACAAACATATGCTAAAAATTTTCGTCCCAACTTAATTATACCCTACAATCATCAATTCCTAACTTCCCCAAAGCAATCAAAATAATACATCATAATCATTCAAAACAGTCTGATAACTCTTAGTCTGATATCTACGTTGAATATAGTCAATCCATTTTTCCATTCCTTTAAGTATCTTTCTTGCGTATTGTCTTTCAAAAGGCTGATATCTTCGCCATCTCAGCCAAATTGGCAACTTTCAATATCCATTCTTGTATTGTTGGTACTTCTTTTTCTTCCAATATTGTCCTATTAGTAATCTTGCTGCAGTTATTAGATTTAAAATCAATTTAGTCTCAATTACTGTACAATCCGTAATAATTCCCAACAAGAAAAATTGCGGCAGGAACTTTATCTTCTTTTCAGAACATTTTGTAAAATCCACCAAATTTTTATCCAAAAGGCCTTTATGTCCTTACAAGTCCACCAAATGTGAAAATATGTAGCCATCACAATTACATCTCCAACATTTTGCTTGCATTTCTGGATACATACACGATAATTTTTAGGATCTAGATGCCATCTATAAAACATTTTATAAAATTTTCCTCAGATTCTGTGCTCATGAATTTAACATTTCTAACCCAAATTTTTCCCACGTTTCCAATAATATTGGCTCCTGAAAATTTTGTGCCCACTTTATCATACAGTCCTTTACCAAGTCCCTTTCAGAATCTATTTCAAGTAACACATTATACAATCTCTTTATATGCTCCTGAGACTGATTTCTAATTTGCTTTACCAAATTTCCTCGTTCTGCTCTATACCAATTTTCTGATCTCCTTCCATCTAGCATGTAATTGCTCATATTGAAACCAAGTATAATTTTTCCTTCCTCTCTTAATACTTGCAGAGATTTTAACTGCAAATTACCTCTTTCAGTATACAAAAGATCTTTATATGTAATCATTTCCTGATTCTGTTCTATGTTTATATTTTCTACTGTATGTCTAGGACATGCCCATATAGGAACCTTATAATTTAGTTTATAAGAGTATTTTTCCAAACACGCAGAAGGGCATTTCTTAGCACATGATTTTTAAAGGCCTTATCCACTTTTTGTCATAAATTAAATATGCATGCCATCCATATAACAAATCATAACCTTCTATATTCAAAATTCTGTCCTCTGTTAAATTAAACCAATCACTTATTGCAGAGAGCAGCTGCTTCATAATATAATTTAAAATTAGGCATTTTAAACCTCCCTTTCCGAGAATCTTGAATTATTTTCATTTTAACCCTAGCTTTTTACCTTCCCATATAAATTTGTTAATTCCTTCTGCCATTCCTCAAGATTCTTATCTTTCTTAATTATTGGTATCATCTGAAAGAGGAATAAAATCTAGGTAAAACATTCATTTTAATAGCAGCAATTCTCCCCAGCAAAGATAATTGCAATTTTTCCAAACAATCAACTCCTTCTGAACTTTTGCCATAAAACCTCATAGTTATTCTTATACAATTTCACATTTGATGACGTAATATAAACCCCTAAGTACTTAACCTTCTTTACAATTTCAAATCCTGTTACTTCCTCTAGTTTTTCTTTCTGTTGTCTGGCCATATTTTTATTATCACTTTTGTCTTTTCTGATTTACCTTAAACCCTGAGACATTCCCATATTGATCAATTATTTCCAACAAAGATTTACTAGAATTTATAGGGTTTGTTAAAGTAATCACCAAATCATCTGCAAAAGCTCTTAACTTATATTCATACTGTCTAACTCTAATTCCTCTATCTCCTTTATTCTCGTATTTTATCCAATAATGGTTCTAGAGTTAAAATAAACAATAATGGTGATAAAGGACATCCCTGTCTTGTTCCTTTCGCAATCTTAAAAGGTTCTGTTAAGCTACCATTGATTATAATCTGTGCTGTTTGCTCTCCATAAATTGCCCTAATTATTCTTAAAAAACCATCTCCAAATTGCATCTTTTCTATTAATTTAAATAAAAAATCCCAATGCAATCGATCAAAAGCTTTCTCTGCATCGAGAAAAATAAATGCTGCTGGAATAAAATTTTTCTTTTCTAAGTACTCCAGTAAATTAACAATCTGCCTAACATTATTCCTCATCTGTCTCCCTTTTATAAATCCAGATTGATCATTATGAATTCTTCGCTGCAGAATCAACATTAATCTATTAGCTATTATTTTAACAAAATCTTATAATCATTATTTAAAAGTGAGATTGGCCTATAATTCCCAGGTTTAGAACAATCCTGTTCCTCTTTTGGTATCAATGAAATAAAGAGGTTCTCCATGAGAATTCCCCTCCTAGTTGTATCTGATTAAATAATTCCTTAAGTGGACCTAACATCTCATCCTGTAAATTCCTATAATAACTAACTGTAAGCCCATCCGTACCAGGAGTTTTCCCCATTTTAATTGTTTAATTACCAAAATAATTTCTTCCGAGGTTATAGGCCGATTCAATTCATCCGTTTGTTCTAAAGTTAAATTTTTAACCTTATATTCCTTCAAATATTATCAATATCCCTATTCAATATATTATCTTTAAGATATAAATTTGTATAATATTCTAAAAAGCTTTTTAATTTTATCCTGTTGATATCTCTCTTTACCTTTGTATTCTATTTTTCTATAGTACGTTGTTTTGTCTTTTCCTTAAAGTGTATGCTAACCACCTACCAGGTCTATTTGCGTTACAAAAAGTATTATGTTTGGCATATTGTATATTTGTTGCCACCTGATCAGCCATTATCATATTAAATTGATTCTGTAGTAACTTTATTGCATCTTTAAGTTTTTGATCATGTGGATTATGTATTAATAATTGTTGTTTCTTATAAATTTCCTCTTCTAAATACCTACGCTGTCTTTGTTGCTTATTTCTCTGTCTATTATTAAGATATATTAATACACCTCTCATAAAAGCTTTACTGCAGTCCCAAACCATTTCTATCGATGTTTCATTATTCAAATTATAATCAAAAAATTCTTTCATCTGCTTTTTACATTGATTTACATTATCCTGATATCTAAACAAATTTTCATTTAATCTCCAAGTTCTTCTACCCTCTTTTCCATATTGCAATTCCATCCAAACAGGACTATGATCAGACAAACATCTTGGAAATATCTTAGTTTTCTTCACCCTAAAAAGCAAATCATTAGAAATTAAAATAAAATCAATACGTGAGAAGGATTGATGCCTATCAGAAAAAAATGTATAGTCTCTTTCCTCCAAATTCTGCAGTCTCCATACATCTCTTAACTCAAAATCTTCTATCATATCAAAAAAGGATTTAGGCAGCTTTGCATGTGCAGGTATCTTCTTGGAAGAAATTCTCTTGTCCTTTCGTGTATCTATTACTCCATTCCAATCTCCCAATATAATACGATTTATAATCCCATAGATCAACTTATCATATAACATTCTATAAAATTTTTCTTGTTGCTGGTTGGGTGCATATATACCAAGCAAGAGAGTCCTTTTGTTTCTATTGTAAGTTCAATAGCAATATATCTTCCATGAATATCTGCCTCTATTAACTTGGCTGGTATATCTTTTCTCAAATAAACCACTATGCCATGTTTTTTCTCCAAAGCTGAAGCAACAAAATGTTTACCTAACTTTGAGTTTATTAGGTACTTTTGATCTGATAATTTAATATGCGTTTCTTGTAAGCAAATAACATCATTTTAAATTGTTTCAAATAATGAAATATTTTCTTCTCTTCTGAGCTGAGTTCAAACCATTGACATTCCAAGTCAAGATTTTATTTGCCATTACTGGGCTGCTGAAGCCTTTGGGCAATCAACTGAAGATCGTCCTCCCGTATCTTCGGCCGTGCTCCTCCCACCGCTTCTGTAGCAGAGTCCTGAACTTTACTTTGAGTTTGTTGCTCCTTTTCTTTACGCTTAAGGGCTCCCCTCGTCAGTCTTTGTTCTTGTGGTTGTTCCTCTGATGGTAACATCACTGGAATCACCTCAGCTTCCACACCCATTTGAGTCTCTTGAATTCTTTTTTCTATTATTTCTATTTCAAATTTCAGCACTGTAGAAAGAAAATCTTTGGCCTTAAGCACTGTGTCAATACGATATCTCCTTCCTTGATAATACACTGTCAAGCCAACTGGAACCTCCCATCTAAATTGAATCTGGTATTTCTTAAGTTCTTGTGTAAAAAATGTAAAGTCCTTTCTATCCCTTAACATCTTGGGAGGAATCTCTTTCAAAACCTTCAACTCCTGTTCCCCTATTTTCAAGTTTTTCTGAAAAGCAACTTGCAAAATTTGATTCCTCACTGTTCTTTTCAAAAAATAAACCACAATGTCTCTAGGAAGTTTCTTTTGCCTAGCAATCCAAGAATTAACTCTATAAATTTTGTCAATTTGATAAGCAACCTCTTGTGGATCAAGTTCAATAAATTCAGCCAGAGCTTCTGATAAAAAAATTTTTAAATCTTCCCCTTTTTCCTCATTCAAACCTCTAATTCTCAGAGCTCCTTCCATCATTCTATACTGCATCACCACCACTTGATCTTCATTTTATCCAATTTGATTTGCATTCCCCATTCTATTTTCTATTTGTTGATTTGACTGAACAATTTCTTGCACCTCCTCCTCCACCACCTCCAGTCTTTTTGCCAAACCTTGAAAAGCCATCAAGATATCTTCTCTTATTTTTTTATTATTCTCTTTTATTTCTTCTCTTATTTTCTCATTATTATCCATAATCTCCTTAAACCTTTCTTCAGACACTTTCCCTTGCTCTTTAATCAGATCTTCTAAAGCTAGTTCAGAACCCCTTCTGCCCCCAGTCTTAGGTGGTTTAGTAGCCATTTCAGTTTTAAAATTCACAAAATATAAGTCTAGAAACTTCTCTTTTCCCCTTTAAGTATAGGAGAGCTCAGTTCACTTCATTAAAATCCACACATAACATTTCTTATCTTCTTAGTTGCACAGACTGTTTAAAATTCCATTCGTCACTTCACTCCCGTTCAGGCGCCATCTTTAAGAGTCAATTAAAACAAAGGAAAAAAATTTTTTTTAGAAGGTAGAAGTCAGGAAATCAAAAATACTTGCAATCCAATAATTGTCCGCTTGCATTCATTCCGTCTGCTTAAAGAGATCCATAAAGATAAGACAAGTAGCAGAGATGGACACTTTCTTCTTTTCCTGCTTTTGCAGACACGCACTGAAGTCGGAGAATGGCAGGAATATTTATGGGACCCGTCGACCCTTCGAGGCTCTGCTTAATTAAAACAAAGCCTCTGGGGAGGTCTACCAACATTTCCTATTTCTCTTATCTTCCCCCTTTCATCCAGGGAAAAAGATTAAAGCCGGCTTTTCCTGGCTTACGATGTTCAGTGCGGAGCCCCTTTAATTAGGGCTCAGCGAAGAGGTGGAGCCACCCGGAAGTCTTCCCCAGCTTTTTTCAAACTATCTACAACCTGCTTTATAACACTTATAACACTGATGCAAGAGGATACAGTAAGCAATGTATTTAAATGTCTTATATTTGGAAATATACAACCTAGAAATGAAAAAGAACATAATAAATTACTCTAGTATTTCTACTAATGTTTCATACAATATCTTGCTCCTCTTAAAAATAAAAAAATGATTTACAAACAATTGTCTGAATTCTAAAGCTAAAGCTGTTTAATATCTTTTCCACACATAAATTATTCTTCTATCTTTGCCCTGATATAACAGATGTTTCTAAAATAAGATGTGGAGAGAACTTAAGGTTGATAGAGTAGCATGTCTATAGATGGCCATTTTGTTGGCACTCTCATAAAGTAGGAGATCCTGATTATTTACTTTTTAATAAATGAATTAGTTCATTAAAAGTAGTATGATTCTTTAATTCCACCCTGAACAACAGGAAAAATTTGAGAGATGTTTGGCTTTGAGAGAAATTGTGAATTTGTTCTATATTATGCAAAATTATCTAGTTTTCATTCCTCCAAATTATGTACAGGCCACAATGCAGCAATTTATCAATATTTGCACTTTTCTGAATTTTGTGTCAAAAGCCCCATTTTTGCAAAAAAAGAAGAAGAAGAAGAAGAAGAAGAAGAAGAAGAAGAAGAAGAAGAAGAAGAAGAAGAAGAAGAAGAAGAAGAAGAAGAAGAAGAAGAAGAAGAAGAAGAAGAAGAAGAAGAAGAAGAAGAAGTAGTTGTTCATACATTAGGAAAGAATGCTTAGGACCCTGCATTATATTAAATGTGGAAAATTATTTGACAAAAAGGTCCACATTAGGAAAAATGAATGCAAGAATTCACATATTAGGGAATAACAAGTATGAAAATGTCTCTACTATGAGAAATGTGCTTGTAGATATCTATTTCCTTATGGGCTTAAAAATCAAGAAAGTATGCAATCTTTATTTCCAGTCAAAAGGCAAGAATAATTAAACAGAACATAGAATGACATTTGAGCACAGAAGGCAATATAGCTGTGTAAGACATCAACAAAGTAGCTGTACTATCAAATAATAAATAGCAAAGATTGTTAAACAAAAATTGGCTACTTCTAGAGATTAGCTAAAAGGATGTTTGCGAAAGTCCTACTTTTCTCTGCTACAGTGGCCATTGGTTAAATGAGATGTTGTTAAATATATCCTACCAGGCTGAATTAAAAGCTCGTTAAAGGACAGCCTCTATTTCCCCACTAAGCAAGGGCATCAACACTTTTTCAGTGAGGTGTTACTAAGCGTTCCATTTAATGAAACAGAGGAGAGAATGTTGCGTCTGCTCTAGGTGAAAGTTTTTCTATGATGGACATAAAATGTTAGCTAAATAATTAGCACCGGAAAAGTCTTCCAAGCTTCCAAGCGCTCCCTGTACAATAATGAACTTATGCTCAGGTCTCTCCGGACATCATTAATGAAAATCTGTTGCTTCAGCTCCATTGACTTGAGCAAGGTCAAATATTAAGCACACAGGCCACAAACTCTTATGTCTGAATCTATGCCATTCCTCAGTACTGATGTGTAATTATTCTCTGGGATTCGGGGAACAAGGGAGCTGTTGGTAAAGAGTAATTTAAAGTAGGAGAATCACACAGGAACCTCAGTTGTGACTAGTCTGGTCTCCAGCCACAGTTAAAAGAACTTGGAAACACCACAGGGGATTTGCAGGAAAACTCTAAAATCTGAACTGTATTACCTATAGAAAACTTAAATTAGAGTGATTACAAATCTGCTCATAGTATAACAGATGGCTAATAACCTTTGCTCTGAAGATTTTTTTATTGCAATGGGTTCATAACTGCTGTCATTTCTGTAGGCAGACTTAAAAGAATTTGCAAACTAATAACGAATTTTGCAATCCATTGCAAAAAAAAAATGGAACAAAAAAGAATTTATTTATTTACATTTCATATTTCTTAATCACCCACCTCCCTGAGACACAGGCTCTGGGCAATGTATCATGTAGTCAATAAATGTAAACATTGAAATCATTATAAAAGTTATAATTTAAGATTATAAAGTTTAAAATTATAGTATTGGAAAAATATATAAACCTAGGGAAATTGAAGATAACCACTATGCCTATACTGAATGGACACACATTGGTAAAAGTTCAAAATCATTTACCATTTGGAACAAGCTACTTGTATGGATGGATTCCCCAAGAAGCAAAGGTTTAGATTTGATGGCTGAAATAATTGCTTCAGTACTCTAAGAACACTCATTTCACTTTAATTTATACAACTTTCTTCTTTCCCACTGCCTCCTCCCATTACCCCTGCTTCCATTCAATCCTGCTTTATTCTTGATCACTGTCTGGATGAATCCCTGCAATTTTCTCGGCAAAGCTTTTCAGAAGCCATCCAAGGGCTGAGAGAAAGTGACTTACTGTGTTTCCCCAAAAATAAGACATCTCCTGAAAATAAGCCCTCCTGAAAATATTTAAGCGCATTTAAACTCTGGTTAGGGTTAGGAGACAGAGCTGGAAATCAGGTAAGATGGCAAGAGGAGCCCCGTCTTACTCCATGTACCCGAAAATAATAAGACCGCCCTGAAAATAAGGCCAAGCACATATTTCAGGGCTCAAAAAAATATAAGACAGGGTCTTATTTTCAGGGAAATACAGTAGTCCAAGGTTCCAGTTGGCTTTGTGCCTTGGGTAGAACTAGAATTCAGTCTACCAATTTCTAGTTGACTCCTTAACCACTACAAACTGGCTGTCACCCTTGCTTTCTAGTTTAATAAAAGCCCCCAAAGAATATATATGTTTTTTGGGGGATTTAACTGAAATGCAGGAAGCCTCGGTGGCCTCCAGAGAGATTGTCACACCAGATACAAGGCACGCTTGTATCCCATCCATTAAGCGAAATAAGCACGTGCTTGGTTCATCAAGGGAGCACAACAACATTATTCCCCATCATGCCCTTAATTCTTTTAATAATACACTCAACTTTAGTTGAATTTTTGTAATTGTCCTTATTTGCCATGTTCAACATTAGTATTTTTATTTTATTATTTTATTTTATTATTTTGAGAATTTATATGGTTGCCCACTACTTTCAGTGACTCTCGGTGGCTTACAAATGTATTGTTAGTATGTATTGTTATTGTTGGTTTACAGCCTTAACTACTAAACTAAATTGGTTCTTCTCTATGTTATTGCTGAATTCTGCTGATGAGCAGTCCAGATGCTCCTAACCTAAGAAGATGTTTATTCTTATGAAAACCCACACTCTAGTGACCGCAATTTGTTTCTTAATTGAAAGTTATATGGGCTCTAAGGAAACATGTGACCCAGAATGAGAAGGAACGTCAGCAGTAACACTGCAGCGTCCTAGGGAGGAGGCCCAAGAGAAGAAACTACGCAGTATTAAGGTGAATAGCAATATCAATAGCACTTAGACTTATATACCACTTTACAGTCCTCTCTATGTGGTTTACAGAGTCAAACTTTTGCCCCCAACAATCTGGGTCCTTGTTTTACCTACCTCAGAAGGATGGAAAACTGAATCAACGTTGAGTCTGATGGGATTCAAACTGCCAAACTGCAGGCAGAAGGCAGACAGCAGAAGTAGCCTGCAGTACTGCATTCTAACCACTTCACCACCATGACTCATTAAAATTGTTAAAAACAATGTTTTCTGTAACATGCTGAATGACTAAAGTTTTAAATGTTTGGTTTAAAGATACCATCAAATGTCATGTTTGTTTCCATCTCATAGTGTGAAAGTTTCACTTCCTTTAAATATAAACACAGTTTTTGCTGAGTCTGGCTAGCATTTAACTCCTCAACTGATCCGCCTGCTCTTTATTTTATTCTTTCTTTTCCTGATTCTATTAGTGCTGAATACATTTTAAAAAGTTTATATTTAATCCAGTTATTGCGTTCAGCCTGGGGAATGGCTTGGAATAAAACTGAATTTTTAATGTTTCATTTCACCTTCTGTACTTATTGAGTTTTAAACTATGTCATTTAAAGTATGGAAGGCTCAAAGGCCGTTGTTGGCCTTAATACAACTCTGCAATAGTTTTTTCAATTGCGGGTATTATTTTAAAGATAACATCTTGCACTCATAGTATGTATGTATGTATGTATGATGTTCTATGAATTTAGCCAACAAATTTTCTAAGGAATTGTTTCCCTGCTAGAGAAAGAGCTATTTTCAAAATTCCTTTACCCACCATTCTAATTTTAATTGCACGATAATGACAGTACCACAGATTAGCTCAGAGGCTAGCTGGCACTCCATTAGCTCATATATTAATAAGTTGTATAGTTACAGGGACTAAGATGCATCTATGAGGCACACGATGGCTCAGTAGCTAAGATGCTGAGCTCGTTGATTGGAAGATCAGTAGTTCAGCGGTTCAGATCCCTAGTGCCGCGTAATGGGGTGAGCTCCCATTACTTGTCCCAGCTTCTGCCAACCTAGCAGTTCGAAAGCACGTAAAAAATGCAAGTAGAAAAATAGAGACCACCTTTGGTGGGAAGGTAACAGCATTCCATGCACCTTGGCATTTAGTCATGCTAGCAACATGACCATGGAGACGTCTTCAGACAGTGCTGGCTCTTCGGCTTTGAAATGGAGATTAGCACCACCCTAGAGTTGGGAACAACTAGCACATATGTGCAAGGGGAACCTTTACGGTGCATCCGAAAATTGTAACAAAAAGTTATCAGTACATAAATATTTTTGCAGCATTATTTTGCTGGAGAAGTTCATTGACAAATCTCTTACTTGTTAAATAAGAAGCATAGCACACTTTCTAAATGCAAATGCCAGATGGTATCATATTGGTTTATTTTTATTATTATTATTATTATACATCAGGATTTACTGTATTGTGAAACACACAGGAACAATTCACCACAATGCATATGTCTTGAAACTGAGTGCTATAACTCTTTTCATACTATATATCGAGCTGCTAAGTTTCATTGTGTTGTTAAAGTGATGGAGCAGGTGTTTCTATTAATCTATTGTAAACATCTGTGAAATGTTTTCAACACTAGTTACTGCTCCCCAGATGAGCTACTGATACAGCTTCAGTAGTTTTATTTATTTGTGGATAGCCAGATATGTGTCACATATATTCTAATAGTATCACAATGTCTGATAAAACAAACCTTTGTAATTCTATTTAAACCAAAAAATAAAGACATATCAAAAGATAGGGGTTTTTGGTCTGGTTAAAAATCAATGCTTCAAAATTTCCTAAAATGTCATTTGCAGGATAATTTATCTGAAGAATTTACAGAAATAAAAAGGACGGATTGACACTATCAATAAGTAAGAGTTCATATAAGGTTTACTTTTATTTATACATCTCAACTGGAATGCCACCTTTAATAAAAGAAAGAAACAAGCAGGAGTATTGCAAAATTTCAGGACTTACTTTAAATGACCCTGGGCTGTGGGTACAGTTTTCTTTGTGTTGGGACACAAAAGCAAGTGAAAGTCTTCAGATATTAAGACTAGAGATGCTAGAGAATATTTGTAATGCTCATATTTGTAATCAAACCAGTCAAAATGATGATGCTGTTAATATGGCTCTGCACTACATCCTACAACATCTTGAGTCTCCAAAGACCTATGCAAGGCTCCTTTTTGTAGACTTTAGTTCAGCATTCAATACCATCATTCCAGACATTCTTCTAACTAAGCTAAACCAGCTACAGGTACCGGAACAGACTTGTAAGTGGATCACACGCTTCCTAACAAACAGGAAGCAGCAGGTGAAGCTAAGCAAGATCACATCAAATACCTGTACAATTAGCACAGGGGCCCCCCAAGGCTGTGTGCTCTCCCCACTTCTCTTCTCTCTGTATACCAATGACTGCATCTCCAATGATCCATCTGTTAAGCTACTGAAGTTCGCAGATGACACAACAGTGATTGGTCTCATTCGAGACAATGACAAATCCGCATATAGACAAGAGGTCGAACGACTAGCCTTGTGGTGCAACCAAAACAATCTGGAACTGAACACACTCAAAACCGTAGAAATGGTGGTAGACTTTAGGAAAAACCCTTCCATACTTCCACCTCTCACAATACTTGACAACACAGTATCAACAGTAGAAACCTTCAAATTTCTGGGTTCTATCATATCGCAAGATCTCAAATGGACAGCTAACATCAAAAACATCATTAAAAAAGGACAACAAAGAATGTTCTTTCTGCGCCAACTCAGTAAGCTCAAACTGCCCAAGGAGCTGCTGATCCAATTCTACAGAGGAATTATTGAGTCTGTCATTTGCACCTCTATAACTGTCTGGTTCGGTTCTGCAACCCAACAAGAAAAACACAGACTTCAGAGGATAATTAGAACTGCAGAAAAAATAATTGCTACCAACCTGCCTTCCATTGAGGACCTGTATACTGCACGAATCAAGAAGAGGGCTGTGAAAATATTTGCAGATCCCTCGCATCCTGGACATAAACTGTTTCAACTCCTACCCTCAAAACGACGCTATAGAGCACTGCACACCAGAACAACTAGACACAAGAACAGTTTTTTCCCGAAGGCCATCACTCTGCTAAACAAATAATTCCCTCAACACTGTCAGACTATTTACTGAGTCTGCACTACTATTAATCGTTTCATAGTTCCCATCACCAATCTCTTTCCACTTATGACTGTATGACTATAACTTGTTGCTGGCAATCCTTATGATTTATATTGATATATTGATCATCAATTGTGTTGTAAATGTTGTACCTTGATGAACGTATCTTTTCTTTTATGTACACTGAGAGCATATGCACCAAGACAAATTCCTTGTGTGTCCAATCACACTTGGCCAATAAAAAATTCTATTCTATTCTAAAAGGCACTTAAAAAGAAAGCAATTATACTCTGGATTGCTCATTCTCCAAATTTTGCAGTGCAGTTACTGGTTCCAAAAAGAATCCATACTCATGTGCACAAATTCTTGTTTTAGATAAAATGTACACAAAACTATTTCCTGGGAGTAATGAATATTAAATAAATGTGAACGTTCATCCTTTTTTTTTAAAAAAAGAAATCTTGACTGCAGAAAATATGACTTCAGTAATAGAGTTGTTAATGCCTGGAATTCACTACCTGACTCTGTGGTCTCTTCCCAAAATCTCCAAAACTTTAACCAAAAACTATCTACTATTGACCTCACCCCATTCCTAAGAGGTCTGTAAGGGGCGTGCATAAGAGCACAAACGTGCCTACCGTTCCTGTCCTAATGTTCCCTTTGATTGTATCCAATTCGTATAGTTTTTCTTTTTTATACTTATGCTTATATATATGCTTATATATCGTATAGTTATTTCATGCTTATGCTTACATATACTATTGTGACAAATAAATAAATAAATTAAATAAATAAATAAATCAAAACAAGAAATGGGATAAAGTGAACAATATATATGAAACACATGCATTTTACAGGTACATATCTACTACCCTTAAATATAAACTACAGACCAGTCTCTTTAAAAATCAAAAGAAATACTGGAGACAATGAAGATTGAGTGTACAAAGGAGATTCAGGCATCAATCTGAATTGGATTAACAATAGAGGAACCTGCTTAACCAAAGAACTCAGCTTGGAAGTCTCCATAGATTAAGTAAACCATGCTGCTCAGTTTGGTTTTGAACATTCAGATTGTACATTTTTTTGGAACCTTTTTGCTCATGGCTTATTTAAGACCCAACAGCATCTATACCAGGAGCAAAACTGCAGCCAGTTCATAATTTGTTTAATCCTACTATTAGCAGATTGTTAAATTTCTATGAATTTTATCAAGCTCCATTCAGACCTGCCCATGTTTTCATTTCCTTGCTTGAACTTCTTGCCAGCACTCACTCAGTCAATCAGAAACCGGAAAGCAGGTTCATAATTTTTTAAGGAAAAATTATGCCTGCACTATTTTTATAAATTAAGCAGTTGGTACGGGCAAAGTGGCAGGGAGAGGATCTTCTTAGCTTGTATAGATCAACCTCTAGGAGACTGGCTATTGTTTTTTCTGCAGATATATCAAAACCAACAATTTCGTGTCCATTAGATTTGTAAAATAAGTGGATTTTCCCCCCAAAGGAAATGGCATGCTTTATTACATGGATGAGAACAGAATTCATAGACTATAATAGCATCCATCAGTAATTTTTTTAATCAGTTAAATTAACTCAAATAGTGGACATTTAGATTACTGCAATGTACTGTGCATGGGATTCCCTTTGAAGACTATCCAGAAGTTAGCTCTAGTCCAGAATAAAGTATTGCACACATTGCAATTCTAATTGCTCCATTTTTGTCCATGAGTTGCAGTGACTTCCAGTTTCTTTCTGGGTACAATTAAAAGTGCTAGTTATTACCTGGGATCAGGCTATTAGAGAGATCACCTCTTCTTGGGAGCACCAATTCTGGAATACAGCTCATCTGCCTGGAACCTGCACTGTACTGTATATCAGACATTCACACAATTGAGCGAGTTCAGAGATATTTCACAAGAAGAGCCCTCCACTCCTCTGCTCACAATAGAATACCTTATGCCACCAGGCTTGAAATCTTGGGCTTAGACAACTTAGAACTGTGATGCCTTCAGTCTGACCTAAGTATAGTACACAAAATTATCTGCTACAATGTCCTAACTGTCAATGACTACTTCAGCTTTAACCACAACAATAGACGAGCACACAATAGATACAAACTTAGGGTAAACCGCTCCAAACTTGATTGCAGAAAATATGACTTCAGCAACAGAGTGGTCAATGCCTGGAATGCACTACCTGACTCTGTGGTTACTTCCCCCAACCCGCATAACTTTAGCCTTAGACTGTCTACTTTTGACCTCACCCCCATTCCTAAGAGGTCTGTAAGGGGGCGTGCATAAGCACACCAAAGTGCCTACCATCCCTGTTCTACTGTCCCCATTTATTCGTATCCTTATCCTGTAGTCATAATCAGGTTTATACTTGTATCTGTTATCTTATACATGCTTGACAAATAAATAAATAAATAAATAAATAAATAAATAAATAAATAAATAAATAAATAAATAAATAAATAAATAAATAAATATGTCCATTCCACCAGGTAAGCTAAGGTAGGTGTGCTCCAGGAACTTTCACTTAAATACAGTACTGTCATCTGGTGCTACCCCAAAAATGTGCCTTGTCTACAGTGACCCTTGCCTTGGTGAAGACTCTTTATTTTGCAATTCAGCAGGCTCATACCATCCAAGCCTTTCGGAATGCCTTGAAGAGCTGGCTATTCCCACAAGCATTTGGGATGGGTAAATCTGGAGTATTTGCTATTGCAACCCTTGGATTTTGTTGTTGTTGTTGTTGCAGTTTTGTGATTTTTGAGGGTTTTTTTTAAAGCATTGTTTTGTGAGCCACTCAAACTTATGAAATAGAAGAAAAATTTATTTGGGAAATTTGTATAACTATTTGAGAAAGTTACATGGATGAAAAACATGCAGGGAAAGACTGGTGAAAAAAATAATAGCATTTTATTTTTCAGAGTTTTTTAAATCCGTTCTAGAAAGTACAATGGAACATTGAAATGAAACACTTTTGCTTATTTAAATATGTATAATTTATTTTATAATACTTGCATTATTCTGTCTACATTCATACATATATCTATTTTATGATACTTTATGATATTTCTACCCTACCTGCTGGTTGTATTACATTAAATAAAATCTAAAGCCATGAAATAAGAATCAAATAATTTTTAAAAATCATATGAAAGTTAATAAGTAATTCCACATTCAGCTATTCAGGCTCCAAAGCTTAACAGTTCTGCTAAAAAGTACTGAGTTGGGATACATCCAGATTGCTAGATTATTCCAGTGACGCTATCTGGGATTCTCTATCTAATACTGCACTGAAATTTAAAGTGGCTGCATGATAAGCAATTGTGATTTCTTAACATCTGTGAAAATGAATTGGATATTTATTTTTAAATTTAGGGCCTTCCTAATAGCAGCCTCCTAGGAAACTCAGTCACATAAGGGGAGGAAATGAGTTAGATCATCCACTTCTTTGGAGCTGAACTAAACAAAAAATAGTGTATCTCTGAATGCTGAACAAAATGTGGATTTTAAGTATTCAATATTGGGCATGTTGAATTAATGGGTTTTGTTTTTTTTACATTCTTTCTTAAGCAGTATATGTCAAACATCTGTAATGTGTAACCGCAACTCTTTGAATTTGTTGTATGGGCCATTCATATGAAAAATATACAGGTAGTCCTTGACTTACAATAATTCATTTAGTGACCATGCAAAGATATAACGGTGCTGAAGAAAGTGACATATGACCAGTCATCACATTTACAATTGTTGCAGAATCCCTGCAATCACATGATCATTGGCAACTGACAAGAATTTATAATAGTTACAGCATTCCAGAATCATTTGATCATCATTTGCATCCTTCCCAGACAGCTTCTGACAAACAAAATCAATGGGGGAAGCCAGATTCACTTAACAACTGCATGTTTCCCTTAATGACTATGTTAATTTGCTTAATGACCAGGTATCATTCACTTACCCATGATATTACTTAGTAATGAAAGTTTCAGTCCTTGACTTACAATCGACTGCTGTAAGTCAGGGACTATTTGTATACATTTTGTAAATTAGTACAGATACCTTTCCCCTTCTGGGTGGACTTACAGCATTTCAGAACCCATTTTTCTCTGTATTGCTTCTGTTCAGTTCACTTTTACCATGTAACCAAGATATAACATGCTCATTTCACAATATATATAAGACTCCAACCAGTGAACATTTACTAATGTAACCAGTGTGCTATGAAGCTTTCAGAAACAACAGGTAAATAATTATAACCTGGCAAGCTACCTTTTGCTGCCTCTTTTCCATTTGTTAAAAAGAAAGAAAAATCCTAAATGCTTTTAAATTGGCCTCCAGACTACACTTAAGATATGATTTTTGATCCATTAGAGGAAGGAGCAAGAGAGGCCCTGCTCACCTGTGCCAAATTACAATAAGGATCTCAGCATCCCCATACCTAGAGAAGCAGGCTGCATCCAAGACTTGTATTTGTAATAACTGTGAAACATGAGAATAACATTCTTCTGCATCAGCTTTTGTTTCCATCTCAGACATTTGAATGCCAAATCTCCCTCCTGTACTAATGATGGATAAATCAAAATGGTTCAGAATGTGATCTGCTTTATGAGGGAAAAAATTATGTGATCAGATCCTTGGGTGAGAACAAAACAGGTAAATTCATAGGCTGATCATGTGAATTATTTTCATAAGGTTTTTTTTTTGTGTGTGTTTGTAGAAGACCTGGCTCACATCCTATTTGATTGTTAAGAGGGTGAAAGACAGGCACCTTGGTCTACATACTAAACGAATAACCCATTGGGATTCACATATCAAAACAACTTACTTTATGTGTGACCAGAATCTGAAAATAACATTTAACACAGCACAGTACTTAAGCAAAATGGTTTGGCTGAGATTAGCATATGTGGGACTGATCAGGGTAGATTGTAGAGGTGACACCGCAATATAATTTTATCATATTTTTCTCATCTATATATTAAATTATTGTATTTTATTCCAATTTCATTTTAAATTGTTTTTATTCCAATTTCATTTGAAATCGTGTTTTATCCAATTACATTTTAATATATTTTTTATCAGATTTTAGTAATAATTTGCGTCTGGAACTCTGCACTGATATAGCCCAAATAAACTAAACTAAAGTAAAGTAACTTGTTTCTTTGTAAATGTATTGGTTGCCCATCTTCCCTCAAAGTAACTCTGGACAGCTTACAATTATATAGGATGTAGGGGTTTTTGGGGAGTGGGAAGACTACAAAATTGGATCAAGTTTGCCAGCAATGTGGAAGAAAGAAGTATCTTTCTGTAATGTCCCCATTTCCCCATATTATAATTTTCCACCAATGTTCAAGAAATTCAAAAACTCAAAAAACTCAAATTTCTCTATATTACATGAGCAACTGAGTAAGAATATTCTCTTACTATGCAGTATTGTAGCCTTAGATTACAAGGATGAAGCACATCAAGATCAATCATGACTATCTCAGACCATGATCTCTGTGAACCTTACAACAGCATAACATCCTGGGAAACTGAGCAGCATAAGCTGAATATCTAACATGTTAAAATCAATAGAAATAAGCTTAACACCACTGGAACAAAGCAACATTAACGTATACCAAAACTAATGTAGAAAAATGGCAGAATGACAAAAGTGAATTTGCTGCTGTATTTAATAGTTGCAGAACAATTGCAGACATGGTTCGGTCAACAGAATTTTGACAGCTAGAAATAGTTCAGATCAGTGATGAAATCCGGCTGGATCTATCCGGCTTGCGCGAACCAGTAGGGCTAGTGGTGGAAGGCTCCGCCCACCTGCCAGGACATCATTACATCCCATTTTTGACATGTACAGAAGAGGCACGTGCATCCACATTTCCGAACCGGTAGCAAAGGTAAGTGCATTTCACTGCTGATTCAGATCCATAGCTACTTTGATATAGTCTTGGGTTATAGGCTATTGTGAATTTCCATATTTAATGCCAGAGGACAAAGATTCCGCTTAGAAGTTCTCCCTGTGGCCTTAGAATAGTTAGCAACACAAAAGCAGAGGAAAGGAAAAAGGAAGTCTTAGACCAGTGATTTTATTTATTTTCTTCAAAAAGACAAAAAACAGGTAAAAACCCTCCACCCTCATCATTTTTCTATTTCTCCTTCTTTTGTATTTTGTTTTTTTCTACAGTTTCACATTTTGTATGGAGAGGGGAGATGTTTATTATTTAACAGTTTGTTCTTTATTCTCACATCTTTTTTTTTTTTTTTATTCAAAAAGTTTTACAAAAATTTTTTTCCCCCTTTCCCCCCAACCCCTCTCCCTTCACAAACCCCCTCCCCCTCCCCCCCTGGCTTCCCGGAACAAACACAAGGTATAGTTAAAAATAAAACAAACATATGCTAAAAAAAAAAAAAAATTTTTCCCAAAACTATTATACCAATTCTCCCTCTCTAGCTCTGACTTCCTCCTTACATAACCAAATCCTTCAAAAAATTAACAATAAACAATAATAAAATATATAAATCAGTAGAACAAATTAATCCTAAAATATTTAAAACCAGCTAAAACATAAAAATCCAATCCAGTTCAGAGAATATCTCCCTTATAGCTTCTATAACCATATAACCATATAATTCTTTCGGGGACACAAATATTTTTGTCTATTAATATTTTAAAAACCTTGTTTCAAAAATAATACTATTGTCTCTTGCCATTTTTTTGGTGCATTAATCTCTGTCTTTCCTTCGTTGCTCCTTTTAAAAGTCAATCACAATATTTCCTAGTAATTCCTTATGTCCAGAAATCCAAAAATTACTGCCGTATATTCCATCAGTCCAAAAGAGAACTCTTGGGAAACATTAAGCTTGTGAGTCTTTTCCATTTGAGGACAATCTCCTGTAGCACAAATTCAGGCAGCTCATCCAAACTATTTAAAGAAAACTTCTTTAGATCACCTTGTTTCTTCACGATCAAATCTTCATATTTATCCACTTTTATTTGTATATCCTCCATTCCATTTTCCGAATAATTGCACTGGTTAATTTGCTCCAAACTCTCATCCAAAACGTCCCCATTTTTTATCAATTTGTATTTTTGAATAATTAAATACATTCTTTCTGTGTAGTCCTGTATAACGTCCCGAACCCATTCTTCTGAAAGAACCTCCATAACAAAATTCCTGCTGAGAATCCCCTTTTAACGTACTTAAACAGCGTAATATAATCCAACAGTCCACAGTCAAACACAATAAGATAAAATCTCCATTCAGTTTCGATTCAACAGCAAAGCTCCCTTTGATGTATCGCTCTGCTTTCAGTTTCTCTAAAACGAAACTGAAGGGGGGGAGGAAGTCAGAAAATCAAAAATACTTGCAAACCAATAATTGCTCCTCACATTCGTTCCTCCTGCTTTTCGTATCCACAAAAAAAATCAATTGCTAGCAGAAGTGGACATCTTCCTCTTTTCCTGCTTTTTCAGGAGCGCAGAGAATACTGGAGGTGGGGGAGGGGTAAATAAGGGGATTCACCGTTCAGGACTTTGTATTACAAAAACAAAGCCCCTAGGGGAATCTACCCAATTCCTCCCCCTTGCTCTGTCTCTCTCTTTCAACCAGAGAGAGAAATGAAGCCGGGATCAGTTGTTAAATCCGGCTTTTACGGTATTCAATGCGGAGTGCCATAAATTGGCACCCAGCGAGAAAGATGGCGCCACCCAGAAGCCCTTTATTCTCACATCTTTTTCAGGTCTCCTGGGAATCGGTGGATACTTTGGGATTATTGGAGTCCAATCTTTTTCCTCCCTCAGTTTCTTTTTGAGACAGAGAAAGAAGAGATGCCAGACTTGAAACCAGCATACCATTTTCTTCACACTGTCCCAACTTAGCCTCTGCCAATGTGAGCCCAGCAGGGTTTTAACTGCCAGTTTGCCTTCTTCTCCTCTTTCTTCTCATTGTTCCATGGATCTCTTTTGCTCGGGGTTAATTGCAAGCTTCACGATCCTAGTTGTCTCTCATGAGCAAATTCCACTGAGAATGTGAAAAGAAAATGAATACGCATGCACACACACACACACACACACACACACACACACACACACACATCTCTGTCATTTCTGAGAACAGAATAAAAATTCAAACTGTGTGGAACAGCTCTTGGGTAAATCCTGGGAAGGGGGAATTGTCGGCACTCCGCAGGCACAGTTATTCCTCCCCCCTCCCACTGTGCAACTGTTCTTGGGGCTGGATGTTCACTGCTGCTCTCTGTAAGATGTGTCAATCAGCCCAGCAGGACCTGTCAGTCCCTCAGAGAAGGGCATCTGTTCTGGAGACGCTTTCTACCCTTTTCAAAACCATGTAGAAATATTTTTGGAAGTGGGGGGATTGTGGAAGAGGAAGAGGAGAAGGAGAAAGGTGGCCAAGGATGAGACAACCTATTTGTTTTTAATAATAGAACTATTTAGATGGGATGGAGGAGACCATCCTTTAACAAGATAAAGGTTAAAGGATTGCCTTTTTCCCAACTCAGAGTAGCTGGAAATAAAAAAAAAATAGAAAGCAAAAGAGCTTCTAAGGAGAGTAATAAGCTACCAGAGCTTCTGATGAGCTACAATAATAACTTGAACATACAGCATACTTAGCCATTCTAGCTAACCTCTCCTCTCCCTTTTCCTCCCTCAGTTTCTTTTTGAGACAGAGAAAGAAGAGATGCCAGACTTGAAACTAGCATACCATTTTCTTCACACTGTCCCAACTTAGCCTCTGCCAATGTGAGCCCAGCAGGGTTTTAACTGCCAGTTTGCCTTCTTCTCCTCTTTCTTCTCATTGTTCCATGGATCTCTTTTGCTCGGGGTTAATTGCAAGCTTCACGATCCTAGTTGTCTCTCATGAGCAAATTCCACTGAGAATGTGAAAAGAAAATGAATACGCATGCACACACACACACACACACACACACACATCTCTGTCATTTCTGAGAACAGAATAAAAATTCAAACTGTGTGGAACAGCTCTTGGGTAAATCCTGGGAAGGGGGAATTGTCGGCACTCCGCAGGCACAGTTATTCCTCCCCCCTCCCACTGTGCAACTGTTCTTGGGGCTGGATGTTCACTGCTGCTCTCTGTAAGATGTGTCAATCAGCCCAGCAGGACCTGTCAGTCCCTCAGAGAAGGGCATCTGTTCTGGAGACGCTTTCTACCCTTTTCAAAACCATGTAGAAATATTTTTGGAAGTGGGGGGATTGTGGAAGAGGAAGAGGAGAAGGAGAAAGGTGGCCAAGGATGAGACAACCTATTTGTTTTTAATAATAGAACTATTTAGATGGGATGGAGGAGACCATCCTTTAACAAGATAAAGGTTAAAGGATTGCCTTTTTCCCAACTCAGAGTAGCTGGAAATAAAAAAAAAAATAGAAAGCAAAAGAGCTTCTAAGGAGAGTAATAAGCTACCAGAGCTTCTGATGAGCTACAATAATAACTTGAACATACAGCATACTTAGCCATTCTAGCTAACCTCTCCTCTCCCTTTTCCTCCCCTCCCCTTCTCTCCTCTCCTCTCCCATCTCTTTCCCTCTCCTTTCTTTTTCTAATAATTTCTCTTCAATAAAAAAAGAAAGAAGGGGGAGTGCTCTTTCTCTCTCATTGAAAGCTATTAAAAAAAACATCTGTGAGATGTTTATAAGTGAGAGTAGTTTTAATTCCAGTTTTTTTCCTGAAAATGAGTTAACCCCTAGCCCTAAAAAATGTGGCTTTTTATGCTTGTGCAGAAAGGGAAGGTGCTTCTGCCCCAACATCGAGCATACTGTGCTCAACAAAAACTCTATATTGTTGTGATGTAAACACTTGATCTACCACTTCTATATTTCAGACCAAGCAATAGCTGCCATTTATTCGGTTTACAGGGGGTACTTTTTTCCTATTAATCCAGAGAGTAGACCATCCTTTTCCAATGTGGCACTTTCATAAATACTGGAACTGCAGCTCTCTGAATTCTGACATTTGTAATCCCAACACATCTGCAGGATGACAGGGTGTAGCAAGCTGGACTAGCACAGTAGGAACAGATTTGGATTTAGAACGAATTTCCACAAATTATCTAATTCGCTTATCAAATCCATTGTCACAAAATGTGGAGGTATTTTCCCTAGCTTAAATTACAATATTTTAGCAGGAGATGAGAGAAATTCAGAAAAAAGGGATGACACTTCATGGAAGCAAAAATTGTATTTGAAGAAGCAGGATAGGAAGAGTATTGATGTTTTTTTAAACTCTAGTGTTGAAGACGACTCCTGAGAATACTGTGGACAGCCAAGAAAATAATCTGATGGATCACGGAACAAATCAAACTAGAGTTTTTACTTGAGGCACAAATGATCAGGGTCAAATTATCCTACTTTGAACACATTACACAAAGACCTAACTCTGAAAAAGGGAAAGGCACTGGGAAAGGTACAAGGAAAGAGAAGGATGAGCAGCAGCAAGACCAGGGGTGAAATCCAGCAGGTTCTGACAGGTTCTGGAGAACCAGTTATGGAAATTTTGAGTAGTTCGGAGAACTGGCAAATACCACTTCTGGCTGGTCCCAGAGTGGGGTGGGAATGGAGATTGTGCAATATCCTTCCCCCAGGTGTGAGGAGGGAATGGGGATTTTGCAGGATTCTTCCCCTGTCACGCCCATCAAACCACGCCTACCAAGCCACACCATGCCTACCAAGTCACGCCCACCAAGCCACACCATGCCCACCAAGCCATGCCTACAGAACCGGTAGTAAAAAAACATGAATTTCACCACTGAGCAAGACAATATTACAGTGGCAATGAGTGTGGAGACTTGATAAAACATGTTAGGGAAAGATCATTTTGGAGAAAATCTACGTATTTGCTAAAATAACTTCATGGTACATAATCAAGTGTAGCTATTATTTGGCTAACAAAATCTCAAATTTTAGAAACAGCATATCTGCTTTCTTCAACCAGCTACTCTTCAGAGAGTTTTCTAGCATGGCAAAAAAAAGAGAGTATTTAAGAGAGTTAGTAGAATGAGAACTTAAGAGCATGGGTGTCAAACTCGTGGTGTCACATTGCCATCACGTGATGTTTTGTGCGTTTTTCCCATTCAGAAGCTGGGGTGGGCATGGCCTGCACGTGACACATCCAGCCTGCGGGTTGCCAGTTTGAAACCCCTGACTTAGAGGAATGAGAATCTGCAGGCATATAGAAAACAGTCTGGATGCAATTTAATAGTGAACAACTTTGGTTGCAATGTCATCTTTGATGTTTAATTATATAACTATCTCATTTAAAATGAGTACTTATTTCTACTAAATTGTACATATGTTGTGAAACCTTAATCCTTTCTATATTTTATAATTAAAAAGTATGAGTAATGTTAGACCAAAAATGAAATTAAAAAAAAAAGGTTTGAACCAAAGATGTATCCTGATGCAAATATTGCTTTCTTCTGTTTCCAAAAGAGTATCTCTTTTCCATGCACTAGTTCAGTGTGGAAAGCAATTTTTTTATTCCATTAGTCTATTGATCAATTCAATCTTGTTAATCCAGGAATGGAAAATCTTTCTGGTGAAGGCTGTATTGCCCTTTGATAATTTGTCAGGGAACACATTTCAGTGGGAACACAAGGTCATAAATTACAGTAGGCAGTGCAATTCTAATGTATGCACTCTTTCTCCCTTCCTCTCTCTCTTCCTTTTCCTCTTGTTTCTATTTCCTCTTTATACTTTTCCACCTCACAAGATCATCCAGGTGGACTGAGAGACTGATTCTTCTAGCAGGAATCTGAAATAACTTACAGATTGAAAAAAAAGGTCACAGTAATTAAGGTATGGTCTACATCAGGGGTGTCAAACTTGCATTGTCACGGCAGCGTCACATGATGTTTCTGGACTTTTTTGCCCTTTGCTAAACTGGGCAGGAGAAGAGCCAGCAGGTGATGCATCCAGCTCACGGGCCATGAATTTGACACCCTTGCTCTACATGCAGCCCCTAAGACTATCATTTGCCCATGGAGAATTTAGTTTAACTCGAAAGAGGTGAAAATATCTCACCTATTGGAGGGAAAGAACTGAGCCCAAATCAGTGTAATTTGAAGAGCTTCATCATGAGCTCTTCCTCTGAACTGCAGTCCCTTCCCTTTTCACCACTTACTGCAGAAAAAGATTGTGCTAGCAGTATTTGGATGTTAAGGTATTGTTAATGCCACCTATGAAAAAAAATCCTAATGTCAGCAGTTGATGTGTTACAAATCATCTTGCCACTTTCATTTGTGATGGTACCGAAACAGCCTGTATTACAACAGCCCCTCAGCCTCTTCCTTTCCTCCATCTCAGTTTGGAAACTCTGAAAAATAGAGTGTAATGGTAAATGTTTCCATATGTTCTGATCAGATATAATCTCATTATCACCCTCCCTTCTTTCTATGAAACTCTTCAGATAAAGATATTTTCGTTTAGGACAAATGAGCTGTCTTTCCCTTCTCCTCCCCTCCTTTTTTAAATCAAGAGAAGCAAAGGTGTTCTGATCTGTTTGGTTGGATTTGTTTAGCTTTCTGCATTTCTTTTTTTTTTAAAGAACAAAAATAAAGGGGAAGAAAGGGGCAACAATGACATGGGGGGAAAAGAAAAAGCAATTGCAATATTTCAAAGCCTACTGAAAATTAGACTAAGCGTCTGCAGAAGCCAAATGGAAATCATAATTCTTCCATTTCCCTGGCTGTTCTGACACATTTAATAGGCTTGGCAGAGATTCAAGGAAAACAGGGGCCAAGCTGAGGTGGGTGGAAAGAAACAGAAAGGCTGGTCAATTACCAAGCAGCCAGGTTTTAGTATAGCTTAAATTTAGGAATGTCTAAAGTCCCTGGTATTACTTCCCCAATGGAGAAGGGATGGAAAAGAAATGGGGAGCACAGAGCATTTTGCAAACAAATACAGCATGGCCCTGTTAAATACATTTTATTTGTTTAGTTTTTACAGAGTCCCTGTAGAGCCCTGGGCACCATGCAAAATTACAAATACAAGATAAATAACCTTAAAATGCAGGGACTCTCTTAGCCAACATTGCCTCTGTATGCTAGCTGAGGAAAGCAGAATGCAGTTACTGGTTTCTAGCAACATAAAAAAGAAGAGCTAATCTTCGCTCTCTGCCTAAGACCATCATTTCTAGCCATTATGGAAGCCAAAGTTTCTCACCATTATTTGCAGATGCTGATTCTCCAAAAAGAAAGTCACAATCTACAATTACATACACATGAACACATTCCTGTTCACCTGTACAGCCAGCACCCCGTACTTCTATGTCCAGTGGCTTCATGTTGCTTCACTATAATAAATTAATATGGCATAAATAAAAAATAAGTGATGAGTTGTACCCTCATCAGTCCTGAGCATGAAAATATGTAATATGGAAAATACACTTAGTTGACATGCATGTACTAGAATATGCAATTTTTACTAAATTTCACGTTAAACTTGTTAACAGAATTTTTAGGGCCCATTTAATTTCAATTTCTAGAATATCTGATTCTTATTTAGTGATCAAACGTTGAATGTATCATCAATTTTGAAATTCTCTTTCTGTTTAGATCTTCCATATATTTGTACTATGTCTGCTTTTTAACTCTGTCTCCAATAGAGCTTTGCCTTCTTGGTCTTTTATTGTGCTCAATATATATAAACCCCCCCCCTGCTCTTCTCTGGGACTCAAAATTTAGTATGGTAAATTTTCCTCTCTACTTGTTCTTTTTCTTTCTACCTTTTTTCAATAATCTGCAGCAGATGTCCATTTCACTTCCTTTTACTTACTGAATATCTGTGTTTGCATCATCACTTAAACAGGACACAAATTTCAATCCAGAATTCATTAGGAGCTCTATATATCAATTCCAATCCATTGAATTTAATTTGCTACTTTTACCCCATAGTCATATAGAATGTTTCTAAGACTATATCTTGTTGGTCTGATTTTTTTTTTCTAGTTTAAGATGTAATTATGCAAGAAGGAATTTGCAACCTGAGCTGCAGGCAGCAGCACTATCTGGTGAAATTCCTGTGTAGAGTCACTTTTTCATTTCTTGGAAGAAATTATCTATTAAAGGTATTTAATTTTGTTGCAAGTCTTCTTAGACTATCTTTCTTCATTTTGTACACCAAAGCCAAATTTACCCATTATTCCAGATACTATTTTACTTAGAATTTTAGTATTCCAATCTTATGTAACTAGTTGTATACCATCTTTTTTGATATTGTACTGTCAAGGCATTACAAGTTACTATAAACTGCACTATTCAATTTCCACTTCCTTTGTATGTGTGATAGGAACCTAGACTTGAATCACTGAACTGTCAGTTGAGTTGCTTTAGATTTGAATTTAGATAATTCTATACTTGTTTGCAGTTGCATTAGACTACTGATGTAGATGATGACTAATCTATTTTCTGTATGCTTTTCTTGTGCACAACATAAATGCTAAATGGGTTCCAGCCCAGTAATGGCCCATGGCCCAGGGGTTGGGGATCCCTGCAGTGGTGGGATTCAGCCAGTTCGCACCACTTAGGGAGAACTGATTGTTAACTTTCTGAACAATTTGGTGAATTGGTTGTTGGAAGAAATCATTAGGGCAGAGAACCGGTTGTTAAATTATTTGAATCCCACCACTGGATCCCTGGCATATTGGACACTTCCTGAGCTGCACTTCTAACTGTATGTGATTGTGCTGAACTTGTGGCATAGCAGTTTGTCATAGCAGATTTAAACCTTTGAGCTGTTTCTTAAAATGAATGACTTTCATCAAGATAGCTGAGATTTTATACCCCCTTCCTCTAAATGACATTGATTAAATGGACATTTAATCAAATTAAATTGATTGCATATTTTTGGCTTTTTAGTAGGTTTGCATGTTGTTTTCCAAGGACATTACTATGAAACTTGATAGGGGTGATGTCTGATTTTGATCATGATGATGATGCTATCCTTTCAAGCATGTCTGATTCTCAGTGTTTTCCACGGACCAGCTCTCTCTCTACAGTTTTTGATTTTATACAGCTTTTTTCAGTTGTTTTATATGCTCTGCCTTGTTATTGGCTTTGATGGTATCCAGCCACCATGGTGGGGGGTTTTTTTGGTGTTTTTTTTTGGTTTTTTTTGGTGGCCTTATTTCCTTTTACTGCTAACCATTCTGAGCATAACTGACATTACCAGTGAGCTTGATCCCATGACATGGTTGAAATAAGTAAGGCTGAATTGTGTGATTTTGCCTCCCGGCTATATGTCTGCTTTTATAAGCTCCAGTATTTGCTTGTTTGTCACCTTTGCTGCCCAAGGAATGTGCAGGAACTTTCTCCAACATCACAGCTCAAACCAGTCGATTTTCTTCCTGTCTACTTTTTTCCTGGTTCAACTTTTGCAACCATAGATAACTATGAGAAACATGATTCTGCATGTTAATCTGCATTTAGTTTACAGGCTAATGTCCTTCCTTTTCTGTACTCAATTCATGCTCATCATTCTGGGCAACCCTGTATGATTTGACACTATTTCAGTGCTTTTATCCATTTGTGATCCTAGGAAAGTGAACTCTTGTACACTTTCAGTCTCTTCAGTATCAATTATTATTTTGACATTCCCACTTCTTGAAGTGACCATGAGCTTTGTCTAGTGAATATTATTCATATGAGGCTTGATCGTAACTGATTAAGGTAGTCCTTTGACTTATGCTGACAATTGTGTCTGGAATTTTGGTTCTAATGTTGACCACATGACCTGACTCAATTTAGCAGATTGATGCTCATTGCTTAGACAATTTCACCATACAGTATGACTTTATACATTATTTTCATTTTTATAGTATAATGGAAATGGTTTTCCACTGCCTTCTTCCTAGGGCTGAGAAAGAGAAACTGGTCCAAAGTCACCCAACTGGCTTTGTGCCTAAGGCAGGACAAGAACTGTCTCCTAGTTTCTATTCTGGGGCTTAACCACTAGACCAGTGGGGTTCTTTCCTGACTCTTACAAGACCTTCCTGTGGGTTTTCAGGATCTGATGAACAACTCAGTGAGAAAAATGAATTTTGTTCTCTTTTACTGAAAAAACCAAATCTAAAGTAAATAAGCATATTTCTTAGTTGGGACAGCAACATTATTTACCACTAGGAACACCAATTTTGTGCTTTCTACCTCCTTCTTCTCATTTCAAAATAAAATACCTGAGATTCTAACCTGCAGGGTAATTGAAGTTATTTTTCACTACTAAACATTTCATAGCATAACTATTTTCTCCCTGAGTATAAATGCACTCAATAAAGTGTCTTAATAGATATGTGCATTATTTTACTTCTACATCCTGCCTGCTTTTGAATTTGGAGCTACTGGTAGTAGCTTTCCTTCTGTGAGTAAGGTTGGCAGCTAGCTTTTATCTGAATAAAATCTTTTTCATTCCTATGGTCATCTGTGCAAATAGACTGCATCTCATGATGCATCCCCTTCTTTAGGCCTTCGACACTGTTCTGCAAATTGTCCTCAACAACTCTCTTCTACAATCCTATTTAGATTTACATTCAAACTAACGAACTTGCATTCAAACCTCTGACTTCCATTTAGGGTGAGATTTCTTATCCTGCACATACAGATAAAAAGAATGGGGCATGTATTATTTCTATACATAATTCTCTTATGGAGAGGTGGAAAACTTAACAGAAAACACAGCTATATAATGTAGTTGCAGCTTTTAATGTAGACTTTATAAGATGGCTTTGTTCAGTAGCTTAGGAAAGATAGCTTAAACCAGGGGTCTCCAACTTTGGTTCCTTTAAGACTTGTGGACTTCAACTCCCAGCTTTGCTGGCTGAGGGACTTTGGGAGTTGAAGTCCACAGGTCTTAAAGGGACCAAGGTTGGAGACCCCTGGGGCTTAAACAGTTTACACCAATTATACAGGATCTCTTTCAAGTTATAAAATTGGCTGGAGATCCCACTTTAGAGAGATTTCTTGTGATTTGGGAAGCTTGGTTAGACAATCTCATGCAACTTAAATAATATGGAAAAGTGAGGTTGTCTTTTTTGCAAAATAAAGATGTCCCAAAATGAGAAAAGCAATAAGTCTGGAAATCACAGAGACAACAATAAGAGATAAGAAAAACTGTGCCAGATATAGATGTAGCTACAGAGTTTTGCTCCCATTTGTTTTATATTCCCCTCCCCACACACAGATTTTTTTTTTAAAAAAAATATTGATAGGAATTGACATGTTCTGCTTCTGTATCTAAAATTATTAGACCGCTTTTGTTTGCTGCTCCCATTTGAAAAACCTGTGTCTTCAATTTAAGAACATTCTTAAAATCTGTACACTTGAACAAGAACTGGCACACTTTAATTAAAAGAGACACAAAGAAAGAAACATGCACTAGAGGAAGACTGTAATGGGAAAATAGGAAGAGGAGGTTGTGTCTTTGCTTTTAATTTGATGCATGTTTGAGTGAGCCCTTAGCAAACTAATTATCATTACTAGATTGCTAAGCATCACCGCGTGCCAGTGCCACTATTGTTATGCAACCTTGGAAGTACGTTTATTGGATAGGAAGAGAAAATCAAATAAAATCACAGCTCCCTTTGCGTATTAAAATTTGAGATTTCTTTGTAGACTTAATGAGAACATGGAGCAACCACTTAAAAGGATTCTTGAACAAGCCATGGAAGGATTTCTAGCTGGCTAATTTAATGCTCTTTCCAAAGGATGCACCAGCACAAAACAAAGCTCTTTGAAAATCTGATAGCTGTACCATGCCATTAAAAAGTGATACTGAACTTGAATTCAAACCGGTACACACGTTTGGCATATTTCCCCACTACTCTTCTGCTTTTTTATGTTTGCTTTTGATCAACCAAAGTTTGTAAGGATAACTTGCATGCTGAAGCAAAGGGAGGATTTACTTATAAACATAGGCAAGAAAAAAGACAGAAAAATGCAGACAGACTTAATAACATCACTTAGAGAGACATAGGACAGCCAGTTTTATGTAAAACTCATTTTATGTAAATGAGCAAAGCACCAGACTAGAAATCAGAAGACTATGCGTTCCAATCCTGTCTTAGACACATGCCAACTGGATGACCTTCAGTTGGTCACTCTCTCTTAGCTCTCAGAAACAGATAATGGTTAATTTCTGAAAAACTTTGCCAAGAAAACTGCAGGGCCTAGTCTGAGCAGTTACCAGAGTCAAAAAGGAAGGAGGGAAGGAAGGAAGGAGGGAGGGAAGGAAGGAAGGAAGGAAGGAAGGAAGGAAGGAAGGAAGGAAGGAAGGAAGGAAGGAAGGAAGGCAAAGATATATATTATACAAAGCATATGCAGTCTCTCTCTATATAAGGCACACAACATACACTCACAAGAGGTATAAGAAGTATAGGAGGCAGCTGATTAAACATACACATAGTTATAGTTGTCTTTTAAGAGAGGCATAGTGTGTGTATTCCATCATTACAACTAAATGGAGTTTATTATCAAATAAATGCATTTATCATTAGGGCAGCAAGAGTGAGCTTCACTGTATTCCTTTCATAATGATGGTGCAATGATTTAAGGGGGTTTAGAATACAAAACTGCAGATGTTCAACTGCTTTTGTTTTTGCTAGTTTGTTTTCTGGTTTTTGCTCTAGCATACCAGAAATGTTGAAGCAATTATATTGCTAAGAAAAAGGGTAGGGAAATGTTATTTGTTATTTGTGTGCTTTGCATCTAAGATAATTGGTTTCAGCTTTAAAACTATCCAGCTGTAACACAGGGAGGAAAGGCAGGTGGAAGAGAGAGAGGTTAACACTTTCCTTGCTCTTTGCTAACTCACCTCCTGAAGACACCTTTTCACCCCATAATGGGAGAAATAAATGGATGCAGCAGGAGTCCTGCAGCTTCTCATTTGAAAGGCTTTTTTTAGAAAAAGAGGAGAAAAAAGCCTGTGGTAGCCCATTGTTACCATGCATTCTCATCTCTACATATATCATTATACAAACATATCCCCTGGGATCTACCCTAATTCAAAATCAAAGTTACAGTTTTGCGTAAAGATGTCTTTTGACTTGGGGTGAAGCCTGAAGTCCAAAAAGAATCAGACAATTCAATGAAGCTTTTAACAAATTTGTTATAGGAGTAAATTGGGTACTTTCCACAAGAGAAGATGGAAGTATTGAAGTTATCCCATTACCAATTTGGGAGTTGCATCTCCCATTTGCTCAGCAGACTGGGAAAGAGAGTACCCCCCACTCTCTCTTAGTGCCCCCAAAAGGGTTTAAAATTGAAATGGTGCCTTTTGGTATTTGTTCACATGGAATTCCTGGAACACTTTGATTGGTAGAAAGAAATTGAATTAAGGGATCAATAGGCATTAACTCAGATCTGAATGACCCCTGGGATCTATTACCCAACTGTAAATGGATGGATGATTGATGTATGGTTCAAGGGGATGAGTTGGGAAAGAGAAATAGACTTGTTCTCTTTCTGAGTGATCCTGTGAGTGACAATGCTCTTTGTTGCAAACAATAAATGGATTTATTTTTTATCCTCTTTCTATTACTTTTTATGGAGCTGTCTATTCCACTTCATTTCCTTCCTCCTTCTTTTCACATTGTATTGTATTTCAATCTTTCATTGGTTTAAATACAATGCCCCCCTCCTTATTTTTCCTAAGATGGCAAAGACATTGTTGATTTTGATTAAAATATTATTTTATCTTTCCACTGATAACATGGAAGGCAGGAAATTAAATCTTGCCAAAATGTAGGGGTGGGGGAGGTGGGAAGACTCTCTAGGATAACACTTTGCAGCAATAAAAGGTCTTCTACCAAGACCATGAACCTAGTAGTGAGGGGTAGCTTTCCAGTCACTGAAATCAATATCAAACAATCAGCATTTTTCAAGCCAACTCCCTTGGGCCCTAACAGAATCAGTTACTGAAATGAAAGGCCATGTTTTCTAAGGTGAATTTAATTATTATTTTTTGGAAAGCTCAATAAATGCACTTGGGAGATTTACAGCAGCCATAATAATCTGCTTGGGCCCCCAAAAAAACTTAAGATGACAAAGCCATATATAAACTCCTACAGAAGGAAGACGAGATTGGTGAGCTGTGGCAGAATCATGGACTCGGGACTTAGATTCTGAAGCTGAAGAAGCTATCCTAGCTGAGTCCATGGAATGTCAGCCTCAGGGAGAACAAAGCCAGGCATCACATGAAGTTGATCAATCACAGGCATCACCTGAGAAGCTGCACCTGTCAGGGGACAATGAGGTAAGGCCTTCTAGTCCCTTCATCAGACAAGTGTTTGTTTGTTTATTTGTTTGTTTAGAGGCTCAGTTTCATTTGATTTTTATTTGATTGTCTTTGAACAATAGACACAGAAATCAATTTTAAGAGTATCTGCCTCTACAAATAAACTGTGTTTAAAAGATGTTGTCGAAGAAGAACACTTTTTACTGGACAAGACTGAGACTGATGGGAAGTAGATTTAAAAATGACAGGCTAAAAGAATGATATCAAAAAAGATTCAACTCTAGCCATGCAAAAGAAAATGGAAAATGTTTTTAATTATTAAAAAAGATATACAAATAACAAAGAATGACTTGAATAGTTTTCTTATATAGAGCACTGCACACCAGAACAACTAGACACAAGAACAGTTTTTTCCCGAAGGCCATCACTCTGCTAAACAAATAATTCCATCAACACTGTCAAACTATTTACTGAATCTGCACTACTATTAATCTTCTCATAGTTCCCATCACCAATCTCTTTCCATTTATGACTGTATGACTATAACTTGTTGCTGGCAATCCTTATGATTTATATTGATATATTGACCATCAATTGTGTTGTAAATGTTGTACCTTAATGAACGTATCTTTTCTTTTATGTACACTGAGAGCATATGCACCAAGACAAATTCCTTGTGTGTCCAATCACACTTGGCCAACAAAAATTCTATTCTATTCTATTCTATTCTATTATAATGGATTTACAAAAGAGGCTTGTTAAAGCTCTGAAGTATTTTGTGAGAATTGACTGTGGGGGGAAAAAAGGAAAAGAAATCAAGTTCTAGGACATTATTTGACGTGACTAAAGATCAAGATTATTAGCAGTAAAAGTAAGAAATGTAAAGTTGACTTATTTGATCACAGCTAAAATATATTGTTATCTCTGGTAACCAGTGGTGGGATTCAGCCAGTTCGGGAGAACCGGTTAACTTTCTGAACAATTTGGCAAACTGGTTGTTGGAAGGAATCATTATGGCAGAGAACCGGTTGTTAAATTACTTGAATCCCACCACTGCTGGTAACCCTTAACAGACCTTTTCTGTCATCATTTCTCAAATGATGAGGTTTCTAGATAAGAGATGATAAATGAGAAGAAGAGATCATTTGTTGTATTTTAAAAGATGATAAGTTACTAAAATTGTTAATAGTTCTGACAAGGAAGAAAGTAATACCTTTATGTATTTCTTTTCTTTTTCTTTACTATATTCTTATTTTTATTTTTCTATTTTTTTCTGCATCTTTCTTTTATCTATTTTTAAGTTTGTATTAATTTTTATCATTGTAAGTCTAATTTTTAATAAAATTAGTATTAAAAAAAAAGCAAGACCAGATTCCAGATGCATTAGAGAGCTGGGTTTGTATGATATAAAAGTGGGCAACCTTGTTAAAGGCAGGAGTATTCACTGAAGGATTAAAAAAAAAGTCAAGACGGCAGCCTTAACTGTGCAGGCAAAACCCTGCCCTCTTTTAAGTGTGTTGCTTATGCAACCAACATATAAATTGGACGTTTGAGTAAATGCTTGTAACTGCCACCCCACCCGTAGCAAATGCATCTGAAGAATGAGAGAATAACAATCCTAAGTAAAAAAAAAGAAAAAGATCACCAAAGAAAGATAATTAAGGGGTGAAAAGAATGAAAGAAAGAGAAATGAGTGCATAAAGCAGAAGACAGAACAAAGGAATAGCTGTAAAAGAGAAAGGAAAAGGAAGTGACAGAAATAGCAAAATAATGAAATTTGTCTACTTCCCACATTTTGCTCTTGTCCATCTGTTCTCTGCTAGTCACCTCTTAACCAATTACACCAAAACAAGTCTTGATTCCCACGCTTGCTGTTGGAGAATAAATCTGGGATTTCCACATGCAAAAACACCAAGGCATGAAAATCAAAAAATAGAACTGACACAACAAGCTGGAAAAGAGTGATTCAAGGGAGACACACTTTTCCTTGATTGCACATCTATCTTGAAAAAAGACCAAAGAGGTAATTCATACAGATAGACCAGAAATGGGGGTGGGGGAACCCGCATTATTATTTGCAGAGGTAATCTTGAAGATCAAGAAACTGTAATAGAGGAAATTACTGTAATTCATAGGCATAGCCCCCCTTTTTCTCAGACTAGATTAGGCTAGCAGGTAGCGTGATATTCTCTGTTAAATGGGTGTCCATTAGGTAAACATCAGTGGGAATAAAAGCAGAGGGGACTTTCAGTCCAAGTATGACAGGTGCCCTTTAGCTGAGAAAGTCATCTAACTTTTGCACAGCACTTCATAGACATCATTTTCATCCATAAATTCAACAGGATGATTATCTGCCTTTAGGTTGCAATGTAATAAACATGCATATCTGAATTCATCTCCCATAAAAAAAAGGTTCTACAAATATAAAGGTCAGAAATAGATTTTTAAAAGTTCCTGTTGCTTATAAGCTATTTTGGCTCCGTTAAGTTGTTTCTTCTATTGCTTCTCAGTAATGAGACAGTTGGGCAATTAATGACCAGCTGCCTCCCTCTTTGGTTTACATCTGAATAAGTCTCTCCCTAAATGTCTATGATTTTGCTCCAAAAATATTAAAAGCTTGTTACTAATATCAGAAATGTGCTACATGCACAAAAGGAATAAATAATAGTTGTTCTGTGTTGCAGTAATGAGGGCAGTAGGATCACCTGACTAGGTGGCTCACTGGCAAAGACACTGAGCTTGTCAATCAGAAAGGTCGGCAGTTTGGCGGTTGGAATCCCTAGGTCAGGTGACTTCCAAGACTAGATGACTTCCAAGGTCCCTTCCAACTCTGTTACTGTTAAACCTAACAAAGCAGGTGGCATCCAACTCATAAAGTCACAAGAACTGTAAGTTGGATAAAACTCATCAGTATGGACTACAAGTATGACTAGCAAGTTTGTGAACACAAAATCACCTACTCTGCTGGACCTTGTGTGCATTGCCAAATAAGTCCTATTGATATTTTAATGTAGTTGTGTGGGTTTTTTTATTAAGGCAGTTTATTCAAAGCAAAGCAAAGTTTTATCTGCACCATAAATTCCTTTGATATATGGTATTCATTTCTGTATTGTTTTATTTGAATACTCCCACTTTTTCTTGCTGTAATCAGGAAAGGAAGGAATAAAGGACCACCTGACAAGGTGTTTTCCTAAAGCAGCATTTTATATCTTGTTTTAGTTTATCTTTTTTCCTTTGGATTGTCTACATTTACTGGGGAAAATAAATAGGATATTAGTTAATGTTAGCACTTAGCTAAATTTGGTTGCGCATTTCTGAACTCTTTACAAACTCAGTGTTGTATTTAACACTTCTGTGAATTTTATAATGCATTTCTGCAAACTATGCAACTATGCATACAAAAATGTATTTGATTGTGAATACACACACACACATAGATATACATATTGATGAGAGATAGATAGACACATATAGATATAGATAGATAGATAGATAGATAGATAGATAGATAGATAGATAGATAGATAGATAGATGTGTGTATGTGTGTGTGTGTGTGTGTGTGTGTAAAGGGGACACAGTGGCGCAGTGGCTAAGAAGATGAGCTTGTTGATCAAAAGGTTGGCAGTTCAGCAGTTTGAATTCCTAGTGCCATGTAATGGGGTGAGCACCCGTTACTTGTCCCAGCTTCTGTCAACCTAACAGATTGAAAGCATATAAAAATGCAAGTAGAAAAATAGGGATCACCTTTGGTGGGAAAGTAACTGTTCCATGCGCCTTTGGCATTTAGTCATGCTAGCCACATGACCATGGAGACGTCTTCAGACAGCGCTGGCTCTTCAGCTTTGAAATGGAGATGAGCACTGTCCCCTAGAGTAGGGAATGAGTAGCACATATATGCAAGGGGAACCTTTACCTTTATATAGCACCACCACCAGATGGATTCATAACTGGCTGACTAACTGCACTCAACATGTAGTCCTCAATGGAACTACATCCACATGGAGGGAAGTATGCAGTGAAGTACCCCAAGGCTCTGTTTTAGGCCCAGTACTCTTCAACATCTTCATCAATGACTTGGACAAGGGGATAGATGGGGAACTCATCAAATTTGCAGATGACACCAAGCTGGCAGGAATAGCCAACACTCCAGAGATAGGCTCAAGTTACAGAAGGATCTTGACAGACTTGAACATTGGGCGCTATCTAACAAAATGAAATTCAACAGTGAAAAAAGTAAAGTTCTACATTTAGGCAAAAAAACCAAAATGCACAGGTACCGTATATGTGGTACCTTGCTCAATAGTAGTACTTGTGACAGGGATCTTGGAGTCCTAGTGGACAACCATTTAGATATGAGCCAGCAGTGTGCAGCAGCTGCTAAAAAAGCCAACACAGTTCTGGGCTGCATAAACAGAGGGATAGAATCAAGATCACATGAAATGTTAGTGCCACTTTATAATGCCTTGGTAAGGCCACACTTGGAATACTACATTCAGTTTTGGTCGCCATGATGCAAAAAAGATGCTGAGACTCTAGAAAGAGTGCAGAGAAGAGCAACAAAGATGATTAGGGGACAGGAGGCTAAAACATATGAAGAACGGTTGCAGGAACTGGGTATGTCTAGTTTAATAAAAAGAAGGACTAGGGGAGACATGATAGCAGTGTTCCAATATCTCAGGGGTTGCCACAAAGAGGGAGTCGGGCTGTTCTCCAAAGCACCTGAGGGTAGAACAAGAAGCAATGGGTGGAAACTGATCAAGGAAAGAAGCAACTTAGAACTAAGGAGAAATTTCCTGACAGTTAGAACAATTAATAAGTGGAAGGACTTGCCTGCAGAAGTTGTGAATGCTCCAACACTGGAAATTTTTAAGAAAATGTTGGATAACCATCTGTCTGAGATGGTGTAGGGTTTCCTGCCTGGGCAGGGGGTTGGACTAGAAGGTCTCCAAGGTCCCTTCCAACTCTGTTGTTGTTGTTGTTGTTGTTGTTGTTATATACATTTATATACATATACATATATACATACATATATACATATACATATACATATACACAAACAATTGCTACCAACCTACCTTCCATTGAGGACCTGTATACTGCACAAGTCAAAAAGAGGGCTGTGAAGCTATTTACAGACCCCTTCATCCTGGACATAAACTGTTTCAACTCCTACCCTCAAAACGACGCTATAGAGCACTGCACACCAGAACAACTAGACACAAGAAGTTTTTTCCCTAACGCCATAACTCTGTTAAACAAATAATTCCCTCAACACTGTCAAACTAGTTACTAAGTCTGCATTACTATTAATCTTCTCATCGTTCTTATCACCCATCTCCTCCCACTTATGATTGTATGACTGTAACCTTGTTGATGGCATCCTTATGATTTATATTGACTGTTTCCTAATATGATTTGATTGCTTATTTGTTCCCTATGACTATCATTAAGTGTTGTACCTTATGATTCTTTACAAATGTATATTTTCTTTTATGTACACTGCCAGTTTATGCACCAAAACAAATTCCTTGTGTGTCCAATCACACTTGGCCAATAAAGAATTCTATTCTATTCTATTCTATTCTATTCTATTCTATTCTATTCTATTCATATAGAGAGGGGGGGGGAAGGAGGGAGTCTATAGAGAGATATAATCTATAGAGAGAGAGAGATAGCTGTAGTTAAAAACACATTATATAGAAAAAGCTTTCATATTCTATACACATATTGTCAATTTCAAAATATTTTTTCAAGTTCTCTACCATCTCTACCATAAAATAAGGAGAGAGCAAGGGAAACCCATTTATTTTTATTCTGGATACTTCCCACTTTCATAATTGTCCATTCTGTAAGCCTAATACAGCTGGGAAAGCTCAAGGAAATATCAACTATTCAGATTTCAGTAAGGTCTTTTTCATTCTAGTCTAAAGTGAATGTGGAACTTTGAAACATAAAATGGATTTCCTCACTCTCCATTATAGTGGGTTCATTAAGAAGGAATCTTTCTGAGTGGTTTGAATGACATCTTTGCAAGTTCTTTCCCGCCTGGACTAAATTACAGTGAACTTGCCTTCAGCCTCTTTTATGCCTATTGTGTCTTTCATTCCTTTTCTGTCCTCTCCACAATCTCTCATTCATTCACTTAGATCAGAGGTGCCAAACTTGTGTCATCACAGCAGTGTCACGTGACGTATCGCAACTTTTTCCCCTTTTGCTAAACTGGACATGGGCGTGGCCAGCACGTGATGCCTCTGGCCCTTGGGCCGCTAGTTTCACAGCCCTGACTTAGATCTTTAACTCTGATAATACCACCAGGCACCAATAGTTTGTCCAATCCAAATCTAAGTAGGATTACTTTTATTTATTAAGCATTGTAATACCAACATTAGTGAACAAATCAGCAATACTCAAGCATTTGAAAAGAGATCTGGGAAGATTTGAAGGCATCCTGAAATGTTCAGTATTACAAAAATGATTTAGGCAGAGGGAAAGCCTCATAAGGGTGCTAAAATAATGTCTTAAAAAAGTGGTATAGATTAGAGGCAGAAGAATCTGGCAATATGTAAAAAGAGAAAATCTAATCAAACAGTTTGAAAAGAGATAGGGAAGCTATCTTAGAATATCCTAAATCCTAACCGAAATTTTAATATATCAGGAACTGGGGCTTAGAAACAAAATGGCAAAGAATAAAATGGCTGGAATTCTGAAGAGCAAACTCCATGTTGCAGTATTTTGATGTAAATATCATTTATATATGCTACTGCAGATTTCAACTGACAAGATGGTGAGTTTTATGGAATTCTGTGGTAGAATTTTTATTATTATTATTATTTTGTATGTCATGTGAATCCAGTATATTTTCATATTAAGATTCAATGAAGCCCGCAACTCAAAGAAATTGTTCAACTCAGTAACCAGATTTGTTCTCTAGTGCAAATTTAATTGTGGATTTTATATATAAGAGAACCAGTTTGGACTGGTTAAGGCACCAGCCTAGAAATGAAGCGATCCTGAGTTGTAGATGTAGTCCTGTCTTAGTCATAAAACCCATCTGGATGACTTTAGGCCATTTTCTCAGTCATTTTCTCCAGTCATTTTCTCTCAGCCCAAACCCAGCTCACTTGATTGTTATTGTGGGGAATACAGGAGTATTAGATATGTTCAGCGTCTTGAGTTATTTATAAAAACAAGGCAGGAAATAAGTAAAATACATTTTTAAAAAAGTAGACTATCAATTGAAATCAATTCAGAAATTCATTTCTCCTTTTCTTATGACCATGATAAAATAGTCCTGGCAGAAAAAGAGGTTTTCCGCAACTTTAGCCCTCCCATTATCTTTTCAATGTAATTTGACTTATCAGATTTTTAGCTTATTTCCATTAGCTTTGAGGATTCCAGACCCAGTGAGTAGGAAATGCAAAACATTAGGGGGGAAAAATTAAAAGGAACTTTCCATGTTCTTCATACCAAAACAAGTAGTTAGGAGTTACTGCATTAGCCTTCTCTAGTAAATAACACTTAAATGCCTACTATTATTAGAATATTAAACTCGTGTTACATAATATATACAGTATTTTTATTGGTGTACAAAATGTTTCTTTCCTGAAGCAGATGTCCTTATGAAGAAAGCAAAGGAAAAACAACTTATAGATAATTCTTCTATACCTCTCTTTTTCCCACTACCAACAATTAGTGTTGATTAGTAGGAGGGGGGGAAGGATGTTGGCTAAAATTGTTCATGTTTATTGCCTATAGAATGGATATTTTAAAGTAGATAATCCACGATGTAACTGATGTTAATATACCATGTTTTTCTGAAAATAAGACATCCCCTGATAATAAGCCCTATCAGGCTTTTGAGTGCATGTGCTCAAATAAGCCCTCCCCAAAAATAAGCCCTCTCCAAAAATATTTAAACGCATGCACAACTGGTCCCTGCCATTTCCTCTGGTTGGGATTAGGGAGACAGAGCGGAAATCAGGTAAGACTGCAAGAAGAGCCCCATCTTGCTCTACATTATTATTTATTATTATTATTTATTCGATTTTTATACCGCCCTTCTCCCGAAGGACTCAGGGCAGTGTACAGCCAAGGTAAAACAAAACAGTACAATATACAATTAAAAATACAAATTAAAAAACTTATTATATAGTTGGCCTAAAAACTTTAAAATATATAAAACTAAAAAACCCCTTAAAATTAATAATAGAAATTTAAAACCAATAAAATTTAAGCCAGCCCCGCGCAAATAAATAGATGTGTTTTCAATTCGCGGCGGAAAGTCCGAAGGTCAGGTATTTGGCGTAAACCCGGGGGAAGTTCGTTCCAGAGAGTGGGAGCCCCCACAGAGAAGGATCTTCCCCTGGGGGCCGCCAGCCGACATTGCTTGGCAGACGGCACCCTGAGAAGTCCCTCTCTGTGAGAGCGTACGGGTCAGTGGGAGGCATGAGGTAACAGCATGCCCCAAAATTATAAGACCTCCCTGAAAATAAGGCCAAGTGCTTATTTCAGCGTTCAAAAAAATATAAGACAGGGTCTTATTTTTTGGGAAACAAGGTAGTATGTCCTCTATTTACTAAATTGTTAAGGATAAGCAAAAAAAAAAAAAAAGCTGAGCTGATCAGTGAGATTTAGGTCCATGGGACTATGGCCAAATCTCACTATTCAAGAACTTTACCTGTCCTTCAATTTATTTAAAAACTATAAAGTCAAAGGAGAATGATAAATCTGAAGCTTTAAAAGTATTCAATATGCATGTTACTGTATATTCAGGATTTCTGGAAACCAGCTCTGTTAATTTCACTTTATTTTGCTGGGTACAAAAGTTTGGTAAAGATATCCTAAAGATTCTGGCTATAAGTAAGGAAGACTCTTTAGCTAAAGCTGCCAATTCAATATATATGAAAGTACTGTCAAATGAGAGTAGCAAATAGAAACAACTGATAAGATTTAGAAAGAGCAGCAATCTCTCCCTTCCTATCTATTACTTAGGATTCTCAGATGTATAGCTAGCTACTCATGGATATTATCATTCTGATCCTTTTTTTTTTTTTTTTATTCAAAAAGTTTTTATTAGTCAAAAAAGGTTTATACAAATACATATCAGGTATGGTAAATTTTCATTTTTCTTATCTAAAATAAGAATTTTACTCAAATTTTTTAACACATACAACAGCCATAAGGCAAGCAGGTGACACGAAGTAGCTAAGTTTGCAAATTTTAAATACGTAATAAAGAAGAGTCAAGAATAAACAGAATATCGTACAAAAGAGAATAAGGAAAACCAACACAATCCCAAATATCTTTATCACTTCCTAGTTTTGGATCTCAGAACTCTGGGTTCAGCCTGACCCAACTCCAGGGCCGCAACAGCGGCAGCCGCTTCAGCCCCATGATCTATAACCTCCCCTTCTTCAATTCCTGGCTCATCTGATTCCAGGAAGGCTTTGTGTTCCTCCACATAGGCCGTAGCCTCCATAATTGTACTGATTTTTTCGTAATGCCCTCCCGGAAAATCATCAATCCCTCTGGCATCAGCCATCTGAAGCCCACTCCTTCTGGTACAATTTGCTTGACAAAAAATAATATTTCTTTCTTTTTTCACGTACCTGTCTGGGAATCTGCCTCAGAATGGCTATCTCCCTGCCCCTGTAAATCAGTGCCCCACTCCTATGTTTTCTAAAATTTCATCTCTCGTCTCTCTTCTCACAAATTTGACATGAACCTCTCTGGGAACTGCATGCGTGCATATTGCAATTACCTCTATAAACTCGATCCACACCCCAATTCATGAAATCAACACCTCTCCCAAGAAATACTCCCAACAATTTAGTCACAACATCTCTCAAGTCTTCTTGGTCCACTTCTTCCAAATTTTGAAACCTAAGGAAATAAGACATTTTATCCATCTGTAGTCCAAGCACAGCATTGCCTGTCGTCTCCTCTCTTTTCTGCACTGCCGCATCTCACCCTCAAACCTTCCACTTTCTGCTTGTTTTCTGCTGAAACTTGTTGAGTATCCTTTAAATCCTTTTGGATAGTCACAATTTCTGCTCTTATTTCATCAATTTCTTGTCCATATTAGATAACTTTTCCAAAATTCTCTCCATCTCTCCAGCAGTTGGTCTCTGACCTTTTGCCATTAAGGAAAAAAAATACAAAATCCTCAGGCAGGCACAGTATCCTTGTAATTTCCTCCGGATCCACCAGGGGCACTCACAGGAGCAACGAGTCCAGAGTACAGTTAGTCAACCAGGAAGCCGAAGGAAGTGATGTCATCAAAATTCTCATAGTGAAGGCGGAAGCTGGGCGCCACCACTGTTCCCCAGAAGGAGGGGCCTCAAACCTTCCCTCCTAATTTTCTCCATCACCTCTTCTCTGCAGAGCTCCACAAAACCGGTAATCTTCTTATTTTAAGTTCTCCTCTCTCCAGAATAACTCGTGCTCCTTCCAAGCGCAGGGGAGAAAACCCCCGCACTCCGGGCAGTCCACTCACGTTTACCGATATTCCCTTCCTTCTCCTCCTCAATTCTTCTCCGTGCCCTGTTCACCACCAGGCTGCTGCAGTTATAAATCCAATGCCCGGTGTCACGGGCACAGCGCCCAGGCGACGACCAAAATAATGGCGCGGCCTGTGGCCTCGAACCCCGCCGAGCCTAGGGCCGCGCCAGCATCGGTCCCCACAGTCCTGTATGTCGGCTGGGAGACCCCTGGCGAGCCGTCCGTGCGGCAGGTGTCCTTTTCGGAACACCTGGCCCCTGAGGGCCTCGGCGGCGGCCGGATTCGGGCGCTGGAGGCAGGAGAAGCCTTCCAGACGTCCGTTGCCGCTGGATACCGGAAGTCGTCTCCTATCATTCTGATCCTTATCTTGGACAAGAGCTCTGCTTCTCCATATCTCTGAATACAGCCTGAGGCTGGTCTCTAAAGGCTGAATTGTGTCTGAGACACCAACAAAAAATTATGTAGAACCCAAACAGCAAATACGACTACTCAGCATGCTGAATTGCTCTGGGAGTCATAAACAGCTCTGGCATATATTAAAATGGTATGCAATGAATCCTTGTCTATAACAATATAGCAATTATTCTTTTTCTCTGTTATATGTCAGCATAGCTCCAGGACAAGAAAATCAGGATCACCAACAGAATTTGTTAGTGCCATATACCTGCACAGGAGGAAAAGTGCAGAAAACCTTATTGTAAAGTGAAGTTAGTGTGTAAACTTTGGCTACCGGATTCATTAAGTTAAGATGCTATTTTACTGATAATTGCAGTGAAGAAAGTAAAGGATGTGTGTTCATATGGTTCCACTGTTTTGTTTTGTTTTTCATTTTGGCTAGCTACTAATCTATCTATATATATAAAAGCCAAATACCACTCACTAATCACAAAATCTCAGAACGGTAAAGCCTACAAACTTAAAATTTGGCACATATGTTCCTCTTGGCTTCTAAGTGCTCACCAAGAAAGGATATTTCGAAATGAGCATCAGATTATTAGTATTTCCTATACAGTACTATATTCACATGCTCTGACACTAAGGAGTTAGACGTTCTACTCCCCCTCCCCACCTGAAAGGAACTCTGTCTCAACTGCCAGTTTATTTATTTTATTTATTTATTTATTTTGCCAAGCATGTATTTTATGACAGATACAAGTGTAAACATAATTATAAATGCATGTAAAGTATATAATAGAGGAAAGTATTAAGACAGGGATGGTAGGCATGCTGGTGCACTTATGCATACCACTTATGCACACCTCTTAAAGACCTCTTAGGAATGGGGTGAGGTCTACAGTAGACAGTCTAAGATTAAAGGTTTTGGGGTTTGGGGAAGAAACCATAGAGTCAGGTAGTGCATTCCAGGCGTTGACAACTTTGTTACTGAAGTTCTATTTTCTGCAGTCTAGTTTGGATCAGTTTACCATGAGTTTGTATCTATTGTGTGCTCTTGTATTGGTTTGGTTGAAGCTGAAGTATTCATTGCCTTATATTAACACGCTCTGATGCTAAGGAGCTAGACATTCTACTCCCCCACTCCAGCTGAAAAGAACTCTGTTCCAACTGCCAGTTGCCTTATATTAACACGCTCTGATGCTACGGAGTTACACATTTTACATTAAGTTTCAGGTGTAAATTTATCACACCTGATTACATAGTTTCGTAGTGAAGCACGTATGTCCAGCTAGTGTATATATATATATACAATCCAATTTTGTTTAATAAACTTAGTCTTTCATTTGTTTGTGCCTTCCAGAAGAGATGACAAGACAAACATCCAAATTCCAAATGAACCTCATTCACCTGTAGCTGTTCTACAGGTCAGTGTTTAAAACTGCCCATCTGGATATTTCTATCTTCCCCAATCAATGTATCCTCTAGACGTGTGGATTTTGCAGAAAGTTCTGGGAGCGGAGATCTCTAAATCTAAAGGGCATTTGGGTTATAAAAGGTTTAGGTTAGTACATTTTTATTATCTCATCAAATATCTGCTCTGTAGGTGACCATCTCTTCAATAGAAGACAATCCATATAATCAACACATATGCCCTTTTGGAGTAACTATAAACTGTATATCTCTAATTAGCAGGCATTGCAGGGGCAAATCCTTGGTTGCTCAGTGCCTGGCAATTCACATTTGAGTTGCTATTAATAGGTGTGATATCATTCTTAAGACTGCTGCAGTCCTCATAAATCTTCTCATAGAGGAATACATTCCATTAATAGCAAGCTCATTGTTTCAACCTGGTGGCAGCAACAAGAGGCATTGTTACAGGATATACTCATTCAATGTCTTGAATTATGTCTCTTTTGCTTAGCTAGCAACACTTAGCAGCTGACTTCATTCTTAATAGATCATTAGAACGGAATCTCTCAACTGGCTTTTCCTAGTATTTTTATTGTTCTTCCCACTATTTCTAAAACCTGTTCATGCAATTACTACTCAGAGAATTCCTTCCACTTTATTACTTGTACACTTTGGATCAACTTTCTGTATCAGTTCTGCCTCATCACTTCCTCTCTGCTCATCATCTACTTTCATCAGTAAACAACCTCACTTCCTGCTTATATCTCTTACTTACTTTTCCTCCTACTTGCATCTGTCTTGTATGCCTAGGACCGTTTGTCAGATAACCAAAAATCATTAAATGAAATTGACTTACCAACTTGCCTAGGAATCTTTCTCTGCTATTTCAGTTTCCATCTCTTCTATAGAGTCAATGTATTGTTCTGGAAGATTCCAGTGCTGGGAATTTGCCTGATTCTGGTCACTTTACAAGATGCTGAATTTATAACACACATGGACAAGTTGTCTCAAGCTGTGAAATCTCCGGTATTATTCTGCAACAGCTTTGTAACACAGCAAACAAAGGGGAACAGCATAATCTCCCAAGGAGAGTTCAATTCAACTCAATTTGTATTATGATTATCACAAAATCTATGTGCTCTTTCAACTTCCTGCATGTTTGTGTTTCTTTTTGTTATTCTATTGCAAATTTATGAGACATAGGCTGATAAAGTTGAATGGGGACATTTAGAGGGTATCAAACTGCACACCCTATCACACCATGCAGGAATCCAAATTAAAGCATTCTTGAAAGACGGCTGCCTACTCTAGATAACCTGAATATATCCTGTGATGGGGAAACCACCACCTCTCTAATTGTTTCCATTGTGACTTAAATTTAGTGTTCTGTTTGGTGATAGAGAACACATATTGGATGTGACATTCTTCCAGGTTCTTGAACAGTGAATACTTTTAAGGAAAACATGTTCAACCAAGTAGGCAACAAACCAATCAAATCTCTCAATGTCACAATGCATCACAATAATATATTCTTTAAAAATCACAAGTGTTTACTTGAAGATGGAAAGTTATATTTATTGAGCAAATTAATTGCTAAAAGTAGTCATTAGATTCTAGTTCTTAACAGCATTTACTGTTTCTTTGCTTAATATGTATAATCAATGGCTTCTAACTTGTCACAAATCAGTGCCAGATAATATAATTTTTTCTATGGACACCTTGATTTTTTCTGAGCTTAGTTGTTTGCTTGCAGATATTTTGTTACCCAGTTAAGTAACATCACCAGTGTGAGCAGCAGATGGGATTTGCTTCCTATTTATATTCTACAATTTGGGTACGGTATTGTTTTGTCCTTGGTAATTACTTGATTAGGTATTATTTTTGCTGCTATTAATCCCCATTTATCAGGGTGGAGAGGATGTGTTCTGGTCTTTTCATTTCCTTCTTAGCTTTTTTATTGTCTCTTTTGAATAGTGTTTAAATATGATTTATTTCTAAGTGCCTATTGATGTTTAAACATCTTTTAAACACAGTCTAACTATAGAGGCAGACATTTTTAAAATTATCTTCTGGGACCATTCAAAAATATCCTTCAATATGTCCAATGATAAATTATTTTGCTCCATTCTGTATTAGTAATTCAAATTTATGGTCTCTTTTAATTGTAATATTTAGTTCCTTCTCATTCCCTCTAGTGTCAAAATCTCATTCTATCATGTTGCTTTTAGTGGAGCCACCTTCAGTTCATTATTTCTTCCTCAAAAACCCCCATGTCTACTCTTCCCATGAATATTTTTTACAGAAAATCATAAAACAATTGTTAAATTTAATAAAAGTATTCTCCATACCAACAGAATTTCCAGAATGTGTTTTATACTGTATCCTCTGAATGAAAGTTTTCTCACTACTTTGTCCACACCTTGACTTTCTCATTATGTCCCTCTGAACTAGTCACTATCTAGCTAGCCCTACCTTCTTCAACATGAGTGTTGTTATGCATTGAACTGCATCTTTCAATAAGTGTTTTAGGAACGTATGCTGGGACCCTGGAGTCTTCTCTAACCATTACAGTTGACAACTGAAGGGAGATTATTCCATTGTTATGAACTATCCCAAACTATAGTGGGTTTTAGAAAAAAGAACAAAAGCATAGTAAGGAATACTCTTAAACCCAGAAAAAAGGAAAAATCCCACTCACACCATATGCCTCCATCCATTTTTGCATTATTTTCAACATCAGTGAGGCTCACTTCTCCAAAACGTATTTTGTGTCCCTAAGCAATCCAAATAGGCTCACTCATGGTACATATTTATTTTTATATTTATTTATTCTGTTTTTGTGCATTAAATCTAAATGACTCACAATGGTGGTAATGATACCACAGAAGAGTTTCTTCCCCAATTTCAAGCCATTTACCCACATTCTTCTGTTCCTAAAATTATCTAGTATGGCATGGCATGGCATGGCATGGCGGAGCAGAGCAGAGCATAGTATAATATCAGTGGTGAAATTCAGCTGATTCTATCTGGATCACGCAATCTGGTAGCACTGGCAGCGAGAGGCTCCGCCCACCTGCCCAGACGTCATCAAGTCCTGTTTTTGACCCACTACACATGCACAGAAGGTATAGTTTAGTTTAGTTTAGTTTAGTTTAGTTTAGTTTAGTTTAGTTTAGTTTAGTTTAGTTTAGTTTAGTTTAGTTTAGTTTAATATAGTATAGTATAGTATAGTATAGTATAGTATAGTATAGTATAGTATAGTATAGTATAGTATAGTATAGTATAGTATAGTATAGTATAGTATAGTATAGTATAGTATAGTATAGTATAGTATAGTATAGTATAGTATAGTATAGTATAGTATAGTATAGTATAGTATAGTATAGTATAGTATAGTATAGTAATATAATACTATTATATTGTATTATATAATATTCTCTATTACAGAAAACAAATTCCAGGTGAAATCCTTCATTGGGTATACTTTTGACTTAAACTCATAGAAGGAAAAGCAAGCCTAGGCACAAAAGTGCCACCTCAAGTACTGGTGCCATCCCAGACTTCTCTGCACTAAAGACTATTTCATCTGTTACTGTAACTGTAACTTGTATTTCCTTTCATAAATATACATTTCAGTGGGGGGGAGGGGTTAAGCCCAAACCTTCACTTTTGACAAGTAATTATAAGGCTAAAAGAAATGCCAGACCAAGTTTCAAAGGAATATTTCATTTGGATTAAGATTCATAGTCAGAATCCCTGTTTGATGAAATCACAATCCTGTTGCCTTCAAAATATGAAGAACCTGCATTGCTTTGTATCACTTTTGCTCTCAAGACCTATGTGGCAGTTCCAGTGGCCAGAAGATTTCTGCACATGTTACTTCCAGCCATTCAAAGTGCTAGTTTCAGTCTCTGACTAATGTGAAATTCTTTAATGATACAAATAGTTCAACTACTATGCCTGCATATAGTGATTGTATCACCGCTGCAGTGCAATGCACCTTACTAAGTGCATTTTATCATATGATAAAATAAGGTATACCTTGTATATTTATTTATTTATTTATTTATTAAACTTTTATACCGCCCTTCTCCCGAAGAACTCAGGGCGGTCCACAGCCAAGTAAAACAATGAAAAGGTACACAATAAAAACAATAATTAAAAAACTTATTAAATATAAGGCCAAATTAAAATCCATTTAAAACAATAAAACCCATTAAATAAAATTAGAATCCAAATATTAAAAACTGCTAAAAATTCTATGCCAGTCCTGCGCAAATAAATAAGTATGTCTTCAACTCGCGGCGAAAGGTCCGAAGGTCAGGAAGTTGACAGAGTCCCGGGGGAAGATCGTTCCAGAGGGTGGGAGCCCCCACCAAGAAGGCCCTTCCTCTGGGAGCCGCCAGCCGACATTGCTTAGCGAACGGCACCCTGAGGAGTTCCTCTCTGTGAGAGCGCACGGGTCGGTGGGAGGCAATCGGTAGCAGTAGGTGGTCCCGTAAATAACCCGGCCCTAAGCCATGGAGCGCTTTAAAGGTAGTAACCAGCACCTTGAAGTGCACCCGAAAGACCACAGGTAGCCAGTGCAGCTTGCGCAGGAATGGTGTTACATGGGAGCCACAAGTGGCTCCCTCTATCATCCGCGCAGCTGTGTTCTGAACCAACTGGAGCCTCCGGGTGCTCTTCAAGGGGAGCCCCATATAGAGAGCATTGCAGTAATCCAAGCGAGACGTAACAAGAGCATGAGTGACCTTATTTTACCATATGATACCTACATAGTATGGGGACACGGTGGCTCAGTGCCTAAGATGCTAAGCTTGTCGATTGAAAGGTTGGCAGTTCAATGGTTCGAATCCCTAGTGCCCCCTAACGGGGTGAGCTCCCATTACTTGTCCCAGCTTCTGCCAACCTAGCAGTTCGAAAGCACGTTAAAAATACAAGTAGAAAAATAAGGACCACTTTGGTGGGAATGTAACAGCGTTCCATGCATCTTTTGCATTTAGTCATGCCAGCCACATGACCATGGTGACATCTTCGGACAGCACTGGCTCTTTGGCTTTGAAATGGAGATGAGCACCGCCCCCTAGAGTCAGGAATGACTAGCACATTTGTGCAAGGGGAACCTTTACCTTTACTTTTACCTATATAGTGGTTGCATTTTCTCTGGATCGTCCTCCAATTTAAACATATTAATTTGCTTCTAGTTCTAGCTATATTCTTCCCATCTTATATGACCACAGTCTTTGTACCAAGACAATCTGCACCTCTGTTTAAATAAAACACATGGTTGTCATCAACAATGAGATATCGTTGATTTTGTCCTGTGTTTGATATTGTTTTGATTAGATCTGGCTTTAGTTGAAGCAATATAAATCTCTGCCTATAAAGGAAGTAACTGTACAAACTTTGGCTGCCCAAATTAAAATTATCTAGAAAAATTATATAAATCATTGCAATGTATTCTATAGGTTGGCTAGGAAATATCCTGTTTGTTCTTGACCCCTTTTCTCATCTGCAATAAATTAGGATAAAAAGAAAGCTCAAGATACACTTTTGTGGATTGTGCAAATTTTAATAAATAATATATACAGGTATACCCTGTAGATTTGGTCTTCCATGCAATCACTACTTGAGCTTCTGGTACAAAAGTCTTTTTGGAGAACTGAAAGCTTCTAATTACATTATTTGCACAGGAGGAAAAAAAGAACAAAAATCTATCAACAGAGAACTGAACTCTTGTTTAAAAGTCACATTAAAGAACAGGAAAAAAAAGGTTCATTAAAGAAAAGTAATACCCTAAATGAAGCTAATGTGCTCCCTCTAGTTTCAATGAGCTCTTAAAAATGGATTTTTTTTAAAAAAACTGTTTTAATTAATTTCCTTGCAAAATGAATTCATCTCATCAAAAAATTAGCAGGCAGTAAATGTACCCATTCCTCAACAGATCTATTTTTTTAAAAGAAGAATAAACTGGCAGAAAATACTTTGAACATTAAAGAATAACCTTTTATGCTCCAAAGTTTTAAAAAAAGGTTAATGAAAGAACACTTAAAAACCAGCATGTACTCCCTTTGCAAAATAGTATAGTCTTCTTCTTTTTTTAATTTACATTACTGGGCACATGTTGGGTGTGTTTATGGGCATGTGGGTGGAAGAAGGAAAGAGAGAATGCAAGAAAAGGAACATGAATTCACACAACAAAATTAACCTAATGACTGGATTTTCTGGGTTCACACAATATACTGAACAATAACCACACAGGCTTAATTTGCACAACATGTTAAACCACATATACACAGCCACACACACACAAAAAAAAACAATTGAAAAGTGAAATTTAGCTCTAGCTTGGGAATGTTAGGTGCTGAAGAGAAAATACATATGTTAACAAAAAATGTGACAGTTAGTAATGGATGGTCAGAAGATTGTATAGCTGACTTAGGACTGGCTCCTTTCTCATTCCCCACGCTAAAAATTGACCTGCCAAAATTAAAATTAATGCTATGTTTAATGGCCAATATTACCAGATTTCACCTCCTCTGTAATGCCTTGTATCTACATATTGCAAGGCACTTAAGACTCAATCCCTTCAAATGAAGAATATTTAGAGAAATTGCTTCAAACCTTTTCTCCAAAACTATTGGCAATGTCAGAGATACTGTATATGCAGGACCACAATTTTGTGCAAGTTCCTGTTTCATTTCACCAAAAGAAAATTATTACTCTGATAATTTGCACATTAAATCTATTTATTTCATTCCAACCTACTCTGGTTAAGTTCTGATCTTTATCCAAGTTTAGCAAGTTGCCATCAAAAACAAAATACTTTCACCATCTGTTATACAGAAAGCATTGTATGAAAATGATGGAGGGGAAAATGCAACTTTCTCTAAGAATCAGTAAACTGATGTTTCTTATCTCCTGGCTTATGTTTAAAGAATGATGTTTAATTCTTTCATACAGAATATTTTTATTGAATTCCTATTAAAATCTACACCTTATGAAGAAAAGCTCAAGAATTAAAAATTATGAAGGCCAATTATAAGCACTCCATTATAAGCCTTGGCTTCTCTACTTTCTACAGTGATCTCTCCCGTTTTCAGCTTGTCTCTGTCTCATCAAATGCCACTATATTGTTATTAGTATCAAATTCAGTGCCACTTTTGTGAGCTGGACAGGAATAAAAGAGCAAAGGTGTGATAAATAATTGTTTTATGCAAAATTGTAAAGGGATACTTTGCTTCAAGAAAGCTTTGCTTTGATGCAGCAATTTGAATCAAATGGATTCAATTATTTTATACTGTAGTTCTTCTAATTCTAATAGAGCTCTTACAGACACTGTCTTTGCAACTTCCAATCTGTGTATGTAGAATGACTGAATATTGTTATAGGCTTCCTTATGCAGTCACAAGTAGACAACTAGTGAAATTTATCATCTAACTAAACTCTGTGCTAATCAAAGCATTTTTGTGGTGACAAAATAACAATCCTTGAATTTTTTCCCTTTCTCTGTTCTCAACTTCTTTAATGGTAACAGTAACAAACCTGAACTTTAATATCTCTGTGTAATGGAATATTAATATTTCTGCGCAGATGATCCTGGCAGACCAACTCAGTTCTCAGCACTCTCATAGCTGAGCATCCTGATGTATATTTATGGATCAAATCTTACATTTAGATTTTTTTGGTAGATTTAAATTTCCTAACAAGGTGAACGCACACCTTGCCAACAATTATAAACACTGGAAAAGAGAGGAGGAGGAGGAGGAGCTTAAGATTCCTAGCAAGATTACAATTGTCACTTTTTCCATAGGTCACTCTTCCATGTCTTTTCACCTGATGAAATGAAATCCATGATGTGAAGTTTGAGTGACTTAGTATTTTTTTCTTAACTCCATTAAATTTAGAGCAGTATTCTGAATCAGAATGCCATTCAGACATGTGAATTTCAATGTTTAGAATTCCCAAGTTAACATAGATCCTCAGATTCGGAAAACATGTTAAAGAAAGCTGATTTATAGTGTTGTATGAAAAGTAGTACTTCTTTAGAATTAGAGTTTCCTGTTGAGGATATACTAGATATACTAGAATATTTTGAGTTTTGGTCTTGCTAATTATTATTATTAGGAATAGAAAATACAGATTTTCAAAAACATAATGAAAAAAATGTGTTTAATATCTTAAGGAAGGAAATATATTTAAGTAAAATAAGTTTGGGAGAAGAGCTAAATTACATTACTGTTATCTATTCCTTATTAGGCTCTTTATAAGAATTAAGTTATTAACAAAGTTGGAATTGAAGTTGCATTACAATTTCAATCTCATTGCATAAATCCAGACATTGCATAAATCCAGATAAATTAAGATGAGAGGACATCTTAATTAGATTATATGCTATTGACTTAATAAAGACTAAACTAGCATGCTGTTGGGCTAAAACTATAATTTAAAAATCAGAACAGTCATCCATTGGAGTGGTGCGATGGCCTAGAGATGGAGCTCTCACCTCATAATCAGGAGCCTGTGAGTTCGATCCTAGGTAGAGGCAAGATATTTTTCTTTCTGGGCATACTGAGAAGATATCTGCAGAACAAAAGTCCGCATTAATGACAGGAAGGGCATCCGGCCATTAAAACACTGCTAGCGCCATTCAGTTGCCCAGACTCCACCCCGCACGGAGTGGACCGCATGCAATGGGGTTGTTAAATGAAGATGAACAGAACAGTCATCCATTGAAGATCAACAAGATTTTTCTATGATAAATTCCTAAATAAGTAGTATTTTTTTTATGTGAACAAACATAAACTAGACAAACTAGTTACCAATTGTCGTTTCTTTCAAACTGACTATTTTAATATTTTGTGTGTGTTTGTGTGTGTGTGCACCTGTGCATCATTTATACAAACACATTTTAAAGGCTACCTAGATCAGAGCAATCATACATTTTATTAGATAAGATATATGCTAATAGCTCAAGTTTGACTGTGACTTATTCATTCGTACATGCATACATACATTGTCTGATTTCCAATGACTCTGGCCAGTTTATGTTTCTTTTCTAGATGCTAATAGATGAAATATGCAAAGATCAATCTGAAATATGTAAGCAATTAATGGAAAACAATTCTCCATCTAGTTAATTCAGTGCCATCAATCTGGATTTGATTCCTAGTGACTGCAAGGAAGAATGTCCATTTTGAACTGACTTTTTGTAAGAATTTTTAGCTCTTTCATGGATATTTCTTTGAACCAACCAGTTTGCCCATTGAGTTTCTATTCTACTACTTCTTATAATGTTGCCAAGCAAAACATTCTTTTTAACCCACAAAAATGTAGTCTTCTATTTTCTGACCACAGAGCATTTAAGGCTTATATAGCCTAGAACTGAATGTTTGTTTGTTTGTTTGTTTGTTTGTTTGTTTACAGTGTATGGAAATCTTAGAAACCATCTCAAGACCCACAATTTAAGGCATTTATTGTCCCTCTCTTATTCTTCCTCAGTGTACAGTCTCCATAACCATACATTACTATTGCTTTTACTATACTGATCTTGGGTATCATTGAACTACCCATATCATTCATGATCTTGTCTAAGCTTGTCATTGACATCCTCCCTAGAATTAATTTTATTTCCTCCCACACACTCAAAACGTATCTTAATCTTTGTCTTACCTAAATAAAATAATGTCAAACTTACTTATTCACCAGGAACTGCAATGTCACTAAGCATGTACAATGATATTGCTTGTCTTCTTAATATTTAATATTGGTCTGGTTTTTTCACATTTCCCTTTTAATTTCACAATGAGTTTTATTTTTTAGCTCTTTTACTATTTCCATTCTTAGAAGGCATACACTATATATAATAAACAGATATGGGGAAAATCTATAATGTTCTTTCACTCTCTTTTCTATTTAGAACCATTTTGATTCTTGAAATGCAATTCTTTCATTATAACGATTATTGCTATTTGTAAAATTTCTTCAAAAGAAATAATCAGTCTAAAACTCCTAGTACTTTTCATCCATTTTGGCATGATTTTCACAATGAAAGCTACTGTGAAGCAAAAATAATCTTACAATCTCTCACTTCTTCTTATTATTACATCTTATATTACTTTGTTATTATGATATAACATTATTATAAAGATATAGGTATGCAGGTATATCATTATTACACAGCTTACATTATTTACCTAATCTTATGTTCCTCTACCTTTTTTGAACCCTACCTGTTTATTCAGATTTTTTCAATCCTTTGTAATCTTATCCTTTTTTTTTTTGTAAACTCTTAATTTACCAAACATTGCTTCTGTGAGGTATTAGTTCTCTGTCTCTTGATCTCTGTTCATCACATTGATCTGATAGCCTGAAAGCATGCTCTCCAAGTATTGTCTTGATAGCACATCTTTATTTTTTTCTTTAAAGTTTAGTCTACACATTTGTTGCACTAATAATTCATGGCCTATTCCAATCTGTACCTGAAGTTGTTTGAGTTGACTGGATTGCACTTTTCCAACTTCAGTTTCCTGATAAGTAGCTATTTGATTCTGAAGTAGTCCACCAGAGATTTCTGTATGTAGAATCTTTCATTTATATTGTTTAAATAAATTTCCCACAAAGAGGTTTATTTGCAAACTGCTATTAATCTATCATCTGCTTTATTGTATTTATCCAATCCAAACTATCCTGTAAGTCCAGATTCTTCCATTTCTCCAACTTCATTTTTTATATTATGTTCTCTCTTCATGTTTCATCTATAATATTAAGGCTTATATTTTGAATGCTTCAGTTCCAAATTTTCCGTTGTTTCTATTTCATACATATCATGATATGGTAGCTTCTATTCCTGTAGAATTGAAAACTCCCCTTTCAGCACTGTCACCATCTGTGAGTAAACTTTGTTGAATGTTGGTCTGGCTTTGCCATCATATCATTGCACCTGTTCTCCAATAACTAAAGTGCCCTTGGAGTAGTGTCTGGGCAATTGTCTATGGAGATTCTCAGTCATCCAGGTCATGGTTGTCCCAAAGATGCTTTTTGAAGAGGCAACTGGACTTTCTGATTTTTCTTTGAAGATGTTTGACTTTTCATCCAAGAAGAAGCTTCTTAGCTGAAAACTCTTCTTGGATGAGAAGCGAAATGTCTTCAAAGAAAAACCAGAAAATCCAGTTGCCTCTTGAAAAAGAGGCACATGTCTTTGGAACATGTCTCGGCAATTTACTTTAAAAGGGACAAGGAGAATGTGGAACACATTCAGAGAAGAGCCACCTGGATAGTGGTTGTATTTAAACAAAGCCCTATATAGAACAAGGAACAGGTAAAACTAAGGGAAAAATAGAGTAGCAGTTTATGAAATCTAAAAGGCTGTCATGTGCAAGAAAAATGATTATGTGTTAAAGTTGAGAGATCACAAGGACCAATAGATTGAAAAACAAAGATTCAGCTTGAACTTTAGGAAGAATTTCAGATGGTACTTTGCCTGCCAGTTTCACATAAGGCAGCTTGTGCTACACATTCACTGTAGCTGCAAATCTTCACCTCAAGTGATGTAAAAACAAATTACGGATTAATTTTTTCCTTTAAGCATACTAAAAAGCCTAGGTGCAAGATCTTACTTTTACAAAACCAACAGAAGCCAGAGACATAGACAAAGAATAAATTCAGGGAGGATCCAAGCAGACAGTTTATAGTCTGCTGTTCAAACAGATGATTCAAAAAGGGGATGAAGACAATTTCAGGAAAGGGGATAGAATATCCACAGTCAGGCAGTTATTTGCCCCTCTTTTAAAAAAAAAAAAAAAAAGCTCTGTCTTTTAGTTTGATAAATTTTGATAAATTTCTGGCTACATTGTTCACTTGGCTATCATTTAGAGATTTAGTGTCATGGTCAGATCATTTTCTCCTCCGCCTAGACTTTCAGACCGCTACTCACCACCGCAGGGAGACGGAACCAATGCGTTGGTTCCGTCCCAGGCGTCTGATGGACCCTGAGAGGTTCCAGACGGAGCTTGGGCTGTTCCCTGAGGATCTTACCCACGGCACGACCGAAGAACTAGTAGCGGCCTGGGAACAGGCCGCGGCTGAGGCTTTGGACCGTGTCGTGCCTTTGCGGCCTCTGACCCGGTGCAGATCTCAATTAGCTCCTTGGTTCTCTGAGGAGCTGAGAGAGATGAAACGCCGGAGAAGACGCCTAGAGAGTGCCTGGAGGTTAGCCGCTCCGACGCTGATTGGACACTAGTTAGGTCTTTTTCAAAGACCTACCTAGTGGCACTGAGGGTGGCGAGGCATTCTTACGCCTCCTCCCTCATTGCGTCGGCAGATAACCGCCCGGCCGCCCTGTTTCGGGTGACCCGTTCCCTCCTTCACCAGGGGGGACGGGATGACCCCTTGCAGGGACGTGCCGAGGAGTTTAGCGGTTATCTATACGATAAAATCGCTCAGCTTCGGGATAGCTTGGACCAAGATTGCGATGATCCGGATGAGATGACTGAGGCTCGTCTTGTTGATGTTGTTTGGGATGAGTTTGATTCTGTGGCTCCCGAGGACGTGGACAGGTTGCTGGGGAGGCTGCATGCCACTACATGTTTACTGGACCCGTGCCCCTCCTGGCTGGTGCTGGCCACTCAGGATGTGACACGAGGCTGGCTCCGGGGTATTATAAATGCTTCTTTGATGGAGGGGGTCTTTCCCGCCGCCTTGAAAGAGGCGGTGGTGAGACCCCTCCTCAAGAAGCCTTCCCTGGACCCAGCTATCTTGGGTAATTATCGTCCAGTCTCCAACCTTCGCTTTGTGGCGAAGGTTGTAGAGAGTGTGGTGGCACGGCAGTTTCCTCAGTACCTGGAGGAAGCTGTCTATCTAGACCCGTTCCAGTCCGGCTTCCGGCCCGGGTATAGCACGGAGACAGCTTTGGTCGCGTTGGTGGATGACCTCTGGAGGGCCAGGGATAGGGGTTGCTCCTCTGCCCTGGTCCTGTTGGATCTCTCATCGGCTTTTGATACCATCGACCATGGTATCCTGCTGCGCCGGTTGGAGGGGTTGGGAGTGGGAGGCACCGTTTATCGGTGGTTCTCCTCCTACCTCTCCGACCGGTCGCAGACGGTGTTGACAGGGGGGCAGAGATCGGCGCGGGCGCCTCACTTGTGGGGTGCCGCAGGGGTCGATTCTCTCGCCTCTCCTGTTCAACATCTACATGAAGCCGTTGGGCGAGGTCATCAGTGGCTTTGGGGTGAGTTATCATCTGTACGCTGATGATACCCAGCTGTACTTCTCCACCCCAGGCCACCCCAGCGAAGCTGTCGAAGTGCTGTCCCGTTGTTTGGAGGCCGTACGGGTCTGGATGGGGAGAAACAGACTCAGACTCAATCCATCCAAGACGGAGTGGCTGTGGATGCCGGCATCCCGGTACAGTCAGCTGCAACCGCAGCTGACTGTTGGGGGCGAGTCACTGGCCCCAATGGAAGGGGTGCGCAACTTGGGCGTTCTCCTGGATGGACGGCTGTCGTTTGAAGATCACTTGACGGCCGTCTCCAGGAGAGCTTTTTACCAGGTTCGCCTGGTCCGCCAGTTGCGCCCCTTTCTCGACCGGGATGCCTTATGCACGGTCACTCATGCTCTCGTCACTTCTCGACTGGATTATTGCAATGCTCTCTACATGGGGCTACCCCTGAAGTGTACTCGGAGACTTCAGTTAGTCCAGAATGCAGCTGCGCGGGTGATTGAGGGAGCACCACGTTGCTCCCGGGTAACACCACTCCTGCGCAGTCTGCACTGGCTACCTGTGGTCTTCCGGGTGCGCTTCAAGGTTTTGGTTACCACCTTCAAAGCGCTCCATGGCTTAGGGCCCGGGTACTTACGGGACCGCCTGCTGTTTCCACATGCCTCCCACCGACCCGTACGCTCTCACAGAGAGGGTCTTCTCAGGGTGCCGTCTGCCAAGCAGTGTCGGCTGGCGGCCCCAAGGGGAAGATCCTTCTCTGTGGGAGCACCTACCCTCTGGAACGAACTTCCCCCCGGTTTACGCCAATTGCCTGACCTTCGGACCTTTCGCCGGGAACTGAAACTTATTTATTTATCCAAGCGGGACTGGCCTGATTTTTAAATTCTAAATTTTAAATTTTTAATTGTAATTTTACTGGGTATTTTATATGGTCAATTGGACGGTTTTAATTTCGGCCTTTTATTGAATAAGCTTTTTAATTGTTATTTTAATATGTATATTAATTGTTTTAAATGAAGGCTGTACACCGCCCTGAGTCCTTCGGGAGAAGGGAGGTATAAAAGTTTAATTAATAAATAATAAATAATAAATAATAAAATAATTGTTCTACCCTTCATAATAGATGAAGTGTTGCAGGGCTCAAAATCCTACCCAACTAAAGTTCTGGGTCATTATCGTCCAGTCTCCAACCTTCGCTTTGTGGCGAAGGTTGTAGAGAGTGGTGGCACGGCAGTTTCCTCAGTACCTGGAGGAAGCTGTCTATCTAGACCCGTTCCAGTCCGGCTTGGGTATAGCACGGAGACAGCTTTGGTCGCGTTGGTGGATGACCTCTGGAGGGCCAGGGATAGGGGTTGCTCCTCTGCCCTGGTCCTGTTGGATCTCTCATCGGCTTTTGATACCATCGACCATGGTATCCTGCTGCGCCGGTTGGAGGGGTTGGGAGTGGGAGGCACCGTTTATCGGTGGTTCTCCTCCTACCTCTCCGACCGGTCGCAGACGGTGTTGACAGGGGGGCAGAGATCGGCGCGAGGCGCCTCACTTGTGGGGTGCCGCAGGGGTCGATTCTCTCGCCTCTCCTGTTCAACATCTACATGAAGCCGTTGGGCGAGGTCATCAGTGGCTTTGGGGTGAGTTATCATCTGTACGCTGATGATACCCAGCTGTACTTCTCCACCCCAGGCCACCCCAGCGAAGCTGTCGAAGTGCTGTCCCGTTGTTTGGAGGCCGTACGGGTCTGGATGGGGAGAAACAGACTCAGACTCAATCCATCCAAGGCGGAGTGGCTGTGGATGCCGGCATCCCGGTACAGTCAGCTGCAACGCGGCTGACTGTTGGGGTGAGTCACTGGCCCCAATGGAAGGGTGCGCAACTTGGGCGTTCTCCTGGATGGACGGCTGTCGTTTGAAGATCACTTGACGGCCGTCTCCAGGAGAGCTTTTTACCAGGTTCACCTGGTCCGCCAGTTGCGCCCCTTTCTTGATCGGGATGCCTTATGCACGGTCACTCATGCTCTCGTCACTTCTCGACTGGATTATTGCAATGCTCTCTACATGGGGCTACCCCTGAAGTGTACTCGGAGACTTCAGTTAGTCCAGAATGCAGCTGCGCGGGTGATTGAGGGAGCACCACGTTGCTCCCGGGTAACACCACTCCTGCGCAGTCTGCACTGGCTACCTGTGGTCTTCCGGGTGCGCTTCAAGGTTTTGGTTACCACCTTCAAAGCGCTCCATAGCTTAGGGCCCGGTACTTACGGGACCGCCTGCTGTTCCCACATGCCTCCCACCGACCCGTACGCTCTCACAGAGAGGGTCTTCTCAGGGTGCCGTCTGCCAAGCAGTGTCGGCTGGCGGCCCCCAGGGGAAGGTCCTTCTCTGTGGGAGCACCTACCCTCTGGAACGAACTTCCCCCCGGTTTACGCCAATTGCCTGACCTTCGGACCTTTCGCCGGGAACTGAAAACTTATTTATTTATCCAAGCGGGACTGGCCTGATTTTTAAATTCTAAATTTTTAATTTTTAATTGTAATTTTACTGGGTATTTTATATGGTCAATTGGACGGTTTTAATTTCGGCCTTTTATTGAATAAGCTTTTTAATTGTTATTTTAATATGTATATTAATTGTTTTAAATGAAGGCTGTACACCGCCCTGAGTCCTTCGGGAGAAGGGCGGTATAAAAGTTTAATTAATAAATAATAAATAAATAAATAATAAAATCATTGTTCTACCCTTCATAATAGATGAAGTGTTGCAGGGCTCAAAATCCTACCCAACTAAAGTTCTGGGTCAGCTTTTCTAGACCAAGGGTCTCCAACCTTGGCAACTTTAAGACTTGTGGACTTCAACTCCCAGAGTTCCTCGCTCAGAAAAGCTGGCTGAGGAATTCTGGGAGTTGAAGTCCACAAGTATTAAAGTTGCCAAGGTTGGAGATCCCTGGTCTAGACTATATTGTGCATCTCAAGTGCTTCTTATACAATGCACTTTGTTCTGTTACTTCCTGGAATACAGGTTGAGACTGTATCTGATCTGGCTTTTTGGTTCATGAATCTGAAGAATCAGATCCTAAACAGATGGTAAAAAGTGATAGTGGAATAATCTGCCTAAAGTACTGATGTTCTCCCCATTGAAGTTTTTCAAATAGAAGTTGCCTGTTTCCCTGTTAAGGATCGTTTAGAAGATTCGGGAATACAGGAAAGGTCAATGTTAGATTAAAGCTGCTAAATTTTGGCAACTCTAAGATTATATGTACTTTTTTTTTTTTTAATTTACATTTATATCCCGCCCTTCTCCGAAGACTCAGGGCGGCTTACAGTGTATAAGGCAATAGTCTCATTCTATTTGTATATTTACAAAGTCAACTTATTGCCCCCCCAACAATCTGGGTCCTCATTTTACCTACCTTATAAAGGATGGAAGGCTGAGTCAACCTTGGGCCGGCTTGAACCTGCAGTAATTGCAGGCTGCTGTGTTTTAATAACAGGCTTCTTACAGCCTGAGCTACCACGGCCCCAATAATGCTGGCTGAGGAATTCTGGGAGTTGAACTCCACACATCTTAAAGTTGCCATGGTTGAGAAACACTGGGCTAGATAATCTATATTTTGATAAAGAAAAGAAAACCAGACAGAGCAAGGTATTGTTGAATCTGAAAAGTTCAATTCAACTTAGTTTTCATTTAATCAATTTCTGAATTAATTTGTGAAGTCACTGCCTGACAAAAATCAATACAAGTATTTGCACAAAGTTTGCGTGAGCACTAAGTATCTTTGGGTTTTTTTCTTATGTAATACTAAGTAGAAAAAACTGGTTATGTGTGTGTGTGTGTGTTCACAATATATAATATATAATGTATATAATATGCAATTATCATATGAAAGTGAGATTTGGTTATTGTGCATGAAAATGCAAATCAAATTAATTGTTCATTAGAAACTGTTCACTTGCTGCTAGAAACTTGCTGCTTATTTACAGCATAGTTTCTATTTCTTTATTAGTAAATCAATAAAATATTGCAAAATCATATTTCTTCAGTGATCTTTATATCCTGTCTGAATAGTATTGCTCTGAGAATTTCCCACTGTTTAGGGAAGCAGGAGAAAGTAAAATTTCCTTGGAAAAAGAAAAGGGTAAACCTTAAAAGTATCTCACAATTACAACAATGTTATTCAGAAACTTGGTTCTACACAACATGCAAATAGTTTTTAATTAATATTTTTCCTTGTGAATCCAGAGAGAGAATGTAGTTAACCATCAGTTAAAAGGCAACATGGCGTCCTTTAGATTTTCTGGATTTTAGCTTCCAAATAACCCAGTCAGCATGACCTATAAGTAGTGATGATAGAAGAGGCAACCTAATACGTCAACACTCAGAAATAAGACATTCAATAAATCTCTAATTTATATTATATATTGATGAAAGCATGGATTTCCATCAACAAAGCATTACGGATTGAGAAAAGCCATGTCCATGATTACTTGTCAGGCTTGCTCATATAATCATCCTAACAATGGATAACTAATGAATAAATTAATTGTTAAACTAATGTTTAACTTACCAGGTCTCTGCCTTCTTGTCAGAACAAGCCAGGTAAATGGGAGCTTCTCAGTTAAAGCTGTAACTACAGCCCAATTCACACTTGTTATTTTGCTAGACCAAACTCTTAGGACATATGGAAGGTAATTCACTGGAATGTGAAAACAGATAATTCTGAAGGGAGCTATTATCATTTTGATTCATTGCAGCTATTGGAAAGTTGGTCTTATTGAGGCATAGAAGAGTTGATGGCTCCTGCTTCACAGATTTATGAAGCAAAATGACCTGTCTCCTCCAATATGTCCCCACCCCACCCCAAAAATCAGAACAAAACAAATCTCTATCTATTGTACTGCTTTTAACTTTCTGAAACTTTTTCATGCCATTATCTCTTTTACAGAACAACCACTGCGAAAAAGAAATCTTCATAGATTTATGAAGGCACAAGCATATGCTACTGTGTTCCTCTGTGCTTATATTGTTAAAATTAAATGTAGTTTAATCCTAAATGCTTCATGACCAGGATCAACAGGTTTAATGTTGAATGTCTTGTGATTTTGTAACATCATCCAGACTTTCTTTCTTTCCAGTATAGGAAGCAGGACTAGATGAGTATTTAGTTGTTTGGATCCGAGTAAAGAAATAAATTTGGGAGTGTTTGGAAACAACCTGGGACAGAAAAGGAATTTGGAAGTGAAATGAAAGCAGAATAGACAAATCCATCTCTAAGTATATAAAGGAATTTCATAGAATTCATTTCTCTCTTCTAAATATTATACACATTTATGTTATTGATGCACAAGGATTTTTTAAGCTCTTGCAGATAAGACACATCTGTATGTTGACTATCAAACAAAATATAGATCAAATAGCATGGATATGACATTTAGAGTTTGATTATATTTCCTGCGAACCTTTTTTTGTTTGTTTGTTTCTAAAGTAAATTGGCAAAGTTCACAGTGTTCCAATTAATTGACAAAGAACGTCACCAAAATAAGAAGGGGAAAATTTGTCACAACTTCTCCAGGTTCATTAAATGAATCTCAACATTAGCAATTATTCTAAAATAAATATGTATTCTATTATTCTAATTCCATACCTTTTCTCTTGATAGATCTTTGCACTCAAGGCAATTTGAATTCCAGGCTGATTCTCTGGAAACTGTTTCCTAGTAACTGACATCCTAATGTTTAAACTGTCCATACATTTTTCACTCTATCTTATTGGAGGAAAAGCAGCAACTTTGTTCAATAAATAGAATCTGACAGGGAAAGTGACCCATGTTTCAAACAGACAAGCTGGAGAAATATACATAAATGTTTCAATAACACTTGAGCAGAAAGCAAAAGGGAATAAAGGAAAAGAAAGGAAATAAAATGAACATCAGTTTTCACCACATATTTTTCTAAGCCACTGAATGTACTATAAATGCAAACTTAGAAATTAAAAAACCGGTACAATATGTGAGCTCTCTAGAAAGCAGCTTTGTGTTCTGTCTGGAATTCCCACTTGTGTTAGTATTGATGAACTTCCATTGCCTGCATTGGTTAATTTGTACATCGTTTGGTAGTCAACAAATATATATAAGTTTGACTCCTTCTATTTTCCCCACAATAACAACCCTGAGGAGGTGAGATGGACTGAGAGAGAGTGATTGGTCCAAAGTCATCCAGCCAGTTTTCATAGCTAAGGCACAATTTGAATTCAAGAGTTCAAATTGCCCAGTGGTGGGATTCAGCCAGTTCGCACCACTTTGGGAGAACTGGTTGTTAACTTACTGAGCAGTTTGCAAACTGGTTGTTGGAAGAAATTATTAGAGCAGAGAACTGGTTGTTAAAGGCAACTCAAAGGCAACTCCGGCTCGCAAAGATCTAAGATGGCGCCGACAAAGGCTGCCTCGGTGAAATGCTCTCTAATTGTTTCTTTATTTCTAATTGTTCTCTGTGACTCACTACGGATTTCCTACTCACGAGACCATCTGCTAAAAATTAAGGAACATTTCTTTAAGGAGCAGCTTTCTTTAATCTCACCCCCGCCTGTCTTTACAAACACGGAGGAGATTCTAACACAGGAGGAGGCAATTCCCACGGAGCCATGGATTACTAAAAAAACCAAATGACGGAAACGAAGGAAAAGAGGTAAGCGATCTGGGATCTTAATCAAGCTAAGAAGTCGCATTAAAACTCCTCTGCCTTCAATTTTCCTAACAAATATACGCTCACTTGCAAATAAGATGGATGAAATACTCCTCTTAAACAAATACTATTCTGATTTTCGCAATTCAGCAGTCCTATGCTTCTCTGAAACCTGGTTAAATGAATCAATTGAAAATAGCAGCCTGAACATTCCAGGATTTCAAATTGAACGATCAGACAGGATTCCAGAAACATACCACGTGCAGCTGTAGGACACTCTGATCATTGCATGATTCACCTTGTACCTGCTTACAGGCAAAGACTTAAAGCCACAAAACCAATAATTAAATCAGTGAAGACCTGGACGGAGGAATCAAAATTAAAGCTACAGGCATGTTTTGACTGCACTGATTGGAATATTTTTAAAGATACCTCTGCAGACCTGGATGAACTCACAGATACTGTAACATCATATGTCAGCTTCTGTGAAGACCTATGTGTACCTACAAGGAACTTGCGAATACACAGTAACAACAAACCTTGGTTTACACCTAAACTTAAGCAGCTACGACATTCCAAAGAGGAAGCCTACAGAAAAGGTGATAAAATGCTGTACAATCAGGCCAGAAATGCACTAACAAGGGAGATAAGAGCAGCAAAAAGAAGCTACTCTGAAAAGCTAAAGAATCAGTTTTCAGCAAATGAACCAGCAAACATGTGGAAAACTCTTAAAAATATCACCGGCTATGGCAAACCTCCTTCCCAGGCTGAAGGTAATCAACAACTGGCAGATGACCTGAATGAGTTTTACTGCAGGTTTGAAAGGAAACTACTGCCACCTATCTCCACAACCCCCATCTCAGACACACCAACAACAGCCAAGCCTCCTACAACTGACCCCATTTCATTGGGTTCACAAACCCTAGTGATCACAGAAAAGGAAGTGCAGGACCTATTTCACAGACAAAAGCCAGGAAAAGCTCCAGGCCCAGACAAGATAACTCCTTCTTGCTTAAAAGTCTGTGCTGACCAATTGGCCCCCATCTTCACCCATATTTTCAATAAATCACTAGAGATGTACTATGTTCCTTCTTGCTTCAAACGCTCTACCATCATCCCAATGCCGAAGAAGCCCACCATCAAGGAACTGAATGACTACAGACCAGTTGCTCTAACATCTGTAGTCATGAAAACCTTTGAAAGGCTAGTGCTTTCCTACCTACGCGAACTTAAAACTTATTTATTTCGTATGGCTAGACTAGCCTGATTTTTATTTTTATTTTTATTGGATGGGTTTTTAAAATTTTGTGATTTTATGGGGGAGTACGTTTTTTAACATTTTGGGCATTTAAATTAGTTTTTTAAGGGATGTTTTTAATTATTGTGTGTATTTATATTTTTATCTGCCTGTTCACCGCCCTGAGTCCTTCGGGAGAAGGGCGGTATACAAATTAAAATATTATTATTATTATTATTATTATATTATTATTATTATTATTATATTATTATTATTATTATTATTATTATTATTACCTGAAAACCATCACGAATCCGCTCTTAGACCCCTTGCAATTTGCATACTGAGCAAATAGATCAACAGATGATGCTGTTAATATGGTTCTGCACTACATCCTACAACATCTTGAGTCTCCAAAGACCTATGCAAGGGTCCTTTTTGTAGAGTTTAGTTCAGCATTCAATATCATCATTCCAGACATTCTTCTAACTAAGCTAAACCAGCTACAGGTACCGGAACAGACTTGTAAGTGGATCACAAGCTTCCTAACAAACAGGAAGCAGCAGGTGAAGCTAAGCAAGATCACATCAAATACCTGTACAATTAGCACAGGGGGCCCCCAAGGCTGTGTGCTCTCCCCTCTTCTCTTCTCTCTGTATACCAATGACTGCATCTCCAACGATCCATCTGTTAAGCTATTGAAGTTCGCAGATGACACAACAGTGATTGGTCTCATTCGAGACAATGATGAATCCGCATATAGACGAGAGGTCGAACGACTAGCCTTGTGGTGCAACCAAAACAATCTGGAACTGAACACACTTAAAACCGTACAAATGGTGGTAGACTTTAGGAAAAACCCTTCCATACTTCCACCTCTCACAATACTTGACAACACAGTATCAACAGTAGAAACCTTCAAATTTCTGGGTTCTATCATATCGCAAGATCTCAAATGGACAGCTAAGATCAAAAACATCATTAAAAAAGGTCAACAAAGAATGTTCTTTCTGTGCCAACTCAGTAAGCTCAAACTGCCCAAGGAGCTGCTGATCCAATTCTACAGAGGAATTATTGAGTCTGTCATTTGCACCTCTATAACTGTCTGGTTCGGTTCTGCAACCCAACAAGAAAAACACAGACTTCAGAGGATCATTAGAACTGCAGAAAAAATAATTGCTACCAACCTGCCTTCCATTGAGGACCTGTATACTGCACGAATCAAGAAGAGGGCTGTGAAAATATTTACAGATCCCTCGTATCCTGGTCATAAACTGTTTCAACTCCTACCCTCAAAACGACGCTATAGAGCACTGCACACCAGAACAACTAGACACAAGAACAGTGTTCCAATATCTCAGGGGTTGCCACAAAGAGGGAGTCGGGCTGTTCTCCAAAGCACCTGAGGGTAGAACAAGAAGCAATGGGTGGAAACTGATCAAGGAAAGAAGCAACTTAGAACTAAGGAGAAATTTCCTGACAGTTAGAACAATTAATAAGTGGAACGACTTGCCTGCAGAAGTTGTAAATGATCCAACACTGGAAATTTTTAAGAAAATGTTGGATAACCACCTGTCTGAGATGGTGTAGGGTTTCCTGCCTGGGCAGGGGGTTGGACTAGAAGGCCTCCAAGGTCCCTTCTTCTTCTTCTTCTTCTTCTTCTTCTTCTTCTTCTTCTTCTTCTTCTTCTTATTATTATTATTATTGTTATTATTGTTATTATTGTTATTATTGTTATTACTATTACTATTACTACTACTATTACTACTATTAAACTGACTCTCATCTAATTGTCAATGAATAAACACGGACACAAAGGAAGGGAGATTAAAAACAAATATTTTAGTTAAGATATTGGTGTATGTGCTATTATATTTTACAGAATCTGATACAGAGCCACTCACTGGCTCTTCACATATCCTTCCCTGTGTGCAGACACTGAAACAAAACAGTTGAAAGGCACGGAGTTGAGCGGTATAATTGCCTCTCAATGTATGACTAGCTGACCAATTAATTTTGTCACTTTTAAATTGTGTGCTTATCAGCGTCTTTTGGAATAGGACATACTTCTGCTACTATTTCTGCACACAACTCTCTCTCTCTCTCTCTCCCTATAACAGTATATAGGCAACAGCTTCCTTTTGGGAGAAACTGAGAAAAGATAGAACTGTTAAGTTGCTCTTTTTCGCTCTTGTTCAGGCTGTTCTTTTTTTCCAAGGGTATATATTACTTCCCTGAACTACTCCCCTCTGCATGATGGTGCAGTGCATTTCAGTTCCCCATTCATTTACTGTTTATTTATTTTTCCCCATTCCCTTTCCCCAAAATAGAAATCCTATGTTTATTGCTTTTTTCCTGTCTGTCATGAGACATGATGGGTCTGAGGCTGCGTGTCTGAGATCAAAGCACCGCATATGGGATATAGTCATTCCTTTACATTCTAGCGCATTATATATACAGTTGCAACAGGTTATGTCTCAGACCTTTTCATCTTAGGGGTTTTATTTTGTTTTTCTTTTTGTTTAATCTTACTGGATACTGCAGTGACTGCAGTACAAACACACAATATTGAATGCGCAGCAGGGGTGAAAACCAGCAGGTTCTGACAGGTTCTGAGACCAGTAGAGGGAATTTTGAGCAGTTCAGAGAACTGGCAAATGGCCCTAGAGTGGAGTGGGAATGGATATTTTGCAGTATCCTTCCCCTGCCATGCCCACCAAGCTACAACACACCACGCCCACCAAGCCACGTCCACAGAACCGGTAGTAGAAATATTTGGATTTCACTATGGATGTGCAGGCAGGGTCCTCCACAGTCATTCACCAACATCTGAGTTTCTATCCATATTTATTCACATCAGCCATGGAATCTACGTCTGTAGAAGGGACATTTATCTGCCCTGTTGCATACACTGAATCAGATTATCCAATCCCCTCCCTTCTTGCTAGAGAGGAAAAGATTGTTGTCTTTGAAATCTGTAGGCAGTTTTGTCTTTTCCCAAAATCTGGAGAAAAGGAGCTTGAAGTGCGGTGCCGAGGTTGGAGAGCGGGGGAGAAAAGGAGAGCTAAGATTTGCCTCCAAGCTCTGATTAAAGCTGGAATTTGCAGGAAGACTCGTCTGTTTTCCATGGGTAGCCTATTTTCTAGACAAATAGGAAAACTTTAGCTAAGAACTGTGTTAAACTTAGTTTATTTCCTCTCTAGGTTTTTAAGTCTAATCTTTTGTCCCTGGTGATTATTATCTCTGTAAGAATTCTATCCTGTTGTGTTTTATACAAACTGACATCCCTTTGTATCAGAGTTACTTTTACATTGGAACAGATCTCATCATCTTGAGGTTTGCTCAGAATCTTATCTTTGTTTGAATGTTTTTCTATTGGGGGTTCTCCTAAGAAACTGTTTACGCTTTGAGCAGTGTTTTCTTTTTTGCTGCCTCTAACACTGTTTACCAAGTAAGTACTGAAAGTTAAACAAGTTAAACAAAAAAGTTTACATTCTCTTCCCCCCCCCTTTTTTTTTTCTTTTTTTTAAAAAAAACTAATTCTGACTCTATTTCTCTCTCATGAAACTGGGCTATCTCCCACAAAGGAGCAGGAGAAGGAGGGATTCTTTTCCTATGGTGGCTATGTATCTCAATGGCACAGAAGCAGGAAAAAACATCCAGTAACTAATCAAAACATTTTTGTATGGAATGGGCAGGCAGCATCTCTGAAAAGACAAAGAACCCCCTGCTCCAAGTTCAATTCTTCCATTTCGGAGGATGAGGCAAGCAAGGCAGAGGATTTTTTCAGTATTGGGGATCTAAATAAAGGGCAAAAGGGAAAAGAGGCGAGATGCTGACATTACATAAGTAATCTTTCAGTTTCTGAAGCATGAAGGATTTTGTCATCCAAAGAGCTAGTAGCTCCCCATTATAGCATACTTTAGACTTTAAACAAAGAATGATGCTAATTTCCATGCATGGGCCACTGATGTAGTTGTGTAAGCAACAAGGTTATACAAAACCCTTTTGCCCTCTGGAGCAGCAGATTGACGTCATATACATTTTTTGACCACAGGAAACTGATAGAAAAGGGTTCTGAAAACGAAGAAAGCCAGTTAAGCACCAGGCTAGAAACCAAGAGGCTGTGAGTTCTAGTCCCATGAAACATGGTTGGATGACATTGGGCTACTCTCTTTCACTCATCTCGTCTCACCCTTACAGGGTTGTGTGGAAATAGGAGGAAGGAAGGAATATTAGGTATGTTTGAGTTATTTATAAAAGTGATAAAGGTGGGATTTTAAAATGTCTTCCAAAAAAAAAAGACAGACCATTCAGTGGCCATTTGCATGCTGTGGTAATGGTTACATTCCATGTAATGGAGGGCTGGCTTGAACAGTAGCAAAAATTCAGCCCCACTTTTAACACTAAGGAAGAATGGGTTATCCATGTGCATCTAATGTTTTGCTCACATGCTTAGTTGTATTCACTTGTCAGTGCAGACTAATATGAAGCAGCTGAAGAACATGATCAGAAGACATTTGGAGCTTTTGTTCATTAAAACCAGAAGTCACCTGAGAGGAGTATGTGGGGAAAAAAGCAATATATCGCACTCTCTCTGGTATATCAGAAAGATAATCTGGTCAGGATATTCAATAACAATAGTAGGTGATGATGAAGAGGTCAAGAACAAAGTCTCTTAGCAGCTCTCTCTGGTCTAATGTCTGTATCACTCTTATCCACACAATTGGCACTTCAACTCAGTTTTCAGCACATTGCACATCAGTGGAAGGCTGACTAGACTAGAATGGATTCTTGGGTCAAAATTTACTTTTACATTCAGCATGACAATGGTAAGGTTAAGTCTCTTAGCAGTAAGAAAACAGTTACCAGACTAACACTTACAGTCACTTCTCCAATAGTTACTGTTCTTAAAAATGGGTTGGTGGTGACTATGAATATCACTTTTTCTCTGCTTCATTCAGTCATTCAACTTTCTATATTTTATCTTACTATGCCAGCTTGCCTCTGCTCACCTGTCTGCCCGTCTGTCAGCATAACCCCACCAGTATAGTCTCTCAACTCTGATTGATAGGCATTTTCCTTCTCTGGGCCAACTGCTTAACTCTGCCAGCCACATTGCATGAATGCCTATCAAGGCCCACCTGCTCTACCTGATTTATTCTCTCAATTTGGAATGGATGAAACTTTCCTTCTGTTTTTTTTTTCTTCAAAAAGTCCACCTTCGTTAAAGCTTACCAGTCTATCAGAAACTTGCATGTATATTTGAATAACACCAGGGCCTCAAATCTTCTCAGGCAGCACCCCTTCTGCTCACTGACAATATCTAAAGTATTCCAGCAAACCATAGACCTGGAAATTTAAGCTTTTCCCTGAAGCTGATTATTAGATATCCTCATTCATTTCCATAAGAAACATATTTGCTGAGCTTGTCATCTAAAAAACCAAATGATCCTACAATGGAAAAGTAAACATTATATCTTAGCAATCTTGGTTTTGGAAAGATCCAAAGTGATCTTTCCAAAATGTGAGTTGTATCGTCACAAGAATCCCCAACAAGATGCCTACCCATCCATACAAGCGAATAATACTGCTTCGTTGACCTTGGGCAGGTTTAAATCTCAACACAGAATCAATGGACATATAACCCAAACATATAGTTTCCTAAATGTTTATTTGAGATTAAGCCTTTGAATGGGGCTTATCACCAAATGAGAATTGTTTTTTTAAAAAAATAATTACTCAACAGTAAACCTGCTATTTTCTTAGCTTGAAATGGATATTATTAAAAAAGATGGCACGCGCGCACAGACACACAGACACACACACACACACACACACACACACACACATGCAAATGGAGGTAGGCTGGACAAGGTTAATATTATATTGTGCTCTTTTCGTTTTCTCATTTTTCATCTTCTTTAAAAAGGCTATAAGACTAAACATTGTTTTCCTTATGCCAATGAAATGCTACATTTTCTATGCTAGTTCTACCATTATAATCGGCAGATAGTTCTGCTTCCAATGACCAGCAGGCACTTTTGGATCAAACTTTTAGGGTCAGATCTGTCTGATAGGTTCAAACTCCTCCTGTGGCAGCCTGCTTCAGATTTCCTGCTCCACAAACAAAATTGCTTCTGCCAGCCTGCTTCTCTTTCCCTGCCCATTTCCCTGCCAGACTACCCTTGGCTCTATCAGCCTGCTTCTCTTTCTGTCTGTGGCCATTATATAGGGACATACTTCCTAGTCTGTTGATCACAACAATCCAATGAATATAACAAGGTTCTGTGCCAGCCTGCTTACTTCGCTGCTTCCCTGAAACAGCTTCTAAATTCAGAATGGTGTTTTATCTCATTATGCCAGCCCACATCTTCCAGCCCGCTGCACCTGTTTGCTGGTGATAGTCCATTTGACCATTTGTGAGCCCATCTTTAGATAGGTAGATACTTAATTCCAGCCTATCAGCCAGTCTTGCACCTGTCTACAATGAAGCCCTCTCAGAAGAAGCAATTGCTAACCAACAGATTGCAGCAAACCTCATTTCAGGAAGTTTAGGTCATACTGAACAGCCAGAAAGCAATGATCAAGAGATCTTTCTAAGGAGTAGTCAGACTTGCTAAGTAACAATGCCAACCCACCTGGCAACCCCATTCCCCTCCCCAAAGGATATTAATCACCACAAAAAGATAAATCAACTATCTATTTTCAATGTCATAGGAGAAATGCAGATGGAAAAATAATTTACTGGGAATTGGAATGCGATCATTAAAAAAATCTGGAAAAACAACATGATCCAGGCATCCAGGAAGGCCCAACAGAGACATTTTTATCGGTCCACAATAGAAAACATCCTCACTTATTGTATGGCACACCAGTTTGACAACCGTGGATAGAAAAACACTACAGAGGGTGGTGAGCACAGCACACAACATCGTGGGCTGTCCCCTGATACCACTAGATGAGATCGCTAGGGCTCACCGACTTAGAAGAGTGAGGAAAATTCTCAGGGATGACTCTCACCCTGGTCACCACTTCTTTATCCTCCTACCATTGGGAAGGAGATATAGAAGCATAGCCAGCCACACAAACAGGCTGAAGAACAGTTTTTATCTGTGGGTTGTCAGACTCTTAAATGCGAAAAAACATCGTAACTACATAGTACGATGGACTTGCAGGGCCGACACAACATGTAATATGTTCACACTGGTGCAATAAGACTTGCTGTTTTGTTAATATGATTTATTGGGTTAGGGATTTTCTGTCTTCACTGTGAGTGGTATTGTATTGTTAGGGGGGTTTAGGGTGCACTGAGGGAGCTCAACCAATCTCAGTGTACATATGTTGTGCACTGACAATAAAGATTTGAAATTTGAAAAATGTCTAGGGAACTTTCTGCATTGATTCAGCACACTTCTCCATATGATTTTGTTGGACAAAAAGTCTGTTGTTCTTTCCTTGTTTTCTTAAGAGTGTTTCGGGTGTTATACATAGCATATATTTCATAAATGGAGAGCCAGGTCTCTAAAGGTCTACCATTCCTACCCTTTATATCTCACTTTGTAAACAACAATAAAGAAGCTGCAACTCATAATAGAATCTCAAATTATCTTCTTTTGTCTTCAAATTGAATGGTTGGATCAAACTAAATTATGGCTTCTTCACCATTTAAAACTCTAGTTGAAATAGCACAGGACAGTTGTGTTGTCCAAGTGTGTTATAATAAAGTTGGGAAAATGAATGAAGTTGCAAAAAGCTGGTACTGTTTGCCATGAGAAGGAATGAAATAGCTTGAATGCTAGACTCTGGGTATCTAGGATTTGTAATTATCAGGTAAATAGATAGAGAATAAATAATTAGATCACTAGATGAGATGATAGGTTTCTTACTAAATAAAATGGAGCCTCCAAGAAAATTGGAATTACCTTTATAAGGATACATAAAAGGAGACCCAAAAAGGATTACATAGGCAAAATAATGTTGAAGTTAGTATCAGGATGGACATATGATAGATTTAGGCATATCATATTGGGACAGCTTAAATCAAGATGACCATTAGATGCAGATCTTTGCAATCCAGACATTAACCAGGGATGGATTATGATTCTCTAATAGATCTCAAGGTGTCTGTAGTAATTAGTATACATATGATTTCTTCTGGATAGTAAGAAGTGTAATTAGCTTTTTTTCATCTCCTGAACTAGGTTTCTGGGGGGGGGGGGAAATACTTGGGACGAAATGAAGAGGTGATCTTTGTGTTAAAGTCTTAGTGACCTTGGTTCTTTGAAATGATGACCTACTTATGGGTTGACTATGTTCTAAAAGCAACCTGATCCTTAATTCTTAGTATATATAGGCCTCCCTAATCCCATTTCAGGCACTGTTTTTACATGTCTGGTTGTGGTCCTCCTGGATCAATCAGAATGTTGGGCTAGACGGCTTATAAAACTTCCTTCAATTTTATTATTCACATATATTCAATAAATAGACTTGGGGATAATTTTCCACTGTAATACAGTATTAGTGCCATCCACCCGCCCCTTTCTCTCTTTCTCTTTTTTGTGTGTGTGTGTGTGCATTGTCTTATTATATGCAAACTGAGTTTTTCTGAACATTAAGCTTAGGTTTTGAGTATGAAGAGCATAAATAACTGACTGTTACTATAGCTACTAAAGTGATTGATGAGATGACTGCAAATGCCTGATCATAATACTTTTTGAAGGTGTCATTTTAGCTATCAGTGAACACGCAGTTTTGTAATATTTCAAAAAGCTTTTCATCAAAGTGGGCTTGTCCTTCTGCAGCAAAGATTCTGAGTGCAGTTCCTCATTTTGCTATTCTAATTGCTTTTTCTCACATAGGTCTCAGCCATCTCTTTAAGTACCAGACTGGAATCTTATATTACAGTTTTCCTAACCTTGTGATGCATTTTTTTTCTAGGTATATGGAAATTTGGGAGAAAAGTGTGAGCTTAACTAAATCTGCATTTAAATAAAATGTAACATTTTACGTAGAGTGGAAAAATCAATATGGAAATCTTTAGTACTAAGAAAACAAAGCCCAAGGGTTTTGCTACAAACAAACTTAGTGAAATTTCCACTGAACAAATATTTTTGATCCTTAACTACATCATGACATATACAGAGGTGGGTTTCAGCAGGTTCTGACCAGTTCTGGAGAACCGGTAGAGGAAATTCTGAGTAGTTCAGAGAACTGGTAGTAAAAATTCTGACTGACCCCGCCCCCATCTATCCTCTGCCTCCCGAGTACCAGCTGATCGGGAGGGAATGGAGATTTTACAGTATCCTTCCCCTACCAAACCCACCAAGCCATGCCCACCAAGCCTTGCCACACCCACCAAGCCACACCCACAGAACTGGTAGTAAAAAAATTTGAAACCCACCACTAGTGGAATATGCGTCTAATTAGTAAAGCCTGGTAAAAATAAGAGAGAATTAGGGAAAATTTTAACTTTAATTTCACTTCTAGGCTTCTGCTGTGCCTTTAACAGCAGCTTTGTCTGAATTATCAAATGAGGTATATTAGGCGTCTGAATTATCTCCAGTAAGATTCAAATCTAACCATTCTGTGACATCAGATCTGATTTTATGATTCAGAGTAATTGATCCAATTCAGAGAAGAGATGTGATTCAAAAATGTGATCAAATCAATCACAAATCAATTTTTTGAACTGAATCTGTTCATAGCTCTTTGCTTTGTGAAAGCTACACTAACAAATAGATGGACAGCTGGATTCTCCTTGTATGTTCAAGTGGCATTTTAAGCAACTCTTAAGAAGTAAATAGTCTTAGAATCAATGTCATTTCAGAATCCTCTATTAGGTAAGGTATACCACCAGAGAGGGGATCCTACCAGTTTAACAACCAGTTCATTGACACTTTGCAGAAAATTGAACTTCTGCATTGCTGAGAGGAAGGAAAACAGCTGATCAGCTGGGCTGTGGAAGCAGAAATATAGGTGAGTATAATGCAGGAGCAGGCAGCCAGGCCCACTTTAAATAATGAGAGAACCGGTTTGCTCACAGCTGAAAGTTGGAGCTAACAGTTCGTCCGAACCAGTCTGAACTGGTAGAAACCCACCACTGTATACCACACTTGTGTATTGGTGAAGGAATTGTACAAGAAGTGGAGAGATCCTGGCTGTATTCCATCACAATTACCTGAAGCTCAGGTGTGACTATAGGTTAGTCCCCATTTTCTCAGTCCAGACTACCTTACAGAGTTATTTTTGGAAACAGATAGTGGCAGGAATGCTGCAAAGACTACTTTGCTATCTTGAACAAAAGATGGGATGAAAATCTAATCAACCAATCAGTCACTCAGTCAATCAGTTAGTATATCAGTGGCAAATGCTGGAAGAAGCCATAACCAGAAATAATAGGGACATTTCTTTTTTCTTACTCTTTCTTTCTGCCATCCTGTTTCTTACACTCCCTTGGCTTTGGTTGCTTTCTTGCATCCTGACTGATCTGTCTAACAAATTGCCAAAATAGAAGAGCACATTCTTGCCACATCCAGAGCAGATTGCTCCTAGATGGTTTTAAAATTAGTTGAGGTTGGCATGATATTACTCATGATATCATATAGCCACAACAAAAGGGGCAGGGAAGAAGGATCCAAATTAAAAAAAAAAAACAGTAATAAACAACAGAGTGTTTATATAATGGCTGAGCGCACCAAGCAGTCATCACCAGAAAAAATGTGACAGCCATTTTATTAATGTATCCATTAGGCCTCTGGAAGAAGCTAATGTTAATGAAATTTGCAGCAGTTATTAAATTGGGAGACATTATGAATGCCAGGAAGGAAGAAAAAGAGTAATAAAAATGCAGAAGGCCCTGAAGCTAGAATCTTATATCCATTTTTCTAGGCAAGAACTATATTGGTTTCAATAGGATCTTCTAACCAAACATACTAATGCTCCCACTGTTAAGTGTAAAAAAGCGTTAATTCCCATGGATTTGAAAGGTTTGTGCTTTGTATAATTAAATCTGGATTATTAAAGCTTTTTTATTTACATTATTTAGGGCAAAAAATGGAAGATCTTTTCTAGACCCTCAGTGGGATGGAAATTGTATGTGCACATTTCCTTCCCTGAATGATGTGGGGTTTTTTAACTATGGGGTTTCCACTTTGAAAGCAAAATGAAGCTGGGTATTTCAGCCATTATGTAATGGCCTATTACATATTACAATACTTACGTAAGCATTTAATTACTATGTTCATATCTTTCCTCTAGGAACTCAATGTTGTAGGCATACATGTTTCCTCACTTAATTTTGTCCCCATCTTCCTATGTGCCTGACAAGGTTGGTTGGAGTGAGAGACAGATTACCCAAAGTCATCAAGTGGCTTTCAGGAGTTGAAAGGAGACCCAAGCCGAGATAGCTGCCAATCCAACCTATTAACTGCATCACATCTGCTAATATGCCAAAATGTTTGTAAGAACATTTCTAAATATATTTCTTGTATTTTTATGCTCGGTTTCTTCCTTCTCAGTTCTAAAATGAGCATTTTGAAGTTAAAATATTGTAGTCTGTCTTTGCAGTTGTGATTTTAAAAAAAGACTACAGAAATGAACATCTGAAACATCAGGACCAATAATGAAACCAAGAATTTATACAATGTGCCATAGAGTTTATTAACATGTTCCCCGTATGTAGCTGTTAGTGTAATGCTCCTATTCTGTTTTCAGTTTCTTCATACTAAAATAACTGATTCTGATATTCTTAATATCTCTGGATGACTGAACTCTATCCCATCAATTTTCTGATAGCCTGTCATGGAATTAGAGCTACACATTCATGTTTTTATTCCTTAATAAAAGAAAATAATTAAATGAAACCATAGAAAAATGTGGGGAAATTAGTCTCTTTTTTAAAAAAAAAAATGTGTATCACTTTTCATTTCAGCCAGCAATAAGAGATAAAGCTTTAGAAATAAGAGAGGTGGAAAGAAAGTCAGATTGCAAAGGAAAAATGAGAAATGGAAAGAGATTTTGAAATAAGAATGGTGAAGAGACAGGGTGATACAACAATTGAAGAGACAGCGTAGGAATGAACAATGGCTTGCAGGAAAAGAATAGAAGAGCCAATATGTAAAGCTGAAAAAAAGCCAAAGCTATACAATTCCACTAAACGACTGACATGACTGTCTCTGCATAACTATATGAAGATATAAAATGCTATGAATGGATGATGTCATCCTCCTCTGACTCTCAGCTCATTGCAAGTGCACTCCTGGACCACATTGTTCAGCTTGATTCAAATCTGCCGTTTTCTGACATAACCGGTTTTAACCACTTCAGAACAGAAGATTCTCAGTGGTTTGTTCCATTCTAATAGCAGCTGCAGCTCTGATTGGCTGCAGTGCCTGCCACGACCTGACCCGACCTGACCCTCCAGCAGCTGGTCACAGCCCAGGTCAGGTTGTGCGCAGCAATTTTTTCTGCTGACTGGCCATTGCAGTGTTTTGTTTTTTAATTGCCTGTGAAGTCTTCATTCCTTGGAGCTCAACCTTTTCGTCTTTCAGTGGGTACCCTTTTGGGTTTCTACTCTCCTTGATTCCCCATCCCCTGTACACAGTACCACAAAGCTTCCTCTCCCTTTACTTTGCTTTTTAAAAACATATTTAAGTTGCAATGCCAAAAAGTTTCCATGGACTAACTATAGAGAAATATAGAAATGAACAACATGCTATTCCCTAGTCTTTTAATTAAATCCTCTTATATGTTGTGTATTCTGTGATAAGAGCAACTATTAGTCATCCAATATGCCAAATGCTGAATGTTAAAAGTCCTATGCAGACTGCAAACTCATTGTGTGATTTCCAATTCTTTTAATTAATTTCTGTTTTTGTCATTTGAAAAATTTAGCCATATTGGAAAAAACCTGCCTATGTCTCCTTAAAATCTAAGAAATTACAAGCTACTGGAGATTCCAAAGTTTAAGAGAACTCAGGGAGGCTGAGAAAGCAAAGGGACTATTTTGAAATATCACTAGTAAATAGCAAATGGATGTTTATCAGAAAAAAACATATTAGCCCTTCTGTTTTGCATTCTAAAGAAAAACTTTGAACAACTTCCAGAAATTTCTCCTTAATTTAGTCACTTGCAAAGGTAGAATTTTTGGTAACTTATTTTCCAAGATTCTGCATCCTAACCCCTTATTTCTTGATATTAAGCCCCAAGACAAAGGGATAGGTTTATCCTTCGTCATTCTGAATATGAGCTAGGGCTGGGAACAGTAGTACAGCTAGATGATTTTAGACTCTAGATCCAATCCCTTCTTTAGATAGCAACAGCACATGAATCACTGGTTGCAATTCCCACAAGAAATTCTTGTCAGTCCATATTTTGCTTTTTACTGCCTAGGGTAAGGCTGCAAAAAAGCTGCAGAAGATAGTGAAGATGACCAGATCAAGAACTGGCTTCTTCAAGAAGACTAGATCTATACTTTATTGAGACAGATTCTAGTAACTCAATTTTGCAAGTCTGCCTGTGTTTCCCTTCCTTCTTTCTCATACCCCAGGGAGTCTCAGAGGAGTCAGTCTGAGTCTTTTCCTGCCTTCTGAGTTTCACTCGTACTTCTGTACGGGCTGTTTTCCTAATGGCTTCTGGTTGCTTTCTCCAAGGTCATCTCCATGACTCCCTATGGAAGGGAAGCCATGAGCCACATTACTCAAAGAAATAAGAGAGCTACATTACTTTGCAAAACACCTTCAAAGAAGATGTTCTGTTTGAAACACTGTTGAAGAGCAGCACTCTTATGCTCAAAGCTTTGCATAATCTAATCCTTGAATTATACCAATGCAAAGGGAAAGTTTTGTTTTGGGTTATTTGTTGAGAATCTCATGAAAATAGCAACTTTTTAGTATTGGGGATGGGTGGGAAAGAACAAGTAGGAAAAGTTATCAATTTATTGGTTTTAATCACATTTCGTTCAGATTTATCTTCATATTGGAGCAGTCAGAGGCTAAATTCTGTTCTTTCAAAAATAGAAAATGCTAAGTTATTTCTTCTTGGAATCTGCTTCTTGATTTTGTACTTGAGATGGGAAAAAAAACATATGTGCCTCCCATATATATATGCAATGAAGCTTAGATTTACAGAATCTTAATGCACCATCTTTCACATGCAATTGATCAATAAATTAACTATGCAATCATGTTGATTTCGCCTAAGCTTGTATCATATAAGTAACTACACAACTTGCATAACAACATCATGAAAATAATGTAAATTGTTGCAGTGATGTACTCTCCAATTTAATGGGCAATTGGAAATAATGGAGATTGTGTTATTATTAATTTGCTAAATTATTAAATTGAGCTTTCACTGCAATCTGAATAATATAATGTACAGTGCTTTTGTAGTTATACTAGAATTTTCAATCTAGCCCCAAGAGAGAAGTGCCTTCTCTCTTATTCCCATCACTGGAAACACAACAGATATTAGATAAAAGCCCAACAGAACAAACTTGTTCTAAATTTGCTTGATAGGGAAGATTCAGGTCAAGTAAGTTAGCTGACTCATAGGAACGCTTTTGAAATGTATAGATCAGCTGTCTAACAAGACTCACTTTAACTTTCTCCTGTTAGCACTTTGTTCTTACCTCCTACTGAGAAATGGGAGACTTAGCTGAGAATGGCTCCTATTTCATCCTTCTCCTGCTGAGTATTTACTCTTTAAATCATCTGATTCAGCCATTTTGTATTTAATTAGAATAATACTCTGCCTTGATAAAATATCTTTCATCTGGTGATCAGAGGAATTGCTGCAGACATGTATTAAATGACTGACATCTCTATAAGGATAAGAATATCACTTAGAAGACAAAAGGAAATAGCATTATTTATCTGAAAGAGAGAAAAGGCAGTAAGATACAAATGCTGAAGGTGAATTCTTCATTTAGAATAATGCAGATCTTCAGGCTTTGGTCCCAGATAATAGCCTTGGTTCATAAGATTCCTATATTTCTCTGGCCAATTTCAGGCTATAGGTGACTTGGTCTCAAGTTGAAAGTGAAATTCATCCCAAAATATAAAAACACAACTGTACAACTTTGTTTCTCCAAACCATTTTGCATGCTATATACCAAGGCTAATACTGGTTGATCCAAATGATAGCACTATTAATTTATGATCCCTCCCCACTCAAAAAAAACAACCATATATTTCTCTTTTAAACATGTGGACATTTGTTTTAGTGATCATTGCACTACCATGTTTCCCTGAAAACAAGACCTGGTCTTATATTAATTTTTGCTCCAAAAGACACATTAGGGCTTATTTTCTGGTTAGGTCTTATTTCTGTGGAAATATGGTACTAAATGCATCCATCTGGCTGACAGTCTTAACTGGAGTTTATTTTGGGGGTAGGGCTTATATTACGAGCATCCTGAAAAATCATGCTAGGACTTATTTTCTGGCTGGGTCCTATTTTCAGAGAAACGGGGTATTTATGTATTTTACTTAATATCCAAGCTGTTCTGCAACACTTCCCAATTTATTTGTTACATAATGTCATGCCTGGAGTTGGCAAGAGATATGTATGCACTGCAGACTTGTACATTTCTAGATTGTTGTTGTTTTTTTACTTCAAAGCATGGAAGCAATGGTTTATACTTCATAAATTTACATTTTCCATGACTTTTTCATTCAAGTGTAAGGGAAGTGTTTTAAGATAGGTTTGGTTTGCTTCAAGTAAAGAGAAACAATGACAGACCATCCCAGAAATAATAACTGAATAAATCCTAACTTCTTAGAGGGCCCCAATGCTAGTTTAGGGGAGCAAAGTTGCGTCAGAGACTGAGAAAATTATTCTGCCCAAAGAAATGCTCTGATCTGAAGTTCTGATTAACTACTCTGTGGGGATGCCATGTTCTAGGCAATGAAGAGATGATATTCTACAAGATTCTTGGAGATCAGTTGGAAAATCTTTTTTTTTTTTTGAATTTATATCCCGCCCTTCTCCGAAGACTCAGGGCGGCTTACATTGTGTAAGGCAATAGTCTCATCCATTTGTATATTACATACAAAGTCTACTTGTATTGCCCTCCCAACATCTGGGTCCTCATTTTACCTGCCTTATAAACGATGGAAGGCTGCGTCAACCTTGGGCCTTGTGGGACTCGAACCTGTAGTAATTGTAATTGCAGGCAGCTGTGTTAATAACAGACTGCACTAGCCTGTTGAGTCACAAGAGGCCCTTTCAAGAGGCTCTTGAAAGAACAGACCACCAATCTCTAGTGATGATCTTGCTAGGGTATAAAAAATAGACTGTGTTCTCAATATAACCAATATCTACCCTTGAATCATTCCTTTTCACAGCTTTTTATGAGACATGAAAGGCAAGATTCTTACATTGTATCTAGTTGGAATTATAACTAGATAACAGGTGGAGGCAGTTCAGGTATTTTTGACAATGAGACTTTTTTCCCACTAATAAGTCTTTCCCAAGTTTTATGGCAGTGAAAGGAACAGCAAATAGTCCAGAATGGTCCCAGCTTCTATTATATAGAGCACTTCTGCTGCGATAATCAGCCAGCATGAAAGTACATAGAACAGGGAATTTATCAAACAAAATGTATCAACAATAATCCAAACATATTGGTCAAAACATACAAGGACAAAATGAGATTTATTTGAAAATGACAAAAGAGTGTGATAAAATCACAATGCAAATTCTGACCCTGACATACTGGTGCACAACATTGTAAGAAGCAGTTTTTGCATCATAATCTTCATGATCTCTCCATCTCCCTGGATGCCCAATGAAAGCGAATAAATATTATCCAAAGATAAATACATGGTAGGGAGTGAAGCCTTATAGATTCATATTCCATATATTTTATCAAAGACAGTGCAGGAAAAGGGAATCTTTTGGATTTGGGGATGAATTCTGTACTGCAGTCTGGGGAATTTTACTATGGGAAGCTGTCCTAAGCAGATGAAATTGGGCTTTTTCTTTCCTCAAATTCTTCTCTTACAGTCTATGTATATTGATTGAAATGATTTATGATAGGAATTTCCATTGTACCTTTACTTGTGGAATACATAAATAGATCCCAGTAAAAATGAGAGTCCTGATGCATATCAGTTCTGGTGCAGCAAAGGAATTGGTTTAGCAGGAATGTTTTTGATACCCTTTCAGCTCTATCTCGCCTTTTACAAAAGGTCCTGTCAAATGACAATTGCTTCTACATAACCAGAAAAAAGGAACAGAGGGTGATACACATATCAATTTTCTATATTTCTATATGTTAATTTATAACCGTGTTGCCAAATGAAAAAAAAGTATAAATAGAAATTTCTTAATAGTGTAGGAAACAATGACTAGGACACCTGTTTAGCTGCTGTTCCAACAATCAATGAACAAGGGCTACTCTCTTCCCTTACAGTTCTTCATCCTTAAGCTAAATATGACTAGACAGTCCTACAAACAGAGGAATGCATTCTGAAAAAGAAGAATGTCTTCTGATACCATTTTAAGTAGAGGTCTATGCCATGTAAAGGGAGATCTGTAATGTTGAGTTACTCCACAAATGAGCTAGGCCAGTAATGTAAACTTCAGGGGGAAATGGCTCTTTAACTTCTTCAGGCATATCAAGTACGGAAAAGAAATTTGCAGGGGATTCATATATTCATTCTAATGTGATCTGGAAAGTTTAAACAATTTCTTAGGACTAAATATGATTGATCTTTAGTCTGAGGAATACCATTGGGTTGTGGTGCAAACCGTGATATAATGCTATGGATATTGACTTAAAAATGAGATCAACTGAGTACAATAAAAACTAAAATGAAAGGAAAGTCACCTTTAGGTCAAGTTCAACTCTTGACAAATATGGGCTATTTTCTTAGCATGATATGGAAGTGGGGTTGCCATTGCTTTCTTCTGTAATGTTTTCAATTTCCCAGTCTAGCGTCTAATCTTAAATTTCTCAGTACTCTCCCCAAGCTGACTCTACTTAGATTGTACTTACTTTGTGGATAGCTAAGGTTGGCTAGGTGCTGCCATCTGCTGAATTTAACTGGATGATTATACCTCCAATTAAAAGAGAAGGTACGTATTAAATATACCACAAAAGGGAAACCTGGTACTCTGAGATTTATACTTCTACTTGATCTAAGAGAATTCTGTAAGTGGAAGTCCCCATATCTTAAAGTTGGTGAGGTTGAGAAACACTGCACTACAGAGTACACCTAGAGATTGAGAAAGGATAGTAAAATAATATTATAACCTGGCTGATATTGGATTAAGACAGGATCCTTCAGACTAGCATAAAAACTCAGTGGAAAGTCATTGTGGGAATATAGAATGCCCTTTTCCCCATTATTAAAGTAACTTGACAACAGTAATGATCAAAGCATTCAACTAGCCTTGCCAGAAGTCTCGAGAAGTGCAGTATCTTAACTTAGCCATGTATAGGAAGCTTTGATTTATGCTGGCTATATAGATGGTAGTTAATATGTAACCTTTATAACACTAGTAATTGACTTACTCATGAATGTAGAAGTAATCAAATGAAATGTTTTTTAAAGAAGAAAAGTTACCTTGTTATTTTCAGCAGAATATAAATGTGGTGTGTCAGACTATTGCAATTAAAATGGAAAGTCAGCAAGGAAAGGAATGATTTTATGAGGGGGAAAAGGACATAATGACTTGGAGTTTCTCTTAATAAGACTACAGAACTGCCTTCCTTTGCCAACAACCATCTGTATTAAAATATCCATCAAAACTCTTAATCTTTCTTTTCAGGTTGGAAAGTGGTCTGTTCAGCTGAAATTATGTTATCAATGGCTTTAAAGGACTGTATTTTGGAAGAGCAGAAATTACTGTAATTCTCAGAGATGAATGGAACAGTCGAATATGCATGCAGGCGTATTCATGGAAGTAACATTGAGCTTTTCCTCTTCTATATTAAAAGTAGGCATGGGCCAAAATTTTGTAAAGTTCTTTTCGTCAGTATTCCAAATGTGCTACGTATGTGTGAAAGCACTCAGCTCCCAAATATATTATGAAAAAGAAAATCTTACTTTCTTTCAGATCTTGGTGAGGAATGGAATTATGCTTGTTTTATTCAACAGAATTCATTTTTAAATTCCCTTATTAACTTTTGGGGAGGGGGGTATAATGTAAGTAGGCTGTTAAGTTCCTGGGAAAAGAAATGTTAGCTATGTCCTTGAAGGCTTATGCAAAATATTTATTTTTGGACACAGTGCTCTGTTGCCACCATTTTAGAGCTATACTCTTCATGTAAGCAGTTTGTTCAGAGAAGTGGGATGCTGCGAAAAGGCATGATTGCATATTACATCCTAAATTATAATGTGGTAAAACCACAGTCTTTCTCTCCCTACTTCCGTCCCTCCCTCTCTCTTTTTCTCTTCGTTACAATTTTGGGAAATGAAATGCAATCAAATGCTTTATTTGCTCAGACAGGTCCCATTAATTTCAATGGCACTTTACCTTTTTTTTTGGGGGGGGGAGAGCAAATTTTACTCAGATATATTCCCAGGCAGGTACATAACACTACTGCATAAACCTGTGCATGTCTGCAATCACAGACTTCATAAGGCTTTTTCTTTGGAAATAGGAGAAGTCCTATTGTCTTAGCAATGACATTTTCTCTAAGTACAGTGTGATTTTTAAATTTGTCACCCAATAAGCCTAGCAGATGCCTTTTTGAGTAACAGCTGAAAAGAGATGCTAAAGAAATTGAACTTTCCTTATTCCCAATTCACTCTGTCCTTTTTGTGTTCAACAGTTCCCTGTATTTTGATCTAAAATTTCACACTATTTTTTTCTTCTTATACTATTTGCTTGGCAATCAGTCCTGGTGCCTCTTCCATTAATCTGTTCTATCTTCCATTCTTGGCTATCTAAGATGACAGGGGTCTTAAGGATTTTACAATGCAAACATCAATCTGTATTCCAAGAATTAGCCTGAAATTGATCCAAAGAAATGAAATCACCATTAGACAGATATTGATGTAGCTTATGAATTTACCAAATGTTGTGAACAAAGATATAGATTTTCATTCTCAGGTTATGCAAACAGAATATCATTACTAAGAAACTGGCTCTGATGTTCTTTGACTCTAAAGAGTCAGGAGAAGTAAAATGTTCGTATCGCGAAATAAGACAGCAGTCCTTGGTGATATATGGAAATGAGTAGGCATAAACAAAAGCGTGTAACACTTATCTGATTTATTTTTTTACTGTTCTGTACAAAGTCTTTAGTGTGTATATTTCCATCAACTTCAAGGTACCCATTCCCCTGTTCCATCCAGTTTATGTCAGAAGCATCTTTCAATGTGCTTCCGGGAAAGGATTAGCTGGTGACATCATTGTTGCCCTGGGGATGCCTTGTTGGGGACTCCTTTCATGTCCTGTTAAGGAGCTGGAACAAATGACCAGAGCTCACCCACCATGCAGCAGCACTTGGGTCTCAAATGTTGGCTTGCTAACCTTCAACCCAATGTCCTAACCACATGAGCCACTGTGCTCCAAGGTACCCACTGATTCCTTGACTTTTACTCCTTGAATCATCTGAATTTTTTAAAATTAAAGAACCAAAATCGAAGTGCACATAGAATGTGAGTGCAAATGCCTTTTGAAATGTTTCCTAAATTTGAAGCAGAAAAATAGGGTGGACATTTTTCCCAATATTTCTTTAATGACAGGATTTTTCTTTTCTGGAACAACACCTCCTCTATTGGAAGGAATTCTATTGACAGTTTATTGAAGCATTTTAAGCCAGGGAAGATGCGGCCCACTAGAGAGATGACTACACAAGGAAAGAGAGATCTTTCATACACAACTTTTGGTTGCTTTTAGAAAGTGCAGATGCACCACACTCCACCTATGAGCATTTCTCCACATTAAATAGCGTACTGCAAAGCAAGGGGGGCACTGTGGCTCAGCAGTTAAAATGTTGGGCTTTGGGCTGGAAAGCTGGCAGTCCAGGTTTGAGATCCAAGTATGGTGCCACAGGGTGAGTTTCCATTCTTGCCCCTGTCCCATGCAACCTAGCAGCTCAAAAGCATGCAAATGTGACTAGGTAAATATATATCACTTTGATGGGAAGGTAACAATGCTCTGCAACATCATGCTGGCCACATGACCATGGAAACATCTTTGAACAGCCCTGTCTCAATGGCCTTAAAATGGAGATGAGCACCAGCCAATATAGTTGGCAACAACTAGTGGAGTAAAATCCATAGGGACTCCTTTACCTTTTTATGGTATAGCAAAGCACCAGCTTTAAATGAAATCTGTTTCCAACTGTCCCTCTGGACCCCCTGGAACACCGAGAGACCCTTTTAGACAAAATATTGTAGAAAGAAGCTTCAATTTCCTCTGGAGCAAATATAAGTATGATTACAAAATTATCTTTTACTCTATGCTTTCAAAAAAGTTCATTTTTTTATATTATCCATTTTTTCTAATCACCAAACCACAAGTCATAAGTGCATTTTTTAATTTTTCATGCAGAAAGGCTATAAGGCATTTCCAGTCAACCATAAATATAGATATTGTCTTTCTCCGATGAAGAAAGTTAATATAGTCACGTCTGCAAACTTCATCATGTTTGCTAATCCTTCCTTCATTGTGGGTAATGTCAAACTTTTCCATTTTTTAATACAAAAATGTTTGGCTTCTTTACATGTCTGCCAAACATGATAAAATACCCTTTTATGTTTTTCACATTTCCAGCAAAGATTTGAGGCACATTTATATTTTCTAGACAATTTCTCTGGTGACAAATGCCAATGATTATTTTACAAAAAGCCTCTAAAGATCAGAACATAATGTATCAACCAAATATTTTCCCATGTTCCATTTGGATATTATAACCAAAGTTCATACATCTTTCACATCTTCTTCTTCTCATATTTCAACAAAAGTTTATACATTTTGGTGATAACATGTTCATAATTGGTACATAATTCTGTTACATTCCTTGAAATTCAGAGCAGGTGGCAAAATTGAATAAAGCTCTGAAATCCATTAATGCTGCACCTGATAAAGAAAGGCTGCCGTTATTTCCCAGGTGAACCTTTCCTTTCCTTTCAACAGCACAATACAAGTCCTTGATGAGAGAAAATAGCTCCCTATGCAGCCCACTCGAACCTTTTCAACTTTGCTGAAGGACAATATTGAGACTGCAAAAGACAGACTTCCAAGCAGTAATAAACTTAATAATGTTCTAGAAATCCATTCAGTCCCCAATCTCCCCACCCCTAATAGACTTTATTTTTCTTGACTCCTTTCCTAGGTAGTTCAAGAAATTAGAAATTTGTCAGTTAAGGCCACATGAATTTTGATGTGACATTGTCCATTTATTGTCCATTTATTTTTTGTCCATAGGATAAAATGGTATCCTACATAGGTAAGTGCAGAGCAGAAGTGTGTAACACGTGGTTGAAACATTACAATTTGAAACACTTTTTTAATTACATCCCAACACATAATAGTCAGAATGGGTTGATTCAGAAAGGAACTATAAAACTTTTTGTACATTTCTAGGGCAGAATGCATGCTCTCAGCTCCATTCCAGGCATGAAAGTTGGTTGGTTTGAACAAAGTGTATGTATTTGGCACCATTCTCCTGTTCTCAGGTTTTCTATAAATGGGTCTCACAAGGTTGACATCTGCTCACTTTTGTTCTAATGATGTGTTCTTCAAGCGGTGCCCAGAGAGAAGGCAGAGGCAATGTCACAATGTCACACATGTGTTCAAAAGGCAGGAAGCTGAAGGATGGGGCCCTCCCACTACTTTCATCATTCTGACAGAAACTGAGAAAACTTCAGATGGACTTTTCTGCCATGGCCTCCTACTTCAGAATTTCTTGTCATGTGTGATTCATCAGCTCCATTATTGCTTTCCTCTGAGAAAGTGTTAAAAATGTTGTTTAACTCCACATTACCCCTTTTTTTTGCTTCATCCTAATTTCAATGTTAAAAAGATGGCAGTTTTCTCTGGGACACTTTTCATGCGAAAGGTTACTCATATCACTGTGCATGGATGCATGAACAAAACTAGACACATTTGCCTTGAAAAGACTAAATTTTCCATTGCCAGAAAATATGGGAGACCAGGCAGTTGCTAACTGCAAAATAAACCAGTCCCTTATCGTTTTAAGGTTTCTTAAACAGGTGAAGAGGCCCGCTAGGATTTAACTTTAAAACTTTTTAAAATCCACCCCCCCCATTTTCCTTTGCACATAGATACTTCAGCATTATTCAGCCAAGCATCAATGCAACCCTGGCTTGTAAAGCCCGGTTCATTTTTGGTGCTTTTAAATATTCCATTTTCAACCAAACCTTAAAATATGGAAACTGCAAACTCAAATCTCAGAAGGAGGAAACACAGTTAACTTCAAAATCCTACATCCCCATAATTTCTGGCTCTCTTTTATACAGCACTTGTGTGTCCTCCAGATGCCAAATGTCTCTGCTTCTAGTCATGTAATACATTGGCCTATAGATGCTAGAGCAGGATAAAGGAGGCTGTAAAGTGGGGGGGAGAGTAGAAGCAGTGGTGGGATTCAAGTAATTTAACAACCGGTTCTCTATCCTAATGATTTCTTCCAACAACCAGTTTGCCAAACTGCTCAGAAAGTTAACAACCAGTTCTCCCGAAGTGGTGCGAACTGGCTGAATCCCACCACTGAGTAGAAGCCTTTGGCCACTAAATAGATAATAGTTGCCAGGGTCATAATAATATTAAAGGAAGGGAGGTCACTATTGTCTAGGACTCTGCAATACATTCACTGCAAAAGAGACCTGAACATTTATAGATTCCAGAACTTATTATATTATTCCGAATTTAATGTGACAATAAAGAAATTATGAACTTCATTACTAGATTTGATCTTAATTAAATCTGAAAGTCAGTGAAATAAATTAAATGTAGGTTTTCATCCTGGTTTCCATCCTTTTCATTTTGAACCAAACTAAGGCTCCCTCCATGATCTGAAAAATGAAGTCTAGTTGCATTGAGAATCTAAAGAGAAATTCAAATAAGCAGAAGGATGCATCTTTACTCAGTAAATGTACTGGAGAAAGTAAGATATTCCTATTTTGTTTTGCTCTTGGGTTTTCTAATTTTTCTATACCTTTTCTCCAGCAGGCAGTACAATAGCAATAGCAAAAAATGTTATATCACAAACACCCAGCAATTTCTTTGACAGCTGAAAGGAAATCAGGACTGATGCATACATCCCTAGGAGTAACGCTCATTAATGTCATCTGATAGCCACTATTCTCCTACTTGCTAGACAAAAGATACAGAGAAATTGCATAATCCAAGAGCAAAAGCAAGTAGGAAAAGCTTACTTTGTCTACTACGTTGACTGAGTAAGGATGCTTCCTTGTAGTCATCTGTTTACATTCTAAATCACCTGCACTTGGTTCCATGCCTGGGCATTTTGCCATAGCCACTCCATTATCTAAACTGGCATGTCTTTTTCTTGCTAATGGCCCCAGGAATAAGAAGAACATATTGTAAACATGCTTGCTATGTCTTTGGAATTGTTGCCCACCATTGCTGTGCTATCAAATAAGAAATTAAAAGAATTTCATCACAGATCTTGATGAAGAAAGAAAATATGAGTTGTTTACTATCATCAGATTCATAGTAGAGATGAATGTTAAATATTGTACATGTGGGTGTGAGGAAGTAAAAGAAGGAGAGAGGTGAATATTAACACAAATTCTGAAACAAGATAAAAATATAATATAAAAATAAAACTTACAAAGACAAAGATCAATTTTATATTAATGTATGACTAGTTCAGGCTTTTATTTTTCAATCAAAAAAACATATTGCCAAATCATTTCATCTTTACAAACTAAAAACAATTTAAAATTTAACAAAGAAAACATCTCTTGCTAACACTCTTTTACATCTCAAGTGTTGTTTGGTTTCCACTCGTGTAAGAATGGTTAATCATTAGGTTTTATAGAGTTTTTACAAAATAATCACATTCCATAATTTGAATTGCAGTACATGCATTTGTCCCAAAGTTGTATTAAACTATGCAATTATATGAAAACCAAAAGGAGACTTAAAGGATCATAGCCACATCATCTGAGTCAAAAAGCTCTTGTACTGATTATAAAATAGTACCAAAAAAACCATCTTTAAAAAAATCTTTGGGGAAATCAGTTGAATAAAAGAAGTTCTTCTGATGAATTAATTTATCACCAAGCCATCAGAACCATACGGTATTTGACATTTCTTCAAATTTGGACCTATTGATTTTCTAGGTCTGGAAATTCCAATTCCTTATTCCACAAATCATACATATTACCAGTATTAATCTTCATTATAGTCCTTAGTTTTTTACAGACCTGAACTGATGCTTCAAATACAGCATGTGTTAAACATTTCAAGTATTTCTAGTACCTCTGAAGCTGCAATGCATCCTCTTCATAATGTTCCAACTATACATATTTTAATTGTGTATGCTGCCAAATAAATGGTTCAAATAAATTGTCTGCAAAAACTGTACTAATCCTTTCTACAGCCCTGAACTTCCAGTAAAATATTTTCTCCTAATTATCAATCTAACTACTAGGTTAGTTTCTCATATAAATCTGGGTCAAATTTAAATTATTAAATTATTAAAATCTATTAATGCCCAACCCAAATGTGTCTAGCAGTTTTCAAAGCTGGAAAAGTGAGATTTTACTATTGTAAACTGATCCAAGAGCTTGCCAAGATTTTAAAGGAGTGAAATGACCCTTAGCTGGAATGTTGTTATGGATAATGATTCTTCTTGCACAGGGCAGAAAATATTGTAATCTAGAGGAGATACATAAGGACTGCAGTTACAAGTAACTGAGAGGTAATTTTTTCTTTAATTTACAACACCATTGGCTCTTTGAAGAGCAAAGATTGTCCTTGAAGGATTCTGGAATGGCCATATGAACACATACCTAAAGTACATTGAGCTTTTTAACAGTTACAGATTTTTTAAAAAACTTAAAACTTTATCCATTCCAGAACCAATCGGAAAAACATTTTATGCACACATATATAACACAAAAGATACAACTGCTAGTCCAGAAATTAAAATTCCAGAAAAGCAGAAAGAGTAAACTTTCTTTATCCCTATCCAGAAATCATGCTTTACTGCTGCTTTCTATTGTTATCAAATGACAGCCTGTATGTAGGCATGAAATAATTTTCTTACTCACCCTACGGCATCTATGATGCTGAATGCTTGCAAGAAAACAAACAGATAAATCAGCAAGCAATAAATAAGAGCAACAACAAATGAAATAATAAATTCCCTAGTGGAAATTTGAACAGGGACATGTATATCACATATATTTATATATACAAAATGTTGTGTATTATCTAAATATGTCTTCATGTTTCTGTCATAAACTGATGGCATTTATTAATAGTGTGCTGAAATCTGTTTTCCTATTTCCTGGAAGCTTTGCTCTCAAAGTTTGTGCACCTCTTCTTTAGATTATTATTTTTCAGATATCTATTTTTTAGATTATTAGAAAGTGGTAGAAATGCTGTTAAATATGCTGTGATGCATCAATCTCTACATTCAGGCTGTTCATGCTTCCCAGTGTGAAAAAGCTAGCATTGGGTCTTCATCTTTTCCTCTTATTAACTTATAACTATCCTTGATTAATCCAGGTTCCTGCCCATAAAAAGCATGGTGTTTTTTTCCTTAAGGAGGATTGATGGACACTAAAGCTTCCCAAATATGCATAGTGATTCCCAGGTCTCATTACAAAGCATCAATCTTGCTGTGTCTAAAACTCAAATATCCCTCTTAGTTCATCAATATAAATATTACTACTTTGAAATCCTAGCTTATAAAATGAAACTTTAAAAGCAGACAATTATCAAAGGACCAAGTACTGAAAGTAATTAAAAAAATTTGGATTTTGGAATGATGACACACTAGCCATTATAAACTAACTAAAAAAACAAATGAGTGATCCAAATATAACCACTTTCTATCTTGGTGACGAAAGGAAGAAGGGTATTTTCCAGATGTTAGTGTTCACTTACCGTATATACTCGAGTATAAGCCGATCCGAATATAAGCCGAGGCACCTAATTTTACCACAAAAAACTGGGAAAAACTATTGACTCGAGTATAAGCCGAGGGTGGGAAATGAGGCAGCTACTGGTCAATGTAAAAAATAAAGATAGAGCCAAGTAAAATAACATGAATATTTATTTGAACGAAAAACAATAAAAGTGCAAAAGGGGGAAGGAGGATTCCCAGCTTTAGAAAATTTAGAACTACGCCGCCTTTGGTATGACCTGAGCATAGCTCATAAAATTATCTGCTACAATGTACTTCCTATCAATGACTACTTCAGCTTCAACCACAACAATACACGAGAACACAATAGATTCAAACTTAAAAGTGAACCTCTCCAATCTAGATTGCAGAAAATGTGACTTCAGTAACAGAGTTGTTAATGCCTGGAATGTGCTACCTGACTCTGGTCTCTTCCCAAAATCCCCAAAGCCTTAACCAAAGACTATCTAGTATTGACCTCACCCCATTCCTAAGAGGTCTGTAAGGGGCGTGCATAAGAGCACCAGCGTGCCTACCGTCCCTGTCCTAATGTTCCCTTTAGTTGTATTCCTTTTATGTATTCAATTCATGCTTATATTTATATAATTATTTAATATGTATTTGACAAAATAAAATGAATGAATGAATGAATAGAATAGAATAGAATAGAATTTTTATTGGCTAAGTGTGATTGGACACACAAGGAATGAATGAATGAATGAATGAGTGAGTGAGTGAGTTACTTCAACAACATTGTCTCACAGAAATTGACAATACAACTGCAAGCATGAAAATGAGTCCTCCTTTAGCTTCCAAGGGACCAGGGTGCCTCTGAAGGTCAGTGCTCTAAGCACTAAGAACCCAGCACAAATCTAAGCCTGTATGCACACCAATAGTGAAAATACCCTGCACAGTGTCTCTTGGCAGAGAAGGTTAATTTTCATAGACGTTGGGGTGGCTCTTTTTTTTTTTTTTGGCAGGGCAATAAGGGTCTCTAATATCATTAAACCCAAGTGTGAGGAAAAAGACAGCAGCTAAAATGTTAAGGCCAGTTGTGTGACCTTCTCCAATACAGTTGGCCTGGCTGTTTGCCAAAACTTAAAACACCCTCCCATCCCCCCCCCCGTCCCTGCTAAAGCTTCTTTCTTAAAACAATTGTGGTCTTTGCCTTTCATGTCGCTCAACCTTTCACCTGCCAGGTTCCTAGCCCTTCACCCTTGACCCACTGCTGTGTTTGCTTAGCATTGTGCCAATCGACTTTAGAAGTCTGTGTGTGTGTGTGTGTGTGTGAGAGAGAGAGAGAGAGAGAGAGAGGGAGGGAGGAGTGCAAGGGGAAGGAGGATTCCCAGCTCTAAACAAAGGAAATCCCGGAATGCCAGCGAAAGGCGGTGCTCGCGTTCCTCCTCCCTTGCTCAAAAGCCCCAATAACCTTCACCAGCAAGGCAGACCCCCACGGGAAGGAAGGGGCAGGCTGACTCACCGAGCATCTGGCTGAAGAGCAGCTGCTCCAGGTCGCCCAGCACGGTGAAGCACGGAGGAGAAGAAAGAATGAAAGAAGGAGGAACGGCCCTCCTTTCTCTCTCTCTTCCAGCGCTGAAGAGAAGGGGACTGGGCACAGGTGCGCACACACGCCCAGCTTCTGAAGCACGGAGGAGAAGAAAGAATGAAAGAAGGAGGAACGGCCCTCCTTTCTCTCTCTCTCTCTCTTCCAACGGAAAACGCCTTCGCTTGCGGGGAGAGGAGGGAGGAGGGAGGAGGTTGGCTTATTCAACCCTTCCGGCTAGCCATCCAGCCCTTCCCAGGAGAAGGCGAGGAGTTTTGGGCGGCGACCTTTTTGCTAAGCGGCAGCGGCTGCGGCGGAGGCAGCGGCGGCGGCGGCGGGGCGGGTGAGCCGCAGTAACTCCGCCAGGCTATGCATTGGCGGGGAAGCCCTGGCGGTGCAGTCCTTCTCGGCTGAGGAGGAGGTTTCCCGACCGCGCCGCCGCCGCCGCGAGCCACCCCAAAGGCCAGAAGAAAGGTCATTCCATCGAGTAATGGGCGAAGGCTCCTTCCTCTCCGCCTTACCCATGCTGCGAGCCGGGCTGGGCTGCAACCCCGCCGCCGCGCCTTCCTCAGCCTCCCGGGGCTCGCGCTCTAGCAGCCGCCAAGCTCAGGCCGGACTCGGCAGCCCCCCACCAGCACTCGCACGGCGCGATTCGGGCAGGAGGAGTCGGGCTCGCTCCGTGGCGGTGGCGGTGGCGGCGGCGGCGGCGGTGGTGGCGGAGGCGGCGGAGGCGCCACCGCCATGGAGCGAGCCCGACTCCTCCTGCCCGAATCGCGCCGTGCGAGTGCTGATGGGGAGCTGCCGAGTCCGGCCTGAGCTTGGCGGCTGCTAGAGCGCGAGGCCCGGGAGGCTGAGGAAGGAGCGGCGGCAGCGGGGTTGCAGCCCAGCCGGGCTCGCACAGCATGGGTAAGGCGGGAGAGGAAGGAGCCTTCGCTCCATTACTCCGATGGAATGACCTTTTCTTCTGGCCTTTGGGGTGGCTCTCGCGGCGGCGAGCTCGCGCGGTCGGGGAAACCCTCCCTCCCTCAGCCGAGAAGGACTGCACCGCCAGGGCTTCCCCGCGCCAATGCATAGCCTGGCGGGAGTTACTGCGGCTCACCCGGCTCCCGCCCCAACTGGTGGTGTCGGGGCAGCCGCTGCCGCTTTCTAGCAAAAATCGGCAGCTCCCCATCAGCACTCGCACGGCGCGATTCGGGCAGGAGGAGTCGGGCTCGCTCCGTGGCGGTGGCGGCGGTGGCGGCGGCGGTGGCGGCGGAGGCGGCGGAGGCGCCACCGCCACAGAGCGAGCCCGACTCCTCCTGCCCGAATCGCGCCGCGGTGCTGATGGGAGCTGCCGAGTCCGCCTGAGCTTGGCGGCTGCTAGAGCGCGAGCCCGGGAGGCTGAGGAAGGCGGCGGCGGTGTTGCAGCCCAGCCGGGCTCGCACAGCATGGGTAAGGCGGAGAGGAAGGAGCCTTCGCTCCATTACTCCGATGGAATGACCTTTTCTTCTGGCCTTTGGGGTGGCTCGCGGCGGCGAAGCTCGCGCGGTCGGGAAACCTCCTCCCTCAGCCGAGAAGGCTGGCGGCTCCCTGCCCAGCCCTCTCACTGCACCACCAGGGCTTCCCGCCAATGCACAGCCCGCCAAGTTTGCGCCGTCCGCCCACCAGACACGGGAATGGGGGCCGGCCTGGGGGCGACAAATCCCGCGAGACCTCGGCGGGCCCGCTCCCCATCCCTCCCATGGGAGTCCGTTCAGTACCCCCTCCTGTGCGGGGTTCCCGAAGACGTAGACTCGAGTATAAGCCGAGGGGGCGCTTTTCAGCACAAAAAACGTGCTGAAAAACTCGGCTTATACTCGAGTATATACGGTATATGATTCAATAACAAAATTGTTGAACATGTCATGAGTGGAGTACATACACTTAGTTATTTTAAGAGCATTTAGTGCAGAAGAATTGAAAAACCATCTCAGAAAACACTTGCCAGCATTACTGGCTGCCATGGACCAACTTGATTCCTTCTCTTTATCAAACTCAAAAGAGCAGAAACATGTTTCAAGACATATAACTATGTGATCTGAAGAAAGTACTGTGATATCCTTCGTGGTCTCTGAACTTGTTTTCTTGTAGATGTTTCATTACTGGACTAGGTAAAATCTTCAATGCTAGGAGGGGATGGGGTTTGCTCTCTGTTTATGTACAATAGTATGCGCTGTCAATATTGATGGAGGTGTTGCTTTCTCCTTGGTAGTTCCTTCATTAGGCTGTATTTGCTGCTTGATTATTTGTCTGGTGTTCCTCCAGGTACTAATCCCTGTTTATCTGAGTATTGATTGCTGGCAAAGAGATGTTCTGATTGTTTGATTTCCCTTTTAGTTTTTTTTTATTCTCTCTTTTGAATGGTTTGTAAATGTTGTTTATCTCTATGTGCTTGTTGATGGCTGATTGAGTGCCAACCTTCCAGGAATCCCCTAACATTTTTGGATCTAGCTTGGTCTTCAGCATCCCAGCTGAAACTATAGTTGAATCTGTCCATGTATTGTGAAATAAAGGAGTTTTCATTGTGTTTTCTGTCTGCTAGTTAGTGCTCATGGATGCACTATGCTAGTCTTTTGCCTCCCTGTCCCTGTTACAATTTTTACACTGTAAGTTGTAGATGACTAGTGTTTTTTCTTCTATGAAGCTATTGGTTTTTTTTGTTTACTTAAGATGTTTTGGAGGGCTTTAATTGGTTTGTGTGTCATATGGTAATAACTATTATTACTACATGGTACACAACACATGGTTGTTTCTTAGATATTTTTTATGTATGGCAGAGTGGGTTGAATGGCCAGGCATTTTTGAGCAAGTTGTGTGGATTCCATTTTGTTATTGTATTGTATTGTATAGGTGGTTTGCTTTCTTTTTCTGGCATTCTAAATTGCTGCAGTGAGAACACCTGAATAATGTTCTTATGCAGCTCCTCTTGTGGGAAGTTAGGTTGCTATTTTGGTAGTGGAACACTTGGTTAGTGTGGGTGGTTTTTCAATAGAATTGTGTTTCTAATTTGCCACCAATTCCTCTGTTAATGAGGATATCTAGGAAGGAGAGTGGTTTGTTGGTTTCTTCTTGTCTTGCGAAGTTTATTTCTTTGACGGTGTTGTCGATTACTTCATGCATGTATCTAGTTGTTCCTTTTTTATTCTCTCTTTTGAATGGTTTGTAAATGTTGTTTATCTCTATGTGCTTGTTGATGGCTAATTGAGTGCCAACCTTCCAGGAATCCCCTAACATTTTTGGATCTAGCTTGGTCTAGGATGCTCAGCATCCCAGCTGAAACTATAGTTGAATCTGTCCATGTATTGTGAAATAAAGGAGTTTTCATTGTGTTTTCTGTCTGCTAGTTAGTGCTCATGGATGCACTATGCTAGTCTTTTGCCTCCCTGTCCCTGTTACAATTTTTACACTGTAAGTTGTAGATGACTAGTGTTTTTTCTTCTATGAAGCTATTGGTTTTTTTTTGTTTACTTAAGATGTTTTGGAGGGCTTTAATTGGTGTGTGTGTCATATGGTAATAACTATTATTACCACATGGTACACAACACATGATTGTTTCTTAGATGTTTTTTATGTATAGCAGAGTGGGTTGAATGGCCAGACATTTTTGAGCAAGTTGTGTGGATTCCATTTTGTTAGAAAATATTGTATAGGTGGTTTGCTTTCTTTTTCTGGCATTCTAAATTGCTGCAGTGAGAACATCCGAATAATGTTCTTATGCAGCTCCTCTTGTGGGAAGTTAGGTTGCTACTTTGGTAGTGAAACACTTGGTTAGTGCGGGTGGTTTTTCAATAGACTTGTGTTTCTAATTTGCCACCAATTCCTCTGTTGATGAGGATATCTTGGAAGGAGAGTGGTTTGTTGGTTTCTTCTTGTCTTGCGAAGTTTATTCCTTTGAAGGTGTTGTCGATTACTTCATGCATGTATCTAGTTGTTTCTTTTTTATTAGAATAGAATAGAATAGAATTCTTTATTGGCCAAGTGCGATTGGACACACAAGGAATTTGACTTTGATGCATATAATCTCAGTGTACATAAAAAAACAAGATACATTTGTCAAGAATCATAAGATACAACACAGGGGTGGGTTCTACTTACCTTTACTAGCGGTTCGCAATGGGAGTGTGCTTTTGCACAGATTGTAATTTATGATGTCTGGGTGGGTGGGCAAAGCCTCCCGCCACTTTTACTACCAATTCTAAAGAACCGGACAGAACCAGGAGCAACCCACCACTGGTACAACACTTAATGATAGTCATAGGATATTATGACAAAGGTATCATCTACATATAGGATCCATAACTTTTGTTGTATGGGTGGGAGAGCTATATTTTCTAGGTGATTGTTACATTTTCTGCTGAGTCCTGAGTGTGTTGATATCAAACTGTCTGTTGTGGTCCGCCAGCACCCTGCAGAGAAGGCATCACAGTCAGACAGAGATGAGGCTGAGGAAGAACATGGGCCAGTCCTGGAGGTTGGGGAAGGCCTGGATGAGGGCTCTGCGTTGGAGGCAGATGTGGGGGTAGGGCCACTGGGGAGTGATGTGCGGACTCCAGAGCCTTCAGAGGCTGACAGTAGTGAGGCAGAGGAACAGGAGGAGCCTGTTCCTAATGCACGCATGAGAAGAGCTGCCAGAAGGCAAGAGCAGGTAAAGCAAAGAGGACGACTCAGGAGTAGAGTCAAGAGATGATTGCCCTCCCATAAGGCTTAAAAGACCAGCAACATTGTTTGCGCTCTTTGCCAGAAAACAATGTTGATAGCCTTGTCTTGCTGCATTTATTTCTTGCCAGTGTTTTCTGCTTTTGAACTTTTGCCAAGAAAAGCCTTTGGCAGTTTGCCTAATTAGACCAAGGTTGGTGATAAGACTGAAGAATTGTGTTAGGAAGAATTTGCTTTGATTTAGTTTGGACTATGCTGAGAATGAGTTAATTCTCAGCTGTTCTAATAAAGTTTATTTGTTTTTAAACTGACTGAATTTACTGCTACCTACTTGGACCTGGGTCACAACACCGTCTTACTTCTATACATAGGAATCTGATATACAATATGTATATCATACATATTGCATACATATAGAATATGAAAATGCTAGAACCTGTGCTGAGAAATCACAGTCATATCTTGGCCTTTCATACTTGCAAACTGATGTTGGATGCAAGTACATAAATCACAGGGGTGGCATTCTGATATCACAATGCACATATTATCACTTGCTCCACTTGGTCCCTCTACAGATATTCCCCATGCTTCCATTTGCTTGCATTCATCTGCAAGAAGAGCCTGTAACTCTGTTCTATGAAAATAAAGACAGGTGCATGTTGACAGTCAGAAGTAGAAGATGTTCATTAACTTGCTTTCCTATTCTATGACTATTTGCTTCTGTTTTCATTCATTCTTTGAAACTTCTAGTGATTATTTTTAGATATGAATATCATATTCCAATTTTGCCCCTTGTTTCAAGTGTCAACAGAAATATTGAGTGTTTCTTAACTGCGGTGTCTCTTAAGAGTCGTGGTGGCACAGTGGTTAGAATGCAGTACTGCAGGCTACTTCTGTTGATCATCGGCTGCCAGCACTTTGGCAGTTCAAGTCTCACCGGCTCAAGGTTGGCTCAGCCTTCCATCCTTCTGAGGTCAGTAAAATGAGGACCCAGATTGTTGGGGGAAATATGCTACTCGGTAAACCACTTAGAAAGAGCTGTAAAGCATTGTGAAGCGGTGTATAAGTCTAAGTGCTATTGCTATTCTTGGGAAACAAGGTAGGAGCAAACAAGGGTTTCCCAGATTATCACATAGTTCAGAGGATAGAAAAAGATGCTTCGGGCATTATTATTCAAACATGTCACATGTGAAACTGTATAAACTGGGGAAGAGGGCGGGACTAGCCTGTTTATGGAAAGAAGTGAGATTCAATGTGAAAAGGGTGGATTAGTAAATCAAGATAGCTTAGAGACGCAACTGGAAAATCAGTTTGTCTAGAAATTATCCCAAGCTTATTAAGGTCAGACTGACTAGGTCATATTCAATTATCTGTTCCACATACCCGAAATTAATTCCCAGCTGAATTTTTATCTCTGCCTACTGACTTCAGGTCAAACAGAATAAAGAAAATAAAAATAAAGCAATCTGGCTGGAAATTATTTTAAGCTTTCCAGATAGACTGTAATTAGGAACGGTTCTGTTAAATGCCTACTGGACTGACTTTGATTACATTCATTCAGCATATCCTCCAAGATCTCCCAAGGCAGAACACCCACATCCTTCCTTTCTCAATTCTGTTTTTGCATTGTACCCCCTCCTTTCTTCCTTAATTTAAAATAAAGAGAAGCTAATAAAAATTCAGCTTATACTGCACACGACCCTAAGTTTACAGGAGCAAAGGACATCATTAAAAAATGACACATAAATTCAAAACATGCCTCAAATGTTGCAAAAATTTGATCATCAAATTACTTGTGATTAATTAGATTGGCTTTGCAAGTTCTCCCTATCTTTTTTTTAATCCATCCAGGAAAATATCTGAGGTTTATTTCTATTTCATAAAGAACTTGAGTATGTCATCTTCTGCTAATTATGTATTGCTTGTCGAAGCTAGAATATTATTCACTAATCACCATGATAAACGTTGGGTGCCTACCTGCATATCAGTCCTTGAAGCTGGATGTCCTGATAATTAGTACAACCCTTTTGGGCAAAAATTGGGATAAACAATTAAAATGACCTCATTCTGAATACTCATGTTAAAAATGTAAAATAAAACTGTACGAGCAGGAGGCAGGTTAGAAGGTAGATAAATTCAGTAAATGAATGAATGAATACTGAATGCATCAACCAACCAACCAACCAACCAACCAACAAATAAACAAAAAAACAAACAAACAAACAAACAAACAAATAAATAAATAAATAAATAAATAGTTTCTTTGTAACTCCACAAAACTCTGTGATTGATGAAAAAGGGTGAGCCTGTCTGTCCTGGGTATTTTAAGCAAGTCTCACTTTTATAGAATTTAGGCTCTGCTATAAAGATAAGCGGTGGCTCAGGGGGCTAGGACGTTGAGCTTGTCGATCAAAAGGTCAGCAGCTCAGTGGTTCGAAACCCTGGTGCTGCCGTGTAACGGGATGAGCTCCCATTACTTGCCCCAGCTTCTGCCAACCTAGCAGTTTCGAAAGCATGTAAAAATGCTAGTAGAAAAAATAGGGACTGTCAGGCCTGGAAACCATATTAGACTTTAGGGTTCCAGACGCTGCCACATTTTTCCCCTGAGGGGAGGAGGGGGGGGTTGAGGGGTATGGTAACATTCTTCAAGTGGTCAAGGTCAGATGGTGTTAACGTCTGCAGGAAGAGTGGCAAGAAGATATTCGAATGAACTGGAAGAACGTGGGACCATGTGACCATCAAAGGGGTCAGGGGGGTGGGACTCTTGGGGTTTGTATAACTGGGAAAAGAATCCGGAACTTCAGTTTTGGAATTGCACTCATCGTGTGCCAGTCTCCTCATGCTAGTAAAGAACTCTGGAAAAGAAATGTCTCTGAGTTTCTTTTACGCAGAAGAGGTATTTCTGGAACCTTGACATTATTCCAAAACTCATAACTTTCTTTTGCTAACGGTACCCTCTCCTCCTCTCAGAGGGGGCCCGTTAGAGGGGTGCTGGGCCCCAGTCTCCGCAACCTCCACAGCGGTGCAAAGACCCAGTGAAGATGGAAGAGCAGCAAGTTGAAAGCGTAGAAGGAGCACCGAAACATGAATCTGACGATTTAATTGAAGTCACCTATTTCCCATCGGAGGAGAGGACTCGAAGCCCCGAAGTGGTAGAGCCTGCTTGTCAGCTTGGAGCACGGCCCAAGGACTCTGATTCATGGGTAAGCTGCCAGTCGGGAGAAAACATTTCCCCGGGGCGGAATGGAGAGCCCCCTCCCTCTTCTCAACCTCACTGGAGGACAGTAAAACCTGGAGAATCGGGAGAGTCACTGGATTGGGACCTGAGAAACCCCCTGAAATCCCAGTTCCTATTAGACCTCCCTGAAACTTTTGAGCGTCTGGAAGTGAGGCCCCGCATAAGCTTAGACCACCCACCTCGAGAGCCTTTAGCTCAGCCTAAATTCACCTTCCCTCCCACCAGAGAGAGAGAAATTACTGAAGCTCGAAGCCGTTCCGATGAACGCAGAAAGACCTCCGGACGGCAGGGAGTTCAGGCAGCACCAGGAGCTTGGGGGGAATCGCAACTCCCCCCTCCAATCGACCTTTCCCACCAACAGAGGCCTACGCTGCCTCCAGCAGCTTCTATTCCTCCTGGCTGGGCGTTTTATCCTGGACAAGGGTGGATCCAATACCAATGGCAACCAGCCAGTTCAGCACCTTTCTTTCCTGGGGGCCCCACGCCGATGTTTGTTTCATCAGCTGAAGCATTTCAAGGACTTAGTTCTGGATTTCATCCGGAGACTAACAGAGCGGCTGAAAAATTAAATTCAATGGTGGAACAATACATACGGTGTTACGTAAATTACCAACAAGAAAACTGGTCCGACTTGTTACCATTTGCAGAGGTTGCATATAATAATGCGGTACACAGCAGCACGGGGTTAACCCCTTTTCAAGTAACCAGCGGCATGGACTTCGTTCCAATGCCTGAACTCCCCGTGCAACCCCCCACTTCGGTTTCCCTAACAGACTGGATGAATTCGTTGAAGAAAGGTTGGGAAAACACAAAAAAGGCCTTAGCTGTGACAGCTCGGAATTACAAAGCCCAAGCTGACAAACACCGTTCCCTTCAACCCCCTTTTCGCATTGGAGATAAAGTCTTTTTGTCTACTAAGTATCTAAGATTAAGGATACCCAGCAGAAAATTCGGTCCAAAATTTTTGGGTCCTTTCCCCATTGTAAAAATTATTAATCCCGTTACCGTCCAACTCAAACTCCCTCGCATGTTGGGGAAAATACACCCGGTATTCCATACCAGCTTATTAAAACCTGCTAGACAGTCTGATCTGAGACCTCACCCTACCACTCCCCCACCTCCCTTGACAATCCAAGGTGAAACCCACTATGAAATCAAGAAAATTCTTGACTCTAGACTCTACAGAGGTCAATTACAATACTTGGTCCACTGGAAGGGATACCCATTATCTGAATCTACTTGGGTCAAAAGTTGGAAAGTAAATGCGGACAATTTAATTAAACAATTTCACGACACTTTCCCTGACAAACCTAAGAAACCTCTTGGAGAGGGGAGGGGGGGGTAGAAGGGAATTGTGGACTACTGACACTCTTCTTTATCGACTCTTTGTTTTCTTTCCTAGGATATATCTTCTTTTCCAAGGGGGGACGCCTGTCAGGCCTGGAAACCATATTAGACTTTAGGGTTCCAGACGCTGCCACATTTTTCCCCTGAGGGGAGGAGGGGGGGTTGAGGGGTATGGTAACATTCTTCAAGCGGTCAAGGTCGGATGGTGTTAACGTCTGCAGGAAGAGTGGCAAGAAGATATTCGAATGAACTGGAAGAACGTGGGACCATGTGACCATCAAAGGGGTCAGGGGGGTGGGACTCTTGGGGTTTGTATAACTGGGAAAAGAATCCGGAACTTCAGTTTTGGAATTGCACTCATCGTGTGCCAGTCTCCTCATGCTAGTAAAGAACTCTGGAAAAGAAATGTCTCTGAGTTTCTTTTACGCAGAAGAGGTATTTCTGGAACCTTGACATGGACCACCTTTGGTGGGAAGGTAACAGCGTTCCGTGCGCCTTGGTGTTGAGTCATGCCAGCCACATGAGACGTCTTTGGACAGCGCTGGCTCTTTGGCTTTGTAACGGAGATGAGCACCGCCCCCTAGAGTCGGCAACGACTAGCACGTATGTGCGAGGGGAACCTTTACCTTTACCTTTAATAAAGATAAAAGTAGCTATTAGAAGCCATCTCAGATTAACAGGATGTTTTAGACTAGAATTTCTCCAATTAGGTGGCTCACAAATGTTTTTTTAAATAATATAGATAAAAAAGAGCAACATGTTCAAAATCCATATATACAGTGTGTTGCCTACTTACAGTTCTTTGGAGCAATATCCATCATTGTCATAATAATAGTATCCTCTAATGGTAGTTTCACAATAACAGTGCTTTTCCCTCATAACATTAATACATATTAATTAGTAATACTAATCAAAATATTAATATTATTAATATTTATCCAACTTATTAATCAAAATTAATAAGTTACAGTAAACAATCCTAGTAGTGAGATTAATCTTTCTCTTGTAATCTTCAAGATTCTAACTCCTGTTTCTCTTATTTAACCATTGATAGAACAGATCCCATAACTCAAAATATTCAGTGTCTTCCTTTCCTTTAATTTCAAATGTTAGTTTATTCATTTCTACACATTCTAAGTCATATATTAAATCTTGTTTCTGTTCCTTTGTAAGATTTTTAACTTACTTTTAGCTTTCTCTTTGTTTCTTTTCAATCCTGCAACATCACCATAGTCTTCTATTTTCTTTAATAGAAACGGGTTGCGGTTCTTCTATAATAAACACCAAATCATCTGCAAAAGCTTGTAGTTTGTATTGGTCTTTTTTTATCTCCATGCCTTTTATTTCTATATCTTGGCAGATGTTTCATTTAACACTTCTAGAGTCAGAATAAATAATAAGGGGGACAATGGGCATATTAATATTCTCTGTTATGTCCCCATTCACAAACACTTTTGCAGTCTGTTTTGTGTGTATTGCCTTGATCATATTGGTGAATTTTTCCCCAAATTCCATATATTTTAGCTGCAGTATCATGAATCACCAGTTTACATTGTCAAATGCTTTCTGCGCGTCAAGAAACATCAGTGCCATTTGTTTTTCTGGATGTGCTTCATAATATTCCAATGCGTTCAGAATTATTCTCATGTTATTTTTGATTTTTCTATTTGTCAGGAAACCATTCTGATCCGAATGTATAAATTCATTCAGGAATCTCTTCAATCTTTCAGCTATTATTGATGTATAAATTTTATAGTCCACATTTAAAAGTGAGATGGGTCTACAGTTTTTAATCTGCGATAAATCTGCATCTTCTTTTGATATGAGGGTGATGTTTGCTTCCATCCAGGATTTTGGTATTTTAGCTTTTAGTAAGACTTCATTGCAAACTTCCAATAGTACCAGTCCCAGGGGGTCTTGCAATTGTTTATAGAATTCTGCCGGTAAGCCATCTGGTCCATTATTCTACTGTCTCTTAATTGCCTCTGTTAATTCAAACATTGTTATTTGTGAGGTGGATCACAAATGTTTTGAATTACAACCCAATTATCGTACAGCCAGAGCTGATACACATCAGCAAGATACCAAGTTAACGAAGCTGTAGGAAAATTGATCCTGTGGCCTTAACTGGTGGTGACTTGAGTCTTAGTATTTGATGTCTTCCTGCAGCAAGTTCTGGTCTAATTCTCTATATCGGCTAATGGATTGCCAATTAAAAAGATGGAATACTCATTGACACTTCCCACATTAGTGCATGTGGGTGAGCTTAAATGACTTTCTGACCAGGGGGTTGCCTGAAGAAAATAATTGTGTGAATGAACAGCAATGGGAAGGAAATGATGAAAAGTGAGTGATATGTTTTCTGATCTAAATTGTCATTTCATCATTTGTGATAAACTATTTCTGTATATTATCTAATAGGCTTTTGAGGGTTAGAGGATTAAAGAATATTATTTTATCCTTCTGCAGCCATTCCAAGGTCTCCAAATGTTATAGTCTTGCCATGATTTTACATCACCATAGTTTTACATCCAAGTGCTGGGAAATTTGTCTCTGTTTCAAATTCTTTCATCTACATTAATTCCTAAACGTAAGAATTAGTAGTATTAATACTATGTAGTATTTAAATTATGAGCATATTTAGGCAAATCCAAACTGCATTTCAGAAGATTCCCATAAAAGTTATACTATGAGCAGGAATATAATATTACCATCACAGTTTGTGATCTAGGCAATACCTTTTTAAGTTGTTTAAAAAATAAATATTTTTGAAAGTTTATTTTTATGATAAAGATTGAGCAAAACATTTCAGTCTAAAAGTGGACAATATTAACACCTACATGCAGAGGTGACATGTTCCCAGTTTGGACTGGATCGGCCAATCCGGTAGCAATGGCAGCAGGTGGTTCGGAGAACTGGTAGCAAAAATCCATGGGCCCCCCACCCATGCCCACCCAATTACCCAGTCACCCACTTGCCCGCTTCTTTTTAAAAATGCTTTTAAAAGGTAAAAAAAAGACTCTGATGATCACAGCTGAGCTGCCTGATTGTCAGAGCCTTTTTTTTTTACTTTTAAAAGTATTTTTTACAACCTATTCAGCCAATCAGTACAGCTGATCTGCAATATACAGATACAACATATATACATATACAACATACAGCAGATCAGATGCATAAGAAGTTACTTTATATAGCCAACCAATTCCACCAATTCACTATTTTAGGACCAACAACACCAATCTGTCTTAAAATGCCATTGTAGAAAAAATAGAAATTTGATTTACTGTATACCAAATTACACAATTGGTCCATCCAGTTCAGTATTTGTGCTCTGATTGACAGTACCTTTCCATGCTGCAAATCAACCTAATATGTCTCTTTCTGTAATAAAAGGTAAAGGAGTTCCTATGGATTTTACTCTGATAGTCGTTGCCGACTAGGGTGTGCTGTTCATCTCAGTTTCAAGGCCATTGAATCTGAAGACATTCCTGCAGTCGTGGCCAGCATGACGTCACAGAGTGCTGTTACCTTCCATCATAGTGTTACCTATTTATCACATTTGCATGATTTCAAGCTGCTAGGTTTGCAGGAGGTGGGATGAGGACAGAAGCTCACCCTTTTGCATGGAGCTTGGGTCTCAACACTGGGCTGCTGGCTTTCCAACTGACAAGCCCAGTCTCTTAATCACTGAGCCACCACACCACACCATACCAGCCTTTTCTGTAAATCTTCTGACTACACCAACAGAGTACTTTGTACATCAATCCTTTTATTGATATCAATCCTTCTATATGAGCTGTGGTGGCGCAGTAGTTAATGTGCAGTACTGCAGGCTACTTCTGCTGATCAAATCTCACCAGGCTCAAGGTTTACTCAGCCTTCCGAAGTCGGTAAAATGAGGACCCAGATTGTTGGGAGCAATATGCTGACTCTGTAAAACCACTTAGAAAGGGCTGTAAAGCACTATGAAGCGGTATGTAAGTCTAAATGCTATTGCTATTCAGTAGCTATCCAGACAGGTATAGAAGGTCTTTATTAGGATCTGAGATATCATTCTTTGAAAAGAACCAATTTTTTGACAAAAAATTTCTTATTTAAGGTGATTGGTATCTATTGTGGAATAGCTATTCGTGTGCTTACCCAGAAGGGAACAGCCACTCTGGCTATTATACATGGAAGACTAGAGCAGATTGTATAATGTGTACTTGATTATGGTAACCTCCATAATAGCAGAGCTCTAGAATACTAACATTTCCACTCTACTGATACCTGTGCTGGGCCACATTGGAATATGCCAAATTTATGTGAAGTTTTCTCTCCCCCCTCCTGCCCCAGAAAACACCTAGACAATGATGATATGTCATATGATAACATGGTGGCAAGACGACTTTACCATTCCTTCAAGATTTGTACAGATCAAGTGGACTAACAGGCACAATATTTGTCATGATCACTATTGAGTGCTAAAAATATATTTCTTAAAGGTGTACTGCAAAATTTGGAGAAGCAAGAAAAGAAAAGGTCATTACATTATGATCTATACCTGAAGGTGTAGAGAAAATTAGGTTTGCATTGGAATCCCCAAAGATTCACTTACCCAGTTCTCTATTTCATCTCTGCCTGAATGAGTAAGTACTGAAGAAATATAGTTTGATACAGATATATATATATAATAAAGAATTCTCTAAAAGAATAGGGATAGAGATATGAAAAAATATAGGTGTTAATGGATTCTGATTGAGATAAATACTAGCCTAAACAAACTCAGTTTAACCTTATTTTTTCTGCTCTGAGAAATGGTTTTTTTATATTTTAAGTGAAAAAAAAGGGATGGGATGAAGGGGTGGGATGAAGGTATTGCTTGGTTTTTTTCCTCCTTTTTCTAATCTTTTAAAGTAGCTTGCATACCTACAGCAACATAAGGCTGTTCTCCCCACACCCACCCCAAAAAATAATAATGAATGTATGAGTCGTAGCAAATATACTCTTCAGGTATTTATTCAACTCTTCCTTACTTAAAAACACTTTAAGACCTAGACCTGGTGAAGGTTCCTCTCAGTACTACAGTTACAAAGAAAATTGAATTTGGGTTTATAATTTCTTGCTTCCAGTTCTGGTAAAGGTTGCCAATGCTATATATGAGTTAAAGAATAAGACACTGAACAACTGCCACATAATGTATTTCTCTCTGTTGCCTATTAGCATAGATCATACTCTGGCAACCTGAATTCCCAGACCTGATACTCTCACATATTTGTTGCAATTTATATACCCAATATTTCTTTTCCATAATACCTTGCCCTTTGGCATGGTTATGAAGGCCATCATCTCCATAAAATAGTTTGTATATGCTAAGACAGGGGCTTAAAAGGAGGCCATACAGTATATAATATGGTTAAATCCAAAACACCGATGCTTTTTCAAAGCATTAATCTGTTTAATTATTAAGCTCACAGAGGATTGGAAAGAAAGAAAAATCTGTGCTTGAGGCAAGTCCAAGGTATTTGAGTCCCAATATTCCAATTTACAGAAAAGGAACAATTTCTGTTGTGACTCGTCCTCCCTCCTCTCCTCAGCTGAGCCCCTCCCATCTTATCCGGGCCTGTTATCAGACTCCGTCTGATAATGAAGATGAATGGCCTGTAATGCCTCCAGCCCCCGGTCCTGGCCCCATGCCCAGAGACGATTCCAGGAGTGAAAGGAGTAGCCCAATAAATCTCACTCATACAGCATGTGTTCCTTTGGCTCAGCCACCAGAGCAGGAAGCCAGCCAGGTATTGGAATTGCTCGGGCCTACTCCTTCTGACCCCTCCCTTTCCCAGACAGCAGATCCAGCTGAAGACAATTCAGAGTGGGAGGATCCTCGCTTCCGGAGATCTGAGAGGCGACGCCAGCAGAAGGAAGGGAGGGGCAGGCCTGGATAAATGCTGAGTCATGGAGCCACACTCCACAGCCTCTATAAAGGACCTGCTTTTGGCATTCCAACCTTAAGTCAAGCAGAGTCTTATCAAGTTTGCTGATACCGGACCCTATCGCTGAAGTCACAACTTGGACTCCTGCCTGCCCTGATAAACCTCGAAGGAACTTGGCAAGCTGCAGAGGCTTCGTTGCCAAGTTTGTTACGGACTTCCATGACTCGTTCATCAGAGTGGGTGGTGGGACATGACAAATTTCTAACCTTTCTGATTAGATTTTGTATAAGAATTCTGAACTGTGGAGTAGAAAATTCTACCAGTTAAGTTTGTGTAAGAAGCGGCATTTTATTCTTTAAAAAAAAACACATTCTTTTTAGAGGCAGCAGAGATGCTGGAAACGTCCATCATGCTCTGGTCGTAAGTGGTGGAACTTGATGAGATTATATACGTCTTCACTTTGCAGTGGAATAAAAACTTTGCCTAGTTATCTTGTTTCATTTTCCTTATTAGGTCTGTGGTTGAGATAGTTTTCTTTACGTGTTGCCAGTTTCATCTTTCTTTGTTCAGGTGAATAATATTCCTTCCTTTTTGGTTAGAAAGGATTAAGATGCACGAATAGAATTCTATTGTGTATGAATAGAATAGAATATAAAACAATATTCTCATCTACTGTGCTTCCCCAAAAATAAGACCCTGTCTTATATATATTTTTTTTAATCCTGAAATAAGTGCTTGGCCTTATTACCATATGCTCAAAAGCCCGATTGGGCTTATTATCATGTGATGTCTTATTTTGGGGGAAACAGGGTTATCAGGAAACGGAACTTAATCCCTGTTTTGCTTGCAAAATCAAAAGGAAGTATCTCCCAAAAAAAACAGTTCACTTTATTTCAGTCATAACAGTGCTCAAGGATTGAATCCTTTGTTAATTTTTGTTACTTCTTAGTCACATGGATATGGTTGCTAGAAGTGGGGATTGAATTGTTAGCTGTCATAACTAGAGGACCCAGTGTTATTCATTTATTTGTTTATCCTTCAGCTTCCATTTCTATGTATGCAAATGACTATTTAATAGCCTAGGTAGCTGCCTTCCTAATGTGCATGCTCTTCAATTAGCATGGCCTACAACCATCTACAATGTTTGACAGTAAATTATAGGAATTCACGGCCAACAAATCTGGAGGAGGCTTACTTTGAAAAGGTCTATTAAGTCTAATCAGATTGTCTTAGATTTTTTTCACCTTTCCATAACCAAATTTGGCAAAATGTGTCTGTACCTTTTTGGAGAAAGACGTGCCTCAATCTCATCTGCTTCTATCCCATTCCTTCAACTTGCTCAAAGTATATTTGTCTGCCTGTAATTTAGCACTTAATCCATGTTCTGCCATATTCTTATTGCCATCTGAAACAACTTCTTATTGACTCAAAGTATGGTGATCCCTCTCTTTCTACTTGCATAACAGTACACAAAATGCAAAACAGGAGTTAAAGGACAGCTCTATTTGATAAATCTTTTAATAGAAAAACCTCTGTTGATCTCACTCTGGGTAATAGAACTTCATTATTTAATCACATGGAAACAGAAGAGAGCAGCTCTAAAAGCAAAACTGTATGATCTTGACATAGATGCTAAATAGAAGGAGGGTTTTTTTTAATATATTTATCATTTTATTATACAGAAGATGCTTAGTGAAACTTTGATGGCTTCAAGATGCTGATCCTGTTTTGTTTTTTTAATAGAGGTTTTTGTGGTTTGTATTTCCCAATCTTTATAAAGTACACATTGTCCCTCCCCTCACCTTCTCTCCCATTATTAAGTGAGGTCAGAAGTTGCACAAATACTGCAAGTCTAATTATCCACAAAAGTAATTAACATTTCTAACAGAAACTGCTAGTGTTGGTTTTCATTGGGGGGCTGTAGGAAAGCAATAAAGTAAAAAGTGAGGTAATTAAAAAGTCATTATGATGGGGTCCCCTTTACCACCTCCATTTAATAACATCCTTGCTCTGCAAATGGGCGGACTGAGGCTCACTGAAGATTAAGCTCAACTTCCCTATAGAGGGTAATATTAGTTTTGCTTTACCAAAGCAAAAGGAAGAAGAAGAAGAAGGCAAAGGGAATCTGCCTCATCACTAGTAGGCACAGAGGACAACAGGTCTTGCCACAGTCCTTCACCCAATTAAGGCTCTAGGGCTACGTCCCTAGGTGCAGGTTGTAGACTGTCCTTGTCTGAGTCCAATTTATTCTTAGTAACAAGTTCTAAACCATTGATCCTGACATCCATACTGCTTTTTCCTCCTCTTTAAATTCTAGTGCTCAGTCTACATTTTACAGTTTAATAAGAGCAGGTCAGGTAAATTAAAGGTTGAGAGATAATAAAAACTCCTGGCTGTTTCTCTAGGGTAGAGTGCATAACCTGTGACCTGCCAGACATATAATTAGATTATGACTCCCTTAAACTTTTATCACTTCACCTGCTGAGTCCTGGAGAATGTAACATTTGAAGTTTACTATTACCTTATGACTGTGTTGTAGAAAGGCATATTCTGAAGCTGATAGAATATTTCCAAATAGATTTTTAATAGTAATTTTGTTCTTGTTGTTAATATAATAAAAAGTTCCACAAAGAGCATATCTCTTTCTTAGTGCAAGAAAGGAGCATAGCAAAGTTTTCGTATGCTGATACAAAGTAAATTTTCAAAGTTTTTTTTAGTTTTTCCTCCCTGGTAAATAGAAAGTATTAATGTGACTCACGGCTAGATAGGCAGCAAACAAATTTAATAAATAAACAAACAAATTTAATGAATGAATAAACTTGGATTCATCATCTTTCCCAAACCCAGTTACATTGGTGACTTATTTTAGAAAGGTATCGTCGAGTCAGAAACTTAGTTACAATCTTATTGGCTCCTTTTTGGTTGTTGTTGTTGACTTCAGAATCATCATTATCAACAACAGGCACCAAAAATGTGAAAAAGTGTCAGTTGAGTCAACCAAGACTTGACAGTAGATTAAGATCTCCTCACTTTACATGCCTAAGCTTCCTAGACACTCCAGTTCTATTAGATAAGGATGTTTATTGAAATAAGAATGAATCCAAAAGAATCAGTTAATTATCCCCTGCCACTGAGTATTTCAGTGCTACCTATATAGTAGTTTTTATTTTATTTATAGGAAATAAAAACACCTTAGTTTTGGGGGAGGAAAATAAGAAAAAAGAATTAACAGATTCTTTGTATTATGCTTAGTGTCCTTGAGTAGATATTAAATGATAATATATATACTAGCTGTAGTCTGAAAAACATTGGCTTTCACTTTATTTCTCTCTTGCACAGTCCTTTATCCTTTACTTGCTTTCTATGTATTGGGATATACTGGTATTTATCCCTTTCCCTTTCTTGACTTCTCTCCTTCTCCTGTCTTCATGTTTTCCTTTTTGGTTGGACCTGGCAGGGCATCCATCATTTTTGTTTTGTCCACATCTTTCCTCTGTTGACACAAACCAGTAGCAAGAAGGGTATGTCTATTCCTCCATTTCTTCTTGGGTTGGAATCTGTCAGGATGTACAAGAAACTTAGAGCCAGGATAGAATTCAAAGGCACTGTGAATTTATTCCGTGCTATCTATACACAAGAATCTGATCTACTAACGGTCATTGTGAATTGGTTCCAGATAAGAATCAACAGATTTCAAGGATGACTAGACTTACCATATTTTTCGGAGTATAAGACGCACTGGAGTATGAGACGCATCTTAGTTTTTGGGCAGGAAAATAAGAAAAAAGCTGATTGGCAGGTGGATTGGCCTCCCGGAATACCCCCAATCAACTGTTCCCAGAGGTGAATTTTAGCAACAGGTTCCTTGGTTGTGAGCTCTGTGCCTTGCTTTTTTTCGCTTTTTTTTTTCCTGCCTCTGAAAGATTCTGAAACAGCTTCAGAAAAAAAGCCTCTGAAGCTCTGTTTGGGGGCTTCTTTTCTGAGCTTTGTTTCTGATGCTTTTTTTAGCCTCTGAAACCTCCATTTGAGAAGCTGGGTGGGGCTACATTCAGAGTATAAATGCACCCAGTTTTTCACCCTCTTTTTTGGGGGGAAAGGTGCATCTTATACAGTAGGTCTCTTTCAGGGGCATAGGGGCACTAGACTGATAATGTGCTTGACCCCATACTCAGGCTCTGCCTAGTCATCTCCTACAAATCCCATCCTTTCACATACGAACTTCTAGGCAGTCACTGTATCTACTTCCTTCTCAAACCATTTAGAATCAAAACTGCTGGCAAATGCAGAAATTTTATTGCATGGTCATCTCAGCAACCTTATGTTTGCAAGGGTATTCAAAGAGGGGGGGTGGGGTATGCTTCAGATGGTGCTGCTCAAGACTGTTCAGTATCTGAACACCCTTTCCAATAAAACACTCAAGCCTACTACAATTCTACATTACAAGTACAGATCGTGCCGTATATTTTGAAGTCACTGAGATGTGAAGAGGTGGCAAGACAAAACTGTGCAAGGAGCAAGGAGGACATTCTAAGACCAGAAAGATATATGGACAACCAGACATAACTTTAGAGTGATGGGAAGCTGGAAACAAAACTTGAGGGTTGGTTCATGCTGTTCCTGGTAATGGTTCAATAAAATTCATGACTTTAAAAGGTCCTATGGAAGGGATGATCCTATTAAAAATTCAGATATGACTTCCAATTGTAACAGGAGCTTCTTCCTATTACATTCAATAGAGTTTTAAGAGGTAACATATTTTACTGAGCGGAAACTCAATAACACATTACAGTTTTGGAATTTCACAATTAATGGTATTTGCTTGATCAAATCCTTGAAATTAACTTTCAGGCATGTCACAAATTTATGCACTTGTCCAAATCTCTGCTAACTTGAATAAGAAACAGGGGTCATTATTTTTATAATCCCTATCAGTAGGCTAATTATAAAACCTATGTGGACTTAGTGACTGGGGAAGTAATATAGAGATGTATCACTCAAGTTGATAGTAAATTTGCTTGATTCCGTATGTACAATATTCTCTTCTATCTGTTCTATCTCCTGGCTTAGTTTGAGCCAACTGGTCTATCTGAATAGTTACTAGGCTCTGCTATTGGAGTTACAATCAGCATAGTTGCCTGACAAATAAAGTCAACTTACTCATCCTTGATCTCTAGCCAATGACTCTTCTTCCATAGCAATGAGAACAGGAATGGAGAATCAAGCACTAGGCTCCCTCGACCAAGACTTATAGTAAATCATAGAGCTTCATATGGCTAAACTCATTTCCTACATTAGGAGTTAGCAAAAGTTCTAATGTAGGACAGGTGGTGAAGATTCTTTCTTTTTTTTGGTCACAACATTATATACAAGCACATATAATGAAAGAAAACAATAGGACAGAAACGGTAGGCACTTTTGTGCACTTATGCACGCCCCTTAATAAAATGAAATGAAACAGTTGATTATTCACTTCCATTCTGAATGGCATTATATTTAAATGGCATTTATGTTGGAAGAAATATCCATCTGGGTTCAGTTCCAAGTGGGGACAAAGACACTGGAAACATGGAGGCTGCTTGGAAGGATGGTTTAATGGTGGTCAGGATCACATGGCTTGAGATCCTGAACAGAAAAGGGGCTGAGATCCTGTGTGCTCCCTGGTTTTATGCTTTTTCTGAGCTTTGAACTTTCTGGGGCACAGGAAGAGTATCCTGATTGGTTGTCAGACTCCCAGGGGGTGGGAGTCTTAGCTAACATTGTAGGTTGTCCCTCAAGCTTGCCTGAGCCTTGCTGGCTGATGTAATCTTCCCAGGTGCCATGTGGTGAGATGGGTAGAGGCTAATCCTATCATGTCCTGAGGACCATGTCTTAATCCCATCACCCTGGAGCTGAAGGTCTTCTTTGTTGTAGATAAGATGTCTTTTGTCTTTCTGGGGCTATTAACAAAGGTGGGGGCCGCTTTCCAAGAGCATGTTTCTCCTTTTCTCATTTTCTCATCCAGGAAGGTATAATATTCTGCTTTTTAAAATATTTCCTAGAATATTTCATTCTTCTAGGAGGGGGGTGGGTGCTAAATTCCTACACATTTATATGCTACAGATTCTATAGCTTTTTCTTCATGCCTTTCCTATATATTATCAGGCTATTTGTGTCATGTTTGGTGGCCTTGAAAGTGAGTGGTTATTGAGTGTTTAGATAGTTAACACTAATCCAAATATCATTCTCTTGGCTTACCTCTTTCAACAATATTCTTCTCTTTTATGTTTTGTTCTCCATCCAAAACCTACTTTGTTGAACTGCCATTGATTCAGAAAGAATAGAACCAATATGACAAGCATAGGAAAAGTATATTCAATACAACTTGGAAATTGCACATCTGGTGTGTTATTTGTTTTTATTATTGCCATTCTCATAGTGCCTCAGAGATATTTTTTCTATAAATCCTTTCCCAGTGGTTTTTTTTGTTCCTGTTCTATTTCTATTATTTTGATCTGATAGCGAAGGTTCAGTATATATGAATTTTAATTAAAGTTGTCCTTTTCTGTCTCAATCCTGTTTTATCTCCAGAGGACGGTTCTACTAGAAATCTTTGGGCTATATCTTCTTGGGTAAATTTAGACACAGTTTGCATAACAGCACTGAATTATTTTTCCATATATTATTTACTAAATGTACTTGTATTTTATATTTTGAAGCAGTTTTGTTTTCCACTGGTCAGCTGGCTAACCCAAACATTTCCAAACAAACATTTCTTATAGCTGTGTTAGTTATGAGTTTCACACAAAAATAAAATTGCATTGCAGTGCCTGACTGTGAATATTTAGTTAAAATATTTGGAAACATCTCAGTTTAGACCTGATAATTTGGCAACCTTGAAAACCCCTGCAATTTGGAATATTAAATTTTAATGTCAATGGGTATTATCTATCTATCTATCTATTTATCTATCTACTATCTATTGATCTCAGTGTAGACTCCTGATAATTGCCAGGACAAGTCTGCAGTTTTCTTGGAAAGATTTCAAAAGTGGTTTGCCACTGCCTCTTTCCTAAGGCTTGGAGAAAATGACTTGGCCAAAGTCACTCAGTGGGTTGGCGGCTAAGGCAGTAAAACTCACACTCTCCCAATTTCTAGCCTTGTGCCTTAACTAATACACCAAACTGGCTCTTTCATAGTTAGATTATTCAGGTTTATTTGGCATTGTCTGAGGGATCAAATTACTTAGGTAATTTGGTAAAATTGCACCAAGCAGTAGCTCCATAATCCATAAACCATAATGTAGGAGCCCAAACAATTGTGCCATTATTTTTTCCAGTTAACAATTTTCAATTAAAAAGGTATGATTATTTTTAAATTCCCATAGGAAGCAATGAAAACAATGGCTTAAGCAAACAGCCAAAGTACCCTCCATAGAGCAAATCCCAGCAAGATTCATTTCCCAACAGCTCAGATACAACATTAAATGACATTCTTAGCCAGCAAGTATTGGTTTAAAGCTTCGGTCAGTTCCTTATATCCAAGCACACTACAGGTTCCGTATTTGGTGATGTGGACATGGTGCTTAATAAACAAATTAAAAATTATTGCTTTAGAAACAAGTATTCTGCAATAAGAATATGCACAAAGCACCTCCCACACAATCACATATATACAAATATACAAATACAACAAAAAAGTCTCAGCAGCATAATTTCTAAGCTGCATATAACGTACAAAGAGAATATTGTTTTTTCCCCAAAAACTTTATTAAATTTCAAAAAAGTATAAAATACACAGAGAAAAGCAAAGAAAAAAAGGGCAGGGGAAAAGCAAAATTGGGAGTGCAAACAAAAAGTGGAAAGCTGTAGAGAAAGCTGACTTTCTTTGATACAGATAGAAACCTAAAAATCAATGACCCTTTGAACTAAACTAAACAGTACTTCTATCATCATAAAAGGGCATAGCATATTCTTTGGCTAATAACTACCTACTGGCAAAACAGGAACAGCCAAAGAATACAACTATAATAAAGACCATAAAATACTAAATTTCTCAAAGCAAAGATACTTTTAAAGATACTGACAGCCGTGAGACTTCATCTATACTTAAGCAGGTACGGTATAATCCAAGCTAGAGATATCAGCATTTGGAGCCTAATAAAAAGCAGTAGTACATACTTAAATAGCTGATTTTTCATCTTCACTTGCTTTAATTGGCACCAAAAGCAAATTGGACGAAACAGATCCTACAACTTACAGTACAAATGGCAATATTACAAATTACCACACCAAACAAGAAGAGGATCTTCTGCGCACAAATTCCAGTCGTGCCTTCTATAATTTTGTCAACAACAAGCTTAAAAACTCTAGACGCATGCCACTTCTAAAAGATCCTGATGGCAATGAATACAATGATGAAGAATCTAGAGCAAACCTCTTTAATAAATTCTTTGCATCAGTTTTTGTCAACAGTGATGGCACTCATCCAACATTCCAAATTTGTACAATCAATGAGCATGACAACTTAACAATTGTTGATTTTACAGAAGAAAATGTTGGTAAAGCTCTAAGTAAATTGAAGCCATCTCTATCCATTGGACCTGATGGTCTTTGTGCTTACTTTTTTAAAAAACTCTCTAGTAATCTAGCAGAACCCCTAAGTATAATCTTTAATATAGCCTTTAGAACCAGTTCCCTTCCCAGTCTCTGGTCGCTAGCCACAGTCATTCCAGTTTTCAAAAAACGCGACCCCAGCTTAGTTGATAATTATAGACCTATCTCCCTATGTTGCGTCGCCTGCAAGGTTATGGAATCCATCATCAACCAATCCATTACCTTACACTTAGAAATGCACAACCTTCTCTCAAATAAACAATTTGGCTTCAGGAAAAAATTATCATGCAATCTACAACTTCTCTACTGTAAAAACCTATGGACTACTAATCTTGATCTAGGTAAATCAATAGATGCAATATACATAGACTTCTGCAAAGCTTTTGACTCAGTAGTACATGATAAACTTCTCCTAAAATTAAAATCCTATGGCATTTCAGGACCCTTACACCACTGGATATCTGCTTTTTTGTCAAACAGACAACAAATAGTTAAAATTGGTAATGCTCTTTCAAATCCTGTTCCTGTCAAGAGTGGTGTTCCTCAAGGCAGCGTTCTTGGACCTACTCTCTTTATAATATACATAAATGATCTTTGTATTGATATCTCAAGTAACTGTGTTCTCTTTGCTGATGATGTCAAACTTTTCAACACCACTGACAATGCATCCACAATTCAAAAGGACCTTGATCATCTATCTGCCTGGTCTAAAATTTGGCAACTACAAATTTCAACCAGTAAATGCTCAGTCTTGCACATTGGAAGAAAGAACCCAATCACAAAGTACATGCTTGATGGACATTGCCTCGCAGATGACCCCACCCTGTCAAAGACCTTGGGTTTTACATCTAACGATTTAAGTTCCAAAGCCCACTGCAACTACATAGCTAAGAAGGCTCTAAGAGTTGTCAACAATTTTACGTAGCTTCTTTTCAAAAAACACCACGCTACTGACCAGAGCATATAAAACATTTGTTAGGCCAATTCTTGATTACTGCTCTCCTGTCTGGAACCCTTACCATATATCTGACATCAACACAGTTGAGCGTGTCCAAAGGTATTTTACGAGAAGAATTCTCCATTCCTCTGAAACTAATAAAATACCTTATTCCACCAGACTTGATATCTTGGGTCTAGAAAACTTGGAACTTCGTCGCCTTGACTGGATCTGGGTTTAGCATATAAAATCATCCGTTGTAATGTCCTTCCTGTCAATGACTTTTTTAGTTTCAATAACAATATCACAAGAGCTACAAACAGATTCAAACTCAATGTCAACCGTTCCAGTTTAGATTGCAGAAAACACGATTTCTGTAACAGAATTGTATATACTTGGAATGCATTACCTGACTCTGTGGTTTCTTCTCATAACCCCAAAGGTTTCACTCAAAAACTGTCCACGGTTGACCTCACCACTTTCCTAAGAGGACTCTAAAGGGGCGTGCATAAGAGCACAAACGTGCCTACCGTTCCTGTCCTACTGTTTCTTTCCCTATGTATATACACGTTTTTAGTACCTCATTTCTCCTCATATATACGTTCATATATTTATAACCTTTTAAGGTTATGCTTGTATATATTGTTATGACAAAATAAATAAATAAATAAATAAAATAAATAAATAAATATTGAAGACAGAGTATCAAAAAACAGGCTAATCAGACCTGATAAAACAGCAACAAATCACAGAACTAGAAATGTTCAGAACGGCACAGAGCATTGGGAGAGTTATGATTGGCCTGATCTATTCCATAGTCAGAATAAAAAGCTTTGGAACTCTGGTGATTTCCACGATATTTAAAACACTCAAAATAAGGTTTGTTAACAGGGAGCATTATGTGTAAGGAGTCCCACCGGGTTTTACTCCGCTAATCAAAGCCGACTTTAGAGGTGATGCTCATCTCTTTTTCTTTAAGCCATTGAGCCAGCACATTTCCACAGTCATGTGGCTACCATGACATCATGCCGCAGCACAAAGTGTACAGCGAAGCCGTGTTACCTTCCCACCAAAGTGCTACCTATTTATCTATTTGCATGTAGGATGCTTTGGAACTGCTGGGTTGGCAGGAGCCGAGGCAAGTGATGGGAGTCACATGGTGGTACGACTTGAACTGCCATTTTCTCAGATATCATTTAGGACACTGAACCACCATACCTCTGGCATCATGTGTATCTCTGTTAAATTTATTTTGTTAAAAAGTCATCTGATTCCGTGGCTCAGATTCTGTGAACAGAAACCACACACCGAACCAAGTACTCCCCACACCTTTTCCACTTCACTAACAACAAACCTGAGCTCAAACCTGAAATAGTTTTATTTTTTAAAAAAAATATGTGCTAGGATTTTAATGTTTTAATTCTGTAAGTTATCCAAAGTCATTCAATAGAAAATAAATAAGCTACATATTAAAGGTATGTATGTGTATAATTATTTATTTTTTATTTATTTATTTAATTCGATTTTTATACCGCCCTTCTCCCGAAGGACTCAGGGCGGTGTACAGCCAAAAAGTAAAAAACAAACAATACAATATACAATTTAAAATACAAATTAAAAAACTTATTTTATAATTGGCCTAAACAACTTTAAAATATATAAAACTAAAACCCCATTAAAATTTGTAATAGAAAATGTAAAATCGATAAAATTTAAGCCAGCCCCGCGCGAATGAAAAAATGTGTCTTCAGTTCGCGGCGGAAGGTCCGAAGGTCAGGTATTTGGCGTAAACCCGGGGGAAGCTCGTTCCAGAGTGTGGGAGCCCCCACAGAGAAGGACCTTCCCCTGGGGGCCGCCAGCCGACATTGCTTGGCGGACGGCACCCTGAGAAGTCCCTCTCTGTGAGAGCGTACGGGTCGGTGGGAGGCATGCGGTAACAGCAGGCGGTCCCGTAAGTACCCAGGCCCTAAGCCATGGAGCGCTTTAAAGGTCGTAACCAAAACCTTAAAGTGCACCCGAAAGGCCACAGGTAGCCAGTGCAGTCTGCGCAGGAGCGGTGTTAAGCGGGAGCTACGCGAAGCTCCCTCTATCACCCGCGCAGCTGCATTCTGGACTAACTGAAGCCTCCGAGTGCACCTCAAGGGGAGCCCCATGTAGAGAGCATTACAATAATAGCACTTAGCATTAGCACTTAGACTTATATACCGCTTCACAGTGCTTTAAAGTCCTCTCTAACTGATTTATATTGCCCCCAACAATCTGGGTCCTCATTTTACCAACCTTGGAAGGATGGAAGGCTGAGTGAACCTTAACCCTGGTGAGATTCAAACTGCCAAACTGCAGGCAGCCTCTGGCAGTCAGCAGAAGTAGTCTGAAATACTACATTCTAACCATTGCGCCACCATGGCTCTTATAACCAGGTTTTATTTGGTTACATTTATATTTAACTATTAAATGTTGGTCATTTTAAAATAGATAACTCGGGAGAGCTAACAATACTTAAAAATAGAATAAAAACAGTATAAGGTAAGTTACATCTATTACATACTATTTCCAAATGAAGGAAAGAAGGAAAAGTCTTACCATATCTGGTAAGAAAACTGTGCATGTAGAAAACCATCATTATCACAATGGGTATTTGGTCCTAGAATTATGCTCATTCTCAATATGGATGAAATATTTACAGAGATTTCACTTCGTATTTTACCAGAGGTATGGATACCTAAATTCAAAGGAATGTAAATAATGTTCCTATAAAGTTCAATATGTTTCATGAGATCTTAGAAAATTTGTTCCGGTAAAGGTCAAGCCCCACAAACTTGCACGCCAATAAAAGGGGAAATTAACAACAAATGCATTTTCAAAGATGTTGCAAAACCAGTTATTCATCCATACAGGTTTAATAGCTGATCATAAAACTATTATCACAAGTCTCTTGTGTAAATAAGGGAACACAGTATCACTAGAAAGTAGTCTGGAAATTGATACCAGCTGGTTAATCAGTGAATTTTTCTCTATTCTTTGACAGATAATAGAAATATTTCCTTTTTTTCTTTTTCTTTTTTGTAACTACTGTAATTGCAAGATATATATGTAGTTTGCAGGAGAAATGAAATCTCTACTTAAACTGGAACCATGTGGTATAAAAAAATTAGAGCCTTCCACACTTTGCATACTTACTTACCTAATTAATTTGCCCCAGAAAACTGCATCTAAGTTTTCAGCATTTGGAATTCTTCCAAATATATCAACCAAGTATGTAAAGTCAGAAGAATTCAGAATATCTTTATTAATATCCAAATTGGCAAAGCCAGCTTGGGCCTAATTGGTGCTCTTTTATATTCTGGGCAGATGCCATTCAGCTGCTCCTCTGGCTCAGATGATTCCAGAATTTTGTCCATTCTGACTGAGATTCCCTCATTCAACTAAACTATAAATTTGAGAAGCAGAAGTCAGGCTCTGGCTATCAGTAATACTTATCAGTTAGATTCCCTTCACCCCTAGCTAAATTATACCTTTGAGGTTTGCAAGAGTCCTATGTGGTTCTATCGCACACTGAAGAATTCTGAGTTCAAGTTAATTAAAATTTATTATGCACTCATTTTTTTTCATTGCTAGAATTGTGGCAAATGTCTAGATGTGTATTCTATTTTACAGAGGTAATCAAGTCCCAACAGCTAAGGAATGGAGATTGGCAGACCTTAGAAAATATGCCTTTTCTGCTAGAGTCCCTAAAACATTCTCCTTCTGGAGATCATGATGGTCCTGACCATGCTGGTCTTTCACAAGGTTCTAAAGACCTGGATCAGTGCCCAAGCCTGGGTTCTCAGATGTGTTCAGGATCCATTTCTTGGCTGGATTGGTGGAATATGATATTTTCTCAACTATGTATTTACCTTCCAGAATTGTTTGTTCAGATGGACAGCATACAAAATAAATAAATAATCCTTTGTCCCAGAAATGGACTACTTTTTTCAAATCTTGGTAGCCTCAATCCCTAATCAACCCTGTGGGAATGGAAGAGATATAGTTCCAGAATGGAAGTGATATAATTGAAGAGGAAAGGTTAAGTGTTTGAAAGGGGAACATAAGGGGAAAACTAAGGCTGCAGATGATTGGGTTTTGCCTTGCAGATGTTTAGCACCTCTTTTCTAGGCTAATTTTGGTGCTGACCTCATACCACCAAAATCATACCACCAAAATCCTTCCATTTTTGTTTGCAAATTTCAGCAGCATGATGTGGCATTATTCTGGGCTTTAGAATGATGCTTAATGGTAAAGTGGTATGGACAGCCTGTCATTTTGCTGCCAAATTTCAGCAGAGTGGTCTTGGGCTGCTTTGCAAAATCGCATGATTGTTTATCTCAATTTTATCTGAAGGCTGTCTGATCCAAATCTAATAATACTATAATGCCTAGCTAAAAAGGAGGTCTGACTGGCATCAAAGCTGCAATAATTTGTGTCTTTTCCTTCCACAAGTAGGAGTCCATAAACAAAAATGCCTTCCTTCCCAAAGCAACTCACTGTGTTTCATTTGGCACCTTGAAAAGCTCCTGCAAAGCTGAATGGCGATCCTGGACAACTATATAATAATAATAATAATAATAATAATAATAATAATAATAATAATAATAATAATAATAATAATAATAATAATAATAATAATAATAATAATAATAATATTTTAATTTGTATACCGCCCTTCTCCCGAAGGACTCAGGGCGGTGCACAGCCAGAATAAAATACACAAACTACACATACAATACTAAGAACAACCCTTAAAAAACTTATTCGAATGGCCACATTGAAATAAAATATCTCCCTATAAAATTTACAGAAATTTAAAACCCATAAAATAGATTTAAAATTTTAAAAATTCAAGCCAGTCCAGCAAGATGGAATAAATAAGTTTTAAGTTCGCGGCAAAAGTTCCTGAGGTCAGGTAATTGTCGAAGTCCAGGGGGAAGTTCATTCCACAGGGTAGGAGCCCCCACAGAGAACGCCCTCCCCCTGGGGGCCGCCAGTCGACATTGCTTGGCTGACGGCACACTAAGGAGTCCCTCTCTGTGAGAGCGCACCAGTCATTGGGAGATAGACGATGGCAGTAGACGGTCCCGTAAGTATCTCGGTCCTAAGCCATGGAGCGCTTTAAAGGTAGTAACCAACACCTTGAAGCACTCCCGGAAGACAACAGGCAGCCAGTGCAGTCTGCGCAGGATAGGTGCTACATGGGAGCTCCGAACTGCTCCCTCAATAACCCGCGCAGCCGCATTCTGGACTAACTGGAGTCTCCGGGTGCTCTTCAAGGGGAGCCCCATGTAGAGAGCATTGCAATAGTCCAAGCGAGAGGTAACGAGAGCATAAGTGACCGTGCATAGGGCATCCCGGTCCAGGAAGGGACGCAACTGGCGGATCAGGCAAACCTGATAAAAAGCTCTCCTGGAGACGGTCGTCAAATGGTCTTCGAAAGACAACCGCCCATCCAGGAGCACGCCCAAGTTGCGCACCCTTTCCATCGGGGCCAATGACTCGCCACCAACAGAGAGCCGCAACTGCAGTTGACTGTACCGGGGTGCCAGCATCCACAGCCACTCCGTCTTGGAGGGATTAAGCTTGAGCCTGTTCCTCCCCATCCAGACCCGTACGGCTTCCAAACACCGGGACAGTACTTCGATAGCTTCGTTGGGGTGGCCTGGGGTGGAAAAGTACAGCTGCGTGTCATCAGCATACAGTTGGTATCTCACCCCAAAACCACTGATGATCTTACCCAGCGGCTTCATATAGATGTTGAACAGGAGAGGCGAGAGAATCGATCCCTGCGGCACCCCACACATGAGGCGCCTCGGAGTTGATCTCTGCCCTCCCGTCAACACCGTCTGCGTCCGGTCAGAGAGGTAGGAGGAGAACCACCGATAAACGGTGCCTTCCATTCCCAAACCCTCCAACTGGCGCAGCAGGATACCATGGTTGATGGTATCGAAAGCCGCTGAGAGGTCTAATAGGACCAGGGTAGAGGAATAACCCTTATCCCTGGCCCTCCAGAGATCATCCACCAACACGACCAAAGCCATCTCCGTACTGTATCCGGGCCGAAAGCCGGACTGGAACGGGTCTAGATAGACAGTTTCATCCAGGTACTGGGGTAGCTGACATGCCACCGCACTCTCTACAACCTTCGCCGTAAAGCGAAGATTGGAGACTGGACGATAATTTCCTAAAACAGCTGGGTCCAGGGAAGGCTTCTTGAGGAGAGGTCTCACCACCGCCTCTTTCAGGGCAGCAGGAAAGACCCCCTCCCGCAAAGAAGCATTTGTAATCCCCCGGAGCCAGCCTCGTGTCACCTCCTGTGTGGCCAGCACCAACCAGGAGGGGCACGGGTCCAGTTGCAATACTTATAAAGTATGTTGCAATACTTATAAAGATATATAAAAATAGATGGCAGGGATCTTGAAATTGCTCATGAGTAGAGATTGCCTGAATAGGAGACAATCAGAGTTTTTCAAGATGTTTATAGTATTCTTTTATATCATAAGACGTATTTATTATTTAAGACATAAGACATGTCTTATTTCTATTTATGTGACCTTACCTGTGTATTTATATGTATAAATTCACATTTATTTTTCACAGCATTTCCCAATCACGCAATAAGTGCTTAACATCCTCAGTTACTACAAATGATAAACAGAGCATTCCTCTGGGTCAAAATCTTTAAATACTGTATATATAATGTAACACCATGTTTGTTTAAGAATCTTTCTACACATTTATTTGTTTTGAATCTTTCAAAGTATTTTAAGCCAGCAGAAATTAGATGTGCTTCTTTAAAGCTAATTGAGATTTTTTTTTTATTTGCATTTATATCCCGCCCTTCTCCGAAGACTCAGGGCGCCTTACACTATGTTAGCAATAGTCTTCATCCTATTTATATATTTATATACAAAGTCAACTTATTGCCCCCAACAATCTGGGTCCTCATTTTACCTACCTTATAAAGGATGGAAAACTGAGTCAACCTTGGGCCTGGTGAGACTAGAACCTGCAGTAATTACAGGCAGCTGTGTTAATAACAGACTGTCTTACCAGTCTGAGCCACAGAGGCCCCCCTAGATTTGACCATCATGTACAATTCCTGATTAATTGTTGGGTTTTATTTATTTCATTTATGATTATGAACAATGAGCCCGTTGTTTTGTAGGTAGTGATTAAGGGATCTTCTGGGCATTTATTAAGTAATTCAAAAGAAGAGTCAATGTTTTCTCTTTTGGGCAAAAGTTTCTTCCAAATCACTACTGTAAATTCTTACAGTATTTATTTATTTAATCAATTTTTTTTTATTTAATCAAATTTTTATACCGCCCTTCTCCCGAAGGACTCAGGGCGGTTTACAGCCAGATAAAAACACACAAAGACCCTAGAGAACACAAAGACCCTAGAGACACAAAGACCCTAGAGAATAAATATATTTTTCAGATTTAATCACCAAAGACACCAGATTGTCAAGAGCTATGGTTTGCTATCCACAGATGGCTTTCGGGTTAGCAAAAACTGGTTGGTTGGTTGGTTGGTTGGTTGGTTGGTTGGTTGGTTGGTTGGTTGGTTGGTTGGTTGGTTTATCATATTTGTTTATCTTTCATAGTTAGTTATCTCTGGATTTTACATTTCTTGATACTCATCTTAGTTCCATTCAACTCATAAGCTGACATCCTTATGCTGCATTATCATGAGACTTGTATCTACCTAAAAGCAGAGCAAAGAACAGAATCTTTTTTCAGGTTATAAATAGGGAAACAGATATTTAGATACCTTGAACTGGACATATCATTAGTAACAGCTTGTACTTCTTCCAGAGTAGCTTTATAATTTCTTCAATCACATTCATCTTATCTGTTTTCTTTGCTTTCTTCAGCTTCCTTGCTATGCTTAGTTGTTTTTTCCACATCTGTCATACTTCCCTTACATCATGAAGCCTATAGGTTTCTGTAATGTGTAGTTGAAAGGCAGGAACATGCTGAACTAGCTGCAGATTTTATTTTCATAGCAGTCATGGGTCTTGGCAATCCATCTGAGTTACCTTGATTCAACAATTGTTGCTCTTTCCAATTTCACCGCATTGAATGTTACAAACAAACAGACATGAAAGTTTTAGTTGTATATGCTGTAGGTAGATAGATAGAGGAGAGAAAAACCAAGTTGTTACAGAATTGTTTTTCACCAAGAAAGTTGTTCAGCAGGGTCTCTTCACCTTCTCAGCTTAAAGCATTTGCAAGATAAGGCACAAACATGGTATGCTCTGACAATATTTTAATCATTCCACAGTAAAACCTCTCTATTTGTTTACATTAAACTCTAGGAATCCAAATTATTCTTGCTAGAGGTTAATATTTTAATATCAAACATATCCTTTGACTGAATGCAGGAAGAAATGGAAGACGCACCAAACATGCTCCTATCTTACATTCATTGGTGGTTTGCAGGTTATGATATACTGTGCTTTGAAACAGCTTATATCTAATTATCAATCCCCTATAAATATAAATGCCATAAAAGTGAATTATGTATGGTAAGACCATACTTGGAAGATTGAATTAAGTTTTGGTAGCCATAATATAAAAAAAGATATTGAGACTCTAGAAAGAGTGCAGAGAAAAACAACAATTATTACTAGACTGGAGGCTAAAACATACGAAGAACGATTGCAGAAATTCAGTTTGTCTAGGTTAATGAAAAGAAGGACTAGGGGTGATATGATAGCAGTGTTCCAATATCTAAGTGGCTGCCACAAAGAAGATGGGATGAACCAATTTTCCAAAGGACCTGAAGGCAGAGCAAGAAGCAATGGATTGAAACTAATCAAGGAGAGAAGCAACCTAGAACTAAGGAGAAATTTCCTGACAGAACGTTTAATCAGTAAAACAACTCGCCTCCAGAAATTGTGGGTGCTTCAACATTGGAGGTTTTGAAGAAGAGTTTGGACAACCATTTGTCTGAAATGGTATAGAGTTTCCTGCCTGAGCAGGAGATTGGAGTAGAACACTTCCAAAGTCCCTTCCAACTCTGTTATTCTGTTATCATAATGGTCATTATATCATTGGCTTCTGTTGGATGCCTAACAGAAGATATGGTTATTGTGTGTGTGTGTGTGTGCGTGTGCGCGCTAATCTGTTGATGATTTCCCAAAGGAAGTAGAAAGTGGTTGGCAGAAATCTGACCGTCAATACAGAAAATGATATTTATAGCTAAAGGAGATCAGATTCATATTTTTCATTTCCTAGTTGGACTGGCCAGCCTTGGTGAAGAAGAATGTTGCACAATATCCTTAAAAATTAAAATTGATTTTAATTTTTATTGCTGTATTACTTTGGACTGCTATTCAATTTAAAGTAATAATTATGTGGGTCTAATACCTTTTAATTCACCTTTTGCTACCTCGGCCCAAGTGTCATTTCTGTACACACTCTCATTAATAGTGGTGTCATGTATGAGTAAAAGTATCACCCCTTTCCACCCTCAGCTATCCGAAGTTCCTAACAGGAATTCCTAACTGAAGTCATTCCTATAATTATCAAGGTTTTTTCTTTTTAAAAAATCTATTATGTAGGAGAAAAAGATAGCTAGTATATACCAACTAAAATTTAGTTGGGAAGTCCTCATTCAAAGTTTAATAGCCAACACCAAAACATGGCCAAATATGCCTTATCAATGTGCCAACAACATAAAGGTAAAAATTGATTTACAAAAAGATGTGTTCAGAAATATAGGAAATATAGAAATAATTATTATAAAAATGCAATACATTGTATCATAAAAGGGTTAAGTGTAACCGTGAGATTTTGTATATGCACTCATTTTGCTTACTGCATACTAAACCAATTTCACATACAATATCGCAACTTCTGTTCTTCCTTCTTCGTTAGTTTTCTTCAAATCAAATTTGCATTGAACCAACGATATAAAATAAAGCACTGTCTTCTGTTAAGCAACATAATATGCCAATCTGTATGGGAAAAAAGTGGTAATCTGTGTATTACTAAACAATAACTCCCAGCAGTTAAAATCTATGTACTCGGTGGTAGAAAATACACAGAGTGATAATTCAATATTATCTAGAAAAGCACAATTTTCCCATTTTGAATTCATAGATGTAGAGATTGCTCATTCTCTCTATTGCCTCTCACATTTCATCCAGTTATCGTTTTCAAGAATTTAAAGTTAATAATAAAACCTTTGGGGGGGGGGAACAAAGCAAAGCAACTAATTTTTCTATTTTCCTTTGCAATGCTATGCTTTTTTTTCTATTCTGCATGTTCTGTATCTTTTTGGTTTACTTTTTCAAATATCTGTCTGATGATTTAGGGGTTAGGGATTTTTTATTTTACTTTATTTTTGGGGGTCAAGAGGAGGACAACTTGCTAAGTCTTGTTCTTCACCATTACTATTGTCTCTGATAATTTTACTTGCTTTTTCCCAATCAACCCAATCCATTTGAATGTTAAAAGGAAATAAACAGATGCTCTTTCTCTCTCTCTCTCTCTCTCTCTCTCCCCCTCCCTCTCTCTTTGTTATTGCTTGGTAGCTTTGAGTGATAATATTAATAACTTTTTAAAATGTTCTTTCCCTTGTCCAGTTCTCAGCTTCTTAAACTTGCCGGGTGTTATCTGTGTTACAATATCTAATTGTGCTATATAAATGATTAGTAAAACTTGTAACTAGATGATTTTTAGAATATTAAGTGGCTTCAGGGCCAGGGAAGGAAAAGTAAACAAGGTTAAAGGTTCAACTTCACATATGATAGTTGTGATAAATCTACTGCTGTCAGAATGCCATTTCCATTAAAAATTGATATATTTTTTTACATTAATTGATTCCCATTGGATCTTTTTGGGGTGTTTAAGGTGATGATTCAGAAGATACCTTTGCACATATTTTTCAGTTTATTTGTAAAGAAAAGCAAAATCTAACCGTATGCTTAAATTAATATAAGCAAAATCCTATTTGCAAATATAGAAGCAAATATAAAAACTTTGTGTACAGATCTGCCTGAACAATTTGTTCTTTGTAAATACTATTCCGATTTTGTTTGATCAGAACCATTTGGAGCAATAGAATTTTAATTTTATTAAATAATACTCAAATAAAAAGTATTATTTTAATACAATTTATAGATACAAAATCTCAAAATATAATTCTATAATAGTCAACTTCTTTTTAAATAAGATAAATTTTATAAGAAGGAATTTATAGATGTTAGAGATGGCAGTCTATTCCTGCTTCTATTTCTGTGAAATTCTTCATTTCTTGTGAGAAAAAGTGTTGGGTTTTTTTCCCCTTTTTTATGGGAATGGGGAAAGATTTTGATTAATCCATGTACTTTAGTACAGGGGTCTCCAACCTTGGCAACTTTAAGTCTGGCGGACTTCAACTCCCAGAATTCTGCCAAGTTGCCAAGTTGCCAAAGTTGCCAAGGTTGGAGACCCCTGCTTTAGTAGAAGTTTTCTCCCTTTCTCTCTCTCCCTCCCCCCCCCTTCTTCCCTCTCTCTCTCCTTCCCTCTCTCTCTGTGTTGTATGTGTGTGTGTGCGTGTATGTGTTCAAGTCAGTCCTCACTCATTTGACTGCATGGACAAGTCCCTGCAATTTTCTTTAAAAATTTGGAAATGGTTGGCCATTGCCTGCTTCCTAGGGCTGAGGGAGAGTGATTGACCCAAGGTCACCCAGTTGGTTTTGCATCTAAAGAAAGACTAGAATTCACAATCTTCTAGTCCAGTGACTTAACCACTAAACAACTGTAGGGATTTATAATTTCTTTATTAGGTAGACAAGGAAGACAAATGGATAGCATTCTTTTTTAGAAAAAAATACCATTTATTCATAACTGCAGAGAAATTGTTTAAAGAAAACTAATATTCTAGCAGTGCTTCCTGAGATATCTACACAAACATGCAATGTCACTGAACAATGTCACTCCTCTGAAGTCGATCAGGCCAAGAAATAGGCATGGCAGGGATTACAGAAATGCCCTCTGTTGTAATTAATGTAGAATAACAGAATAAGTTGTAAAGCAGGGTAATTGTGAATTGTTTTTTCATGCTTTCTTCTCTCTCAAGGCTATTTAATTTCTTTTCCAAATCACCTTAATGGTCACCTTTAAATTCCAAGTAATTTAGACAAACAGTAATGGAATTATGGACATTCCAAGAAAAACTGCTGGAATGCAAGCCTATGTTTGTGTGCGTGGACATTTTTAAGAGTTAAAAAAATAGATTGGAGACCACTTTGCTACCTTGCATGCTTAAAAGGTACAAGAAGTGCTAGAAATTCACAGGAAGATTTGGAGCCAGCCACTCTATCTCAACCTAGCCAAGCTCCCTTGCTTTGTTTTGCTAGATATAAAAGCAAAGGGAGATCTTGGAGCGATTCCAATTAATAAAATTAATTATTTAACTAATTATAATTATTCTATGAATTGTCCAAATGAATAAAAAAGAATAGTCTAGTATGTTCAAAATATGTAGGAGTGGTTTTGGGATTGGTAAAATGGGGCATTTAATTATGGATTGTTATATAACTAAAATGAGTCAATGTCAGGCTCAACGAATCAAGATCAATCCTGAAGTCCAAGCCCAGAAGATTTATTATTACAGCCTATACACAAGAATCTAATCAGTGAATGGCCAGCACTAAATTGGCACTAGATAAGAGTCAATGAGATTCAAAGGGAGCTCTACTTGGGTCTCTTGTGGCAACATAAGGACTCTAAGCTGATGATGCTTTTAACTCCGCCTTCTATCTCTGCCTACTTTTCTCCTTCAGGCAGAATCAATTTAAGAATGTATTTATGTGAAAGTAATGCATGTCATAAACTAATCCCTTAGCCCTACTCAAGATAAATGTTATGTGGCACCAGAAAAAATGGGGCTACCCTACATTGATTTAGTTGTAGCCATTGAATTATTTTCTGAGAAACAAAGTCCATCTAGTATATTTCCTAATCTTGGCAAACAATATAAGCTAAATCATTCTTCGGTAACTCAAGTTCTTAAAAAAAAACAACAACCAGAATGATTAATATTAATGGAACTGGTAGAATGCAACAAGATTGGAGGTGTAGAAAAGCATTGGATTTCATCTCACAAAACCCTGCTTGAAAAATTAATTCAAATAGTGTTTGGTTAGGAGCTCGGCCACATGGGCTATAAATGGGCTGGAGGATCATTAATGAATGGTAATGATAAATGGCAGCCTGCCGAGTTTGGAAAGAAGTAGCTACTTGGGGTGCCAAAGCAATTGGTGTTAGGTTTCATTTAATTTATTGCCTTCACTAATTGATCTGGAAAAGAAAATAAACAGCAGGTTAATGAAATCTGCTGAGGTTACTAAACTGGGAGAGTTTTCAAATACCTGCACTAACAGAACCAATACACACTCACACAGTGACACCAGTTTGCAAAGCAAAAAGGTTTGCAAATAAGTGGCATGATTGGAAAAATTAACCATTTTGCCAACAAAAGAAAATATATTTAAAATTGTAGGTGGGGGCTAAATAGCAAAACCTAAATTAATATTTCTTAAGATTTTAATCTGAATCCTATTTTGCTGTTATTGGGGGGAGAATTATTCAAGGTACGGATCCAAGGGTTGTAGGCAATTAGGCATATTTAATGATCAGCTATAAGCCTGCGCAAAATTTTTCTTGTTAAAACATAATTAATTAATTAATTTTATAGTTTTCCTTTCCTCCAAGATACTAAAAGCAGCATGCCTAGTCTTTCACATTTTTATCTTTACAACCACCCTATAAGACAGGCTAAGCTATGAGTAATGGGCCCAGGGTCACCCAGAGAATTCTATAGCCAAATCTGAATTTGAAACTTGTTGTTCCTAGTCTTAATCCACTTTAAAAAAAAAAAAAACTTTTGTCCCTTAATTCGAAGCACAGTCAAGGGCGACTGGATGGAGTACAGCATTTTCTGGCTGGATGCCCTTTCTGACACCTAAGTGGAGTTCGCAGCAGATTTTTTTTTCTTTGCACCTAAGACACAAGCATCTGCCACTACCTAGGATTGAACTCTTAACTTTCTGAATGGGAGGAGAGCTCTTTACCATTAGGTCACCATGCCCTTCAATCCTAATCCACTTCTATATCCAAGAAACCACACTGAGCTATTAAATAGTTCTTGGATGAACATTGTACACAAGTCATTGTTTCTGGAATAAAGTGAACATCTCCTTTTCTTCAAGTTTCAATATAAATTAATGTTGTCCTGATAAACATGAATCATGAGTATGTGAAACTGCCTCAGGAGTCATTCACACCTTAATCCTTCTTCCTTATATGCAAATGAAGAGGTTAATAGGATTAGAGTTCACAAAAGTGTTTTTAGAAGGGGACATTAATTAATGCTCACCAGTTTCATAATTGGAATTTCCTATTTTACAAATAGGAATAATCTTCTCATCGTTCCCATCACCAATCTCTTTCCATTTATGACTGTATGACTGTAACTTTGTTGCTGGCAATCCTTATGATTTATATTGATATATTGACCATCATTTGTGTTGTAAATGTTGTACCTTGATGAACGTATCTTTTCTTTTATGTACACTGAGAGCATATGCACCAAGACAAATTCCTTGTGTGTCCAATCACACTTGGCCAATAAAAAATTCTATTCTATTCTATTCTAGTTAGATACGAGTTCAGGTCTAGACAGGAGCAGGCACAGTTCTGTTTTGAATGTGAGCTCCTGGCTTTAATATTTCTTGCTCTACTACATTTGCTGAAGTAAAAGTAATGGACTTTTAGAGAAGCTGTGAGACATAAATGACTGTGTTAGGTAAGTTTTCTAACCCTAGCTCTCTAAATGTTTTGGAACTACAGGTTCCCAATTTCCTAATTAGCATGGCCTTTCAGAATTTATGTTCAACGTACTAGTTGGAAGCCACCTATTTAAGAAAGCAGAATTAAGTTGTAATTTAGCATTTCTGTACTTGTAAGGGTCAGGACAGATTTTATGTTAGGTTGAGGACATAACCATGCAATTGAAATTCTGAGAACCTGAAATTTTCCCTATTGCAACATACTGTATAATTAAGCTCTTATTCAACTCTGCAGGTGTTTTCTAAGCCTTCCTGGACAGCAGGTAACATCTGTTTCTGAAGCTGCTTGTTGGCTGGCTGACATTGGACAGTGGTGCTATATAAAGATAAAAATCCTGGTCTAAATGTTTCCCTTCAGAAAACTTGCAAAGACTTGAAAGGGCAAGAATGCAGCCATTTCACATAAAACGTCAACAGTTCAGGATCATCTACATGGAAATGTTAGACACAGTGCTCCGAAGCAACCTTATGATCACCACAGGACTACTATTTTATTTCTCGTGTCACCATAGAGAGGGATTTTTAATTTCCGGGTCACAGAGGAGGTGCATACATTCCATGTTAATGCACTCCTGAAGCAAAGTAACTGTATTCGCACTGCCTTGGTTCACAATATCCAGCCAGATGAGGGAAGGCACCGCTGCCATATACTGCTTGGATCCAGGTTGTCAAAGTGGAGTTGGTGAGGAGAAATTCAAGTTTTGCTTGGACTACAGATCAGCCTGGTATTGTTATTGAAATGCATTCACCATCTGAGTTTGGAATCTCTCAGGAGAAAGGGCATGTCTTAAAAGTGAATCAGTTTTGCATCTGTTTGGGGTTCTTTTTCCCCCCAAGCTTGTATACTTTATTTGAGAAATAATGAGGCAAAAAGTACTTTTGAAATAATAAACCCTTTCCAGAAAAAAGGTCTGCACCAACCATATCTTTCTTTCTTTGCCTTGTGAGTGCCTCATTTGAATCTTCTGCTTTTTCTTCTTCTTGTTCTAGATTCTACTGGCTGTTTATTCTCATCGTTCCAAACAAATGCATTTTGATTCCCTGTAGGGCAGTGATGGAATTCAAATTTTTTTACTACTGTTTCTGTGGGCATGGCTTGGTGGGTGTGGCATGGCTTGGTGGGCGTGGCAAGGGAAGGATACTGCAAAATCTCCATTCCCACCCCACTCCAGGGGAAGGATACTGTAAAATCTCCATTCCCTTCTCACTCTGGGGCCAGACAGAGGTGGTATTTGCCGGTTCTCCGAACTACTCAAAATTTCCGCTACCAGTTCTCAGAACCTGTCAGTACCTGCTGAATAGCACCCCTGCTGTAGGGAATAATAAAGAGTTAGGTAGAAAGCATTTGAGAATGTGTTTGGACCTAATATTGAAAGCTTCTCCCCACACTACCAGTCTGGGGAATTTTTTTTGTTAAATGTAAGGGCATTTTTCTAAATTCTATCAAAAATAATAGAATTGCTGCTTAAAATCCAAAGACTGGTTAGTAAGCATCCTAAGTCTAGAAATTGTCCATGGACAAAAGATGGGCTGTGTAATAATTTACTATCATCCCCACCTGAACAGTTCTACTGTTCTGAGTTAATTCAGTGGAATTGCTTTTTTTCCCCCCTAAGGAGATGTATTCAGTGACATCATCATCAGAGTTTGTCATTATCTTAATTCCAAGGTGGATGTAAGTGGCCATTGCAAATCACCTTCCGATGGGTTGTAGCATCCATGGCTTTTTTGATTTTTGTTAAACCCCAAGATTATTATAATGTGACTCTGTGCCCAGACTTTCTTCTTTCCAGCTCAGGAAGGAAAGAATAGAAAGATGTAAACAGTAAAAGAAGAAATAATAAAAAAGGAGGCTCCATTGCTCAAGGGAAAAAATAAATTTGAAAGAACATTTTTGCCACAGTAATAACAGTAAGAACTTACACTTTTTGACTATAAAGTATGATGGTTGATGACTTGGCAGATTTGGCAGATCAGACTTGGCAGAATGGAAAGTATTAGTTTGCGAAACAAGACTGGAAAAAATTAAAAAGCACACAGGAAAGTTTTTAATCACCTTTTATTTTTATTTTTATTTTAGTTGGAGCTTTGGCAAATGACTTTCTTTGATTTAAATTCTAAAAAATTGACAAAAGTTACTTAATACTAACAGAACATTGATTGATTTCTGCCACATAAAATATATTCTGAAATTTATGTATTATTAGATTTATATCCCACTATTCATACAGAAGCACAAGGCAGGATACATAGGGTTTCCTTCCATTTTTCCCCTCAAAAATAACCTGATGGATAACTGATCTAAAGTCCCTTCATGAGTTTGTGTAGATGGGAAAGGATTTTAACCTGAGCTTTCTAGTCAAACAGCTTAATTGCTATATCATAATGGCATTAGGATGGTAGAGACTTTCCAATAAAGTGATAGGAATAGAGTGGAATCATGCTCAGTTAAGCAGCTATTATTATTATTGTTGTAGTAGTAGTTGTTGTTGTTGTTATTCCATGTGTCTTCAGTTCACATCTTTTCAATTGGCTGGTGCAATAAATTCTCTTTCTTCTGCCATATGCCTAATATTTGACTGGCTACAGCTAAATGATTAGACAGCTATTGTATGATATTGCCTGAGTGGCAGGATTTTTCTATTTTGCCCCTGACATAGCCTTTATTTCAAAAGGAATGCGAAAGTTGAAGTGAGGGCATCATGCCTGGTGGGGCTGAAGTATCATCTCCAGATTCCCATATCCACGTTCTATACAATATAGGATCTAATCTTTATAACCTGTCACATCTACCATGAGCCAAAAAGTGCACCATATGACACTGATATGGTGAAAGTATGGGCAGATGCATATGGCAATAGGTTCTCCTTTGGTTACTTTGAAAGGCTATCTAGGGTTTTTATCAACATCTAACACTGGGGCTAGAATCACATTGATTCCGCATGTAATTCTGACTCTTTGACCTTCATAAGTATGTCAATGTCATTTTGCACCAACTGGCAAAAAAAGACAACAGCAATATAACACATAGTCTAGCATGGTCTATTGTCTGACAATCTGTAATGTGATCTACGTATCAAACAAATGCATGTGTGAACAAAACTAGATCTGATCTATCTAGTTGGGATAGCAGTTGGCATGCCAAACAAATCTGGCAAAATACTTTGCCATCATTTGCATTTCTATTAATTATCTAGTTTTCCTATTGAAGGAACCTTTATCTCAAATGCATCAAGTTTCAACTTGTTCACCTCATGACTCCCCAACTAACATGAGTCACACAATATCCCAGGAACTTGGAGTTGAAAAACAGAGACAGAGCTGTCTTTTGCTGACCCTAAAGTCCAAAACGTTTGAATGACTCAGATGTTTCATGTAGATCAGAAGTGTTCTTCTTGTTAGTGGTGGTAGTGGTCATATCTTTCACCATACTTTGTTGGAAGTCACATGCTAAGTGGAGCCAAATCAAGCACCCCAACATCTGACATTTTCTTTACCAAGAAGTCATAAGCCAATTTTTTCTTCTGCTGCTGATTCATTAGTTCTTCATTTGTCAAGTATGGAACTATATGGAAGCCTAAATTACATTGGATTGGGGGTGGGGGCAAGGCTTCCAGCATTACCTTCTGAAACACTGAAATATAGTACAGTGGCTTCAGAACTCACCCAAGAATCTACAGCATCATAATTGACAATACTGAAAACTGCCAAGATGTCCAGAAGAATAAGTAAAATAGCATTCTATCTATTCATGTAAATGTCTGAAACGGTATGTCTCAACCTCAGCAGAATGATCCCAGCTGGGAAATTCTGGCAGTTGAAGTTGCTAAGATTTAGAAACACTGGTCTAGATTCTAAGTCTGGACCAGTGGTGGGTTTCAATTTTTTTTACTACCAGTTCTGTGGGTGTGGCTTGGTGGGTGTGGCATGACTTGGTGGGCATAGCTTGGTGGGCATGGCAGGCGAAGGATACTATAAAATCTCCATTCCCACCCCAATCCAGGGGAAGGTTACTGCAAAATCCCTATTTCCTCCCAATCAGTTTGGACTTGGGAGGCAGAGAATAGATGGGGGCGGGGCCAGTCAGAATTTTTACTACCGGTTCTCTGAACTACTCAAAATTTCTGCTACAGATTCTCTAGAACTGGTCAGAACCTGCTGAAACCCACCTCTGGTCTGGAAGTAGAATTTTGTGGTCAATAGTATCTTTTAAATTCTATTGAAGAACAAGAGTGATTATTTGCTTTAAATACCAAATATTGTTTAATATAATTTAGTATAACATGATTTGTTCTAATTTTCATTTTAGTTGCCTTCCATTTAGCAAGGGCAACAGCAGATAAAATCATGCTTTGAAAATAGTAACACTTAGTGCTCTTGTTACCTATGTGCTCTCTCAAGCTCTGAAGCTATACCCTCACATAAAAAATGAACTTTTCTCCACTCATATATCAGCTATATATTTTACTGAAGTCTTCATTCTTATTCAAAGCACTGTTGTGGAGTTCATCTCACAATGTCTATCACTCATTGCAAATAAATCAGATCTGTTACCTCAAGGAGAAATATGTGAGCAATTGCAGTGGTAAAGTTTATGCACAAACTTCAGAATCTTACCAGGAGGTGAGAATCCCAACTGCGGAAAAGGCAGAAATGAAAAATGTTTCATCCTAAGTAACAACAACAAGAGGAATATAAAATAGTAATGGATTTTAAGAGGAAAAACTATGTATCATTTTTTTTTATTCAAGCAAATAGAAGAGGACTTGCATGAAAGTTCATTTCAGTCCTTCTTTTTTCTTTCATTTGCAATCCGTCTGTGCTTTTTGCATAGATTCCTCCATGACTAATATATAACACTTCCAACTTAGGAGGGAATGGTTATTTACTTCCCATAATCTCATTTCAGCAGTGTCTGGCTAGTAAATAGGAAACTGACAATACAGAAGAATCTCTATTTGGCAAACTTCTTTGTATCCACAGAGCATCATATAAAACATTTTCTGCTATTCCTAAAATGGTGGATTGTATTCTGATAGTTCCCTTGGAAAATGGAATAGCTCTGAAACGCCTGTAGGAACATTCTTTCCTTTTTCAGATGCTGCAGGATAAAATATCATACACACACACATCCAAGAATCCATTATACACATGGCTCCTGGATCCTGTGTTTTTGGGTCCCTTTTTCTCTTCCTCCTCCTTCTTCCCAACTTCCTGGAATATGTTTCTGAAAAAGATTCACAACACGCCAAAAAAAAAAACCTGGCTTACCTCCTTAGGAATTTCATTGTACAAAGCCTAAATTTCACTGTATGTAAAACTATCAAGGATATGAAATTAAGTCGTTGTATAACAATAACCATGATTTGGGAAAAGCTTTATCTGGGGAAAGCTTTTGAAATACATGTGTAGTAAGGACAAATAGATGGGTTCTCAGCATGTGTTTGTAACACTGGGAAAAAATGGCTTTCAAACAGAGCTTGAAGATGTAAGCATGTGATGTGAGTGTATCTGATGGGGAACCTATCTGAAAAGCATGTAACAGACCAGGATCATCATATATAAACATTTCATATTGCTTATGGCAGGGCTGTCAAACTCCCGGCCCGCAGGCTGGATGCATCAAGTGCTGGCCATGCCCCACCCCATTTAGTGAAGGGGGAAAAAGTCCTGATACATCACATGACATGGCTGTGGCAACGTGAGGTTGATACCCCTGGCTTATGGCATAGAGCAAACTAGAAGCAGAAGGAAAGAACTGTGTAAGTTCTGTTAAAAGGCTAAAATACCCTGTTTTAACAGTTTTAAAAGGAGGCTAGATAAAATTGTGGAGGATAAGACTATCGATGACTTTTTTAAACATTTAAAAGATTTGTTACCCTATGCTTACCTCCAGACAGTGTTAGACAGATTACAACAAAACCGCTCATTATCAATCACAAACATGGTGGCTACTAATCATTATGTCTGTATTAACCCCAGGATGAATGGTAGTGTGGCTTTCAATATCAGCTGCTGGAGAAAATTATGGGAAGAAATCATTGGGATCATATTCTACTTGAGAGTTTTGTTGTCATCTGAGTGGACTAGATCCTGGGGGTAAGGGTGGTTAATATGTGTCAATAGAATAGAAATCCTGAAGAAATATATGCAGTTCTGGAGATAAAAATATCAATTCTTTTGAGAAATATTCTGTCCAAAGAATGGTTATTTTCTGCTTAGTTCCCAAAATGCAAATTAGTTCAGTTCACTTAAAAATCTAAACAAGATTCTCCCCATAATTTACTCTCGACTCTTATTCATGACAGCATCAAAATGTTTCTATCATGATAACTGTATTAAGCAATTAACAATCTCCCAGAGCAGATGAGCAATTCCTCCATGCACACAAAAAACAAAAAACCATGCTAATTCAGTCTTTGCTGTATCACAAAAGGTGTTTCATTCCATATGGCTCTGCCCTTGTTGCTGGCAAGGTATCACCTACAAATCAGTAAATGAAGAAATTGGAAGAAAAGCTTTTACTGATTACATTGATTTGGCACTGGGTCAACATATATTGTATAACATTTGGGGCATTTTGAAGGCTGTCGTATTAGCATACTGGTATCAATTGTTTCTTCAGAATTATTCTATTGATATCTTATCCATCCAGAAATCCAATAAGTAGTATAGTATATGTATATTAGTATATGGTATATATGTAATATGCTATATTATATAGCATATAATATAGTATAGTATATTAGAAAAAGGTAACTTAGCTCTTCCAGAGCTCTTATGGCTGTTCAGTTCAAGTGGGAATGGTTGAAAAGAGCCTTTTGCCTATAGCCTTTTATTTTATTGTATTTAACATTGAATGCCTTTCCAGCCTTTCTCTTTATACCAGCATGGCAAGGCAGCCTACACACATTAACAAATCCCATATATATTTCAGAACAACAGGTGCAGTTAAAATCAAAATGTTAAATCTTTACCATTAAAAAATTAACAATTAAAAGCTTGGCAAAAAAGATGCATTTTTATTATTTTCCTAAATATTTGGGGAGAGGATGGAAAATGTTCCTCTTTGGGGAATCCATTCCATAGCTTAGGCACCATATTGGAGCAGATCTTCTCTGATGTAAAGCTTCTGGTAGCAGCAGCAATCTTCAGAAAGGCTTCTCTTGCTAATCTAAATAACCAAGCAGTTTTCAATTTGGTTATGTGCTGATCTCCCACTGAGGAAATTCAACCCGACTCCCCTTATCCCCCAAAAAGAAATGCCAAGGTCACAGCAATGTTTTTGTTCCTTTAGTTCTTTTCTTTTTCTTTTTAAAAAAATGAAGTTTCTATAATGTTTTGGTAAATATACAAAATACTACAACGTTAAGACAGAGATGAGATGGGGTGAGGTGAGATGAGATAAACCATTATCTAGATGGGCCAGACTGATGAGCATTAGCGTACTTAGATCATTTACATTGTACCTGATAATTACCTAATTTCTAATGACTAATAATGCTAATTTGATTTCCCTCTTTCAAATGAGAGCCAACATCCAGTGATGCATGGACATCACTGCTTTCTAAGTTAACCACTGAGAGCTGGAAAGTAACTGTCTTTTCCAAATTATGAAGAGTGTGCCTCATTAACTCACAGCCTTCCCATCATGTACTTCCCCCATCTGTACAGTTTGCCCTTCTGCTCCAATCTCCATTAGATGCTACATCAGTTGGAGACACATTATTATGTACACGTTCTGTTTCCTTTAGTAGAGCTGCCATAGTACTCCTCAATAAGCATGAGGAATGACTGTCCCCGAGTATTGTGGTCATCAACCACAAAGGACACAACATGGAGTTAAATGCAATCTATCCTGATTTGTCCAAATGAGCTTCCTGCACAACTGCTTCTTTAGAAGTGAGTATAATAGAGAGCACTGCCCTTATGTAACTCATAAATAGTCATTTTCATCATAATCTCCATTCCTGGCCATCCTGCAGGCAAGCTTTGCAACTTCAGAGAAAGTCCCTGAAATGAAGATTATATTAAAAAATATTCTTTGTTTGGTATTCTTTTAAATCCAGGGAAGCAGTACAAGGATAACATATATTTTTTTAATTTTTAATTTTATTTTTTAACAATAAACCACATACAAATCATTTTTGAACAGAATATCAGTCAGGTGCATAGTTAAACATAATTCAAATTTCACCCCCCATTGTATTATGTCCAATATATTTCCTTCTCTCTCTTAAACTTTTATTCTTTGCACATATCTATCATAAAATAATAATCCCCCTATCCTTAAATCAATATTAAATCCAGTCTGATCCCCGTGTTTTTACCCCCTTTTTGCCCTCCCCGCCTTCATTCCTAATATAACAATAATTATCCCTAATTTCATCAAAGCAGTTATTTCATAATCCAATACCCAAAAAGAAAACAGAAGAATAGACTAATAAAAACAAAATAAAATCTAAAGAAAAAAATAATTCTCTCTTATATTCCATTTCAATTTCAAATTTAAAAAAAAAGTCTAGCATCACCAGCAAAAATTTTCATGTTATCAATTCTCAATAAAAAGCAAAATAAAAAGAAGCAAACATTTCTTATTTCTCAAAAAGTTCCACACTTATATTCGCATACTTCGTTGAAAGTTTTATCACAAGTTATTATAATTTCATTACTTATGCTTTAAAATTCCATATTTCCTTAGCTTAAATTCCTTTACACTCCGTTCCCTCTTTTCTCACTGCTTTTATAATCCTTTAAAAATCTTTAATACAGGTTTTAACTTTGTTTTAAATCTCATACATTTTATATTCTTCACTATAATTACTATGTGTTTCTCTTAGTTTTATTAATCATTGTTCTATAGTTATCTCTTATATTCTCACTAAGTATCAAGAATCTGCTTGTTCTTTAATGCTTTTTAATCAGAGGTCAGCTTTTCTTAAAGCTGTCTTGCAGTCACACAGACATATCCATCTTTCCTGAAAGTGTCCTGAAAGCACAAAGACATTTCCATCTTGTACTTCTTCTTCTGCCTCTAGATGTCACTTTTTAATCTACAATTGCAGTTCACAAATAACAAAGTATGCATTTTGTTTCAATCTTGCTTGGATGTCAATTAGATCTCTTCTTATTCTTAGATGTTTAAATCTTAAAGGTCAGCTTTCTTGTTACAAAGTCCTCTTTCAAACTTGTCCTGCACTCGCACAGACATATCCATCTTTCTTGAAACTGTCTTGAAATCACAAAGACAGTTCCTTCTTGCATTTCTTCCTCTGCCTTTAGATGTCATTCTTTAGTTTATAGTTTCAATCCACAAATAACAAAGTATCCATTTTGTTCTGTAGCATTGAACCACACCTTCCCTTTGTTTCATTTTGTTTCCTTTTTTCCAAATTTTATCCTGTTTTAATAGTTTCTTTATATTCCTTTTAGTCCAAATTTACAGAGAATAGAGGAACTTGAATTGTTCCAGTAAAGTTGATTTAAATTTTCCTTTAGCTCTTTTTTCTTTTTCCTCTTCTTTTCCCTTTCATCTTGCATAAGTTTTAAGTAGTCGATAAAAACTTCCAATCTTCTCAAACAATTATTTAATTAGAAAACTTATTCTCCTTTACTTAGTTGGGGCTCTAGACTTCAATTCCAAGCCCTCTTTGTCAGAATTTAGGTATCTTTTAACTTATTTCCTTCCATTTTCACTTTCAATTAGATTTAGAATAGAATAGAATAGAATAGAATAGAATAGAATAGAATAGAATAGAATAGAATAGAATAGAATAGAATAGAATTTTATTGGCCAAGTGTGATTGGACACACAAGGAATTTGTCTTGGTGTATGTGCTCTCAGTGTACATAAAAGAAAAGATACGTTCATCAAGGTACAACATTTACAACACAATTGATGGTCAATATATCAATATAAATCATAAGGATTGCCAGCAACAAGTTATAGTCATACAGTCATAAGTGGAAAGAGATTGGTGATGGGAACGATGAGAAGATTAATAGTAGTGCAGATTTAGTAAATAGTTTGACAGTGTTGAGGGAATTATTTGTTTAGCAGAGTGATGGCCTTTGGGGAAAAAACTGTTCTTGTGTCTAGTTGTTCTGGTGTGCAGTGCTCTATAGCGTCGTTTTGAGGGTAGGAGTTGAAACAGTTTATGTCCAGGATGCGAGGGATTTGCAAATATTTTCACGGCCCTCTTCTTGATTCGTGCAGTATACAGGTCCTCAATGGAAGGCAGGTTGATAGCAATTATTTTTTCTGCAGTTCTAATTATCCTCTGAAGTCTGTGTTTTTCTTGTTGGGTTGCAGAACCGAACCAGACAGTTATAGAGGTGCAAATGACAGACTCAATAATTCCTCTGTAGAATTGGATCAGCAGCTCCTTGGGCAGTTTGAGCTTACTGAGTTGGCGCAGAAAGAACATTCTTTGTTGTCCTTTTTTAATGATGTTTTTGATGTTAGCTGTCCATTTGAGATCTTGCGATATGATAGAACCCAGAAATTTGAAGGTTTCTACTGTTGATACTGTGTTGTCAAGTATTGTGAGAGGTGGAAGTATGGAAGGGTTTCTCCTAAAGTCTACCACCATTTCTACGGTTTTGAGTGTGTTCAGTTCCAGATTGTTTTGGTTGCACCACAAGGCTAGTCGTTCGACCTCTTGTCTATATATTCGTCATTGTCTCGAATGAGACCAATCACTGTTGTGTCATCTGCGAACTTCAGTAGCTTAACAGATGGATCATTGGAGATGCAGTCATTGGTATACAGAGAGAAGAGAAGTGGGGAGAGCACACAGCCTTGGGGGCCCCCTGTGCTAATTGTACAGGTATTTGATGTGATCTTGCTTAGCTTCACCTGCTGCTTCCTGTTTCTTAGGAAGCTTGTGATCCACTTACAAGTCTGTTCCGGTACCTGTAGCTGGTTTAGCTTAGTTAGAAGAATGTCTGGAATGATGGTATTGAATGCTGAACTAAAGTCTACAAAAAGGAGCCTTGCATAGGTCTTTGGAGACTCAAGATGTTGTAGGATGTAGTGCAGAGCCATATTAACAGCATCATCTGTTGATCTATTTGCTCGGTATGCAAAATGCAAATTGCATTTAGCTGCTGTTATAATATTTATTTTGAGCTTGTGCCATATTTCCACTTAATACCTTTTCATGAGCTGGTATCAATTCCACCAGCTTCAGTATCCTGTTCAATATTTGTGCTTTATCCTCCTGCACGTTCTTGTGGCCGTCCCAAGTTTGGAGCAGCTGATGGTGGCTGCAGTTCCTCCCTGCTGGGTCAAGGGAAAAAAGCCAGAGCTCCAGCAAATATGCTGCTTCCCTGTTCACTCCGGCAGCTCCCTCATTCTTCACTGCCTCTACGGGGTAGCTATGGTCCAAAATGGATCCCCATATCGGGGGGGGGGGATTTTGGCGCTCACCCCGGAGCTATCCAAAAGCAGACTTCAGGTTAAGTCTGAAAGTCAAGAGCTGGGCAGTCAACTAAGATGGGATCAAAATAAGACAGAAACTTTTAGCAAGTTATTGTTTCCAATTCTGACTGCCCATACAGGACAGCTTATAAAACCAGGGTCCTAAAATCCAGGCCATGGTTCAGCCTCCAGACATTACATCTTCCAGAAGAATCTCTTCTTAGACCTCCAGCCTTATTCCTAAACTGGATGAGAAATCTTCTGCTTTATAAAAATCTGAACTTGGAACTGTTTTTTCCATACTTCTCCATCTCCTTTGTTTCTACAGGTAAGGTGAAGAGGGCATAAGGCATATTCATGAGTCTCTGATACAGATTCCTTCAGAGCAGGAATTATCTTCTGTCTCACAATCAGGTTACACTGTTATATACTATATAACGTGAACAGGATCTTAAGCAAGGATTACATCATGTGCATTAATATAGATATAAATGTTTGCTGTGACACAAAGGCACAAATTTCTAGATTATGCTTGTTGAATGAGTTATCTGAAATAGTCAGATTGCACATGTTAACACGGTTTTATGAAATGACATGTAGGCAAGGATATTCATATAGTCATAAATCTATCTTATTTTATATAATAGCTGTGCTTTTTCATAATCTCATTCAAGGGCCTTTTTAAATATTATACCTTATATAAGCTTTAAAATATAACTTTTAAAATTCTTTTGACGTATATGATTTCTTCTGAGAGAGGAGAGCTTTCTATGTTCACCAAAGCAATGAATGAGTGTGATTTTGTTTCAATAACTTTAGCTTCCTGATATAGAAATTCACTGGATATCCAGACAAAGCAGGATGCCAGTCAGACAACAGAGAAATAGAATCATAGAGAATGTGCTAGGAACAAGATGCTGGACTTGAGTGAGGTGAATAAATGTTGCTTTCAGGAGGTTCTTTGAATTACAGAGGAGATAAAATTTACCATGCAAGCATAACAGATTAACTTCTGCATTGGTTTCATTGATTCAGAAGCCTTGCAAAATGAGTCAAAATAGCAGTTTTATTTTTTAGAAGAGGGGGCCTGCATTGTTTCACAAACCAACTTCAGAAAAGGGGGTCACTTGATATATTGCCAAAGTAAAACAACTATTTTAAACTTCACACTGTCTTGCAAAAGAAAGAATTAAGCAAACACTGTTCCCTATCCTTTTAATGGGGTATCTTCTAAATCCCATGGCAGATTTTACAGTCACAGTGATTTTGAAGCATACATGGACTCCTGGGCCCAGATAAATAACTTCTTGCAAGTTGTGGTGCTATATATAATGCTTTGGTGGTTGAAGAATGCGAACAACACAATGAGACCGAATGCTGAGTTGATACTGCCTAACCATTAAATGTAATCTTATGCACCCAATGAGAAAATATGGATCTGGGGATTATACTGTTTTTCCCTAACTGCATCAAGCTAAATGCTTAATTCCCAGCATCGCTGAATCTTTAATCTCTTTAACACTATCCAAAACTTTAGAGTACTGTTTTTCAAAATCCTGCTCTATTCTAGGTATAAAAATATCATTATCATTCTGTCATTATTTATTTATTTATTTTATTTATTTTATTAAATTTTTATACCGCCCTTCTCCCGAAGGACTCAGGGTGGTATACAGCCAAAATAAAACACGACATATATACAAATTAAAACATTTAAAACCTAGCAAATTACAAAAAGGCTGATAATTAAAATTTAGTTTTAAAATTTTAGAAATATTAATAAAACCCCGAAATTAAAATTTAACACTATTATGCCAATCCCGCTTGAATAAATAGGTGTGTTTTTAGCTCACGACGGAAGGTCCGAAGATCAGGCACTTGACGTAAGCCAGGGGGAAGTTCATTCCAGAGCGTTGGTGCCCCCACAGAGAAGGCCCTACTCCTGGGGGCCGCCAGCCGACACGTTTGGCGGACGGCACCCTGAGGAGACCCTCTCTGTGAAAGCGTACGGGTCGGTGGGAGGCATAAGGTAACAGCAGGCGGTCTCGTAAGTACCCGGGTCCTAAGCCATGGAGCGCTTTAAAGGTGGTAACCAAAATCTTGAAGCGCACCCGAAAAACCACAGGAAGCCAGTGCAGGCTACAGAGTAGTGGTGTTACGTGGGAGCCACGAGCGGCTCCCGTTACCACTCGTGCAGCCGCATTCTGGACTAACTGTAGCCTCCGGGTGCACCTCAAGGGCAGCCCCATGTAGAGAGCATTGCAGTAATCCAACCTAGATGTAACCAGAGCGTGAGTGACCGTGCATAAGGCATCCCGGTCAAGGAAGGGACGCAACTGGTGGACCAAGCGAACTTGGTAAAAGGCCCTTCTGGAGACGGCCGCCAGATGTTCATCAAAGGACAGCCGTCCATCCAGGAGGATGCCCAAGTTGTGAACCACCTCCTTTGGGGCCACTAACTCTCCCCCAACATGCAGCTGACTGTACCGGGGTGCTGGCATCCACAGCCACTCCGTCTTGGAGGGATTGAGCTTGAGTCTGTTTCTCCCCATTAGATGTCTCTGTGTTCTCTTCAGTTAGATGAGAGGGCATACTGATCTAGCTTTTCACTGACATTATTTTTATGCCCTTCATTCTGTCTCCTCACTAATTTAAACAGCCCTAATCTCCTCAATCGCATCTTCTCCAGAATGCCTTCAATGCCCCCAATCATTTTCTTTGCCTATCTCTGACATTCCATTTCTGAATTCATTTTTTTCTTTCTTTTTTACTAGGTAGAGGGAAAACAAGCCAATGCTCCAGAACTGAAAAACCATGTTCCAGTAAGGATCATTATATACTCTATTCCATTGGGAGGATAACCTTTTTGTCTCTTATCTAATACTTTTTTTTTATTCTCTTAGGCTACTATATTAGACATTTTCATTATACATTAGGAGTCCAGATGTATTTAGGTAATGGACAATAGAGTATTCTTTCAGTAAGCCCAGGATAGGAATTCCAAAGGGCCTAAGAAAGTTAGATAATTGGGCAGAACAATGGCACATTTAACTCCATTGTTGGCTTATAAAATATAATGTTCATCCAAAGGAAATTGAATTATTCATCTATATTACAACCAAGTATTATTCCCACACCAAGCCATGTCATTATCTTCCTTTCTGGGATTCTCAGGTCTTGGTGGATAAAAACCTAACTCATTGCTATTGCTAAGCAACAACTCAATGTTAAGTCACAAACTGCTGTCTTCTTTTATTTATAACTGGCCAGAAAGACAATGGCAGAACATTGTTCATCTGCAGAAGTCATTCTGGCTTTATAGCAAATAAGTGGGATATGAAACACAGTCTGACTAAGACATAAAGTTAACTTCCACCAGATAAATATTGTCAGTTAGGGAAATTGGGATAGAGCATAAAGACATTTTTCCAGTGAAAAAAACTCTTTTGAAGGCTAAAGTGTAGGAGTAGAAGAGGTAGAGCATCAGAGTAGAGTCAAGAAAGGACTAAGTCTAAAATTGTTACATGTCCACAAATGCTCCCAGTCCAAACCCTTGAATTCCAATGGTTATTTGACTAGATTCTTGTGTGTAGGCTTGAGCAATAAATCTGCTTAACTGGAACTTAGCATATGGTCCTGATTTTTTGCACCAGACGTAGGGCTTCTTCCTTAGCAGTGACAAGAACATTGAAACTTAAGCAGAAAAGGACTTCTGTATGGCAGACCAATACATCTTTGCGAAACAGCGGGGATGATGAGGAAGCAAAGACTCCTAGCTGAGCAACATGCTTAAGCTAACAGAACTTCTTTGGATAAGGAAAAGTTATGAGATTGCCCACATGATGTCTGCAGAGGAAAACAACATTTATTTTTACTTATTTATTTATTTTATTTATTTATTTAGTTTGTCAAGCATGCTCACAACCTTGCATAAATCTGTTTAAAGAATACTAGATCTGCTTGATCCACTTTTCTAAAGCACTTTAAATGAAGCAAATTTAAAATATAAAGATACCTTCAGAACAGTGAATACTAATACCACCTGGGTGAGTATACTTTCAATCTGTGTAAGATCCATGTAAAAAGGAAGAAAACAGTTACAAAGATTAAAAAGAATTAAATGTGGAAAAACTTACTGGGATTTTTGGAGTAAGAATGTTAAAAGTACAACTATATTTTGAATATTGCCTTGATCAACGTATTTTTAAAAATTAACAGATAATAAAATATCTCCGTGGAAAAGAAGAATATTAAATTTGTTGGAAGCTGTTTAGCTGACTATGTTAAACAAAGAGATAAGTAGAAAAAGAAGGGAAACATGCAGTTCTGAGACAATCATGTGCTTACAAAAGTACCAAGTGTTGAAAGGGATTCAACTGTTATGGAAATGGAAGACTGTCTTTTGGGAGAGAGCTCTACTTGGAAGGCAATGTACATTAGACTAGCCTTGAAGGGTATATGGAATATATATGTATATTCCCCAAGGCACGTTCTTGGACCAACACTCATACATTAATGATCTCTGTGACCATATTATAAGTAATTGTGTTCTCTTCGCTGACGATGTTAAACTATTTAACACTACCAACAATACAGCTACCCTTCAGAAAGACCTTGACTTTGTGTCAGAATGGTCAAAAACTTGGCAACTCCAAATCTTTGCTTCCTGAAATGCCACTCTCTTTCCTTTCCCAAAATGTATTAGATCAGGGGTAGTCAACCTTTTTATGCCTACCACCCACTTTTGTATCTCTGTTAGTAGTAAATTTTCTAACTGCCCACCAGTTCCACAGAATGCGCCATGTACCATCGTCTGTGCATGCCTCTCGCGCATTGTGGATTGGGTTGGGGGGCGCTGGCTACCAGCTCTGTTTGTCTGTTAAATCTGGGTAGTGTGGGGGGAGATGCGAGAGCTATTCTGGGATGAGGCTCTTTTGTTTGTGGTCACACTATAGCGCCATTTAGTTTCACTTACGTAACGTGAACTAAACTTATGCACGGGCAATACAAATATTATATTTTCAGAAATTTAAATTGTCACGAGGAATTTTATGAAAATTAAAAAAAAGGAAAGTGCTTCAGTATTGGACAAAACCCCTACCGCCCACCATGAAAGCTAGAACGCCCACTAGTGGGCAGGAGGGACCAGGTTTGGCTACCACTGTATTAGATTATCAATTGAATATGCTCCAATATTGGTGATAGTTTGCCACCTGCTATTACATTTTGATATTGGTGATGGGTTTTGGGTTGGCATCTACCACTACATTTGAAGGATGCCAGAAAACTACATTGCCCACATAGATTAGTCATCCAACAGAGATGAATTCTTGAAGGGAGACACAGGAAAAATAGTTGAAGCATAACATAGCATCTGTCACTTGAGTTTGTCAACTCACTTCATCTAATGACATTGCCAGCCATGATGTTTAGTCTGGTGAGTCACCAGTTGTGGAGACTCAGTACAGACTATGAAAAATTGTCTGATGGGTTCAAATACAGAGACAGACAAAGCATTAGAAACTATCTGCCAAAGTTCATGTAAAAAAACATTGCTACAAAAGTTTTCTCACTTTCTGAAATGAGATTAATTTTTGCAGTGGTTGGAATGATACAGTAGTATGTTGTACAACTTTAAATAAGTTCATGTAATACCCATGAAGAAAAGCAACACTTGAAACATTTTGGGGCAGTTTTTATCATATTTTTTGCTAGGATAATAAATGATTTTTTTCCCTTTAGAAAGGAAGAGGGCTGTTTTCCCCCGTCTTTCTTTTCTTTTTAGACTTCAGCAGACCTGAACACAAGGTCAGGAAGTCAACAAAAGCTAGTCCAATTAAGAACAGCACCACAATGGAAAGTTGAATCCAGAATTAAGGAATGAAATGTACTATGAAGTGATATGCCTAGCAGACTGTGTCTCCGGTGCATCGCTGAATAAAAGACAGCGTATGTAAAAGAATAGAAATTGAGATGAGATGTAAACCTGGCAGCAACTCTGTATGATAAGAGAAGGGAATGGGACAAGATACAGTGAGTAGAGCACAGCAGAAGCACATCAGTGCAGCCATATCTGCCATGGATCTCACAGCATGGCTAGGTTGTAGTTCATTTAATCATATAATCACAGTCTCTATACTGGGATCAGTGGAAGCACTGCTATTATTGGACGATAAGGAAACTTAAGAGTAAAATCAGGTTCAGGGGTCTCCAACCTTGACAACTTTAAACCTACTGGACTTCAACTCCCAGAATTCTCCAGCCAGCAAATCTGGCTGGGGAATTCTGGGAGTTGAAGTCCTCCAGGCTTAAAGTTGCCAAGGAGACCCCTAATCAGGTTTATCTTGAATACTCCCTTAAATCTTCTTTTTTCCCTCTGGGCATTTAGAAAATTGTTCCTTCTATTTGGGAACCTTCTGGATCTAAAGTCATGCACAGAGGTGAACATTTGAGATATTGCAGCTGACACATTGTAAGGCCTCCAAGAGTGCTAGGATTTATAGCCATATTTAATTTTGACTTCAGTAGCATGTCTAGTACACAGTGGGATTATTTATGATGTGCCAAATTAAACATTAAAAAAGAAAAAAAACAGGAAACACTTGTCTAAGCCATTTTCAAAGCCCAAACAAGTAAATTAATGAACAAACAAATATTGTGAAAACAGCTTCTTTCAGAATCATGAAACATCACAGCTCATTTCCACCTCAATCTTGAGAGTAGGCTCTACTGTTGAGTAAGGAGGCAGATATTTATTTAAAAAGCAACAAAATAAAATTGATTCTGATGTAAGTGTGCTTTGAAACACATGGGTGTTTTTTTCTCCTTCAGGGCAAAACGCATCTTTAAAGATGCTAGATATCTATCTGGGCAAAAAAATATTACTGTATACATTTTGGAAGAGAACTGCTGACTTTTCAAAACATAAGAAAATAAGAATAGCCTTCCTGAAACAGATTGAATGCCCATTTTGGGCCAGTATTTTGCTAATCAAAATAGCCATCTAGATACCTCTACAGGTCTTAAAAGCAGAAGGCAATGGCAGTTGCTATCTTGCAAGCCATACAGGAGATAAAACTAAACTTTAAAGCAATCATTAATTTCACAGATTATACACAATAAAAATGGCTTTCTCTTGTTGGCTCTAAACCTGATTTTAATGTACTTTATTGAAAGACCCAACAGCCAAGTATTTTGAGAAATTCATCCTATACAGTTTTTCCATGTCATACATTTTACACGTTTCAGTCGTGTCTCCGCTTGACCATTTTTTTCCTGAATTAAAAATCCTAAATATTTCAAACTTCCTGTTCATTTTGGTTGCCCTACTTGTGCACTTTTCCTATCTCTATCACATCCCTTCCTAGATGTGGTCATCAAAATTTTGTAAAGTACCCCAGATGCAATTAAATCATAGATTTTGTGAGGGACTTGCTTTGTTGGCATTCTTATTTTACTCCATTTCCTAATGATCCTTATTATATAACCTCAATTTTTTCATAACTTCTGCAAATTCTGTTGTTTTCTTCTATTAAGCTATCCATTGTGCCCTCAAATTCTTTTTCCTAGTTAGTTTACAAAGAGTGCAGACAGTTAAGTATTTGGAGTTTTTCCTCCCAATGTGTGTTACATTATACTTACTTGAATTGAACCATTTAACTAACCATCCACTATTCATCCAATTTAAAAATATCTTTCCGGAGTTTATAATAAGGGAAATTTTATTTTATTTATTACATTTACTATATTTGCTGCCCATCTCACTCTGAGAAGCAATTCAGAGATAGCAAACATTTCATAACGTTCCTTAGGAATGTGGGCTGCTGATCAAATCAGCAGCAATTTCATTAGAATAGAAAAGATGTATGTATCAGACCTAATATCATGCCAACAAATGTTATTATTTTGCATACAGATAAATTTAACTAAAGTCTTAGATTTCCAATGAAGGTTTGGCATCAATGAGGCTGTTGAGAATCAAGAAATGCATTGCTCTGTGAGCTTTTGTTTTGTATTTCTTATTTCTCCAATCTTAAATTTGATTTGTCTCGTTTCTGACTGAATTTGCCAACTTAAAAAGTTTGCACAAAACTCTTAATGACACATTTTTGTCTTCATAAATCTTTCAAGTTACATATTTCTGAGAACAGTTTTCGTAACATCAAACATTTAATATTATTTTAATTTATACGTATAATTTCATTTGCAGTTTTCTCTTTACATGTACATTTTGTACCTTATTTTGTTACATAAATTACGTCATAAAAATTGAAAAGTGCTTATTATAACAGGTAACAAACTGTTGGGTGCTTAGTGATCTCTGAGCTTGGTTGACATTATCTAGTTTGGTAATGAAATGTCTTCAAGAAAACAGCCAAGGAAGGATAAAGGACCCAACAGTTCAATCCTGAAATGTAAATATTCTCTTTTATCTGTACAGATAACAATGCTCCTGTCTGTATTTTGGGCCAAAAATGGGAAATTAGATGAAGCTGTACTGAAATGAAAAAGCAAACAATTTTTCCACCATTTCTATTGTCCTCAGAATCTATTGTTACACAGTAGCAATTACCTCAGTATTTTAATATACAGCTCATTATTCAGCCCAGATAAATGTGGGGGGAGGGGATATAAATGTCTGAATGTGGATTATAAACATCAAGGCAATGGCGAGGCCTACATCCTTATGTGCATTAAGGCTTCCTGTGGGTGAACAATTCAGCAAACAGGCACAGAGATTCGTTTGCAGCAGTGCTAAGAATAGTTTCAAATAAACATTCAGGACAATACATAATTCCAAACCTGCTCATGGGAAGTGTTGATTAAGGTAATTTGCATTTTAATTCAGGGGAGAAAACATCAGCGCTTTTTGGGGGGATAAATATACTCAGCTAAAGTACCAAGGAACCGATTGATTTTATTGGCTAGAATTTTCTTTCTTTCTTTCTTTTTTCTCCTTACCTCCCACTCCCCCTTAGGAACAAGCATTTTTCATCCTGAAAGCAAAACTATGCAAACCCAGGGGCAACTGAGTCCGTTTCCAGGGTTCCAAAATTAATAATATAGGCTCATAGAAAACTGTCCGATTCTCTTGTGAGCTTCTTGGAGGCACCTGGCTGACCATAATGGGTCACAAAATTTTGCACTAGATAGATGCTTGGTCTGGTCTGGTCTGGTCGGTCTGGTCTGGTCTGGTCTGGTCTGGTCTAGCAGAGAGTCGTGAATGAGACTGTGTGATTGTGTAAAGTGTGTCTTTGTGGAGAGGGAGGGAGAGAGAGAGAGAGAGAGATGTAGAATGGTATGGAGAACCTGCTTCAAATATGAAGTTACCTAGAGGGAGATGATAGAACCTTTCATCATGGTACTAATAGGAAGAACATTAAAGAAAGTAGATAAATCAGAATTTTATTACATTTAATACTCTGCATACCAGTATTTTTCAAAATCTGGCTGGCAGGGGAATTCTGGGAGTTAAAGTCCACACATTTTAAAATTGCCAAGTTTGAAAAACATGGTTCTATACATTACTTTCAGGAAGACATTTTAAAAATATTTTAAACCAACATATTTACATCCTTAATAAAGCAAAACAAGCAACCGGAAAAAGAACATTATGAAAGGGACACTGTTATCTTGTGACAGTGAAAACTAAAAGGCATCCCAGGTACTTTGTGTGGACTTTTTACCTGTAACATGGAAGAAGCAGGAACATTTTTATAAGAAAGACTGACATCTAGCACAGTCCAAAGTCCCCACTTGGAAACAAAATATAAATTCACAGAAGCACACAGGAGAAGGAGATAAAGGTGAATGGAACAATAAGGTAACATTTATGATTTATAGGAAAGTCTTCGTTTTAGAGCTCATCATAATGGGCTCTTGCAGTTTATAACCTTATAGTAATCAAAAGAGGTCTATTCATTTCTCACAAGTTATGTGCACATAACTCTTATTAGCTGTAGTGCAAGCTATGCTTTTCCTGCAAGGGGCAGAGAGGTCCCATACAATTAAATCATTTGCTGTAGCTGCACAGTAAATGATTAGAGGGGCTTCTAGCATTATAATTATAGATAACAATAGGCAGTTTTTAATTTAAAGTTAGATTTGCAGCAGAATACCATCTGGTCTAAGATGTTTTATTTCTCCATCTTTTCAGAGTTTGCTTTATCTCTGATATGGATTGTACACATTAACTTAGGTACAGCTTGGTTTCTCCATACAATTCAGAATGCAGCTTTGTGGGTTTTGCTTAAGTGGTACTTTTTACAACCTTGTATTCCAGGTCTTCCTTCCCAACTTATGTACATATTTTCCTCTAGGCATATGAAATTCCTCACACCCTAACTATGATTGTTGACTACTTGAATGTTTTTTTTTATTGAAAACCTGATTATTCCTGATCTTAGTTTTGATTCTTCTGATGACTTGTAATTTTGGTTGGACTACTTTTCTGGCTGTCTCTTCTTTTTAATTTTTTGCTTTCATGATTCACCAGAGGGTTTCTGAGCAGCCAACTTTTTTTTTAATGTTTTGATTTTTCTGTACCAATCTTACTCTGAATCCAATTATTTGTTTATAAAGTTTAGTATTTTGACTAGTACATATCCTACCCAGAGGTGGGTTCCACTTATCTTTACTACCGGTTTGCAATGGGAGCATGTGCGCATGCGCAGATCACCCATGATGACGTCGTGGCAGGGGAGCAGAGCTTCCCGCTGGTTTTACTACCGGTTCTATAGAACCAGACTGAACCAGGAGCAACCCACCACTGATCCTACCAACATTTGGTTCCATACCCGAAGTTATGAAGTCACTGGATGATGGATTGACTCACTGTTTATATTGACATCACATCAACTGACATGCAGGATATTAGTAAAGGTGTAGAATTAGCACTTTTGGAGCATATTGGCTCAGTGGTTAAAGACACTGAGCTGTCAACTGGAAAGCTTACAGCCCAGGTTCGAGACCCAAGCACCATGTGAGGGGGTGAACTCCTGTTATTTGCCCCTGCTTCATCCTGCATAAGATTTTGGATTCTTTAACTTGGATTTCTGCCATGAACAGGTCTGGATGTGATGCCTACATATCCTTTTCTACCCTTATCTTTGAGAATTGTGAATCTGCAAAATGCTTGGCCAGGAATTTATCTATTAAGTATTAGCAAAGATTATTCAAGCTTTCAACATACAATTGATTTTCCACTTGCTCAAATTAACAGAGGGAATAAAAAAATGCATTATTATTCAGGAATTATTTTCCCAGGTGATGTTCCCATCTAACCTGTTCTTTTCTTAATATGAGAGCTGTCCAGTGAATTATTAGATGTGAATATAGCAGAAACAAGTATAATATAACTGAGTCTGGTTTAGAACTGTGTGATATGTGAGACATATTTACAATAAAAAAAAATCATTGTATTAACAATCAGCAATGTTGTGTTGCAAGATAGAATTGCTGTCACTGAATCGCCATCATACCAAACAAAGCATCCTATATTTTCTCACCAGTTGTGATCTTTGTAGAGAGTGATGTGATGACGGCTTAGTGAAAATGGAGGCTATGACATAGTTAAAAATAAAAGAGCCTGGGACTTTTAGACATTGTATGGCAGGCTCCTGTTAGTTAAGCTTCGTAAACTTTACTTTGATGTTTTTCAGAGGTTTTGAACAACAACCACAAAATTTTAATTGCTGACTTTATTTATTTATTTATTTATTTATTTATTTATTTATTTATTTATTTATTAGATTTATATTGTGATCTATTCACCCATGGCCATTATAATTGAAGTTAATGAGACAGCATTATATTGTAAGGCAGCAGCTTTGTCAATCCTATTTGCATGTTATTATTACCATTCATGCTTTATAAACTGACATCCACATTTTAAGACTTTTCCATCACATTGATTGCTACCTTAAAGCAGGTATATATATTTTATTTTATTTTTTGAATTTATATCTCGCCCTTCTCCGAAGACTCAGGGCGGCTTACATTGTGTAAGGCAATAGTCTCATCCTATTTGTATATTTATATACAAAGTCAACTTATTGCCCCCCCAACAATCCGGGTCCTCATTTTACCTACCTTATAAAGGATGGAAGGCTGAGTCAACCTTGGGCCTGGTGGGACTCGAGCCTGCAGTAATTGTAATTGCAGGCAGCTGTGTGTTAATAACAGGCTGCATTAGCAGCCTGAGCCACTTCCCTCTTTCTCTGATCAAAAATCCAGACAAAAACTCCCAAATTTATTAATGAAAGATGAGTCTAAAACAAGAAAGAACCTTTATTTATAAGATTTATGTATAAGAGGAAGTTCAAACAAAGATTACATAACCTTACAAAAATGATATTTGAGAAATCAGCAGCAGTAAAATGCATGTAATGAAGAATAGCATAGGGGAAATTTGTAATTCAATTACGAATGCTATACACTACAATAGTAATTATGCAGGCCAAAAAAAAACAACACAGGTAAATATTCCAGATATTTGGGACAGTTTTGAACTTACTTTTTCCAATATTTCATAAAGACCAAAACATTGTTCTTTGGCTTTGAAGAGTAAAGCAGTCCAAATTTATATCTCCAAATCCTATAACTTTTAGACTTGCTGAAGTTACCAAATACTTTTAGGGACTTTCCCATGTGTAATTTGTAAAACAGTCCTAATCAGATATAAACATGATAGGATATTTCAAGTTTTGCATTTTTGTAACATAATTACCAAATGCACATCACAAGGAGCTATCAAAGGCATTTGATGAAGGAAAATTTCCTCACAAGCTCTTTTTTGTGTATGAAAACATGTCTATCATTTTGCAGTTCCAGGCAGAAAAAAATATATGAAGAAACATCAAGCAGTACTAACACTCAGTGATTATAGGATTAATCCCTTCCTTTGGTTTCCAAAGTTATGAAATGTAGCAACGGTCCCAAGAAATGTTCTGTAAAATGGGGATTAAATATAAAGAAAACCAGAGTCTGCATAGTTATCAAAATCATTACAACCAAGACCCTCTAAGGCAGTGGTGTCAAAGTCACGTCATCATGGCAGTATCACATGACATATTGGGACTTTTCCCCCTTCACTAAACTGGGCGTGGGCGTGGCCAGTGCATGATGCATCCGACTCGTGGGTCGGGAGTTTGACAGCCCTGCTCTAAGGTCTTGATTGTCCTTTGACGGGAATTTTATGAGGATCTTCAAGCTGCTGAAATACAAAGGAAATTATCCGTTTGACACACATGAATATCAGCAAGCAATCTTTTAAATTAAAATATTATTTTTTAAAAAATGTGGGGGAGATAGTTTCACCAGCTGCTCATCATCTGACTTCCTATTAATCCATCACATTTTTCTGGTCTTACAAACTCAAGTTGCTTCATAAAAAACATGACATTCTTGAAAATTCACCAATTTCTTTATTCACAATGTCGCTGCATATGGCAAATGTATGACAATGCACTGAAGATTAAAGCAGAAACTATGAAAGATAGACACCATTGTCGCCTAGCATTCTACATGGCATTGTGATTAAAGCAGACTTATACCTAAAATTATCTGTGACATAAATCAATGCAAGAATGGGGTTGGATCTGTCCTAGGATAGATGCTATTATGTTTTTCAAAGAAGAAGGAGAAAGCTCTGGGAATCATGGCAAACATGAACTTGCTTGGCTTTCAAAATCAATGAGCTTCTTTAATCATTAAAGGACTGGATGGCATGCAAATACTCTAAATAAATAAAAGCATTAAAATAAAATAAACCTCTGAATCCCAGTTCTCAATCTTCTCATTAATTGATATAAAACAGGTGGTGCTAGGAGACAGGTGGCTTTTCAGCTATGGCACCTTGCTCTTGAAACTCTTTTCAAAACATGATTTATATGCTACCCTCATTATTTTCTTTTCATACTTTTCCACATGTAACCATGTGGTGCAATTAATTTCCCTGTCTTGCCCTATGTTATAATAGTGGTTGGGATTTTTTGCTTTCCAATTTTAGACCAGAGATGGAATGACACATGACTCTTCAGATGGTGTTGTGTATTTTGTGTATTTATAGGCATCATAATCTAAAATATACCTACAGGCGCTACATTTCCTATTCCTCTTCAATGGTCTGTATTTTTATACTTAAATTTTAAAGCTTATCCCAGCTTCAAGGAAGAAAAGAATCTAATATGAGTAATGACATAAGGATGGAATGCAATAGCATTAGGGCAAAGGCATCTGAAGTTTATAATATTTTTTTCATTATTGCTGTCTGCAATCTTACACAACTCACAGATTAACATACACGGAGCAAATAACTATAGTACATGAGGGTGGGTTTTTTTTAGTTATTTATGGGTTACTGTGAGGTATTGCACGGAAACCAAGGGTAGATATGATATAATTGCACTGCAGAATCTGTATTGATAGATAGATAGATAGGTTTATTGATTAGCCTATAGGCCATATCAAAGCACAAGGTTCAAACACATATCACCAATAAAATCCTATACAAACAATTTAAAATAAGAGTAGGGTAAAGTACAATAGTTATAGGATAAGATACAATATAATTTAATACATAAATATGTAAAATAGAATAAAATGACATAAATTATATTTCGGTGTCACCCTTACAATCTACCCAATCAGTCCCACGTATGCAGATCTCAACTGAACCATTTTGTTTAAGTACTATGCTGTGTTAAACGTTATTTTCAGGTTCTGGCCACACATAAAGTAAGTTGTTTTGATATAGGGATCCCGATGGGTCATTTGTTTGATAGATAGACCAGGATACCTGTCTCTCACTCCCTCATACAAGCAGCAATCAAATAGGATGTGACAGAATCTGTATTGCCTACTAAATGCTTTCTTTAAGCATGTGTGTATTTCAGGAGCCAAACTATTGGGCTGATGTTATTAATACAGCATTAAGATATAAGCAATAAGCATTGTTGGCAACTCTGTCAAATTATGGTATCTTCTGTATCAGTGGTTTAATGAAGCATTATGTCAGCCTCATTTGATGATGATGATGATGATGTTTCCATTCAGTCATGTCTGACTTGGCGACTCTATGGACCAGGTCTCTCCACATCTTCAGATCTTGCACTACTTTTTTGAGTTGTTGTTTTCTGGCTGGTGTCAGCTTTGATTGTATAGATCAACCTAATGTAGACCTTGCTTAGATTTAGATATCATAAATAGGATTGCCATCTAAATTGTTTTCTACAAATCCTTATAACCACAGTCACTTGCCTAGAAATGATGTCCATTAGAGTTCAAAGTATCTAAAAGGGCTGTGGTTGTGGAAGGTAATCATAGAAGGACAAATGTGAATAGAATAGAATAGAATAGAATTTTTTTATTGGCCAAGTGTGATTGGACACACAAGGAATTTGTCTTGGTGCATATGCTCTCAGTGTACATAAAAGAAAAGATACCTTCATCAAGGTACAACACTTACAACATGTAATGATAATCATAGGGTACAAATTTAACACTTAATGATACAATACTTAATGATAGTCATAGGATACAAATAAGCAATCAGGAAACAATATCAGTATAAATTGTAAGGATACAAGCAACAAAGTTACAGTCATAAGTGGAAGGAGATGGGTGATGGGAACGATGAGAAGATTAATGCAGATTTAGTAAATAGTTTGACAGTGTTGAGGGAATTATTTGTTTAGCAGAGTGATGGCGTTCGGGGAAAAACTGTTCTTGTGTCTAGTTGTTCTGATGTGCAGTGCTCTGTAGCATCGTTTTGAGGGTAGGAGTTGAAACAGTTTATGTCCAGGATGTGAGGGAACTGTAAATATTTTCTTAGCCCTCTTTTTGACTCGTGCAATATACAGGTCCTCAATGGAAGGCAGGTTGGTAGCAATTGTTTTTTTCTGCAGTTTTTGTTTTTGTTTTCTCTACAATACAGTAAAATTTGTTCAATGTTCAGCGTTTACCTCAATGTCAACACCTGTCAATCTTGAGACATATACATCTTTACAATTAACAAATATATGCATGCATACCCATAAACTCTGTGAAAAGAAATAGAAGTATCAATTTTCCAGGTCCTCCACCAACAAACTGCAATTCCTGTATTTTTGCAGGGAAGATTTATCAGTTAAAGCAATATAAAACCTGATATATTTTATTCAATGAAAGGGATATCCCAAGTATGCAATGGGCCTAAAAATAAATATAATTTTGATCCTAAAAGTTGATGAACACACAAGTAGATGCTAAACATAAGCAGTTTTCTAGTTGCTCCAGTTTTTGCAGAACCATATGTGGGTCTCATCATTAAATGAAAAGTTTAATCAGAAAATGATCTAGTCTCTGTCAGTACAGTTGGGTTTTCTTGTATGAAGACAACTGGTTTAGGATTTGTTCTTTTAATACCACTCAGGCTCAGACACATTGCATTTTAGAAATAATGCACAAGTCAATGCTACTCTTTGATTCTTGTGTCATTTTTTGACCATCTGTGAAAGCTAGTAGTTTTGGGCCGTTTCAGGCAGCATAAAACTATATATACTTGGAAATGTAGGTAGTATTAGCTACCCTTGATCCCAATCCCCCTTAGATAGTAATGCTCTGTAGGACCTGGGTGACTCCCTGCCATCGCCACCCTAGGGCCCCAAGATATATCACACTGTAAGACAACACACAGTACTGTAATGCTACAGTCCAGTTATCACAGCAGCTGCCCAATAGCCTGCTTGCCAACAGTGGAGCCTGGAAGTCTTAGAGAAGACAGCATATTCAAAGCTCTAAGCTATGTTTCCAAACCACTAGCCCCATCATCTTAATTATGTCATCCGTATTTCATCCATGGGTGAGCATTCATTTGTTCATTTATTTTTCCATCAAAGAGCACAGAACAAGCCAGCAACATTTTAAATAACTATGAAATAGGAGATAGATAGATGGATAGACATTTGTGATTCCTCCACAGTCTTTGCCTATTCCCGATTCTTGAAATGGAGCATGTTTGCATTGGAGACTGTGTGCATAGCTCCCTCCAGTGGCTCCTATGGATTTTATTATGTGCTAGCACATCCATCCATCCTCTCTCAGGGCCAACTCATAGGGTAGACTAAATGAATTTGTATCTGCATATTCATTAAATTCTGTTTTAATTAATCACAGATTGAACACTAAATGAACCACCAAGGAGGAAGTGGATGGAGGAGGATGGGGTGCTGGAATGAGTGATGGCTCATAAATAATTAACTTTGTTGATCAGAAAGGTGTGTATGGACTGCCAATCTTTTCATGGGGCCAAATAATATGTGATGCTAAATGCATTTTTGCAGTTATTGTACTTTTTTTTTTGTAGACAGGGAAATAGTATCAACGAAAGAGACTGGCCTTTGTGCAGAACACAACTGGCATATGGAAAAGGGAGCTTAACCCCTTGATCTTTGCTACGAATTCTGAGGAAAATCCTTCTCCTTATGCTAGGGTTGCACTTTGGATATTAAAACCCCCAAAACACATACAGGGGAATTCTTTCTCCAATACTGTACAAGAACAGCTTCAGAGGAACAATTTTCCTCATAATTGCAACCTAGCAGGAAATATTACATTCCCTCCACTACAGGCTTGCTTTGATCCCCACTAATTATCAGTTTACCACATATGATGTGATTTTCATTCTGAGAAATCTGCATGTGTGTTAAGATTCATTTAACCTCACATGTATTTGGAGAGAAAGAGAGAGGGGGTGTGTTTTCCTCTGAGGAAAAGCTGCTTACCTATTCCCCACTTTCAGTTTCCTGTTTCTGGCTTCTGCAAAATGATGCTAGTTCAACTTGCCATCTGCTGCATGAGGGAATGGTGCCTTGTTTTTTTTCCCCTTGAAAAATTGATTTGAGCAACAGAGATGGAACAGGGGAGAAAGTGAGGCAGTTTTACTATGGATACAGAGGGCATCTAAAATAAGCATATCTGCAATTCAAGAAATCTAAAAAGATTAAAGGAAAAAGTAATATCAGAACTCCCTGGCATAACGGAAAAAATGTCTTGTTATCTCTCAATATCTCTTCAGAATGTCAAGCTAGGGATCCCTCACATAAGCATTCCCACCCCCAGATGGAAACTATCCATAAGTCTCTCTCAGAATATTGACTCAAGCTCCATAAGAAATTGTGCAGTGAAGAATTTCTTCAGGAGAATGAAACAGTAAGAATTTTGCTGAATATCATCCTTGAAGCAGCAATTGGGAAATCAGATTTTGGAATATTCCTATATACTGCAAGTTGAGAAGTCTAATATGAAGTAAAGAGGAGTAAAAATTTTCTGTGCATGATGTTTTTCATTGTACACAGATGTGGTTTTGAAACCAATCTCGGATCCTCTATTTTTCTTCCTAACTCTCCTTGATAACATAAAAAATATTCAAAACAGTGTTCAGAGATTTAGAATAAATTTTACTTCCAGAACTATAGTCTAGTGTTTATTATTATAAAATTTTAAGTGATACTGTTGGTTAGGGTTATAATTGTAACACAGACATTCTTCTAATAATTATGCACAGATAAGATGCACTGTTTATCACATTCCCTTTATCATTCAGGGACTTATATTTGGAAGCCTAAATTATCTTTAAGGTTTATGAACAGTAGATTCTTTGTCATTCACCTTTCACATCACCAGCACAGCATTTCTCGGGGTTCAAAATTGTATGACTATAATTGAGTTCAGACCACACACTAAGATAAAATGTGGTTACTGTAGTTTGTTTTTGTCTTAGTTAATAATAATAATAATAATAATAATAATAATAATAATAATAATAATAATAATAATAATAATAATAATAATAATAATAATAATATTTTAATTTGTATACCGCCCTTCTCCCGAAGGACTCAGGGCGGTGAACAGCCAGAATAAAATACAAAAGGAACAATACATACAATACTAAAAAACAACCCTTAAAAAACTTATTCAAATGGCCAAATTTAAAATACAATAACACCCTATAAAATTAACAAAAATTTAAAACCCATAAAATCAAATTAAAAATTTTAAAAATCAAGCCAGTCCAGCAAGGCGGAATAAATAGGTTTTAAGTTCGCGGCGAAAGGTCCTAAGGTCAGATAGTTGTCGAAGTCCCGGGGGAAGTTCGTTCCACAGGGTAGGAGCCCCCACAGAGAAAGCCCTCCCCCTGGGGGCCATCAGTCGACATTGTTTGGCTGACGGCACCCTAAAGAGTCCCTCTCTGTGAGAAGGCACCGGTCGTTGGGAGATAGAGGACGGCAGTAGACGGTCCCATAAGAATCCCGGTCCTAAGCCATGAAGTGCTTTAAAGGTAGTAACCAATACCTTGAAGCGCACCCAGAAGACAACAGGTAGCCAGTGCAGTCTGCGCAGGATAGGTGTTACATGGGAGCTCCGAACTGCTCCCTCAATAATGCGCGCAGCCGCATTCTGGACTAACTGGAGTCTCCGGGTGCTCTTCAAAGGGAGCCCCATGTAGAGAGCATTGCAATAGTCCAAGCCAGAGGTAACGAGAGCATGAGTGACCATGCATAGGGCATCTCGGTCCAGGAAGGGACGCAACTGGTGGATCAGGCGAACCTGATAAAAAGCTCTCTGGAGACGGTCGTCCAATGGTCTTCAAAGGACAACCGACCATCCAGGAGCACGCCCAAGTTGCGCACCCTTTCCATCGGGGCCAATGACTCGCCCCCAACAGACAGCCGCATCTGCAGCTGACTGTACTGGGGTGCCGGCATCCACAGCCACTCTGTCTTGGAGGGATTAAGCTTGAGCCTGTTCCTCCCCATCCAGACCCGTACGGCTTCCAAACACCGGGACAGCACTTCGATAGCTTCGTTGGGGTGGCCTGGGGTGGAAAAGTACAGCTGTGTATCATCAGCGTACAGTTGGTACCTCACCCCAAAACCACTGATGATCTCACCCAGCGGCTTCATATAGATGTTGAACAGGAGGGGCGAGAGAATCGATCCCTGCGGCACCCCACACACGAGGCACCTCGGAGTCGATCTCTGCCCCCCCATCAACACCGTCTGCATCCGGTCAGAGAGGTAGGAGGAGAACCACCGATAAACGGTGCCTCCCACTCCTAAACCCTCCAACCGGCGCAGCAGGATACCATGGTCGATGGTATCGAAAGCCACTGAGAGGTCTAATAGGACCAGGGCAGAGGAGTAACCCTTATCTCTGGCCCTCCAGAGATCATCCACCAACGTGACCAAAGCCATCTCAGTACTGTATCTGGGCCGGAAGCCGGACTGGAACGGGTCTAGCTAGACAGTTTCATCCAGGTACTGGGGTAATTGATGTGCCACTGCACTCTCTACAACCTTCACCGTAAAACAAAGGTTGGAGACTGGACGGTAATTTCCTAAAAAGCTGGGTCCAGGGAAGGCTTCTTGAGAAGAGGTCTCACCACCGCCTCTTTCAAGGCAGCGGGAAAGACCCCCTTCCACAAAGAAGCATTTGTAATTCCCCAGAGCCAGCCTCATGTCATCTCCTGCGTGGTCAGCACCAACCAGGAGGGGCACGGGTCCAGTAAACATGTGGTGGCATTCAACCTTCCCAGCAACCTGTCCATGTCCTCGGGAGTCACAGGGTCAAAACTATCCTAAACAGTCTCAACAAGACGGGTCTCGAAACTCTCGCCTGGATCTACCCAATTTTGATCCAATCCATCCCAAAGCTGAATGATTTTATCGTATAGATAACCGTTAAACTCCTCGGCACGCCCTTGTAATGGGTCCTCCCGCCCCTCCTGTTGAAGGAGAGAGCAGGTCACCCGAAACAGGGCGGCCGGGCGGTTATCTGCCGACGCAATGAGGGAGGAAACGTAAGAACGCTTCGCATCCCTCAATGCCACTAGGTAGGTCCTACTATAGGACCTAACTAGTGTCCGGTCAGCCTCAGAACTACTGGATCTCCAGCACTCTCTAGGCGTCTTCTCCAGCATTTCATCTCCCTCAGCTCCTCAGAGAACCAAGGAGCTGGTTGAGACCTGCGCTGGGTCAGAGGCCGCAAAGGCACGACACTGTCCAAAGCTCCAGCCGCGGCCTGTTCCCAGGCCATGACTAGTTCTTCAGTTGTGCCACGGGCCAGATTCTCGGGTAACGGCCCAAGCTCCATCAGGAACCTCTCTAGGTCCATCAGGTGCCTGGGATGGAATCAACGCATTGGTTCCGTCTCCCTGCGGTGGTGAGTAGTGGTCCGAAAGTCCAGACGAAGAAGAGAATGATCCGACCATGACAAAGGCTCGATAACTAAATCGTTTAAAATCAGATCATTCAACCACTGGCCAGAGACAAAAATCAGATCTAGAGTGCCTCCCCCCGATGTGAGTAGGGCCGTCCACTAATTAAGTCAGGTCCATGGCCATCATGGAAGCCATGAACTCTCGAGACGTTGAGGATGCCATGCCAGTTGATGGCAAGTTGAAATCCCCCATGACCAACAGTCTAGGGGTTTCAACTGCCAACCCGGCCAGCAACTCCAACAACTCGGGCAGGGCTGTTGTCATGCAGCAAGGAGCCAGGTACGTGATCAACAAGGCCACCTGAGTCCAATGGCCCCACTTCACATAGAGGGATTCACAACCAGCTATCTGAGGCACAGTGGTCTCCCTCGGTTCCAGGCTTTCCTTAATAATAACGCCACCCCGCCACCCCTACCTTGGGCCCTCGGCTGATGGAATGCTCAGAAACCTGGTGGGCACATTTCCACTAGGGGAACCCCCCCCTTCCATTCCCAACCAGGTCTCCGTAATGCCTATAACGTCCGTGGTCCCCTCCTGAATTAGATCTGAGATCGGGGGGCTTTTTAACTACGGATCTTAAATATGATGAACCCAGTAAATTGGGGCTTATTCAGTAAACCATACTTAGCACACTTTGACTTCATGTATTCTCTGCACACAATTAAAACAAGATTGGAGAGCAATAGAGAATTGCAAAATATAGCATTTATACAGTATTCTTGTGGGAAATAAAGACTAGTTCTTTCTATCCCATCTCAACTGGCTGCCTTCCTAATCACCTATGGCAGCTTGATCAGTCAAGAGAAAATTTAGGACTTTCAGTTCAGGTACATTTGTAAGGACATCACTTTCACATCCCTTCCTTCAGTGCAACTCTGTTTGTTTCTAACAATGAATGTGATCTTCCTATACAACCAACTTACCTTTCACATTCTACATTTACCTTGACCAGCTGCAATATCTAATGGACTGAGATGAGCTGATTAAAGACTCTATTGGAATTGTAACCAAGGTACATTGTACTACCGGTCTTTTCTTTCTCAGCTGAAACGGCTATTTAAATTGGAATAGCAGGCGTTGAAAATCTATGTCTCTGGAAAGCAGCAGGTAAAGGAAGGCTGCTGTCATACCATTCATTTTAGTAATTCTAAAATACCATGCTTTCTCTATCCCCCCTCCCGCCCTGTATTTTACAATGTCGTCTCATCTTTTAATGAGTATATCTACAAGACGTGTGTGTGTATATAAATATAAATATTGTGTGCAAAAATGCACAAAGCATCCTTGGGAGAAGCACAACTGGAGACATAAACAAAACTTCATTGCATTGTTATTTCGTCAGACTGCACGAGAAAATATTGTTTTAGCTTAAGGATCCCCAGAACTGTGATGGGAAACTTCTCCAGCTGAGGCTGCTGCTGTGTACAGTAAGAACTAATTCTAGGCACTCCATCTCTTAAACAAACTTGGCAGAGAGACGTGCGTCCCTGCTTGGAATTTACTTAGCTGTCAAGAAAGGCAATTAACCAGATTCTAAGCCACACGCTCAGTTGTGAAGGCACCAACTTTGAAGTATAGCAGCTGTAAACTTAATCAAGTTGTCTTCAACTGTTGTCCCATTCAGGACAGAGCCAATTAGGCCAGATGGTATACAACTGGACAGACAAATCTGGGCAAAAGTGGAACACAATATCTGTATAATACACAAGTCAATTACTACTTAGCCTTGTTGTTCTAGATGTATTTCTGGGTGATTGTCAAGGAAAGTAATGCATATTTCCTACTTGCTCCATCCCAATGCAAGATATAAAAAATTGTAGATTTATCTAATGTTGATGTGCCAAGTGCAAATGAGAGAGGTGAGCTTAATTTGTGGATGTGGATACACTATGAAATCACATATTTGCTTTGCCTGAAGAAAATTTCAACTACCATCATCTCCAGCCAACATGACTTAGGGTTTTGCCAGAAGAGGGAACTGCAGCCTAACACATGTGGTGCAAAGACTCATTCAAAGAGATACTATAATTATAACAATGTTATAAGTGCTCCTGGTTCTTGTAATCTGCAATTTTTTCTCTGGAAATCCATTCCTACTCCCACTCCATTCAAAAAGTGTTCCTCCCATTTTTTTTTCCTTTTTCAAAGAAAAAATAAGAAAAGTCCTGAAAAAGCATGACCTGGATGACTGAGGATCTCTACAGACTTTTAGCTATACAATTTGAGATGAACACCCTTTCAATGGTGTTCAATCTTCAAAGCGCTCCATGGCATAGGGCCGGGCTACTTACGGGACCGTCTGCTGCCACCGAATGCCTCTCACCGACCCCTGCACTCTCACAGAGAGGGACTCCTCAGGGTGCCGTCGGCCAGGCAGTGCCGACTGGCGACACCCAGGGGAAGGGCCTTTTTTGTGGGGGCTCCCACCCTCTGGAACGAGCTTCCCCCAGGACTTCGCCAACTTCCTGACCTTCGAACCTTCCACCGCGAGCTTAAGACATATCTATTTATCTACGCAGGACTGGACTAGAATTTTTAAATTTTTAAATGTTTAAATTTTAAATCTGGTTTTAATGGGGTTTTATTATTTATATCTCTATTTTAAATATTCGGCCTATGTAATAAGTTTTTTAAATTAATGTTTTACTCTGTATATATATATGTTTTTATATGGCTGTAAACCGCCCTGAGTCCCTAGGGAGATAGGGCGGTATAAAACTGTGAACAATAATAATAATAATAATAATAATAATAATAATAATAATAATAATAATAATAATAATAATAATAATACTCAGGTGACCCTGAGAACACAGATAAACCTCCAAATGCTTCAACTAATCTCTAAAAGGATGCAAATGACCAGCTGTCTGCAAGGAATATAAAACCTTCCATTCCCCACTAGCCGGTCAGAGCTGAAGAAGCTTCTTGGATGAGTTTCTTTGAAACATCTTCAAAGAAAAAACCAAGAAAGTCCAGCTGCCTCCTGAAAAAGCATCTTTGGGGCAACACTTTGAGAACTATACCAAATGTGATCGGAGAGGGCAAGAATATGTGAAGATGGTTAGATACCAGTAGATTATTTTCTTCTGAACTGTGAGTCTCTATTTTTCATCCAGTTTAAGGCTAGAGAAGGATTGAAATTATTTATATATCGCTACACTGTCTGACATCTCAAAAGGTTTATACTAAAATAATGAAGACAACAAATATGTAAAAAGTGATTTATTTAAAAGGTTGGAGTGTGGAAAGCCACCGATAAAGCAGAAGTATGCATTCAGGGAAGATCTGAGCAAAGAGATAAACTTGCAACAGGCAGCTAAAAGGGTACTCACTGGATCAATCTGACTCCCATTGTTTCTCCTTAGCCCAGCAGATCAGGGCATGCTCCACACATTTCCTTCCTAACACACAATGTCATCTAGTTGAAACCTAGAGTTGTGCCTTCTCACCTGTCCTATGAAAACAGCAACCCCTGAAGCAGTGTTTTTCAACCTTACCAATTCAAAATGCTAGCTGGAGAATTCTATGTATTGAAGTTCACACATTTATTTTATTTATTTTATTTGTCACAACATTATATATAAGCATAAGCATGAAATAACTATACGATATATAAGCATATATATAAGCATAAGTATGTAATAACTATATGAAATTGTATACAATCAAAGGGAACATTAGGACAGGAACAGTAGGCACGTTGGTGCTCTTATGCACACCCCTTACAGACCTCTTAGGAATGGGGTGAGGTCAATGGTAGATAGTTTTTGGTTAAAGCTTTGGGGATTTTGGGAAGAGACCACAGAGTCTGGTAGTGCATTCCAGGCATTAACAACTCTGTTTCTGAAGTCATATTTTCTGCAATCAAGATTGGAACGGTTCAAATTAAGCTTAAATCTATTGTGTGCTCGTGTATTGTTGTGATTGAAGCTGAAGTAGTCTTCAACAGGAAGGACATTGTAACAGATGATTCTATGAGTTAAGCTCAGGTCATGTCGAAGGCAGTGGAGTTCTAAATTTTCTAAACCCAGGATGTCAAGTCTGGTGGCATAAGGTATTTTGTTGTATTCAGAGGAGTGGAGAACTCTTCTTGTAAAATATTTCTGGACACGCTCAATTGTATTAATGTCTGAAATGAGGTGTGGGTTCCAGAGAGGCAAGCTGTATTCAAGAATTGGTCTAGCAAATGTTTTATAAGCTCTGGTTAGTAGTGTAGTGTTTCTGGAGAAGAAGCTACGCAAGATTAAGTTTACAACTCTTGAAGCCTTTTATGCAATGTAGTTGCAGTGGGCTTTGGCACTTAGATCATTTGATATGAAAACTCCAAGGTCTTTAACAGGGTGGGGTTCATCTATAAGGTAGTGTCCATCGAGCTTGTATTTAGTGTTCAGATTCTTTTTTCCAATGGTAAGACAGAGCATTTGTTGGTTGAGATTTGGAGTTGCCAAGTTTTTGACCATTCCGACACAATGTCAAGGTCTTTTTGAAGGGTAGCTGTATTGTTGGTAGTGTTAAATAGTTTAACATCATCAGCGAAGAGAACACAATTGCTTATAATATGGTAACAGAGATCATTGATGTATAATATGAAGAGTGTTGGTCCAAGAACGCTGCCTTGGGGAACGCCGCTATTGACAGGAACAGGATTTGATAGGGTACTGCCTATTTTGACCATTTGTTGTCTGTTTGACAGGAACACTGATCTCCAGTTGTGGAGGGGTCCTGAGATGCTGTAGGATTTTAGTTTTAGGAGAAGTTTGTCATGTACCACAGAGTCAAAAGCTTTACAGAAGTCTATGTAAATTGTATCTATTGCTTTGCCCTGATCAAGATTTGTAGTCCGTATGTTTTTGCAGTGTAGAAGTTGTAAATTGCACGATAAATTTTTTTCTGAAACCAAATTGTTTATTAGAGAGTAGGTTGTTTGTTTCTCGGTGGAGGATAATGGATTGATTGATGATTGATTCCATTAAATGTGAAAGGTTAAATTTGCTGGGGTTGAGAAATAATGCCCCAGGGATTTTGAAGGCCTCAACCTCTTAGTGTTTTCTAAAGCATTGAAGAAGTTGCTGCCTCCTAAGAAATTTGGGGCAGGGTTAGATGAGTCCTGCTGTGAATGAGATTATTGTTCATCCTTGGGCACAAGGGGTTATATGTTATAGGGGCTATATTTTTAATCCTTATAAGCTACCACATGGAAGGCCATCCTTAAGCATTCACTCTTTCAGTCTCTTTAAGTCTCTCTATATAGAGCAGGATCTCCTCTGAAGAATTCAGTGACTCTCCAAGTCTGCAACCTGTAGGGACTTTGTCAAGTTTTTTGGTCCCAAGTTATTAGAGGCTTATATATCAGAAGTAAAATATTGAAACTGGGTATGCAATTAGCTGACAGCCAATACATTTGCATCAGCAGAGGTTAGTAATGTTCAAGTGCTTCACTTGGCAACCTGACTATAACTCTTTTGCTCTAGCTACCATTTTCAGATCCAGATGGAGGGGTATGGTCCTACAGAGCACATTTTCATGATAATAAAAAGTTAAATAACTGTAATTAGGGGCAATTGCTATAGCAACTGAAGCTGACAATCAACCAGAAAGTTCACATGGATCTCCAATGGCAATGATGAGCCAGAAACATTTTCTATAATTGGGAATTAAGTATTCACCCACTGGTTCTCTGTCTTTTCAAGATACAGTCTTGGTTTTTTAGTACAGATATATCATGTCAGGTCAGGAAAATATCATTTTTGATGATACCAAAATTTATTGAGAGATTATCCAGCATCAATAAAGTCATACTCCTGTCACTCTGTCCTCCACAGAAAATCATCTATCCAGTTGATTAGGTTGGATATTATCCTAAATCATGAATATTGCCCGACTGAAAATGATCAAGGCCACTGGTGTCTTCCAAATATATTTCAAGTGAAAAGATACCATCTTCTTAAGCACCAAGTTGCTATAATTGTCTAGATCCATAGAAAGTTATTTCTAGAAAAGATAGCCTGTTGCCTGCTTTAAGGTTGTTGGCTCCACTTTACTATTCAGAGATATATCCATCATTCCCTAGATCCAATATGAATTCTTTAGTTACTTTAAATAAACCAAGTTTGATAGGAGTTAATTATAAATCATTGTGTCTACCTTCATATCATTTAATTAGGCTGTTAGGCTGGAACTTGGCAGAAATCTCTCAGGTATTCCATATAATGAGGAGAAGAGAGGAGAGGAGAGGAGAGGATTCTTTATTGGCTAAGAGTGATTGGACACAGAAGGAATTTGTCTCTGGTGGATAAACTCAGTGGACATACAACCATACAGTACAAACAAACAAACAAACATACAGTGTATATACAAACATAAGTTCTCAGTGTACATACAAACAACAAAGTGATAAATCATAAATTGTAAATCATAAGATACAATCACAAATAATCAGATACAAATAACAAAGTAATAAATCATAAATCGTAAATCATAAGATTCAATCACAAATTATCAGATACAAACAACAAAGTGATAAATCATAACATACCAATAGGAGAAGATCATAGGAAAAACGAGAAGGATAATAGCAATACAGCGGTAAATCTCATAGGGAGCTACTCAGATTTCATTCACTACATTCCTCTGAAGATATACAGTACTTGTTTTCCTTTTTGTCCTTTGGAATCAAGTTCTCAGCATTTGGAAGACATCTGGAGCAGCAATAATCTTGGAACTTGCTCCCTCTTTCCTATTCCAGTAGTTTTCAGATTATCTCTGGAAAGCAAAGGCAAGAAAGCTGATTAATAGTCCCCCCAAGGGATACCGCAAGTATGAAAATATGACAAAGGATATAATTCATTTTCTGCTGCCAGCAGAAGGGGCTCAAAAAAGCAAACTTCCCCCTCAAGTGTATTAAATCGAGCTCCAATTGGCACCACTAAAAAGTAAGCAAAACAATTGGGTCCATAGAGTCAAGAACACTGCAGTCTTCATCTGATAATCATGCCATAAGGAGGAAGCATAGCATGTAGGAAGAAAGCCTCAACAGCAGAAGAAAATAAGACTGAATCTTACAATAGCTGATTCTGTGGATGACAATTTCTGTGATACTAATTTCTTTGATTTAGGCTTCAGTACTTGCATTCCCCATGCATTTTTTGCCAGAGATCAATGAACTGGTGGTGTTTTGATTTGCTTTATTGGCAGCAAAGTACACCAGGTTGGTGTACAACACATCACTTGGCACAAGGTAGAAATGCTGATATAAATTTGAAAATGAAATATTAAACCACCTGCCACCCCAAAATAAACTATATGAAAGATTATAACCTCAATCACAGTGTGAACAAGACGGGTGAAATCTACTTATTTTCCCTGCCGGTTTGCTCCGCACACGTCACATACAATTTTGGACCCTCTGCGCATGCACAAATTCTTCTGCGCATGCACGACTGAGGGTCAGAAACAGGTTACTTCCTGGTTAAAACCAAGAAGTAATGACATCTGGTTGGGTGGGCAGAGCTTTAGGCTGCCATCGCTACCGGTTCGCCAAACCATGCGCAACCGCCGCTATTAGTTCGCACAAACCAGTGCAAACCTGTAGCATTTCACCCCTGGAACAAGACCTTCCTTAAAAATCTCACTTAAAGTAAGACTTCATGTGGAACTGCTCAACCCTGATTATGTCTATTTTGGCCTAAGTAGAAACAAAACTACCCTGTCCGTTATAAGTATTACTAATCTTTCTTCGGTTGTACTCTCCAATTATTCCTGTTGCAATTGGATGAGATTTGCACTTAATATTTGATTATATCTCAATGTAATAATTACATATTCAATGTTGCATAATTCCATAATGATACCACTCCACTTCCTACCTTTTGCACTGTACAGCTGCATGCATGTACAAGTAGACCTCAACTTATAACCCAAATTGACCCCAAAATTTATGTTGCTAAATGAGAAATTTGTTAAGTGATTTTCCCCCATTTTATGACTTTTTTGCCACATTTGTTAAGTGAATCACTGCAGTTGTTAAATTAGTAATCCGTTTTTTTAAAATTTATTTATATTTATATCCCGCCCTTCTCCGAAGACTCAGGGCGGCTTACAGTGTGTAAGGCAATAGTCTCATTCTATTTGTATATTTTTACAAAGTCAACTTATTGCCCCCCCAACAATCTGGGTCCTCATTTTACCTACCTTATAAAGGATGGAAAGCTGAGTCAACCTCGGGCCGGGCTTGAACCTGCAGTAACTGCAGGCTGCTGTGTTCTAATAACAGGCTCCTTACAGCCTGAGCTATTACGGCCCTTTTTTAAGTCACATTTGTTAAGTGAATCTGGTTTCTCCATTGACTTTGCTTGTCAGAAGGTTGCAAAAGGTGATCACATGATCCAGGAACACTGCAACCATCATAAATGTGAGTCAATTGCCAAGCATCTGAACATAAATCACATGGCCATGGGGATGCTGCAATGGTCATAAGTGTGAAAAATGGTCATGTCACTTTTTTCAGTGCCACTGTAACTTCGAATGGTCACTAAGTGAACTGTTGTAAATCGAGGACTTCCTGTACCACAGTCAGCTTAGAATAACTTTCAAATGAACGGAAGTCTGCAAGCTTATGGTATAAACATATAGCTACCATCTTTTGTGTTCCTTAAGATCTTTTATTTGTGTCGCTACTGCAGACTTACATGGTTACTCCAAAGCATAAGACCCATTTGTCAACTATGATACACAGAAGCATGTGAGGAGAATTATGTCAATACATAGTGCTTACCCTTAGCTAACAGGTACACATTGCCTGAATTTAGAATCTCCATGCCCAAAAATCATCCTTGATTCATGGCACCTGATTGATTTTTAAAGGTATAAAGGAAAGATCCACATTCTATTGTAGCTCTACAATATGTCCGCCATCCCTTTCTATTTGAAGGTTTTCAAGTGCTCTAAAATCATTAGATTTGAACTAATGGACTATAGCATTCTCTGAACTTAGCTTTAATAGCTACAATTTACATAATGCTGCATATATAAAACAATAATTTAGGAGCTTTTGTGCTGAAGAAGCAAGCATTCTTGCTCCAGCTACTTTGACTCTATCTCTTACTAAATCGGTCAACTGGAAAATGTTAACACTTTAGTGACAAAAACTAATCCAGCAGAGTGACTATCTATATTTTATAGTCTCTATGCTCTGTAAGAACATAAGAAGACCCCCTCCTTCCTAAAGTCAAGGACACCATGGCCACCATTCTCTATCATGCAAGGGACAACAAAGTGCATTCAAGAATGTCACAAATATGAGCACGGGGTAATAAAGCATAAACTGTACTTAAAATATGCTACCTGTATATTTTTATCTATTCACAGCCTTTGACAGTCCAATTCAAAAAACCTGATCTAATTTTAAAACTGCCTAAACTGGTGATCATTTTTTTTAAATTTGCATTTATATCCCGCCCTTCTCCGAAGACTCAGGGTGGCTTACATTGTGTTAAGCAATAGTCTTCATCCATTTGTATATTATATACAAAGTCAACTTTTATTGACCCCAACAATCTGGGTCCTCATTTTACCTACCTTATAAAGGATGGAAGGCTGAGTCAACCTTGGGCCTGGTGGGACTTGAACTTGCAGTAATTGCAAGCAGCTGTGTTAATAACAGATTGCTTAGTCTGTTGAGCCACCAGAGGCCGTCTACATCATCTCTACATCTTGTGCAGCAATTACCATCTTTCATTCTGTATGATATAAAGAAATACTCCTTTTACTGTTCCTGAAAAACCAGTTATGATTTCTTAGAATAGCATTCCCTATGTTCTGCCTGAGTCAGTAAACCACACAAGTAGTCCCAAAAACCTGTTTTATTTTAACAGCTGTGAATTCTGTTCATTCACAGATGAGTCCCAAATAGTTGTAAAGAGTCCTTCGGGATAAGGCTGATAATCACTCATCTTTATCTCCCTTGACACGCTGCCAAAGACCTAATTGGCAAAGCCACACAGAGTCCGGAATCAAAAGAGCTTCAGACTTTAAACTGCACAGAATTAACAATGTTGCTTCCTGCAAAGGCCCACATGCCTTTGCTCCTCTTTTAAGTCTTATGGGAGGGGCCAATCATCTCCAAGCCCTACTCCCAAGTCATCCCTTTTGTTTTAACTGGTCTTGTCTTCTGGCAGCTCTGCGCATGCGTGCACTGGGAACAAGCTCCCCCTGTTCCTTTGCTTCGCTGAAGTCCGACTCTGGAGGCTCCAGAGGCAGCATGTACCTCCCAGATGGCCCTTTCTCTGCCTTCAATGCAGAGCTCTCATCTGAGCCTTCCCAAGACTCCAGGACTGGCCCATGTTCCTCCCCAGCCTCCTCATTGTCTGACTTTGCTGTCAGCTCCACAGGCTGCTGACAGACCACAACACCTTAACCAAAAGAAATGTGGAGAAAATTATTTATATTATGGTGAGATTCATGGCAGATATGATTGGAGATGGTTGGTTGTCATGTGCCCAATCCATATTTTTTAAATAACTACTCAAAAGTGTTAGATTGAAGTGGCTGTAGTATAAGCAGGTGCCTTTTTCCTTTTGGCCTATTTGCCTCAATATTGTCACCACTGCCAGTTTGTGGCTGTCTAGAATTTTAAGCATTTGTATTCAGTGTTCCTTCAGAAATGCTGGCAGCGAAACCATCTGCTTTCTTCCATGGAATGTGAAAGCTTCAGGTCCAGGTCCTTTCTTAATCAAGTACCTCATCAAGGATAAGCCCTGATAGCATTAGCATAACTTTCTCCCAACAGCACTTAAAAATAAAACAAGACTGAAGATTTAGAGTAGTCCGAAGAAACTTTCTAAACGAATAGTTATTTAAATAAGAGCTTATACAAATTCTCAAGAAAATTTCCCGGAGCTCAAGTGTTTACCATGTTTCAAGCACTGGCACACTACCCAGTGCAATTGTCAAGCATATGCCCTACTCTAGATTGTTAGTGAAAGAGTAAAGAGCCTCTGTGGGGAATGAATCAATAGACCTTGAATTTATTATCTGAAGATGGGTGCACTGCGTGCAGGGGAGAATCTATTCAAAAAAATATATCTAGCCGCAGAGAGTTCAGAATCCTTTCCATTTCAACAAATATGTTCTGAAGTTGAACAAGATAACAATGTATGTTAACATTCATTCCACCAGTAGAACAAGGAATGATTATGAAAGAATGTTACAGCAAGTGGTATTTTTGTATATAGGATTGAGTGATATGTATGAAACAAGAGCCTAAAATAAAATGAATTCGCTCTCTATTTACTCTTTGCAAAAGAGCAAAGATAACAAAACATTAGCCACCATTTCCAACTATAAATTAAACTCTGTCTGCCATCAACTGATGCCGTTACAAAACTGATTATCAATATTGCACAATCAATGCAAGTTAGAGTTGAACTAGTGAATTTCTTCTCCTGCCCACCCTCCTTTTCCATTCCTCGTTATCTTTCCACAAAATTATTATTTTATCATGAAGCAATAGGTTCATAGGCCATGTCACCTCCATATTACATGACTATCTTAAATGTCAATGGATAATAATTATTCCATAAAGAGCATGATAAATATTATACGTTTAAACCCACTGTGGCATTCTATTAATATTTTTAAATCACAGGCACATTAACAGAGACAATGAGAGTCATAAATTCCAAAAAAAGGCTGAATGTGCTTTTTCCTAATTCTTAAACTTGTGAAAGTTCAAAGAAATGGCCCTGGGTGCCGCATTAAAACCAGAAGGATGAGACAGTACGGTTATCAAAATGTCAAATTACATATGACATGGAAATTCCAAAACTGGAATTCTAACCTCTTATTTTATGAAAAAGTTTTAATATATTCTACTATAGGAATCTCCAATTCCTCATGTACGGTAACTTTCTCTTATTTTTCTCCATGTTTATTTGTTTTATATGGTACTTCAAGGGTCAATGACATTGGTGTAACTAGCCTGGTCTCTATTTTGCATATCCCATAATGACTTGCCTATCTATGAGATCTAAGACTGATAGGAACATGGCATCTGCAACAAAGTTAATCATCATCATAATTTAAAATACAGAATATTTGGAGCAATTTCTGCAATTCATTATTTTCAAGTAGAACGATGAGAAAGTAAAATTCAAGGATTGAAAATAAAAGAAGTTTAAAGAAGAGTAGAAACTATGTTAAGACAGAGATGTAAATAATATGATTATTGTTATTATTGTTATGACTATTAGGATTATTGTGCTTAGTATTATTATATTCTTATTGGAAGATATATTAAGAGGGAAAAATTAATAGATTTATTAAGTTCAATACTACAATTGTAAGATCAGAGAATTAATATCAATGTAATGAATGCTGTTGTAAATCTTGATGGTTATTTCACAGAGATATTTGTATTCAGGTGACACACTGTTTAAGAGAATATGGAATGTTTATATTTTTTTAAAAAAAATTTTTAAAAAAGAATTGTGCAAGTCCTTTGTTTCTAGTTTTTATAGTCCTGAGATAGAAAGTTTGCAGCCAGCCAAATATTGCTGAGCTATAATTTCTAGCATCTATGCGCAACATCTGTGGATAATAGTCCACTCACCCAGTGGAAAGGCTAAGAATTTAAACCAAGGTTCAAACTCAGCACAAGGCAGCTTCTTTTGATCCAGTGAACTGACAAGTATAAGATTACATTGTCTGGTTGCAATCTTGTGCATATCTATCTATAAATAAGGTCCACTGAATGCATTGGAAACATTTTGGAGTAAACATACAAAGCATATTACAACATTCTATTCTACTTGGATAATGATATATTTATTTCCTTTCCTGCACAATAAATTCATAGTCCTTGGAAAAAGCCAACCGTCTTTCATCTTATCGGGTGTGTTTTATTGCCATCTGGTTACACAGTAATTTCAGCGTGAGCTTTACAAAGAATCGTATGATGGAATATCAACTCACTAGCGGTCAGGTAATTGGGCAAACAAGAAATTGTCTTCTGTTAGTACAATCATAGGATAAAGCAGTGAGTAGCAGCAAAGGAAAGGGAGTTAGAAAGGTTACCTTTGAAAGTAAGGAAAAAATTCTGGAGAATTTCTAGTTTTTTTAAAAAAAGGTTTATAAAAATATATTCTTAACTAAATTTAAAGTAAGAAAAGCAGTTAAAAGGAATTGGAAGAAAGGTGGACTTCTCAAGCTCTTTCTAATGGACCTCTAACATTATGATTATTTGTTGGGATACTTCCTAACCAGATCTATTCTTTTAGGGAAAAGCAAGATTTTTTTTCCCCTTCAGTTGTCCTTGATTTTATTATGGTTGCCATGCATCACTCCTAATATTTTAGAAATAATAGTTTAAAAAAAAAAACTAGAATTGTATCCAAAGAAAGACACTTCTATTGGGACTAAGATGAGAAAATGAATATATGAAGATCCTTAAAACTTTTTAAACTGTAAAAAGGGGGTACCTTTTAGTATAGGTGAAGCTGAACACTTATTTCAATTCAGAATAAAATTATTGCTCACAAATTAAGATTTCTAAATTTTGTGGAGAATTTCTAAGAGGGAAATGGACATTTTTTTTCTTATTTGGTTTTTTGAATGTAAGAACGGAACTCAGGAAGTAGAGAAAATCAACTTCTACTTGCCTTTTCCTTACATAAAATGAACAACCAAAAGAATATGACATATACCAAGAATATTTTGTTTACTATTGTGGAATGAAGATGAGCTGCTCCAAGGAATGTGACAAGAAGGAGAAGCCTATTTTGTCTTTTTCTATAGAAGCAATCTTAAAAAACCCATCTACTGAGGCTTGCCTCCACAATACGGTGACCTGCAATAGTCAAACTGAAGTGGCTCAAAAGTTCAGTTCTAAGCCACTTTTGGACAGGTATAAAGGTAGGAAATTTGTTCTAGTTTATGAAACATATGAACATTCTTATCCCTTTGCATGATTTTCAAATTGATTTAAAAAAACAACAACACTTGAAGTGTGTTGAATTCATATTTCAGCATAATTGTTAATGTTCTTATGGCTTCTATGGAAATTTTGACCATGCTTTATGGTACATTAATATGACATATGACATTTTAAATCAAAGTTTATTTTCCAGATAACAAAATAGTACCATAAATTGTCAGGTTTGCTTTCCTAGTTTCTTTTTCTTTTACATTTTAATAGATAGATATATTATACACTTAATAAGAACACTTATGTATGTATTCATTAAGTGTTTTTGTCCAGGTTGTGTGTATGTGTCTTTTTTATCTTTAAAGACAATTTTTCTAGACTAAATTTGAACAAATTGTTTAAGAATATCTTTTCTTTAAAATGTTATGTCACACCCAGAGTTTTAAACATATTAATTTGTTGCCTTATAAATGGGGGAGAAAATTCTTAAGGAACAACTGATAAGTTTGTGCAAGAAATGTTATTGAACTAGTTTTGATGGGGGAAAAAATATCAATTATGTAGATTCTGATAAGGACAAGGGACATAGCCTGAAAAGGCTATGCTTTTCATTAAGTAATATGGGAACCAAAATGAAGCAACTACCTAGCAGATAATACAAAAGATAATACAAAAAATACAGATAATTAATACTTAATTACTAAATACTTAATACTTAATTACTAAATACTTAATACTTAATTACTAAATACTTAATACTTAAAATACAGATAATTAATACTTAAAATACAGATAATTAATACTTAATTACTAAATACTTAATACTTAAAATACAGATAATTAATACTTAAAATACAGATAATTAATACTTAATTACTAAATACTTAATACTTAAAATACAGATATATTAAAATACTTCTTTAATAGATGACTATCCAGCTTTTTTTTTTATGTCCACCACCTTTCTAGACAATTGGTTCCATGGTTATATTCTTCCTGAAGTTTAAGTCCATTCTTCCTACCTTCTTGGGACAATTGAGAATAGATGTTGACATTCTTCAGCTGATATCTCTCTAGGAATTTCAAGAATGCCATCATAAACTTCCCCTACATTATTCGAAGCAAAGCATGCTTAGTTTCCACATGATTAAATATGAAGGAGTAGAAAACAGGAGGAGATGAAGTCTGACAGTGTATCTTCTCCTTATGGGCTGGTTTGAAATCTGAAAGTTTAAACCACTTCATGTCATGTGGAAATTGCACAAGTGTTAGTCTACTGAAGAGCCCAAAGCTAGCAGGCACACGTAGAGAAGCAGTTGCAATGCACATGCTTTAAGAGATGATGTATAAACACTGTAGTAGCTACTATAATGGAAAGTCTGTACTAATCTCCAGAACTGAAGTTGTACTTGAGTCTGCTGTGCTAATTCATGTGCACAAAGTATTAGTCTACACTGCTGGTTAAACAAGCTATGAAATGCCAATTTTATTATGAAAGTAAACCTGAGTCCTCAAACACCCAACTGCTAAATAAAAGCTTGCACTGTTAAGGCAACATTGTGAATTACCTTCGTGCAAAATGTGCTTTGTTTACAGATACAGATGGTAATGGGAAACAGACAAAAATCTCTTTCCAAACATATGCATTATGTGGTCATGATAATTTCGCATTCCAATATTTTGGAAAGATGTCAGTTGGAGTAGTCCATTTCAAGCCCATTTTAAAATCTCTTCAAACATTTTGAAAATGAGATGTTTTAAATTTTAAAGTGTTTTTTTCTGTTATTTAAATTAGGCCGCAATAGGCTCCTTCTTCCAACAACCCCTCCTAACATGCTTTGAAATTGTTGAATGCAATTAGAATCTAAAAGTAGAAGAAATGTGTGAAAAACACACCATCCTCTTAGCCTTTCCTAAGGTGGAGTATTGGGGTCTTTCCTGATATGTAGATTTCAGTGCCCAGAATTTTCAGCAATGGCTGGGGATTTGTGAGAGATTACATATAGTAGTTGAAGAATGTCCAAGGGAAGAAAAACATCCGCAGTCATTAAGAAGTACTCGTAGGCAATTTTATGCAATTGTTCATTTAATTTTTCTATTCTTCATGAACTTATCATCTTTTCTAAACACGAACCAAAAAATGCTAGTAGTATTTAATTATGGTTAACATCCATTGTCACAGGTACTTGAACAGTCCTAACTTAGTCCAGCATTTGGTTTCTCAAAGTAGCCTTCTGGGTGCTAATAAGAAGACACTAGGAACATGCCCCCTTGCCAGTTATTATTCCTTCATCACTGGTGTATAGAAGAATGCTTTCTCAAGCTCAGACAGGTCATTGACAATCCAAGGTTAATATTCCTTGATAGGCCTATCCCCCATGAATTTATCGAACTTCCTTTTTAAAACTATCTGAGCTCATGATTACCACCATTTTTCATGGGTAATGAATTCCAAAGGTTAATTATTTACTGTGTTAAGAATTACTTGTTTTTACCTTTTCTAAATCTCTTTCCTATCAGCTTCACTTGATAACATCATTGGTCCAAGACAGATAAAAAGTTATTCCTGCAAAATCTCCATGTCATGAATGCTTTTATCTCCTCCTCTCAGTCCCAGTTTTTTTAGTGTGTATATATGTATGTATGTATGTGTATGTATATATGTGTATATGATGTGATGACTAGAATGATATACTGCATTCTACATGCATACTGTATATAGCCTTGATTCCTTGTTCTTTGTATTTTTTGTCTCATTCCTGATGATCCAAAGCATGGAATTTGCTGCTGGGCTCTATGTTGATATCTTTATTGGTACTCACAATTCACTATGATCCAGAGCCTTTTCCTAGTTGGTTACAGACTGCTCAAACTTCATTAGAGGTTTTAGAATGCAAAATATTAGTGGGGTTCACCAATAAAAGCATTACTTTACACTTACTTAATTGTACCCCTATTTGTGCTCAGGGGAAATTAAAAAAACAAAACCCAGCCTTATTCCTAAATAATGCTCCTTAATCACAGCTGATGAGTTCTACAATCTTACCTGCTTCCTCACAAAACACATCTGTTCCTTTTTGCCATTACTTTTGTAACCTCCCACTACAATTTAGATTTTTAATTTTTTAAGAGCCTTAAAAAATGGCAGTTCAGGATAATAATGTAGAATAAAAAAGCCAACTGGGTGACTTTGAACCAATCACTCTCTCTCTCCTAGCCCAAACCACCTTAGAGAGCAGTTGCTATGAGGAAAAAATAGTAAGCAGAGGTATTAGAGATGTAGGCTGGGTAGGATAAAAATATTTTCAGGTAACATGACTTTGGCAGTGTGATATTCTAAAGAACAGATTAGAAAACCAACAGAATAAGTACAAGCATTTTAGATATCAACTGTTACTCAGTAATGTATTTTAATGATAGGATAAAATAGTTACTGAAGAAGGCTATCCTGGAACTATTTTAATCCAAAGCCTCTTTAAGTCTTATTGGATTGAGTAGCATATAAACTGCAATAAGTAAACATACATACATACATATATTCCTATAGATGAAAGCAGTTTTGTTTAAGCATCCTTTGTGGAACAAAGGTTCTAATTTTTGTGGCTGAAATTCTGCCGTTAAATTTCATCAGCACCATCTCAATATGTTTTGGGAAATAAGATGGCTATGTGAAATTTAGTCTAAAGTAAAGTACCTTTGATCTTTGGGCCCTATAAATACTTTATATTTCCCTATAAAAAGAAAAAAGATGCTCAAATCAAGGTTAACTCATAATAACTACATAGATGTGTAGTTTTGTGGCGACAGTGCCTAAATGTATTGCCTTTAAGGGTTTTTCTTTTTTAACATCCCCAGTAGTTTCCCATCTGATTATGGAATGGATTCAATTTTCTTCATTTTTTAAAATTAGGCAAGCAAGATCAGTTAGATGCTGCATTAGCTATAGGCATCAAACAATGCTAAATGTCCCCTTTGAGTCAAATTCAACTCTACTTCCATGAAGCTTTCCTGTCAATAGCAATAAAGTATTTACCATTGCCTTTCTCTGGATATTTTTTTCAACTTCCCTGTTTAATATATAACTCTTAGTTGGGGCGAATCAGCCAGAGCTGGCTAGGTTCTACCCTTCATATTTTATATCTAATATATGAAGTGAAGTTTTAGATGATAATTTATGAACTATCAGAACAAAGTTCTCTTCAGCAATAATTTGAATTCTTCTGCTAGAAGCTTCACATCTATATTACTGTGAAATATGCATTTCGTTGCAGCCTTTTGCAAGCTTGCTATCACATTAGAAGACATGCTTGTCATTCATATTATTATGCAGGCCTACAGAAAATTTTCAATGAACATTTTAAAGTTGGAATATGTATAACAGCCTTTACATTTTTATGAGTGTGTGCCTTACTTCTCTATCTTAAAAGGTCTACTATTATTCCTTTACTGAACTACTATGCCCCCCCCCACGATTTTGCATCAGCTATCTGTCTTTAATCTTTCTTTGAAATAATTTTGCCTAAAGTGAATTCAACTATATTACTTATATTTTTTCCTCCTCATCTTACTGCATAGGTAGATGCTGAGCAGTTTGAACCAAACCTTGAAGCCATTTCTCAATCGATTATTAACATTTCCCTCAGTCTGCGCCAAGCTAAAATGTCACCATTACTAGAAGTCAAATGCTACATTTACCAAAGAAAATGTCATTCTGCCTCCAAAGCCCTTTGCTCAACACCATCTTCCCTCTCATAACATCTCAGTTTTTACCTATTCTTCTTTCACTTAGAGGGGTTATTTTAAAAATTTCAACCAAACTTAATTTTCTATTTGTTTTTGTTTTCGATAGAAGGAAGCTACTAAAAATATTGAGAAGATTGGCATCTTCACAATGTGAGAAAAATTGGGGGAATCATATGGAATAAATTACACAGTCTTTGCATATTCTATGGTCACTTTAATTTATTAGAATTGACATTTTTATAGATCTTTTGTGCACATGTGGCAAGCAGAAATTCAGGAGCCAAGCATTTAAGTGCACAGAAATACTGGATTTACCAGAAGGAAAGGCTAATTTCTCCTAAAGAATGTACTTATAAATGAGCATCTTGTTAGATTCACTAAGAATCAATGGAAGCAGATCAGGGGGGTTTTTTCCCCCTCTTTTAACCTTTTTATAGTGCAGTGGGAGGGGGAAGTAATAAACTTAAAATCAGAGACATTCGCAAGTATCATGATTACCAACTTTCCTCAGATGAGGACTATGGTTCCCTTTCTGAATTGGATGGTTCAGACCTTTACACTGTGGTCAAAATCATAGCCCTGACTGCATAATCATCTTGAATTTTTTGACACACATGTACTCCAGTCTTCCTTTAGTGACTGTCTTGTTTAGTGACTATTCACAGTTACAGCAGTGATGGAAAAGTAATTTTATGACCAATCCTTACATTTATGACGTCACAAGCCTGTAAAGCAAAGGGAAGCTTAACTAAGAGAAGCATAATCACAATTTCACTTAATGATCACTTTTCTTCATGATCCAGTTGCTGGTCCCAATTGTGATTGCTAAACAAGAACTACCACTTCCCTTTTTATTTTTATTTTTTACAGATCAAATGCTGCACAGGGCTTGACTTTTGAATGCTGGGGCTGTATTCCCAAATATAATGGATAATGCCAGGTTTTAATTATTGCTTTATTTTTATTTAAATTAACAATTATGGTTCACTAATACTTCTGGTGCTTTGCGCTTTGGATCCTGGCCGCGAAAATCTAGGAGTTGAAGTTCACATATCTTAAGGTTTGAAAATCATTGATGAACAGAAAATGAATCCACCCACAGTTGTTGCTTTGAATGGCAAGAAAACCAGTTTGGTTGATAATAAAACCATAATAAAAAATGTTCATTCTGACACCGACCCTTTATCTTAAATTAACTCTTTACTAAATTCAGAATGCTCTCATGTTCCCAGGGAAAGCTATAGCTGAAAATATTTTGCCTTATTATTGCACAACTACCAAGAATTATTAGAATTAATTGTCCAAATTGCCATTGTGTGCAAATGGACAGTGAAGGTAGGGCAGGCCCATTTTTGTCTTAGTGCTAGTTTTTAAAAAGAGAACTAAGTAAACACATATGTTTTATCCTGAACAACTGACCCAGAAGAGAGGTAGAATGAAAAATGTGTTTCTTTGCTCTGACATTTGTCTTCACTGCATGAATAATGACACTTTCAGATTGCATGGATTATTAAAACTAACTGAAATAATCAGTAATGGTTGTCAAAAAGAAAAGAAAAGTTCCATTAGCCAACCAAATGAAATGTCATTCTGTTTAATTATTATTACATGTGTTTCTTTTCCTTATTTCATTGCCAGACCACAAATCTCAAAAGGTCACATGCTTGGCTTGTATTCAGGTGTATTTGGATGCTCACAAGTTTGTAATCACCTAAAAAGAATCATATTTCATCCATGGCTATTTCTTGGCTAATGTTTTTAGCCAAATTCTGATTACCTTTTTTTCTTGCGCCTTTTCCACCCTTGTTTCTTCTAGTTGAAAGTTCCCTCTTTTCATGAGATATAGGCCTACTGGATTATTCTTCCCATAGAAGAATAACAGAGTTGGAAGGGACCTTGGAGGTCTTCTAGTCCAACCCTCTGCTTATGCAGAAGACCCTATACCATTCCAGACAAATGGCTGTCCAATCTCTTCTTAAAAACCTCCAGTGATAGAGTACCCACAACTTCTGGAGGAAAGCCAATCCACTGATTAATTGTTCTCACTGTCAGGAAATTTCTAGTTGTAATTTGCTTCCTTTCTTGATTAGTTTCCATCCATTGCTTCTTGTTCTGCTTTCAGGTACTTTGGAGAATAGGCTGGCCCCATCTTCGTTGTGACAGCTTTGTGACAAGGATATTGAAACACTGCTATCATATCATCATTTTCATTAAACTAGACATACCCAATTCCAGCAACCATTCTTTATATGTTTTAGCTTCCAGTCCACTAATCATCTTTGTTGCTCTTCTCTGCACTCTTTCTAGAGTCTCAACATCTTTTATATAATGGTAATCAAAACTAAAACCAATGTTCCAACTGTGATCTTACCAAGGCATAATAAAGCAGTACTAACACTTTTTGGGCACTCTATGTACTGTCCCATTCACTCACATTTTTTTATTTATTTATTTTATTTGTCACAACAGTATATATAAGCATAAGCATGAAAATAACTATATATGAGTCCTTCGGGAGAAGGGCAGTATAGAAATTAAATTATAAATTATAAATTGTAAATAAGCATATATATGAACATAAGTATGTAATAACTATGTTAATTGGATATAATGAAAGGAAACAATAGGACAGGAACGGTAGGCACGTTTGTGCTCTTATGCACACCCCTTATAGACCTCTTTATTTATTTATTTATAATTTAATTTCTATACCGCCCTTCTCCCGAAGGATCAGGGCGGTTTACAGCCGTATTAAAAACTAACACAGAATACAAACAACAAATTTAAAAACAAAATTAAAACCAAATATTTAACAGGCCAAATCAAACTAAAACGGTCATAGACCGACATAAAACCCATTTAAAATTTCGATTTAAAATTCCGCTTAGGCCAGTCCCGCATGATGAAATAATAAGGTCTTAAGTTCGCGTTTGAAGGTCCGGAGGTCGGGGAGTTGGCGCAACCCCGGAGGCAGCTCATTCCAAAGGGCCGTGCCGCCACAGAGAAGGCTCTCCCCCTGGGGGCCGCCAACCGACATTGTTTGGTCGACGGCACCCTGAGAAGGCCCACCTTGTAGGAGCGCACAGGTCGATGGGAAGCTATCGGTGGCAGAAGGCGGTCTTGTAAATAGCCCGTCCTAAGCCATGGAGTGCTTTAAAGGTGATAACCAGCACCTTGAATTGCACCCAGAAGGCTACCAGCAGCCAGTGCAGGCCACGCAGGATAGGTGTTATATGGAAGCAACGAGGTGCTCCCTCTATCACCCGTGCAGCCGCATTCTGGACTAGCTGGAGCCTCCTGGTGCTCTTCAAGAGGAGCCCCATGTAGAGAGCATTGCAATAGTCCAGACGGGAAGTGACAAGGGCATGAGTGACCGTGCGTAGGGAGTCCCGGTCTAGGAAGGGCGAATCAGGCGAACTGGCGAATCAGGAGAACCTGATAAAATGCTCCCCTGGTGACGGAATGAGGTGAGGTCAATAGTAGAGAGTTTTTGGTTAAAGCTTTGGGAATTTTGAGAAGAGACCACAGAGTCAGGTAGTGTGTTCCAAGCATTAACAACTCTGTTATAGAAGTCATATTTTCTGCAATCAAGATTGAAACGGTTAACATTGAGTTTAAATCTATTGTTTGCTCTTGTATTGTTATGATTGAAGCTGAAGTAGTCTTCAACAGGAAGGACATTGCAATAGATGATTCTATGATTGAAGCTGAAGTAGTCTTCAACAGGAAGGACATTGCAATAGATGATTCTATGAGTTAAACACAGATCCTGTCGAAGGCGGCAGAGTTCTAAGTTTTCTAAATTCAAGATTTCAAGTCTGGTGGCATAAGGTATTTTGTTGTATTCAAAGGAGTGGAGATGTCATGTCCCACTCCCACTCCGACGACCGGGTCAAGGAAGTCTGTATCAAACGTGGCAACGACGCCTCTGCAGCTTGCCAAATTCCTTAGAGATTTATCAGGGCAGGCAGGAGTCCAAATTGTGACTTCACCGATAGAGTTCGATATCAGCAAACTAGATGAGACTTTGCTTGACTCAAGGTTGGAATGCCAAAAGCAGGTCCTTTATGTAGGCTGTGGGGTGTGGCTCCATGACAAAGCATTTATCCAGGCCTGTCCCTCCCTTCCTTCTGCTGGCGTCGCCTCTCAGATCTCCGGAAGCGAGGATTCTCCCAATCTGAATTCTCATCAGCTGGATCTGCTGTCAGTAATTCCAGCACGTGGCTGGCTTCCTGCTCACACGCTGTAGGAGTGAAGTTTATCGGGCTTGTCTGTTCACTCCTGACATCCTCTCCAGGCATGGGGCCAGGGCCGGGGGCTGGAGGCATGACAGGCCATTCATCTTCATTATCAGACTCGGAGTCTGATAACAGGCCCAGGTGGAGACAGGAAGGGCCCGGCTGAGGAGAGGAGGGAGGACGAGGCACAACAGGAGAACTCTTCTTGTAAAATATTTCTGGAAACATTCAATTGTATTGATGTCTGAAATGTGGTATGGGTTCCAGACAGGCGAGCTGTATTCAAGAATTGGTCTAGCAAATGTTTTATAAGCTCTGGTTAGCAGTGTAGTGTTTCTGGAGAAGAAGCTACATAAGATTAGGTTTGCAACTCTTAAAGCCTTTTTTGCGATGAGTTGCAGTGGGCTTTGGCACTTAGATCATTTGATATGAAAACTCCAAGGTCTTTAACGGGGTGGGGGTCATCTATAAGTTAATGTCCATCGAGCTTGTATTTAGTGTTCAGATTCTTTTTTCCAATGTGTAAGACAGAGCATTTGCTGGTTGAGATTTGGACTTGCCAAGTTTCTGACCATTCTGACACAAAATCAAGGTCTTTTTGAAGGGTAGCTGTATTGTTGGTAGTGTTAAATATTTTGACATCGTCAGCAAAGAGAACACAATTACTTTTAATATGGTCACAGAGATCATTAATGTATAATATAAAGAGTGTTGGTCCAAGAACACTGCCTTGGGGAACGCCGCTATTGACAAGAACAGGATTTGATAGGGCACTGCCTATTTTGATCACTTGTTATCTGTTTGACAGGAATGCTGTTATCCAATTATGGAGGGGTCCAGAGATGCCGTAGGATTTTAGTTTTAGGAGAAGTTTGTCATGTATCACTGAATCAAAAGCTTTGCAGAAGTCTATGTAAATTGCATTTATTGTTTTGCCTTGATCAAGATTTGTAGTCCATACGTTTTTGCAGTGAAGAAGTTGTAAGTTACATGATAATTTTTTCTGAAACCAAATTGTTTATTAGAGAGTAGATTGTTTGTTTCTAGGTGGAGGGTAATGGATTGGTTGATGATAGATTCCATAACTTTACAGGTGACACAGCATAGAGAGATAGGTCTGTAATTTTCAACTAAGCTGGGGTCTCCTTTTTTGAAGACAGCGATGACCGTGGCTAGTGGCCAAAGTTTGGGAAGGGAACTGGTCATGAAGGCTTTTCCAAAGATTATGCTTAGGGGTTCTGCTATATTAGAGGAAAGCTTTTTTAAGAAGTATGCACATAGTCCATCAGGTCCTATAGATAGGGCTGGTTTCAGTTTGTGAAGAGCTTTTTCAACATTTTCTTCAGTGAAAACTATATGTATTAGGTTGTTGTTGGTGCGGTTGGGGAATGTCGGGTATGAGCCATTACTGTTAACAAAGACTGAGCCGAAGAATGTGTTAAAGAGGTTTGCTTTAACTGTTTCATCATTATTTTCTTTGCCGTTAGATTCTTTTAGTGGTGGGATGGATCTCGAGTCATTAAGTTTGCTGTTCACAAAATTATAAAAAGCACGATTGGAATATGTGTGCAGACGGTCTTCTTCTTGCTTGGTGTGGTAATTGGTGCATTCAATTTTTATTTGGTTGCATATATCTGTGTAGCAGTTTTTGAAATTAGCTACATGTCCCTTTTTGTTTTTTCTCCAAAGTGATTTTTTTTTTTGGATTGAAGCTTTTTTATTGATATGGGTAATTTGTTTTTTTTTTTATTTTGGTGGTGGTTTGTGGTACATAGAGTTTAATGACTCTATTGACTAGGACAGAGTAGGAAAACTCTGTAGTGGTCTTCAGCAGTGATACAGGTTGAGAATAGTGATGGTGAGTTAGTGGGTTTATTATTATTATTATTATTATTATTATTATTATTATTATTATTATTATTATTATTATTATTAATTTATTTATTTATTATTCCCCAGCAATTCCTTTCACTAAAAACCCACAACTGTCCCAATTAAGTCCACACAAAAGCAGGCCAATGCTAGTCTATAAAGCAATAGCCAGTGAGTCCACAAGGCACTTGAAAGTTTCCCAAACAAGATAAATCTACTAGGCAAAATTAAATCCACAATACCAGAGCGTGCATGAGGCAAGACAAGTCCAGAGTTCAAAGGCACAATCCAAAGTGAAAGCACAGGATCAATCCAAGGCAAGATTGGAATCACAATAACCAGGAACTACACAGCTAAGAAATAAAAATGTTGTTCCCAGTATCATCTCTATCTATCTGCTGTGTTAAATAGCCAACTTCTGGTGCAGCCTATCAAGAGGGATGAGGTTGCTTCATCATGAGTAATCAGGCTGACATTCGTTGCTCTTGCCTTTTCTCTGCCCTATGTGTTCTAGCATCGGGTGCAGAAGGCAGTTCTTCCTCATCATTACTAACCAGCTGAAACTGCATGCTTTCCCAATCTGAAAGCTGTCTTGCTGCAGCTTTGCTTCAGCCAAATCATTCTCAGCTCCCCTCCTGGTGTGCCTGGGACTGGTTTGTCCACCTCTGAACTTACATCTGGAGATGTAAGGAAGCATCTGGAGGGTGTCATCACTCCCTGGTTGCCCACAGAGATGTTCCAGTGACTCAAGGCCTTTCCCAATCCATAGATGGACTAGAACATCTGGAATTGGCAGCAAAGGCAGCAAGGCAGGGGTGATACAGTTCTACAGAGGATGAGTTCATCATCTGCATCTCTATAACCGTCTGGTTTGGCTCTACAACCCAACAAGACAGACACAGACTTCAGAGGATAATTAGAACTGCAGAAAAAACAATTGCTACCAACCTGCCTTCCATTAAGGATCTGTATACTGTATGAGCCAAAAAGAGGGCGGTGAAAATATTTACAGATCCCTCACATCCAGGACATAAACTGTTTCAACTCCTACCCTCAAAATGACGCTATAGAGCACTGCACACCAGAACAACTAGACATAAGAATAGTTTTTTCCCAAATGCCATCACTCTGCTAAACAAATAATTCCCTCAACACTGTCAAACTATTCACTAAGTCTGCATTACTATTAATCTTCTCATCGTTCCTATCACCCGTCTCCTCCCACTTATGATTGTATGACTGTAACTTTGTTGCTTGTATCCTTACGATTTATATTGATATTGATTGGTTCCTGATTGCTTATTTGTATCCTATGACTATCTATTTATTACATCATCATTATCCTTCTCAGATTAAGAATTGGATGTGTGCCATGTGTATGTTGTTTTAACAGCTTCTAAAAGAACAGAAGCAAGGAATGTAAAGATAGTGATAAAACTCATTGAGAGAGCAAGAAGCCTATTTGAGATGAAGTAGTTAAAACGCAACAGCTCCTGACCAATGTGCTGCGTTCAGTTTATATAAAAAAAGAACAGATAACATCAGACAGCTTATAAATGCTCTACTATAGAAAACAGATAAGAAATTCAACTATCTCCACCAATTCAGAAACACTACTCTTCTAAATAATAAGAGCCTTTGGGATCATATCAAAAATTCAGTTTTTCCAACCCTGTTAATTTTACTGTGTGGTGTAATCGTTCCCAAAATTCCCGGTATCTGTAGCTACTCCACACAATGCACAAACAAATCTAAGTTTGCTATAAGAAAAGCTGTCAATTACTGCCTTCATAGGAAAGAGCTAACTTTGAATTTGAAGGTAACTATCGATTTCAAGGCTGTGAAAGTTGGACCATAAGAAAGGCTGAGCACCAAAGAATTGAGGCCTTTGAACTATGGTGCTGGAGAAGATTCCTGAGAGTCCCATGGACTGCAAGGTGAACAAACAAGTCAGTCCTAGAGGAGATCAACTCTGATTGCTCCTTAGAAGGTCAAATCCTGAAGATGAAACTGAAATACTTTGGCCACTTAATGAGAAGGAAGGACTCACTGGAGAAGAGCCTAATGTTGGGAAAGATTGAGGGAAAAAGAAGAAAGGGACGACAGAGAATGAAGTGGCTGGATGGAGTCACCGAAGCAGTAGGCATGATCTTAAATAGACTCCAGAGGATGATAGAGGACAGGAAGGCCTGGAAGAACGTTGTCCATGGGGTTGTGATGGGTCAGACATGACTTTGCAACTAACAACAAAATCAATTTCAATGGTTTAATATAGCCTCCGGAGAACACTACTCAGTTTTGGCAATTGACACTATTTATTTATTTATTTATTTATTTATTTATTTATTTTATTTTATTTTATTTTATTTTTTATTTATTTATTTATTTATTTATTTATTTATTTATTTAGAGTATGGCATACAATGTCAGGGAAATCTACACATGCTAGACATACAATGCAGCCCTGACATCTAGAATGCTACTTCATTCTATTTAGCCATTGCACACTTATCCTTGGTTCACTGTGGGGAGCAAACTAGCTTTAGGAACTAGTGGCACTAGGATTGCTGGCACTAGTAACTAGTGGCACTAGGATTGCTGGCTCTTCTGAGTTCCTCCACCAGTCTCACCTCACTTCACCTCATGTTGCAATTCCTTGCATACAGCCAGGTCCAGTGCCTGCTTCCCAGTGGTAGGTTTCAAAATTTTTTACTACCGGTTCTGTGGGTGTGGCTTGGTGTGCATGGCATGGCATGGCTTGGTGGGTGTGGCTTGGGCATGGCAGGGGAAGGTTACCGCAAAATCCCCATTTCCTCCCAATCATCTGGGACTTAGGAGACAGAGAATAGATGGGGATGGGGCCAGTCAGAATTTTTAGTACTGGTTCTCTGAACTACTCAAAATTTCCTCTACCGGTTCTCCAGAACTGGTCAGAACCTGCTGAAACCCACCCTGCAGCTTCCACTCTCTGCACACAAGGAATGTAGCTAGGTTTTTTCCCATCAAAGTGGTACCCATTTATCTACTTGCAATATTGCAGGCTTTCGAACTGCTGGGTAGGCAGGAACTAGGGAATGAATGAGGGGAGCTCATTCTGTGTCGGAGAGCCAGGCTCGAACCATCAGAGTGCAGATTATTTCTGGCTGGCAGTTTCAGTATCGTTAAGCGCATACTGGAACTGCATACCCTTGGCAATTGACATCATATCTGACATGCAAATCTCTAGCTTTGTTGATTGAAAGGCTTAATAAACTTTAATGTCTACTTTCTACCGGAGCAGGTGCCTTGTGTGTCATTCATGGAAAAGAGGATCATGGTCTTTCTAGTTTCTGAGATGGGAGGATCAACTACTTTGATTATTTGACCCTGAAGACTTGGAGCAATCTCATCCCAACAATGAGTAATTTTGAATTTGCATTCACTTTACAGATGATTTTGAGACTCCTTTTGAAGTAGAAATCTCATGGATGAAATATCTGGCCTAATCTTTGGAAGCCTTTGCTTCCTTTCTCCCTTGAATGATGCTTGATTAAAAGTTCTAGATAATGTACAGTTTGCAGTCCCTTTTGTATCATTTCAGTTAGTCCTAACAAAAAACTTCCCCGGCTGTGTATTTTTAATCAGTTTATCCCCTCATTGTGATGACTTAAAATTCCTGATAAATGGCAGAATTGGACAAGCTACTATTTCTATAGGCTGTACAGGTAGTCCTCGACTTACAATCAGAATTGAGCCCAAAATTTCTGTGGTTAAGTGAGACATTTGTTATGTGAGTTTTGCCCCATTTTATGACCTTTCTTGCCACAGTTGTTAAGTGAATCACTGCAATTGATAAATTAATAATAATGAACTTGTTTAATGTTTAATGAATCTGGCTTCCCCATTGACTTTGCTTTTCAGAAGGCCGCAAAAGGCGCTCACATGACCTTAGGACATAGGAATGATCATAAGTATGAACCAGTTGCCCAAGCATTTGAATTTTGATCACATGATCATGAGGCTGCTACAAAGGTCGTAAATATGAAAAATAGTCATAAGTCACTTTTTCAGTGCTGTGGCAACTTTGAACAGTCACTAAATGAACTATCGTAAGTCGAGGATTACCTGTATTCAACTGCCAGGGCAGCACATTTCCCACTGCCCAATCAAAATTTCTTCCCCCCAATCTCTCAATGCTATATTGTGCTGTAATGGCAACAATTGGCAACAGGATGCAGTGGATAATCCCACTGCTACCTCTGCTTGTATGTGTCTTTCCCAGTGGGAGTGGGTCCTCTGCAGCCACAGTGCAGAATTTTTCTTCTGATTGTTCTACCGGTTGCCATTAATTTCATTTTCTTTATATTTAATGTTATGTTTAAATTACTCATATTTGGTATAGACCAGGGGTATTGAACTCGATTTCGCTGAGGGCCAAATCAGGGTTGTGTTTGACCTCGAGTGGCCAGGTTGGGTGTGGCCTGCTCAACATTACTTCGTGTCAGGGGCACCAGTGGTGGCCTGAGCGTTCTGCTAGTGAAAACATGCTCTTGAGCTCCATTTTCAGCTGCAACAACTTCCTGCAACCCTCTGCCAGCAAACACGGAGTTCAGGCGGGCCGCCCGCATTTTCATTGGTAAAGGCACCGCAGGCCAGCTCTGTGCTGTTTCCAGGGTGGCCCCACAGGCCAGATCTAAGTACTCTCTGGCCGGATCTGGCCCCCGGGCCTTAAGTTTGACACCCCTGGTATAGACAATAACAGATATTAAATAGTCCCCTGGCAGTATAGTATATGAAGTAGAATTCTGACCCCCAGAAAGCTACATCTCTAAGAAATATGCTTAGGACACTGTATGGCTGGGATAATAACAATAGTAGCAGGTGTCAAACCTGGAAGTAGAACCTGCAAGCAGCACACCCTACAGGCAGCTAATGCACAAAGGTTAACTAAGTTATTTTCAGCCATGTTGCTGTAATCTCTCCAGAACTGAATAAAGCTTCTCCATATCAGTTACCATCAAATCTCTTTTTGGACTCCTACATTATTTTCTTCCATGCTTCATTTGCTTTCATTATATTGGCAGCTCAGCAAGGAACCTCTCAAAACACAGTTAACGTTGAATAGATTTTTCATGAGAGGGATCTCTCTCTCTTGCACCCACACCCACACAGATAGACAGACACAAACACACACACTCATTCACTTTTGTTGTAAGGTTTGTTTTTTTAATCACTCGGTGTTGTTTTTTAAGTGTGTAAAGTTTTCCTGTTTTTCATGCCAGAGGTTTTTCTCCTACTCTTCATTGCAGCCATCCGCTTCAGTAATTAAGTGTCTGTGATTGGTACCTAGGTGAAGGCAGCTTTTGTCTGAAAGGCTTTGGTCTAAAAGAAATTAAACGAAGCCTTTAAACATTCCAGCGTCCTGCTGCTCCATTTCTGCAATGCCCCAATAGATATCAGCAGGAAGCTAAATGTGATGCTTCAGTGGCAGAAGGCTCTAGCCTGAGCCATTTGCGTGCATCCAATTAGAACCATTCTCCCAGCTAAACTAATTCTTTTAATAAGGGGTGAGAAGATGCTCTGATAAAAATTAGCTACGGTACCATATTCTAAATTCCAAGTCTCTTCGTAATCAAATAAATAGACTCTTCAGTTTGTCGGAGAAGTAATATGTCCTCCTTTTGTTCTTTTTCTAATGAACAGGCTATCCTACATTTTCACGAGAAGGCCAATGTTTTCCACATTACTCATGAATCAATGATCAATATCATCATCATCATATCTCCAAGTGCCACTTACTCTTTCCTTCATCTCTAGGTATAAATTAAATATATTGTGAGGAGAGACAGACTATTGAGCTGTGCATACTTTGAAAATTATTTGGAAGAAATGCTTCAGATTTCAGATTGGCACATTACTTGTCTGTTATTCAGTAAGGAAACAGCACATTTTGTTATGTCACCATGTATTCTTGTAACATGTCCCACTGCTTTAAGAGTCACCTTCTTAAAACAGTGGAATATTTTTTTTTCAGGCTTGCATAGAAGTTGGAAAAAGGATGTAGCTGATCTAAATAGTAGCAAAGAGATGCTGGGTTCATGTTATGCCTGATGTACTTCTTTCAAATCATTTTGAACTATGCATTGTTCTATTAGATCTTGTCCATATAGTTTAAAACGAAGAAACAAAATTCATACAATTCCAGCATGTTCCAACTCATAAGAGGAGCAACGCTTTCAGATGTTTCAAAGATACAGGCATCAAGGACTAATAAGTTGCTCTATGCACTCATGGTGTGAAGTAAGAGACCTTCTTAAAAGTGTCTTCAACTCATAGGCTATATAAAAGAAGGACTTTGTATCTTGGTAAAAATATTGCCCCAACACCATTAAAACTCTTCTTAAAAATACTTCAAA